>NC_139544.1:25522281-26748281 GCF_965153285.1 Podarcis tiliguerta | reverse complement strand
AACCTTGTTACTTCTTAACCCTCCATTCTTTTATATATTTCTCTAATATAATGACAGAACCGTAAGCAGGGGGGGAAATAATTCATCATGGCAGAGGCACCAACTCTATAGGGCTGAGGACACCTCCAGGCCTCCTGGGAGTGGTAGAGGGCCCTTTCGGGCCTTGCAGGCTCCTCCCAGTGTGTGTGGCCCCACATGTGTGTGTTGCATGTGTGACATCACATGCACGCAACGAGCCCTCAGCCCAATGTCTGGTGGAACTCGGCGTCTCTGCATTATGGTTTGTTGTGCTCAGGTCTTGCTTGTGGGCTTCCAATGGGCATCTGGTTGGCCACTGTGAGAACAGGATACTGGACTAGATGGGCCGTTGGCCTGATCCAGCCTTTGAACTGATCCAATGAACTTTTCCTATGTCCTTATGTCACACTCCAGGACAAGAAGAGCAGCTGAGCTTCTGACCTGTGATGGTTGGAATCATTCAGCGCTGAGTGGGATGAGATAGGAAGGCTATGTTGCCTCCTGATGACACAGCAGCAGGTAATATTCAGATTTGGGGTCTCTCATCCTGGACTCCTCCCATCCTCTTTTATTTCCCACAAATGCTGTGGCTTCTTGACTTTTCCCTCATCCTCCATATCTGCCTCCTTTCTCACTTTGATCCCTCCCTTCGTGGGCCAGACCTAGTCCAGAGTCCCCTTCCTCAGCCAGGCTCCAACTTGCTTCCTCCTAAATGCCACCAGAGTGGGACTCTCCCTTCAAATTGAGCAACTGCTTTACTCTCCGTTTCAGCAGTGAATACTCCCTGAAAATGCCTGGGGCAGGATGCAATTAAGCAAAGGGCTACATCTGGCTCTTAGGCCAGAAGTTACGCACCTCTGCTGTGGCATTACATGTGAACTGGGCCAAAGAGATATTGCAGTGTGACTTTTTAAATCCAAACTTGCTTTCTTTCCCCCGGTTTATTTAGAAGGTATGGGGAGGATGATGGGACAGCAATCACACCATTCTACAGCTCAGACACATTCAGGTGTCTTGATATTTTCCGGCACTACCAATTAACTTTTATTATCTTTGAAAGACATGAATTTCATATTGTGGTTGTAACAATTTGCGTTTAATATACCTCTAAATTATATTTAAGCTATTATACATGGGACACATAGCACAGCAATCTAAATCTCAATAGATGGAACAGATTAATGTAAAGCCCAGGACTGAAGTTGTCTCCTTCACCTGTTGAAAATGTTTCCCACAGGGTCTCCCTAAGAGGAAGAAAAAAAACCAAACTATTATTTCACATGTGCTCATAAAAATGTTATCCTTCATATCTTCATGGGGGAAAATGTCACTCTTGGGAAATTGTTTTTTTATAGTGTACCCTACAGAGGGAGATAATCTGTGTATTACTTCTGAAAGAGAGGAAAGATTGCTTGCCACGTCTCGATAGCTTGAGATACAAACCCTTTCTTGGAAATACAGAGACAGATAAAAAGAAAATAAACAGGTGGATAATGTAGCCTTCCTAAAATAGCAGAGCCATCTTGCATTTTGCTTTTTTTGCCCAAACAAGGAATTTTATAATATTTAACTGGAGTAAACATAATACTCTCTTATTAATGCTTCCCAGAATTACTGCTAGTGCACGAAAATAACTACGAGAACTACACAGAATGAATGAAAGATGAGCAGAAAATGGGAAGAGGGTTGGGGTGGATGAAACACAATCTCCGCTTTCTTTGCCATCACTTGCTTGCTTTGGGCTGCGTAACATTTCTTTGTGTTGCATTTTAGTCTGCAATATTTTGTGGGGTGGCTTCCCCCCCCCTTCTGCCTACCAAGATGTCCAACTCAGTTGATTAATTTTGCTTGCTAAAAACCATCGGTCCACACAAAACTAAAAAGCAGCATGGCCAGAGATACATTTTAACATACATGATCCCCAGCACATTGAGCCCCATGTTGTGCGATATCCCCCCCCCCCCCCCGGAACCATTGAACGGAACTGAGAGAGAAAAGATAGAAACCTTATAGCTAACATATATAGCCCTATCAACCGGTAAGTACAGGGGGTTTCATTCTGGGCCATAGTGTGCAACTGTGGAGCACACATAAGCCTGCTCTAATCTACTCCACTCCACCCCCTTTTCTGGCCACTTCTGGGTCACGCATCAATAGGACACATGTAAATTGGTCGTTGCCTGTAACACATGGTCACCCTACTGTTCAAAGAGGAAACTGTCTGGAGAATTCTTTTCAAATTAGACCAGAGTACTCCGCACCTGTATATATTTGAATCTGAATATCATTCCCATTCTTATCAGTAGGTGCTTCCTTTGTGTCCCCCCAGCCTTTTAATTTGTTATTCTATTATGCCAATGAAGTATCAACAGGGCAGGCATGCAGATATCTGCATGTGCACCTCTCTCTGCCCTGGAAATGCGGAAAAGCACACAGGGGGCAATGATAGATTTGCTTGCGCAACTTTCTGGCTTTGCGCAAATCTGAGGGAAAGCTGTATAGCCAGGCTGCTTTGTTCAGGAGCTGATTGGAAACAGTTACAAGCATGGCTAGAAAAGAAATGAAAGCACTGAGGAAGTAGTAGGTATTGAGAGGGGAATAGAAAGTGATGATTGACCCACCCACACAAAAACATTAAAACCACAAATTGTCTGTGATTCTGAGCAGAGTGGTTTGGAGCCTGATGTCTCCCTGTGCATTGGACTACACTCGTTCAATTTACAGAGGGAAAGCATCAAGTTTGTGTTGTTTGAGGGTAATGTTATGAGGACTGTGCAAACAACCGCAAACACGCAGTAAATTCCAGTGTGGAAAAGTCCGTTGTAAACTTAACAGAATTTGCAATGACAACATGTCATGACCAAGAGAGGGCTATTGTCCTCTGTGAAGTGCCACTGGGACTTGCTCCACTTTCCTACATCCAGACTCAGATGTCAACCAAGGACGTTGGCGAGAAGGGTGCCAAGCAGAAATGCCATCTCAGAGTGCCACTCTCTCGCCTGCTGGGTAGGAAAATGAGCAGCAATTGGAACAAGGGGACTAAAGAGAAGAGAAAGGAGAGATGGTGGGGAAAAGAGGAAAGGGCAAAGCAAGGTAAATACAGAAAACAGACTGAATCTGAGAGATATATTACTTGAATATAAAGGCAAAACATAGGTTCTTTTGAATGCATGAAGAAGACTCTTGTCTTATCTATTTTTAATACTATAAATTCATCATGCAATGCACAAAGTAGTACAGTGGTGCCCCGCAAGACGAATGCCTCGCAAGATGGAAAACCCGCAAGACGAAAGGGTTTTCCGTTTTGGAGGTGCTTCGCAGGACGAATTTCTCTATGGGCTTGCTTTGCAAGACGAAAATGTCTTGCGATTCCTGGGGGTTTTTTTCCGCTCCCCACCCCCTTTTTCTAAGGCACTAAGCTGCTAATAGCCTTTTAGCAGCTAATCCGCTAATCCCTTAAGCCTTTAATAGCCGCTAATAGCCGCTAAACCGCTAATAGCGCTAATCCGCTAATCCGCTAATGGGCTTGCTTCGCAAGACGAAAAAACCGCTAGACGAAGAGACTCACGGAATGGATTCTTTTCGTCTTGCGAGGCACCACTGTACTTTTGTTTAAGGAATGCTCCTGAGCTTACCCATGCAAATTTCAGTGGGGGACGTAAGGAACATGTCTGTATAAATAGATGCAAACTACTCATGAATATGTGTGAATAGCTATTGTGGAGATGCAGAAGCAAGTATCCTGGCAGATAATTTTTTTCATACTCTTTCATTCTCAGAATGCATATGGTATACATTTTACTTTTAAGGAAAAATAATATTTTCATTGCTCTTACATGTTATAGAACATCAAAAACAGTAAAACAAACAAAATCACTACACCACCCTCCACAGGATATGAAAATGGTATAAATATTACAGTGAGCCATTCCCATGACTAGATAGACTCTGATTCTATTTGATATATACAGGAAAGGAGAAGCAAAGTTAAGGCGGAAATCCTAACCCTACGGAACTAAGTCTAACTGAATTCAATAGGGCCAATTTCTCAGTAGACATGGATAGGATTATGCTGTAATTGGATGAAGGATGTGGGGAGCAACACTTTCTTGGTCTTATTACCCTAGGCCATCTTAGAGTTTATGATTTTTATGGATGACATTTCTGGACATTCCCATTAGTCTTTTGGTGTCTGGGACCAACAGGGGCACAAATTCTCTGAGCAGGTACTAAGGGATTGCCGGCTCTTGACCATCCCAATCCAAGCTATTCAAAAAAAGCATAGACTTCTCTTGCAGAGCCAGCAGATGTTCACTTGTGTGGCAGGAGAGTCTGAAACCAGATATGTTAGCTTTCTGAAACTTCAGGAAATTGAAATATTCTGAAACACTTGTTTAAACAAAGTTTACAGCAGCTGCCGCACAAGTGGTTACTGTAACGAATTACTGTTCCAAACTCCATCCTATGCACACAGCCACCCAGAGCTCCAGAAGGCGCCCACGAGGAGTTGGGAAACATTGGGAAGAGCAATTGGGTGGACAGAGAAAGTAGACCGAATATTCAAGCAACAGGCAAGATGTAATGTGGCAAAAAAACTCAGTGGACTTTATTTGTAGTGGTAGAAGCTATTTCCCATGAAAATCTAGGAAAGTCCCACAAAATTATCATGTGTTATTGGATCCATAAATGCATAACGTGGAATTGATTAGTTAGTCAAGGTTTGATCAATGGATCACTGACCCTTCCAGAAAAAAAGAAGCAGCAAGATGGGAGTGAAAGGACTAATATGTCAGTGTACTGTGAGCTATTGACCACCAGGGCTTGACTTTATTATTATTATTATTATCATCAATATTTATTCATATAGCCCCATCAGTGTACATGACACTCTCAAGGTAACTCAGCAACAACACAGAAGCTTACAATCTAAATACATGCTGGCAGAAAGCTGCAATTTGCAATCCATTCTGCTTTAAGGTCTGTAATTCTCTGCATTAGGGTTTGTTCTTCTAACTCACAAGGGGGCAGCCTATGGGTCACATGCACCCATTGGCCCAATTTAATGTGAGTGGCAAGGGGGTGGCAGGAAGAGATGCACAAGGGGATGACCTCACCAACCTTTGGCTCTGTATCCATACACATCCATAATTTGACTGCGACCCAACCCAATATTGATTTTTGCCCCCTCCCCCACTATCAGTATGCAGCTCCCATCACATTGAGGGAATGCAGCCCTTTAAAAATAAACAACGAAGATGGTCCACCTCTGTGCCAATTAAAAAGAAGAGGGGTGGTTAATGAGTCAAACCACCGGATGCAGGGATTTTGTAATGTGCAAAGAACATTTGTGCATAGGAACCTGTTTCCATGTGCAGAATGTTCTCCTTAACTTGGGGTTCAAGTGTAAGATGTGTTTCGAGGTGAGGCTGTGTGTGAAAGAAGAAACCAGAAACTTAGTACAATGATGCATGAGAAAAGCAACACTCATCTGAAAATAATATTGGGCAGAGGCTTCCTATGAATCCTATTAGTTTGCCATTATATTTCTCCCTCACTGCTGATTCAGTTCATCACACTTGAGCTAAGGGGATGCAATATCACCTTTACTTCTGACATTGATGACTTCACTGTGCTTCTCCCCACCGCAGTGTTATCTATCAACCAAACACGTCACTAAGAACAAGCAGAGTGTTCTTATACTGGCCATTAATTTAGCCATAATAGTTATGGAGCTCATATTAAAAACATGGCAGATGTCTTGCATTTAAATAATTACGTCTACTAATCATGTCTCTGGCACTTTTAATTTTCACATTGCAATCTGTCGTGTTTGCTCCCATTATAGCCATGGCAGGTCAGCTCAAATTAGTCCCGTTTGATGGGAAACTGAGAGTGAACGATAGCGACTTGCTCAAGTCCATAAAGTCAAGCCCACTGAAGAGGAAGGATATGAATCAAGATCCCCAAAGGCCACCCAGGCTCACTGAAGAATGGTGGCAGAGTGCCATTGCAAAAGTCTCAGGTGCTTGCAGATGGTTCTTAACTACCACACACACACACACACACACACACACACAAAATCAATAAAAGAAGTTCCACCTGTCCATACAACAAGAAGCTTACCTGCTTAAAATACTGTTGGCCATTCTGTAGCATAAACACTGACAACTGGGAAACACTGGCCTGCGAGCGCTCCAGTTGGAGAACAACCTTTATCAAAGGTGTCATGTGTGTCAGGACGAAATGGAGAAATGTGCTAAGAGGAAGGCATGCTTGGCAAACCCTCACCATGATAAACTCCCACCCGAAAACCTATGTCCTCACCATGGAAGGATGTGTGGATCCAGAATTGGCCTCCACAGTCACTTACGGACTCACTGTTAAAACCATGTTCATGGAAGACAATCTTACTTGGCTACTAGTGATCACCAAAGGAGAAGAAGTACATTCTGATGCTAGCAATGGTGTGTGGATGCAGCAAAACATCTGCATGCATGAGGAACATCCGTCCAACAATAAAATTAAACACCCATCTGGAAGCACCCAGAGAAAGACATTTTTATGTGGAATTTTTCCAGTCGTTCCCCTCCCCCCTGGTCTCCCAACCATGTTAATTTGCTGGGAATCACAAGTGGGGAGAGTGCTGCTCCACTCTGGTCCTGCTTTCCACAGTATCACCACCCATACTAAAATCTCAGACCGGCTCTTTGCAACAGAATGCAGGTAGCAGAATTATGAAGTGGGAGGGTGGACTGTACCATTTTGGGATACAGACGCATTTTGAATCATCTCATTTTGTTTTATTTTTAAATGATAACTCTCTACATGGTACCTCAAGGAGAAGGCTTTAGCCTAGCCTGCTCCCAACTGCACTAGTTTTTACTTGTAGGAAGATCTTTATGTAGGAAAGCATTACAAATGTGACACACACACACTCACACATCTGTAGTCTGAAGTGGTACGGTCTCTTCTATTGCCTCAGGGTTTCCTCGCTCATCTCACTCTCTCCTCATTCTGCTGCATGTGTAGACCAGGCCTTGGTGCGGTGCCTTAAGGGAGATTCCTTACCACCATCCCTTCGTCTACAGTAATCTGAATCTCCAGGGCGGCAAAAGCAAGCAAACAAATAGCAAACAAGAATCATGACCGCAAAACCAATACGTTGATTGCCTGTTTGGAAAGGAATTATGCACCTCAGGAAACACTGCTGCCTTTCTTTCCCCTTTTCAAACCAAAATGTACTGTCAACAGCAGGTACCTTGGCCTAAGGGCATTCATGAGTCAGAGATGTTGGCTGCCTTGAAAACATAACATGGAATATGGAGAGACAACACACAGAGGAAGTTTCAAGGCGTTTTATTAAGCTATACTATAGCATCTCAGGAAAGGCAAGTTGTTTGCCAGACCTCACAGAAATAGTCACCTGTGCAGCAAACAACAAAGGCCTATAGCTAGTTGCCAGGTTACCAGAAAGAACAGGCAGGAAAAATCTGTTTAATCACGAAAGACTTGTCTAGAAATGCTATTCTGCAGCTGTTTAAAAGTTCTGGGGCTGCTATTCTCAGACATTAGCAGAGGTTGCCTCAGAAGTTGTTGCTTATATATCCTCTTCTCTTTCCTAGTGCAAATGGCTATTATTAATGGAATTTGGTATCAGTCAGGGTCTACCATGGTGCAACTCTAGAATGCATTTTCTGAGCTCAATCCAAAAGCAAAAGGTTCCTCTCTAGGATTGTACAGAGTGACTTTCTTACACAGATTTCAGCTCTGAGGGAATGGCTTACAGACAAGCCTGAGATCCAGTCTCTTCCCCATTATAAAATACCCTGCTGGTAAAATGTGCATGCAGAAATGAATGGACTACTTCCCGCACCACCTGCATGCCTCCATCAGGGCTCTGTTGGCACTGGTTCAGGAAGCAACATGAGCCAAGTAATTGCTCCTTCACACATGACCTCTTCCCGTTCTGGGATCTCCTGGTGCTGCTGCATGTGGACAATGTACACAAATGTATCAATCATCTGGATGGGGCTGGTTGCACATCCGATCAGTGCCATCTTGGAAAAAGAAGTTGTGGACTGGGTGTAAAAGACCATGAAACTTACCTATTCGTTGGACTGTAATTTCTTCTCTTTGAACTTGAGTCTCCCTAGCCCTAGTCTGACACTCTAACCAATATTTCACACTCCCTTTCATATACATTCCACAGTGGCATAGGATTACACCAAGGGTGGGGGAATGGTTTGGTGGGGATGTGCAAAGAGGGGGATGTAATCTGTGTATGCGTAAACTTGCGATGTGATATGGAGCGAAGGGGCTTTTTGTAGTGGTGGCTGTGTCCTATTAGTAAGGGATGACAAAGATTGTCTCACCACTTAACCAGGGGAGGAAAGTTTACCGCAACTAGCCTTCCTGAATACCTAGAGCTTGCTGCAGAAATACAAGGAGAGGCTGTTTCCTATTTTTCTGCCACATGTATGGCAAAATATTGAAGTTCAAATTCCATCTCCCCCCTCCTTTTAGTCCAGTGGTGCACTTCCCAGCTTTCCAAACTCCTTCCTGTGTGTAGCCTGCACACAGCATGTGGTTTTCAATTTGTAATTATTCTTGTTAATTTTTTGTTTGTTATTCCCTTGCCAGGCCTCCCTCGCTCATGTTTGTCTCATTTTAACTTGGCAGAGGCAGGATTCACCACAAATATTGAAATGCATGTGTACATGCCTTTCACAATTGCTGCTGGCTTCAATCACACTGCAAGAGACAGAAATTAAGATTAAATGAAGTCAGACAGACAGGACAGACTGTTAAAAAACCACAAAGTTCGGTTCACTAATATTTTACAGCACAAGTTGCTGTAACCTCCCAAGAAGTCATGATTAGAACATTTGTTCATCGTTCCCTCTTTTTGTATTCGCCTGCCAGTTCCTGAATCAGCTTTGCTGTATGAGAGCCTTAGTTGTTTGCACAGAGGCACATCTGCTGCCCCAACTGAAAAAATGAGGTTACCAAGGGCTAAACAAGATGGGATGGTAGTAAGAGCTGTCATCTCCTCTTGAGAGGAAAGGACTACATAGGTGAGAAGTGCCAAAAGCTTGTGCTTCCTTTTCCTCTCCCAGGTAGTGCTTAAAAGTTTGTGCTGTCTGCTCATTTCTCCAGGTTCCATAGAATCACAGAACTGTAGAACTGGAAGGTACCATGAGTGTAATCTAGTCCAACCCCCTATAATACCGTCTCCTCCTTTAAATTCCTGGGAGTTTACCATAGTGAGGACCTCACTTGGAAAATCAACATAACTCAGGTGGTCAGAAAGGCCCAACAGAGACTCCATTTCCTCAGGGTCTTGCGAAAGAATAATGTTAAACAGCAATTGATGAACTCCTTTTACCGGTCCACAATAGAAAGTGTCCTTTCATATTGTATCACAGTGTGGTATGCTGGCTTGACAGCCATGGACAGAAAGTCTCTACAGAGGGTGGTGAATACAGCACATGATATCATGGGCTGCCCCTTGAGTCCATTAGATGATATCACAAGGATCGTTGCCGTAGGAGAGCAAGAAAAATTCTCAGGGATGATTCACACCCTGGCCAGCACCTCTTTAATCTTCTACCCTCGGGCAGGATATATAGAAGTATAATCAGCCATACCAACAGGCTAAAAAATAGCTTCTATCCATGGGCTGTTGGGCTGTTTAATGGAAAATAACACAGCACAATTGACTTGCGAGGTGATGTGTTGTTCGATAAGAGATTGAGTGTTCAGGGGGGGAGGCTCAATTAATTTCATTGTACACAGGTTGTACAATGACAATAAAGGTATTAATACTATACAGGAATCTTTTGCCCAACCTGGGCTTGAACCCACAACCCTGAGATTAAGAGTCTCGTGTTCTACCAAACTGAGCTATCCCAGATTAAAGGTTCTTATATGAATTTACAAGGCCCTTAGCAACCTGGGTCCAGGATATCTGATTCCTTACAACCCTGCCCAATCACTGATATATTTGGGGGAGTCTCTTTTGGTTACTCTTGGGTACTGAAGTGTATACAGGATAACCTGTCATGCATTTAATGACAATCACCAATGAAAGTTTAGGTCATATGTGGGACATAAGTATACCTAAGTTGCTGCATTTACAGATCATATTCCAAACAGTGGTCAGGAGCTTGTGGGACTGGGTGCACAAAAATTGGTCAGATCATGGTTAGCACATGCTGTCTCCCCTCCCCTCATGTGGCCATCATGTCGTGAAGTGATTATAGGAAAAGGGGCAAGACCGAGTTAAAATGAAATCTGCGCAACCAGGATTCAAATGATGCTGACCAATGTTCCACATTTTACCTTTCTAAGGTGTGCTTGTATAGTGTTTTACATGTACACATAAAAAAAGCAACCAGAAACATGGTCTTGAATGCGAATTCCAGATCATCTACATTTACCACAGCTAGCATTAAATACTCTGTTCACTAAATCAGATATCTGAGCTAATACTGAAACGTTAGTAGGAAAATGGCCCAAGTTATGGTAAGGGGTGCTAAAATACTTGCTAGAGCAATACTGTCTACCCATTAGGTCTATCAGCTACCCAGCACATCATCAACATGATATTGTTTAATAGGATTTGGAAATGCAGGATAATCTATCTCCCAATATAACATTTGGAATGACTTAGTATTTCCACATGTTGAGTGGAGCCAGGGTTTAAAATCTGGTATCATGCTTGCACATAGCACCACCACTGCTGAGCAGCCAAATGACTATTTACAATTGTACTGCCTCAGATGGAAAGATTTTGGATAAATTGCTTGCCCTGCATACAGACAGATGAGCAGTTCGGAACAAAAACAAATAGCTGAGCCAACATGCTTGCTGGGAAACCGTGTTGCAAGCTAGAAATGTCCAATACTACTTTTTCTACTGACAAACTTTTTCTGCTGAGAGAATTTAGTTTATGCATTCTTCCAGTATCAGGATTCTGAAACTGTGAGAGAAGGATCTGTGGAAGATAGACCAGGCAATATGAAAAACGACTTTCCCGGTCTCACAGTTTTTGCTGATATTACTCTTTATTGGGCAAGGAATTTATTGGTTTAAATCTTTTTTATTAATATATAATAAATCAGTAAGATTTATTGTCATTGTGTCATGAAATATAACATCCTCCGCAATGTATTTAAAATGAAATATACAATTGAAAAAGGGGAGAATGGACATATCTATATCTTTCAAGTTCATGCCACTTTTCCCATGTGTTCGTTTATAAGCGTATTCCATCCCATTTCATCATTAATCTCTGCATTCACACCCATGTGCATTTAAATATGTGTTTAAATGGTATTCTGAACATATTTTCTCACAATGTGTACATTTATAAATGTATTCTCTCTGAAAACCCGCATTTCAAAGTGTATTCTGTCTCAAAATACACATTTTAAAAATGCACGTTGACATAGCTTTTGAGCAAAGAACTGCATCACAAATTTCAAAGATGTGCATCACGGCAGACAGCTATGTCGTTTTCCACCCTGTTTTCTGATCTGCACTGACAAGGGAGGAGGAAAATGGGTGGGGGTTTTCAGGTTGGGGGACTTTGTGTTACAACTTTTGCCACCTCTGGACTGGCATAGCTCAAGGACTTCACCCTCAGAGAGTCCATAAATCCAGTGAATCCAATTTATCAGCAGTGTCCTGCCCCTACTCCACTCCCAAAATGCCCTGTTCCTACCTTCCACTCTCAGTGGAAGAACCATTAGCAATACCTTCTCCCACCCACCCCAAAACTAGCAGTTGTCCAGTGCCATCAACATGGAGGAACAGAACTGCAGTACTAATTATGCACTGTTGAATGAATTCCTTATTATGCACTTGAGAGTACCATTATTGACACTGGATATTGTTAACTCACCTATTGGTGTGTTTGACACTCATTTAACCTTTCAGTATTTCTTAAATAAACTGGATTTGTTGGATTTGCAATGCTATAATGTTGTAATCTGTCACAATTATGGTGATTGTCCTTAAATCACCTGTTCTGTTATCATCTTTGAGCACAATGCCTTTGCAGAATGTAGCATGCAAATAAATTAACTATGACTTCCAGATGTAGGAAATTGGAGTCAAACCCTGATTTATTTACAATTTGTGCAATTTCAAATTTCTGCTCAATTTCATTTCAGTTTGTTGTTGATCAGTAATCCAGCCATCTTGGGTAATAAATAAACCAATAGTCATGGCCTCATTCAGAGGCTACTAGAAAGAGGATAAATGCCAAGGGTCCTGGAAATTCCTAAATCGTCCTGAATCAGTCCCCACCAACTGGATGGAAAAAGCTATTATTAAGTAATTCTTAGCTGCTGTGGATTTTGAGAGGAAAAGCTACCTTCGTTTTTATTATTGAATGTAGAAGGCTACGAAAAAATACTGTAACACAACATCAGATGACAAAAGGATACATATAGGAAATAAATAAAATGGAATATAGGAAAAATAACAGTATATAATTTAACTGCAGCTATACACAAAGCACCTGTCAGAAGCCTGAGAAACTTATATTTGGTCAAAAATGGCTACAGTCATTCATGAAATAGGTATAGCTAGGGATGGGCCCACTCCAGTCAGATGATAAGCTAAGTTAGATGATAGATATTTAGTGGGTGGGCACTGTGAATCCATCAGCTTCAAAGCCTTCTGCATGTGCACATTAATATTTTGAAGCAATTGTAGCAGCACAGATATGTTATGCAAGGGACTGGAGGATGTCTGCACCATACTTCAGTTGTCTGAACAAGAAAGCAAGATTTAAGAGTCTGTTGAAATGTTGAAATGTACAAACCGCATCTGCATAAAAGAAGGAAGGCAAAAATATAACAACTTGGAACTACATTAGTCTTCACTTATTGAGCTTTGGAAAAAACAAGCCCCATTCATCAGCTCAAGTGTCACATACTGTAGATTGTACTGCAACCTTTAATCTATTGTGATTTTTTCAGATTTGGCTGCTGATGTAGAATGATTTAATATGGCAGGATAATATATTATGGCAATTTATGTCTTTGTTTACAAAGATAATTTTTGGTTTGTATAATATGACGTCTCTTTCTCTGTCCCCAACCTCTTCACCAATCTGTCTGGTAATGGTGGAATTTCACCAGTTGGCATAATAATTGAAAACTTCCTGCATGTATTGACTCAGTTCTGTACAACTCTCCATTTCTGTCCCTGTGCCGACAAGGATGTGTGACACTGATCTGGAGATTCTGCACATGAGTGGCCCCATGAAAGTTTGGGGTTTCCAGGTACTGTACTCGCTACATCACAGGTCTTCACATTGATGGTGGTGGTGGTGATGATTGTGATGATTTATATATCGTCCTTCATCACAAGATCTCGGGGCGGCTCACAAGATAAAAATACAGTGGTACCTTGCTTCCCGAATGGCTTGGCTCCCGAACAAAATGGCTCCCAAATGCAGCAAACCTGGAAGTAAGAGTTCTGGTTTGCGAACGTTTTTCGGATGCTGAACGTCCGACGTGGCTTCCGATTGGGTGTAGGAAGCTCCTGCAGCCAATCAAAAGCTGTGCTTTGGTTTTCAAATGGTTTTGGGAGTCGAATTGACTCCCGGAATGGATTAAGTTTGAGAACCAAGGTAGCACTGTACAAGATAAAAGCACAAATTAAACAGAAACAGCAAAACAATACCCCCCCCAACACAGGCTGTAGAATATTAATCAGCCAAAGTCCTGGTTAAAGAGGAATGTTTTTGCCTGGTGCCAAAAGAAGGGGCATGGTGAGCTTCCCGGGAGTGAGCATTCCACAAACGAGGAGCCACTGTAGAAAGGGCCACTCTCTGGACCTCATGTGGAAGAGCCACACAGAGAAGGGCCTCAGATGATGAACACAGAGTCAGTTTATATGTGGAGAGGCGGTTCTTGAGGTATTTAATTCCTAGGAAGCTGCAATTCACTGAGTCAAACCATTGCACCATCTCTCCCAGTGGCTCTCCTAGGTTTCAGGCAGGAGTCCTTCCAAGCCTTACACAGTGGTTGGACTTGGAGCTTTCAGTGTTCAGGGTATGGATGCTTCTCCAAGTTAACTCTTGCCCTTCAGCTCTACGGATGACTTCAGAACCTTTCTACCACCTCAGTAGGCTCAGAATGTGTTTTCCTAGCGACAGCCTTCTCGCACAATGGGGCCTTTCTTCCAGCTAAGTTTCAGATTAATATTAGTAAATTCATAAATGAATCACAAATTGGTTCCAAAGAAGTGGTTAGCAGATACCATTTATATAGAGGGGGCATATTGGGTTTGGCATATGTTTGCTGCTCTCTATCAACACACCTGAAAGTATTTAATGCTTTTTCTTCTCAGTGTGCCATATGCATCAACTGTAATTATTGCCGATAATTTGTCAGCTTTATTACAGCAAGAATTAATTATGCATCATAAATGTTTAACAATACAAATATGCCAAATGTATAAATAAATGTGGTTTTATTACCAGGCAATAAACATATAATGAAGAGTACGCAAATACATCAGTTCTTAATATACGAGTTCTGCCATTCCGTAATGACATCAAATGCAATAAAGCTATCAAAGAGCTCAAAATCCTAAAGTATAATAAGGCTTGACCAAAATGTTTACGACACTTGCAGCTTCATATTTGTCCTGGATAATAGAGGTTTATGTTTTCTGTCCAATTTCTGCTCTAATCAGATTTTAATCATATGAACTAATCTGAAGATTCACCAGACATTTCTTTCCTATGATGGGATGTTCTGTGGGTCTGCCATAAAACATACATTTTGTTTGACATTATCTTGTGTTATTAATATCCACAAATCTGCCTTCAGCAGTCTGTTTCAAACCCTGAGGACTGAAGGGCAATAAATATACATCGTTTTCTTTATCGGTCAGCTTAATTACAAATAGATGCATGATCTGATCTTTGGTTTACAGACAAACCCTTTGCTAAAAGCACAGAAATGCTTTTATTTAAATGCTTTAAGAGCTGTAAACTGGACCAGAGTGGGGGCAGGACCTTTAGACAGCAAAGGTATGAAAAGATTAATGAAGGCAGACAAGGAGATCGAAAAAAGGCTAAGGAAGGGAACACAAATGAGAAATGGCCTAGTTCAGATTTTTAAAAAATGGTTTTCAACTATGTGAGCTGCAAACACCCACTTCATGTAACAAAGACTGGAAGTATCTGCACCAGGTTTTATGCTAACCAATGTTTTCCATGATGTCAAAACTCTGGGAACTGTATCTTATTTAAACTATAGTTTCATGACAAGCCAGGATCTGAAAGAACTGTGTGATGTTGGCTGGGTCTCATTAACCATGTTTTAACCCAGGCTGGATAACCATTTTTTCAACCTGAGGGATTCATTATCACCATTGAAAGACACATTCTAGCCCGGCAAAGACACCTGAAGAGGGCATGGAGCTATATGGGGATGGGCGTGACCCGGCGAGACTCCTACAGCCCAGATGGCGCAGTCTAGAGGGCTGCATTTGGCCCTCAGGTCCAAGGTTGTGTTCTCCTGAATAATTTACTTGGAAGGGCCTTGAGTATGGCATGCCACCGACAGGCATGCCATCCTTGGGCAAGCGGGTACTTTCAGAAGTTCCATGGGTGCCGATCACAAAATGGCTTCGAATTAAAGGCTGTCATGGGGTGTGTTACAGAATACAAAATGGCTGCTACATCTAGAAGAGCAGAAAAAGAGACAGAGCCACAAAATGGTGCAAGTGTGCCTTCCTTCAGCTCCCCAACTGACTGCTACACTCACTCACAGAGAGAAGCTATTTGCATCTCTCTTCAGTTTAGAAGGGAAGGAATGGTGGGTGTCCAATCCTGGTATCCAATGAAATTGAGGTGTGTGTGTGTGTGTGTTGGGTGCTGGGGGAAGGGTTGTTCAAAGTAAGAAGGCTGAGCCAGTGGAAACAGGAATTGAGCAGGAAGAGCAAACACTGTCCTTTGCATTGAGGATTTTTGAGGTGATATTTCCTCAGACCTTTTGCCACACCATAGTGGCAGAAACACCAGTGTGCCTGCAAGCGCTATATTAGCAACCCCTGTACACAGCAAGTGAGCCAAAAGCTCACAGGTTGTTGGTTAAAAGCCACCCTGTGCTTTACTTTTTTAAGCAGGCAACTGACTAATTCTTGCCAAATCCCTGTACTCCGTTACCTATTTTGATACACCGTGTTCTCCTTCATGGAGAGCACGTGTTGCGGTGGGGGCTAACAAGACACCCACTGTTGCTGGACGGGAAAAGAGTTTGGCCACCATTATCATTGAGCTTCCTGTTGCTGGGGAGATTTAAATGTTGCCATTTTGTGACTTGACAGCCATAGCCTTTAAATACCCTGTGCACAGCTTTGAGCTTACTCTTTTCACTGCGTGCATCGGATCTGCCTCCCTCCCTCCCTATTTTCAGGTTGTTCACTTGACATTGCTATGCCTGTCATGGGGTCGTCTGCTTTTGGGGAAGGGGCCCGGTAGGAATTTTGACCATTTGGCTGATTGGCTGGTGCCATTTGGTTTTTGCCTACTGCAAATCGTCACAACTTGTAAGGTTGTGGTTAGGCATTGGTTTAGGAATTGGTTGGTGGAGGGGTATGGATTGGCTGTGCCTGCCCCTCCAAAATGCTGCTGCTACAAGGGTTTTCCATTAAAGGAACCCAGGGGCTCGCCATGCTTTTGTCCAAACCCCTGTCAAGGGGCTAGGGCCACGCAAGAGCCCCTGAGAGCATTTGGGGAGAGGTGAGGCATGGTATCCAGTCCCGTTTCTCTCCCCAAAATGTTTTCTCTTTTTGACTTCACGGGTGTGTGAATGTCGGTCTGTCCCTGTGTGGGATGTGTGCCTAAGCAACCACTCACATTGCTTGTAATTTTAATAAAGTTGTGGCCAAAATTATGCCAAAAACCTTAAGCTAAAAATCATGTGTTAATTGTGTTTTATTGGGGGGTGTCTTGGGGACCTCGACACGCAACACATACCATGTTTCATTGTGATACAAGAGCTCTTTAAAACAACGTCCACACTGTTTGTTGAATGAGATGTCTAGAATCATAAACAGGTTATAGATTTTAGCACGAAGCCAATGGCACAAAGCAGAAACATTAAAAAAAACAACTTCATTTCATTGGTATGCATTTACCACAGTCTTGCTGGCTTGCATTCTAGCCTCCAATCAACTACAGAGGAGGTGATTGTGGGTAGAAATCAGAATGCAGAGATTGCATACTGATTAAGGTTTCCATGCGATAGCATCTTATTGAAGAGGGAGTGTGAGAATCCAGGGAGTGATCTTTAATGCAAATCATTAGACTCTTGATATTTTATTTATCATACACTTCCAGCCAAGCAGAGGGACTGGGGGTTTACTTCTGTTCAGGCTGCATTCTAACACTTGATGGAGCAAATTCGCCTGAATGTGAAGTTTGTTCACAAAGTTCCAAGGGATGTGATTATTAGCCATTAATGAAATTAAGATTCTGCACAAAGCTTTTTGTTCAAATCATGATAATGAAAGCGCGTTACTTACGAATAAAAGAATTATCCCTTGTTCAGCTGGTTTGAATGTGCCAACTCTAATGTTTTATGGGGGGGGGGGGACCAAGGATAGCTTGGGGCATTGACCTACATATCCCTGTTGGTTAATTTATTTTTTCACATCTATTATCTATTGCTAGACATACACTGAGATCAGTACATCTGATATTAAAAATGTTGCACAATGCCAATTTCTGATAAATAGTTACTTGGCTTTCAAATTGCTTTTCAAAGCCATCTCACAAAACAAAATTCCATAGGAGAAACCTTTGTATGGCTTGGCCAACTATGCAGTAACTTTTATCAGCTCATTTGTGGGGAATTGAATGGGTCTTCACTGCACTTTTCGTTAGGATCTCCCTATTTTCATTGAAGAAATGCTGGAGGGTATGGAGTTATCCCACCCCTGAGCTGTTTGAAGGGAATTTTTTTTAATGCTTTTTTATATATGTTGGAAGCTGCCCAGATTGCATGGGGCAACCCAATAAGATGTGTGGGGTATAAGTAGTAAAATTATCATGGGATGTCCCTATTTTCATTGGAGAAACTTTGGAAGGTATCTCCCTGGCTCGAGGGTTCCATAACTCCACACCCTACAAGATTTCATCTGATGAAAATAGAGACGTCCTAAGGAAAAGCGAAACATTCTGGGATCAAATCAGAAACCAGGACTGCTTCTGTAAATCTAGAAAATAGGGACACTTGGAGGGTCTGCTGCTCCAGACCGTCACCCCTGATTAGGGGAAGAGGTCCTTCAGATCAGAGGCAGGCTAAGGCTCCCCAGACATCCTCTGTGTGGAAAAAAAGACCTCTACAGGTCCAGTGAAGCATAGCCTCCCTAGACAAATCGGTACTTCAGGGGAAATCAGGCTGGGAAAAAGGAGATGGTAGGATAGGAGAAGGTGCAGGATAGGGCTGCCATACGTCCAGATTTTCCCAGACATTACCAGGATTTCGAAGGCGAAATTGATGTCTGGGGGGAATTTCTGAAATTTGCCTTTGTCAATCGAAAAATCGCGGGGGTTTTGTCATCGACAACTTTCGGGGTGTTCTTGTTTTTACATGTTGAAATATGGCAACCCTAATGCAGGAGAGCATGACAGCTCACCTCTGTCTTCCTCAACCGAGCTCACTCTTTCTCAGCCTTAAGGGCTGGAAGAAGAGAAGAGAAGAAGAGTTTGGATTTGATATCCCGCCTTTCACTCCCTTTAAGGAGTCTCAAAGCGGCTAACATTCTCCTTTCCCTTCCTCCCCCACAACAAACACTCTGTGAGGTGAGTGGGGCTGAGAGACTTCAAAGAAGTGTGACTGGCCCAAGGTCACCCAGCAGCTGCATGTGGAGGAGCGGAGACGCGAACCTGGTTCCCCAGATTACGAGACTACTGCTCTTAACCACTACACCACACTGGAGGGGAGGAGTGCCAAATTTTGTCTTCACCCAGGGCACCATATTGCCTAAGTCTGCCCCTGTTGTAAGGAAATAGGCAGTCTTTCGGATATTTGAGGCCTAAGTCATTGAGGGCCTTAAACACCTACGCTTGAATTGAATTGGGTCTATAAACAAACTGGCAACCAGTGCAGCTGTTTTGAAACAGGGGTTATAAGATTTCTAAATGGAACCCCAGCCAGAAAATTGCATTCTGGGGCAGCTGAAGTTGTCTTCAAGGGCAGCCCTACACAGAGCCCGTTGCAATAATACAGTCTGGAAGCTACCAGAGCGTGGAGTGCTGTGGCCAAGTCATCTCCGAATGCCTTTACACTCTCAAGCAAATGCCTTTCAAATCTCTTCCTGTAATCATGATTCGATACAGCCCATGTTGAAGTTTTATCAAACCGTGCCATCATGTGAAAGAAACAGATGGATGGATGAGAAATGGGCATGGGAACTGAGTGGGGTGTTGAAAGTCTCCGGCTTCACATATTTATAATATCAACTTCAAAATCGTTTACAGCATTGCAATGCACACCACAGCTGCCAAATTCATGAATTAATGTAGCATATATTTGCAGCTGGATGGGATGAATCTATTCAAATATTCACTACAAGCTGTACACATTCGCAGCACATAAGGATTTATAACTTGCGCAGAGAACTCCCTGGGCATGGCCTTATCACATGGGAAGACACTAATATTTACTAGTTTTTAGGCTGCAGTCCTTTACACATTTTCCAAGCAAGTTCCACTGAACATACTTGGATTTATTTCTAAATCTACACGTATAGGATTGCCTTGAAATTGTGGCACTTCCAATATCCCAGACACAAGCTCCTGTGCATTTAATGCAGCATGCACAAAGATAGACGCAGTTAAACCTCTTGATCTGCATAGACTTAAACATACTTAGCTCTATACAAGATCATGGTGAGAAGTATATTTTGGGCCTTTGGGCCTCATCCCAAACTTGTTAGGATTCTGGGGTAAGTGGATTTGTCCAATATTTCTCACCACAAAAGTCCCAAGTGTCAGAGATCTCCAACATGTGTTAGCTCTAGCAGCATTTGATACCTCTCTTCCAATAACCATAAATCTGGCTGTTAACCAGAAGGTTGGTGGTTCAAGCCCACTCAGGGACAGCTGTGGGCAGGATTCCTGCATTGCAGGGGGTTGGACTAGATGGCCCTCAGGGTCCCTTCCAGCTCTACAGTTCTATGATATTAATCCTGCTTGCTGACTGCAGTAAGTTTTAATCATTTTATTATTAGTTATTGAAATTTTCAAAACTCAACATAATCGAACACAAGTGCGGCCACATACAGAATCACAGGGCATTATTGGTCTTGTTGATATATTGATACATTGTATATCTTTAAAAAATCCTTGTAGGTATAACAGGGGTATTACCGTGCTGTTCTGATAAAATAGAATAATAATAATAATAATAATAATAATAATAATAATAATAATAATAAATGCCACCCATCTGACTGCTTTGCCCCAGCCACTGTGGGTGGCTCCCAACAAAATATTAAAAACACAATAAAACCTCAAACATTTATATAATTCCCTTTAAAAGGCAGCCTTCAGGTGTTTTTTAAAAGTAGTAATAACAATTTCACAGTCATATAGTGCAAATCCTTGTATATGTTGTGTGTTTCTTTTTTTTAAGGTTTTGTGTGTGCTTTCCACTTAAGGGAATGTGTCATCATTTGGCACAGGAATATTCCAAATCAGCACCCTTTCCAGTAACAAGTGACCGTAATTCTCACTGCCACTAGCATATGAGCATGTTGCAATTGTTTTTCATTTGGTTTGTAAGCAAAAGCCCCTTTAAGAGATGAGCTCTCCAATATGATATGCTCTTATCTCTCCTGCAGCAATGTGTTCTGCATTATTTCCTTTCGGCTCCCATGTCTCACATTATTTACACATTTTGATTTTTCCCTTCTCCAACCCTCCCCCCCCCCCGCAACCGCCCTACCTTAAAAACGTGAGCTACTATTTTGTCACCACCTGGAGAGAGAAAACAATCCCTCCTGTATCCTCTGAAGAGATTGTGCAAATGACATGTGTTACTGGGATGACCTAGCTAAAGACCTCAGATGCATTGAAGAGTAGATAGACTGGCCAATCCAGTGTGTCTAACTGTCAAAACAATCTCTCAGCCCCAGCTGCAGAGCTGGGTGTGACCGTGACTTTAGGGAAAACTAGGTGGGACACTGGATCTTGCCCAGACAGGAATCCTTTTGTGAAACCACTGCACAATCCCATTTCAACAAAGGCAGTCATGAGCATATCAGTGCCAGAGGGGCTGAAAAGTGTGAATTAAGTTATTGTTCTTGTGTGTGTGTGTGTTTAGTATAGCTGCTAATGTTCTGAATATTAAATATGGAGCAAGGTGCACACCGATGCTTTTGAATAAATGTAAAGAAGAAGAAACACATTTGCATGTGCCAGAAAGGTATTTGTTGCATCCCATCCAACTGATAATACCTTTTGCATGAAGCGTCATGCAACCCCATTCTCTTTTCTTGGTTTCAATGTCTCATTATGCTCAACGGAGCCACTTCTTAATAATTGCCTTGGATTATAGCTTTCCAGTCCTTATCTCATCGATTTTAAGGTGGTCCTGAGGGTGACCAGACACTGAGGTCCTTCTCCAAGAGGTTTTTGGAGGTTCCCTCACTGTGAGAAGTGAAGTTACAGGGAACCAGGCAGAGGGCCTTCTCGGCCGTGGTGCCCTCCCATTGGATGTCAAGGAAATAAAGAACTATACAACTTTTAGAAGACATCTGAAGGTCGCCCTGTATCAGAAAGTTTTTAATGTGTGATGTTTTATCATGTTTTTATATGTGTTGGAAACTGCCCAGATGGGCAGGGTATGAATAATAAAATTATTATTGTTGTTGTAACACAAGGAGAGCCAAAGATCCCACTTCCTCCCTCCCTCTTGAGGCAAAGCTCCACAGGCTTCTGCCATTCCCCTTAGCACCCTCTCCCTTGGACAGGAGTGCTTTCCAGGGATCCAGAGACAGCATCCAACTTGCCTGGAGGTCAGCACAACTTCCCTTTCTCTAGGACAACACCTTTCAACTTATTGCAACCAGTGTACATGTCCCTCTCAGGAAACCAGCGCAGCCAGGTTTTCTCTGACAAGCCCACACTTGCACATAGCATCACAGAATGGTAGAGTTGGAAGCAACCCTGAGGATCATCTAGCCCAACGCCCTGCAATTCAGGAATAGGGAGCTGTCCCATACGGGGATCAAACCTGTCACCTTGGCGTTATCAGCAGCATGCTGTAACCAACTGAGCTATCCAGGCTGACACAGGAACATAGTATGGACCAAGCGACTTGGATCCCTTCGGCCCCCTAGAGTTGGCACGTCTGTCAGTATCTGCTGGTTGGTGCCCTGAGGTCAGTGGAGGAAGCCTTGGACAGTAATCTACTGATGATTTCCACCAGGACAAAGATTTCTGCTTGTGCAACAGCAGAATTCCTCACTTCTCCCCCTGCACCAACCCCAAATCTGTCCCAGAGGCCTGGGAGCCATTTCCAGGCTATTTCCATTCTATTTCCCTTTCTGACCTAATTCAGGATTTTCCTCTCTGTCACTCAACTTTCCATGCCACTGCGTTCCAATGGGTCTCATTTTGGGGTACCTCTCTGCATAGCTGTCAACTTTTCCCTTTTTTATGGGAAATTCCCTTATTCCGAATAGGATTCCTTGCAAGAAAAGGGAAAAGCTGACAGCTGTGCTCTTGGGGCTTTCCCCTACTTTTTATTTTTACTGATTTTGCTGATACCTCCCTCTTGTACATGGATGTTGTGGTTTTGGATACATAATGACAGTCAGAAGTTTGCAAATAGAGCATAAAAAGAGGAGTATTACTTACTTAACTAATTAGACCATAATTTTTATTAAAAAAATAGAGCAACATACAAAATTAGAGTAACTTTGATTTAAAAAACGGTAAAAGCTACAAAGCATTACTCCCAATATATTAAATATAGTTCCTAAATGGAAATCGTAAGTACGTTTTGTGATCTTACAAAGAACTCTCTACTTTTTAACCTTCCTTTTCAGACATGCATGAACAATTATCTCCTGCCTAAATTATATTATTTGCAAATTTTAGTAGCACATCAACAATAAACAAATTACCCCCTCATTTATATCTCTCATTAGTGTTTCCACCTCAAAAAGAAATATATTGAAATTCTGGAGTTCAGGCAGTTGTAAAGGGAAGCTTGAATAGAACAGCTTACCAAAATCTGTCAGCAGTTGAAAAACTTCCAGGCCTCTTTTCTTTGAAATAATCTGGCTCTCATTTTCTAATGAGAACAGCATTCCCATCGGAGCCTCATTGATGCAAATCTGTCAATTGAAAGTCTTGGAGCTATAGTGACAACAGAATCAACAAACAGCAAGTTGATACGGAGAAAGAAAATACACCTGTTTTACACTTGCCATGATAAACTGCTCAGTTGTTCGAGGGTTGACAGGTTATTTCTGATTATAGCATGGGGGGGGGACTGGAAAAAATGGGGTGCACACAAAAATACCAGTGCTAAGAGCTGTCAAAGCCTCCAATTACAGAATCACATTCAGGGGCTTGGAATGCAACCTTTCCAAAACAAATGAGTTGAGAAATAAATTCAGCTGTTTGTAGAGAAGCAAAGGGTTGCTTTCTATTAGGAATGTGTGCACCGACCACACGTTTCCATTTGGAGTCTGATTGGGGCCTTCTGTTCTGCTCCAAAGTTCTCCAGAGGCTGCCTGGTTCAGCTTGGAGTTCAAATCTGAACCGTGATTTGGAAAAAGCAGTTTCACGCCTCCTCCAATCACTTTTATGGGGAAATAAAAAACAGGTTTTTCTCCCCTTTTTGACAGAATTGGGCATCTGCAGGCACCATAGCCTTGCCCGGATGGATAACACCTGACAGATTCCAGTCAAATAGGTCCAAGGGTTTTGTAGAAGGTACCATTATTCTTTCACTTCTTCAAAAAGGAATTGTCTTTAAATAAAAATAAAAATACTGATTCTTGGGGGACACCACAGTTCTCCATTGGAGAACTGTCCCGTTATTCCTGCTCTCTGTGTCCTGCTTCTTAACCAGTTAATGATCCATAATAGGACCTCTCCTCTTATCCCATGACTACGAAGCTTACTCAGGAATCTTGGCAAGTGACTTTATCAAAAGCTTGTGAGAAGCAGGACATTTTTTCCAGCCGGAACTCAGTTCTGGCACCTCTCAGGCACCATTGCCATTCTTAGAGAACATGGGAGGTGTTTGTGGTGAATTCCAGCACCTCCTTTTCTAGAAAAATAGCTCTGGTTAGAAGTCCAAGTATACAATGCCAACTGAATCACTCTATATGTATGTTGATGCGCTCAAAAAACTTTAAAATAGTTTGTTAGACCGGTTTGACCCTTGCAGAAATTCCCTTAATCGAACTTCTACTTACAATGGTGGAATACTAGTCTAATATTTCTTCCAAGGATTCTTCTAAAACATATTTTTTAAAAAAATTATACATAATGTATACATTTTCCAGCACCGTGCCACATATGAATGTACAGTGGTACCTTGGTTCTTGAACGGCTTGGCTCACGAACAAATCGGCTCCCAAATGCTGCGAACCCGGAAGTAAGTGTTCTGGTTTTGGAACGTTTTTCGGAAGCCGAACATCCGACGCAGCTTCTGATTGAGTGCAGGAAGCTCCAGCAGCCAATTGGAAGCTATGCCTTGGTTTCCGAATGGTTTCAGGAGCCTAATGGCCTACCGGAATGGATTAAGTTTGAGAACCAAGGTACCACTGTAATGCCATTAGGAAGCAATCCAAACTCAATATCTGCTGGGGTAAAGAGGGTTTGGTATAGGTAGACATCTGGCTGAACAAGCTGAGCCTGGGCTGAGGCAGAGGCAGAACCACATCAGCTGACATCCTCCAGCCTGTCCTGTCATCTCAGAGACATGCCAGGTGGGACAGGACAAGCGGAGACTTACCTCTGTTCCAAACTCCTTTCAGCTTGGTCACAAGACCCTGCAATCCAGTTACACTAGCAAAAGTTGTGTGAGTCAACCACTGTTATAAAGATTTGTTTTCCATCTGCTAGACGTAGGGCAACTCAGCCAGCCAACTCCTGATAGGCCTTTGGAATATGTAGGTGTAAGTTACACCATACCAATTTAAAAGGTAAAGGTACCCCTGCCCGTACGGGCCAGTCTTGACAGACTCTAGGGTTGTGCGCCCATCTCACTCAAAGAGGCCAAGGGCCAGCGCTGTCCGAAGACACTTCCGGGTCACGTGGCCAGCGTGACATCGCTGCTCTGGCGAGCCAGAGCCGCACACGGAAACGCCGTTTACCTTCCCGCTAGTAAGCGGTCCCTATTTATCTACTTGCACCCAGGGGTGCTTTCGAATTGCTAGGTTGGCAGGCGCTGGGACCGAACAGCGGGAGCGCACCCCACCGCGGGGATTCGAACCGCCGACCTTTCGATCGGCAAGCCCTAGGCACTGAGGCTTTAACCCACAGCGCCACCACCATCCCAATTTACTCCAGTATAAATGATTCTGGCTTCCTACAGTTTGGGATCGCTCTGACAGACCTTCATCTGATATGCCGAAGGTTAACGATAAAAGACTCCTTATAACTGGAAGTGCTTTCATCCAAACCGAAACCAATTACTAATCACCAACGCATACTAGCATGCCTAATTACATAAACTATGAATGTGTGGGTAAAGGAAACCTGGGTTCAAATACCTGCTTATCCATTAAGCTCGCTGGGTGGCCTTGGGCAAAAAACACAGTCTCATTGCCGAAACCTGCTGTACAAGATTGTGACGATTATGTTATTGAGGTAAATAAGAAATTATGCAGCACCTTTTAATAGGGAAAACAATTGGCAGTAAGAAAAAAAAAAGGAACACTGTTGATTTAGGGAGAAATGTCTTCCACTGATCAATGTACTTTAAGATGCATACAAACAGCTTAAACATAGAGATGCCGGAGGAGTTTGAAATTCACACATTCTGAAGTGATCTGCCCTGATTTGCACTTTCTGAGCTAATTGTGCAGATTGGAATGCAGCTTCTCTGAATGTTGCTTGCGGCACAGTGTTCGGCTTGAGAAACGTATCAAAAAGTATCTAAAATGCATAATCTGAGGTAAAAAAAGGTTCAGGACTGCATTTTTAAAGTTAAAATACATGTAGACATGCATATCACAAGAGACTATATATTCAAAAATATATTCAAATGTATTAAGTGTTTTTTATTATTATTTAAAAATCCACAGATGAATGCAGAAATGGGGCAGTCTTGTGCACGAAGACCGGCTAACGTGATAGGGACTAGAAAGAGAATGCTTTCCCCATCCCTAGTTAAAGAAAGGGAGAAAAATCGAGTTCCTCAAAGGTAGGACACCTGTGGTATATTTTTATACTTTGGTTCTATGTCTGTTTGCTAAAAGCAAATTTGCCAGATTTAATGGCTCACGGTATAGAGTGTACCAGTGTATTTAGTTTCTGGGTTAGAAAGCCAGAAGAAATGGTCACAGAGGATTTTGTTCAGAGCACTAGAAATCTCATACCAAACAACTGTACAATTGACTGTATCAGTTTCAGATCTTCAGGCTTTGCAACTAAGATATGTTGAGTCCCACCGCCCAGCAATGCTATGAATCGGCTGCTTTTTCTTGTTTTTTTTTTTTTTTTTTTGGAAGCCACTAAATTACTGCAGGGGGAAAAAATATTCCAATTTGCCTCACATTTGGAAATGTATTTGCTTTAAATGATCTACACTGATATTTTTAAAAGGGTTCAGGAATGATAAAAGGAACTTCTGGGATGTAATTATGTTGCACCGAAAGCAGCTTCATAGAAATTACTTCTTATTGAACAAGAATGTCCCAGGGAGGTAGCAGCAATTTCCATCAAAATAAACCACAGCAACATTATAAATTGCATTGGCACAGAATGTAATGGCCAGACAAATAAGGTTTAGACTAACATTGGGTTTGGAGGGATTTTACAGATGCAGACACACTCAATTCTGGCCAAGGGAACGGATTCTGCTATATATACACCCGCTGTGTGCAACAGCTGCTGCTGAGTTATAGCAGACATGCTCAACCCAAGGTCGGATACAGAGAGATGCCACATAAATCAGAGACAGCCATCTTACTTGTTCTTTCCTTTTGGAAGAACAGCTGCACTATTTACTGTAGCATCGCTAGCAATCATGTATGTTAATGTCTCATTTCTGAATTGGGGTGTTTTTTTTTAGCCACTAAAATGTGTGTAAATAAAGGTTGTGGTTTGCTGTGACAAAGTTGTGATGTTTCACTCCTTGCCCCTCCTAAGTGATTAGCATATGGTTACTTGGTTTAGTGAGAAAGTATTTCTATTTATACAGTCTATTGTCCCATGGCCTGGGGCTTTGTAATTTAGACCAGGGATGGCCAGCTGGGGCCTCACAGTCTTTATCTACCTGCCTCTGGCATTGATATTTTGGTCCCAACCTCTCAATGTACATCCAGGGCATCCATTCAGTTACCTGTGGAATGGTTTCTGCCAGTTGTAAGTATGCTTTAGATATGGCATTTTAGCCTGTGCTATGCTAACCCCTAGAGCTTCAATCGGGGAGGAAGATGCAAAAGAAGCTGGCTCCTGGCTTCTCTGAGTCCTGTGATTGAAAGTAGTGCTCTGTTGATAGTATATCAAAGCCTCCAGCATTACTCAGATGAAAATAAGGACATTTCTCACTTGCCCCAACTGATCTACCTCAACCCCCACCCCCACAGAGCATTTCCTATCAGAAGAAAGGCAAGGGACATCACCACTAAATAAAAAAGGTAAAGGACCCCTAGACGGTTAAGTCCAGTCAAAGGTGACTATGGGGTTGCGGCGCTCATCTTGCTTCAGGACAAAGGAGCCGCTGTTAGTCATGTGGCCAGCATGACTAAACTGCTTCTGGCACGGACCACCATGACGGAAACCAGAGAGCATGGAAACACCGTTTACCTTCCCACCACAGCGGTACCTATTTATCTACTTGCACTGGTGTGCTTTCAAACTGCTAGGTTGGCAGGAGCAGGGACAGAGCAACGGGAGCTCACCCCGTCGCAGGGATTCCAACTGCCAACCTTCTGATCGGCAAGCCCAAGAGGCTCAGTGGTTTGGACCACAGCGCCACCCGTATCCTTTACCCTTCACCACCACTACAACAATGGGACACAGAACACATGTCTTCCCACACCAATAAATAAATTTTAGAAAGTGGCAAGATTAGATGTGGACGCACAAAGCATGATGATGATGATGATGATGATGATGAAACAAGACTCCCCATGCTCCCCCTTTCGTCCTGCCCATATTCTCCTACATGTAGGAGGACAGAAGCAAATGAAAGCAAACTACAAACCAGTTTCTGTTACCCACAACTTGGTGTGCATATTTTTCCTTCAGGTGTGTTGGTGTGCGGATTTTTATTTTTATTTTAGAAAAGGGGAGAAAAGAAACCCAAATCCCCTAGCATCTGCTGCTCATCAGTTTCAGTCAAATATTTCTAATAGTGGAAATATAAAGATCCAGCTGTTAGTATTCATCATGTTTGCAATCTTGAGTACAATGAGGAAAGAAAAAAATCCTCAAGGAATTGCAGTTATTTTAGGAGGTTTGGGAAGATGGTTATTTCAGGCAGTTTCATCTGCTTAATTTAAGGCACAGGTGAAAGGAGGCTGTTGAAAATCTCTGTCCTTTAACAAGCAAAAAGAGACCAGACCAGGCCATTTTCTTGGTGTTCACTATTTCTTTGTTACTTCCCACCCCCAACACAGATTCTGTAATCAGATGCTTATATTCCAAAGACAAAGTAAGCATTTAGCAAGCAGTGAACCATGTTGTTTTTCATTACAGGAGATAATTACATGCAACTAGAATGCTTATTTGTTAGCTGTAACTGCTTGTGTTGCCATCTTTAAAGACTTCCTGCAAAAAAAAGTTTCGGATAGTCATGAAAACATACAGCACAGTAACATGTGAATAGACCCAATGGCAATCAGTGGGACCTCCTAAGTCTGGTGGGGGGGGGGTGAAGGGGCAACCTAAGGCCCTGAGGCTGCATATAACCCTGAGAAGAGGATAGCAGAGAAAGACACAGAAAAGACTGTGCCTCACCCAATTTCTTCTCTGGCCTTGCCCACTATTGGTTCCAGCCCAAGCTTTTCCACCTCTGTCCTAAGTAAACATCTGAACTGAGATGTAGCTAGACTTCTCTGTCTCCTGCTTGTGAAAACATAGCAAGACAGAGAATAGAGACATCTTGCTCATCAGAAATGAGATTCGGGTATATTGTCCTTTGTGGAGACTTAGTTGCAAGTTATTAGTGAGGGAAAGAGTTAAGCAGAATGGCATTAGGTATGCCAGTCACAGTTGACAATATGCCTATAGATAGACAAATAGGAAGAGCTTCAGATGCTCTTCCTGTCTAAGAAAGTATGACTTGTCTTCCTAGATTAGATCGATGGTTCATCTAACTCGGGGTTTCTCAAACTTGGGTCTCCAGCTGTTTTTGCACTACAATTTCCATCAAACCCCAGCTAGCAGGACCAGTGGTCAGGGATGAAGAGAACGGTACCTCGAGTTAAGAATTTAATTCATTATGGAGGTCCATTCTTAACCTGAAACTGTTCTTAACCTGAGGTACCACTTTAGCTAATGGGACCTCCTGCTGCGGCCGCACCGCCACCGCACGATTTCTGTTCTCATCCTGAAGCAAAGTTCTTAGGCCGAGGTACTATTTCTGGGTTAGCTGAGTCTGTAACCTGAAGCATCTGTAACCTGAAGTGTCTGTAACCCAAGGTACCACTGTAGTCCAAAAGCAGCTGGAGACTCAAGTTTGGGAAACCCTGATCTAACTGGGAAGATGGACTGTTGGCTCATCTATCCCAAAACGTTTGCTTGGGGAAATGTGCTTGGTCTGACTCAATTTAGAGAAGCTTCATGTGCCCCTTTGAGAGCAGGTCTATTGATGGTCAAGATTGCTAAAATAGGAAATCAGTATCCATCTACAATGAGCTGCTAATTGAAAGAGGTTGGAATCATCTTCATCATACTTGCATTTTAGCTTTCCAATAGCTTCTTCACTGGCTACCCCTTAGCTATCATTTACTACAGTTGGAGACTGGATGATCGACTATTAGTCTGATCCAGCAAGACAATGCTCATGTTAATAATGGGAAATAAAAACATGGGAATGCTAACCAGGAAATAGTCATATAGAAAATGAATTGCTACATGTTAGGTAGCAGTATTAGTAGTCGAATTTAGGGAGGTGGCCGTGCCAGAAGCAAAACTGATTCACAAAACACCTTGAAAATGCTGAGAGAGCTTTTTCTTTCCCCATACAACCCTGGTGGCCCAAAAGGCAAATATAATCCTATTTTTAAAGGTTCAGAGGTGACCTCCTGTCCACCATTGAGACTTCCTGTCCATCACTGAATCTGTTCAAAGGTAACTTCCTGCCCACCACAGAGATGTATTTGGGTTATTTTCCAACAGTTGTTGTTTAGTTGTGTCCGACTCTTCGTGATCCCATGGACCAGAGTACACCAGGCACTCCTGTCTTCCACTGCCTCCCACAGTTTGGTCAGACTCATGTTTGTAGCTTCGAGAACACTGTCCAACCATCTCGTCCTCTGTTGTCCCCTTCTCCTTGTGCCCTCCATCTTTCCCAACATCAGAGTCTTTTCCAGGGAGTCTTCTCTTCTCATGAGGTGGCCAAAGTATTTGAGCCTCAGCTTCAGGATCTGTCTTTCCAGTGAGCACTCAGGGCTAATTTCCTTAAGAATGGATAGGTTTGATCTTCTTGCAGTCCATGGGACTCTCAGGAGTCTCCTCCAGCAAAGAGTCTCCTCCAGCATTTCCAACAGTATCACCCTTTATCTTCACGAGGATTTTCGCAAATCCAGCTATATGTGAACAGGTTGGGATGTCAGTAGAAGTCAAAGACGAAATAGGAATCAGATGGTGGTGGCTCCCTTGGAAAGGGGCAGTCTTTCTGTCCCAAATTAAAAGAGAGTTTTTCAAGCTGTCTCCTTTTCATTATGTCTCACACAGTAGGACGAACACTTTCTGCCATCCTAAAAGAGGGTGAGAGAGGGAGGGAAACAGGTGCCCTTTTGCCAAATGAACAACTTATATTGCAATGTGGGGGAAAGAAGCAGAAAGCTGCAGACTGAATTCCCATTCCTCCAGCTTGAGTTCTGCTCCAGTCCTTGCCCTGTGGAGAGCAAGCAATATACCACACATTCACAGCAGGGGATTGAACAGCATATGCTTAGCTGCCTGAAAATCACTCAAACCCCACTAAGAAAAATACCATATGGGGATGCTTTCTTCATCTGATACAACTCCAAAGATTTTAGTGATGTGCAGATCTCAAAAAGTTTTTCTGTTCTGTTCCGTTCTTCTTCTTTTATTAAAAAAAATAGACGTTCGTGATGACAGAGCCAGTGAGATGTTCTTTCCACTACACATTTACAACGTCCGCTTCATCCTGACAGTCACCTGCATTAACTGTATTGTTGCAGGCCACCCCAATCTCTGAGCAGTTATTTGTTATTATTATTATTTATTGCATTAATATACTGTCCTATACCTGTAGGTCTCAGGACAGTTCACAGTTCAAGATCCCAGGGGTTCCAGGAGCTTATCTAGGGTCAGTGTTTCTTTTTTGGAAATGAAGCACAGTGAAGAATCTGGGCAGAGAGGGCTCCGTTTTTGTTTGTTTTAATTGCTTTTATTTTTTATCTTTGTCATTTTAAATTGTAATTGATGTTAATACTGTTTATTCTTAGTTTTAGATTTTATGATTTATGTGGAAATTGTTTTCCATATGGGTCTGTACTTTTTGATGTGTTTTATTTATTGCTTATGACTTTTGTTACGTTGGTACAGTGGTACCTCAGGTTACATACGCTTCAGGTTACAGACTCCCCTAACCCAGAAATAGTGCTTCAGGTTAAGAACTTTGCTTCAGGTTGAGAACAGAAATCGCGCGGCGGCGACATGGCAGCAGCAGGAGGCCCCATTAGCTAAAGTGGTGCTTCAGGTTAAGTACAGTTTCAGGTTAAGTATGGACCTCCGTAACGAATTAAGTACTTAACCCGAGGTACCACTGTAATTATGTAAACATTGTCATGTTGTAAGCCGCCTTGAGCATTGTTTTAACTATGGAAAGGCGGCATACAAATAAAACGATGATGATGATGATATTTATGATATATTGGTTATTTACACACGTATACAACCTGAGCCTGTGATGAAGGGGTTCACTGCATTAACACCCCAAAAGGTCTTGTTTTTCCCATAGGCACAGCCTTGGATTGAATCAGAAATTAAACACCATGCTCAGCATCCTTGACTTTCAAGCCTGCAGCTTTGTCTCTAGGTCACATCACAGCAAACTCTGCCCTCCAACTCAGGCTCTGTCCTTCTAACTATCTAGAAGCTAGAGGAGGGGTCCCGCCTATTTGGTACAGAGCCCCCTTTCCTTTATTCTCTTAATGGCTCATCACCCAGGCGATCACCTCAACGCAGGAAGCTAGCCTGGCTTATATTTGGACACTTGCTGGCTTGATTGGATTTTAACACTCACAAATTCATGACAGCATTGATGGCAAAAGACCAGCATGGTTTCCAGGCTTTCATCACTTATGAAAGATATTGAACAGCCACATCACATTATGACAGTTGTGTCTCACACCAAATGTAAACGAACTGCAAGAAATATTCTATTAATTGAATGGGGAGACGCTATATGTACTTTTCCTTGTTTGTTTTGTAACACAAGAAAATCTTTAACAAATACTAATTTAAAATAAAAATAAGAACATGGCAAAAAAACAGCCACAGCACATGACTAGACTGCAGCACAGTGGTGGGAAGGATAGATCTCTCACTTTTACTTTCTCTCATCTCATTTTTCAGATCTTAAGTTCAATTTGCACATATCCACATCAGATTACATTATAGTCTCACACTATAGGGCCAATGTGCATTTATCCTAATATACTTTTTTGTATGTAAAGGTAAAGGTAAAGGGACCCCTGACCATTAGGTCCAGTCGTGGCCGACTCTGGGGTTGCGGCGCTCATCTCGCTTTATTGGCCGAGGGAACCGGCGTACAGCTTCCGGGTCATGTGGCCAGCGTGACTAAGCCGCTTCTGGCGAACCAGAGCAGCGCACGGAAATGCCGTTTACCTTCCCGCAGGAGCGGTACCTATTTATCTTCTTGCACGTTGATCTACTTGCACTTTGACATACGAACTCCTAGGTGGGCAGGAGCAGGGACCGAGCAATGGGAGCTCACCCCGTCGTGGGGATTCAAACCACCGACCTTCTGATCAGCAAGTCCTAGGCTCTGTGGTTTAACCCACAGCACCACCCATGTCCCTTTTTTGTATGTATTACCCCCTAAAATCCATGTTTTTACAAGCAACTTCCCCTAATATATTGAATTTTTGGGTGATCTTTACATTAATATATACATTTTTTTATTCTTGAACACATTTTTCTTCGGGGAAGAGGTGCACTGGAAAACTGCATCACAAAATCCAGAGAAGTGTAAATTTTGAAGGGCGTTTTCTTTTTGGCTGGCATATTGTTTCGTGCGAATCGGGTATGTTGGCATGAAAATGTGAACTGAAGCAGATTTCTCCCCCAATACAGAAAAGAAAAAGGGAAGAAATGTATATCATATGGAAACGACCTAAGCTCAGCAACCCGTTGTTTAATGTTCGGGACTTTCTGGAAAATAAAACAAGCGGACCAGACTGGAGTGACAACAAAGACGCCTTGGACACAATCTACAGAGCAGGCTGTTCCTTTGCTTTGCTGAACTGATATTGTGTGACTCTTCGCCGTGTGTGGCCAGCTGACCACATCTCTGGCATCCCCACCTGTTCCTTCTCCACTGTGCATTCCAGAGCCCCACCGCAAAGGACTCTGGAATGCACACAAGGTGAGATGTTGTCCTACAAGGTGAAATAGCTGTCGTTTTTGTACCACTGCTGCCAAGTGGTTCAGCCTTCTGTGCCTCCTGCATATCTGAATAGGAAAAGGATAAGGATCCGAGCGGAGGGCAGCTATCTCTAGGTGCCTCTTTCACATATGCTAATGGGAAAGGGGGGGGCTGGTGCAGCATGCCGCAGAGATAATGCCATCTGATGTGATGCGCCATCTAATATTTCAGAATGCACAGCTGCGATCTGATAGAGGATCAAGTTTACTAAATGTTGCTTTCCCTAAACTCTAGTTATCGAAATCTACTCTGTCAGTCAAGAAATACTCATGCCAGTGTAACTGCATTTAAATGACACTCCAGCTTATCCAAGCATCTGATTATTTCAACAGTCCCAAAGTCCTCTGAGCTGTTTAGATAGATGCAGCACTAATAATATTTTCTGTGTTGCTAAAATCCCAGTAGTTAGAAAATGTGCTGGGAAGTTAAAATGAATTCGTTCAGAAATCTCCCTAAAGTGCGGTGGTAAATCTAAGCACCGCAGTACAACTACAGGAAGAGGAGTAGAAGCCTGTAAATATATAGATCTTGAAGGATTCCTTTGCTCAAAATAACTTTCTGAAAATCCAAAACACATGCCAAGAGCGAGCCAATAAATGATGGAAATTCCTGCATGCTAATGAATTTCTGGAGAGAAGTCATGTGTGTCATCCATCAAATGACTAGGAGTGGCTCACCTAGAGCTGCAGAAATCGCCTCCCAGCCAGAGTGGCACTGATGTTTAACCGGAAGGGTGAGAGAGCAGTGAGGCTGGGATTGTGGAGACACAGTACAGCCCTGATCTCACGGCCACCTTACCCCTGCTGGTAGGAGCAATGATACCTCTGGTGGGAAGGTATTGCTGCAAGCCCTCTCCCCCCAAGGCAAGCTGATCCAACAAATGACAGACAGCAGGTTGAGTTTTTTATATTTTGGGGTCTTATTGAATTAATTAGAGAACACTTAAGCATAAGCTGCTGTCATTGAAAACCTGCTGGTAACGGCAAAAAATGCAATGACAAAAGACTGTAAAGCTACCGGTACGCTCCATGAGTCAAACTGGTTAAAGAGAGCGTTAATAGCTGCAGAAATGAGTAGGGTGCCTGACATAAGACAATTTTCAGAAGTTTTCAGGACAACTTTTGTATTTTGTTTTTAATATTCAGTTGGGAGCCGCCCAGAGTGGCTGGGGAAACCCAGCCAGATGGGTGGGGTATGTATAAATAAATAAATAAATAAATAAATAAATAAATAAATAAATAACTTTCAGAGTAGCAACTGCATTAGTTTGCAGTAGTAAAAGCAACAGCTACACTTCTGGCAGCTTAGAGACTAACAGATATATTGTAAATGTGGATGCAGTTAACAGTGGTTATCTAGAATTGGTCAAGCAATGACTGCAGTGAGAGTCATGCAATCTGCAAACATGGTGATGCTCACTTTAAAGCACATAGCTGCTGTATGCCCATCAGCACGTGGGCTCTCTAGAAATGTAGGACATGCTCATATATCCTGGATGTTATTCCTAGGTGAAAAGAAAGTTTTGTTGCCTGGATTTTTTTTGCATGCATGCATGCTTGTCTGCTTGTTAAAGTGAGCAGTGTGCATTGTATGTGTTTTATAACTCCTGCATGGGCAGTGGTGTAGCATGGGTTGCCAGTGCCCAGGGCCACAGGGGATGGATGGAAGAGAGGGAATGGCGTATGCATGTGCATTCAACTGCCTAACGGCATCCACGTCACCCAGAAGATCACAGCCACAGAGTTAAGAAAAGAAGAGTTGTTGTGTTGTCTGAAGAGGTCGCTTTCTGGTTTGTATAGAGAAGCTGTTTTCAATGGAGCCTGGTGACAGAAGCACGCAGCAGTGGGTGTTGAAATTTTGCACCCCCTAACAATTTTGCACCTGGGGCAACTGCCCCTGGGGTCCTCCCCCACATGCGCTGCTGTGTATGGGCATAAAACTACTTTGGGAATGTTTACAATGCTCTGTCTCCTAATTTCATTTTCTGGTGAAATGGGTTGATCCTAAATGAATGTTCCAAATGTTCACATGAAGGAAGATGGACTTGAAGGCAGCATGTGTGGGATTGGCATCTCTTCCATCTGGCTTCTCAGCACTGAGGAAAATAAGGTCATGCAGGTTCCTCCTCAACTGTATGGTGCACAGAGCCCTTTGATGGCAAAAGAAAAAGCAGCCATTCCCAGTGGCCAGCAAAGGACCACCCACACAGCCTTAAAACACACGGACCACTGACTGATGTGTTTAATGAGTACACAGTAAATTTTTGAGCTGTACAGCTACATGAGCATGTCTCTGAAAGACTCCTGTGTTAACAACATTAAGTTTTTTTCAAATACTGCTCTGCTCAGCCTGTGCCTTCAGAAGAAAATCTCCATGTGTTGGAATGGGAATAAAAAGACCAGGTAGAGAGGAACTGAGGACAGAAACTCTGGTTTGAGTTCTTTTTTTAAAAGAAGAAGCTATAACTGAAACGCATATTACATCCTTTAGGCTACATTAACTGTATTTCTTACTTCAGTGCTTTAAGCTCCGTAAAATGCTTTCTAGCAGAAGCATTCATCCGGTTTTAATTTAGGTTGCTTGGTTTAAAAACTAGTCTGCAGTCTTCTATACACTTGTCAGCCCCACAGAACTCAACAGAACTTTCCTCTGAGTTGACACGTATAGGATTGTACTGTAAGATGCTGTGTAAACTCTTCAGAAAATCTACAGATTCAATGACATTGGTGATCTCGCAGTCACTTTAGGCTGAGCACATCAAATCTGGAAAGGTAAATATTCATGTTCTTGTCATATTCAGTGTTCTGATAGCAGAGGTATAGGATTTAGGCCCCACAATTCAGTATTGTGTAAACAAACATGACTGTAAATGTGAGTCAGGGGGAATATATTAGCAGGTCAAATGCAGTATGGACTGCTTTTCCGTTTAGGAGAGTCATTTTAAGTTGGATTAAATTTGCAGAGTACAAAGATAAAATAACCCTTCCTGGAAGCCACAGTGGTATAATTAGAAAGAGTGACATTTTGGAGATATTTGCTGTTGGTTGCCACTGTTCAGAAGAACTTTGAAACCCCTCCAAAATAAACCTTCACAGCTCACTGCATGATGCTAAGCACTGCTGTCTTCTACGTATTGGGTTATGGATAGAAAAATCTCCGGTTGGCAGAACCCGAAAGTAGAATTTGGTCAGGAAATGGAGCAGTTTTAGTTTATAAGCATTTATATATTACCCAAATTAGGAGCAAGGAGTAAAGAAGGAAAATACTTTAATATATTAAGGGGGAAAGAAGTCCAGGTTAATGATGGACATAAATATGAAGCTATTGATATTCAAAGACATATCCAATTTTACGGTGGCTTTTCAGGTATTAGCATCATTTGGATGAAGGTTTAATATTTCAACCATTGCTTTAGATTTATGTCAAGGCATTCATAAAGCAATCAATGGTGCCAGCTCATAAATGTAACAGAGAAGATGGAGCACCTTGCGAAAAACATTCAGAAATCCGCATTTGGCTTTGGGGCGCGTTATTGTTCTTGACTCCCTGGCTGTTCATGGAAGTGGATTCAATTTTGTGTTTCAATTACAATGAGAAATGGCCAGACCAACGTTCATGTTTAAAATAACATCCATTCTACAAGTCCGTCATTCCAGTGGACTTGATTTTGTGGTACATATGTAATGCGGCAGACCAGTGTATGTTCATTACGGCAACCTCTTCCGCGCAATGGAAGAAACATGGTAATAGTTTCAGAATGGCTGTTATTACCATACTTCAAGAGCTCTTACAGAAAACCTATTTCCCACTTCATCCATTAGAATAAATTGTGGAAACCTTGCTTTTGTTTCCTGAACTATTACCGCATGCTTTGGTTGGGCAATAAAAAGAACACAAACCCTCTGAATGCTTCTTATTCACTCTTTCAACTATATATTGGCCTGCTTAGTGCACAGGGAAAATAAAACGCAATATGGAACTTTAGAAAAGCCGTACCTATGTCCTGAATAGCAAATTGCACGCAAAGTAAAGGTCAGGTGCTGTAGTTCTTGTAACAGATTGTGCCTTCATTATTCCATATGGGCTCAATGGCCAGGCACTTCCCTTCATCTTTCATGTAAATCACCCCATTTTATAATAATAATTTATTTTCCATTTAATAATATACATTCACATCATTATTATCCACTTTACCTCCCCAGCTCTTTAGAGCCTATCAACTTCCTTCCCTCCCACCTCATGGCTTTCAAAATTAAGCTTTATATCATTGCATTTTGAATGTTTTCCCATTCTAATTACATTCATTACAAAATAACTCAAAATTTGAATAAATATAGAAAGGTATAAAGCCTCTCCTTACAAGTCTTCAGATAACGCTGCTAGTGATGTTAATTGCTTATAATAATCTTTTAGCTATCATATAAATTTACTCCAGTCCTTTTGGAATACTTGATCTTGCTGGTTTCAGATTTTTCCTGTCAGCTTCGCCAGTTCTGCAAAGTCCATCATCTTCTTCTGCCACTCTTCTTTTGTTGATACTTCTTGTTGTTTCCATTTGGGGGCTAAAAGAATTCTTGCTGCAGTTGATGCATACATAAAGTCTTTTATCTTCCCTTGGTATCTCTTCACCCACTATACCCAATAAAAAGGCTTCTGGTTATGTAAAGCACCACATAGACTTGTCCTGAAACTTAGACTCATGCAGAATCATAAGAGATTCAACCATTCTTCTCCAGTCATTTACAAATATGAACCCAAGCCAGAAGGTGATTGGTTAATTAGCTCTGAACTCAGCATTCTTTGCCTGCTGTTATGCTCGCTTTACATTGTTAGGATGACAAACTATTGCCATGTCATAGGGTGTTCAACAGATTATATGATTCTCGACATCTGCGGCAAAATTCCTTTTTTAAAAAAAACTCCAGAAGAATATTATGTCACATGCAGATGCTTTCATTGTGTGTGTTGTAAATCCAGCACCCCACATCAGTCATCGTAAAACATCATGAAAGTGGATAAAATTCAGTGCAACCTTTGTACTGAAAATCAGAGTGGCTGGAATTGGCATGGGGGGGGGACGGGGGATGGACAGCGATGGTTGTTGCTTTCCTCACCTGCTTGTGGGCGGCTGAGAGACTGGAAGGAGGACAGAAGTCTGGAAACCTGGGGCAGAAACCTGCCCACTCCTTTTCCACTAAGTCTTCTAGGAGGATGGCAAATGAGAACAGCTTTGTGCCATGTGCTCTGGAAAGCAGCACTCTGCACTGAAGCTTATTCCATTTAAAATAGCAACAACTGCAGCAAAGTAATGTACAACTACAGGTAGGGCTGGAGTGTGGGGGGTAGATTTAATTCAGCTTGCATTTAAATGTGAATTTGCCCTATCTGCACTGTCCCGAACAATATGTGAACCGAAACACTTGTCTGAATGCAATTTTTCACAATGCAAAATTATCCAGTCAAGCAATGTGTACAAAAATGCACATGCTGGGGTCAAGTGTGCATTGAAATGCATATGTTGGTGAAAACAGCATACTGACACTAAGGAAAACTGCTTTGCAAAAATGTGTATATTAGGCAAAATTGCATACTGGGAAAAATTGCATACAAAGATTAGGAGAGATTCAAACTAAGATGCTGGTGAATTTTCATGAGGACTTAGAATTTTTCCACAAACCTATGTGGAAATGGGGAGAACTGAATTTCAGATTGGAAAAATGAGAAATTAGAGGAAGCATGATCAATGTCCTGGAAGCCCTGATTGAGGACTAAATGGAATCTATTCCATAGTATTCTTTGTAAACCAATTCAAACAACTTATTTGCTATACTGTAGTGTGTCTAAACCACGTGGGTGGTGCTGTGGTCTAAACCACAGAGCCTAGGGTTTGCCAGTCGGAAGGTCGGTGGTTCGAATCCCTGCGACAGGGTGCTCTCCCATTGTTCGGTCCTAGCTTCTGCCAACCTAGCAGTTCGAAAGCACGTCAAAGTTCAAGTAGATAAATAGGTACCGCTCTGGCAGGAAGGTAAACGGCGTTTCTGTGCGCTGCTCTGGTTCGCCAGAAGTGGCTTAGTCATGCTGGCCACATGACCCGGAAGCTGTATGCCGGCTCCCTCGGCCAATAAAGCGAGATGAGCACCGCAACCCCAGAGTCGTCCGCGACTGGACCTAATGGTCAGGGGTCCCTTTACCTTTACCTAGTGTGTTTAAACAGTGGGGAAGCCTTAAAGATTGTTAAGCAAGAAAGTGGATGAAGATCACTGCCTCCTAGTAGGAAGCAGGATCATAACGGATTGGAGGAGGAAGTCAAGTCACATTCTTTGGGAAGCCTGTGAAGAAGGGCAAATCAGCATTTTAACACCATTGAGAGAGGAGAGAACTCAGGGGTGAACGTAGTATGGAGCAATTTCGTGACAGGGAAGAAGATTTTCACAGCATCTTTTTGGAGAGATTGAAGAAGGAAAGGGCATGGGGGCACTCAAGGCAGGATTCCAATGGTCACACAGAGAATATAAAGGCAACACTTAGAGATTTCCAGAACAAAGAGCAAAGCACGAAAATGTTCAGTTGAGGTTTAAACACTGCCAGAAAACATCCATTGGAGAGCTCAGAGCATTGTCTGCTGCTGTTCCAGTAATCTCTCTTTTATTCAGTAATGACCCAGCTGGGGACAGTGATTTTGGGGCAGCTCATCATTACCCACAGCAGGCACCGGCATTGCCGAGGCTTTTATTTCAGGCTGCTTTTTTGCTCCCTAAACACACAAAGGAACTCATCTTTCTTCGGCAGCCAGACAATAGCCTGATGCCACTGCACTGACACGGAGTGGACAGAGGCACCCTGATCTTTGCTGATGCTTTGTTTTGTTTTGTTTTTTCCTCTGGACTTTACACAAACAGGCAGAGGGAAGGCAGAGGCATGCAGAGCAACTGAAATGAAATGTCAAGCGCTCTCTTGTTGGTTTGGTTTTGTACAGTCAATGCAGAAGTAAAAAAGAAAGAAAAGGGGGGAAGTTCACTACAATATGCAGACAGGGGTTGGAGCGTTTGCGTACAAATTGGCAATAGTACCCAACCCCCGCTCCGTAGAAAGATTCCTAGCTTCAAATGGAGAATGCAAAGCTGTCTCAAACTTCAAATAACCTGACTGTGAATTGAAGGGCATTCCACAGCTGGATCATGCCATGAAAGCATCCCCATTTGACTGCGCTGATCTCTCCACCAGGGACCCTAGCTTTCAGGACCTTTGATGGTTAATCTCTCCCCTTCAACTTGAGCCCCAAAGTCCACAGAAACTGACTATAGGTTATTCTCTATTGTGTTGATCCACCATCATTAAGATGCAGGTCACCATGTTATGCTTCCAGGGAGATGGTCAAGGACAGCCTAACCAGTAAGGATGATCTTATGTGGGCAGGCACTTGGTTACCAAGGATAAATACAGAATCCTTTTTAATCACATATTGATATTTTGACTAGGTCTTATATATTTTAAGCTGCTCACACTTATCGCAGTGCGAATTTGCATATCGGATAGATGGGCATAAATTTAAGTAGCAACGCTCAATGAACAGAGGCATGAATATTGCTGGAGACAGATGAATACTGAGACCTGAAGCTTGCTCTTGGCAAAATAATATGCCAAGGTCCTTCAGTCTCAACCAGTAAGAATGATATGTTCATCCCAACTACAACATGCTTTTTGTAGCTCTGAAAAGAGAGAAAGACAAAAAGGAAATGGAATAATATTGCCAATTTTAATTCCACCTGCTCCAGCCAAGTGCGAGGTTCTGGAATACATGAAAAACATTTGATTTAAAAATTAAAAAAGATAATCCTACTGATCATCTTTGTGTGGGATGGGGTGTTTCTTTTGTTTATCTAGACCACACACTTCCACCATTAGGGATACTTAGGGTGGATTGCTCTCCTGTGATAATTCTCACCCTGTTTCTTTATGCACTGTTTATGGGATCACTCTGGAAGAAGCAACTATGTAGATGAGTAAGGAAGAAAACTGGATGCATCTGTGTCAAGGAATGCAATATTTACTCATGTAATTAATCCCCCCATGGCTTCCCCCCATTTAATTTTTGATAACCTGATGCTTTGACTCTGTAATTAATATATTATTTTCTTTTGCGCTAAATTATTTTAAACTATCAAATGTTAATTACATAGGTGGACCTTAGAAGCAAATATCCACACACAATGCCTCCTTTGAAATGAGAAGTATTATCCTGCAGATCCTAACCCAGTTCCTAATCCATTTTACTAAAATGGAACCCGATAGACAAAACATAAGAAATGAAGTAGAGTGATGATGCACCACTTTGTCTGGGGTGTGTGTGTGCAATTTTACAGTCCTTGTAATGATTTTTTTAAAATCGTTTTTTGTAGTTGTGGGTGATCAGTACACTATTTTGCTTTGGTTTACTAGGCAACAACTTCCATTACCAAAAAATTGACCTATTTCTAGGAAAGACAATGTTCTGGCTAGAAACCACAACTCATGCTCTTTCCACATGGATCAGTGATTCTCACGTTACCCCCACAACACAGGGAGTATTAATACTAGTCACCTGCACAACATAGAAAATAGTACTAAAGTCTATCAACCCTATCAAAAGTGAGGCTATGACAGGAAGAATGCTGGCCTAGTTGACATGTCTGCATTGCTTTCTTGCTTTACATGCATGCAGTAGGAGTAATACCAGTTTGTCCAGCCTCTTGCGATTAACTGAATTTGAGGGACGCGGGTGGCACTATAGTCTAAACCGCCGAGCTTCTTGGGCTTGCCAACTGGAAGGTTGGCAGTTCAAATCCCTGTGATGGAGTGAGCTCCCATTGCTCTGTCCCAGCTCCTGTCAACCTAGCAGTTCAAAAGTACGCAAGTTCAAGTAGATAAATAGGTACCACTGTGAAATGGCATTTCAGTGCTCTCTGGTTTCTGTCATGGTGTTCCAATGTGCCAGAAGCTGTTTAGTCATGCTGGCCACATGACCCAGAAAGCTGTCTGTGGACAAACAGCGGCTCCCTCGGCCTGAAGCGAGATGAGCGTTGCAACCCCAGAGTCGCTTTTGACTGGACTTAACAGTCCAAGGGTCCTTTACCATTTTTTATTGACTGAATATCTTTCATGAACCAGCTGTTTGCCTGAGACTTCCTCCATATGTAAATTTCAGGGTGAATGAAAGCCTTGTGCATTATGCCACCAAATTTGGAATGGAATAGAGCTTGGGCAGGGTGGTGGTGCTTGGAGAGATGGAAACAAAGCTAAGCAACTGAAGGAAGACTGATAAAGCAATCTGCTGGTAATAGAGGTGGCTGGGTATATCAGGCATAGCGCAGAAACAGAGAAGAGAGAGTATGTTATGATACAGAAGGAGAAAATGAAAGGGGTTTAACAGACTGGTGTGGATTGACACACAGGAAAAAAACATGCTATAAATAAGTCAGAAATTAAATCGTTGTAACAAGAGAAAAAACCCCTATGTAAAAACACTATAAAAAGGTTTTGTGCTCTCTGGTGCCATCTGCTGTTGCATGTTTATAACACATTCAAACCACTGTTTTTTTGCTTAATGTATCTGAGTCCTGGATCAAAAGAGACCTGTGGTTTTGCAGACAGAAAACAGAGAACATAATACAGAGCAAAGAAGGGGAGGTTAATACAGAATGGGTTAAACAGAATATCCCATTTTAAAATTGTAGCAAATCAAACATAACTTTCAGTCGTTAATATAGTGGTACAACACTCAGTTAATAAAAATGCAAAAAGTAACCCCACTGGGCCATTTGAGTTCTGCACCTGTGTGAGGTTTCTCTTCGCACTTGACGCTGGCAGGGAGCCAGCTCTTATCTAAACCACCATCTCTCTCTCTCCTCTCTCTCTCTCTCTCTCTCTCTCTCATTCCTAACTGACATCCCACAGAAATCCAAGTCTCCATGGTTTCTCTCAACTGAGCATGCTCTGCTTTTGCACAAACTCATTTCAATTAGCTGGTGACAGGCCTTTGGCGGCACTCGCCCTTCAGACCTTGTGTGGTTGCTGACAGTAAGAGTTTGCCACACGCAGCGATTTTTCTTCCGACTATCTACAGAATGTGCACTTTCTCCTGAAACAGGCCAGTGTGATACCACTAAGAAGTTTAATATTGAAACCGCATGCTACCTGACAAGTTGGGAAATAGGTTTATAAATAACACACGTATCATCTTAATCAGAGAACCAAATAAACAATGTTATATTTCATCCTTGCTTTATTTGCATTATCGCTGTGTTTCATGCGACACTGTGAACCTTGGCATAAATATTACTTTGAACACTTTAGTATCCTTTTGCTTGCAGAGGGGAAAAAAGACTTAACCCCCCCCCCCTTTTTGAGGGGGTAGACAGACTAGAAGGCTTATGTAACCCTAGGGAAGGAAGAAAGGTTGTTGCTAGAATGATAAAAGTTACATTTATTGCTTATTCTTTTTCACAGTAAATCATACAATTTTAAAACTCACCTGAGAGTTTCTAGGCTCTGCAAAAACCTCTTCTCTCCTAGAAACTTCACAGGTCTAATACTTTTGGTATAAGCCAAACACCTCTATATAAAAGTCAAATAAAATTCTTCAGCATCAATAGATTTTTTTCTTCAAAGTTTTATCTTGATTGGAAACTCGATGCCCTTTTACTCTTCTCCCCAGTTATCTGCTCCCTTTGACCTTCCTAGTCAGTTCATCTATTAAGAATAATGCATGGAGAGGGCTTCACCTCTCTGCTTCTGCATACGATTCACAGGTAGTATATTTCAAAGTCCTCCGAGCACAGTTTCATTTAGTTATTTATTTAAGGAATTTATAAATTACTCTCCATCCTATTCATCTTAGAGAGATTTCTAAAAACTGTTGATTGATGTTTTAAACCATTTTTTTTTTTTTTTACCCTGCTCTTCAGTGGCTTACAAAGAAAAATAAAACAGGCAGGGCAACCAACTTTTACACAAGTAGACGAACTGAAATCCACGACCATATACTATTCATTAATTTCAATGTGCCCATTCTAAAGAAAAGTTAGTGGGAAATGGACATTTTATGTTGTACTTTTATGTTGCGAACCTCCCCAAGATCTATGGGAATAGGGCAGTATACTACTACTACTACTACTGCTACTACTGATGATGATGATGATGATGATGTACCAAGCATGAAGGCTCTCACCTTCTGTAAGCAAAACCAAATTTCAGGGATTTACTTTCTTCTTTTTGCCAGCTACTTAGCAAATTGAACCCATTCCATAACAAGGACTTGGCCAGCTATCATACTGCTTCCAAGTTTCATGTCACTTTTAGGTGTCCAAACTTGATTACTGTCTTCATTTGTTAGAATATTTGCTGCACCCTTAATTCTGATTTGTACATAACATCATGCTTGGCCATCTTCCAAGAATAGGAGCCAGAAAGACCCCTCTTTTGTTGTATGGAGATGATGCAGCTATCCTCTCTCGCTCTCAACCTGGCCTGAAATACCAACTAAGGAAGTTCTCAGATTAGTGCTCTGCCAATGGGTTATCCATCAGTTATGAAAAATCAAAAATACTGGTTTTTGAGAAAAGATTTCCCACATGTAAATGGGCACTGGATGGCCATAACCTAGAGCAGACCAAATGCTTCCTGTATTTAGGGCTCTTATTTCATCACTCAAAGTCCTGCCACAGGCAGACCGCCTATCAAAAGGTGGAGATAAGCAAACTCACTATACTCTGATTCTTTTTTACAAGGGGAGGCCATGATGTTCCATCAGCCATAAGGGTTTTTAATGCAAAATCTGTTTCCCAACTTCTCTATGTTTCAAATGTCTGGTACAACGGTTCATTTCCCAAGTTAGACGGGTTCCAGGCAAAGTTTCTTCGGTTTCTATTACAGGTCCCAAACTGTGTCCCAAATTCAATTCTATTTCTGGAAACAGGTGAATGCCCACTCTCCACCAAAGCATGGTGGGCTACCTTGAGATATTGGCTCAAGATCTCAGTATTTGGCCTGGGGAAGGGATTATTAGTACATTTAACCAGCGAGAAGTTTGTCAGCCCATGGCTGAAAACTATGGCCAGAAAAGCCACCTCGATTGGACTGCCATCATCCCTCATATCATCTGGGTTATGACACTGCCCTTGAATCACTGAGACAAAGGCTTTGGGACATCTCACATAGCGACCTGTGATCCCAATCTTATGTAATTTGTAGCCCGGTCACAAGTGGAATCCAATACGGGTATGACTTTCAGATATCCTCATACCTAAGGAATTTGTCTGTACATACCTATCGGCGTTTATTTACCAAAGCCAGACTTTGTTCATGTTCCCAGGACGTTGATTGTATGAAGCATATCCTACTGCATTGTGGGCAATATGAGCAAGCAAAGGATCAACTGATCAAACCCTTACTGGCATATTTGCCTGGAAAATCCAAAACCTCCCATATTAAATATCTTTTGGAAGACAGGTCAAATGATATTACATTGGCCATGGCAAAGTTTCTTTCGGACGTTGTAAGAAACAAAGATCATTATGCCCTAGATAAAACAAAATGACTACCTTGGTTTGTTCCATCTGTCTGTTTGGTCGTTTTAACTGTATCTAGTTTTGGAATTGTTTTGTGGGTCTTTGGACAGCAATAAAGTTTTGATTTGATTTTTAAATATATATGCAGTATATAAATTTGAGTAGACTATGAAATTATGCATCATTACAGGGAGGGAGCAAGTGATTTCACAGATTATGAAGTTATGAACTATCTCAGAGCTATAACATTCTTCAGAAGAAGTTTATTTCAGATCTTTAGCTCCTTTTTATGCCCAGTGTTTGGAGAAGTGGTTTCCTAGCCTTTGAAGTTTCCATTTCTGTTTCGGGGATGAATTTTTTAAGGGCTTCTCAAATGAAATCGCTAGTCTTCAAGAATTCTTTATGCATGTGATGTAATTAAATTGGGATTTCAATCACCCACATGACACTATATTCCATCATCTTTTTACAGAAGTCATTAACCTTCATTTCATCTGATGTGATCACTGAATGAGACCATATTACTTGGATTTTTTATTTTATTTTTTTACCGGCAAGAGGACAAATGACATCAGCAAGGCAGTTTCACTCTTATAATATTTTTTAAAAATGTTTTATGGTATTTTGAAAGAATTAAAATAAATACTGCACTGCAGATCCATATGTGCTAACTATCCATCTGATTTCATTTATGATCTACAGTGTTTGGGGGTATTGCTCCCTGCCCCAATTTTCTTCCTGCATTATCTTTTTACTCAGCTTCAGGGATTTAAATCAATAGCATGCTATAAACATTTCTAACACACAGCATCCATGATCCATTCTTTTCTCCTGTTACTTATGCACACACATGGGAACATAAGCAGCTACCACAATGAGATGTTAGGGAGAATATGAGGTCCGTGCTGCACACAGGGATGGGGAATAAATTAGTTTGGTTTGCATTTTAATGTGAACATAGCAAAAAAAATTACTTTCCAAACTAATAGGTGAGCAGCAATCTTCAAGCTAAATAGTGAATGCACATAATAATATTGGTATTACAGGAAAGTGAATCCAAAATTGTATATATTAGTAGAAATAACACAAATTTTTTATGGGGAAATTCCTTGCGAAATATGTATATTAGGCAAAATTGCATATAAATAAGGACCCCTGACCATTAGGTCCAGTTGTGACCGACTCTGGGGTTGCGGTGCTCATCTCGCTTTATTGGCCGTGGGAGCCGGTGTACAGCTTCCGGGTCATGTGGCCAGCATGACTAAGCCGCTCCTGGTGAACCAGAGCAGTGAACAGAAATGCCGTTTACCTTCCCGCCGGAGCGGTACCTGTTTATCTACTTGCACTCTGACATGCTTTCGAACTGCTAGGTTGGCAGGAGCAGGGACTGAGCAACGGGAGCTCACCCCATCACAGGGATTCGAACCACCGACCTTCTGACCGGCAAGTCCTAGGCTCTGTGGTTTAACCCACAGCGCCACCTGCACTCCTGCATATAAATAGACAGTGACAAAAGAGCAAGGAAACATTTTCACTTGCTATTTAAAAGGCAACAGGGACAAAAACTGCTCAGCCTTCCTTGGGAGGGAACTGCAAAGAGCAGACATACTTTCCCAAAAAACAGGTCACTGAGAGCCTTCATACTTGAAATGCGACGCCAAAAGATTATTGAAGCTGACGAGGAGGTTTCATATGGGTGAAAGTGTCATTGACACTAGCTCTACCTCTCTTTCAAATCAGAACCAGTGAAGGCGGTGAATGTCCCGCCTGGAGGCAGTTGGAGGATGGATGGTGGCTAATGGATTGAGGTTGAATCCTGACAAGACAGAAGTACTGTTTTTGTGGGACAGGGGGCGGGCGGGTGTGGGGGACTCCCTGGTCCTGAATGGGGCAACTGTGCTCCTGAAGAAGCAGGTGTGCAGCATAGGAGTCATTTTGGACTCACAGCTGTACACCTGCTCCTTCAGGTGCACAGGGAGAGCTGTGCATTCCACCATGCGCTCCTTTGTGGAAAGGTGGGGTGTAAATGCTAATAATAAAATTATGAAAATAAAATAAATGTTGCCAGAACTTCACTATCCATGTACAAAAGGGAGGTGCCAGGAGGCTTGGGGAAAACCCAATGTTGGCAGAAGTACCTGAGAAAAATATTTGGGAAATAAATCCTAACAGGAGCTGGGAAGAAAGGAAACCAGAACAGCCCAATGAGGACTGAACATGGAACATCATTGAATCCTTAGTGTGTGTGGTTTTTGGGGGGTGGGTGGGTGGAAAGCTGTTGGGAAGGGGAAATGCAAAGTGAATTTCAATGGATCAGAATGTAGTCAATTATCATTTGAATTTCATTCTTTGAATGTTGTGATACAGCTCTTGACGTCTTCCTTTTTAGCATGCCTTTAAAACTGCATATTTTGGGTGGGTGATAATGCTTTTAGAAATGCATTCCTTTTTTTGTTGGAATTATTTTCTAAAATGCATGTTTAAATTATTGGTTGGCATCCATCTGTCTCGGGAGACAATGGAAGAGTGTGGCTTCAGGGGCAAAGTCAAACCTCTGAAATGTAATTTAACTGAGGATTATTTTAAAAATTCAGGCATAAAGTTGAAATGAAACAGACTTTAAAATATACATAAATGAAGGTGGCACAGAATGGAAATAAACTGATCTTATGCATTCCTAGGAACTGGAATGGAGTATCCAAGGGAAGGGAAGGGAAGGGAAGGGAAGGGAAGGGAAGGGAAGGGAAGGGTGGCATCTTGAACCAGAGCACTCCACATTGTTCGTTTAAAGACACCCTCGTATAATGATACTGTAACTTAAAAAAACAAAACTGCATGATCACACAACATTAAAAACCAAGGTAGACATTCATAAACTGCACACCTTTTCCTGCCAAAATAAAATACACGTGGCTAACCCATTTGACTATAATTTCCACTTGTATCCAATCTTAGAATCTGTTCAAAAATCCTTTATTTGAATGGCAAATATGATTCGTCTAAATTTACATTATGTCAAAAGTAGTAGAGAAGTCAAGACATTTAAACAGTAGAGAAATCAAGATGTTTAAACAGCCAGAAGTCTACCCGGATAAACCTTACACCTGGCTAGAGGAAATGTTTCAAGATAAATAATGTAAAGTAAAAGTTAAATTTGAACATAGCGGTTTGGATATCTCCAACACTAAGCTTTCCTTTTTAGCTTTTGCTTGGCATAAAGCAATATGAATGATTTATTCTCCTGTACGTTTTCTCCTACCATCTCTTACTTTCCTCTTTATGATGTTGCCACCACAGAGGTAAACTTCATTCAACCTGATTTAAGGCACTAAAAATAAAGTGTTTGGAGTGGGGTTAAATCAAGAATGAAGACCTCAAAGCTGTTGGATAAATTCTGTCCTGGGCTGCACTCCTGTATATGGAATTAAGAATCCTCCAATGGGTTCCTTAATCCATAATTTTCAGAGTCTACAGCAAACCAAGACATAGTCAAAAAGTCAGGATTTTGGTATACATAAATAGTTTGCAGTGTACATGCCTGCACTTGTTGTTGTTTAGTCGTTTAGTCTTGTCCGAGTCTTCGTGACCCCATGGACCAGAGCACGCCAGGCACTTCTGTCTTCACACCTGCACTTAGAAAATAGAAAATCCAATCTTAGTCAATTGGCATTCATTCTTTGGCCCTGATCTAGTCAGAGTTAAACATTCAAACCCCATTGATTTCAATTCAAGTCTTAATCTTTTTCCCACTGAAACCAGTGGGACAAGGTTATAATCCTAAACTCACATTTTAGGCACATTTATGAAGGATTAAGCAATCAATGGCTACTTGTCACGATAACTGTATGTTACCTGAATACCAATGGCTGGGAAACAACAATGGGAGGCTATGGCCCTCGAATCCTGCTTGTAAGCTTCCCAAGAGGCATTTGTCCTTAGAGAGCAAGTCCCATTGAGCAGAAGAATTGAGTCCTGAGTAAGTGCAGTTAGGATCACTCTGCACAGTACTTAACTCTGGGTAGGTCATACTCTTTATGAAGTCACACTCAGTCTTCCTGAATCAAGTAGAAAGGTTTGAAGGAGGGTGAAAGGTGTATCAGGTTGAACATACTTACATCACTTCCTGAAACCAGGAGCTCACACCTAGGGATGGGAGACACTCTCATTTTCAATTTCTCTCCGTTTTGCGTTTTTCCCAATCTTAAATTCAGTTTGCCATAGTTCTTCATTGGTTTGATAACTTTTTAATAAAGCAATCCTCATGGAAATTCACCCTCATTTTAATGCAAATTTCTCCAAATATGCACATTTGTGTACAATGCCCCTAATATACATGTTCTCCTAATACACATAATATATCTATTTTTTTTTGTATTTTACCCAAGTATATCCATTTTTGTACACATTACCAGGCAAGCAAAGTGCATTGCAAAATTCAGAGCAGTGCAAACTTCAAAGGATGACTGTGTTTCGATTCACTTATTGTTTCAGAAAGGTGAATGAGGTTGGTTTGTTTTAAAATACAAACTCGATCAGATTTCTTCCCTATCCCTACCCACACCTCTTCCGTGGATACAAATTCAGAATTCCCCAAAAGGACTAAGGGGAAAGCAGGCTATAACAGAGCCTTCGTTCCCCTCTCGCTGGCCATTCCTATTCCTCTTGGTCTGGAGGTCTGCAATCTTAGAAGCTCAGGTTTATTACTTAGCCTGTACACGTTGCTGCTTTGAAAACCTGTGGCCATTACTTAGCTTCCCACTGCCAATGTTTTGTCATCTCGAAATAGGAAAGTTAGTTATTACAATTATTAATAATAATAATTTCCAGTGTCGTCGATTAGGATTCATTAATGGGTTTTAAATACCTTGACAATCTATTTTGGTAAATGCCTTTGTGTAATTAGTGAGAATGACAGCAGTAGAGGAGCAATTCTTTTCGACAGTGTTTCCTCCAACATACACTATTAATTTTTCTTGTGCATCACACTCCAGAGAGATTGTTGTTCTCCATTTTAGCCAAGGATGCCTGTGGCTGTAAAAAGAAAGGAAGGAAGGGTGAACTTTAAGCTCAGTCACATGGCAGTACCAAGGCAGTGGGGATCATAGGCCACAGTCTCCATGGATCGGGGCATCTGGCATGGGCAGATTTCAAATGAAGAATGCCACAGTGGTCTAGCCAGGCAGTCAGTCTAGCATATGGCAAGGGAGGGAAAGTGATGAAATTTCCAGGAACAGGCAAGCATGAGCCATGGAAAGGAGCCAAGCCATAGTGACTAGAGCCAAGCCTAGTCAGACCGCAGCCTGATTGTTCAGAACAGAGAAGAGCAATCAGCTAATGCAACTAGGAAAGCCAGCTGTTTAAATTGCGTTAACTGATTTTAGTTCTTTCAGTACTGCGTTTTTCATATTGTTGTAACTGGGAACTTTATGCTGAAGGACGGTCAAATCCAATAAAGGAATAGGATTTGTTAGTTGGTCATAGTTTGGTCACCAGCAGGCGGTATTCAACCCAGGGTGCGTACTGCAGAGAGTTAGGGTGGAAGCAGATGATCAAGAACTGAATCTTCACTATTACAGCTGCTGTAACCACATTTGTTTAGGGGGTGGGGGAAGGCGGGTGTTGCCTGGCCACATAGAAAGGTCAGAATTACCACAACCCAACACTGTGGATATGAAGAGTGTTCCTTTAACACAGCACAGCCCCTCAGCCAGTCTGTGTAAAGCTTCAGGCCATAGACCCAAGTTCAAATCTTTGTACACTTAGATTTCACTCATTATTATTATTATTTATTAAATTTGTGTACCACCCTTCATCCATAGGTCTCAGGGCAGTATATATTCTGTGCTTCATGAACGACACGCTTGGTGGGAGGGTGGTAACATTCCAGTGTGTCTGATCACTATAGCCTCCCAGAGGAGTAAGTTTTTCAGTCAATTATACACACCTGGACATCTGTTCTACAAATTTGCTTTGTGCATCAGTGACAGAATTATACATGACAATAAAGGGTGCATTTGCAAAGTTCAAGTGCATTCCCAGGATAGAAGTCTCTGCTTGCCCTATTTATTTATTATTTGGGGTCTTCTTTTTACCCCTTCATAAAATCTTGTCCCAGGGCAGGTTACAGTACTATTTAAGACACCCAGTAACAGCTAAAATAACCAAAAGACATAGGTGGAATCTACATAAATATAAAAAACATTTTTTTAAAAAAGCGTTTCTAAAAATACCTTGAATTTTCCATAAGGCTCACCATCACATTGTATCTTGCAGTTAAAACACACTTAAAATGTTTTATTTTCAGCTGTATAGCTGAGTCCTATAGAATTGTACAGTCCAATTCAAAAACAGTAAAATGACCAAGTGGAAGAATTGCTAAGAACACAGAGCTTAAAATATATAACATTTCAACATGTCTGAGAGAATAATCTTGGCTACGGGTCCTGGAAGACCTGCTCCCTGCCTTGCAGGCCTTTTCCGCCTGACCTGGGAGGGAGGGGCCCTTATTGACTCCAGCTACAAAAGCTGAGGCTGCTGGGCAGACTTTGGGCTGAAGTGTTTTGTTGGCTGGGTTGTCATTGCTGCCGTTGGTTTTTTGTATCTTTATTTTACATCTTGTAATTGATGTGGAAATCGTTCAGTTTGGTTGTGTATTTTTTGATGTTTTATTTATCACCACTTTTGTTATGTTCCAGTTACGTACTTTTTATGTGATAAGTTGCCTTGAGCATGGCTTGAGCTGTGGAAAGTTGGCGTACAAATAAAATTGTATGTATGTAATAAAATAAAAAAATATTGTAAAGTTTGCACCAGACCAGCTTCTTTGGTGAGAGTGTTCCACAACCAAAGTGAAACAGATAAAAAATGCATTGTATTTGTTGCCACCTACCTTATGCCTGAAGACAGGAGTGCCTGGCGTGCTCTGGTCCATGGGGTCACGAAGAGTCGGACACGACTAAATGACTAAACAACAACAACCTTATCCCTGAAGTTGAAAGCACTTTAAAAAGGACCTCCATTGTAGATATCAACTTTTAGGGAAGTTGATGTGGGAGTTGATGTTTCTTAAAGTATCTGGTCCCAAGCCACGAAGATCTTTACAGATCAGTTCATTGAACTGAGCTCAGAATTAACTGGTTGACAGTGATGCATATCTGTCATATATATTACTAATGATAATTTGTTCCTAGTGAGCCTTTCCCATTAAAGTCCTGGCTGCTGCATTTTGAAAAACTTGTAGCTTCTGAACCACCTTCAAAGACAGCTACACACACAAACCATTGTTGTTGTTGTTTAGTCGTTTAGTTGTGTCTGACTCTTTGTGCCCCCTTGGGCCAGAGCACGCCAGGCACTCCTGTCTTCCACTTCCTCCCGCAGTTTGGTCAAACTCATGCTGGTAGCTTCGAGAACACTGTCCAACCATTTTGTCCTCTGTCATCCCCTTCTCCTTGTGCCCTCCATCTTTCCCAGCATCAGGGTCTCTTCCAGGGAGTCTTCTCTTCTCATGAGGTGGCCAAAGTATTGGAGCCTCAGCTTCAGGATCTGTCCTTCCAGTGAGCACTCAGGGCTGATTTCCTGAAGAATGGATAGGTTTGATCTTCTTGCAGTCCATGGGACTCTCCAGAGTCTCCTCCAGCACCATAATTCAGAAGCATCAATTCTTTGGTGATCAGCCTTCTTTATGGTCCAGCTCTCACTTCCATACATCACAACCCATTACAGTAATCTAACCAAGATGCTACCAGAGCATGGACTGTCTTTGCTACAATGATGCATTGATCACTGTATTTAAGGTATTGCTATGTGCTAATACTGTAAAACACACTTCCACTCACTTTATCCAGCCACGTTAAATGTGGGGATATGCTTTGGATCTTTATGTAACGACATCATTCCACACTCATATTCTTTGAGCCATATTTAAGTGCTGCAGGAGAGCCACACTTATATACAATTTCTTCTTCTCCTCTCCTCTTCTTCACACTTGCACTCCAGGAGACTAATCAGTCTCCATCCCTCAAGGAATCAGAGTTTCCAGAATGTTTCCTTCGCAAGCCTTCCTTTCTTTCATTTCCCTTTAGAACAACCCCCGGGTACAAACAATTGCATGCCTTATTTTAACACTACTCCATTTGAACAGAAAGAGCTCTGCATTCTTGTTGTCAACACCAAAGTCTACAGAGATTTTCAAACCAAATGGTGTTACGTACAACAAAACTTGCTTATATTTCCCAAGCCACATACAGCTATTAAGGAATAGAACATGAACTAATGAATATGACTCGCATTTTCAAAGTTCAGGTCAGAGCACTTGCCAAGAACTGAAGTGCTATGGTACTTGCTATTTTTCAGGACATTGTCCTGGATTTCCCTTCTTCTCTTCTTAAGAAATCATTGAGCTGAGTAGGAGTGGCTCTGTAGTTAAATTCTGGGGCATCTACCCCTTACAAAATCAGGATATTTTGTCCCATCAGCCTTTGGTCTGGATGATGAGGGACAAAGCTGGTCAACATTCAAACCCACTGGATGATAAATGGCTGAATAGCAGCTTGTTAGAGGCAGATCAAAAGGGCTTTAATTAGCTTTCTGCACCATTTTTTGTTGACTAAACTTACTCGTCTGAAGGTGTAGATTTTTAAAAAATTCTTTCGTGTGTCCCAGGTGTGCTTTTTGTGTAATGTTTGAAATCCTTTGCATACTTTTGAAATTATGGTGTGTTTCCGTTCCTGTGTCATTCAGTAGAAAAGATGGATGTGCAACTTTGATCACACAGGCTCATTGGTGGGTACTACGGATGTAAGTAATTAAGGAAGCAGCACCTCTACCTCTTCCGTTTTGGTGGAGCAGGTACAGAATAAAGAGTGGACCTCACCCCACCAACTTCTCCCAGTGCACAGGAGAACTGCTGTCTTACATTCATTTCAATGTAAAGGAAACCTCAAACAGTGTGTGTGTGTGTGTGTGTGTGTGTGTGTGTATAATTATGAATGATTTACGAATTACAAATGACTTAAAAATGATAGTGGCAATGTGAATGAATAGTGACTATATTCATATGACTGAATTCTGTTCCAGAATGCAGATGAACATGTGACCTACAGCAACTTCTGTTTCCTTTTCTATATTTGTTGAAATTTTCTGACATCCAGAGCTGGGAAGATCATATCTGCCAAATTCCAGTATCAGTATAACCAATTAAGACAGGCTGTTCAACCATACATTTTCTGAGCTGTACACACACACCTCAGTCATCTGGGTGCTTATCTTGGAAACGCCATGTACATTCAGCAAAAAGGGGATGGCATCAAGCTTCTGGGTGGCCATTATACATGAAGACTAAGCTGACTTGTACAGTGGTAACTCGGGTTAAGAACTTAATTCATTCTGGAGGTTCGTTCTTAACCTGAAACTATTCTTAACCTGAAGCACCACTTTAGCTAATGGGGCCTCCTGCTGCTGCCGCACCGCAGCTGCATGATTTCTGTTCTCATCCTGAAACAAAGTTCTTAACCCGAGGTACTATTTCTGGGTTAGTGGAGTCTGTAACCTGAAGCGTCTTTAACCTGAAGCGTCTGTAACCTGAGGTACCACTGTATTGGGGTGAATAATGAAGCTGATAGAGCTGCCTCAAGAAAAGAAAAAAGAAACCTTAAGCATTCAGGATTGAATAATCCCTTACATAAAGACAGCAAAAACAAATCAGTGGCCCTGGTATGTTTCACATACATGTGATTTTCAACCCTTCTAGAGTTGCCCTTAAGACAAGAACTGTCAGGGCATTCTTTCGTGTACTTCCAATCTCCCTCTCTTTCCTGAGAACAAACATTTGCTTTCTGTCATGAGGAGGTTTTTACATATCCGATCTGCAATCAAGTCAGTTCTTCAGACAGAATAATTAAGAGAGAAACAGGGGTGTTGGAAACCTGAGTGCTTCATCAGTAAACAAATGTTGAGCATCAAAGGGAATTATTGCATGAAATTGGTGTGGCGAAGGGTGTCTAAAGAACAACTCACAATGGAAGAGAAGCTTCTTTTGGTGGCGGAAAGATAGTTGTAAAATGATCTAAAACAGGAAGACTTAGAGTGCATTTCTATACTGAAGAGCCTGGCTGAGGGCTACAGGCTTTATGAGACTAGTGGCGGGAAATCTGTGGTCCTCTAGGTTTTGTTAGACTCTGCCTCCTATCAGGCCCAGTCAGCATGGCTAGTATTCAGGAGTGATGGAAGCTGGAGTCCAGAAATCTCTGGAGGGTAAATGTTTAGCCACCTCTGCTACAGACAACACACTATGGACCACTTCTTTCTAGCCATTTCATGGCTTGTTTTCATGTACTGGAATGTCCCCAAACTGCTCAGAATGGAGAGTGAAGTAGAAGGCCACATTTGGCTGGGACAAATGCTGACACAAGGCCTAGGAACTGGAGGAGCTGTTTGATGTAGGGATCAGGAAAAGGAGACATGGAGAACTATTGGAGCGAGGGCAATGGAAAGAGTTGGGGGGGGGACCTCCGGACTAGGGGAAACACTTTCTTTTGTGATGTAGAGGGGGTGGGCAGATATGGCAACTAGGGTGGCTGTGGTAGAATGCCAAAAGAAGTAATGGGCGGTAGTTATGGGTGGGGGAGAAATTCAACTCTAATTCACGTCTTCCGAAACAAGATGTAAACCCAAACACAGCTAATCCTTCAAAATCCCCATTTCTCTATATTGTGCAATGTGCTCTTCATCCAAGTAACATGTACATGAAATATGCATATAAATGCAAATATTAGGGGAGGCATGCATAAATGTGTTATATTAATGGAAACTGCTTTTCAAAAAAGTCCGTTTTAGGAACAACTGCATACAAAAAATGTCTAAATTAGTAAAAAAATTGCACTAGGATGCTGATGAAGGATATATATATATATATATATATATATATGAACTGATGTGGAGTTGCGATTGGAAAAATGAGAACGAGAGAAACCAAAACTGACAGATTTGCTCATCTCTAGCAGTAGGAAAGAAAAAGCTCTCACAAGTTTCAGAAATAGGAAGGCCAAGGATAGACAAACAGGAGGAGAGTTCTCAAATATTGTTTCAAAGTAAACCAAGTAAGTCTCTATTCACTGTTCTTTAGTTTTGTTTCAATTATATCTAGAGACCTCATTCAGATTTTGGAGCTGATACGAAGCATGTCAACACTCCCATGCACAAATAAATTCTTGCACATCCTACATTTTTCTTCCTTTCTCATTTATGGATTAAGTGTCATGCCTATTTTACTTAAAGGTAAACAGGGTTACATGGTACGAAGCACATAGAATGATGCACACATTTGTTCCTGTAAAGCCTTCTAAAAGATCTCACCTTCTTCAGAGGAAGTTATTTCCAGCTACCTAAGCTCTTTAAATATTGCCTCTTTCAAATCCCTGTGCTTCGTTCCCCTCACCAACCTAAACACAGGGATTACAGTGGCTGTAATCCTGGATCCTTTTGTATACCGCAAACACAGCCTTCTAATCCTCTCTCTGTTTTTGCAAATATGAGTTAAATTCCATTATAAGCTTTAGATGAGGAGGGCAGCTGAACAGGCTGTCTTCAAGATGTGCTGAGGTGAACTTGCCGTGCGTTATATTTTAATAGGAACACTTGGAAAGGCCACACCTAAAGCCTTGGCTAGGGCGGCACATAACATCATGCCTGGATGTTTGCAATGCACTCTGCAAAGCGCACCTTATGCCTCTGAGACTGCAGGAAGGTAGAGTGGTGTTGTGCTCATATCCACCTTGCAGGCTTCCCACAGGCATCCGGTCAGCCACTGTGAAAAGAGAGATCAGGGATGATCACTTTTGTGCCCTTTGGGCCAAACACAATTAACAGCTCAGTTTTTATCTGACCTTTGAAAGTCCGGTGAAACTTCAATCAAGGTGTGGCAGCAAATGCCTTCATTCATTCATTCATTCATTGTGAAATATGAATATTCAATATTATGCATGTTTACTTAGACGGAAGTCCCACTGAGTTATTCTTAGTGTGTGTGTAATTGCTGCCCTTTGAGACGGCAAGAATCTTATAGGATTAGTCTTTTTTCCAGGATTAGTTATTTCTTTTCTTCTTCTTTTTTTGTCTTCAGGTTGCTAAATGTTGGGTGGCCTGGACAGACTCCTGCACAGCGGCCTGCCTGCAATTGGCCAATTTGCAGGCAGGCTACGATCTGACCAGGCCCCACACGCAGTGCTGCCATGCGAATGTGCAGGGGAGACAGTGCCAAGTCACAACACTGCCTGCCCAATAGGGGGCAAGAGGACTTATAAGATTACTTTTACGGGATGATGATGATGATTTATTAAATTTGTATACCCCCCTCTATACCCGCAGGTTTCAAGGTGGTTATAACATAAAAATACATAATAAAACAAAACAAAATGCATAATAAAAACAAAAACAACGCAATAACCCCCCCCCCTTCCCACCACATTTTAAAAGGGCATTGGGACATTTTTGCATGGCTCCTAAAGATGTACACTTGTACCTTGGAAGGCGAACAGAATCTGTTTCGGAAGTCCGTTCAACTTCCAAAATGTTCGGAAACCAAAGCACGGCTTCTGATTGTCTGCAGAAAGCTCCTGCAGCCTATTGGAAGTCACGGGAGCCCCGTCGGATGTTTGGGTTCCAAAGAATGTTCGCAAACCAGAACACTCACTTTCAAGGTTGCAGCGTTCAGGAGCCAAAACGTCTGAGTACCAAGGCGTTCAGGATCCAAGGTACGACTGGATAATGAAGCCGCCAGTCGATTAGTTGTCTTCATGTCTTCATGTTGCTAGATGTTGGGGAAAGCCTGTAGCTCACTGGTAAACACATTATTTGCATACTAAAGGTCCCAGGTTCAGTTGCCAACATCTCCACTAGGACTGGAAAGAGCTCCTGTTCTGAAACCAGGGAGACTCGCTGCCAGACAGTGTAGACAGTACCAAACTAGATGGAATGGTCTGACTCTGTACAAAGCAACTTCTTAAAGTATTCTGTGCCCTGGCACATAAATCATTGACGGCAGCATACCTACACATATACTAGTGCATTAACGAGGACCACACTGATTTAAGAGAAGGCAACACCGTATTAAGCACGCTTATTATAAACACATTTAGGCTGACAATCATGCCGTGCAGGTATGTCACTTTAAGAAATTTGCACATCACACGAGGCAGCACGCTGTTGCCGAAAGCCGACAGGCAGCGCAGGAGCGAGAAATGGCAAAGCAATCTGTAAACAACAGCAGAGGGGGGAAAGTGTAGTCGGCCAGTGGTTGCGCTGAAAAACTTATTCATCATTTTGTGCGTGTGCATGTGTATGATGGAACTGTTTGAGCCTGGCTGATTAAATTGCGATGAAATAGCTAGAACAACGGCGAAATGCTGTTTGATTTCCTAATTATTACCGCCTCCTGAGCCCAACCTCTGCGACTCTTCCTTCTAAATTGTTGGCAGCTCGTGCTGCTTCTCATGCATTATACATTAAACCCATATGGCAGTTTGAGGTGGACGGTCTCGGGAGGAAAGATCCATACTGCTCTTTTCACTGCAGAGATGGAAGGGAGGAAGGTAAGGGGGGGGGGAGCGAAGGAAAGGGTTGAGTAGGGGGAGCCTATATAGGAAGCAGCCCAGCTAACCTCTGACATAAAGAAAAGGGAAGCAGACGAAATTATACCACAGACACTTCTAGGAAGAAGGTGCTGCGGTCTGCGAATTGTGCTGCTCCGACCGCACTCTTGTGACCCGTGCCAATCACAAATAATAAATCAAAAACCTTCCTCTCCAGCTGCCAGAAGTAGAGACTTAGGTCTGAAATAGCCTCCGTTGGTGCATGGGTCAAACGAAAGGAGAGTAAGCCATATATACTGATGTGGATCAGTCTATCTTCAGTCTGTGTCCATTTTACACAGGTTTATTCCTAAACCAATTTTGTCCCATTTTTCATTTGAAAAATGTTGTTGTTCTCATTTAAAAAACAACAACTGTACTTCTTTTCTTCAAACACATATTTAAATATGCACTCAAAGACCTATTTTGTTCCAAAATACGCCTAATTACATGTGCATTGTATTTCATCATTACACATAGTTTATCCAAAAACATGCACTTCTTATTTCTCACATTCATTTGTTGTGTACCACATAAAATGTCTCAACGTGAAAAAAGAAACACCATACAAATACAAAATAATAATAATTCAAATGAACATCAAGAGAATAAAACATTATTTACTAAATGTGCCCACCCTGCGATACAGTGGTACCTCTGGTTAAGAACTTAATTCGTTTGGGAGGTCCGTTCTTAACCTGAAACTGTTCTTAACCTGAAGCACCACTTTAGCTAATGGGGCCTCTGCACGATTTCCGTTCTCATCCTGAAGCAAAGTTTTTAACCCAAGGTACTATTTCTGGGTTAGCGGAGTCTGTAACTTGAAGCATCTGTAACCTGAGCTACCACTTTATTATAAAAAAGGATGATTCCTACCCCACCCTACTTAAATATGAACACAGCAACATTATTTAGTAAAAGTGCTTGTCTTGCAATATGATAAAAAGGAGGAATCCAGCCCATTGGATTCCTGGGTAAATAGCAACTTCCTCACTCGTTGCCCAAAAGGTGATAATGATAGTGCCAGGTACATCTCTGGACAAGTCTTCAAGGGCAGCCCCACATAGAGCACATTTCAGTAGTCCAGGCCAGGAAGTCACCGGAGCATGGACAGCTGAGGTCAGGCTATCCCAAGTCACCAATGTCAGGGTGATAGGGCTGTCTCAGGCAAATGATGCTGGGTGGGGTGAGGAAGAGACATAATAGAACAGAACTGTCCTGTGCTGTCCTCTCAGCTAGCCTACAATCACCAATTGCAGCGAAGGATGCAGCCACGACTGAAGCAAGAGTCAGCTGTCAATACGAGGACCTGGAGCCTTCCAGAGAAACTGACTAGTGGAAGATTCAGGACAGGTGTTGGAACGGTGTATTGTTAAACTATGAAATTCATTCTTATAATGATGGCTACCCAATGGGATGGATGTTTTTAGTCTTATGGGATTTTCAGAACAACCTGGCCACTATAAGGAAATTCTGCCCTTGGTATGTTCAGTTTCCACCTCTCCATTTTGATTCTCTGGCCCCATATCTGCACAAACCTATTATCCCAAAATACAGAAATGCTTTTTCACTTGCAAGACTGGATGTTTTGCCATCTGCGGTACTTGAGGGTCAATTCCAAAAGATCCTGTCTGAGAAACGTTTTTGCCCCTGTTTTTAGCACCGAAGCAGCAGCACACGTCCTCCTGTCCTGTACGCTCTACAAAGACCTGAGGAATGAGATCATCATCCCACTCATACTAACCATCCCAGGGTGCTCAACCACTGCCACAACGTCCTTTCTTCTATCAGATCAAAATGAGCAGATAACAGCAAAGGTTGCTAGGTTCATAGCAGGGTCAATCAGAATAAGGGCCACTAACTGACTGCTGATTCAGGACTTTAAATTGTGCTTTTATATCAAATTTCCTTTTCTGCGTATACTGTAATGTTTTACTGTTGCTATGGCCATTGGCTAATGTGAATAAAGTTTTATCTCTCTTGTGGGATTTTATAGGAAAGTGGAGTTTATAAATATTCAAAGGAAAGAAATACAAATTCATGGAGGATAAGGCTATCAGTAGCTACTAGCCATGTTGGCTATGTTCTGCCTCCCAGTTGCTAAGAATCACAAAGGGTGAGACTGGTGTTTGTGGACAGGACATCTTTTTGACCACTGTGAGAACAGGGTGCTGAACTAGACTGGCCTATTATCTTCTCCAGTAGATTCATGCATTCTCCTTGATGGGAATTTCTTCTAAATAACTGCAGATATAACCTTTTTATGGTTGAACACAACCAACAGTGAGATTTTTAAGAAGTGGCAAAATAAGAAAAGGTTGCATCTATAAAGCCAGCTCATATTGTATACAGCCCTCTGTATACAATCCCGTTTGGAAGAAGCCAGGGCTGTGCAGAGAGGAGCCACAGGTGGGCTATCGGCAGATGCGGCCAAGTCAGTGTGGATGGAAAAGTTCCATGGCGATCCGGAAAGTTACTTGGATTTCAAAACTGAGATGTGATATTTTTTAGAGCTTCAATCGGCTCATTTTGGGGACGATGCCCAGAAAAGTTGCTCACATAATTAGGCACCTGGCGGGAGGGGCTAGAAGTTGGATCCGGCCGTTAATAGCCTCGAATAATGAAGCTCTCAGAAATGTGGCCAAGTTTTGGCAAGCTATGGACTTTATCTATGCAGATCAAAGTTTAATTGACAAGACGCAGGAGGAGCTGTTGGCTTTGAAGCAGGGCAAATCCACGGTACGCAGTTACTGGTCAGACTTCGCTATGCTCGTGCAGAAACTGGGTTGGGATTGAGAAGCAGATCCTGTACAAGCTTCGTTTAAAAATGGACTGAACCCAGAAATTAAGGATGAGCTTGCGAGGAGCCCCCGCCCTAAAAATATCGATGAATTAACGAAGGCTGCTCTTGCGGTGGTCTTGAGACAGGAAGCCAGGTGGCAGGAAAGGAAACAAGGCAGAGAACGGAGTTTCCATGGTGACCGCATTCTTGAAATGCCTGCAGCTGCCTCAGAACGTCAACAAGAGCAGGAGCCCATGGACATAGGCACAGCCTGGGCACGGGAGACTTTGAAAGTACAATGGTCAGGCAGGAAGGAGAAAAAAGACTGGCAAGCGGCAAAGAGATGTTTTGTGTGTCAGAAAACTGGGCACTTTGTCCTGAGTGTCGTAACTGGCAGGGAATGGTGGGGGCCACCCAACAGGCAGAGGCAGAGGAAGCCCAGCCTTCGGGAAAAGGAGAAGCCTGGCTGGTGGTGAACCGGGGCAGCAGCCAGGCAGAAGCAGCACCGAAAGTCCTCGGCTTGGGCACCCCAAAGCAAGCATAGTGTTGAAAGTGGTCCTAAAACTTCCAAATGGCCAGGCGGTGGAAGAGTGGGCGCTCGTTGATTCGGGAGCTTCAGCGTCCTTTTTTAGCAAGGAGTTTGCAGAGCAGCACCAACTGAACCTGAGGCCTTTGGATTTTCTGTTGCAAGTGACCACAATTGATGAGAGAGAACTGCTGGGAGGTGAAGTGACTCATTGAACGCCTCCAATGCGGATGCGGGTGTCTAGCCACTCCGAGGTGATCTCCTTTCACATGGCCACACTGGCGGGTCCGCCTATCATATTAGGTATGAGCTGGTTGGGGATGCACGACGTACTGCATGGAGAACTGCCTGGGTCTAGAGCGACCTCAACAAATGGAGAGCAGGAGGGCAGCAGCATGCAGAGCGGGGACGACCAAAATCGCGTCATGTTACAGGGATCTACAGGAGGTTTTCAGCGAGAAAGAGGCTGACGCGTTGCCGCCGCATCGACCATATGATTGTCAGATCAACCTGGTCCCGGGGGCCACGTTGCCGGTGGGAAAGACCTATTCCATGTCGGAGGGCGAGATCAAGGATCTAAAGGATTTTATTGAGAAAAATCTAAAAAGGGGGTTCATCAGGGAGTCCAAAGTGGCAGGGGGGAGCTCCGTGTTCTTTGTGGACAAGAGATCGACGAAAGAGAGGCACCTTGTGGTGGACTTCAGAATTTTGAACAGCCAGACGGAACCAGTGGATTTCCCAATGCCGAGGATCGACGATGTTCTGGCCCAGGTGCGGAAAGGGAAGATATTCACCAAGCTGGACCTCCGCGGGGCATACAACCTCATCCGAATGCGAGAGGGAGATGAGTGGAAGACCACCATGTTCACCCCGCTGGGGGCGTTTGAGTATCTTGTTATGCCCTTCGGGTTGCAGTGCGGAAGTCACTGTTTCCAAGCCTTCATGCACCATGTACTAGGACCTTTGCTGTACAAGAACTGCGTTTGCTTTTTGGACGACTTGCTAGTGTACTCCGAAGATGAGAAACAGCACGTGAAGGATGTACGTCAGGTCCTGAGCAAACTTAAGGAGCATCGCTTGTGGATCAAGCTGGAGAAATGTCAGTTCCACGCAAAGGAAGTCGAATTCCTGGGGTACCAGCTGTCAGACCAGGGTTTGGCCATGGACCCGGAGAAAGTGAAGGCGGTGGTGGAATGGGAGAGCCCCAAGACCAGGAAAGATGTTCAGCGTTTCCTGGGTTTCAGCAATTTCTACAGGAAATTCATCAAGGATTTCGCGAAACTGATGGCGCCCATAACGGACTGTCTCAGTGTCAAGAAAAGGTTTCAGTGGACGCAGGCGGCCCAAGAGGGGTTTGAGAAGCTTAAGAGTGCTTTCACTTCGGAGGAGCAACTGATCCACATTGACCCCGCTCAACCTCTATGTGTGGAGACAGATGAGTTTAAGCTCAGGTTGCCAGAGATCATGAGAATCCACCCGGCATTCCACAGGTCACTGCTGTTCCCCTACAGGGAGGGGGGAAGGGGACAGGGTAGTGGGGAGGGGGAAAGCCCACCAACCGAGATGGAGGAAAGGGAGCAGTGCAACGAATTAATGGAAATATTGGATTCTTGCTGGAAAGGGGGAAATTTGGAATATTTGGTGGCATGGGAAGGGGCCCGACATCAGAGAATACCTGGGTCTCGGAAGACAAACAGACCAGGGCCTGGTGGAGGAGTTCCACAGTTTTTTCCCTGACAACTACTGATGACGAAGAGGAATTCGAAGGTTTCCCAGCATCGGACAAGGAGGAAGAAGAAGATGAACGTGTCGATTGGCGGAACACCGGGAACTGGGGGTTGGAGGGGGGTGTTCGAAGAGACTGATGAGGAAGAGGGTAGTTTTGCTGGTTTCTCCCCTACCACCCTAGAGGAAGGAGAGATGGGTACAGTCAGGTCTCCGGAGCGGGAGGGGACCTTTGAGGAGGGGGTGGATGTCAGGGAGAGGCAAACGGCGAGAGAGCTAAGGGGAGAGACCAGTACTTATAGAGAGCCGAAAGAGATAATTAGCAGTCTGTCTTCTGACAGCGAAGAGGAGGCAGAGAGCAGAGAGGCTGAACCCGGAACTAGTTATGCTTTGAACAGAGGAAATCAGAGGGTCTCAGCAAACTTGCATTTTGGGGGAGGAAAAGGAAAAAGAAACTAGACGCAGCATCTGTGCCGCCCGGGTCGGACACGTTTTGAAGCTCTGAAAATATCCTTTTGAACTGTGTTAATAAATCAAAGAGATTTTAACTGGCAGCGAGCCTGGAGTTTATCTATGCCAGCTTTGGCAGCGCACACCTCTTACAGTACACAGTCACATACACAACCCATAACGGTCAAGCATACCAGGGAAGGAGTGGAATAGAGGAAATGGAAGGATGGCTTCTTGTCAAGACCAAATAATTGGTTAAATTAATGATGTTCTCAGCATACACAATAGCAGCTATGAACCTAACCACATGATCTGATGAATGCCAATTACTTGGGTAGAAAAGAAGATCTCTGATTAAAATAAGAAAAATGGAGAAAGCATTTCAGGATAAGGACACCTGATTCATCATCACAAACAAGTATTTTAAGCAGTCAAAAATTACATTAAGAAGTCTTTATTTGCAAAATTCATCAGTTTAAAGGTGTCACAAACACGGCTGTCTTTACCTGGGGGTGAAAGGGGTGCGGGGTACCTGTGCACCAAATTCTGGGGGGCACCTGGCACCCACCACTGAAGCCACCTAAGTGTATTGTATTGAGCTGCTATGCGGCAGCAGGGTCAGCGGCACCTTTGACATGACTGACAGGGAGTGGCAGGAAAGAGGGAGAGACAGACAGAATGCACCTATCTAGCGACGGGAGTGCGCACAGACTCGCAAGGGCCCTCCCAGCTCCTCTAGAAATAAGGTTGCTCCCACAATGAAAGGCTGCCTGAGATGGCTCTCCAATGTATGCGCACAATGCCCGCCCGTCTCATCTTTCAGACACCTCCCTACGACCATAAGCGCATGCATGGAGTCTTTACATCAACTCCCAATGTGTTCTTGGTCTTCTTTAGAAAAGCTGGTTTTAAACAAAACACACACACACACACAACTCCTTTTGGAGCCGTGCAGGCGTGAGCGCTATTTATCAAATGATAATAGTGACATAAGCATAATAAATTTGGGGGCAGCTAAACTAAATTTGGGGACGCTGGATGGATCTTTGCACCCCGGCAGCGCATATGCTAAAGATGGCCCTGGTCACAAAACACTTTTTGTTGCGACAGCTACCTCTTTGGAAATTATTACTACAGTAGCCTTTCATGTATGCAAAGCTTTTAAAGGGACTGTTCCCTCTTTATATTTTAAAGAAAACACAATACTTGTTTTCCACACAGCTTGTATCACAGAGCTAAAGTGGTCCAATTTCAACCTTCCTCTTTCACACCACCAGCCATCTGTGAAATACAATGATGTTTTAAAGGTGCCAAGAATTAGCTTCTTGTAATTCCATAGTAGTAAATTGGGCATATCATAATTAGAGACGAAAAACAAACCTATTAATTGGAGGCTCAACTCTAATGACAATTTTATTAATCAAATGCTGAAAATTACCGCAAACAGAATGGTGAGGTTTCGAAAGAAGACAGGGAAGCACCTGAGAGATATGATGTGAAAGGTGTAATAAGGAGAAAATAAAAAACGACTGGGGCATGTTTAATCTGTAGAAGGAGAATCGTGGAAAGCTAGAATAAAGAAGAATGAATGAATCATGCTTCCTAGTCAGTGGGAGAAAATCAAGCATCAGTCTCAGTTCCATTAAACTTTCTATAAATTGGATATTCTGGAACAACATATGTAGGAACAGCATGGAAGGGCAGGTTGAACCCACATCCTGTTCCTCCAAGAAACTCGTAATGCAAAAACATTTTAAAGTTCCCTTAGCAACATGTTAAGAAGTAACTTTTGAAAGGAGAACGGGAAATGTTCACATTGTATATAACACAATGATTCAATAAAATAATGTCACGAGAAAGAACTGCCATGAAACCTATGACAACGTTAATTGCAGTGTGTGACACTGAAATCTGTAGCTCTGATCCGCTGTATGAGATTTGAAATCTGTTCCCTGGAAATCTAATGACTCAAAATCGAAATTCACTTTATGGCACTCAGCAGTCTGTAACACCCACCAGCTCGTCCCTGCTGTGTCTTAGCACTCCCCTTTCATACCACTGTGAATCTGATTAACAACTTTCATTAATCCTTCTGTTGCATGCTACCACCTGTTTTTGATTATTATTATTAACCAAAAGAATTGCTGCTGATTGCCTTGTCTAAAGGTAATTTCAGCTCAGAAGGCATATGTTCAACATCGCCAGCAAGCCACTTCATCGACTGGGGGGGGGACACCCCCCCCAACAACAAGAAACAACTGCTCTGAGCCCAGGAGTTTTGTGAGAGAGTTGGCAGATATCACTTAACTACATTTCCTACAATCTGTTACTTTATTTCAAAAAAGTGGCAGCGCATTTTCATATCACATTTGTTGTGCTTCATTCTGAAGGCTCTTTTTCAATATGCATTGCCTATACAGAATACACCTTCATTTTTGTTAAGGAAAATGGCAGCTCAGATCTCAAACTGTTACATTGACATGAGCTAATTGAAGCTAAGTGGATATTGAATTAGTGTCCTGTTGTCAGGCACAGAATTGATACTTGGAGGATGTTAAGTGTGGCTCTGTGAGGTGGGAAAAGGCAATACCTTCTGAACTGGGGGGGGGGGGTGGAGACATTCAACTGTGGTTTAGTATTTTTTGGATGGAACTCTGCCTAATTAGAAACTGTTGAGACAATTTAGGACTTGAGTAGTTTAAGATGATGTGCTCCATTATCTGAATTTTATAGCCCTCCATTGTATGGAAGCAACTGGTATATTATTAGATTCCTTGGCCCAACTTTGTACATGCATAGCCTTGATCAGATACTCTGAATAGGAAGATAGAAGAAAAGGAACTTATCACAATGGAATATCCAGCCTCATATAACCAATATGTTTAAGTGTAATTAATGCATGAAGGAGTTAAGACCATAAAGTAAGCTGTCCTACCAGGCTTAGCTAGGCCACTCTCCCTTATTCCTCAAGCCTATGTTCTTCTCATTTCACCATGTGAACCCTTACCAGCAATGAGGTCTAAGCTGGATGCTCCAAGCTTAGACCACATGGCTTCAGCAAGCCATCTTTGTGTTTCTATATAAATTATTTAGAAACATTTTGGAACCTAAGTAATATTCCTTGTGTTTTCTTGCAGTGGGCAAGAGCAACACTAAAAAGGATAAGGGATCATACTTTATCCTATTATGTGTTGGGATGGTGCTGTGGAGCACTGACTCCACATGTTCACCTGATAGTAGCACTTCTGGGGAAAGCCTTGAGTGCCCTTCTTCTTCAGGTTCAGAGTCCTGCCCTTCTTCAACCAGTGAAGAGAAATCTGACTCTTGGTCCCTGACACTCAATAGTTTTCAGTCTTCTCAAATAGTCCCAGGAGCTGGAAAATCTGGGAACCTCTGGTTTGCTAGAAAGACATATGCAAATGTCTTTCTAGCAAGCAACAAAATGCCATTCCCTTACAGAGCTGGATGGATGTCAAACATGCCCACTCATTTACAAAGGAAATTCAAACACCAAGTAGGCTAATTCCTCACATTCTACCAAAGTCACAAAAGACAGACATTGAGATATTCCTCTGTTTAGTAACTTGCCCAGTCCTACTTCCTCTCCCCCTTGCGCAGCTATTCAGCAAAGAAATTCTTTTCACAGGGAGCCTATTCAGACTCCATGTGGGTGTCACATGAATTTCTTGAGGTGGGTCATTGTAATTCTGCCATATTTCAGAGTGCAACTTCATTTTTAAGTGTCTATTAACTAATTATAATGAATGCCGGGTGAAAATGAAACTCCTAAAGAGAGATACGCATGACAGCCACATGAATATAAAATGCATTCTTTGTGATTACACTGAATAGCAAAACAACAAATAAATCCTAAGTAATTGAACATTTCGAATGCAGCATTAGTTAAATGACTTACATTTCCTATTGCACAAGCCCATTAACTAGCAGGGTTAGAACAACACAGTATTTTAGGTATTGGAACAGACTCAGTGCTGTGATTACAGTTCTAGAGGCTTCTAGAGTAGGACCAAAAAGCTTCTTCCATGAAAACATGCATGAGCACACCTCAATTTTATCACATTGTGGAGACAGTGTAAATGTTGATGCTGTCTGATGACATTCTCTCTCTTCATCCTCCTCTAATGGCAAAGAAGGAAGGGTACCAGAGTTTGCTCACACTGTTTTGTAAAGAACAGTAGGCCAGGATTCAGAAGAGTATTGATGACTCCCGTCAAACTGGAGCCACTACCAAGAAGCTGCTGTTGTGTGCTCTAAAGGTTTTTACACAGCCACCGGTGGAATCTGCAACAGGGCATCCTTTGCTGCACTTAATATGCAAAAGAGCACACATGGAGAAGTCTAAAAACTGAAATGCTTTTCATTGATTCTTTGCAATATTTCAATAGATTAACATGTCAAATGCTATTTCAGACTAGGGCCCTTGCCAATAGAATACAATCAGCACAAATGTAACTGTTATTTCAGTACTGGGTATTTGCCCAGACATTTAAACAAATTAAATTGGTTTTATAATCTGCTTTGGTTGTTTTTTATCTGCCTCCATACGTAAGTTTATTGTGCTTTCATTTTTATAATATCATATCTTTGGTATGTTGTGCATTGGTTATGTCTTCTGTAGATCACCATGGTATCTATGCAGGTGATTTAAAATATAAAGGTATCTGTATTCTAAATTTTGATAGCGTGGTGGCTATGCTCTGCCTCTGTGGCTGGAAACAGGAATGCTCTGGAATACAAGTTGCTGGAAACTGCAGGTGACGGAAATGTTCTTGTGCTGCTGCTGAATTTCCCATAGGCATTTGGTTGGCCAGTGTGAGAACAAGATGCTGGACTAGATGGGCCTTTGGCCTGATCCAGCATGGCTTCTTATCAGTGGCGTAGCGTGGGTTGTCAGCACCCGGGGCAAGGCAAGTAATTTGTGCCCCCTAACCCGTGGATTTGCGTCCCCTAACCCTAACCCCCAGATGTTGCGCCCGGTGCGGCCGGCCCCCCCTGCACCCCCCACGCTACGCCACTGCTTCTTATGATTTTAATGGGATTGCATGTAGTAAAAAGGTAAAGGTGTGCTGCTCTGGTTCGCCAGAAGCGGCTTAGTCATGCTGGCCACATGACCTGGAAGCTGTACGCCGGCTCCCTTGGCCAGTAAAGTGAGATGAGTGCTGCAACCCCAGAGTCGTCCAGGACTGGACCTAATGATCAGGGGTCCCTTTACCTTTTTTAAGGACCCTTGGGCGATTAAGTCCAGTCAAAGGCGACTAGGATGTTGCGGCGCTCATCTCTCTTTCAGGCCAAGGGAGCCAGCATTTGTCCACAGACAGCTTTCCAGGTCATGTGGCCAGCATGACTAAACCGCTTCTGGTGCAACGGAACACCATGACGGAAACCAGAGCACATGGAAACACCGTTTACCTTCCCGCCTAAGTGGTACCTATTTATCTACCTGCACTGGCATGCTTTCAAACTGCTAGGTTGGCAGGAGCTGGGACAGAGCAACGGGAGCTTACCCTGCTGCAGGGATTCGAACCGCCAACCTTCTGATCAGCAAGCCCAAGAGGCTCAGTGGTTAAGACCACAGCACTGGGTGATATTCAACTAAGTTTTACTCAGACCAGAAGCACCAGTTTCTCTGTATGATTGAGGAGCCAGGGGGCAGAGCCAAATGCCCTCTGAACATTCAGAGGGACCGGTCCCCTGAAAAAAACACATGGGGGGGGCGAGTGCTTCTGCCCCAGGAGCCAGCACCTGTGACTCAGACTATATTTATTGAAATTAAAACACCTAACATAGTCGTGCTCACTAATTTCAATGATTCTACTCTGAGTTTAACTTAGTTAAACACCACTCTATGGATTTGTGTCGCTGACAGATGTGCAAAACCAGGACCACCAAAATCAGGGATCTCATGTGAGCCAGAACATGTGGCTTATTTTTCATGCTAGAACTAACGCCAGAGCAGGCCAAAAGGCAGCCAATCATGGAGGCAGCATATATTAATAACTCTGCAGCTGCCATGCTTGTGATAGACCATTCCCCAGATAAAGTCTCCTCTATTGCTAGCAATGGACCACAATCTCGCCATAAATGCCTGATAAAGAGCAGCCAGTGTAGCTGTTCTCCTGAACTAATGGGCTACATTTTTCACTCTGAAACCAAGTTCAAATGCCATTTTAGCCACTGGGACTCTGACAACAAATCTACAAGTCAAGTACGTTCAGCCAGAGCCACAATGAACTTTTCAGACACTTACAAATTGTGCAAAAGATGGCTTGTGCTGCTCAGCTCAGCCGTGTGTGAAACAAACAGCTAGGCAAATGGAGAGCTTGCTGTTCCATTGCTTTCTCCCAAGCCAACCAGGACGAGCAAAAAGGGCACAGGAATTAATCTTGAGATGCCCTCATTTTGTAACAGCTGACAGCTGCTTCAGGAAGTAGCACTTAGTGTCCTTATCAGCCTCATAGGTGATGGAGAGAAGCTCTAAATCACATTGAGAAAGTCATGGAACTGAAGAAGAAGAAAGTGAGCGCATTGGAACACATCGCAGCTATGAACAAAAGTAGTGTTCAGACTTTAAGGGACGCCTTTCACACTGCCTTTTGTTCTTTCCTTCACATGCCAAAGTACAAAATGTACACAGATTGCAGTGGTGGATGTGTGTATTCCCATTCATAATATACGTGAGCAGCATTGGGGAAAGATGTGGGCCTCCACTGCGAGTGTTCAGAAGGAGAACATGGTGAATGATACCTAAGCTGTGCTCTTAATTCTTGACACAGCCCATCTGTGTTTCCTTTGAAGGTACTATTTGCCGCTATTCACGGTACATTCTTGTACAAACTGCAAGAAAGACAGATGGTGCCCTGTCACTGTAAGCGCCACTATTGATTCTCCAATGGAATCTTCACTTGTGGTTTTAGGAATCTGGGGATCTTCTAATTCATTACTACCCCCCAGCACACAACTGCCCTCCTTTCTCCAAGGAGCTCAGGGTGGTGCATGTGGTTCCTCCCTTTACATTTTATGCGTGCATCAACCATAATGTGAGCACATGTGACATGAGGTGGTAGATTAGGACTGGGCCAAGATCACCCAGTAAATTTCACAGCTGATGCCTGTGTGTACCCAGACCTATTCAGACAACTAATCGCCACAAAGGAATGGCTCTCTAAAACATAAAATGAGATTACAGGCAACCCTCGATTGGTGCTGGGGTTTGGTTCTGGGTCATTGCAAACTTGCATGAAATTGCATGCAATTGATATCCACCGTTCCGCCCCCGTTCTGCCCTGTTCTGCCCCCACCCCACCCTTTTATGAGGTTTGTGGGTCACTTCCAGTTTCGGCACTGTGCATGTGTGCGTAATTTCACACATATGGGTTACGTCTAAAATGGGGCTTGCCTGTACTGTACTGTTCTCCTGTTTAATGAAGATTTCGAAACATCCAAATCCCAGAAGGCCTCATAGTTCAGTAACAATGTAGTATTACACTTATAATCAATTAAAACTCCACCACCTTCCCAAAAGAATGTTCTGTACTCTACCTCTTCTATTAAGCATTGCTGCAAGCAAACTTATTTTTTCCAAAATGGGGAAAAGTTCCACAAGGGGCCTGGGGACTAACTCTATATTTTGAACAAACAATGCACCCTAGAGCATCTTTAATCAGACCATTTCTTTTGAAAGTTCACAACATATAGTAAGGCTGTCTTTTATTCCCTATTAAACTTTCTGAGGTAATTTCTTTTCTTTTCCCCCACAATTGCTCTGTTACCCAAAACTGGGCAGCCATTTTGACATCTAAGTCCAGAGTCATAGAAGAGATGGGAGAAACCTCTAAGCAAATTTCCACAGTGGCCACAGAGACCACTGACGTCAGAGAACTGTACCTCATCAATGGACAAAACAAAAACTGCCACCATTGAGGGATAGACTTCTAATGATCTCTGCTTTGTATTTTAGAAATGGTGAAGCATCACTTTAGTATTTTGTCTTCCTTGTACCATCTAATCAGGAATCCAAAGATTCTATCTTTCCAACCAATCATTCCCCTTGCAAGGAACTTAGTCTGCACTTGTTCTGAAACCCAAGTCTCTGTTCCAGTAGGTACCATATAGCTAACTTAGTTAGAGCGACCTTTAAATATAATTTTACATTTCTCTGTGTGATTATTGCCTTCCTTTTTTCTGTCTGCCCTTCTTTCCCATACAAAATTCACTATCCTTGAATATATGGCTTCTTTGGTTTAAAAAGCATCTCTCGCCAAAATCTGATAATTAAGGACACAAGATTCCGTTAAGGGTACTTGGGGAAATATTCCACCCCCCACCCCAGAGGCAGACCTTGTTAATATGAAGATTTGTGTAAGGCCAAAAATTGACACACACCCCAAAGTCACCTTACCAAAGCTGGATAAGGGAGACAATGGGCTTTGACAAGGAGGCACAATACTCTGGCAGGGTCCTATAACCCTCCTGCCTCCTTCCCAAAGCTGGGCAAGCACTAACTAGGCTTTGGGAAGGAGGCAGAAGGATTCTGGGACCCTTTCAGAGTGCTCATGTCTCCTTCTCAAAGTAGATTCTGACTAGGCTTTAGGAAGGTGCCCCATTGGTCTGGTGCCATGTGGGGAAAACTAGTCTTGCTGCCCTAAATCTGCCTCTGTCCTTCCCTAGAACTGAGCCAAAGATGGGGTCCTTGGTGATAGGGCCTAGAAACAGCAGCATGTCAGAAGGGTGTGATTATTCATACTGTAGCCAAACACTTGGGGAGAAACTCTTATGCAAGAAGGGGGTCCACCAGTAGGAAAAGTCTCTTAGCCCTCCCCATGTCCATCACAGGCCCTGATTGCATAATCTCCAAGTCCAAAAGCAAGTTGGGGACTTTGCTATTGGGCCAGCATATAAGCACACATTACCAAATTTCTTCATGTTTTTCCAGTGAGCTATGAGACCAAGGCTCAGGCAAGGATTATACGAGAGTTGATAGCAACAGTGATGATGGATCCTGCCCATTCCAGAGATTGGTGATGCAGATCTTTACTTCTACCTCTTGTTTTTTGTTTCAGTGATAAAATCACTTATGGTGCATGTGTGGAATCTGTGTGCTTCTGGCCAAAGCAAATAGCCATTTAATTTATTGTAAACCCCAGTCTGCTTTTCTACATCAGAAGATGAATCACAATAATTGGAATGGAATCACTGCAGATATTTAATATCTATTCAAATTGAAATGTTGATACAAAACGCATGAGAAGCCACCTGAATTTCCATCCAAAATGCAATCCCTTTATTTATTGCTTCCTAAGGAAATGTTTGACATTTTTCTGTTTAATTGTTGGATTGATAAAAAGAATGCTTTCAAAGGGAGGCAATTCCACAATCTGGGAGCAGTCACAGAAAAGCCTTTCTTGTGTGTCATCATTAGCTGGGAGAATGAGGATCTTAGCACCTGGGTAGGGTTGTAAAGGGGAATACAATCTTTCAAGTAACACCTTTCAGATATGATCTATTCTCTAAGCATACCTGAATTTCATATATTTGTGCAAATGGTATTTGTCTGGGGTTTTTTTGAAAATGGGACATGGGCCGATCATCCACCTCTTAGACATTTACAAAGTTCAGCTTAATTGCTTGACTGTATCTTCTTTCCTTATATTTTCTTCATAAAAACAGACTCTGCAGCAGTGAAACAGCAGCTGCTTAAGCACAGGAAGCTCTTTCCTCATTATTTGAGGTTAGGATTGCACCCTAAAGCAGAGGCAATATTCTGTTCCCTGGACTGATGTGTTGGACTGCTAAAAAATATTATACCTAAATGATATTCACTTTCTATAATAATGGAGGCCAGAGTCTCTGTTTTCCCATAATTCAAAGCTGGATAATGAACAGAAGAAGAGGCAACCATGTTATCATTTTGAGATCATGCATGAGATGCATCCCTCTGGAATCTCTTGGTCGACATTTACCTTGCAGTTATCTGCTCGGTTTTGTTGTTGTTGTTGTTAAGTCTGAAATGCCGCATTACCTAAATAGAAATGCCAGACATAACAGTCCAAAAGGAGGGTGATTATGTCTGGCGAATTGTAAGGCATTAAACTTTGTCTGTTAACACATGCGAAAAGTACTGGGAGACAACTGAATGATGGTTCAGTCACAGCAGGTGAATGCTTAAAAATGTTCCCAGATTCTTCCGAACCAGCAGGCTTAGGAGGAAAGGACATATGAAAGGTACTGTACACATCATTGCGTATTCTAATAATGTGCAAGATTCTTGGATATTCCATGGGGACAATAGCTACCTTTTGTTCATGGTTAATTTCCCAACCACATTTACAGCTGTGACTCAGCCCAATCTTTTAACTCCAGCTTCTGCCCATGAAAGGCACTTGTCAGCTTAGCTGAATCCCATAGGTATTCACAAATTCTTTCTGATTCCTGCAAGCTTTGATAGATGACTAGAACTCCCCTCCTCAGAAAAAAAAATAAAAATACTGAGGAGGATGGAGAGAAGAAAGGAACCCTTTCAAGGGACTGCAAAGAGGAGAGTTCTGACAATAATGCAACCCTATAAAAACCACACTTGGTCAGGGAAGAAGAATTCGGCCCCAAAATGAGATAAACAGCAGATGCTGTAGAATGAGGAAGTCATATGTAAGCATTTAGGGGGAAAGTGAAGGCTGGAACAGATCTCCATCAGCCAGATGTCTGAAATGGACACAGTTGAGCCATTTCTCTGAAATCCAACAACAGAGTCAGCTGAAAAAGCAGAGACATTCCCACCAAGGGTCACTTGCTGAAATTGTTGACTGCAAATCAATGTTCTGCTTTTGAGATCATTCAAAACTGTAAAGATGTGGCTGGGATGGGGGGGGAGGGGTCCTAAAAATGCTAGTCTGTAAAATATCCTTTTAGAGATTCAGTATCCTGGGTTGCAAAATGTCTATGATTGCATGAGAAATGTCCTGATGATGCATGCTAATAATCAAGGCATAGCACACAATTGGAAAGGGCAGCAGAAACATCCCCAGCATCTCATCACAAGTTTATTGGGTGAAAGAAAGAAAGAATGGAATGTGTATATCCTTAGACAAAAAGTAAATAGGAAATAATCTCACAGCATCCATAGTGGGAGTAGAGTTGCAGTGATCAAAATATTGAGTAGGACCCAGACTGTGGAACGCTCTCCTTGGGGAAACCCAGCCAGCACCCTCTCTTTCTGAGATTAATTGTGCTTTGAAAACACTTTCATTTCAGATTCATTTTATGAGTCACAAGGGACGCGGGTGGCGCTGTGGGTTAAACCACAGAGTCTAGGACGTGCAGATCAGAAGGTCGGCGGTTCAAATCCCCGCGATGGGGTGAGCTCCCGTTGCTTGGTCCCTGCTCCTGCCAACCTAGCAGTTCGAAAGCACGACAAAGTGCAAGTAGATAAATAGGTACCACTCCGGCGGGAAGGTAAACGGTGTTTCCGTGTGCTGCTCTGGTTCGCCAGAAGCGGCTTAGTTATGCTGGCCACATGACCTGGAAGCTGTACGCCAGCTCCCTCAGCCAATAAAGTGAGATGAGCGCCACAACCCTAGAGTCGGCCACGACTGGACCTAATGGTCAGGGGTCCCTTTACCTTTTACTAATCTGGGTATACTGGCATGACTTTTAAGAAGATCTCATGGAGCTGTGCTGTTTTGCTTTGTTTTTTTGTGATCTTACAGTTTTAGTTGGTTAAGAGACGGTTTAACTTTTTGCAAGCTGTGTTGTAAAGACTTTTCCTAAAAGGAGGAGTATAAATATATCAGATAATAAATGCCCAAGAACCGCCTTCCTATATGGCCTTGTTCAGAACTAGCAACTGCTGGGATCATTGGTTTGGATCCTCACTTCTCTTCCACGAACAGAACAGAGTTCACAGAATGATGCATTCCTGCTTCCCCCTATCCTCTGCAGTCCATATATGTATTATTATTGATGCCGTTGTGGTTGCATTTCCACAACAAAAGTCTCAACTCCCTAGAATACAAAAAAAAAAAAAAAGGCCAAGGGATCAGTGAAAAACTAGATAACAAGCAAGCAAGCAAACAAACAACCCCCCCCCAAAAAAAAACTGGCAGTGGCGTAGCGTGGGGGGTGCAGGGGGGGGCCGTCCGCACCAGGCGCAACATCTGGGGGTTAGGGTTAGGGGGCACAAATCCACGAGTTAGGGGGCACAAATTACTTGCCTTGCCCCGGGTGCTGACAACCCACGCTACGCCACTGAAATCTGGCAAGAAACACATGGACTTCTGGGGTGTTCCTCCAGCAATACTATAAAAATGCCAAATCCCATATAACTCAAATAAATGATTAGCACCGCAAAAGAGGCCATAATCATACAAGGGCATGATGCAGTTTAAGAGCCAATAGCCAGGCAAAGAAGAATGACAGCCTGACACCGAAAAGCTTTCAGATGTGTTCACTGGGAAAGCCTGTTGTCACATTGCGATGTGAGGTGTATAGTGTGAATGTGGTCTAGAGAACCTTCCTTTACTGCTTTTATTATTTTTTTTAATGTATTTTTATTAAAGATTTTCTTGGTTTACAAAAGTATGTGCCATGTCTCTCTCTTTTTTCCTCCAAGTAACATTTTTTACAGATCAGTTTCATTTGTTGAGACATTAGGAAGAAAACGGGGAAAGAGGTGGAGGGGGGGAAGGTGAGTGGGGGTGGGGTCGGGTGACGATGTTTCTATTTTACTTAATATATGTGGGGTTTTGTGTCAGTGTCACTTGCGCAGGTTCTGTGCTATTCACTTGTGTTCCTTTGGTGGTGAGAGCGGTTGGGGTTGGCCTAGGATGTGGTTGTTCATTTGTGATTGACTGTGGTGATCTTTGTTTTCGTGTGTGAGTGGGGTGGGTGGGTGTTTTGGATCAGGTTAGCCATATTGGTTTGTATGCTGTTGGTGGATTTTTGTCATTGTCTTGTTGGGCTATGTATGTGATAAAGGGGAGCCATACCGGGGCGAAGGAGTCTTCTTCTATTTGTCCCTGTGTCAGTTTCAGTTTATTGGTTAATTTTTCTAGTAAGGCTGTTTCCCATACTATTTGGTACCATTGGTCCATGCTTACTCCTGACAGGTCTCTCCAGTGTCTGGCTATGATGCTTCTGGCTGCTGAAAGTAGGTGGATTATGAGTTCTTTGTGGTGCAAATGGGCATTATTATCTTGGAAGATGTTTAGTAGGGCCAATTCTGGGGTGCTTTTATTAAAAAATTACAGCTAAAACACATCTGTGTGCCTAAGATCATACCTAAGTTTTTACTGAATGATGTCTGGTGAGGGGTGTCCCAACCTTTCTAGATACCAGTTTCTGGGATATTGTCCTCTTAAAGCCTGTACAAAAAAAATATTGCAGCTCCTGCCATAATAGTAATGCTCTAGCCTGGATCGATATATATCTGACGTTTGTGTGTGGCCTCAGAATACTGCTTTGAACAGCACAAATCTCTCCCAGCCCATTCTGCTCAATTAGCCATTTTCCCAGGGATGCTGTACAGCTTTGCCAGAGTCGCTGTCAAGTAGCTAGAGGAGCCTGACAATCTAAACGAGGTTGGTAGAGGCTTCTTGAACATGGCAATGAGCGTCTTTCAAATGAGCGTCTCAGGTGAGATCACAAAGCAGCCTCCAGCGCAGTCCTGACATGAACCTACCACAGCGGGGGAAAGAAGCCCTTCCCTATCAGCCGGTACTTAAAAAGAGAGATTTTTAAACATTTCAGAAATGAGGTTGCCAGCTGCGTAGAGACAGGAGCACAGGTTAAATGATGAACGACTCTCGCTCACCAGTCACGGTGTCCTTGTTTGGGGAATAAGAAGAAGAATTGATTCATTACCTTCCTTAATTAACTCGGACTATCCTGCTGAATCAAAGAGATGAGTGTTACTTATTGGATTAAATGAGATATTCTTGACATTCTATAGTACTCAAGTATATCTTTTTTAAAAAAAGTTTTTAAAAATCTAATTAATTGATATTTCTCTGGCAATAAAGACTTCTGGAGTGAAAGTGAAGAAGAACTCTGAATAATTTATTTTACACAGGATACCTAAAAGATTGTCTCACCCCTTTTATATACGAGTGAAAATTGCAGATACAGTCGTACCTTGAGTCTCAAATGCCTTGGCTTCTGAACAAATCGGCTCCTGAACGATCAAAACCCGGAAGTGAGTGTTCGTGTTTTCAAACATTCTTTCGGAAGCCAAACATCTGACTGGGCTTCTGCGGCTTCTGATTGGCTGCTGGAGCTTCCTGCAGCCAATCAGAAGCCACGCTTTGATGTCCAAACATTTTGGAAGTCGAACGGACTTCCGGAACAGATTCCGTTAGACTTCCAAGGTGCGACTGTACTTTGGAAGCTCCATTTTGTACAATGAAAGGATAGGACTTCAGTGTTGTGGGACTGTCTCCCACTGCATCGCTATTGCCTTTTAAACACCTACTGAAGAACTTCCATTTTCAACAAGCCTTTTAAGTGGTCATTTCTACCCCAGTCTGTACCTGTATCCGATCTGGGATTGTTTTACAGATGTTTTTATTGCTTTTACTGTTAAATAGCTTCAAGATGTTTCCCGGGAAACATTTCATAAAGGGAAGTAGTAATGATAATATAATGGTTCCTTTTTCAACTCTGTAATTTCAGCTCTGGGTGCTAAGCCTGAATGGACAGCAAGGTCAGCATTGGGGCCAATTCACACAATGTCATATGCCCAAATTAGGCTGAGCTGGAATAATCTTAACACGTGCCAGAAAATCCATGCCAACAGAATACCACCCACCTTCCAGGGCTTGTATAGATAGATACAGATGATCTAAGCAGATGAGCCAAGTCTCAAACTGCCAGGATAGAACAGGCTAGACTCAAATCTCCACCCAGTTTAAAGATGGGAATGCTCACATTACCTTCTCTCTTCTTGCCCATTTTATTTGTGTTTATTATTCTTATCCTTATTCTTATTATTAGACTTTATATACCGCCCTGTACCCGGAGACCCGGGCAGTTCACAGAACAAAATCAAAATAGAAAACCACAAAATATATAATCAAAATAAAAACAACAACCCAATAACCCCCCCCCAAAAAACCCCCACATTTTATAACAGCATAGGATGTCAATAAAATCAACCAAAGGCCTGGTTAAAAAGGAACATCTTTGTCTGGTGCCTAAAGGTGTACAGTCATGCCTCATGTTACATTTGCTTCATGTTACGTTCTTTCAGGTTATGACCCGTGGCGACCCGGAAGTACCGGAAAGGGTTACTTCCGGGTTTTGCCACTCGCGCATGCGCAGAAGCACAAAATGACGTCACACGCATGCACAGAAGCAGCAAATCTCAACCTGTGCATGCTCAGACGCGCCGCTGCAGGTTGTGCTTTTTTCATGTTGCGAAAGGACCTCCGGAATGGATCCCGTTCGCAATCAGAGGTACCACTGTATAAGCAAGGTGCCAGATGAACTTTCCTTGGGAGAGAATTTCACAGGCGGGGAGCTATTGCAGAAAAGGCCCATTCTCGTGTTGCTGCAAGAACGGACCTTGTTGTTGTTCCATTTTATCACACAGAAAGCAAGTCAAGCATGTCATATTATAATTTATTTATAACGGTGTTACGATTAGCGCCGTGCAAAAGTTCCTCCCCAACCATTCATGAAAAAAAGAAATTGCATTCAAAGGGGAGATAAAATTTCAGTGCATTGCTCAGGGATTGGGCGTCAGTTTGTTTATATCACGCTTACCTGATTCCTGAGGTGGCCAAGGGGTATTTCTGAGTGTCGCTTTCTTTCATCCTACAAACCACCTCATCAATGGTCTGCACTCTGCAGTATTCCCAGGTGCCCACACTTCAATTAAAGCCCAAAGGGAAGCATCATGAGGTAACTTCTCCCATGGTACCTTTTCATATCAGGAAGCCTGGGCAGCCAGGGAGGCTGCAGAGTGCTAGAAAAATGCAGGAATGAAAAATGCATGCTTCATCCTTGGTCACCCTGCAGCAATCAGGTAAGCTGAAAAGCCATTGAGAGTGTAGTGTAGTGTAGTGTAGTGTAGTGTAGTGGTTAGCGTATCAGACAAGGAGGTAGGAGTGCAGGCTTTGAATATCCTCTTGGCCATGAAACTCACTGGGTGACCTTGGGCCAGTCACTGCCCTCAGCCTAACTTATCTCACAGGGTTGTTGTGGGTCTTAACTGAGGAGAGGGAGAACCACGTACGCCACCTTGAGCTTATTGGAGAAAAGGTGGGATATTAACACAATAAATAAATGCATAAACAAACAAACAAACTCACCACCACCAAAATTCTCTAGAAATTCTCAGGTGCTTTGAGAATTCCAGCTGAAAAACAGAAACCTCTTTCATGGAGGAGAAAACATTTGAGAAATTGGAAGACGGATTTCGGCACAGCACTAGTTAAGATCCCTTTGTGACCGTAAATGTTTCTATCTGCCATGAAATAATATCTGGTCTTCATGACAGGACATGATATCATGTAACTGCTCTTAGAGCTGCAGAACTTTTTTTTTTTAAAGCCCAAAGCCAAACCAACAGAACACTTGGCTTATTGCCAGTTCTATTTCCCGCACTGGGGCGTGTGTTTTTTTGGCTCGGTAAACCAATTTGGGTGGAAATATTCCCTTCTTTCCCTGGGCTACAAATAACTTTTTCAATGTGATTTAAAAAAATTAAAAGACATGGAGCTTTTTGACCTTATATGTGAGGGGCGGGGAATGAGTAACATTCAGTAGCATTTCTAAAAAAAAACGCCAAAAGAAACAACAACAAGCAAGCAAGTAAATGAAACTATTTCCTCCTAGAAAGATCACACATATTCAGATAAATTATTCTGTGCCTCCCAATGCCATGGAATTGTATTTTCAGAACTGCACTTGCTGGATAAGTTTCTCCTGCACGAGAAAACTTTATAAACTTGTGATAGCTTTGCAATATGGTATGTTTTCTAGCAATATGTTAGCTGCACATGTACCTGTGTGGCAGACCTGTAAGGGGTGCAGAAAATAGCACACAAGCAGAAAGTTGGAAAGCAACATCAGCCCTAAAAGCAAAGAAGTATTTTTTACATTAAAAACTTTTTACGGTGCTTTAAGATTACCTGTAATAATACACACACACACACACACACATTGCCCATCTGGCTGGGATTCCCCAGCCACTCTGGGCGGCTCCCAACAGAATTAAAAGCACAGTAAAACATCAGACATTAAAAACAGGGCTGCCTTCAGATGTCTTCTAAAAGTCAGATAGTTGTTTATTTCCTTGACATGTGATGGGAGGGTGTTTCTCTTGATTGCAAGGGAGATTAGACAACGTTGGCCGTATAATGAGAATTCGGTATGATTTGTTTTGCAAGTATGTTTGTATTTTTGCGGGGGAGGCTTGGTTAATTTCATTGTACACAGGTTGTACATTGACAATAAAGGTATTATTATTAGTAGTATTATCCAGAGCATATCCCCAACACATCTTTGGGGGAAGTGGCCTATTGCACAAGATCTCTCAATCAACTATAATTTCTCAATCAGAATCTGCTGGTGTGAGATGGAATCCCACCTGAAAATAGGAAACACTGACTTTTACCTAGACCAGGTAGAAATTTTTCCAACCACCACTCTGGCAGGAGGTCCTCAAAATCCATTGCATGCCTTGATTTCTCTGCACACTCGTACCCTATGCTAACCAGGCTGTGCCCAAGCCCAGCGGGAATGTCACTTTGTATAACAGAGCAGTATGGCTCATGGCAATATTCTTGCATCCGTCCCGGCTGCTTTGTTAATGGTTCTTTGGCTTCGTAGTAGCCTAATGATGCCAGGGGCTTATTTTTATAGTTTACAAAATGAGAACAGAGTTCTGCCTATAATGAAATATTTGTATTAGCGCCTGACATGGCCAGCTGAGATAAGCTTAGCACAGCTTTCAAACGATCAGCTAGGGAGCCCTCCTGCCAATCAGCTACGGCTATTCAGTGGGGCAGGGCCTCAGCTGTAGCGGCAGTCAGCTCAAACATTACATGCCCAGATTATGGACTGGTTATTCTGTTAATTGTGGGGCTCCATTGCTTTCTTTGGCCAGCTGTCACCGACCAAAGATATAACATTTTTGGGAGCCCAGGGAGGACAGATCAACAGATGAAAGAATGAGTAGTTGCAGACGGCGAATCAAATACCCTGGAGATATTCCAGTTCAATACGGCTAGGATGGGTGGATTAAAGACTGCAGTCAGTTTATCATCTAAGCACTATGTTGCAATACAGGAGTCGTGCCAATAGTTCCCCTAAAATATGAGCCACGCTTCCTCCAGGGAAATATGGACAGTTGCATGCTCCTGTCTGGGCCACTTCTGCCAATCTATAGTGTTTTTGTGCACAGATCCATGTCACCGATTCAGGATGCTGAGGCTTATTGGGAGAGAAAGGGCACAAAAGCAGTCTTCTGTTGTTAGCAGCTTTATTTATTACAAGCATCTCGCATCTTTCCCCCAAGGAGCCCAAGGTGGCTTACATAATTCTCTCACAGAGAGAGCCAGCGTGGTGTAGTGGTTAAGAGCGGTAGGCTAATAATCTGGGGAACCGGGTTCGCGTCCCCGCTCCTCCACACGCAGCTGCTGGGTGACCTTGGGCCAGTCACACTTCTTTGAAGTCTCTCAGCCCCACTCACCTCACAGAGTGTTTGTTGAGGGGGGAGGAAGGGAAAGGAGAATGTTAGCCGCTTTGAGACTCCTTAGGGTAGTGATAAAGCGGGATATCAAATCCAAACACACAGCTCACTATTGTATCTTCACAACAACCCTGAGAGGTAAGTCAAACTGAGAGAGCGGGGGGAGGAGGGAGAGAGAAACTACCTGCCCCACATCCATGTCATACATTTAAAGCATTATTATACCACTTTACCAGTCATAGTTCCCCCAAGGAATCCTGGTAACTGTAGTTTGTTAAGGGTGCTAAATGCCCAGAGTGGTTTAGCAAACAATCCCTTTTCCCAGGGTCCTGTAGCTTTGCGAGGGGAATAGGTGCTTCTCCTGACACTTCTCATCAGCCTTAAAAAACTACAATTCCCAGAATTCTTTGGGAGAAGCTGCGATTGTTAATGTGGCATAATAATGCTTTAAATAAATGGTGAGGATGTGGCCCCAGTGAGCTTTGTAGACGTGGGGATTTGAACCCTGTTCTCCCCAGTCTTCCATGACACTTTAACCACCGACTATATCAGGGGTGGCGCTGTGGGTTAAACCATAGAGCCTAGGACTTGCCGATCAGAAGGTCGGCGGTTCGAATCCCCGCGATGGGGTGAGCTCCCGTTGCTTGGTCCCTGCTCCTGCCAACCTAGCAGTTCGAAAGCATGTCAAAATGCAAGTAGATAAATAGGTACTGCTCCGGAGGGAAGGTAAACGGCGTTTCCGTGCACTGCTCTGGTTCGCCACATGACCTGGAAGCTGTACACCGGCTCCCTCGGCCTATAGATTGAGATGAGCGCTGCAGCCCCAGAGTCGGCCATGACTGGACCTAATGGTCAGGGGTGCCTTTACCTTTTTTATACCATGCTGGCTCTCTTCTGCTATACTTTCCTGAGGGTCAACCGTGGTACGTTCACACATCTTCTGTGTGCTTCGCAGGATACCTTTGGAAACAGCCCCATATTTTAGAACAAAATCGATTATTCCACAGCAGCACTGCATTTCTGATTATGAAGTAGCTTCTAATGCCTGGGCTTTTATTCTCCCACCCTATTTATGGACTTCTGCTGCCTTTTGAGCATTCCTACAAATCTCCCCCTCCACCATCGCAATCTCTTTCCTTTTTCACCGCCTCCTTGGCAACCTGAGATGCCACCTCTGCTGTTTCCCCACCCCCACCCCTTCCACCCTCGAAGAGAGTGAATGCTTCCAGATGAAGAGTCTCTTCGTTTTGTCTCCGCAACACGTCTTTGGAAGGGGCAGGGCCAATTTGTGCGACCACTTTGGGTTTCATTTCCCATCTGTGGCAATTTTTCTTGTCAGGTTTAATGCAGGGGTGGTGAACCTGATCTCTGATCTGCACCGTGAGGATTGTTCCAAATTGTTCAAAAAAGATGCCATAGCAGCAGGCTGAATCCATGATGCTTTTCACAGGATTACTTCGTTACTCCATGTAGGCTGAAATACAAATCCATTACAGATGGAAATAGAAGACAAATAATAGCTGTGTGAAAATGATGTATCCAGATTAGCAGAGGATTTAAAAAAAAATAGTTGCAGGAGGAGATGTGCATATCACACTATGATATGTCACGGCTTGCACCCCACTTCCTGCGGTTTTCTTTTCCCATGCAAAAGCATGTACTCAAGGAATACAAGATTTTGTGTGGTCTGGCTAAAAACCACTTGCTGTTCCTACCCTTTTGCTTTGGAACGGCACTGTCAGATTTTGTTTTTGTACAGTATTTACCACGGTTGCAGTGAATAAGCTTATTCTTATGCACTTTGCATTCAGGCTACTGGGATCTGATCCTGTCTCATAACTTTTTATGCAGCTTAATTGCAGCTTCAGGTAGTATTAGGACCATTCCCTACTGCCAAGATTGAGCAGACATGAAGGTCTGCCTGAGGAGAATGAAGGTCTACCTGCTTACTCCGTAATCTCTGCTGTCAGTGATTTGACCTTGTAGTTCAAACAAGAACATCTCCCCCTTTTTTTAAGTTACCAAACCAAACAAGAAAACATTTGGCATTCAGTTTCAGATCAAAAGCGAAAGAAAACATTGCTCACTCTCAGACTGAAGTCCGGGTTCAGTAAGCATTGTTGTTTCAGGTGTCCTGGGCAAAAGTTCCTCCTTCTGCTATTTTATTTGAATATTTTATATTTAACCCTCTAAAGTTAAATTATTCTTATTTTTTTGGCATGAAGAAGGATAGGTTTATATTGCTTCTTTTATAAATGAAATGCATTGCTGTTTTGCCAGTACCAAGAAAAACGTTGTGCAACAAGGATGTGACAGTGTTATATATATTGTTAGCTGGAGATGGGCAAAATTGAAAGAAGCAGAAATTGCTGCAGTTTCTGTGTCCTTCTGTGGTCAGCAATGTAGATCAGTCAAGTAAATACCATTGGTATTAATTCGCATCATTCTTCCTGAAAATGAAACAGAGTTAATGACATTTTTAAACAATGTTTTGATGCTTCCTTTTAATAATAATAATAATTGAATGGATGTAAGTTGCATAAGTTATGTAAATAGTCACACAAGCTATGTATCAACATGTTAAATAGCATGCAGCACAACAAATAAAGCAGTTGGGAGAAACTGAACTGCAGCAGAATGGAAACGGCACTGATTGTGATGCACTCAGAGCAGAAATCACAGCCTTCATACATTTTTATCTCCATTGAGTCTTACCCAGCACAAGTCTTGCACAGCCTAATTTTATGCATATGATCTAGAAGGAAGTGCTACTGCATTCAACTGCTGCAGAACTGACGCAGTTAGAGGTGCCTCAGAATGTCCATCCCACGTTTGTAAGAAATCAATATTTTAGTGTGGCGGCACCCACACTTTGGCACACCTTGCCTACTGCCATCGGGCAGGTGCTTTCTCTTAATTTTTTTTGGTGCCTGCTAAAAAAAGTTTGTTGGGACAAGCCACCCCAGATATGAAGAATGTAGATGTGGATTTTAATCTGGTTTACATTTATCACTAGTTTTATTTTTTGAATGTTTTAAATAGTTGTCCTTAACTGTTTTTACTGATGATTTTATTGTTTCATTCTTCTTGTAAAAACCTTTTATGGGTTGTTGTTTTTTAAAAAAACCAAGTACTTAATGAATGTTCATGAGATAAATAAATAATAAGTAAAATAAATAAGTAATAAAATGGCTGTGGGGAGAGGGAGGGAGGGAGGGAGTGCTCAAAACAAAGGAAAAGGACACCTACATCAGCCACTGTTGCACTCACAGATCTCACAGAGAGATCTTTGCAATTTTGCCATTCTTAAATTTTGTTTTCCTTATTTCGACATCAGTTTGCCTTTTTTATTTTTTCATTTTATAAGGCCTCATGAAACATCACCAGCATTTTAGCACATATTCCTCTTAATATACACATGTTTGCATACAATTTTGCAACATTTCTTGCAAAGCTGTTTCCCCTAATACTGCACATTTTATGATATTTTCATAAATATTTTCATTTTCAAGCAGGCTCCACACTAGCGTGTACACTTTGTGCATATCAGTCGCCTGGAGAACTGTGTTGAATAATCCAAAGCAGTGCGAATTTTGAAGGACGGCTGCGTATTGCTTTCCGAATTGCTTCAGAAAATGTCAATTAGATAGACCCATCATTAAATGCAAATGGAATCAAATTCCTCCTCCATCCCTAGTGGTGGGTGTCCAGTCCTCTAATCCAACCAACGTATAAGGTTACGTTCAATGTGGAGAGGCTGAGCCAGTTGCACCATGGACAAAGGACCACTTGTAGAACGGATGTCATCCCAAGGTATATGGCTGCTGATATGTACGCTTTATGAAGTCCCATATTCTCCAGCAGTCATGTGAACCTAGACTTTGGCTTTTAAAGGGGTGAGGCTGACAATATTGATTTCTTGGAATGTAATGGGACAATTCAATTACAAACAGTTTTTCACTTTATTCGCTCAAATTGTTCTATTAAATTTGTTGCAGACCTAAGTGTTTAATGGCTCAGTGGACAATACTTCGCAGCAGGGGCGCATGTATCTGTGTAGAGAATGTACAAGATTTGCTGCAGCACCGGCAAGTGTTTGCTCTGCTGTATTATGCTAACACACAGCACTTTAAGAAATGCCAAAAAGGCACTTATACTTTGGGATGAGATCCATTCTACTCTTCATTCCGCTTTTATGCTTACAAGGTGACAGCTTTAATGCATCTTCGATTTTATGCTCTAACAGCAGATGAATTTTTTTTAAGTGTCACAGGGATAGGAGGTGTGCAGTTAATTTTTAATTTAACCTGTGATTAAGTCCAGCGGGACTAATTCATCGCTGGTGAATCTACACTAACATAAATTAAGTTACACTTGGGATAATTTAGACCTCAGGAAAATCAGAGATAAATGGATTACAGCAAGCACTGTTAACGCGGGACTATATGTGCTATCTTATTATCCAAATTGAATTTGTATATTGAAAATAGATAGGGGGGCAAATCTAAACTCTGAGGGAGGACAACTGAGGAGCTGCTGGATGCTGCAAACTGCCCTCTTTTCTGGTAGAGAAGAAGATCAACAGGTGGAGAGAAAGGTCCACTGCTGAAAGTCTTCGCACTGTGATGGTGGAAAGTTCTGCCACCATTGCTGGTCCACTGGAGATGCTTTAAGAACATAAGAAAATCATCTGGACCAGGAAAACAGCCTATCTAGTCCAGCATCCTGTTCTTACAGTGGTTAACCAGGTGTCCATGGGAAGCCTGAGCACAGGACCTGAACGCAACAGCACTCTCCCCACTTGGGGTTCCCACCAACACCAGAGCTGTACTTTTTGCTGTTATTGTTACAGCACACTAACAAAGCTACCCCACAAGAAATCCATGGAGAAATTCAGGTAAGAACAATTCTGGAAGCTTTCTTACACTGGAACTCCACTGGCTAAACTAGTTCCTCTCATAGTAAGCATGGCTTTGATATACCCTGTGTTTGTGCCAACATATGCATTCTGATCATGGGCACATTTGCTTAGAGGCCCCGTTCCATGCCCAATAAGCACAGGACACCTTTGTCCATCAGTGCTGTGGCCCATGGATTGCAGCAAAATACTGGGCAATGCTTTTGCCCAGGATCTTCTCTGTGTGATGGGCTCATGGGGAAAAGCTGTCCCATGAGCCCTTGCTGCAGAGGGCAAGGAAAAAGACTGGAGCTCACAACCATTTTGCTTTGAGAACTTCCCGCCTGCCCACTTTCGGGTTAGAGCCTTCACTGAGCAATTCTGAGTCGCTGGTTGATAGGCCAGAATGGATTCTTCCCCCTCAACCCGATTGGCACTTGGTTAGGGTTTTTTTCACTTTTCCCTCAGTGAAATTATGGTTTTCTTTTGTTAGGTGGAAGAACATTGTATGAGGGCAGAAATGGCATTGGTCAGGATCAGCATAGTATAGGGGGGCCTATGGGGGCCTGAGGGGAGGATTGGCCATGGCAAACCCAAGCGAGGGTTCGATATCTGTCTGGTTGGAATCTACACCCTGGTCCCCTAGTGAGACCTTGCTTGCTTGGCTTGCACCACAACAAGGTTCAACGCTGGCCGACTCCCGTTGTAGAGGGTTGGAGTGATCCAAACCCAGTGGATCCATTTCATCAACATGGGGCTTGTGGGATGATGAGTGGATTCTGGGACCCAATGCCGTGCCAACCCTTGCCCTGCCTGCTGCTGTCAATAAAGATTTGGCCTGATTTTATCCCATCACCATTGTACAGTCTGGTTATTTTGCTGCTCTCATGGGTCATGTAATGCACCTGCCTGGGCAACTAATTCCCTCTAAGTTTATTGTGAAATGCCTCCACGTAGGTTTGTACAGGGTTCCAATCTTTGAACCAGTTTCTTTTCAAAATGTGACCATATCACCCTATGCATATATCCCAAGCAAACAGGATTTGAATTATTTAAATCCTTCGTATAGTTCCTGGAATCTCAATTTATATATGAGAATTCCAAAGGATAGTAATGCAATATTTCAAGCTTTGGAAGTGTGGGTTGAAGAGACAGGCAACAGATCCACAAAAGCCTGGATTAACAAGCTGTTGAAAGAGAAATATTTTCTAATATTCCCTGTATGAGAAACTGATATTTGTGAATTTGCAAATAAGCAATTTAAAGGACCTCTTGTTCTTCTTAAATTGTTACAGGTGCAAAAAAAAAAAGAGACATCTTCCGCCCTTTCAGAAGCAAACACCACCTTGATTTTAAAAGAAATAAAATCTAAGACTTCGCACATTGAGTATCTGCTGAAAATGTTATTCCTCCACCAGCTTGCTGGAATACACTTTTAAAGAATCCATCGCTATAGCAACCATTTCCTAGCACGCATGTTGTCTTGAGATAATATGGGGAACTTCTTCGAATAACTCAGTTCTGGGCAACAGTACAACATACGAGCTCCTACCTAAAGAAAAAACTGTGTATTGATACTGTAATATCCTGGTTTATAAAAGAGAACAGTTAAGCCTATTTTGTTTGTTTGTTCTTAATCAAAAATAACCTACGCATGTAAGTGTGGTCCCAGAGTCCCTTTAATTATCTATGCCCGATTGTATAATTAAAAAGCAATCGTGTAAATATGAGTAATATGTGGAGAGTAATGTCCAATTAAAAAAATTGTCCACTCAGTATTTTGCGTTGTGGCGAAACTTATGTGGCCGTCTTTCAAGGAGAGCAGGGTTGGGGAACTTGTGGTCCTCCAGATGTAGCGATGCAACGCCCCTCATTCCTGGCTGTTGGCCATGCTGGCTGGAATTGTGAGCTGGAGTCCAGCAACATCTGGGGGTCCACATGTTCTCCACCCCTGCAAGCTTTGTGGTAATTCATTGTTCTGGCAAAAAAAAACCCCACCCCACCTTTTTGTGGTTTCCATAAAATGTGGCAAAAAGTTTTATTAGCGGTTCTTCAACACAGAAGTGATATTTTCCTTCTTCCAGAGGAACAAAAAGCATTCCAGCAGAACCAGTAAGTGATGGAGGAAGGCAGTAGGGAAACCTCAACATGCCTCTAAAATAGTTTATGCGCTAATTGATGTAACAAACTTTGAACACTTTTAGAAATCATGCATTCTGGTAAGACGGACAGCATCGGATGCATGTATTCTGGACCCGTAATGTATTCCTGGATAATTACAAAGTGATGCTTCATAAAATTCTTGGCAGTTGAGTCGTTTAAGCAGCAACAGATGTGTTAGAGTGAGTAATAAACTTCCACATAATTCCCCCTAAAGGCAACTGAAGTTCAAATAATCACAGTGAAGGAAAAAGGTGAACTGACAGCATTTAATTAAATGTGCATGCCAAAAGATGCTTTTGCACCATATCTAAAGACAAATTCTGCATGCAACAGTATCCATATAAATCAGACATTAATTTCCACTTCAACGGGGTGCTTGGACATAGCTACACTGCGCGTATATGCATGCTAGTTTAAAGATTCATGGCTTCCCCCAAAGGATCCTGGGAACTGTAGTTTGGTAGGGAATGCTGGCAATTTTCTGTTAAAGAGCTCTAGCCTCTCTAATAGAACAACTGTTTCCAGAGTTCTCTGGAATAGTGCACCGGTGGTAGAATTATCCTGGACCATCCATCCATCACTCTTCTTCATTAGTTGTTCTGTGGTGCCGTTGCCATCTGGAGGGAAACTCATGCACTATAACAGCACAACAAACGCTCAACAGAAAACAAACATCTGCAGCATTAAAAGTTGCAGGATTTCAGCAGGAAGTTACAGTGCATGCAGTGCAGAAAGTAGCATATCCATCGAAAAATGTCTGCAGACTCAAAGGGGATTGAGAGCAGAAGCATGTATAACTGCCCCGATATCATCATGAGCACAAATCATTGTGAATGCACAACAAAAAAAGATGTCCGGAGGGGGGCTTATTTTTGCTATGATAAAACAGTATCAACAATACACTTCAGGCTAGGCTAAGCCTAGTTTGTTGCAATTGTCTTCAAGACAAAACACAGCTGATGAATAGGATTGGATGATATCTCAATCCTATGCTTTGTAAGTCCTACTGAAATAAATTTCTTTCGCTTTATTTGTCCACTGAATTTTTTCAATAAAATATAAATATTTTTAAAATAGTACTAGGCAGATCTATTAGCAAACATCCAGCTGTCACTCCATATACAATATTCTAGGCTATAGCTTCTATTCCTTTTCTTCAAATTTATCAAACTCTCTCTCTGTTGAAACATGATTGTCCCAAACATTACTACTATTTGGACATAATATTAAAACATTTTTGTCCATTCAGTTACTCAGAAAGTGGTGCGTTTCAGCAACTTGGAAAGCATTGTATATTCTGAAATATGTTTTACGTGCTTTAACTGTATAATGTTTTCATTGTGTGGTTTTTCTGGATGGTGTTGCATGACTACCCTGAGCTCAAGCAGGAGAAAGGGCATCATAAAACCTGAAATAACAGCAGCAACAATATAAACTATTTGCCTTAAATCCTCCTGTACATTTATATATATATATTTACAATGTTCATTGTTTTAATTGTCACTGCTACTGGCACCATTTGATTTTAAAGAACGAAAAACACAGCGCAATGGACATTATGAAAAATTAGCATTATATATTGGCACAGCTATTTTGACTGAGCAGAAACATACCCTGATGTGTGTTAAAGTGGATTGCAATAAATATAGGCTTTAAAAATCCAGCCGTGTTCCTTGTGGATGGGAACAGATGTTCCAGCATTCAGGCTAGATAATGTAACCCTACAGGTTTAGAATTTAGTGGCATGTCTGAGGGAGTCTGAAAACATTTTGGACAGCTGAAAATGTCCAGTTTCTCAACGCTGTGCAAACATTACAGTGTTGACACCTCTTTGACTCATTCTTCCCATTCACTAGACTATTTGCATGGCTAACGGAAATAATTGCATATTGATAGGGAAGTGTCACAGACCTCAGTCACGTGTTTCTTTTATCACATTTCAGCCTGCCATTGGGAAGGCTCCATCAGGAATTCAGTCTCTAAAAATATTTTCTCCAGTGGTCTTATTTACATGTTACTTTATTTATTAAATTTATATCTCACACCTTCCTCCGAAGGCAAACATGTCAATACTAAAAAATACAATTAAAATTTCTTTAAAAAGGGGAAAGCAACCTTCTAAAAACAACTAAAAACTCCTAAAAACAATCACTTCCTCTCAAACGAATAATTTCAGGGTTGCCAGGTGCAGTAACTTATAGCCACCAGGTGCCCAGGTAAGCAGGAATGTTTTAAAATCTCTCCTAAAAGTTAATAGTGTGGGAATGTGATTCATCTCACTAGGGAGGACATTCCACAAATGGAGAACTGGCTTTCAGAAGGCCTAGTTACAGGACCTGCCAACTGAGTATAGCAGTGATGGCATCAATAACAGAGCCTTCCTGCTGATCATGGGACCTGAGATGGTTGATACTGGAGAAAACACTCTTTCAGATACATGAGTCCCAATCAATTTAGAGCCTTGTATGTTGCTACTAATATCTTGAATTTGGCCCATTAGCTGACTGTCAACCCCTGCAGTGTTCTAAGAACTGATGCTCATGTCTAGAGGGCAAATATGGCCAAATGGGTTGTTGGACCACACATTTAACCTTACCCTCAAAGTTGTACTCCTCCTTCTGTCCCCATCACTGTCATGTTAAGCATCATATCTGGAGGGGAGAAACTTCCCTGGGGATGGAGGCTCCCCACACAGTTAAGAAATCAGGGCAATTAGGATTTTCAATTGTGCAGGGAACCTCCATTTATATAGAAGACGCCCTATGACTCAACATGGCAATAGCAACATTGTGCATAAAAGAAGCAATGCAACTTAGGGACATGGCTCCACATCCGCTTTTACCACCCTAGTCCTCTACTGGAGAGTAATGCATGAAGAGGACTATTTTGTTGCTACTGATTCCTCTAAGAACCAAGTGGTTTACAGATATCCATCAACCATTCTAAGATCTGACTGTCTTAATGGCTGCTGGTGCTACTCTGACCTATAGCAGACTGAAAAACAAGTGCTTTTCCAGGTATTTAACATTTCGTGGAGAGCAAGACAAGGCTAACTAGGGAAGATGGATTGAGAACACTTTGGTAACATTCCTCTATTAATGAACTTACATAAAAAGAACTGTGAGAAAATAAGAAAAGACTGCTAGATCACACCAATGGCCCATCTAGTGTAGCATCGTCTTTTTGCAGTGGCCAACCAGATGTACGTGGGAAACTTGCAAGTAGGACTTGAGCACTCCTGTGGTTTCTAGCAACTGGTATTCTGACTCCTTACTGCCACCAACCATGAAGACAGAGCATAGCCATCATGGTGAGAGGCTAGATATAAATAATATTATCAGGATATTTAAAACAGGCAATAGCTTTTCTTGACCTGAGTAACAGATGCACATGATTTATTCATTATCCAAACATAATATTCCCTGATTGTTCAACAAACGCATATAAATAAATTTGTGAATATTCTACTGTGCTCTGCATTCACTACTATTCCGGTCTTTTTATATTCTTCATTAATGCTGCAATTCCATGCATGTTCACTCTGTTTGCCTCTGTTCAGTGGAGTTAGGTAAACATGCATAAGGCTGCTTCCTAAAACATTTTTTTGAATCCATGATTAAGGACCTATTAATAGATAGTACTGGCAATTTAATGGAATTAGTCGTGCTATGTAACAGATCAAAACCAAATATGCTGATTTACAAGAAAATATTTCTTTCCTTCTTCAATTCCTTCTGATTGTAATTGTTCGCCTTGTACATAAATGCCCGTTTTTCTGTTATGATTTAATTCACAAGGTCTACTCATTTCAATTCTTAAAGAAGGGCTGGATTATGAAGATACATAGCAGATTTGGAGTCCTCCATCACTAAAGCTTTGACAAAAGTATTCAGTAACCCATAATTGCCACACTTCTCCTTAACCTCATAACTATTAAAGGCACCAGAACTGAATGTGATAACTCTACGACATAGGCTAGAACACTTCATCTACCTGAAAAAGAAGTTATCAGTGCCTTTGGAGGAATGAGAAGCTTGATTTGATAACCAGCAAGATGTAGCAAAAACAGCAATTGCTTTCTTACACATGAATCCATGTGTAAGAACTGCTTAATGAGAACAGGGGTGCAATGCAAGAGAAATATGTGTTCTTGAAAAATTGTAAAACTTTAAGTCATAGCTAAGTTGCTTTATTTGATTGAAGATATCTGCAGCAATACTACAGGCACAGTTCCACACTGTTCCAAGGTCAGGCAGGTGAGTTTGGATATGCTGTTGTTTATTTGGGCAAGCACCATTTGAAAATACAAGATGAAAACAGCTGCAGTTTCTGAGGCTGCGGTAACATTTTATTGCAAGAAGTGCATATACACAACACTTTCCCGTGAAATTTCTGAGAGCACCTTGACAGAAAACTTTGTGTCCTCTTTACCTGAAAGGAAAGATCTCCATACTAGAGACCAGAGAAGTGCAAATGAGTTGATCTGTAAGATTTGTATTCTCCTTGCTCTCAAAAGGAATTCAAAGAAGCATAGATAGAATTGCTCAGTTTTAGCCTCTCATCAATCTTAATAGACACATGAAACACAGTGCCTTGCCTAGGTTCACACAGTAAGGTCCGTGACTGAGAAGAGATCTGAACCTAGGTCTCCAGCAACAAAGTTCTGAGGGGATGAGAATTGGCTGTACCACTTATTACTGGGGGCGGCTGCCGAGACCATATAACACCGGTCCTGAAAGACCTACATTGGCTCCCAGTACATTTCTGAGCACAATTCAAAGTGTTGGTGTTGACCTTTAAAGCCCTAGACGGCCTCGGCCCAGTATACCTGAAGGAGCGTCTCACCCCCATCGTTCTGCCCGGACACTGAGGTCCAGCGCCAAGGGCCTTCTGGTGGTTCCCTCACTGCGAGAAGTGAGGTTACAGGGAACCAGGCAGAGAGCCTTCTTGGTAGTGGCGCCTGCCCTGTGGAACACCCTCCCATCAGATGTCAAAGAGATAAACAACTACATAACATTTAGAAGACATCTGAAGGCAGCCCTGTTCAGGGAAGTTTTTAATGTGTAACATTTTAATGTCTTTTTTATTTTTGTTGGAAGCCACCCAGGGTGGCTGGAGAAACCCAGCCAGATCGGCGGGGTACAAATACAGTGGTACCTTGGGTTAAGTACTTAATTCTTTCCAGAGGTCCGTTCTTAACCTGAAACTGTTCTTAACCTGAAGCACCACTTTAGCTAATGGGGCCTCCTGCTGCCGCCACGCCGCTGGAGCACGATTTCTGTTCTCATCCTGAACCAATGTTCTTAACCTGAAGCACTATTTCTGGGTTAGCGGAGTCTGTAACCTGAAGTGTATGTAACCTGAAGCATATGTAACCTGAGGTACCACTGTAATAAATAATAATAATAATAATAATAATAATAATTACTGAAGGTGCAGAATCAAATTTTCAAATATTCCTCTAGAATGAGAAGCTCTCATGTGTGGTCAACTAGCACAGCAGGGAGTGGACTGGATTAGAACTTTCATTCCTGATGTGCAAGGTTTTTGTGGGAGAGGGGAGCGCTCGAGTATTGGATAATGCCAACTTCCGCAAATTACCTAAAGTGGGTTGGTCTGCTACAAGAATAGCCAATGTGGTTGCCTCCAGATGCTGAGCACTACAATTCCCATCAGCCCCAGACAGCCGGGCCAGAGGTCAGAGATGATGCCGATTGGAAGTCCAGAACCTCTGGAGGGTATCCCTGCTCTGCTATATACTTCCTCAGGCTCTTACCACCTCATTCTGATGCAAGCGGAGACCAAGCCTTCAACCCACACTGGATCTGGAATGACACTAAAAAGCAGCTTTCTTTTTAAAGAAAGGAATAATAGGTGTTTTGCCAGTAGGTATTTCAAACCTTTGTCATGTGGAAGTCAGTCTATCTCTCACACATGCCTAGCAGAGCTGCCAAATGCCTTTGACAGGCACTGAGCTGTCCACATTAGCTCTGTTTTCTTGAAGGACAGTGACTCATAGAAAACCAGAGTCTTTTATTTTATTTTTTTTTTTTTTAAAAAAATAACCTCTGAAGGGAAGTTTGAGACTGCATGGAGTAAAATATTGCTGGCAACATAATGGCTTTCTTGAGATGTTTATCCTGTTCATGAGAAGCCCTAATTGTGCTGACAGCTAAAGAGCTCTTATTTGGTTTTATTTTTTTATAATAAAAAATCTTTAAAATGCCACATGTAACTAGAACCAATCTAATATATTTTGTCTTCCTATCCAGACATAAATCTATCTGAACTCTTGTAGCAAAATAAATGCAGGGCAAATTAAATCTTCCCTGTGAAATGACAAACGGAAGCTTTGGAAATGGAAGGAGATGCTGAAAAATAAACATATCTCTCAGGATTTTATTTCTGTAGCAAGAAGAAACATACCCAAGCAGCAGGGAGGGACACAGCGATTTCCTCTTACATTTGATCCACAGTTGTCTTTTGGGCCTGGATGTGCTATGGGGAAGAGTTTTTTGCAAGCACAGGACAGCAATACATCCTTGAGCTGGCCTTAACTTCCAGAGGACAATTGCTCTCCTCAAGGTTAGCCAGCAATAATACCAATGTTCAGATTGTTAAGAACACGACGCCTTGAAAAGATTGCACATGCAGCATCTAATCAAGAGGTGGAAATTTAACTGTGTGCTATTCTTGATAACGAAAAGGCTGAGAGATAAAGTTTTTAGAAGTCTCAAAAGATCTACAGCTAAGTTTGGCTTGTATCTAATTTCTCCATTTCCAAATCCATAATTTGCCTATCTACTCCCTTCTACTGAGCTGGAAAGGTCAAGTGCATTCAAAGGCAAATCCCGCAAACATTTACATACAGACCCACAGAACACATATGATTTTCCAGCATCCAGTACTAAATCACCTGTCTCAATAGTTAGCTGGCTGCCAAATCCCTTTATTTGCAGGCTGTACAGCTCTATTGCTCAGGATAGCTGTCAAGGAGTGACTGCTGCTGCAATAACCTGCAGTGTAGCTGTTTAAGTGATAAAGGTTTGCTAGGAGACTTCATTGCATCATATCATGCTAACAAAAGCCTTATCTGAATTGATTTATTTTGGTATCCTGATTTTTTTTACATGTATCTCCCTGGGTAGAGGAGCTAGAAAATAGACCCCAAAGACACACGTTGCCCTCTGCATATGCTTTCTATTCAACAAAAGAACAATAACACTATTGTTCTGAACTGTGAAAAGGAATCTCATACTTTGCCCTATGAAAGGAAGCATGGATTTCTGCCTTAAGATATAACATTGCATGTGTGCTTAAAGCACTGCTCTGGGCTCCTTTGAGAGGGAAGTTGGGATAGAAATTTAATGAATGAATGAATGAATGAATTAACCATCCGATCAATAAAGTAACTATGTATGTTTGAAGCAGAGATGAGGAACCTGTGATCTCTCAGTTGTTGTTGGATTCCAAATCCCATAAGTCACAGTGAATATTGATAATGGGATGATAGGAGTTGTGCCGGTTTTTAAACAATGTATGGAGGACCACTGGTTTCTCATTCCTGGCTTAAAAGTTGATTCTCTCTTTCCCTCCCTCTCACACACCTTGTGGTATCTTGCCCAGACTGACCATGTCTGCTGGCAGGGGCACCATCTTGGCAGGAGAACTTACATTGCAAAATTCATGGAAATGCGAATTTTGAAGGCTGGCTGGGTTTCAGTTTGTGTTTTGTTTCAGAAAGTCAGAATTTAACAGCTTCACCTTTAAACGTAAACTGACTTGAACTTCTCCCCCATCTCTAGCTATGGAATATTTTGCTGTCAAGGATTCCAAAGTGTAAGGGGGGCTTCCAAATGGGTCACTGAGATCTTGTGAATGAACCGTCAGCAACAGGTATTTTTAACTTACTAGCTTTCCCCTGGAAATTGTGAATCTAGTCAGTTAAGGAAAATGTGTTGCCGACAACTCATTTGTGATATTGCAATGGTCTATTTTCCCTGGAAATTGTGACTGTCTAAAATGGTGAGGGGATGTGGGCTGGCGTTTTGATGGCAATGGTGTTGTGTGGACATTGGGAAGGAAAAAGAAATCCTTGCATGCATGAGAAGCACCAATCTCATAATACAGTGGTTTTCAACCAGCGTGCCGTGGCACTTTGGGGTGCCCTGAATGATGGTCAGGGGTGCCACGAGCAACACTGGCCTCTGTCCCTCTTTCGTTTTCTCCCTCCTCTGATCCCCTCTCATGTGTCTGCCTCCCAAAGGCTTGAATAGCTATTTGTTACAGCAGCTGTGGCTTCAAGCTCTGCAGGTGAATGATGCCTCTGGGGCTGGCCTGGTTGCCAAGAGCTAAGAAGGCCAACAAAGGTCCATATAGTTAAAGCCATGGTTTTCCCAGTAGTGATGTATGGAAGTGAGAGCTGGACCATAAAGAAGGCTGATCGCCACAAAGAATTGATGCTTTTGAATTATGGTGCTGGGGGAGACTCTTGAGAGTCCCATGGACTGCAAGAAGATCAAACCTATCCATTCTGAAGGAAATCAGCCCTGAGTGCTCACTGGAAGGACAGATCGTGAAGCTGAGACTCCAATACTTTGGCCACCTCATGAGAAGAGAAGACTCCCTGGAAAAGACCCTGATGCTGGGAAAGATGGAGGGCACAAGAAGAAGGGGGCGACAGAGGACGAGATGGTTAGACAGTGTTCTCGAAGCTACAAACATGAGTCTCACCAAACTGCGGGAGGCAGTGGAAGACAGGAGTGCCTGGCGTGCTCTGGTCCATGGGGTCACGAAGAGTCGGACATGACTAAACAACAACAACAACAACAACAAAGAAGGCCTCAGAGTAAGCAAGCAAGCAGGCAGGTGAGGGAGCCCTGCCAGCCAGTCCACCAGCCCTTGCTGTTGGGGATGGACAGTTAAGTAGGAGGCCAGGCAGGCAGTCTCTGCACTAGCCTTTCTTGTACTTGCAAGGTTTGCCTGTGAGCTGAGTGCCCAGTGCCAAAGGGGAATCTTTCTGCCATGCAGGCCTGGCAGTGCCTTCTGCTGCCACTGCTACCTCTGAAGGTAAGGTGCTGGCCTCACGTTCACCTTTGGCCAGTGGGCCACTAAGGCTGGGGGCATGCTCTTCCCAGGCCCCTGTGGGGCAGTGTGAGGAGGCACCTCTCTTTGGGGCTCAAAGATCAGGGGCGGCAGCAGCGGCTGCCCAGAGAACTTCCAAGGTAAAGGGAGAGGAGGCTGAGGGAACACTCCGCAAGGGAGGGTGTTTGAAAAGGGGCGAGAGGCTACCAGCTCTGCAGGCAAGGGTGGCACAACTGGACTCCTGAGCCCCACAGAGCCAGTGTGGTGTAGTGGTTAAGAGCAGTAGACACGTAATCTGGTGAACCAGGTTCGCTTCCCTGCTCCTCCACATGCAGCTGCTGGGTGACCTTGGGCTTGTCACACTTCTTTGAAGTCTCTCAGCCCCACTCACCTCACAGAGTGTTTGTTGTGGGGGATGAAGGGAAAGGAGAATGTTAGCCGCTTTGAGACTCCTTAGGGTCGTGATAAAGCGGGATATCAAATCCAAACTCTTCTTCTTCACAGGGGTGCTGCAGGTGGTCAAGGGAGCTGTGGACTCAAAAAGTTGAAAACCTCCACCATAATAGGATATGTCTATCTGGAGGGACCCCATGTGATCTGGCAACACTCACTCCCATCTCCTGCCTACTAATATATGGTTCAGATTTAAATTAGATCATCCATGAACATCTTCCAAACCTTAATAAATGTGATTAAAAGCAGAACTGTGATCAGTGTCTGTTGTTTATCATCGTCCCAACTGTTATTTATGTCAGTATTTCACATCTTCACGTCTAAATCTTACCCTGAAATGCAATAATAATAAAAACGAGAACCTGCAGAGAATGGAAGGAAGTGAGTTTGGCTGCCTCTGAACACCTGCGAATACCTTCCTTCCTGCTCAGCAGCTGCAAAGGAATACGAAAACTAAAATCATAGCATGGATTGATCCTGTTTCCCTTTGCATACTTGGCTTTGCAAATGAATGCAGATGGCTGCAACACTCTTCCAGGAAATTGTTCTGAGCTGTTATGTATATCTTCGATGTATTGCTCTAACAGACCAAACAAGAGAAATATCCTCTACAAGAGGTTCAGGCCTGCCAGTAGAATTGACCCTATGCATGTTTTTCTCATGCTCTAACTTGGGATACATTCAGACATGCACTTAGCAGAACCACCATTTCCACTGTGTCAGGTTCACTTCCACCTTATCAAAACCAGATGTACAGTGTAAAAGCAGCAAAAAGTCTTGCAGCACCTTAAAGCCAGACAGCCAAAGTGATGCCCTTCGGCTTGGCCACAACTTCAGAAGGTTACCATGCCTTAAAGTCTAAAACATTTATTATGACATAATAAATTTGTAAGACTGCAGTCCTAACCCCACTCGCCTGGGAGTTGTTGGCATCTGTCTTTCCTGGAAGACAATGGAGGAATGTGCTTTTGGGAGGGAAGTCAAACCATTGGAGAGTTTCAGCACCTCCTGTGGCTGAAGAGACCCATATGGGAGAGACATGTTTTCTTGCAGCTGGGGTGTTCCCAGCGGTCATTCCTCCTCTGGTCACTGCTCAATCACATGGGAGGGGTACAATTATGATGATGGTGATGATGCAGAAGGTCTCTGGTTCGTTAAATTTGCCAAATTGCTACTGAGCTAAAGCCCTATACCATTCTGAACCTGAGCATTTGAGAATCCCTTACACCCTGCCCCAGTCACTTAGATCTGCGGGTGAAAATTTGTGGATGGTCCCACTCACCCCTGGAGTAAAGCATGCTGTAGCTTATTTCTACCCCTTTCCATTGGTTTAAGCAAAAAATGGAATACCAGCTTCCCTAAAGTAGCCTTCCGCAATCTAGTGCCCTCCAGATCAGGCACACCAGCTCACCCTCAGGATTATGGGGGCCCTCTGGCACAACACGGACGTGCATCCATGTTGTAGCTGGTGGTGGCTCCTCTTCCTCATCCACTCCACAGCCCCTTTTCCAGGGGGTTGGGCTCAAAGAAGCCCCTCCCCATGGAGGGGAGGGCTTGCTAACTGGTTACAGAGGACAGGGCTGAACTGCTTCTCTCTCAGAGGTGGCACCATGGCCACCTGCCGGCTTTTCCTATTGGCTTTGAGGGTGGCCGGCCCCCACAATTATATTATTGTGGGTGCCCAAGCACCCACGGCCCCCTGGAGTTGGCACCTATGTTCCAGATGGACTGCAACTCCCATCAACTCCCTCACCAGTGACCATGCTGGCCAGAGATGATGGGATTTGTTATCCAACATCAGCTGGCAAGTACGTAACCGGGGAGGGGTGTCCACATCAGTCTGCCCAAGTTATTCTATTGAGGTGTGTTATTCAATGCCAGGGCACATGCTTTGCCCCCAGAAGGTCCCAGCTTCAGTTTTGGGCAACTCAAGGTAGGGCTGAAGAAGATCCTTGTCTGAACCCCCGGAGAGCAGCTGTCAAGTGGAGCTAGAAAGTTCCATTGTTTGATTCAAGATAAGGTCACTTTCTGTGTTCTAGACACTTATCCAAATCTCATGCACTCTGAAGTGAGGTAGAACGTGACCTCAGAGAGTGATATTTTCAGTTCATGTCAAATGCCCTCCTCAGGGAGACTCTCCTGAAACCAATTCTGATATCTTTTTTTGGCACTTGGCAAGGACCTTTGTATTTATTCAGGCCTCTGTGCAATTATTATTTTTTTTACCTCTGGACTTAGCATGCTACTCATGCTTTCAAACAAGGTTCCTGCTTGATGACTTTTTACCGGTGCTGTTGGTTTTTATTATGCTACCTGTGTACTCTTCCGCTGCGTTAATCAGTAAGTTTTATTTGATGCTGTTTTTACGGCTGTTGTGAGCTGCCTTGGGAGTTTTATTGTGCTGAAGGGTGGCATAAAAATGATACAAATAAATAAGTCCAACTATATATTGTTCCCTTAAGTGAGCACAGTTAAGAAAATGTTTCATATGCATCAACTGAAATCAATGGATAGAATACATTAATGCAGCAAGAGTTGATGCTTATCAGTCAGGCAAAGGCTTCCCTACCCCATTTGAAGACATGCTTTTTATTCATTAAAAAAAATGTAAAATAGGCAATTTTAGATCACTTTTTCAGTTTTGGCCTTGTTTTCATAATCATAGCCCAGAATTCAAGATCTCACTCCTGGGCTGTCAATCTCTTATGTAGGGTGTCTTATTGCTAATTCCAGTGAAAATGCAACAGGAAAAGTATGGCATACGTGTTTCCTGTCTGTGCATATTTTCTATGTATATTTTAAAAAGACACATTGTTGATTTCTTGTTTGCTACACTTAGGTCATTCGGTCCCTTCTTCTCCCCCACCCTCTGAGCTTGAAAGCCAAGAGACAAAGCAATATATTGTATCCATGTGACATGCCCACTCCCCAAAACCAAGTGAGCTCATCTGAAGTGTCACAATTAGCTGAGTTTCTTCAAGTTATATGTGTAAAAACAAGAGCCTCGGTTGTTGCCCCAGTCACATGTTGCCCCGTGATGCCTGCACTCTTAGCCATTTCTAATAGCTTTAGCAACCATGTCCAAAACTGCATTAGGAGGATAATATCTAAAGTCCACTTTAGAAGAAAATTGCAGGTTTTCAATAGCTTTGGGGTGTGTTCAAGGTCAATGGCTGTGGTTCCTTCCCATGATGTCATTCTAAGCATGTGAGTTCAAGTTCACTTTTTTAAAAATAGCATCCTGGAGGGCTTTACTTTTCCCCCCTCTCATCCCCACCACCCACCACCTGAGGAGTCTGGGAAGATAACAGACGTCAAGGTTGACAATAAAGAGGCAAAACTGATGATGACAGAAAAATAAGAAAAAACAGAAATGAACATGTGGTAGAGCTGTGACCAACACCCACCATTTCCCTCAACTTTCCCCAGAGTTTTAGACAGGAATCTTTCCCTGCCCTGCCTGGAGATGCCCAGTCTCGAACCCAGGACATTCTGTATGCAAAGCAATTGCTCTAGCGCTGAGGTATGGTCTTTTGGTCCAGTATACCTGAAGGAGCGTCTCCACCCCCATCATTGTGCCCGGACACTGAGGTCCAGCGCCAAGGGCCTTCTGGTGGTTCCCCAATTGCAAGAAGCCAAGTTACAGGGAACCAGGGAAAGGGCCTTCTCGGTAGTGGCACCTGCCCTGTGGAATGCCACCAGATGTCAAAGAGAAAAACAACTACCAGACTTTTAGAAGACATCTGAAGGCAGCCCTGTTTAGGGAAGTTTTTAATGTTTGACGGACTATTGTATTTTAATATTTTGTTGGAAGCCGCCCAGAGTGGCTGGGGAAACTCATCTAAATGGGAGGGGTATAAATAATGAATTGTTGTTGTTGTTGTTGTTGTTGTTGTTGTTGTTGTTATTTATTAATTTCCCAAATTGCCATTGCTTGTTAGGGACAACTGCTTACTATTATCATTATTATATTATTTCAGTGAACAGCTTTCATAGGGTTGTACCCAACTCAATTTTACTCAGGACAGACCCACTGAAATTAACGGACTGAAGCTATTCATGTCCATTAATTTTGGTGGGTCTGCTCTTGAGTGTGACTAACACTGGATACAACCCATAGCATTTTAACCAAACACATTCTCTGTGCATCAAAGGGTACATTAGATACTAGCGATTAGGATCAATTTATCATTTCCTAAGTGTTCTTGTGCACTTAGCAGGAGCTTCCGATGCTTCAAAGGATGGTAGCAATGCATTAGAATGATAATGTACAATAAAAGGAAAATAATAATATTCCAGTGCTAAATACATTTGTCTAACTGGGTGCAATAATCAAATCTGAACACAGATGAAGTCAAAAGATGCACAAGCAACAACAGCTACTCCTATCTGAAATCTCCTTCAGTCTGTTCTTACCTCTTTGCAGCCAGCCTTTTCAGAATTGCCTTTGCAGAGAACAAAAGGGATCCTGTATTGCAAACTATTGTTAAAGTACTTAGCTATAATTTGTTTTTTGTCAAACATTAGCATAGATAGAATGTAAGGTAAAGGTAAAGGTACCCCTGCCCGTACGGGCCAGTCTTGACAGACTCTAGGGTTGTGCGCCCATCTCACTCAAAGAGGCCGGGGGCCAGCGCTGTCCGAAGACACTTCCGGGTCACGTGGCCAGCGTGACATCGCTGCTCTGACGAGCCAGAGCCGCACACGGAAACACCGTTTACCTTCCCGCTAGTAAGAGGTCCCTATTTATCTACTTGCACCCGAGAGTGCTTTCGAACTGCTAGGTTGGCAGGCGCTGGGACCGAACAACGGGAGCGCACCCCGCCGAGGGGATTCGAACCGCCGACCTTTCGATCGGCAAGCCCTAGGCGCTGAGGCTTTAACCTGTAAACCAGCCATTCCTCTTTCCGTTTCAGTTGAACAAACTTTTTTACAGTATCTTCTTGCACTGCATGAGATTCTGTTTCTATAACACGTGACCGTATTAGCAAATTTTACTATATAATAAAAATGTAAGCATGCCATCATGCAGACCCCACTGGAGGCTTTTTAGTGTTGTATCACAATCCTGGATTTGCATGAAGTTAGGGTTGGGTCAGGGAGTATAAATGAAGGCAGGTTGCACAACACCAGTGGCATGGGAGCTAGGAGGAAAGGATGCTGAGAGCATCAAGTGGTCGGAGGTGTCTGGATAGACTAAGAAGGGGGTTGGTTGGTGTTTTTTTAAAAAATTAAGAAGGAGAAGCACAGTGGGCTCAGCAGCCAAAAGTTGACAGAGGTACTTCTAGTCACTTGCAGATTTCCTATATCATCCTTTCTTCAGCATCCCTTTGCAGCACCCTCCAATCAATCTGGTCAGAGAACCTTCAGAAACAGTGCATAATGTCGCACAGTTCAGGTGCCCAGAGGCAGATTTAGGTCAATATAACCAGTTCCCACACACTGGGTGCCGAGCTGGGCGGGCGCGCTGCAGGGAGTTGCAGCTATGATGTAGTGCACATGCAGAACAGAAAGTGAGAGGCGGGGGCACCGAATTTTGGCCTTGCACAAGGCTCCACTGAAATATGAAAGGCTAAAGTCTGCCCTTGAGGTGCCAATAGGTGAAAATTGGATAACTGCCGCCATTTTACTTGCAGAAGTACATTCCACTCCTTTAGGGGACTCCCTGGATTAAAGCTCTAAAACAGAGATTCACCAAGAGAGATGATCATAAACAAGCTTCAAGGCAAATAAGCAGCATTCTGCATATGTTGACTTGCCAGTGCCAATTTCCATCTAAATACACTTCCCAGTTCACAATGGAGTTCTCATTTGACCCTTATTAAAAGGTTGAGATATATTATTTTATGCGAACGGGAATGCACAGCCACATCTAAGGTTACATATGACCAGTTGGCCACAGCAATACCAACACCCTGACCACTGGTTAAACTAGCTGGAGCTGATGGGAGTTTGACTCCAAAACATTGGGAAGGCACAAGGTTGGGGAAAGTTGATGGAAGAAATATCGAAAACCAAAATGTAACAGTCATTATAAGGAATTCGTTTATTGTCTCATATGCAGAATGAAATCACATCTAAAGGATTGTGTAAATATTATTCTGTTTTCCGTAATGCTTACACATTGCTATTGTTTATCTACGTTGCTTTAACACATTTTCAGATGTGTTAATGAGTCTCAAACTCAAAGAGGGTACGATGTGAAAATAGAGTTCAAGCTTTCAAAACAAACCCATTTTTTCTGCTGTCATCTCAATGAATGTCAAACCTGCCATTGCTCTGAACTCAGGATCCCTATTCTTTAATTAACTTTCTGACACTCTGTGTAAAAAGATGTTCCACACTCCCATCTTTCATGTTAGGTAGAACAAACTGAAAGGTGTTTCCTGCTTTAATACTAAAGAGCTGCCACTACCATGTTAATTATTCTAAATATGAGCATGTGGAAATCCAGAACGGAGGATTTTTTAAGCAAGATCTAAACCTGAGCAAAACTCTTTCTAGTATGTAGTAGCATACACAAAGATGATGACACAGGGAAATGGTTATTTAACTAACTTCAGTTTTCCAAATCAATATATTTATTAAGTGACGTCACCAGCACTCCACTTGTGATGCATTGGTGACCACACACTTGAGGTGGTAGACAGTTTTGTCTGCCTGGGCTCCACCATAGCCAGCAACCTTTCAATTAACACTGAGCTGGACAAGCATATTGCAAGGCAGCTAAAGCAATGGCTCACCTCTCCAAAAGGTTATGGGAGAATGTGATGCTAATGACCAAGATAAAGTTCTACCAGGTGTGCATGTTAAACACACTGCTTTATGGAAGTGAGTTATGGGTAACTTACAACTGCCAGGAGCAATGACTCAATGCCTTCCACATATTCCGCATCAGGAAGAATTTGGGCATCACATGGCATGATAGAGATCCAAAGATCTGCTCTCCCAAGTCCACATTCCAAGCGTGTTCATACTTCTGCCTCAATGATGCCTATGTTGGCTCGGTCATGTACACAGAATGGAAAATGGCAGGATCCCCCAAGGACATGCTCTACGGGGAGCTGGCTTCTGGCACTAGGCCTGTTAGCAGACCAACTCTGTGTTACAAATATATCTGCAAATGGGACATGAAGGCTGGCAACATTAACCCCGCCACGTGGGAATCCCTTGCAGGCAACCACAGTGCCTGGAGACAGACAGGTTGTGCATCCATAGCAGTGACCAGGGGAGGAATGACTGCTGGGAGGAGTGCAGAGAGAAGAAACGCCATGGTGCATCTGCAGCAGCACAACCGGATGTCTTCATCTGCCACAGCTGCAATAAAACATGTTATCTCCCGTATTGGTCTCTACAGCCACAGCAGGTGCTGTAACTCTCCAACGCTTTGACTTCACTCCCAAAGATGTACTCTTCCATTGTCTCCTGAGAAGCTAACAACAACAGATTCAAGATAAATGACTATGAGAAAAGGGAATTCCATAAAAAGAAAATAGAAGCAGTAAATTGCAGGTAATTTTATGAATACAGCTTGCGATCTGTCTGGATGAGACAAGCCAAGAGCCTTGGCTTGGAGAACATGCTAAGCCAAACCATGGTTTATCTCTGCACCGCAGGAGGAGGATTACAGGAAGTACAACACGGACATGATCCCCTCTCCAGGAGCCCATACATTCCTGCCAAGTCGTGGTTTGGCTTGGCATCAGTGCTATTTTTCTTTAAAAAATAGGTGCCGGAACTCACCATGAACGCCTCTCTTGTTCTCTTATAATGACAATGGTGCCCACCTGAGAGGTGAAAAAAACTCTACTTAGCATTATGTGCAAACTGTGGCAATTTTTGCTGCAACTTTTCATTCCTTTCGTTCATTTGCAACTTTTCATCTGTGTTGCTGATAAACACACACACGTAGCTAAAACACTGCAAAAAAGCATTATGTATCATATGTACAGCATTTTCGTGCAGTGCTCAACAATTCGCCCTTGCACACTACTGAAACATTACACAGGCAGCATTTTGATACAACCATGCACACAATCTTATCAAGCTGTACATAATCCTGAGATTATTAAAAATAATAATAATAATTACCCACCTTTGGTCCTAAGCTTCCAAGGCAGCTTACAACATTAAAACACAGCATTAATGCATGTGCACATTAGTAAGCCACTGCACTAAAACAATGTGCACATGTGTTTTTGTGCTATGTGTAGAGTGGGGGAGAAGGCAGGAATAAACTGAAAAGGTTAAATAAACTGTGTACACACAACAATAGCAGTTGCAGATAGAGGCTCACACATGCAGAGGAAAAATCAAGGCTGTAGACATGGTAATTGCATATCTAAAAATACCCAAGGAAGAGCACCATCAACAATACAAACAGCAAGAAAGAGAAATAGGGTAGCTGGTCTTGGTAAAGGATTCGCCTGAGGCCAAAAATAGAATCAATTTCACCAAAGCATTAGGGAAGTGCTTATTATTAATAAACTAACATCACCTACATGCTCTGTTTTCAACTCTCCGCAGACTTCTACTTCTGTATTTCCTTGAGAATCAGCAAAATAAGCAGTATTAACTGTACCAGACCGGTAGGGCACATCTGGCAGTCCAGAAAGTGTATTTTGCCAGATGTTAGATATTAGGTGGAGGTCATTCAGTTAATAATAGTACTCTCACTTGCATTCCAATTTAAGTGAATTATTCTAAAGGCTTTTAGATTATATGGAGAATATAAGTAAAATGCTTCTCATTAGGGCATGTGAGTCTCAGCACTATATATATCTGTTACTCATCCCAGTTTTTGTTACAAAATTCTGCTATTTTGAGTTCCATCTATATTTGGGAAGCACTGTTGGCTGGTGGTCAAAAGCTCGTTGTCGATGGATTGTGGAGAAGAAAACTATATTTACAGATCTCTTTACTTCTTTGGAAATTCTGGAAGATCTGTCTAAGAAGAAATCGTTTTCTCTTATAGACACAAAGACACATTTTTCCTCAGGTGATTTTTCAGGCTCATTTTTGTGTGTGTGAAAATTGTAGATAAATACAATACAGCCTAAAAGCATGCAAAGATGTTGTTTGGTTGCCAATACATATCCCTACATAGACAGCAGTTAGCCACAATCTCTCTCTCTTGATGCATATGCATTGAATGTAAGGAAGCTGAGACAAGAATTTTTCTATCTCTTGAAAATCTGAGCTGAGTACTTCTCTGAGCATGAACATGACACAATAGACTAGCCATTGTTGACCAATTCTTCTTTCTCAGAATTTATTTTTATTGTAGAAATTGTAAACATCACCCATCATGCCATACTGGGGATGCTTGGGGAATTTGTACTTTGTGACTTCTGGTGCTAATTGATCCAATCTGCACCTCCTAGACTAATGTGAGGATTGGAAGACATTCCACCCCCAGAATTTCCTGGGAAGAGGGATTGATTGTTAAATGATTATAGGAAATGTAGCTCCGTAGCTCTGTGAGGAGAATAGGTGTCTCCTAGCAACTCTCAGTCCCCTAATCAAACTACAGTTCCCCAAATTCTTTGGGTGAAACAATGACTGTTTAAAGTACAGTGGCACCTCAGGTTACATACGCTTCAGGTTACAGACTCTGCTAACCCAGAAATATTACCTCGGGTTAAGAACTTTGCTTCAGGATGAGAACAGAAATCGTGCGGCGGCGGTGTGGCAGCAGCAGGAGGCCCCATTAGCTATAGTGGTACCTCAGGTTAAGAAAAGTTTCAGGTTAAGAACAGACCTCCAGAACGAATTAAGTTCTTAACCCAAGGTACCACTGTAGTATGGTACTACTTTAAATGTATAGTTCAGATAGGAGTTGACATGGGCTGGAAAATACACTTAACTATGAATCCCAGTTTCATTTTCCTCTAGTTGTCTGTCCTGTGGAACAAACTGGTCCTTTTAAGTCTCATTGGTTTTGGCGGGAAAGGGTTAAACTTGTGCCTACCATCTCTCCCAGTCAAATCTATTGGATGCAGAACAACTTAAATCTTGCTGGTTTGTGTCAACTGAGTGCACACATACTAATTGGATTCAAGCATTTCTACTCTTACGCATATTTATGTAGTGAATAACCTAACTTGGAGGGCTCTTGTAGAGTCCTTCATTACGCTAAAATATTTGATTGCATAGATGAGCACTCAACAAAAATAGGTTTTCCTATGTGCCAGACTTAAAATATTTATTAGTTGAACTCAACAATAATGTTTATTTATAGCTTCATCTCAAAAGATTTGCAAAGCTCGCAGTATTACAATAGGGCCCACACCAAGTTATCATTGCTACTCAGAATACATAATTTCCCGCTGCTTAGCTTCTTTGTGCATATCCATTTTTAGGCTAAAAGACTCCTAATGGCTTCTAGAAACTTCAGCTCCTTTTCAGACAAACAACTTGGGAATTGAGGATGTAATAAATCACTCTGATTGACAGCTCTGGCATTTCACTGAGGTGAATCTCTAGCAAGCAACTGTGGGACTGCAATTTTTTTGATGCATACTAGGAAAGCTGTCAGAAAACGTGTTTTCTATCCCTTCAAACAAAACACCAGACCACATCTCGTCCACAAGTTCCCCCTCAGTTATTTTGCAAGGGCAGCGAGGCTCTGGTGACGTATGGAGAAGGCTTACAGCAGAGAATTGCTATTCTTTGTGTAAAAAACAACAACAGCAACCCTACCCTAAAGCTAAAAACCAGCTTGATAGTTTAATTATAAGTCAGTATATCCAGAAATGTTACCCACAGCAAACTCTGCAGCTATTCAGCCAAAACAACATACACATAACAGCAGATATCATTTTCTTCCTTTCCTTCTTCTTCGCCAATCACCAGTGATCTACTAAGATGACATTGCTTCTATTGCATCTTTCCTGCTGTAGAAGAATAGGTCTCAAGAGTTCTGGGTCAAAGCACTGTCAGTCATATGCATATGTTAGGAAATATGCTATCACATTCACCTAGTTTTTATAGAATTTCCACATCAGGAATAGTAGGTTGGGTTGCCAATCTGGGATTTCAAAATTTCTGGTACTAAGGAACTGGAGGCATTACCAAGTTTTTATATGTGACAACTTTCCTAGCAAGAAGTTCCATTGAATTCAATGTGCCTTACTTCTGAGTAGACCTCAATACCTTAGGGATCACCTCTCCCCATATGAACAGACCCAGGCTTGCTCTTGTCCAGCCTTCTGAGGCCCTTCTGTATGTATGTCCACCATCCCAGAGAAGTTCGAAGGGTGTCGACAAAAGAACAGGCCTTTTCTGTGGTGGCTCCCCAATTGCGGAATGCTCTCCCCAGAGAGGCTCACCTGGCGCCATCATTACATGTCTTTAGGCACCAGGCAAAAACATTCCTATGGTTATTAAATAACCTATGGCCTTGAAAGAGTAGGGGATAGGACTGTTATTAAGATGACTGTTTTATTTAAATTAGGCTGTCTGCCAGTATGTGGATTTTTTATGCTTTTATCATTGATGTTCTGTAATGTGTTTGTAATGTTGTACACCGCTCTGGGATCTTTTGATAACAGGCAGTATATATATTAAATAAATTGAAATAGAAATAGAAATAATAATTAATAATAATAATAATAATAATAATAATAATAATAGAAGACATGTATAGGTCTTCCCTGGTATGCTCTTAAAATAAGCTAAGCACATTACAGTCCCATTTATTTTGATGAAAGAGAGCTAACCATGTCTCCCATTGAATTCTATTGTCTTATAGATGCTTGTCCTTCACTCAGTTGTGAAGAATTACCTCAGTTGTGTAGCCCATATCTGAGGGGAAGGCACAGTCACCAATGCTGTGAGTAGAATTTCTTTTTCTCAGATTCATATTAAGCATGTGGAGGACAGCAATGAAAAGAGCTTGGGAGAATTGGAGGTGGGACTTTGGAAAGCATGGATATTATTTACCCATAACCACTCTAACTACCAATGTATTTTCATGTGTTCTGTCTATAGCCATGAGTGCTAGAAACTTTCTTCTAAAAATAAACGGGCAATCGCCTCCTTTCATAACGTATTTGCAGCCATGCAAATTCTTGGTTTTAATTTATTTTATTTAATGGCAGGTTGTGCAAACATAGAATAATTGTGTCCTGTTTCCACTGGTGGAAATAACTATGCTCCAGTTAAATCCCAGTTAAATACCATGGGGGACAGGGACAGGATGCTTAATATTGATGATATTCCCTTAGTCAGTGGCATAGCGTGGGTAGGCACGGGCTGTTTCCCTGGGCGCAGAATTGTTAGGGGTGCAAAATTTCAACACCCGGAATCCAGTACTTCCATCGCTGGGTTCCATTGAAAATGGCTTCTTCATGCGAACCAGGAAGTGACCTCTCCAGACAATGAAACAACTCTTCTTTTCTTATCTCTGTGGCTGTGATCTCCTGTGTGATGCAGACGCCATTAGGCAGTTGAACATGCATGTATGCTCTATCAGTTTCTCTCCCTCCCAACCCTGCCCCTCCGTGTGGCTCCGGGCGTTGGCAACCCACGATATGCCACTGCAATGAGTCATTCACTCACTGTTGTCTATTGTGCTATTACTACTGCATATCTACAGAAATTAAAACCATGCAGCTACCTAGAAACAGCTGCACAGATGTTATAACAATGGCAGTGTTTTCAATCTTCAAAATATTACCCTATTTGTGTGGTCTTAAATTATGCTGCTTTCACCTTATGTCCCTTCCCTAGGCACACTTTTGCTGATGTGATGAGGATCGAATATGCTGTGCTGAAAAGCCATAATTTTATTTTGCATGAACTTCTGGCATGGCAGTGGAAGACATCTAAATTAAAGCATGTTTACCGCTGTCTGCCCTGCAGGAAGCTGAGTACATCAATGCCACAAGGCAATTTGCAACACTCCATGTCTATGTGCTGATATATAAATAAGACATCAAGGAAAGATTAAGATTCCAACAGGAGGAGGGGAAAGCTAAAAGATGAGACTGATTTTCTTCTTAATTACTAGAAAAAACTGTCGCACAAACAGTCTCTCTCTGTCTCCGCTATAGCCAACTGGAATATTTAAGTAGGTTGAATCTTAACCTCTATTTCTGCTACAATCGCACCACTTTAAAAGCCGTGATCACAGAATTGCATAGCAGGCCACTACAAACGAAACAATCCCAAATGCACTTCCCACCCAAAAGAAAATGAAAACCTTCTGATCTTTGCAAAGATCACCTTGTGACATTCATCACAATTATGCCTCAATTATCTTAATTGCACATTTAGTGACAATTAATGAGCAGTACAAGTAGTCATCCATCAGGAAAAAAAATGTTTAAATAATAGCATGGATTTCAGGACAAGTGATGAGGAAGGTTATGGTGCCTGTAATACTTGAAACAGTTCTGACAGGGCTTCTTTCCTGCGTTCAGTGCCGGATCTATGTACAAGCTAAGTAGGCTTGAAGCCTAGGGCCTCTAAATCTAGGGGGCTTTGCCAGCCTGTCCTCTCCCCAGCAGGCAACCTCCCCTCTCCCAAAATTGCAAACCCAAGACTTCATGCAAGGGCAGGGCAACTCAGGCCCAACAACTATGAGACCCAGGGCTAGCCAGTGGGGCCCAACTTTAGTTGTTCTTTTTTGTAGGGCCCGAGTTCACAGCCAAAGTCTGCAAAATCTTATAGATAGAAATAAAATCCATCTAGATTGCCCTGGTGTGGGGGCCCCCCTAGGAAGAGCCCGCGGGGCCCAATTTGGCCCAATTGCTCCAATTGCTTTAAGGTCAGCCCTGATGAGACTGTGCAGGGGTTGGACTGACAAGCCCTGCACCTTCTAGGTCCCTCGTGTCCTTATTCAGAGTACAGACTCAAGGACTTGTTATGGAAATTGGGGGGGGGCACTTATTGGAAATCAGTTTTGTCACTTCTCTGCCCCCCCAACCCCAGGACGATGAGCCCAGCCAGCTTTTATTCACAGTCACATAAGCACTACACTACAGCATGGCCATAAACCTTTATGTTCAACGGCTGAATCGCACACCCAATATGTAGCAATGGAGATTTATGTTACTGCTTTATGAATGAACACTGTTTTATTAATGGACTCTGTATTTTTGGAATTAGCTAAGAGCCACCAATAGGGAGCTCTAGAATTTTACAACTAACCAATTGGGTACTCACAGACAGCGACCCTTATTGCTGAAAGCAGGTAACCAGCAGGAAACGCTTCAGCTCAGCCTTTGCACTGTTGACAGAACACCCCCTGCTGTGCAGATAATGGAGAGAGCTCAGAAAATGTATCCCTTCTGGTGTCCTGGCCAACTCTATTATGCTAGTGTAAACCCTGGTGCACCAGGAGCCCAGAATAGCAGGAAATAAAATCTTCTCATACATCAGCGACTGATAAAACTTGTCAACCTGTTCTTCCAAAGTCTTCCTAAATTATAAAGCTCAAAAATAAAGGCCAAAAGAGAGCAGGTTTGGGAAGAGCGAGCCATACAATGGGCACTACCAGTGAAAAGGCCCTGCTCCATGTAGCTCCTGCCCTGTCTTTGGTAGGGTGCCCACTTGCCCTCCTTCTTGACATGGAATGCTCTCTATTGGAGTCTCTAGGTCCAATACAAAGACCATAAGAAGTGAGAGCAGGGACCCTGAAGTTCCCAACAGCTGTTAATCAAGCAAACAAGCAAGCACACAGGTCACCTTTGTCACAGTCAGGATGCCTGTGTCCTGGCCAGGCCTGCGCCCAATCTTGTTTTGGTACAATCTTGTTTGTTCTCAGTAGCCAAAATTATATTATCAATATATACAATCAGAAAAGTTGTTTTCCTTCATTTGCAAGGAATCATACAAAACAAAGTGGCACTAATAAAGAAAAGTTCCAGAGTGGCAAAGAAAACAAACTAAAAATGCTTTTGCAGTTCATCAGCACTATCCAGCAATATCAAGTTATAGGAAAACTGGTACTATTAACAGTAACCCTTCTAGTTGGTTAATTGATTTGGCAACTTCCATGCACATGACGTCCGATGCTAATTCCCCCCCAAAGAGTTAAATGATAACTCATCAGAGGCAGCTACAGTTGCAAATGGAAACAAAATACAGGTATCTGTGAAAGGAAGAGGAGCAGGTTTGGTCAAGTATGTTGCAGGTAGAAATACTGTTTGTAATGAAGTGAGAGCAGTAGTTGCCTTGTCAATCCCATCAGGTCTAACAGGAAGACCCGACCTGTCCAGTCTGCCTCTCTCCAACCCCTATTCAGAAGTAAGAGCTATTGAGTTCAGTGTTGCATACTCCTAGTACAGTCGTACTTTGCTTCTCAAACTTAATTTGTTCCGGGAGTCTGTTCTACTCCCAAAGCTGTTCAAAAACAAAGGCGCAGCTTCCGAGAGCGTCCTGCACTCAGTCGGAAGCTGCAGAAGCCACATCAGACGTTCAGCTTCCGAAAAACAGTCACAAAACGGAACACTCACTTCCGGGTTTGTGGCATTCAGGAGCCGATTTGTTCAGGCGAAGCCGTTTGAGTACCAAGGTACCACTGTATCTTGTTTGTGCGATGCGCTCATGGGAAAAAACTTTCCCATGAGTTCTTGCAAAGGGGAGGGGGAAACCTATATAAGGCTGCTTTCCCTGGCGCTCAGGGTCATTTTGCCTTGAAAGCTGCCTGCCTGCCCACCCACCCCCAGGAGCAACATTGAGAGAAGGCTATTGATTTGCACACTTCCCAGAAGGATCTGTTTGGCCGTCATGGGAAGCAGCATGATGGACTACATCAGGAGAAGGAGAACCTGGCTAACAGTCAAGGAAGCTGTAGTCCAACAACATCTGGAAGATCACAGCTTCTTCACCCCTGGACTAAAAAATCTAATTTAGCAAAGCGCTCCTTTTGTTTCTATCTTCCCCACAGCCTACCTTTCTCTTTTAAAATTGCAATGCCCTACCAGCCTACAGGGGGAATTCAATCTGAACAAGGAGAAATTCATGTGTGTTTCCCTATAGAGGCAGCGTCCACAAGTTCTCGCTTACAGCTGCTAGCCTGAAGCTCCTTAAGGCAAAACAAGGTCCCGTCATTCAGAAGTGTCACAAAGCATATATTATACACGGTATCAAAAGTGGATACCCTTCAAGCCCAAAGGCATCAGCAGTAAGGCATATCAGCATAAGCAAACAAATCGCTGCAGTACAGCCGGGGAAAATACACAACAGACTTGTACAGAAAATAAATTATTCTTCCGTGCACCCCTCACTTTTACAGTCTCCAGGTCACATTTGATAGGCCGTATCATCATCGTCATCTGAAGTTTGCGTCCTTTTAATTAAACGGGGAGATTTCAAATAAGAATGGCCTTGTTTCCCCAGCAAAGTAGCTTCAAAAGCAAGATAAAGGAACTACTTTTCTTCCCCCCTCCTGGCTTGCGGGCCTGCATGTAACTTGTCCTTTGCAAGAGCAATCAAAGATAACCTGTGTGCAATTGATTACAGGCATTGTACCCTTTAATTACTTGTTTCTACACAGTGGCCTACTTTCAGGCTGAAAGTGGATCTCTCTGAGCTCTTGCTAAGCTGCGCTGCTTCCTTTGCTTACATGGGTAAATAATAAAGCTATTAGTAAAGCACCACCTCATAGAACAATCTGGGCATTGACGGAGCCAGACTTTTCTGCTAGCTATCCAGCGTGTGAGCAGAAAACAAAATTAAAGGCAACAGGATTCCTTAGTGCCCGAGGATTTCTTTTTAAAAAACAAAAAAACCACCACTCATGCAAAGCAGGGGGTGATCACTTCTGGTTCACCAAGGAAGAGAAATTGCATTACCCCAAAGAAGGGCCAAATGGGGGGCACAGATATGCACTTCAAAAGGCAGAGGTTTACATAAAATATCACATTTACAGTACAAATGCAAATTTAGAAATAATTTAAATGGAAACACAGTGCCTCTCACCATATAGGGGAATGCTGTGACAAGGTGGCCCACCTGCCCTTTTAATCCACTGTCCTAAGTTGCTGCTGTTGTGAAAATTTAAGCCCCTTCTCTTCCTTCTTATGATTCTTAATAATTAAACAAGACTTGGACCAGATAGCGCTTCAAACAAAGGACTATGAAGGAGAATACCGTCCAATCCGGCTGCACGTCTTGTGGGGTTGTGCTCTTGTGGGGGCTGAAACAGGACATCCCAAGATGCAATTAGAAGCCAAGATGGCTTCTGCAATTCCAGGATGTCCTGCTCAAAGCAGGACAGGTGAGCAGTATGACCATCTATACCAGTCCAGGCAGTTTCAGGAGAAGTAATGCTACCTGACTGTGGATCAAGCAGCACACTGCTGGTTTTAAACACTATAGCAAAGATGTTAATTCACACACTTAAAATTCACCTCCAGGGTAGGTACTTCAAATACAAAGAGCCCCCTACTGTGTGTGGCATGCATCTTTATCCTGACTACATTCCTAACGTAACTATTCATGCCCTATGGACCTCAATATAGGGCAATGTTTGTCACTTAGGGGATAATCTCTGCCTATGTCTGTCCATATCCCTTCTTGTACTTGTCCTTGCAAAATTAGGAAACTCTTGTATCTCTTCAAGATCAGGATGGTTTTGTTTTTTCATTGTTTGTTCTAATGGCCACTCACAAATATTCTAATACTCACCACAAAGACACCACCATTCTAATACTCACCACAAAGACACCACCACATCCTCCTAACTGACTGGAAACCATTGCTGTGGATTTCAGATAAGCCATATAGTTTGTGCTAAACCGACAAGCTCATGCTAAGAGATGCTTAATGAATATGATATACAGTGGTACCTTGGGTTACATACGCTTCAGGCTACAGACTCTGCTAACCCAGAAATATTACCTCGGGTTAAGAACTTTGCTTCAGGATGAGAACAGAAATCGTGCTCCAGCGGCGCAGCAGCAGCAGGAGGCCCCATTAGCTAAAGTGGTGCTTCAGGTTAAGAACAGTTTCAGGTTAAATACAGACCTCCAGAACGAATTAAGTACTTAACCTGAGGTACCACTGTATGTGTGATTGATTACAGTCATACCTCATGTTACGTTTGCTTCATGTTACGTTTTTTCAGGTTGCGTCCCACGGTGACCCGGAAGTACCGAAAGAGTTACTTCCGGGTTTCACCGTTCGCGCATGCGCAGAAGAGCTAAATTGCGCCGCGCACCTGCACAGATACGACGCTTCAGGTTGCATGCTTTTCATGTTGTGAACCGGCCTCTGGAATGGATCCCGTTCATAACCAGAGGTACCACTGTATAAGCTATTGTTGATTATGCATGTTTATAAGTCTGGCAACGATCCCCTTTAACAGAAGTCACATGGCCACCCCAGCAGGGCAGCAATGGAAGGAGCCTATTGCAGTTCAAGTGAAGGGAATCTGCTGACACACAAATACTGTTTGCAAAGTGGAAGCCGTTCTTTGGAAAGAAGTCGATAGATCCATGGGCAGCTGATTACTTTCATTAGGCGCTGCTTTCTCATCAATAACAATGCAAATCACATTTGGAAAAAACACGAGGCCTGGGCAAACATTCTTCTCTGCGTATAGAGAGGGAAATTGTGACTGTGCCATTGACTGCACCCTCTGCATGTTCTTGGCCTTCCTGCATTGGCTGGGTGCATGCACAGTGGCTAATGAATATTTCATTTCACTTTCAATTTGTATACCGCATTTCTGTATTATTTACACAAGGCAGTTTACAACAGCAAAATAAACAACGAAGAGCACACATCTTATAATAATCTGATCCACTATGAAAAGTCATAATAAAAGATAACTTTAAAATGGAATGATTTATATCAAATAAAGTAATATTCAATAATCTATTAGAATGCAATAGTACACAACAAAATTAACTCTCAAAACATCAGCAAAGAATAATTAAATAGAAATCCGCTCTTAATCATAAATAATTACGAAACTATGATCAATTAAAAATAACTGCAAGTCACAATGCATACTGGTTCAGGCACAAGTTACATTATGCTGTATAGGGCAGCATAAGCAAAAATAAAAGGAACCCTGTACCCCAAGGAACTTATAACCTAAAAAATCTGGATTTAAATTGTTCATTGCACCAGAATATCAATGGCCAAAATGTGAATGAGTCTTTTGTCTACACATGCAGCCCTTTCTGTTGAGATGTGCGTAAATGACATGGGATCCTGCCTCAATTAGATACAGTGTCCTGCTTCATGCAAACTGATAAACTAGAGTTGCCAGCTTTGGACCAAGACAGGATCCTCAATCAACTTCAAACCATGGTTTAGGATCCTGGTTTGTTCTGAAGTGGATAGCTAAAGTTTCCCATTTTGGATGAAATGTGATGGCTAATTAGAAATTTTGTGGCCTCATTGCAGCTCTTGTGAAGAGAGAAACAGAGGTGCTGTGTGCAGGACCAAAAGGAATATTCACATCCCAGCATATTAAGTCAATATGCTATTGTCTGAACAAGGCAACTGGTTTTTTTTAAGAGATCCTGTTACTAAACTTCTGGGCATCTTATTGACCTATTATTTAGTTACTGATTGGAATTGCTTTTGGTGAAAGCCATAAAGGCAACAGTCGAGAGTATTCTTCTTTCAAATTTTTATGGTCTTCCGGTGTTCTGTTGTTGCTGTACTTTGATAGGTACATGAATGTGGCCAAAGATCATTATAGAACTATATTTTATTTTTCTAAGAATAAGTTTAAGCAGATCCCACAAAGGGAACTACTGCTGTCATCACTGGGCGGATGCAAGAAACACAAATCCATTCTTACAGGATGTTTCCTTAAGCACACGCACCATTTCAAATTACATTTTCATAAAGTGTAATAGTAACACCAAACACATCATAGTCTCTTGTCCGGGGTTACGGCTTTCCTGAATAGTTTTGCAGTTGTGGAGAGGAGAAAATAAAACTGTGCAATATCATATTGAGATGTCTTCACTGACTAACAATGCAGAGGAGTGTTCCAGAAAGTGCAGCGAATGTGCTTCTGAAAAGGGTCTTGACAGAAAGTGTCTGGAGAGTTCATTTTCTTGTAATCCACAGGAACAGCAGGTTTATTTATTCCACAGCCCTGGCCCTAAAACAGGTGATACAAGATCTTCTGTCTGTTCCCATTTGAGTGACAGGATATTTGTGCTTCCATGGGCAAACCCAGAGGAGAAACAAACACCCGGTGAGAGTAATGAAGGTGCATAGCTAATTATTCCATTTTTTGCAGATCATTGTTAAAGCAGGAGTTGGTTTTTAGGATCAGCAAAAGGGGGAGGGGAATCTAGCTTTATTTGAGAATCAACTGTTGAAGTTTTAATCCCATCCATTTTTTGAAGGATCAGATGATCAGATTGACTTGTCAAGAGTCCCAGATTGTGAGGATCATTGTTGATTTGATGTTAATCCTTAAATACAGCCCACTTCATGCTTTTATTATGAGAATTCCAAGGGGCTGTGGGACTGTGTGGGGCTAGCTCTACTCATTCGATGATGGCTCACAAACTACTAACACTCTCAAGAAGATGCTGAATGAGCAACATGGACTCTGATTGGCCAAGGTTCCCATTCAAGTTGCAAACCTACATATGATGAAGGTGTGGTCAATGCTGGAAGAAGGCTACCCCTGATCCTTATTATTGTTACAATGGTCAACACTAAATGCATAGTATAGTGTTATTAATTATTAGTATTTGTTAGACTTATATACTGCCCTTCATCAAAAGATCTCAGTGTGGTTTACAAGATGTGTTGTATGTGTTGTGTGTGTTTTGTTAAGCTATAAATATCGGTGTAAGGGTTGGAGTGGATCAGGATCAGGACCATTGGGGCTGTGGAGGACAGGAGAATATATAAACATTATTCCCACCCACTTTCTATTTGGAATGGGAAATCACTGTCCATTGGTTCCAAAGTCACCTTCCCTCCCTTGCCATATGGCAGCTCCTGGAGGGACTTTGGTCAGAACTTGTGGCATGGCAGAAATAACCCCACAAGGTCACAATACTGACCCGCATCCACAACAGCTGCTATTTTCAGTTTTTAAAAACTATATATGAAATGCACAACTAAGCATTTAGCATCACGTTGAGTTTGGCCCAGGGTCCACAGACTTCACTAAGTGCTCCTGCTATTTATTTATCACATTTGTCTCTTTCCTTCCTCCAAGAGGTGCTCAGGGTGGGACAGCGTTTCACTGCTGGGCAGGATTTGAAGCCAGGTGTTCCAGGTGTTCCAACACTCTATTCTTTACTCCAGCAATGGGGAAAAGGAAGATCAGGGTCTGTTGGTGGATCCCTGGGTGGTTTGCAAAATATCGGCGAGAGTTTCTGACTCTCCATAGTTAAGCAACAACTAACAGGCTTATTCACTAAAGACAATCAATCAATTAGGCTGTTGAAAGTGAGATAGCTTGAGGGAAACTGGGAGTAGATATCTCTGCAAAGAGACTGTAAGTTCAGCTCTGGGGTGGAAAAGAAATTCATGGGCCGAGTATGCTTGTCCTCTAAGGACAACTACCACCCTTAGCCACTATCTTGCCCTTGGCTCTTGCCCTTGGGGCTGTAGTTAAAAACAAAGGAGACCCTACGGTCCTAAAGTCTTCTCATTGCAGCATTACAGTGCATTCCAGCCAATGATTTGCACTGTAGCTGCAGAAAAGACCAGTCTTTTGGTAGCAATGTGAAAAACTTTGTTATTTGCCAAAGCAAAGTGCTGGAATTTTTTCTCTACTGTTGTACTTCTGTCCTCATTTTTCAAATTATATATCCTCAATTTTACTTTATGCACTTTGTGGGGAACGAATGCTGTAAGCTAGATTCTATATGGCATGCCTGGGTAATGGCCCTTGCAATATCCTCATGGTTGGCAGCATGCAAAATCTGCAGACCTTTCTTTCCACTTTGCTTCACCAAGGGGAAAAAGTGCGTTAGAAGATTGATACCAAATGCAGGTAGATCTAACAGCTTTGCCTATTTTATATAAGCACCTTATCAGTGTTGTAATAGAACAGAGATATACAGTAGAACCTTGTTAATTTTCCGATAATGGCTTTGGGAGCCACTGCAAGTTACTGAATTTGCAACGTAGTGCGTATTCTAATAAGCACCATAAAAACCCAGACATAATGTATTTGGAAAATGAATTTTTTACCTTTATCAGGAAAGTGTAGGTTAGTTTTAATCATGTATGGCAGAATCTTGTAATACCCTGTTTATAAAGCTAATGAAGTTGAACCACAGAGTCTTGTAGATTGGCTTCAGCAATCTGCAGACCTTAGTCTGCCATGGCCCCAAAAGCAGGATGCCAAAAATGGCAAATGGGACAAATAAATTCCTTTTGCCCCACTTCCTAGAGAATTCCCTTCACTAGTTGGGGGCAATGGCACAGTAATCCTTGCTCTGTTCACTGCAGCAATCTCTAGGAGCAAAACACATCATTCATGAATATTATGGAATGAGAGAAGAAATAAAATCTCACTCGTCATCTTCACTCTCATCCTCAACTGAGTAGGACTAGAATCAAATACTACCCATAGAACTGTATCCAGGGAAGTTGTCTCTTTTGTACAAGGAATGTACACTTCCATTCCAACACCTCCATCCCTCCATCTAATCTGTTCTGGGTTTTCCCTCAACTCTCTGAAGCAGATTTGGGGGTGTGGGGACTTATGGGGAGAAGAGAGGGACAGGATGTTCTGTTGCACAATTGGAAGCTCTTGCACAGACCGAACAACATTGTTGGACACATACAACCCATATGATTGAGCTTAAAGTTCACAGTTGGCAATGCTTTGGAGAGAAAAAAGAGGTGCCCTGGCCCCCAGTTAATGGATCAGCATTCTTCATCATAGAAGTCAAAACTGAGAGACAACAAGGTTGCAAATGGGGATTTGCAAAGCTCAGAAAAGTGGCTGCTTGGTGAATCGAAAAGGTTTTAAAAACACTAACCTAGAAAGGCAGACCGTTGTAAATTCTGGTCATGCTGCTATAATAGCACCCTTCTTCTGTCGAGCCAGCTCCTTTGTGTAGTTTTCCCAATGACTGGACATTAAATTAAAGCTGTTCAAACCCACAAGAGTCAATCTGTCATCCTTGGATAGTCAAAAGAATGCTCTGCATTTGAAAGAATATGAAGAACATTGCTGCAAATTGGGCAACTATGACTCAGAAGTTTGTCCTTGGAATTAGAAAAGAAAGAGAACATTGGCAAGATATAAACTAGCTTTTGCTGTGTGGTATGTATGTGGGAGTCTATGCTTTCCTCCAAGGTTTTTGAAGCTGAATTAAGACCTAAATCAGTGGAAGGATCTTTGATACACATTTGCATTTTTATCTCATTGCTTAAGATTCTTTCTTGGGTGGAGCATTCTTGTGCTTGGGTACTACTTGTGGATTTTCCACAGATATCTTGTTAGCTACTGTGAGAGATAAAGGTATAAAGGTAAAGGACCCCTGGACAGTTAAGTCCAGTCAAAGGTGACTATGGGGTTGCAGCGCTCATCTCGCTTTCAGGCCGAGGGAACCAGCGTTTGTCCACAGACAGCTTTCCAGGTCATGTGGCCAGCATGACTAAACTGCTTCTGGTGCAACAGAACACTGTGACAGAAACCAGAGAGCACAGAAACATTGTTATCTTCCCACTGCAGTAGTAGCTATTTATCTACTTGCACTAGCATGCTTTCAAATTGCTAGGTTGGCAGGAGCTGGGACAGAGCAACGGGAGCTCACCCCGTCATGGGGATTTGAAGCGCCAACCTTCTGATCGGCAAACCCAAGAGGCTCAGTGGTTTAGCCTACAGCACCACCAACACGCTGTACTAGGTAGGCCATTGGTCTAATCCAATGCTCTTCTTATGCATTTATAACTGCCACATGAGACCAGCTTCATCTGATTCCCTTGTAAGTCCACCATGTACATTTATCACACGGAAGGATCTTGGATCTGTTACAGTCATTCCTCGGGTTACAGACGCTTCGGGTTGCACGATTTCGGGTTGCGCACCGTGCCGAATCCGGAAGTACTGGAACGGGTTACTTCCGGGTTTTGGTGCTTGTGCAGAAGCAGTAAATCGTGCTTTGCGCATGTGCAGAAGCACCGAATCGTGGTCCGTGCCTCCTGCATGGATCATGTTCGCAACCCAAGCATCCACTGTATCTTGCGCAATGGGAGATGTGGTGCTGATGTGGCTACATACAATGTGACTCAACTGATCCATGTGAAGCACCGTCAAATGTTCCTAAAGCCAAACGAAACCCTGACCACACAAATGGCAGCCACATTGCATGCAAACATTTGAATGATGCAATTGGAATTGTTATGTAATTAAATTGAATAATGCAATTAAACAAAATAGTACAATTAAAATCAAGCTAAGGGGACAAGAAAAGGTATGACAAGAGCTGAAGGGATATAGACACAATGGGACAGAGGCAAAAAGCTTTGGCTGCATGAAATCAAGTTGCGGTTGATTTATTTGCTATGCATAGATTAAGCATCTTTAGTTGGTTAACTGATGGGTGTCGATTTTAATCACCGAATTTTAACTGGCAGCACTGCAAGTTAAGAGCACACTTCTTTCCCTGGTGTGCTACTGTAAGAGAAAAGGAGAAATGAAATATTAAAAGTAGCCTTACTTTTCAGCAACAAGATGTTGTTTTTCTTTACTACATTGAAAGGCGCTTACTTTGAGATGTTGCTAATATGCATATTAATTTAAATGTAATTAGCAGCCGGATCAATACATTGGTTAACAGGCTCGTGATGAATTTTATATTAATTGACAACTCTATAAATGACAGGTCAGTAAAACAATACATCAGGAACTAACAGTGTTGCTGTGGTTAATTATTTATAATATGAAGCTAGGCTTTCCAAACAGAAGAAAAGGACAAGTCCCTGCCTATAGACTGCAGTCTTAACAATGCAGTTCATAATGCAGTGCTGGCACCACAATATGTGAACTTTCAAATTACAGACTACTCTGCCTTTGCTAGGTGTCCAAGAAAAGAAACGAACTGTAGAGATTAAATATATATTTCTGAGTGCGGAAGGCACAGTTTTAAGTCCACACTTATTTTTGTCTACACATTATTTTAGCCTTAAACTGGAAAGTTCGGGATTAGGAGGCACCTTGTGTTACATGGAGGGATTCCAGGATAAAAATGGAATTTGGCGGGAAATAGCAGTAAGCAATATCAGTTTGTGGTTTTTTTAGCCCTGCTGGGAATATGAGTTCCTTTTAAGGCAAAGTAAACAAAAAAAGTGGCAGTACTTCCAGCAACAAAGAAAATAATTCTAAAAGGACATTATGCAAACCATCAATAGAAACCATATTGGATGGTACAGCCATATTTCATCACTGAAAGAGGTTGCGTTTTGGCCTATGAGGAGAGAAACATTCAGCTCTCTAGCCGCTAGATCGGCCTTTGCCAACCTGGTGTCCTCCGGATTTGGGGATCATCAGATGTCCCCTCAGCCTTAGTCAGCACAGCTAGGATGGACAAAGCTGCACTAGATAATGTCACACAATGATAGGTTAAAAATGGGACCTCTGTTTTCATACGTAGCATGGCTCTGATTGAAATGTAAGGCCCAATGTTGCGGACTCTGGGACATCTGACTTACCACACCTCGTGAAAGAGTTCTGGCTTTAATGGACATATGGTTATATCAAGCAAAGCATCTCCTGTTGTAATCTAAAATGGCATGAATATAATCTTGCCTTGCTTTTGAATCTGAGGGAAACTGCTGCAAAGTCATCTGTCTGTGATTGTTGCTATTTCAATTGTATACTGCCCATCATGTGAAGATCTCGGGGAGATCTCACTCCATAAAAATACAAGATAAAATACAAAACACTTAATAAAAGCAAAGAAAGAAAGAAAGAAAGAAAGAAAGAAAGAAAGAAAGAAAGAAAGAAACCTCTTCCCTCTCTGTGCAAGTATATCATCTGAGCAAATAATCATTGGAAATACGAGATCAAGAAAGTAGGTTTTCCTTGTACCTCCTGGAAATGGAATTTGAAACAATTAAGAATATTGGTTGGATATGCTAGAAATACTGTATAAGGGTCCTGAGATCTGTGGCTGAAGGGCACTATACAAGTATGTACATGTATATATACACATACATAATCATAGGTTACAATTGTGCTGTTACTAGGATGAAGATTGTATTCACTCTGTGGAGAGATTATTTACTGCAACCCTTCTGATTGCAGTGAAATTATAATAGCGAGCCAATAGAGAATCTTATCTTCCCATGTGGCTGAATAGTTGAGAAATATTAATTGAATAAATCTATACAATACATATCTAGAATCTTCAGTCCTTATAAGAAGACCAAACATGCAAGCAGATGATTTGCCAACATCTCACTAAAGCTATGAACACATTAGTGACTTGAAATGCGAGTGGAAGTGGAACTCTTCTGCACTAGTGGAAGAGCAGCATTGGATTTGACGCTGTGTTCCTGTGATCTGCTAAGAAGAAGCTGCTTACCAAAACCAAAATAAAACAAAGGTAATAAAACACTGAATATTCAGTCTTTTACTTCCCTTATTATGTCAAGCCTGCAATGCAACAAGTGCCCATCAAAAGAATCATATTTAAAACTTAAATATAGATATATCCAAATAATATGGTTGTTTCGTGAGAAGGCATTGTTTCAAAGATTATACACATGTTTCTCATTGCGGTGGCTAGATTTTTGCAAATGATTGATTTTTTTCTAATTGCAAAATAACATTGCTCTCCCCAATCCAGAAAGCAGAGATCATATCTCAGTGTTGTTTCATCCATCATCCTGTACTTGTTTCACCCTAAAGCATAGGCTGCTTTCAATTACAATTCAGAAACACTGATGGGAACAAGTAGTTGTTGAAAGTATGCAGCGCGACATTCAGATTCTATGCTACTAAGTTCCAATATTTCCTACTGTATAAAGTGTAAAGCTGGGTTAGTGCACGAATGAAATAGATTCAACTGCTCTTCAGTATTGCTTGTAACACATTAATGACTATCCAAGCACTTGAGATTTTAAATAGAAACTTCCTAAATAATAATTACAACAAGTATAAATATCCAATTAAAATTAAATGAAAACAGCTATAATGTAATTGTAAATGAAAACAACCAAAGCCTCAGACTGGCTGGCTGAACCTGTCCTCAAAAGCTAGGTCATGCAGCTCTTCCAAAATACGCTTAGACTCAGCTGTTTGCAAACCTTTATGGAATAGATATTCCATAGCAACCAGACTAGGGCCTTTTATATTCCCAAATTCCCTTAATTTGCCCAACCATTGGTAAACTTCAGGGATGATAGAGAAACCTAAGGAAGAAGAGTGTTTGCTCCTAGGTGTTTCGCAACAATGACTAAAAACTGTGACTTGACTTAATTCTGAAATATTGAAGGTGGTATTCGACCAAGTTGTACTCACAGCAGACACACTGAAAAGAACGCACTTAGTAATGTTCGTTAATCTACTCTGAGTAAAAGCCTAGTTAACTACCACCCATATAGTACGCGTTTGGAGTTGCTCGATGTCTGCAAATGGGACATGAAGGCTGGCAACATTCCGTGTGGGAATCCCTTGCAGATGACCACAGTGCCTGGAGACACACAGACAGGTTGTGCATCCACAGCAGGGACCAGAAGAGAAATGACTCCTGGGAAAAGTACAGAGAGAAGAAATGCAATGGTGCATCTGTACTGTGATGGCCTATGATTCGTATTCAGATGCTGAACCTGAGGGATCCCAGCCTGCACAGGATTCCCCGCCTCCAGAACCAGCTGAGCCGGGGCTGGGGCTTGAACCTGAAGGGTCCTCACCTGTGCTGGATCCTCAGGTGCAGGCACCAGCTGCTCTGGCTCCTGAGGTGATGGAGGAGCCATTGCCTGCAGGTGCTCCACTCTCAGCCCCGTCAGAGGAAGCTGAGGTTGCCTCTGGGTCTGGTAACCCTCCAGTCTCTCCTGAGCTGCAGAGGCTCAGGGCAGAGAGGTGGAGGGAACTAAGTTCCCACAGGAGGAGTGCTCGCCTCCAGGCCAGGAGGGGTGAGTCACCTGTGGATCAGGGCCGCCCTATGCCTTGGGGCAGATAAAAGCCAGCCAACCCCAGTCCCGAGTTGTGGGAGCAACTTTGTAGGTTGCCAGTTCCTGCCTGAACCCTGTCCTGCTCTCCTGCCAGCGTTCCTGACCTCACCGGACTCACCGCCCTGCACCCAACTTCAGCTTTTTCAGACTGCCTCCATATTGCTCCTTCAATCTCAGACTGGACTTAGACCTCGCCTCTCGGTTGACCCACGGAACCAGCACATGTACAGTGAAATCAGATGCCTTCATCAGCCTCAGCTGCAACAAAACATGTCTCTCTCGTATCTGTCTTTATAGCCACAGCAGGTGCTGTAACTCTCCGACAGTTTGACTTTACTCCTGATGGTACACTCCTCCATTGTCCCTCAAGACAAATGAATGCCAACAACAATAGGTGCTTTTATAAACATGTTGGGCAGTTCTGCAATAGTGCTGTTGGATACAGTTCTATGGAAGCAAAATCAACACCTTCTGCACCACATCCAAGAGAATGCCCACATAGGATTGGGAACTCCCACAACAGATTTAAGGGGTGCACAGATGGTGCACATGGAGAGGAGGGGGAGGGAAATTTCCACTGCACAACCAGAAGTCCTTGTTCTAATGCAGTGTTTCTCAACCTGTTGGTCCCCAGATGTTGTTGGACTACAGCTCCCATCATTCCTAGCCAGCATGACCAGTGGTCAGGGAAGATGGGAGTTGTAGTCCAACAACATCTAGGGACCCACAGGTTGAGAACAGCTGTTCTAATGGAATTGCTTCACTGGATACCACCCCTGGTATGCAACCAAACCATACATTGTACTATCACCACCTCTAATGCCACTGACCAAAAATGACATCTCTAAGCAGAAATTAATAGAACAATCCTATACATGTTTACTCAGAAATAAATTCCATTGAGTTCATTGGAGCTTACTTCCAGGTATTCGAGTACAGAATTTTAGCCTTACTAAATGAAATTTTCTCTTAGCATCTGATTGTTTTCCAACAAATTGTGATTGGTGGGAAATTCTAAAAACTTGGGTGGCATTTAGTTATTCTGAATTTAGTTTGTGGGCACATCCCTGGTGGTTTTTACCGATCTTTCCGGGGGGGGGGGGAATCCACTCAGGCGAACTGGAATATGTGAGAAAGTACGGAGGCAGCCTGCTACTAAATGTTGAAGATGCATGGCAGTGAAAGCCGGTGAAGAAAATATCACTCATCCAGCTCAGAAAGCCTAATGAGCCATTTTTAAAAACACAAAAGGAATGTGAAAGGCACTTAAAAATGAGTCTGATAATATTTAGACAAGTGAAACTATGGTCTAATTCACTCACCATGTCAAATTGCAAGCCAATTTCAGAAATCACTCCTTTTTCATTATCTCTGATGGTCAAGTCACACAGCTTGATATGATGATGGAGCTTCGGTGAGTTACCATTTTTGCTTTGGTGACAGGTCTTGTAAATGCACCAACGCGTGTCAAGAACGTGACTCACCACAGCCTGTTTCAACACATAACCCCCACCAGCAGCAAGAAAGGAGCAGCAGCTGGGAAAACTGCATAGCAGGTAAAACAGGCAACAACAACAAAAAACCCCAACACAGCTCATATGCAACCAGCTGCTCTCACATGGTGGCACACACTGGCGGAGGAGGAGGGGGCAGGGGAGTACACCGCCCCCGGCAGCACGATCCCGGTGGGGTGCCATCGCGGCTGCTCCCCCCCCCTCCGCACTGGGCGTCACGCCCCTGCAGGTGGCGCGTCATGCCCCCAGGATACACACCATGCCCCCGGGACGCGTGCCAGCCATACCCCCTTCTGCTCTCTGCCCCCCCCCCCGTGCCAGAGCATGAAGCTCCACCGATGGTGGCACAATGAGTACTGCTGGACCAAGGGCTCGCTAGGATTGGTGTGATCTTAAATGCCCACAGCCAGTTTCATCCTCAGCCAGCATTCAGATGCAGCATGTATCTGCACACTGTCAGCCATGTGTCCAGGGCAGCTGTCTACCAGCTCCATCTGCTATGCAGACTGAGACCCTACCTGCCCGCAGACTGTTTTGCCAGAGTGGTGGAAGCTCTGGTTATCTCCTGCTTGGACTACTGCAATGCGCTCTACGTGGGGCTACATTTGAAGGTGACTCGGAAACTGCAACTAATTCAGAATGCAGCAGCTAGACCGGTGACCGGGAGTATCCTCCGAGACCATATAGCATCAGTCCTGAAAGACCTACATTGGTTCCCAGTACGTTTCTGGGCACAATTCAAAGTGTTGGTGATGACCTTTAAAGCCCTAAATGACCTCTGCCCTGTATACCTGAAGGAGTGTCTCCACCCCCATTGTTAAGCCCGGACACTGAGGTCCAGCGCTGAGGGCCTTCTGGCGGTTCCCTCACTGAGAGAAGTGAGGTTACAGGGAACCAGGCAAAGGGCCTTCCCAGTAGTGGCACCTGCCCTGTGGAACGCCCTCCCATCAGATGTCAAGGAAATAAACAACTATCTGACTTTTAGAAGACATCTGAAGGCAGCCCTTTTTAGGGAAGTTTTTAATGTTTGATGTGTTATCAAGGTTTAAATATTCTGTTGGGAGTTGCCCAGAGTGGCTGGGGAAACCCAGCCAGATGGGCCGGGTATTAATACTACTACGACTACTACTACTAATAATAATGCCATCTCCATCTAGGGACTGGGTGCAATTCCACCACAGCCCAAACCTAGCTGGGTTGGTTGGATGGAGCAGAAATCATACAAACACAGTTGTGATCTACTTGTCATTTACTTTCCCCCTCCCACATCTAGTGTGCCCCCTCAGCAGTTTCCCAAGTAGCTTGTGGCAGATGTGAGTGAAGGGAGGATCTTAACCTTGGTCAGGACTGCCATTAGGCCTTTATAGCCTTAGCTTGCTTTGAACATCAGCTGTTCAGCCTCAAAGTCTTGGCCATTCCCATGCCTATCCGTGCCCTCCCTAAATCACTGACCTCCATAGGTAAGTAGGGAAGCCACATATTTCCTTTCTCCAGGTCCAAAGGGACACACTGATTCCCTTACTGGCTGCTTTTTTTTGTTCATGTGGTGAATATTTGTGATGCCTGTCAATACATTCAATAGCAATGGATTTAAGCCTGACAAGGTCACTTTCTTTGTTCTCCCCAGTCGTCCTCGGCAACTGCTCCCCTCCACTTCAAAGTTAGCTTGTGCTCAATTTTCTGTATGTTAAATAGCTGCCCATCTTCAGCTTTTTTCTCTTTTAACACTGAAGTTTTTTAAGAAACGAAAAAACACATTCTGCAGCCGAATCTGTTAGAACAGGAAGGTAATGACACATCAAGACAGTGGCAACTATGGTAGCAATACTTAAATCAAAATGAGATTCGGAGATAAGAAGTAGATTCTATCTATCCATCTATGATTAGGAATATTTTTCTATGCACGTCTGATTCTTAGGGGAAGCAGACACATGTCTTAGAGCCTCGACAGCATTTCTTTCAAACCAAATATGAAAATGAACGTTCGTTTTCCATTTTCCCTCTGCCATAGATGGCTCAGGACTGCTATGCCTCAAGGACTACCTTTCTCCTTATAAATTGAGCATGCAATAATCACCTGAGGCCTTTCTTTGTATGCCCCTCCATGAAAGTGTTGCAAATCAAGCCTATATAGGGAGAAACTGGCAACTCTCCCAGGCACCCGGCTTGGTCTCCGGTTGACCTCCCTGGCTGCATTCCCCAGCAAGATCCAGGCTAGGTCTTGATAGGCGATTCTTCCCAGTGTGGAAGAACACACCTACTCCCTCCTGCTCCCCCGGCAGGGAAAGGAGATAGACAGAAACGTATTTACATGCTTTTATTTCTGTCTCTTCAGCATTACAGAAAACGTGTCTGTACTCTTCAAACTCCAGCAATCAAGTGACAAAGACTTCCTGTACTTCCTGTACAAACACAAGAGGAAGGTCTCAGATTACACTCTGAGCAAATTCCGGTGCATTGCCCTGTGAACTGACTGTCCCACTGATTCCCACAGACAGTCCCAACATTCCCATCATGTGATGTTTTCAAGCTACCAGTTTGCAGCTGCGTTGCATCCATATCGTAACAGAAAGGTCTGGAGGGTGGCAACATGAGAACAGGCTTTTTATGGGGTGGCTCCCTGTTTATGGAATGCTCTGCCCAGGCTCCTTCATTACATGGGTGCCAGGCAAAAATGTTTCTCTTCAACCAGGCCTTTACCTGATTAACATTCTATAGCCTTATAAACGTGTTTGTGGGAGGGCAGTTATTAGTTTGTTTTTTGTTTTATTATGCATTTTGTGCTTCAATTTTGCATTTTTATGTTGTGAACCACCTTGTGCTCTTCAGATGAAGGGTAGTATACTACTACTACTACTAATAATAATAATAATGATAATAATAATAATAGAGATGGAGAGTCTTACCCACATTTCATTGCTACGGACCTCTAGGACTTTGCGACTGGTTCTTAGTTAGAAAACTCCCTCATTTAATTTGTATTTCTGTGGGTCTGAGCAAGTGGTGATCACTTTACAACTCAAGAAAGTACATTCTCACTCAGTCACAGGAAGGAATTCTGGGGTAAATAGCCTTGTCAAAGCTACAGCTCATGGTCTGGTGCTTCTACCAAATCATTTTCATACCCCGCATAGTACTTCTGCAATACAGATGGGCAAGAAATTCATTTTGGTACACAATTTAATGTGAACCTACCTAATTCGTGCTTCCCGAAGTAATATGTGAACCGAAATGCAAATATGCTTCAAAATTCACACTTCTCTGAATTTTGTCTACAAAATGTTACATTAGGGGAAAGTGTGCATTAATAAAACATATATTACTGAAAATAAAATATATAAATATTAGGATGAAGTGCTTTGAAAATGTGCATAGTGAGCAACATTACATACAGAAATACACTTAAATGCTGGACTTTTAAAAAAAAATCACAAACTGATGTGGTGAGACGAATTTCAGATTTGAAAACTGACAGAATCTTAAACAGGCAAATAAAATTCCCATCTCTGCTCCTGCACCAATGTCTGTGATCGTCTCCTGCAGTTGCCTCATGCCTTAAATAATCTTTGGAAGAATGGGAAAGGACTACCCTGCCACAAATGTCCAGTCAATCCATGCAGACAAAAAGAAGGTTAAAGGGTGTTAAGGGCAGCTAATCTATCATAATCCTGGGCCAGTGTCTTCCATCTTGTGCTGTTGTTAACACAAACAAATACTTAGGAGACCGAAAAGGCCGATGTTGTGGGTGCCATCTTGGTCTCCCAGTCAGTGCTGGGAATAAGCACTGAATTATGGTGTTTAAACAGGCTTGGGAACAGAGTAGAGGGAAAGGAATGATCCTTTTACAAATTTGGGCCACATAAACAAAAAGAGGATTAAAGGGGGAAGGTGCTAAGGGCAGCTAATCCACCATAAGAGGCCTTGTAAACTCCTTTCCAGCCTTCTTAGGAAGTCAGGCCCTTCTGCACCTTTCAGGTTTTGTCATTTTGCTTGATAGTTCATTTACAACAGAAGTCCGGCCGCAAAGCCTGAGCTCAGTGTTTGCAACCCAGCCATCCAAGGAGCTGTGTTTTAACATCCCCCCAGATAGATGCACACAGCAGCCGTGTGTTTCACAGCTCACTAGGCCTATATAGATTAAATGGTTAAAGTTCCCTCTCTCCAGGGGCATTTGTGTGAACAGGGTGGGAAATTGAACAATTGCTGAATAAGTAAGACAAATAGATGCATTACATCAGTTGGTCAGGACAATAGACACCCAGATTTCCTGTGATACAAGAAGCGGGGCGGGCAGGAAATAACATTCAGGCGCTGAGAAGCAATGGTATAAATCCATGACTGGAATTGTTTTGTGTCATCGGTTTTCAGCATGTGCTTCAGACTGCTGAAAGGCAAGGCAACCCATTGTCCAAACACACACATTCACGCACACACACACAGTCCGGCTTGCTACACTCCGGAATGCGAGTTTCTGAACGCCACACTAGAAGGCCTCAACGCCTCTGAATGCAGATCAGATTCACAGGGCTTTGCCAGATTTCTTCCCCTCGAGCTCAGCTTAAATGCATCTGTTCTCGGACTGGGGAATATGTGGCTTAGGTGGCTGGGAAAGAATGGCCGGTTTGTCACAGCTGCAGCACAGTAGTCGGCTCTTTGTGTGGTCCTCTGAGGGGAGCTTTGCACTGGGCCTCCCCAGCTGTGCCATGGAGAGTGGGTGAAGGTGAAAACAGGGAACGCCGCGAGTACAGTGCTCTTTCATACTGAATAGCTCGGGGTGGGAAGGTAATGGCTGAGAGCAAGAGGGCCAAAGGCCAGTTTGTTCCCACTAGGCTGAGAAAAAGGGGGCGAAGAGACAAAACAATTGTTCACTCTCAGGTTCCCTGGAAATCAGAGGCTATGAAGGACTAATGCATTATTCATTCTAGCAGCCCGGGCTATTCTGATAACAGTACTTCAGTAATAAGCCACACAGCTCTAAATACGATACGCGCTGCCTTTCTTGCAGCGTTCCTTCAAGAAATGGAGAAATTATATCTATATAACCACTTTGGCGCTACAAAACCGAGCAGCATCCCAGCTAATGGCACTTAAGTTTTATTTGCACCAATACAATACCTATATTCATCGGGCTCTTGTATAAGCCTGTTGTACACTTTAAAGAATGTGAGGCTCTTTGTGTGAATGGCAGCACTTATTGGATGGCTGTTCACATTTGCAGCACTAGCCTGTGTTTCATTTAATGCTCAAACCATCTAACAGCTACCAGAAATGTTCTGTGAACACTCAGTTCTCCTCACCCCACTTTTTTTTTAATCCTTAAAATGAATCAACACTTCTCATTCCTCTAGCCACAACCCTCTGAAATGTTTCCCTACTGTGTTTCTATAGACTGAATGCACTGCTTTGAATGTTATAGGAACAATGGGCGTTAAGAGGTTCTTAAAAGGCTGGATTCTGTGGCGGCAACCTGATTCTTGACCCCACTAGTAAACAGAAGCATCTCATGTGACTTGCTGTTCCAATCAAAATTAATACCTGCAGCTCGGATATCTAAATAACAAATGTCCAGTGGCCACTGAATGTACAGTGGTACCTCTGATTGTGAACGGGATCCGTTCCGGAGGCCCATTCGCAACATGAAAAGAACACAACCCGCAGCGGCACATTTGCACACACGTGGGTTGCGATTTGCTGCTTCTGTGCATGCGCGTGACATCATTTTGCGTGTCTGCGCATGCGCAAGTGGCGAAACCCGGAAGTAACCCTTTCTGGTACTTCTGGGTCGCCGCAGGACGTAACCTGAAAGAACGTAACATGAAGCGGATGAAACATGAGGTATGACTGTACTCTGTGGAAATTCTCTTCCAGAAAAGAATTTATTTAGCCTAGGCCTTCAGTCTTGCTCTTTGCTGTACATTCGCACTCCATTTCAACTCTTGAAACCAAAATGTTGAGGTGATCCATTTTGAGTAACTACCAAGATACGATTACGATATCTTTATTGTCATTGTCCCTTGCGGAACAATGAAATTGAAAAAGATATGGCATTTCCTCCATTTATTTCTGTCATATAGTGCTGCCATACGTCCGGAATTTCCCAGACATAGCTGGGATTCAGCTCTCGTCGACAGCATCTGGGTGGAAATCGCTTAAATGTCCAGGGAAATCTGGACGTATGGCAACCCATTTCGGAAGAGTAAATTTTGGTGCGTTTCCTTAAAAATTGCTCAAAACTTCTTTTTTGGTTGAGATTTTGCCAAAAAGCTCGACAACTTTTATGTCCAGATTTTCATTTTTTTGAAATATGTCACCCCTTTGTCATATATATTTTTTACCCTGCCCTTTACCATTTTTGATTCCAGGGTAGATTACAATAAGTTAATACAAATGTATGCACTCAAATGTGATGTTCAACAAATTCGGTTACCTCAAATAGAGGCACTTAAAATAACTCCATCAAAGCAAACAATCTCTAGCATCCCCACATCCCTACAATGCACCTCGATTCCCCAACATGAGTTGCTTATTTTCATGTCCTTCCTTTTACGACGGCTCATTTACCAGAAGTAATATATTTAGTGTTAAGTCTGGAAATGTACACTCAACCATAGCTGCTAGAGGGTTGTGAAAATTTGTGTCCCGGGCTTTTTAGACTCGTCTACCCATGTACTATCTGAAACCAATGGGGTGTGTTGGTTGCCGAATGTGAAATATTTTGGCATTATTTTCACCTCTCCTACCCCACTGAAAGGAATCTTTACCCATATGAAGCCAGCGATGGAGCTCAGGCTAACATACAAGCCTGTGCTCTTTCAATGGACGACAGCTGTCCTGTATCTTATGAGCACTAAGCTCACATACTATTTTTGATAAGGAGGATAATGATTTAAATCACATATTCTCCTGGTGTGTTTTGATGTGATCTTGCAGGCCATTTCTGTTTTTTGAAACAGAGATGGGAAATTATTTTTTAAAACAACAACAACAACAAGGAAACACATATTGATTGGCTGCGGTTGTTTTGAAGTTGCTGTTTTGTTTGCAACTGCCGGCCTGCTAATCTTCCCAGTGAGAACACATCCCAATTTCCGTGTCTGGAGACAAACCTTCAGGAATCAGTAGAGTTATTCTAATGTCAGGCAGTGAGAAGCATTGCTAGGTTTTCTGCCCCACTGTTTTGCTAGCGTCTGCCAGAACATCGTGTGGTAAAACCTCAAAACAAAAACAGAAAACCCTACCCCCCAAAAAATCTCCTAAAATGTTTGTTTCACTTTAGGTTTTGGGTGGCCAACTATTTTATTTATTCTTTATTTTACCTTTGCCACATTTTCCTGTCTGTGAGGATAGACTTTTAATGTGGACACATGGGTGCAAGTCTAGCCCAATAAAAACACAAATGAGAATTATCCTGTTAGGCCTACATGATAAACATGGTTCACACACACACCCCGTTCTCCACCCCCCAGTCGCCTTCAAGTGCACCTGGCTGGTTAGAAGGCCGATATCCAAAGTGCAGTTCGTTGGATTTGTTTCTCTTGGAACAAATCCAAGTATTTATAGAGGTAGGCTGCTGTTTTGTTTTTAATTGTTGGGGGGAGGAATGCTTTCAGGCCTAGCTGTTCCCTCCCTCCTTTCTGGAAGTCTTGCACCTGTTTTTATAGCAAAGTCACCATCAGTGCTTATAGTTTTATGCATGAATATAGAGAGGGAGGAAGGGAGGGAGGGAGTTATGTGAGTTAGCTGTGATGCTGCCAGTCAGGAAAATATTGCAAGAGTTTGGTATGAAATCATGAAATAAGTAGCATTCTAGAAAACCATGTGCTCCTTGATGAGGCCGTAAATTAATCTGAGTCATGCTTTTTTTAATAGCACAGAGGTGTAATAAAGAGGACTGGAGCCTCTGTATTTCCAAGTTTGATATGGATCTCCCTCAAGTTTTTTGCCCATGTTAGAAAGCAATGGGCTCAGGACTGTCTCCAATTTCAAGGCATCCCTCAGCAAAGCATCCTTGGTGAGTCCCCATTATGGGGTTGGATGCTGTGGGCATTGTGGAAAATATCACATAGTGGCTCGTAGCCAGTGCCGGATTTATGTATAGGCTAAGTAGGCTGAAGCCTAGGGCCTCTAAATCTAGGGGGCCTCGCGAGCCTGACATCTCCCCAGTGCCACAGTCTCCCCTCTCCCAAAATTGCAAACCCAAAACTTCATGCAAGGGCAGGGCAACTTAGACCCAGCAACTATGAGACTCAGGACTAGCCAGTGGGTCCCAATTTGAAGAAGTGGGGCCCAACTTTAGGTTTTTTTTGTTGGGCCACAGTTCACAGCCAAAGTCTGCAAAATCTTATAGATATAAATAAAATCCATCTAGATTGCCCTGGTGTGCGGGCTCCCCTTAGGAGCAGCCTGCAGGGCCCAATTTGGCCCAATTGCTCCAGTTGCCTTAAGGTCAGCTCTGATGAAACTGTGCAGGTGTTGGACTGACCTTCTAGGGTCCCTGGTGTCACTATTCAGACTACAGACTCAAGGACTTGTTATGGAAATAAAGGGGGAGGCACTTACTGGAAATCAGTTTTGTCACCTCTCCCCCCCCCCCAAAACCTGGGACGATGAGCCCAGCCACCTTTTATTCACAGTCGCATAAGCACTACACTACAGCATGGCCATAAACCTGTACGTTCAACTGCTGAAACACACACCCAATATGTAGCAATGGAGATTTATGTTACTGCTTACTTACCTTCCCCCCAGAGCGGTACCTATTTATCTACTTGCACTGCGTGCTTTTGAACTGCTAGGTTGGCAGGAGCTGGGACCAAACAGCAGGAGCTCACCCTGTCACAGGGATTCGAACCATCGACCTTTCTATCAACAAGCCCAAGCAGCACAGTGGTTTAGACCACAGCATTACCCGCGTCCCTAGTAATCACACTTAAGCACATTTAACTCCATTTTTGGACTGTATGTTTGTTCCTAATATGCCTTTGGAACTTCTAGCTGAGTGGAACTACAGACATATTTCATTCCTGTAGCCTCTGAGCTTATAGATACATTGGATTTGCACTGGTTTTAGGGCTTCCTCCAAAGAATTCTGAAAACTGAATATTGCTGAGGATACGGAAAATTATCTCCTAGAGACCCTTAGCCTTCTTACACAACTACGGTCCCTAGGGTTCCTCAGGGAGAGAATGATTGTTAAATCAGTCTAAACCTTAGCCCTTTCGGTCATTCGGTCACAGTTAATGAATATGCATTGGGCGATGAGAGAAATCAATGGCAGGCTCAACAGCTGGTTTTCATTGGCTTCATCCTATTCATTGAAGCATATGGACCTTTTTTAAAAATGCAAATTGCAGGCAGCAGATTACCAGGTCAGGAGCATCCCAGACCCCGAGATTTCAGGGTCCAAACCTGAGACCAAAGGGTGGCTCCTGGTGATGTCACAAGGGGATGGCCCCCAGTGATGTCATCGCACATGGTTCATTAAGCATTAATCACAATCACTGAGAGCATGTCTAACAAATGTGTGCACATGCCACTGCTTGAAAATTGAGATAGAAGCCCCACCTGCTTCCCTCCGAAATAATTCACCTAGTCTCCACTCCACTTCAGATGGAAATAAATAATAAACATCCCCTCCGGTCCAGACTCTCCAGTTCTCAATCCTGTCTCTCAGCCCTCCAGTCTCCTTTGGTCAATTTTTTGACCTCAACTTCTTCTAAGACTTGATCTAGGGATTGCTGTGGGTGGTTGCTCTGCATGTGCTCTGCTCACTTCTGCAACCCTGTGCCTTGCACCAGGAGTGCATACACCCATCCTATTCTTGAGCCCAGCCCAGTTCTTTTTTCCCCTCTACCCACCACTAAGCTCTACAGACAAAAGTTAATTCACAGCCAGCTCCTGCCCAGCTGAAGCTTGCAAGCTACATGCACAACAGTAGTAGGAGTAGCAATGGTACTTTTGCTCACCTAATAAATCAAGCCTGCCCCTTAGAATCCTGTAATTGTTGGAAAGGAGCACAAGGGTCATCTATCATCTAGTACAACTCCCTGAAAAGCAGGAATCTTTTGCGCAATGTGGGGATCAAACCCATGTCTCTGAGAAGAAGAGTCTTGAGATCTGTTGACTGAGCTGCTCAAGGTCAGCCTTGGAGATCTTGCAAGGTGGAAGGGACATCTCTATCCAGACTGGAAAGGGTTTCTGTTGTGTTGGTGTGCCATTTTTTCCTTTCATCTTCCTCCTCCCTGCCTTCTTTCAATGATTATCCAGTACAGCATTTATAGGTAGCCCTTATTCTCAGGCTGTTGTGTTTTTAAAAGAAAATCACACCAAAAAACCAATTTAGGATATTTGAATGCAGGCTGTTTGGACTGAAAGAAAACACATAATCTGTAATAGTGGGCCATTAACTTCATTTAAAGAACACGTTTTACAGTTTACTTTATAGGCTTTATCATAATTTTTACTGCGAGCGGTATTGTTCTGTGATTGGACTTTGAAAATAATGGCCAATATAATAAATAGCCATTTCCTAGGACAGATAAATAACTGTGTTTTTTTTAAAACAACAACAACAACATAGAAAAACAATTCTGGATTCAAGAGTAAAATGGCACTTTGAGAAAGTGTTTTGCATGTTATGCATGTTTACTGGGAAGTAAATCCTTTTGTGTCCAAAAGAGCTTATTCCACTTAGTTCTAACAATCCTTTTCTCCCTTCAGCTTGGATTTTATGAGCTTTCACAGCATGGAATCTTTAATCTGCCTTGGCCCAAATACATATGATGCAGCACCTTTGCTAAGCAGGTCTGGTTCTGTTCAGTGCCTCAGTGGAACTCCTGGGAGCCCTGTGTAACAGTATGTCTGCAGCCTTGGCTTCCAAGGACAAAATGCAGAATAAGATTATTATGGGTATAACGTAACGTAATCTGTAGACATTAGCATGACGATGCATCATGCGTCACTTGCTTACTTCTCCAGATCAAGCTGCTGTGAAAAGAATAGCAGCGGGCTGGTCTAGGTTTTCCTAGCCATTTGGCATCCCCAATAATGAAATGGGAGTGACAGCAATGCTCCTGTTGCTCTCTGAGAGTCTATGCATTGCTATGTTTTGCTGCTTGTTTTATCGCCTCATACTTTATGGTCAATTTGTCTGCTATCGATTTAGGAAAGCTGCTTGTCTCTTTGCCTGTTCTCTATGCATTTGGACACCTCTTAAGATGCCGTAAGCACATTTTGCATGATGTTTCCTGAGATCAAAGAGCAGGTTTCTGTCTATGCATGGATACAAATGGATACAAAATGGTGGGGTCAACCTTCCAAAATTTCACTGGTTTTAACCACTGATTTCTTTTCAATTTTAATAATATTTTTTATTGATTTTCAAAAATATAAACATATAGCATAAAACAATTCAAGAGCCAATTATCGAGATTACTCTGAGTCTCCCGACTTCCCCCATCCCTTCCATAGGTCCTTTTGATGCTATTTTCAACTGCATATCAATACTTTTCCATTTTTTCATCTTCCTAAGTTATCTATACATTCTGTTACTTTACAAGTGTATTTAAAATCCTGCTAATGTTTTGACCTGTTCACAATGATTTTGTATATACATTATGAATATTTCCCATTCTTTTTAAAATTTCTTGTCTTCTTGATTCCTGAGCTTCCCAGTTAGTTTTGCCATTTCGGCATAGTCCATCAACTTGGTTTGCCATTCTTAACCACTGATTTCAAAACTGTACTGATCTTGTTGGTTTCTTAGAATTCCCAAACAATGCTGGGCACTTACCATAGGTAATATTATTATTAATAATAATAAGGTAATATTGAGCACCAGGCTGCACCACCATTTTGAAGTTGTTGTGTGTGTGTGTGCACGCGCGCATGTGCTAAGGGTTGGATCCAAGCTTAGTCATGCTCAGAGTAGACCCAATCAATGGGTCAGTTCTAAGTATTGAACCTTACATAGGTGCCATCTCGTGCTGAAGATTGTGGATGCTCCCAATAAGGGGCAACTTTGCCCCAACTTTGCCCATTGACTTTGGTGGGGACCCACCCTCCACAAATATATCATTGTGGGTGCAGAAGCACCCACAGCCCCTTGGAGTTGGCTCCAGTGGGACCTTGTGTGTCTAATCACACTCATATTTCTGAACGTTGTTTGCTGCAGCTTACATGTATCTCAAATAAGCAAGCAATACTCTAACAATGTCTCCTTGATCAGGACAATTTGTTGCCTGTCATATTAAAACAGTATCAGTAAGTGGAAAGGTCATTGAACAGATGTAACAATTTTCCCCCCATGTCCCCTGAGTGGTGGGATGAGAAGCATCAAGGCATCTGCACTGTGTGTCTGTTTGCCTCCTTTTCTTTTGGTCTAATGAGTTTTTTCCCCCCATCTCATCTGGGTACTCAACGAAAATCAATGCAGCTAATGATGGGCGTTTGAGGCTTGCAGTTTTCAAAGAAGTAGGTAGGAGTGGTTGGTTGCTATTATCTTTTGTTGCTAGAGGAAGAGGAGGCTGAAAGGGGTCCACTGACCATGTGAATTGGGAGTGTGAGCACTGACCCTCAAAACCAATCATTCAGGAGTAACATCATTTGTCTAACAAAAGTATCCTGTTGTGAGCAATACAAAACTATAGTGAAGAGTCCATTAACTTATGTCTCTGAAATGCTTATAGTATGAAAATCTCATGAAGCAGTGCAGATTGGATTTGTGTGGATGCTATTCTATTAGTTATAAATGGTTGGATTTACTATATTTTGGAATTATGTTTCTAAGCCACCTCAAATGGAAGAGGCAGGGTAGAACAGAGTAGATCTTGAGGTTCAGCTTTTCACCTGTTGCTGTTTTTCTATATGAATTGGATTGGCCCCAAAAGACCGTCATCTAAAATTTTGAGGCTGCTACTGAATAAGACTTTGGGATTTCAAAGACCAATACCCCCTGATGTAATTTGCAATGTCAGGTGGGCAACACCCCACCCCCACTCACACACACGTCAAATTTGGCCCGCAAGGCAGATCCTGGAGGCAAAACCAGCTTGTCATCCTCAAATAAGAAGAACAATATGGACGAGTGAAATGAATTGCTCCATTTCTCAGATTAATTATATCTGTTTGCCAAAACCTAAACTCATCTATCTTTCACCAGGAACCCTAAAACCTGTGACATGGTGAAATAGTATCAGTGTATGGTGCTGAAAAATATTTCAGAAAGATTATCCTGCCAAACTCCATTTGCTCTCAAGTGGCAATGGCTACTAATATTATGCAGCCATTCAACCTTATTTTGGGCCTTGCTTCTCCAGTACCCGTTCCCAACTTGATGTCAGTGACCACTTCAATGTAACTTGGCTAGGACTCCAGGAAGGTTCTCCTATCTATGATATATCATGTTTTCTGCTTTGGTTTCTCCTGTATGACTTCTCAATTTGTGGGAGAATGATTTGATGCACCACAATGGCCTAGATCTGTACAGTACATTTTTTCACCTTTAAACATTTATACCCAGCTTTGCCATGTAGGTTCCAAAGCAGCTTACAGCAATAAAAGATACAATTCATTGTGATTTGTCACACATTGCTAAGTGGGCTTCACGCTTGTTCTGATAACAGAGGAATTCTCTACTTCACTTAATTCCTTGGGCATGGATGGTGTGATATGCAGGCTGGTTTAAAGAGGTAGATCATCTTTGAAAGGACATCATCTGAGTGGCAAAGGGCTGATTCATTGCCAGCTTCAGCTCACCTTTGGGAGTAGGCAACAAAAGTCAAGCTCTTGCCAACTGATAGGAGCATTCCAGGAATAAGGTGGGTTTGCCCACAAATGGGGGCAGGAGTGACCATCAGCTTGTTCCCTAGCTTCTACCTGCCCCCATCCTCTTTTTTTCCCTTGTTGCATAATCTGTAGTTAAAGCCATGAACCTGATCTCAGATCTTCCACCTTCATTCAGCTGGGGAGCAAAGGCCCTGAGTCTCAGCGGCTGATGATATTATAGGGATTTTGGGTACTAAAACAATGCCAAAGGTTTTTCCAACCGAATCCGTGTCTCCTCAGGGCTTTGTTTAGCAAGGAAGGCTTCCTTTGCTAGAGGATAAAGTCTTGAGCCGTTGCTGTTCTATTCCATCATGGCTTCCGGCCAACGCTGTTAGCTTTAAAATTTCAACACAAGTTTCTGTAAAGCAATAAAAAATTGACTGAATTTTCCTTTTTCCAGGCGTGATTCCAGTTAGACACCTTTTTTGCATTTCTCTATTCATTTAGATTTCTGATGAGTTTCATAAAGATCCCACAGTGTTGCACTGGCTCAAAGCAATTGACTGTGGGCTTTAAAAATCAAGCAATAAAGTCATCTATTAATGTTTATTTTCTCAAAGGTCAAGTGATAAAAATAGGCATGTGCCTGGTAATTATTTGCTTTTTAAAAAAAGAAACAGTGCATTTCTGTCATCGGTTGTAGTAGCAACCCGATGCGCTATTCATTTCACACAAAACAGGCCGAAGGAACTTGTAAAACTTCAGCTGCCAGGGTGGCAATTCACAGGATTAGGCCATAAAAGACATCCTGGATATATTGACAGATCTCCATTAGTGCAGATAAACATTTGCTACTCACAGATGTGGTGTTTGAAAGTTCTGCTGTGCTCTGCTAGCGCTGTGTTGATTTTACGTGACTTGTAGCACTCTACAATATTCATCCAATTTCATTGCGAAACTTGTTGGAATTCACATTATCCATATCATGTTAGCAATGAATCTTGGCCATTGACCATACGCAGATTTCAAAACCCACTGTATCCTCCTGCCCAAATAGCAGTGTGCAATTAGTAGCATTGTTAAACTGATCTTCTCAATAAAAGCCAGTGTGGTATATAGTGAGAGACCAGAGTTCAAAACCCCACTTGGCCATTAATCTCAATGGGTGACCTTGGGCCAGGCACTGCCTCTTAGCCTAACCTACCTCACAGGGTTGTTGTGGGATTAAATGACAGGGTGCCCTGAGCTCCCTGAAGGAAAAGTGGGATAGAAATGAAAAACATAAATTAAATAAATATGGCCATGCCCACCCCGAGTTACTATGGGCAGTGTGAGGGTCTGAATATGTTTGCCACCTTTCCTCTGGCAGGATTTCATGTCAAGCAAAGAAACAATCAAATGCATCTTTCTCAACGTTGACAAGCACTGCCCCAGTTGAATTTCTTTTTGCTTTGGATCTGTTAAAACTTTACAGAGCATGAGTCCTGCTAGAAATGAAAGCAGGGATGGGATTGCAAGATACTAAAGCTGATCCGCAAATGCATACTGGTAGTACAATTTGTAAACGAGCTGTTAACTCTGGGCGATGGTGAATATTCTTATTAAAGAAACACAGTCTTCAGTTAATCTTAGCTTCTTCAATACTTTTTCCTAAATTATGTGAAGAACATTTATGGTGTGCAATTTAAGGAGTGTGCAATTTAAGGAGTGTCCCATATTTTTAAATATCAGAGCAAATAATATTTGTGATCATGGAAGAACGTGGAAAGTTCAAACTTGTCCAAGATAGGGAGAATTAATTGGAATGTTCTGGGAGTTTCTTAGCTGGGTGAAATTAACACCTTCCCAAAAATCTATTCTTCATTCTTAAATAAAATTTAAACAACAGAAAACCTCTTGTGTGTGTGGCTTTTGAATATGGCGTCTGCTTTTTTGAATATAGCTTTTTAAATTTAGTGTAACAAAAGATGTTTTTCTCAGAAGTTATATTGTAGTTAGCTTATATTTAATAACTTGTTTATATTTTATATTTGATAATTGATAAGTATTGATATATATATATATATATATATATATATATATATATATATGTCTTCTCAAAATAAAATGTAAGAAATAAAGCTCTGTCTTTCTTTAACCTGAACAGTTCAATCCTATGCATGTTTACTCAGGAGTAAGTACTACTAAGTTTCACAGAACCTATAGGCAGGGTTGCATAGAATTGTTTTAAACTGTTTAGTTTTGTTGAAATTAATTAGGCTAAGCTGGTTTATGAGCAAATATTCTGGTTTAAGTGCTTGGTGGATCCCAGCCAAGAAAATACATATTTTCAGGTTTAAGTGCAAGTAAGCTGCCTTGAGTGGTTTATGAATCACAGCCAGGAAAAGACTATTTTGATCAATGAAAAGAGATTACTGAATCTGAAACAAATCATTACTTCGCAAAAAAAAAAAAAAACTCCATAAAGCACCTGCAAAAGTGTTAAGAAGTCAGTTTGCACCCAATATTGATGTAGTCGATCATATAATCAAAATAATGAAAGAGAAAACCTTTCACCAGTCTCAAATGGTGCTTTCCTGGCTTCCTACTATCATCAGCTTAATTCACTTATGGAGTGAAGCAACTGGCTTTTAAAGATAATCTCTAACTGGGAATCCCAGCACCGCTTGAAATTATGATTCTTTTCTCTTAGAGTTATGCCCTTGTTTTCCAGGACCAAATTTTCAACTGCCATGGCTTCATATTAAAGACAGAGCCCTTTGTAGGCCTGATCAGGTGAACTGCTCTCATAGCCTATCAGTGTATGAGCAAGGCTGCACCAACTTGCCCCTTTCCTCACATTGCACATGCCAACTAGCCCCGCCCCCCAGCCCCCACATGTGCATCACAAAAAATTGCAGCGGGGAGGCTGTCATGTATGCAGCGAATGAAAGAAGGCTATTCTGAACCCTGCACAATTGAGGCTCCAGATCTTGTGGAAGCTTTCATATATACAGATGGACACCCAGAGATATTATGTGTGGAAGAAGGCAAGCCTAGCCTCCAATTTTTTGCTGCCTGAAGAACAACAGCAAATGGGGACACCCCTACCTAAGTCAAGATGCATCGTATCCCTGAACATGCAAATATATGGCTTTGAAGAAACAGAGCCCAAAGCAATGAGGCAGGGCCAGAACTGAATTTAAGCCACAGCACTTCCCTTGGGTTTGGGCATTGCTTTGCGCTTTTTTCTGCATTCACCAGGGATTAATTGCTTTTGTAGACAGATCTGCCCATGCTTGGGAGGCCCAGGAAGAATGGACAAAGGAAAGGAGCTGCCACCCCTCAGTTTCTGCCACCTGAGGCATCCCTCTCACTTGGTCTAATAGCAAGCTATAGTAGCTATAAAAATCATGGACTATTCTAATCCCTTAATTCCCCTAGAGAACGAGAAAGCCAGAGAAATCAGTAGAGACAGACCCTTGTAACTTAATCCAGAAGAACGGGAACTAAAGAGAAACTGTGTTTCTTATTTCTACAGAGATGAGGGGAAGAATTAAGTGGGGCGCAGCCAGAGCCGGATTTAGATGAAGAGAAGCCCTAGGCTGCTCCACTTGTGAGTCCTCCCCCCATCCCCCACTCTCACGACTAGAAGAAAATGGAAGTGAAGCAAACAAAATTGAGTGAAGCCAAGTATGATGGCGGGTATTCAAAATTCTGCAATTCACAATTTCTCCTCTAAAGGACGTAAGATGTTATTGTTAAATACCATGGTGATTTTTAAAAGTGCATAAAATTTACTTTTGCAATAGCTGAACTTTGTAAACACTTTGTGGAATAAGCATTATTTCTTAGGAAAGGGTCTACTTAGCCTATACATAAATCTGGCACTGGGTGCAGCATTTTCTTGACCCAAAGGCCAAGGGGTGTGTGTGTGTGTGTGTGTGTACCAAATCCTGTACAACTTGCAGTTCATTTTAAGACATATGTCCCTCACAACAGTCTCTAGAGAAAGGGATTCCTCTGTTGTCATCGGGCATCTTATTAACACAGTCTTACTGGTGGGTAGACGGCAAAGTAATACCTATTAGAATCCCCTAAAGAATGTTCAGCTGGTCCATCACTTATCAGATTCCAGTTGTTCTTTTCCATTTCTAATGCCAGAGCTTCAAAGGGATATGGTCAGTGTTAAGCCCTCTTCAGAAAGTGGAGTCAGTTGCTTCCAGTTTCTATTCACTGTGGGAAGAGAGAACGTATGTCCAAGGAGGTGTGGAGAAAAATGCAAAACAGGTGGATGAACCAAACAAATGCAGACGAGAGCCAATCTTACTGCCTTAGACATGTTGGCATCTGATTTGGGGGAGACGGAACCTGAAATAACTTTCTCTTCCATCAGCAGCACCCCGTGGCAGTTGGTACATCCCAACAGTTACCTTACCTACTTCATGGATAGCTTCAGTGACCCTTTTCTTTCCTTCATGCGTTAATATTTTTCCTTCACAAAGTTTTACACTTTTTTTGGAAAAAGTAAGAGCTGAGAATTAGACCAAACCAGTCAGTAAAGCCAAACTGTGGGGCAGGCAACTAGGTGAAGGTGAAGACCCTTTCCAAGGTCACCTCTATGTGTTCTAAGAATGTGAGGAGGAAATCTATTTTATCTCTCATAACTGAGTGATGCTTTTCCTTCCTGAGATACTGGTCTGGCAGTTTTGACCCTTGTAAGGTAAATCCCTGTCAGACCAGGAGGATTGAACCTGCCATACAATTTGCCATAAAATATGGTAGAAAGCAACAGAAATAAGGACACAGCGGATCACTAGGAGTGAACTGGATATGGCCATGCTCACCTGAACAACAGTTTTTCATCATAACCAAACCCTTAAAGTATTGTTATTTCTGCTGAACAACTGAATTCATTGAGGCACAATTCATTCATATGATCTTGTATGACATGAAAAAGGTATTGTGTCACAACTTTTCACTGTGATTTTTACAGCAGTATCCCGAGCCAACATTATCAGGTCACTGAAAAATTTCATCATAGGGTCTAACAGCATAGAATTTCAAGTCTTATCTGAAGAATGGATATGCATGATGTCTAAAACATTAGTAACATGTTTTAATATTGATTACTATGGATGATTAACACTGGATGACACCTCTCCATTGGTCACATGCAGGGGAACCAGCACACCTGCCTCACTTCTGCCATCCCAAGATGTTCAAGTGCTAAAACACCATCCAAATACACGATGTGCATAGATGTATGTAGGCCAAAAACCATGTGGCCGATCCCCTGGAGGGGCGGAATCTGGCAATTGATTGTGTTTTGGGGGCCTATGTGGTGCAATCAGTTTTACATATGTTGACTGTTAGACCATGTAGATAAGCAGGTGTGATGAAGGCAGAGCTTGTGAACCAGGTAAGTCAAGTGTACAGGTATAGTAGACTCGTTCTCCTTAAGATGTGGAGAGGTGTCACCCGATCCAGCCCTGAAAAATTTACACTTAAGTTGAAGCTGGGCTTAATGTCATTAACCTTCTTGAATTTCGAATGGACCGATATTTCAGAGTCACAATTTTTAGATGTGCCACCATAATTGCAAGACATTGATCATTCACGTCTACCATAACGTGACAGAAATGCATTGCAAATGGCTAGTGAAATCGTCTTGCTCTCTTGCAGCAGTTGAGATGTTAATGAAAAGTATGGCCGAGGCATTCCTCCCCCCCTTTTTATCGTGTCTTAGCTCGATGTCATTTGCTTGGGAAGTGAACCTGCTGAGTGTAACAACATTTTAAAGAGGATTGTTTAGAGTGAAGTTCAGCATGAGGGCACCATAAGTACCAGTGTTCTTTATGGAAGATAGATTTATAGGAGCAATTTAATAGCAATGATGCTGTGTTGTTTCTTTTAAAAATGGTCCATTTCCAACAAAGTATTATAAAAGAGGCGGGACACTGATAAGGCTATGAATATATGGTGTTAAACACATTTCATTTCAGGAACCAGTCGAGAGAAATATTCCCAGGAATATGACCTTGAAGTTATGTGTGTTTCAGAGATCTAAATATTTGAAGTGCATAAAATGCTCCATTTGGCCATTTTAATGTATTTCAGCCTGTTCATCTGCAGCCTTTTATTCACAGTTCCCTTTAAAATGGAAAGTCTCTCAGCAGCATGTTTACTATTCAGAATGGATGCCTAAAATGCAATCGAATGGCTGCTCTGGATAAACTGCATTTGTTGTACCTACCGAAGTACAGCAAAAAAGTTAATTTCCCTGTCTTCTTTACTGAGCTACTAAGCGTGCAATTTTTAAAACTGAATTTGGTAGGAGAATTTACAGCAAACTCATGGAGATGAAGGTCTGGACAGACCTTTCAAAGTGATTTAACTTTGCCTAGGTCAAGCATGCCATCATAATTATTTTTACAGATTATTTTTACATGAGATGAGCCACCACCACCCCTAAAAGAGAAGGCCTCAAATAGTCCCTGTCTTGCCCCATATGCTCTACATCTCATTTATCCATAAAAGAGATCATCACTTAATCAAAATATTCTGCAAAATATTTCTTTTCCTCCACAGGTCCTTTAACCTACATTGAAGGGGGAGGACCCTCATGAAAGCTATCTAGCTTGCTTGCTTTCTCAGTAGCAATGCAGTAAATATAAAATAGATTGCAGCATTTGAAAGCTCTTTAATTGCAGAAAGCAATTGTACCATACATGTCAATGGACAGACCCAAGGAGGAGGAGCTGCAGTTTCCCCTGTATAACATGGAATCCTATTTCCTGTGGAAAGATTTGTATTGGCAGTGCACTGAAGATGGAAGGTCAGAGTTTAATTTATACTGTAAACAGTTCTTCAGGGCTAACTGTGGAAACCTATCTGCAGAAACAATCATAATATTAGTCTTGGAAGCAGGTTTTATGTTCGTTGCTTGAGAAACTGGGCAATGGCTTCCAAAAATCTACATTGTCTGTTTTTCAGCGGATGGAATTCTGTGCTGTTGTGATCGATGGGGATTTTAAAAACGGATTTCATCAGATGTGGATTAGTCCCCCGGCTACTAGGAATAATATGAGAGATTCAAGAATCTGTTCTATCAATATGACCTAACTTCTTGCATCATTGAAACAATGGTGTCCTTAACCATAACCAAGTTATGTCAGAGTCTTGGTGACAAGATATGAATATCTAATATTTCAGATATTTAATGCAATTTGATTGTTTTGTCAATTAGATTATAAATGTAAATTATCCTGGGTGAACCTTGGTGAATGGTTCAGTATATGTCTGATTGTAAACCAGTCCCTGGGAGATTATAAAGGTGACTGTATTTTCACATATCCTTGCACACAGTGGCGTAGCGTGGGGGGTGCAGGGGGGGCCGGCCGCACCGGGCGCACCATCTGGGGGTTAGGGTTAAGGGGCGCAAATCCACGGGTTAGGGGGTGCAAATTACTTGCCTTGCCCCCGGGTGCTGACAACCCACGCTATGCCACTGCTTGCACAGATTGGTTATGAATTTCTAAGAATCTGCTATGTCACTCCCTCTTGCTCCTTCATTTATTTAAGACATTTCAGTCATTTTTCATCAATAACCTTCACACTGCCTCATTCAACTAGGGCTTTTTAGTTTTTAGCTGGGTTGTAGAAACAGCCCCATGCTGACATTGATTCTTTGTAATCTCGTCCCAACACACATGCCATTCCCAGATCCTCACTTATAAATCCTGGTTCTCTATTACAAGACACTGCCAAGAGAAAGAACCCTCTTTAAAGTAGACAGTGATGCAGGTCCATCAGGTCCCCAAACTAATTTTCATTCTAACCCAGGTGTTCAAACTGGCTTCTGTAGGTAGTGACTCCTGGGTGAAATCAAAGGGCCCACGTGCTAGCTCTTAATCCTCAGACTGACATCTTCTCTTCGGGAAGCTTTGATGTTCTGTGGGGTGTGAAACCTTCCTCAGGATTCATGTGGATTAGTCTCGCTGGGAAAGAAGAGTCATTCTGCATTTGTTTTCTGTGGATGACCTGCTCTCTCTTTAGACAGAGCCTGCACTGAGGCATAGAGCCGGGTTGGCTGATTTATGGCTCCTAAAGAGGCAGAAGTCAACAAGGAAATGCAGAATTTACCATAAAAGAAAATATTCTCCAGTCATGGACATACATAAAGAACTGATGAAAGCCAGGCTTAGCAGTTTGTGGCAGTTGTCTGGGACATTAAAAAGGGGGAGGAGGTGGACTTTGTAGGCACAGCAGATGGAGGCTGAAGAATGTTAGGCCCTATTAAAAAAGGTTTGTGCAATGCACGGTGTGGAGGAAATGGCTAAAAGCTTGGGGATAAGACATTTTTGGACTCGGTGCCAGTGTCTGACTTCTTTATATTAATTCCATTGAAATAAACAGTTTCTCAGTTTTGTGCTATTCACAGACGCAAGCAAAACGGTTGGAACAAATGCTTGAAATTCTAACAATTAAAGGAAAGCAGGAACTCTGTACAAGTGTATGGGACACATTTATTATGGGATAAGGAGCCTCCATTAAAAACACAAACTGAGTAAAAGCAGGAACAGGATAAGAAAGGAAAGCAGGAGTTCTGATAAGTGAACTTTTGGCATTAAATGTGGTCATTTGGAAAACCAGTGCTTTTTTCCTGAGGGTTCTCAAGGGTACGCAGTAGTGGCATCTATTTTTTTCCAAATGTTAAAATTGTGACACTTACTGTAACAACTTCATGGTGAGTACCGGCACCTTTTTTCTAAAAAAGAAGAAGCACTGCGAAAAACAAACTGTTAAAGTGTTTCATTCAAAAATCTACCATTGGGATATAAAAACAGAATAGAAAATTATAGCACCACCACCATCATCACGTCCCCTTACTCACAGAAATGTCTCAAAACAACTTAGAAACATTCTGGAATTGCAGTTACTGCACACAAATGAATAGTGGCTAGTTATACATGTTATTACAGTGGAACGTCGGTTTCCGAACGTAATCCATTCTGAAAGTCCGTTTGAATGCCGAAATGTTCAAAAATCGAGGATCAAAGGGCTGTCAGCAAGTTTAAGGGGGGAAATTGAGAAATGCGCCTCAGAAGCCGTTCGACTTCTGAGGTATGTTCGAAAACGGAAGCATTCACTTGCTTCATTTGCTGCCAAGGAGTTTGGTGGAATCTCCTTCTTTGGAGATCTTTAAGCAAAGGCTTGACAACCATATGTCAGGATTGCTCTGATGGTGTTTCCTGCTTGGCAGGGGGTTGGACTCGATGGCCCTTGTGGTCTCTTCCAACTCTATGATTCTATGATTCTATTCTATGATTCTAGGTCTTCGGCATTCAGCTTCTGAAATGTTCGGCAGGCGAGATGTTCAAAAACAGCAGTTTGTACTGAGATTCACATACAAACACACAAAGAAACATATGCCAGCTGCATTTGAGCTAGTTGGGTAAAGCTGCACATGTTCATTTCAATCAACTGAAGCCAGAACTGTGGCAGGTACTGGGAGCTTTATAGCTTTTCTACCGTATGTCTGTTCCACTCCAGCCCCATGCCCCATCCCACCCCCAGTTTCCATCCTTGGTCTTCCACTGCTATAAAATAGGCCGAAGCAACCACCTGGCAGTTGCCATAGTCTGTTTTTATCCTTCCCACTGCTGCTGTTTTTGCAGTCTTCAGCCAGGCACACTGATCTCTTTTGGACCTGACTCATGAAAATATAGAGCTCCCTTTTCAAAACCCTTTTCCTGCAGCTTTCCTTCATAGAGCTGTCAGACAAAGAAGAGATTAATACAAAGAAACCCCGTTTTCTAAACCTCCACCTGCCAAAAACATTGTTTAAATCACACAGTGAACTCAAACGCTGCCCCCTCCCCACCAAAGCATTTGTTCAAGTAAAGTCATGGGGTATGTGTGTGTGTGTGGAGGGAGGATTTCAGAAAGAGGGAGCAGAGAGAAGCAAGAGGGGTGGTTGTAGAACATGGGAACACAATGGAAGAAAAACAAAAAGTGAAAAGCCATACAAAAATAAGTACTGAAAAATGTAAATACAACAACACACCCATACTTGGAAATGTGGGTTTTGGCCTTTGGAGTAAGGGCATAGGAATTCAATTCAGTACAAATTTAAAGTGGGATCTATCTAATTTGCTCTTTCGGAAATAAAGTGCAAACCAAAATAGGGCTATCCTTAGAAATGTGTTTTCCTCTGAATTTTGCAGTGCAGCACTCCAACCAAAGTAATGTGAGTGGGCTGGAGGTGGCAGTGATGGGCTGAGTCGGCCAGGGGAGGTGGGGGGCAGGGCAGTGGCGATATGATAGCTTGGAGTGTCCCAGATTTGGGACAGAAAATGTTGGAGCATATGCATTTTTGTATAGAATTTTTACTAATACGTGCATTTTTCTACATATTATGTGTCTGGAGAATTGCATTGCAAAATAATTTTGAAGGATAGCTTGTGTTTCAGTTGGTGTATTATTTCAGAAAGTGTGAATTTGGTAGCTTCTCCTTCAAAAGCAAACTTAATCTAATTTCACCATCATCCCTACCTGTTTATTTTGGCCTTTAATGTATTTTTGTGGGACCCACCTCTTCTGTTTTGTAGAATCTGCATTGTGCTGCTTTTTGGGGAATCGGTTTACTTGTTTTTATAAGTGTATATAAAGTTTTTTTTTACTTCTTTTGAATTGTATGATCATAATGATGTAATCCGACCAGCGACCTTACGGTAAAGAAATCTTATAAATAAATAAAAATAAACAAATGAACTTTTTCTGCCTTTTAAAGCCGCTCTTGTGTTGTTGTTCTTTTTTGTAATGGAGGTTATGTCAAATAACTGAGTTCCCTGTTGTGAGATCTTCTTAACCATATTTGGTTACAACAGAAGTAGCTTCACTGTTATAAGATTATGAGCTAGGATTAGAACCATTTCCATCTAGCTGGGAAAACAAACCCATTCTTCACCATTTGAGACTAGCTCTGTTTTGACAATGAGCACTCACACTTTGCACTGTGGGTGCTCTTTCGGAATCGTGCGTGTCGCTTTGCACCCCGGGGAAATTACCAGTTTGTATGGGCTGGCCTGCCTCTCAGTGTTATTTTTTGGAGGTTCACACCCAGCCTCAGTTAGTCAATTGACACTGCTGGAAGGTGGGGCCAGTCGCATAAATAGAGGGTGGAGCCAGCAGCAGGCAGGGATTCAGCTCAGGAGATTCACCCTCCCTACTCTCCCTTTGTTTAATTTTTGTTGTTTGCAGGTTAACCTTTTTTCCTCCTGTTTAGCGGGTGCTGCTACAGCCTTTTGACTGGTTGCTATTGAAGAGCAGGGAAGAAATTTACCTGCATTGCCAGGTTTTGTCTTCCCCGTAGCAATTCGTCACAACTTTGGCGGTTTAAGGCCTTGGACGGAATCCTTTAGTCTTTTCTTCCCTAAATGGGGTGTGTGTGCGAGTGAAGACTCACCCCCCTGCGGTGGCGATTCCAGGGTCCCCTCTTAAAGGGGTTGTAATATGGGTGTCACTGGCCATACACTGAAAGGTTGTGTGGTGATCACACAGGGTCCCCGGCAGTTTAACGGTCTATTGATCCCTGTGCCACCACTGTGCTCGCTTCCCCGCTGCCACCAACCCATTACTCTCGGGTAAAACACTGAGTCCAGACAGTTGTTAAAATTGAACCAAATAAACAAGTTTATTTTATAAGCATTAACAAGTTTATGCTTTCTCAGATAATATTCCTGTCAGTTTCTTAACTTTAGTTTCTTTAACGGCCTATACCTTCCTAATATCTTCTGACTGATTATATCAACTGTTTGACTGACTCCTCCTAACGGATTCTCTCACTCTCTCACATCAGACTAGCCCAACCCACAGACTTATCCTCTCTGTCTCTTCTCTAACTCCAGATTGACTTCTTAACCACCCTAACTCTAACTCCTCCCCTTGGGTTCCCATTGGTTAGTCATTTTACAATTAGTTAACCCTTTCCTTATGAACCCAGTATGATGTCACACACCTAGGAGGGCAAACGCCACAGGCTGTCAATGAACTACCCTGCGTGCGGGGATATGGGGCGGGCTGCCTGTGTACACATACATCTTGCAGTGCAGCCCCATATCCCATTTACCCTGAGGAGCCCCACTTCCCCCGGCTGGGGGGCTGGGAGGGATCCACGCCCAAGGCCTAAGCCAAGGTCTTCCTACATTTGAAAGTTTAATAAAGTTGTAGCCAAATTTTAATTCCATAACAAGTTGTCACAAGTATTTACTCCTTTCTGGTGGTCCCTGGGGGCTGGGGCAGTCGCCGCCTGGTCACACAAAGAAAAAAGTTTTTTTAAAAAAAAACAACGCAACAACTTTTGGATATCATGTGTTGTAGAAGTTTCTAGAACTGACGGACGTATTTTCACAAAAAATTGAAACAAGGTTATATTGTACACAAATATTTAGACAGGTATCATTGCTAGAGAAACTAACAACTTTTATTTCTTTTTGCTATTTGCTTATAAACCAACAGTGGTCATGTTGAAATTAACAGGGCTGGTTCCTAAAACAGAACTTTTTTTTTTATTCAACTTTGTCAGCATATTCAAAGACCTCATTTCCTTATGAGCATGTAAAACTTTAATGGGTGATGAAAGATCCTCACATTGTATTCCAGATGCCCGTATTTTTTATTTTATTTTTAAAAAGTACTTAATTGGATCCTTTCACACTTCTTTTGGCATTCAGGTCTGTGGTACATGTTTGAAAAGGTCATTTTGTTTCAAGGGAAATGCTTATTCCAAAAGAACAAAAGTCAGTATGATTATGTCGAAGCATTTCCCAGAGCTAATGGTAGAAAAGTAAACTCCGTGAATGTATCACATAAAATCAACACCAAGGAGGAAACAATAACAAAAAACAGCCCAATACTAGGTTCATGAGGTCTCCTCACAACCCACAGACATTTTCATCCGAAAAGACAATTTTTAAGAACAACTAGTCTGTTTATTATAGCCTGAGAATATTTGTGCATTTAAAAAAAGCGTAAGGAGGGATTGTTCTGGTAATCAAAACTCAAACACCTGGGCTCAGAATTCTTTAATTTTAAGAGCACATCTTGTCTTTTGGATGTAGCTGAAGTTGGCAGCTCTTGGAGATATATATATACATACACACACACACACACACATTTTTAAACAATATCATTATACATTCACACCATTTTCAATTTTTATACTCCTGGGATTACTCAGATCCCCCAGACTCCCCCTCCCCCAGGTTTCCAATTTTTCCCATTATTTTTGCATCTAATTACATTTTTATAATCCATTTTATCTCCCTTTTTATCTTAAGTAATATTACATTATATGTGTTACAACAATCCTGCTAAGGTTTTTAAGTACCGTATTTTTCGCCCTATAAGACGCACTTTTCCCCCTCCAAAAATGAAGGGGAAATGTGTGTGCGTCTTATGGGGCGAATGCAGGCTCATTGGCTTCAGCGATAGCAACCCGAAGCCTGCGCTCCGGAGGCTTTGCGTTGCTTCCGCTGAAGCCAGGAGAGTCTGCTCTTTGAGGCTGGTGGTGGGGGAAAGCAGCACTTCCCTCTTCGCCAGCCCCAGAGGATGGGGGGCAGCGGGAAGGCGCGCGACACCATCCCGCTACTCCCCAACCCGGCTTTGAGGCTGGCGGGGGGAAAGCAGCGCTTCCCCCTTCGCCAGCCCCAGAGGATGGGGGGCAGCAGGAAGGTGCGCGACGCCTTCCCGCTACTCTCCAACCCGGGTTGGAGGCTGGCGGGGGGGAAAGCACCGCTTCCCCCATTGCCAGCCCCAGAGGATGGGGGGCAGCAGGAAGGCGCGCGATGCCTTCCCGCTACTCTCCAACCCGGGTTGGAGGCTGGCGGGGGGGAAAGCAGCGCTTCCCCCATGGCCAGCCCCAGAGGATGGGGGGCAGCGGGGAGGCGTGCGTCCCCATCCCACTACTCTCCAACCCTCCTGTGGGCTTTTGCGGGAGATGGGGGAATTCCCCCACCTCCCGCAAAAGGAGGCAAAAGCCGCACACTCTTTAAAGGGGCTCCCTGGCTTCTGCTGCCTTTTCTAGGAGGTGGGGGAATCCCCCCACCTCGTAGAAAAGCCAGCAGGAGCCACGAACCCTTTGAAGAGCGCGCCGCTTTTGGGGGCTTTTCCCCGAGGAGGGAGAAGGGACTGACTGGCCATTTCAGTCCCTTTTCCCTCCTGGTCGAAAAGCCTGTCGCGCACGGCTCCTGTGGGCTTTTGCGGGAGGTGGGGGAATTCTGTCACCTCCCACAAAAGCAGGGAGAAGGTCTTGGAGTAGCGCACAGGCTGCGTGCAGCCTGTCCGCTGCTCCCAGAGCTGCGGGGGGGAATAATATTTTTTTCCTTGATTTCCCCCCCTGAAAACTAGGTGCGTCCTATGGGCCGGTGCGTCCAATAGGGCGAAAAATACGGTATACACAGTGGTCTTTAAGATATTCTATACACTTTTCCCGTTCTTGACTGAATTTCTCATCATCTTGGTGCCTGATCCTCACGGTCATCTTTGCCATTTCAGGATAGTCCATCATCTTGGTCTGCCGGTAGTCCACAGATTTAATTTCCCGCCATATTCTGTCATCCGGTAGCAGTGGCAGACTTGGGGCTCTCAAATTTCAGGGGCACCCTGTGCGATGCTAAAATTCTGTGCCCCCTGCCTCTCACGCTCCATTCTACAGCATTGTTGTGACACCCCCTGCAGTGTGGCCAAACCAGTCACGCTACCCTAAAACCGCCTCTGCCAGTGGGGTAACCAGAAAGATCATTTAGGGACCTTCCACCTTTTGTCAAGCAAATGCAAACAGACAAAGCAATATATAACAGCTGTCCCTTCTTCTGACTGATTACAGATGGTACTGAAATTTCACCAATGGTGGGTCCATTTTGTGGGCAGGCTTTGCTTCCTACCTCCTGAGGCTGCTGAATATGTATCCGAATGAAATTGCGAACCCCTCTAGCTTTCCATTAAATGCTCTTCCTGCTCCCTATTATCGCCCCTACGCCGGAGGGGGTAAAATGGAATGCCTATTTCGGAGCCTCGCTCTTCTGCAGTGAATGAAAATGTGGATGTTCCCCTTGAAAGAGGAGTGACAATGTCACTCAGAATAAGTCTATTGTGAAAGAGAGAAAAGAGGATAATTTTCTCGTCTAATAGGATCCTTCACCCATACATGCTGCTGATTTTTTAATAAAATGCACTGAATCATTCCTATTAATGTAAGATCACTTTCTGCAATGAGCGAGACCCAGATGATGACTGAATAATCAAGGCCTGATGAGGGTGCAACAATAGGGGTGTGCTTGTCCTGAATAAACCCATCCCAGGGGCATTTGAAGCATCATCTACAGCTGTGGCCCTCCAGTCAATCAGACGTGTGATTGCATCATGTAAACAGCACCCTATGGACTCCCCTTATCTTCTCTTATGAAATTCCTGTCAGATTTTTTTTTGCATAAATAATTCAGGCAAATGGCTTTGGCCATTGCGAGCTGCCAATTATTACAATGCCACCGTTCACCATCACTCATTACGGTTGTGTCAGCCCTTCCATTACGCATCCCTAGATTCCAGACTTAAGAAACCTATTATTCCGTTTTCGCTCAAGGGCACTTATTTTCCTCCTTGTCTGTCAACCTTGGCAAAAAAAGTAGATTTTAATTGGGGGGGAGTGAGGGGAGAGAAAAAGTTTGCCTGGCTGGTCTTATATTAGAAGACTGTGCTCTAGGCTCTACAGTACGGCCCACCATATAGGGAAACCAAAGCTGTTTGCTCCGTCCATAGTTTGTTTGAACTGACCTTATGTGATATAATAATGGCTTATCTTCTCTTGGGAAGGAACACTGTCTGATTCATGGTGTCAGAAGTCTGAGGAGCCTCTGCTACTTAATAACTGAAATATGAAATTTCAGCAAAATGTAATATTGCCACTCCTCTTCCCACAGGCCTTTGGTTAATTTCGCCATATGTGGCCTCTTAAACTGTGGCAGATATTGTTTTGTTTGTTATTATGTTATATATTTTTCTGTTTTTAAACTGTAAACTACCCTGTGATCCTCAGATGAAGGTTAATATGCAAATCTAATAAGTAGTAGTAGTAGTAGTAGTAGTAGTAGGTGCCACAGGCTGGTCATATACCTCCCAAACCAGCCTGCTACCCTCAAGTGCACTGGAAGAAGTGATCCAAGATTGACATAAGAATCAATTGTCATTACAGCAGGGTTCTATGCATGGAGGAGAGTGGGGACCATCTTGTCTTTTGCTCTAGGAAGAACCAGGGCATTTTTACAGCCGGAACTTGCCGGAACTCAGTTCCAGCCCCTCTCTGGTGGGCAGCAATGTCATTCTAGGAACACCAGGCAGAGGGCCTTCTCAGCAGTGGTGTCCTCTCTGTGGAACACCCTCCGTTCAGATGTCAAGGAAATAAATCATCTAACTTTTAGAACACATCTGAAGGCAGCCCTGTTTAGGGAAGTTTTAAATGTTTGATGTTTTATCGTGTTTTTCCCCCCAGAGTGACTGGGGAAACCCAGACAGATGAGCAGGGTATAAATGTTGTTGTTGTTGTTGTTACTATTATGAGAGGTGTTCATTGTGAGTTCTGGCACCTCTTTTTCTAGAAAAATAGCACTGGGGAGAACCAAATATCTTGGGCTGCCCCTGGTACTGTGAGATTATGTGCAAATAATTTTCCTGAAAATGAACACCTCTGTTAGTCAAGAGGAGAAGAAAGAACTTACTGGAATGTCCTGCTGCTTTGTTTCTAATAAACATGAGTTTACTGCAATGCATGCGAGAATAAATTCCTTCCTTGCCTCCTTGTTCTTCCTATTCTTTCTCTCTCTCTATTCCATGCCCTCTCCTTCTGGGTCATACATCCACGAAAGGGTTATATTTTTCACTGGTGCACAGGCAAATTCTTTGCTTCAGAATGGAAATCCTTCCCATGTCCACCTTGAGGCTGAAGTTGCCAAAAAGATGACTGAGAACAGCTGTTTTGTATGCTGCTGAAAAAGGAGAAGCGGCAGTGGCCAAACAGATTTAGAGGGTTCCCCTTCCCTCGCCAAACTAAAATAGCAGCTGGTTAAGGAGTCCAACTGTCTTGGGGAGTTGTGGGATATTTTTCGCTGGAGGTTTGTAAGGGCTAGTTCATCCATCTAAGTGAAGGAGCATAAGAGGCCTTGCAGATTGCCAGAACTCTGCAGTCGCTTGCCTGTCTCACACAGTTACAAATCCACTGACAACAGATGCACCTTTAGCATGTTCTAGCCTGCTTCCTCTTGCGTAGGGAGAAAAAGGGTTGGTTCTGTGGTGGTGAACACATGGGTAAAGGCTTAGAACAATAGCTGCAATTTGTCAGGGCATGAACTGCAAGCCTAATAGCTTTCGTGCATCCATCTTGAGAAGAGACAGATAAGAAGGCCGCTGTTGCTCGAGCTTCCAACAGAAGTATTTTCTATTGCTGAGGTAACAACATTGTTTGAATTCAACTTACACAGATCGAGAAGGGTCAATATCTGGCTTAACAGGTCACTGTTTTTCGGCCTAGCTTAAGTCACAGCATTCTTGTGCGGCTGAAACATCACTCATTACCCCCCCTCAAAAAAACATTGCTGCACATGTAATAAATCATAGCCAACGCAATGATATCAGTCCTTGTGGCATTGGTTCGGACATGCAAGGAAATCATGTTCCTTCCGCACAGTGTGCATGCGATTCTGCTTTAGGACTGCCTATGACCAGTGAAGATGATGCATTTTGCCCAATGGGGTGCTGCTCCACTAACCCAAGTGAGTTGCATCGAACGAAGTGTTACTTAGAAGACCCAGTGAAACCAATAGATCTAATCAGTGCTTTTTCCTGGGGGTACACAGGAGTACGCATACCCCTAAACATTTTACGCTTTTTTTTGTACTTTTGTCCATTTACTGTACATATTTATTTTCCCCAATTTGAACTATAAAACGGTGGTTTTCTTGAGTCAACAGCTGCACTTCAGCAACTTCACTTTTCCGATTCCATCGCAAACGCTCCCCTTTTCTACGAATCCCTCGTTCTTCTTCCTTCTGTGCATCCTCGGATGTCAAGAATTGAGATGCCCGTATAAGGTAGATAACCAAGCAAAGAAGTGCATCTCTGACAAGGCAGCTTTGCCTGCTGAAAGGGTAGTGCAAAAGAGACATGATTAGCCTTAATAACTCTTATTATGGGAAGCATATGGAAGTTTTTTTTTAATTGAAGCATCCAGGCATAATTGAGCAGATATGTTACAATCCGCTTTGTGCCTGCTTGGGGAGGAGAAGGCCTGGAGTCTGAATTAGTCATTGACCTTTGTTCCATTGCCTGAATTGCTATTCTGCGGCGATTAAATGATGCTTTGCGGGCCACTCAGTCAGTGCTGGTCAATAAGCTATTAGTGCCATCATTGCTAGTGTGTCGCACGAGGGCCTGAATAGCGTGATTAGTTCCATTATCAAGACCTGAGCAGCCCCCTTGTCAAAGCGCACCCTGCCTTTCTCAAAAGATTTATTTCTCGTACTGTATTCAAAGGAACAGCAAAGGCTTCAGAGTGGTTTGCGTTTAGGAGCCCAGCAGACGTTCTGCAGTCATTTGGGTTTTGCCTCCTTGACAGGCATCATGTGAGTTTCTGTGTTTCTGAGCTTTTGGACCAAAGGAGCCTTGCATTTTGCAGCTTGTTGAACAAAGAGAGCACATTCGTATAAATGAACTTTCTTTGCCCAGCTCCTTCCAGTTGTATCATTTGTTTCTGATTCTGCAGCATTTAAAAACTTCAGGGTCAGGAACAGATCGATAGATGGAAAGCTGAATAAAAGCGTAAATGAGAGAGCCTGGCAATCGAGAGAGTCATGAATGGAGGCACAGGGTGCTTTCATACAGGGAGACTATTGCATTAGTTTTCCTGATTAAAATGCTAGCATTTCTGTCTCATTTTCTAATGCCTTTTCCACACCGCCTTACCTGTTGCATTATGGAACTGTGGCTTTTTGTCCGACATAGTGGCATGTCACGCTAAATTTAATTCACACCAGTGGGCATGATGTGACACGACTGAACCTCATTGGGCAATATTTTTGGGGTTTTTTTTTACACTGAGTTAAAGTAAATAAGAAAAAAAAGAAAAACATTTTAAAAGGGGGATGAAAACAACAGTAACAACATGACAATAAAATAAAACTAAGGTTACAAAACTATATAATATATAGCAGAGGTCAGCAAACTTTTTCACTGTCCCTCAGACCTTGTGGGGAGCTGGACTATATTTTGAGGAAAAAAATGAATGAATTCCTATGCCTCACAAACAACCCAGAGATGCATTTTTAATAAAAGGACATATTCTAGTCATGTAAAAACATCAGGCAGGCCCCACAAATAACCCAGAGGTGCATTTTAAATAAAATGACACATTCTACTCATGTAAAAACACGCTGATTCCCAGACCATCCGTGGGCCAGATTTAGAAGACAATTGGGCCGGATCCAGCTCCCGGGCCTACCCATGATATATAGTAAATGGATTAACTTATTGTTTCCCTCAAGTACACATTAATTCATAGGTCACAATGATTTCAATAAATACGTTCCAAATATCATTAAATTTGTCCATACAAAATCTTCATCTCAAAGCAATAGTTCATGGATTGCATGAGTTGTCATGTCATCTATCCATGATTGAAAGAGGCCATCTTTTTGTCCTTCCAATGTATCATTAGACAATGTTGCTACCCCCCTTTCTTCCTCACATGTGTATGTTTGTTCCCCCATGAAAATAGCAGGAAAGAACCATACAGCAATACACTACCCCAAATTTAAATTTTCCAGGTTAAGAAGGTTGCAAATGGTTTTTTTTCCTGGAATAAAAAAAAAACACGGAAGTGAGTGCCTAAGATCCAGTGTGTTCCATTTGTTTTCCAGAAGTTAATGTTATATCATGTGAAAGCTCAAATATAATGCAGAAATTAACTGTTAGGGAAATGCCAAGGAAATAGAATAATCTGTCATGTGGATGCAGCCAAGATGGTGCAGAGCAAATGTGTTTCTTCTGCCTGCCATGAGCCCTACCATCTTACCTTCAGGTTGCCAATAACATTTGGTCATCAGTAGGTGCGATTGCTGTGAAACTGCCTCCTCCTGTTAGTGACTTTTCTTAGGACTAATGATGCTGGGAGAGGAGGACGAAAGCAGAATGAATAAGATCCCTCTGTGTCTATGGAGTCAATATACATATTCCAGACAGTCATACAGAGCACATGCAGTATTATCTCGCTGATTGGCTGCAACAATAATAAAATGTGCCATTCTGTTTGATGTTGGGTTGTTGTTTTTAAAGAAGAAGAAGAAAGATGCTCGTATTGGTGGTCCTAGGAGAAATCTAACACTGAGACAACCCCCTTTGGGGGCTTCTTCAAAGTGTCTTTTGTCAGAATATTCTCATTTGCCTTGTCAAAATGAAATACGGAGGGGGGGTTGCAAATTCAGAGAGATCTTTTTCCATCCAGTTCTGGAGCAATCCCCATAGCAATCATCTACAATGGACACATCATGTAAGGCAACTTTACAAGGAAAGGAAAAATCTCTGAACAAGAAAAGAAGAAGAAGAAAACACTTTATATTTCCCTCTTTGTGGTTTTGAGACAGGAGGGACACACATAAGAAACTGTTGGGGTTCTTTTGCTGGAGATGTATCTCGTGGGGGTTTTTTTGTTTGGCTATTGTTTCAGGTTCCATTGTTTTCCTTCTTTTTATGCTTTATTCGGAATCTTTTAAGTAGAGCTGACAGTTTGTCAGGGCAGCTGTCAAAAATGTGTGAGGAGCAGACATTTGCCTGGGGGATGGTGAGCTCGGTTACTCCTTGATTCATGTGATTAAGAACAAGCTTTCAGTGAGGTAGTAAACCTGTGGATTGGCTGTGCCCCTTCAGATTGTAGGTGGGGGGGGGGGTTGTATCCATACAAAAGAAATTCATTCTGCATGGAAGACTAGCATGTGCTGAACTAGAACCCTTCTCCTTCCACCTCAGTTCAGATGCGGAAGGATTTCTTTCTTTTCTTTTTATATGAAAGGGGTCATTCAGTCCTATAAAACTGCCAACTGCCGTATAGGCCAAACTAAGGATGGGGCATAAATTTGATTCTGTTTGCCTTTTAAGAAGAAACTACCTGATCGGCACTTTGCAAACCAAAAGACAATGATCTTTTGAAATTTGCACTTCTCTGAATATTGCGATGCAAATCTCCAACCAAATCATGCATGCAAATATGCATATGTATCCAAGTATGCATATGCTAGGGGACAGTGTCCATTAAAATGTGTACATTGGTGGAAAACCAATGGGTTACATAATGGGAAATTGCTTGCAAAAATCTGTATGATTGTCAAAATGGCTTACCAAAAAATGTGTATTGTAAGGTAAACTTGCATTAAGATTCTGATGTGTTTTCATTAGGAGTTTTTCTTTTCTTTTTTAAAAAAGGCATTGTGTCAATAACAGTAAAAAAGGTAAAGGTAAAGGACCCCTGACAGTTAAGTCCAGCTGCAGATGACTCTGGGGTTGCAGCGCTTATCTCGCTTTACAGGCCAAGGGAGCCGGTGTTTGTCCGCGGACAGTTTTTTCCGAGTCATGTGGCCAGCATGACTAAGCCGCTTCTGGAACCAGAGCAGCACACGGAAATGCTGTTTACCTTTTTGCTGAAGCGGTACCTATTTATCTACTTGCACTTTTTTTGGCAGGAGCTGGGACCGAGCAATGGAATCACAGGGATTTGAACCACCAACCTTCTGATTGGCAAGCCCAAGAGGCTCAGTGGTTTAGACCACAGTGCCACCCGCCTCCCTGTCAATAACAGTGCTGTGTCAATAACAACAGTAGTTACAGTACAGATATCCTGGTCAGTGGTGTTACACACATTCAATATAGAGACCTGAACAATAGATTAGCCAACTCAGCCACTTTTATGGTAGAGGGTCGGCTTTACGCTGGAGCCTTTTTAAAGTCATCTTGATTTGGGGCCATCACTGCCTCCTGGGAGGGAGCCAGTGTGGTGTAGTGGTTAAGAGCGGTAGACTCCTAATCTGGGGAACCGGGTTCGCGTCTCCGCTCCTCCACATGCAGCTGCTGGGTGACTTTGGGCTAGTCACACTTCTTTGAAGTCTCTCAGCCCCACTCACCCCACAGAGTGTTTGTTGTGGGGGAGGAAGGGAAAGGAGAATGTTAGCCGCTTTGAGACTCCTTAAAGGGAGTGAAAGGCGGGATATCAAATCCAAACTCCTCTTCTTCTTCTTCTTCTTCTTCTTCTTCTTCTTCTTCTTCTTCTCATGTTAGTGGCAAAATGGTCACCTGATCCATTTGCTAAGAATATAATTGGGATCTGCAAGACTGGGAAATTTCACTTCAGCTATTAATTCACTGCTTGGCCAAAGGCAAGCCACTAACTCTCCATCTCATCATCATAATTTATTACGGACAGAGACCAGCTCGACACTCTTCATCTCAGTTCCACACAATACAACCTACCTTCTAAAAGTGAATTGTCTGTGAGGCAACTCTTTTGGCAGATTCTTCCTGAACAAGACAGTATCTTTGAGCAAAATTATACATGGAACACAAATGGTATGCCAATCTAATGACGTACTCAAAAATCACTGCTATATTGCTATCAACGGTATTTGTTCTTCCTCCTTTACTTAACATAAACGCCTTGTTTCAGCTGCTATTGGCACTGAAGCAAGCACTTCATTCAAAGGCATCCTGAACAATGCCAGAATTAATCAGCCATCAGGCCAACAGTGAAAAAGAAAACTATATATTTGGAGATTTCTGCCTTCTTTTATGCAATCAATATAGCTTTCAGCAAAGCATGAGAAGAATACACTGGAAAAATTCTAAATAAGTCACCCCAGGATATATCGATATATGGTCTCACTCAGTAGAAGAGAGTTTTCTACATTCCTGAGATGTCTCTGCCTGATTTGGAGACAGTTTCCCCTCTTCTAACCCACAGCAGTCCCAACACACCCATCTCACGACCCTCTCAAGAGACATTTGGAGGTGAGGAATGGGCCAATCCCATTCCTTGAATTTAAGGCAAGGGCTGGAGCTCTGTGGTAGAGCACACACTTTGCAAGCATGAAGTCTGGGCTTCAGCCCAGATCATCTGCAGGTGGAGATGGAAAAGCCCCAGAGAGCTGCTATCAGTCAGTGTAGACCAGGGTTTCCCAGTATGTTACTGAGCATAATTCAAAGTGTTGGTGCTGACCATAAAGCCCTAAACTGCCTCGGTCCTTTATACCTGATATAGCATCTCCAGCCCCATTGTTCAGCCCAGACACTGAGATCCAGTGCCGAGGACCTTCTGGCAGTTCCCTCACTGCGAGAAGCCAAATTACAGGGAACTAGGCAGAGGGCCTTCTCGGTAGTGGCACCCGCCCTGTGGAACGCCCTCCCACCAGATGTCAAAGAGAACAACTACCAGACTTTTAGAAGACATCTGAAGGCAGCCTTGTTTAATAATAATAATAATAATTTTTCTTTATACCCCGCCCTCCCCAGCCAAGGCCAGGCTCAGGGCGGCTAACAAGCAATAATAAAAACAAGTTAAATGAATACAACTTAAAAATAAGATTAAAATACAATATTAAAATATTGAAACACTAAAATGCAGCCTCATCACAGGAGGGGAAAGGAAGCTTTTAATATTTGATGCATTACTGTATTTTAATGTTTTGTTGGAAGCTACCCAGAGTAGCTGGGGAAGCCCAGCCAGATGGGCGGGGTATAAATAATAAATTGTTGTTGTTGTTGTTGTTGTTGTTGTTGTTAGGTCTCCAGCTTTTTTGGACTACATTTCCCATTATCCCTGACTACTAGTACTGCTGACCATGGATGATGGGAGTTGTAATCCCAAAAAAAGCTGGAGAACCAAGCTTGGGAAACCCTGGTATAGACAATACCAACCTAGATAATCCAGTGGTTTGATAAGCTACATTGGCAGCTTCCTATAATCTTACATTTCTTTCCGTCCATAGATCTCATGGCTCAAGTCACTGTCTCTACTTGTCCGCTATAGATTCTTGGCTATAGCCTTGTAGAACCATATCGCAAGCAGGGTAAGTTAAAGTATTTAAAGAGCATTTCTAGTGCAGGCTTTCATTCTTCAATGTGACGTAAGTATCAGCGCTTTAAAGAGTTACAGTCTTTAACTCCTAAACTAAATCAGTTTTTAATCTTGTTTTTGGACTCGTTCACTCCAACTTTAGGGGCTGCAAAATCCAGATGTATTAACATCTGAAGGCAAAGATCAAAGAATGGTATGTCGGAAGGAGTTTGATTATATTCTTGGGTTTCATTTAGAAACAAACAAGACAGTAAAAATCAACTAGGTCAATCCAAGTTTAGGCTCAGCCACAGATTTATTTTTATTTTTTTGCTATAATCCTTCTATACCTTGGGCTTCCAGCTGTAGGCAAAGCAACTGCTCTTGTGCTCAATGCATCTCAGAGCACTTTGACCCTGTTGGCCCATGCCAGGGTTCCAGTCTTAAAGGGGACATTCCAGGATCCAACCAGAAACCGGAATGGGCTTCTGTAATTTGGGATGTCCTACTTAAAACAGGACAGTTGCAGGGTATGCACTATAACTCAGTGGCAGAGCATATGCTTGGCATACAGAAGGTCCCCACTTCAAACTCTGGCATTCTGCTAAGAAAGGCAGGCAGGCAGGAAACATCAAATCACACACACAACCGCAGTGTAATACAAACAATTATTTTATTTATTTTTCCCACTTACAATGTTTACATTCAAATGGCAGCATCGTTTTTCAGAGAGGTAAGAAATGGTCACTGCAATGGCCAAACGTAAGCCAGGCATTCAGAGCCTGGCAACTGAAAAACTATTTCCATAGAAACTATACAAGAACCTATAAGGATGTCCTAATTCAAAAATGATTAAAATGCGGCTTTAAAAATGGACTGGCCTTTACAGCTTTAAAGTGCTGCAATTCTAGGATCCCCGAATCAACATCTCAGTCTTGATCCTGCCTGCCATTGCCTTTCTTCATGAGACCACTGTAAGGTATGTTAACATTTGCATCTGTTACTTTTAAAACTGACTTTTTGATCAGGCCGAAACCTTGCTTGCCTCAGGAGGGCATAAAATCAGCTGGTGAGAAAGAGACTTTGGGTGCATTTAGACAAGGGGTTCATTGCATTTGTTTTCCTGACAATAATACTGTCGCTTCCATCTCCAGTTCTAATGTTCCTTTTACACTGCATTATGGAACTATGACTTTTTGATTGCTATGCCACTATGTCGTGTTAAATTTTAAATGGCAGTAAAAAACAACAACCCTGTATTCTGGGATAATGCCTGAAATTTCATCACGTAAAGTTGCAGCGCAAAACGCCCACGATTTTCAGACTGAACAAGGTTAAAAACTGTTATTCTCCCCCCCCCCCCCCCAAGAACCAAGTAACATGGAAATTAGCACTCAATTCCTGCTGGATTCCACTAGTTTTCCAGAAGTGGCTTTTATGTCAAATGAAAGATCGCATAACATGTGGAAATAATCAGGTATGGAAATCCTGTGAAAATGGAATGAAATATCGTCAGAATGCAGCCTTAGAAATAACCTGTTCTAACAGGGTGGAAGGTGATTCTCCTACTTTATCAGAGTCCCTGCATCCCAACCCCACCCTTTCTCTGCACTGCACTGATCCTTCGTGTGGAAGGAATGAAAGATCCACAAGATATGGAGCAGGAAATGGAACCGTTCCTGAGGGCGACTTGCTAATTGTGTGTGTCTATTAGGGGCAGCAGGAGTGCAGACCCTCCAAGCGCCCCTATTTTCCAGGGACAGCCCTGGATTTATAAAAGCCATCGTAGTTTCTGATTTGATCCCAGAATGTCCCGCTTTTCTTTAGGGTGTCCCTATTTTCATCAGAGAAATGTTAGAGGATATGGTAGGACATCCCTTTTTTCATCAGGGAAATGCTGGAGGATATGGAGTTATGTAACCCCAAGCCAAGGAGATGAATAACTATGCAACCTCTAGAAGACAGCGGAAGATTTTTAAAATGTTTTATTATGTTGTTATATACACATGTTGGAAGCCGCCCAGAGTGACAGGGGCAACCCAATCAGATGGGAGGAGTACAAATAATAAAAGCATTATTGATATGGAATAGGACGTCCCTATTTTCACTGGAGAAATGTTGGAGGGTATGGTGGTACAATTGGGTAATGTTAGACTCTGGACTTAAAGCAGTTACGGGGGGAGTTTCTGTGGACTCAATGAGCTTAAAATCCCCCATCCCTTAAGTATTATATATACATTCTTTCACTGCCTACAAAAAGTTGTAGGCCTGCCCTGCTGCACTTTGGGACCCCTTGCTCATTCTACAGAGAGGGACCCTAGACCTTTGCCCCAAAGTTTGCCCCAAAGTACTACTGGCAGGGGGCAATTGGGACAGAGCTTTTACTCTTAGTGCTCCACACATGCTGTGTAGCATAGAACAAAAGTTATTAGAAGAAGAAGAAGAAGAAGAAGAAGAAGAAGAAGAAGAGGAGGAGGAGGAGGAGGAGGAGGAGGAGGAGTTTGGATTTGATATCCCGCCTTTCACTCCCTTTAAGGAGTCTCAAAGCGGCTAACATTCTCCTTTCCCTTCCTCCCCCACAACAAACACTCTGTGAGGTGAGTGGGGCTGAGAGACTTCAGAGAAGTGTGACTGGCCCAAGGTCACCCAGCAGCTGCATGTGGAGGAGCGGAGACGCGAACCCGGTTCACCAGATTACGAGACTACCGCTCTTAACCACTACACCACACTGGCTCCCAATTATTAGAAAGTAATTGAAGAGGAAAGTGATTTATGAGGAGACTGGAAGCTACCAAACAACCCGAGAAAATATTTCAAGGCTTCTCATTATCATCATAGTAACCTACATTAATGTATCATCCTGATTAATTAACATAATTATAATGATTATCAGGAGGATAATATTTAAGATCCCAATTAATACCACAAACAGTATTGCTCCAGAGTGCCATTTATGTAGCAAAACTGCTGTCATCCAAATGCAAGTTTGCCTAAAAGTCTGTAAATAGTTTAATTTGAAACCCCAAGTTTCTAAAATATAGTTATGCTACAATAAATGAATGCTCATAATGACATTTGTTTGTCTTGCTTTCCAACTGATTCCCCACGACTGGTCAATGGTGAATATTTGAACAGCTGGAAAGACTAAGAAGAAGGCTTTTGTCTGAGCCATAAGCTAAAAGAGCAAAGTTGGGAAGTAATTTTGATGGGAAATCTGATTAGAGAATTATCCAAATTAAATGGGAGATTATAAGTGATGAAATACAAGGGAGTCCTGCCTTGTATAGAGCAATGGTGTCAACTTCAGTAGTTACTGCATTGAAGACTTCATTGCACAAGAGCAGAGTGCATGTACCCCTTTACTTCATTTCTCTGCTGTCCCTCACAAAATCCATACTTTATACAGAAAAGCAAAGCAATGATCCAACTCAGGGGCAGCAGCGGTTAGGGGGGTCATGAGAGATATGATTTAATAAGATATGATAGAATTCCCCCTAAATCGAATAGGTGTGTAAATTCTTTGAAAGGCGAGAGCACTGAAAAGCCCGATTCAGCAAAATTAAGATGTATGCATAAATACTTTGACTCTGAGTCTTGAATTTTGATCTTTGGAGTTTCAGAATTAGTTTGGATTCTGCCCCCCCCCCCCCTTTAAAGTTTCTATTACAGATAAACACAGAGAAGCACATACATATGGAAGAGTAGGCTCATGTATGTAATATAATGCAATATAATATTTTTTATACAGAAAAACTATTTTATAATTGTGTGTGTGTGTGTGTGTGTGTGATTGGAAGATTCTAGATCTGAACTGGCTACTTCATTGTTTAACTTTTGCCTCTGGAAAAGAAACAAATAGAGGATTTCCATCACCCACTGACCCTTGAAAGGAGAAGTTAGAAACAGCTGCATATGGGGGGGGGAGTGTTTGACATTTTCTTTCCCATCCTTACCTCTTGCTGTGTAATGGTGGTTAGGAGCCATCTATACTGCAAAATTAACCCAGTTTCTATGGTTACAACATAGCAATCCCCTACTGATGCTGGCTTGAGTTCTCCCTTTCAAACATCCATTTTATTAATTTGATTTCTGTAGTCTGACATTAATTGGACGGCATTGATTTTAGGAAAAATGACAGTGCAGCCCTGGAGATGTTGCCAGATTATGATGTTCAAGATTTGGACGAGGCTTGGAAAGTTAACAGTGATCTGAGGCTCGTGAATGTCACAGCGGATAAAACACTAGATACGTTTTACAAGACTTTGCAAAAGGAGGCTGATGAAAAGCCAGGGCCGAACAGAACGGTGATCTTGCAGAACTTTGGTGCAAGCCATTTTGCTGCCTGGAGCAAAGGGCAATATTCTCTACCCCGCCCCATCCTATTTCATTACTGGCAATGGGACAGTGTCTTCTGCCACATCCCAGGGCAGCAAGGCAGCTTGGGATTGCAAAGCAGGCTGCATGGAGAGCACACCTTTATCCTTCAGCAGAGGGAATGATCAGAGCAGCCAACCTAGGGAGATGCTCCTGTAACCTGCAGTCTTCCAGCATCTGCTGCCTGAGGTGAGGGACTCACTCAGCCTAATGATAGGGCTGGCCCCAGGTGCGAAAAGCCAGGAAATGCAGCAAATATTTGGACTTACAAGGAGGGAAAGAAGTTTAGGGGCGGGGACTCTACAGTTCTGGTTTTTTTGTTTTTGTCTGTGGCCGCATTCAAACTTGCATGTCTATTTGTTTATTTTAAAACATACTGTTCACTTCTACTTGGCAAGTCCGCTTGGGGTGTTAGGCAACTGAATCAATTTAGTAAAGGTAAAGGGACCCCTGACCATTAGGTCCAGTTGTGGCTGACTCTGGGGTTGCGGCGCTCATCTCGCTTTATTGGCCGAGGGAGCCAGCATACAGCTTCCGGGTCATGTGGCCAGCATGACTAAGCCGTTTCTGGCGAACCAGAGCAGCGCACGGAAACTCCGTTTACCTTCCCGCTGGAGCGGTACCTATTTATCTACTTGCACTTGATGTGCTTTCGAACTGCTAGGTTGGCAGGAGCAAGGACTGAGCAACGGGAGCTCACCCCGTCGCGGGGATTTGAACCGCTGACCTTCTGATCGGCAAGTCCTAGGCTCTGTGGTTTAACCCACAGCATGTAATTACACTAGCTTTGTAATATAACTTGTCCTCGCCCTGTGCACCCCCTGTCCACTAAATCTGCCCTGGAGGCTTGAGTGAACCCCCAGAGAAGATTTAGGGGTGGGAGGCGGAGGGTGAAGCAGGAGAGGATTTGGAAGTTACATTGCACATTGAAAAGTTGTGCTAGCATAACTTTTTAGTTGGGTATTGCTCTTAGACTATGGCAATACATTGTAAAAGAAAGATAGAAAGAAATCAAACTTATGCAAAACATTGCAGAAATGTGAGTATAGAATATCCATTTATATAAAAGTGTCTGTGCTGCCCTTCTGGTTCCCATGCATCAGTCAAGGTGGCTTACAATTTAAAATCACAATAAAAAGCATACATAAGACACACAACATATAAAATGAAACGGGCGGTCTATTAATAGAACAGCATTCATGAATGAAGATCCTGGGCTCTTTTGCAGAGGCGAGGGAGATTATTGCCTTACGGCAAAAAGGTGGATACAAGAGATGGCCTTTACTAAAACTGAAAAACATCTAGAATGTAGGGGAGCCATCAAAAAAGTCGAAATCTAAGGAAGAAATGTAAGTGAATCACTGAGGAGGAATCTGGCGAAGGTTGAGAAGGAAAGTGAGCCTTCACTGTTGCATTTTTCATGTCCTTCAGGCAACCTTGGAGAGTGGCTCTGCAATGAGGACACAAGAATTACTAAAAGAATTGTAGAGGAATAATAATCCCTCTCAGTATCCAACAGTAATTCTCAGGCATGCCAAACTAGATATGACACAAATCCAACTTAGCATTTAACACATTTTTAAAAAATAAAAAATGAAAAGATTCATCAGTGTCAGGGAACTGCCATCAGTACTGGAAGGAGAGCGCAAAATCCAGAGGGATTCCAGAGAGGGTCCAGGGATCGGGAGAAGCAGCCCATCTTCTGGGGAAGAGAATCAGCGTAGCACCAGTGGAGAAGGGGGGCAGATGGGGGAAGTGGTGAGGTGGTCCCATGACTCCTTGCCTGGGACCAGCAGGGAGAGTAGGGGTCCTCCCCTGCCCACGCCCTCCCTGCGCAGAAGGCTTTCGTGCAGAGAGGGTAGGCGAAGACTAGGCGTCAAAGAGCTTCTTTGCTGGAAGAAGTTTAAGAAACGCCCACTGACGGATTCTGCCAGCGATTGAGCCAGCCATGGGTGAGTGGCGGTCCGGACAGTTAAGGTTCACTTTGGCAGCCCAGCCAGGTGTATGCAGCCAGCCAGGGAGATAGGTGCCTGCTTACGCACGAGCAAACCCTTAGAAACCGTTACAATCAGCTGGTGGGAGGGGCTAACAAATATCAGAATTGAAGCATGAATAGAAGAAGAATATAATGCTTCCCTTCCCTGCAGAAAATAGTATTTGCATTCAGAGGAATTTATGTCCATGGAGGATTTCCTCACAAAAGCTTCAGAAAGGGTTATTCACACCACAGCCAAGGAGGAAATGGTTAAATTGTCCCTCTCTGTATGTTGTTTTCCTGATGCATTATCAGTCCTTACCACCCAGCTGATTTAAAAATATGTACATTTAAATACAAAGATGCATGACCATGGCAATTAAGGTAGATACAATTTGAATATTACCATGAAATTTGGGAATGGGACAGTGACATGTAGCCTCAAATGAAGTGACCATGTACCTTCATAGTAAGGCCAGTTCTGGAAATGCTTGTTTCAATGAAATCTTCTCTATAAGACTAACCAGGTTAAAAGAGCCCCTTCTTTCTGTAATTAACTTCATCTTTAAGAAAGCAAACACAACTGGCAGGCTTCCCCTTTCCTATTATTTCTTAATATCGGAAGCTTCCCGGTGTTGCCGACTAGGTGTTCAGCAATGTGTTATACGGTGCAGTGTTGAATCAGTAATGTGCTGGTGATGTACTTGACAGAGTTTCCTTGCGGTAACACATCAGATTTGACATCAATTGTTCTTTAGGTTGGGTGAGCACATTTGTGATGCTTACTTAGGCTTATGTTTTAATTCAGATTGAGTTGTTCAACTCTGAACAGCAAGTCCCATTATGGGCACAATCGTCAATGATTCAGAACTCACCACTAATGCTTTAACAGAAAATTGTGATAAGCCATGGGAAATTAACTTGTTATCGTGAGGCTCGCTTAAAAGCTTTGAGGAATATACAGTTTTATCCGCAGATTACTAATGTACAAGGCTACTAAGGCAGCTGGGCTATTCCTGACATCCTACCAATACTGCATATGTGTTCTTAAAATCTGTTAAACCACGATAAGGGATTCTCCCATTTTCTTTTAAAAGGGTTCTAAATATATCTAGGGAGAGATTTATTTATTTATATTGCTGGAGTTTAGATGACAGCTGTTAGGAATTGCTGATGCCAGCAATTCAAAGTGTTGGTGCTGACCTTTAAAGCCCTAAACAGCCTCGGTCCTGTATACCTGAAGGAGCGTCTCCACCCCAATCGTTCAGCCCGGACACTGAGATCCAGCACCGAGGGCCTTCAGGCAGTTCCCTCATTGTGAGAAGTGAGGTTACAGGGAAGCAGGCAGAGGGCCTTCTTGGTAGTGGTGCCCGCCCTGCGGCATGCCCTCCCTTCAGGTGTGAAGGAAATAAACAGCTATCTTATCTTTAAAAGACATCTGAAGGCAGCCCTGTTTAGGGAAGTTTTTAATATTTAATGCTGTATTGTTTTTAACACTCGATTGGGAGCCACCCAGAGTGGCTGGGGAAACTCAGCCAGATGGGCGGGGTATAAATAAATTATTATTATTATTATTATTATTATTATTATTATTATTATTATTATTATTTTATTATTATTATTATTATTATTATTATTATTATTATTATTATTATTATATTATTATTATTATTATTATTATTATTATTATTATTATTATGCCAGCATTCTGCTCCCATTGTCCATGCACAGAAGCAGTGGTGGCTGAGAAAAAATTTCTTGGCTGTGCCCACTGCACAGAAGTTGCCGTATATATAACACAGTCTTTGGTCTTAAGAACATAAGAAGAGCCTGCTGGATCAGGCCATTGACCTATCTAGCCCAACATCCTGTTCTCACAGTGCCCAACCAGATGCCAGTGGGAAACCTGCAAGCAGGATTCAAACACAAGAGCACTCAGCCTCTCCTGAGGTTTCCAGAAACTGGCATACAGGAGCATTGCTGCCTCCAACTGTGGGGGCACAACACAGCCATCATGGCTAGTGGCCTTCAATAACTCTCTCCATGAATTTGCCTAATCCTTTTTAAAGTCATCTTGATTTGGGGCCATCACTGCCTCCTGTGAGAGCAAGTTCCATAGTTTAGCAATGCACCGCATGAATAAGTCTTTTATCTGCCTGACTCTTCCAACATTCACTGGAAGTCCACAAGTTCAAGTGTTGTGACAGAAAACTTTTCTCGATCCACTTTCTTCATGCCATGCGCAATTTCATAAATTTCTATCGTGTCGCCTCTTAACTTTCTCTAAACTAAAAAGTCCCAAACATTGCAGCCTTTCTTTTATCTGTCATGAATCTTCCAACATTCAGCTTCTGTGAAAAATAATATAATTAGTGGATAGAACTGTGGAAGTATGAAATTGTTACGAAAAAACATTGCCCGTGCCTTCACTCATTAGGTAAATTGAGTTTTCAAAAGTTGCCATTGAGACAAAAAGACAGAGGTCCAGTGCTTAAATGCCCAGGCCACACACACACACGATGGCCGAATTGGCCAGGATTCAAAAACTGACAGGCGGAAAAGTCCACCAACCCCAACGTCCTGCCCTACTGAGTGTTGCTACCTCAGGATCGGAGCCCAACCACGCTGGGCTGCAAGTGCCGCCCAACCCAGGACTGGGTAAGTGGCAATTTTGTGCCACTGATGCTGGTTTATTCACACACTATGTAAGAACATAAAACCCTGCTGGATCAGGTCGGTTGGCCACCTAGTGCAGCATCCGGTTCTCACAGCAGCCAACAAGATGCCTATAGGAAGCCTGCAAGCAGGGGCTGAGAGCAATAATACCCTCATCCCGCCCCAGAGGGGTTCCAGCAACTGTTAAAAAGACCCAAACTACCGCTGACAGTGGGGGGATAACATATCCATCAAGGTAAGCCTTTGAAACATGTGGATTACAAGTAATGTGAAACGATGAAGCTAGAGAACAGCTACTTTCAAATATGCACTTGAAAAGTATTAGGAGTAGGGCATGCATGATATAGTAAATTGATTGTCGGACTTTGAAACTCATCCAACCTGTTTGGGAATATATGGAGAACAGTGTGGCCCTGACATCTATGCTGAGGAGTACTCAGGAAACATTTGAAGGAATACTAACATTATACAGTGGTACCTCGGGTTAAGAACTTAATTCGTTCTGAAGGTCCGTTCTTAACCTGAAACTGTTCTTAACCTGAGGTACCACTTTAGCTAATGGGGCCTCCCACTGCTGCCGCCTCGCGATTTCTGTTCTCATCCTGAGGTAAATTTCTTAACCTGAGGTACTATTTCTGGCTTAGCGGAGTCCGTAACCTGAAGCGTCTGTAACCAGAAGTGTCTGTAACCCGAGGTACCACTATATATCTGTTCTTCAAACAGACCCATTTTGTTGTCCTACCATAGCCCATAAAGTTAAAGGAAATCCATATTAAAGAGGGGGATAAGATTGTGAAGGGCATCAGAACAGATATATACATTTTCCCATATGGACAGCATCCCTTTTTTACCAGAATATCTCCAACGGAATTATCCTTATCACAAATTTTACACCACCAAATAAAAACCATTCACTGAAAGCAGTAAAAATAGCACTACTCTAAGAGGGCGGAACGAATGACCTTCCAGCCTTCGCACACAGTATGTGTGGCAAAACATTCCAACTGAGAAATTAACAGATAATCTTGGGAAATAATCCAGTAAACATTATGGTGTCTGGAGGCCATTTTATAGATTGTGGGGGAGAGCAGGTCTGGAGGCCATTTTATAGATTGTGGGGGAGAGCAGGTATGCCTGCCATTGATGAGTGGATATATAATATTCAGGGATAGCACTTTCTTAGGGCTTCCAAAGTACATTGATTTGCAGATCCCCCCCCTTCATTTGGTGCCTCTGCTCCCCACCCCTTGCCCAGTGGTGGTCTGGTAGATTTTGAACTGCAGTTCATTATGAGAACTTCCAGAATCATGCTCCCATGCACACAAGGAGAGTCCAAGGAGGAGCAATACAAAGCATAATGTACAGTTTATTAAGATCAGCTAATAATAATAGAATAGTAAGCTGACTATCACAACTTCAGGCTGCAGGTGGGAGAATAACATTTTTGAACATTGCCATACATAAATGACAACTCGCTTAAACTAGCACTGCACGGATTAGATCAGGCATAGGCAAACTCGGCCCTCCAGAAGTTTTGGGACTACAACTCCCATCATCCCTAGCTAACAGGATCAGTGGTCAGGGATGATGGGAGCTGTAGTCCCAAAACATCTGGAGGGCCGAGTTTGCCTATGCCTGGAGTAGACTATACTAGCACCTTTCTGCCTGATGCACCAGTGTTTTACTTGCAGGAAGGGTTTTGTTTTGTTTTTACATGAGGAGCGGTCAAAAATGGTCTCTCTCTCCTGCAATCATATAGTCTACCTCAGTGTTTCCCAAGCTTACAATAATCGCATACCCCTTTTGAGAGTTTGGTCTTACCAGCATACCACCTCTTGGGCAAAGATAATTTGGGGTCTGTTTCAATAGCGCTATTTTATCTTTGATTTGTTTTCTGCAACCAAAACACCCATGAAGTAAAATGAAAAAATCTGCCTTGTACCCTTTGACACCATTCACATACCCTGAGCCAGCAGGTTTCTTATTATGTTATGAGATATGAAAATTGAACCAGGTGGTGAAAAGTGTTTGCTACTTTGGACTTCTTCATCTATTTAGAAACAGGACAGACATTTATCTTCTTGAGTTTTTGAGGCATTGTACCAAGGCAGCTACTGCCCCTTTGTTTGTTATGCTAACATAAATGAAGTGGTGGAAATCTTCTCAGTTTGTACTCCAACTCCTCTAATTTATTTGATTGATTGATTGATTGATTGCTGTAAATCTGAATGAGATGGACTCTGAGCTGCTTGACACTGTGAGAGTTCCGATTAAAACAGTTAAGTACATTTCTGAAGAACAAAGAGGCAGAAAGTGTGTGGGGTCAACGTTGCCAGCCGCATAGGGCTTGGCGCTCTCATCTCATAATTATTGTCAGTTCGCAAATGTTTCAGTTTGTGGAGCCAAAGCATTGCTAAGAGTTATATGGCACCCTCTCCCCTCTTTTGCATCTGGTCTTAATTCCACTGATTTACACAACAGGATTCTCTGATTTCATTTGGAAGAATGCCTTAGACTACAAGACTGTGTGGAAAAAATGTTTATATTCTTGGAATTATGCTTGATGATCAAACTACTCAGGGAAAGTTCACACATTGCCAGCAATTCAGTTCAGGCAATCCTCCAAACTATGGTTTGGAGGTTCAGGCTGTGGAGAAGCTAGAGCTGGACCATGGCGCCCCACAACTCGGGGGACTCCAAATGACTATCCAAAGAGTGGTGGATGGTGACAGGAATGGCAAACAAGTCTTGCATCAACATATCGGCTGAGCTCACCAGGACTGATGTTGGTTGGTGCGGCATTTTCTTTTGTATTTGTTTTTAAATTATAGCATATAACATAACGGGCATACACATGGTTGCAGAATCTCACTTTAATATTTTTATATTATCTATTTCTACAACTAAATGGTGCTTATTCACAGGTAAATGGGTTTAGAACGAGGGCAGCAGAAGCAAACCCTGTTTAGTCCACAAGGTGCTATGATTTAAGTGAGTTAAAGATGAAAAAATGTACATGCCCAGTGATTTTACTTTTTATCAATGCTGAGAAACCCTTCCCGCCCCTCTAACATTTCAGAAACAATGAAACAATTGTAAAGCATGGAATAGCCACATTGGGGGGGGGGGGGCATGAAGAGAAATGTTAACTGTGTACTTCACAGTCATTGGCTGTGTGGAGTGGAGTTGTCCATGTGAGACAGCACTAAGTCCAGGGTCTAAAATTACCTAGCTGCACCACTGGGTTCAGGAACATGTCATGTACTTACAAGTCCCTTTCCTCGTTATTCTTCACTTGCATGCCAATTCCTTCCTTCTTGCTTTCTTCTACCCACAGTTTTGACTGGTGCCCAAGTCAGGCCAACTATGCCTAGCGCCTCCAAACTATGGTTTGTACACCCATTTCAGAACATGGGTCAAAGATGATCACTAACAATAGTTTCGTTGTTTTTGTTTTTGTTATTTGTATTCTTTACCCATCCTTCATCAGTTTTAACTGTATAAAAACCACAGTTAAAAACACATTCTAAACCCCAAAATCAATAAAGGATAGTAGGATAGTGCCCTCAATTATTTTACTTATTATTTACTGCTCTTCATAAGAAATTGCAGATAAGGTCATTAAAAAACAAGGGCAATTAATAAAAAGTAGTACACTGGTACTTCAGAAGTCAAATGGAATCCGTTCTGTTCACTTCCAAAACTTTTGGGAAACAAGGCGTGGCTTCCGATTGGCTGCAGGAAATTCCTGCAGCCAATCCGAAGCCACGGAAGCCGCAATAGACATTCAGGTTCCAAAGAACGTTTGCAAACCAGAACAATGACTTCTGGGTTTGCAACGTTTGGGAGCCAAACCGTTCGACTGGCAAGGCATTCAACTTCCAAGCTATGACTGTACAGTGGTACCTCAGGTTAAGTACTTAATTCGTTCCGGAGGTCCGTTCTTAACCTGAAACTGTTCTTAACCTGAAGCACCATTTTAGCTAATGGGGTCTCCTGCTGCTGCTGCGCCGCCGGAGCACGATTTCTATTCTCATCCTGAAGCAAAGTTCTTAACCCGAGATAATATTTCTGGGTTAGTGGAGTCTGTAACCTGAAGTGTATGTAACCTGAAGTGTATGTAACCCAAGGTACCACTGTACTATTAAATCTCAAGAAAGATTTTGTAAGCTCCATGCAGCAGTAAGATACAACAATCATATATTGGTCTCAAATACTTCCCTAAAACAAAAACAAAAAGGCCCAGAGAAACTAAAATAAAGTTGGTGCCTGGCGTACCTCCAGAAGCAGTGAGTTCTGTAAAGAAGATGCTACAACCAAGAAGACCCTAACTTGGGTCCCTGCACCTTAGGCAGGTCCTAACTGCTGGGCTGACACAAAAGAGACATTACATCAGGTCCTTTGGCCTCATAGAACCTTATAAGTCAGGATAAATACCTTGAGGAGGGCTTAGAAGCAGATGGGCAGCCAGTGGTAACTGCAAAAATATGTGTGATATGACTCTGACATGGCTCAATAACAAAGCTGCAGCATTCTACTGAACTTTCTCAAAGAGCCGTCTCATGTAGAGTGCTAAGTAGGAGCACCAGATCTTGCTTCCTTCTCACGTTCCAAGGTGAGCAACTTACTCTAAGGCCCTCCTACATCTAAGAGTCCATATTTGTGCAGAGTTAACTTGGCTTGCTCTAAAAGACACTTAAAAAGCAACTCCGCCAAGTGAGCTCCATTGTGGAAGTTTAGTTATTAATGAGCACTGCCATATGATGGTGGTGATAACACTATCGGCCTTTTAACAGAGTCAACATAATGTTCTAATCAAAATTCTCTCTCCCAAGGACTTATTGGTAGAAGCCATGCAGACCTTCATTAATGCTGAACTGCTACCCGCAGGCTTGCCCCAAGTGCAGCAGAGTTTTCAGATGCATGGTTTAAAGCTCTGAAAGAACAGAGGAAAGCTCAGAGCCTTGCAGAAAAGAGATCTGTATTGTAGACTATTCCTTGTGCATAATGATAGGGCTTCACAATGAATGACGTCAGTCTGATTAGGATAACCTTGTATGCAGTTTCGTACTTATCCTTCTCATTCCTGGAAAGGTGGGAAGTTCAGGGCAGCATTTATGAAGTCAATGTCATTTGAAATCCTTGGGGGAGAGTCTTGTGGTGTCACAATAATTGCATCTATTTACAAAGGTACAAACTGAATAGTTTTATAGCTGATCAAGAACAAACATACAAGCTGGCTGTGAATCCCCAAATCTGTGTCAAAACTCTGGAAACTGCATTTTTTTTAAAGAGCAAAACATCTTAATAACACTCTGTAGACAGGGCCAAATTCTGGTGCCAGCCCTGATGCTGGCATGTGGGTGTGACTCAAGACATATTTCAAATAGATCTTGTAATCTATACGTATTTCAAATCCAGATGCTTGGAACAAAGAGTTTCTTGACGCAGCCGGTTGCCCATCTGCATCCATTTGTTCCTTCAATGGTGACCAGGACATGCCAAAGCCTCAAAGAGCCCCTTTTCTTGACAGAAAGTCAGCCACCAGCAGTGCTGGCTCCAGGCTTTGGAGGGCAAGGCACCCTTCCATGAGACCCCTCTCAGTGAGTCGACTTCCTCACTGCCATTATCACCAGCTCCAGCTGCTTCTCCTCTCCACCATCATGGAGGCTGCTTGCTGGCCTGCCAGTCTGGGAGCCAGCAAGCAACCAGACAGCAGCATCTGTTATTCCTCTGTCTGTCGGGTGGAACGAAGAGAGAGCTGGGCAGCCAAGCAAGCAAGCAGGTTGTGATGCTGAACAGGCCCAGGGGCTCCTCTCAGTGGACTCCTCCTGAGGTGTGGGCCCTCTGCAAATGCCTGACCATCCCCTCCCTCGATGTTGACCTTGGGTCAGTACTCTCTCACACCCTGACCTACTCTAGGGGATAAAAGGGGGAAGTATAGTCACTCTCTTGAGCTCCTTGGAGGAAAGGTGGTGGCATATAAGTGAATCAGTAACCTTTAAAAAATAGTGATATTTTACCAGGAGCTGAGTGCCCACGCAAGGCAGGAGCTGACCTAGTTGTTGAGCATTAAGTTGCCTGTTCATCAGTGTACTTGGACCGACCTGAAGAAGGGTGACGAAACAGAGATTTCACCCTGAAGATGTCTCGCTGTCAGAGTCCTCCTCGTACACAGTTTCTCAACCACAAGATTTAACACAGGGAATCTGCACTCTGGTCTTCAGTACATTACAGTTGAAACCGTGAACCTGGTGACGGTGGAAATTAATCTGTAAGTTTCTATATACTGCTTCAAGATTTATCTGAGACTGTATACATATATATTCTTTAAGCTCACATTATTCTGAGTCCATAGTACGTGTTGCATTGAGATATTTAGTGTACAATATGCTCTTATTTCATATACAGAGTTGTGCTTGATGCCTGTCTCTGCACTGCACTGACCCAGTGGCGTAGCGTGGGGGGTGCAGGGGGGGGGCGGCCGCACCGGGCGCAACATCTGGGGGCTAGGGTTAGGGGCGCAAATCCATGGGTTAGGGGGTGCAAATTACTTGCCTTGCCCCGGGTGCTGACAACCCACACTACGCCACTGCACTGACCTCCTTGCTTCCTCACCCCCACATCCTCTCCTTCCCAGCAAGCATTGGTGGCTCAGATGCCGCCCCGTCTTCCAAGGGCCAAATGCTAGTGGTGGGTGGAGACAGAGGCAAACTGGGCAGAGCAAGAAACATGAATATAGCAGGCTAATTTCTTCACACTCAACCATCCCTCTCTATCCTTCATCTGGAAAAACAAAAAACACTGTCTGACACATTCCAGTCAGGCAAAAACGCTCAGTTTTAGAAACTCTCCCCTTTGGATCTCGTAGAATAAAACCCCTGCCTCCAAAGCTTTCCCAGTGTGGTGTAGTGGTTAAGAGGGATGGACTCTTAATCTGGTGAACCGAGTTCGCTTCCCCGCTCCTCCACATGCAGCTGCTGGGTGACCTTGGGCTAGTCATACTTCTCTGAAGTCTCTCAGCCTCACTCACCTCACAGAGTGTTTGTTGTTGGGGAGGAAGGGAAAGGAGATTGTTAGCCACTTTGAGACTCCTTTGGGTAGTGATAAAGTGGGATATCAAATCCAAACTCCTCTTCTTCCCTAGTTTAGCAGACACTAGGAGACATGGCTAGAGTTTACTCTCCCGCTTTGCCTTATAAAAAGGAGACAGCACAATAGGAGACAGCACAATAGCAGACCCTCACAGCTTCCACTTCCTCCAACCTTGGATGATCAATGGGATACAGACTACCAAAGACACCCACACACAAAATCAGGGTCAGAAGACTGTTAAGCTGATTCAGTGGAAAGTAGCAAAGATAACACCATTGTGTCTGAACTCTGTCTGACAGGCTGCTGTCTGATCCTAGCAATGTGAAGCTTGCTTGCCAGTGCTTCCTCTCTCAAGAGGACTCATCAAAGTACATCATGTCTGAATCAACCAAAGCTACATTTGCCCTTTGCTAAGGGGTGCAGCCGTGGCTGTCAAAATCAGTTCCTTGTAGTTACGTGTCTGAACCGACATGCATAGGATGCACACGCGTGCCACTCTGCTTCCATCCACTTCTAACAAAATACGAGGTGGTGACATGTGTGTCTGCTTTCCCAACTAATATCCAGCAACATAACGCTGGTTAGGTGACATAATTCTACCCTGCATTATTGATTCATTGTCTGCAAAACTGGAATGGAAAGGGAGGCAGAAGAGGATCTAAAAGGAAGCAGATTGTATATTCTATGGTGTTTTCTGATAAACTAAGTGATTTATTCAGAAAATGTCCATCATAAAATATCCATAAAACAAATCCTATTGTTTTCCATGGGGCATATTTCCTTGTAAGTAGGATTAAGATGGCTGTCCAAAGTTCTGCCTCTTCTCCCACTGCTATTGTTCTGGAGCCATAAGAAGTGGTTGTGTGGGCTGTGAGTGGGCTAACTTCAAAACAGTGGGTGCCCAAGAATTTGCTGTCTGAAGCTGAACAAATCGTTCCACTCCCCACAAATCATGGTGCCATTCTGGTTACGGCCATCAGTAGATTCACAAAGGGTGAGGAAATTTCCTAACGGCTACAAAGGGTAGAGGTTTCAAGCAAGGCTTCTGGACCTTCAAAGCAGCCAGGGCTGCCATCTCGCCCTCAGGATTGTGGGCGCCCACCACCAAACATGGACATGTGAAATCATACACACACCTGCACGTAGAGCATGTAATGTCAGGGTTGTGTGTGTTGACATCGCACGCCCATGTTGCAGCAGCCAACAGTGGCTCCTCTTCTTCCTCCTCCTCTTCGCAGCCAGTGAGGGACCCTTTTCCGTGGGAAGGGGCCCAGACTTGGAAGCAGAGAGACTCTGCCTCTGTGTCTGAGCCCCCCCCCCCCAAAAGGGTGCCTCACTTGCTGCCTGAACTTCTCTCTCGGAGGCGGTACCACTGCTGCCAGACGGCATTTCTCATGGACTTTGTGGGTCCCCAGCCCCTACAATTATATTATTGTGGGTGTCCAAGCACCCTTGGCCCCTTGGAGTAGGCTCCTATGGAAGCAGCCTGTACTTATCTCTCGCTGCCCACACAAAGCAGAGGGGTTTCTGAATACTTGCTCCAGGAATCCTCTACCTTCAGAGATGAAATGCAAAGCTACCAAGGACAGGGCCTTTTCAGTGGTTGCATCGAGACTTTAATACACACTCCCCAGGACATTTCTCAGGTTTTCTACAGTGCTACCTTTTAGGAGTTAGCAGTTAAAAGCATTTCTATGTGACATGCTTTGGGTGCATTTAATTTTCTGTTTTTACACGGCTTCTGTATCTTATCTGTTGTTGTTGTTGGTTTAAAAAAATAGTTTTTATTAAATATTTTATTTGGTTACAAAAGTACATGGATTGTTTCTATTTTCGGGTTGTGGCATTTTTCTACAGATCAGTTACATTCGATGTGAGACATTGATGTTGTATACATTATAAGGTGATGGGTTGTGCTTTTAACCATTTGTTGTAAGCTACTTATGGGCAAAACTAGTGGGAAGGATGATATAACAAGGTTTTAAATGGATAAATAAATGCCCAGACAGCTAGATTTATTTTATTGAACTTTATCACTATAGGTATATAAGGCCATGCAATAAAAATGATAAGATACAATTAAAATGCAACATAAGCAGAGTTTGGCAAACCAGGCCCACAGTTATCAAAACACTTTATATAAAGCAGTGGTTTTTCTTCTTACCAATATACTGGAGAGGAGAAGATAATCTTCTCTTTTGGCTCATCTCTCTCTCTCTCTCTCTCTCTCTCTCCCCCCCCCCCCCTATTTCAATGTTCAGTCGAAGCTGCTGGCAGTTCCTCCTAATCCTGAACCTTCCATTTGGTGTAAGATAGCTGTGTGTTGTTTTCCGAACCCTTCACACTGGGAAACAGATTACAGGGTGAGTTTGCCTTTGACATTGCAACCAGCACTCCCACTTGAAAGACTTCTTCTCTCAAGCAGGAACTCTTCCCAGTTTTCATCCTCGTGGGATAAGTTAACATGCTTTCAGTTCCAAAAAGGTTCAGACACTTTTCAGATCATAAAAATGTCCCTATGCTTTAAAATCCCCATTAAGTCAAATTATTCAAAATGGAAAATCTTCAAAGAGCCTCTTCTAAGTAGTTGCCAAGGGGAATATCAGGAAGGGAGGGGGTCCTCTTTCTCTCTCTCCACAGACGCCACCCCCTGCGCCACAAGCAGCGTGCTTGGTAAAAGGGTAGGAAGAGTATGGATGACATGTTCAAAGGGAAATATTTTAATTTCCTAGATAACCTTCACCACCTTGTTGTATCAAGTGGCAATGTTAACTGATAAGATTACTCTCTTCCAATGTGGAAAATATGTTAGTTGTTGATTTTATTGTATTTGGAAGCCCTGAATCGTTTTGTCACACAGGTGAGAAACATTTTGGATAAATAAAAATGCACTTTGCGTTCCTAGAGGACTAACTGTGTCAATCTGTAGCAGTAAAAACAAATCATGTAGCACCCTAAAGACTATGAAGCCATAAGCTTAAATTCAGAGTGCTGGAAATGCAAGTAGACTGTGCAGAAAGGGAACTCCAAACTAGGTGAATGGGCAATGGATGACTAAGGCAAGCATAAATAGAAGCAACCTGGGGCAAAAAGTATTGACTTCACCTATATACTGGGATCTGAATTAGTGCCGAACAGGAAAGAGACTCGGGATGGGGGAGAAACCTGATTCAGTTTGTATTTAAAGGCCCGTCTACTTTCTGAAACAAAACGGAAAATGGAATAAAGCCATCCTCTGAAACTGAATTTTGCAATTCAGTTCTCCATTCAAGTAATGTGTACAAAAATGCATATAGTCGGGTAAATTGTGCATTAAAATTCATAGATGTTGCCATCCATCTGTCTCTTGGGGTAAAGCCAGGAATTGACTGCAGGAATTGCCAGAAGGCGGCTTACGAGGCACCATCCAATAGAGAAAGTAACATTAAATGCATTCTATCAGGGGAAATTAATTTGCAAAAAATGTGTATATTAAAGAAAATTGCATACAAGCATGTGTATATTAGGTGAAATTCACACAAAAATGCTGATTAGTTTTCATGAGGATTTTTTTTTTTTTAATGGTGAACTGATGTGGAAATATGAAGAACTGAAGACTGAAAAAATGAAAAACAGGGAGAAAATAACACTGACAGATTCCCCCATCCCCTGAGAAGAGACCTTGAAGCTGTGCAGGTCATTCAATGGAAATGTTGAATGCTAGGAATTATTAGGAAAACAAATACATGGTGGGGCCACAATTGGAATACAGCAGTTCTAGTTAAGGTAAAGGTAAAGGTACCCCTCCCCGTACGGGCCAGTCATGTCCGACTCTAGGGTTGTGTGCCCATCTCACTTAAGAGGCCGGGGGCCAGCGCTGTCCGGAGACACTTCCGGGTCACGTGGCCAGCGTGACAAAGCTGCTCTAGCGAGCCAGCACCAGCGCAGCACACGGAAACGCCGTTTACCTTCCCGCCAGTAAGCGGTACCTATTTATCTACTTGCACTTAGGAGTGCTTTCGAACTGCTAGGTGGGCAGGAGCTGGGACCGAAAGACAGGAGCTCACCCCGCCGCGGGGATTCGAACCGCCGACCATACGATCGGCAAGCCCTAGGCCCTGAGGTTTTACCCACAGCGCCACCCGCGTCCCCGCGTTCTAGTTACCACCTCTCAAAAAGACTGTTGTGCAGATGGAAATTTTCTCCATGAGAAAAGGGAATCCTTGTAGGTTGCCACACACACACACACAAAGGTGACAGGGGAAGAATAAAGATTTGTAAATTATGCAAAGTATGCATTATGTTGAAGTTATATGTTTTATTATTTAATGTTATTTATTTTATATCGAACTCTTCTGATAAGCTCCCCATCTCCATTCTGAACCATTACCATCTTAAAATAAACCCTTTCCCCTTTGGAAACCTGGACGTTGGCTGGTTGCTTCAGGACACAACAGTATCTCATCACCCAGGCCAGAGGCTCTAGCAATTTGATCCAAAGTTTGCAAAAACAGAATTTTAGGAGGAATGAGTTGACAGGAGGGAGTTTGCTGGCAGTTTCCCAATTCACTTTTTAGAATCATAGAATCATAGAATCATAGAGTTGGAAGAGACCACAAGGGCCATCGAGTCCAACCCCCTGCCAAGCAGGAAACACCATCAGAGCACTCCTGACATATGGTTGTCAAGCCTCTGCTTAAAGACCTCCAAAGAAAGAGACTCCACCACACTCCTTGGCAGCAAATTCCACTGTCGGACAGCTCTTACTGTCAGGAAGTTCTTCCTAATGTTTAGGTGGAATCTTCTTTCTTGTAGTTTGGATCCATTGCTCTGTGTCCGCTTCTCTGGAGCAGCAGAAAACAACCTTTCTCCCTCCTCTATGTGACATCCTTTTATATATTTGAACATGGCTATCATATCGCCCCTTAACCTCCTCTTCTCCAGGCTAAACATGCCCAGCTCCCTTAGCCGTTCCTCATAAGGCATCATTTCCAGGCCTTTGACCATTTTGGTTGCCCTCCTCTGGACACGTTCCAGTTTGTCAGTGTCCTTCTTGAACTGTGGTGCCCAGAACTGGATAAAAAGAGAAAAAAGAGAGAAAAAAGCAGGATGGCTGTGGCGACCTCTGTTCCCCACTCAGCAAGGTGTAGGCAGTAGTTCCTTATGGTCAGAGCTTTATCCCCTTCCCCAAAAGATAATTTGTACCTGTAGAGGATTTTTTTTAAAAAAGGAATAAAAATCCTGAACTGATCTGACATGTCAGGTTGTGGAAGAGACAGTTCTGTTGTTATATTCCTCTCCCTTTTATTATATTGTCCTTTGTTCTAAGAACAGCTGGTGGCTGATAAAGTGCTTGGATTTTTCCAATAATCATGGTGTTCTGAATCTGACAAGCGCTTCATTCTCTTCCCTACCCGGTGCCTCAGAATTTCTGCTATATTTCAGAGCTTAATTTGCTATTACCAATGGTGGTATTGGTGAGAGAGACAGACAGACAGACAGATCTCTCCCCACATCTCTCTCTCACAAACACAAGCTTCTTATGTTCAAAAGCTTTTTATGTTTGTATGTGGAGAATACATACCTGCAGTGCTTTCTTTCGGGGGGGGCACAGGGGTACGCATACCCCTAAACATTTTGTGAATCTAAGTTTGGCCTCATTGAGGGGCAGTATTTCAATATGAGTAGCCCTAAACATATATTTTGGGGGGGTGGGGAAGCACTGCATACCTGTCCAGGGCCGGATTTAGGTTTGATGATGCCCTAATCTACTAAAGGTAATGGGGCCCTTTATACATCCAGCTATCCTTTATCAACAACAAATTGTCGCTGTTTTTGTGTTGAATATATGCTATATGGTAATTTATGGACCTAATAGGTTTCTAAAGCCATTTGCACATGCAGAATGTAGGCACCCTATAGGCACTCATAGAAATGAGCAAACCAGTGATATTTTAGGGAGCAGGCTAGCAGGCGGGGCCCATTACTTACATCATAGGAGCCTAGCCAACACAAAACACTGTTGCTGTATGTAGGTTTTATTTTATTTTAGTTTTATCTTATATTTTTGAAAATGTACACCCAGGTTTTTTTCCTTTTAATTTTTTTGAGGCCCCTAAGAGAAGGGAACCCTAAACTATAGCTTGTTTAGCTTATATGTAATCCGGCACTGTACCTGTCTGTAAGCGAGAGAGAGAAAGAGAGAGACTTAAAAGTGTTTGTGTGCACATGTTATACACGGATGCCTTTCTTTCTCCATCTCTCACACACAAAACCCTTGTATTTGTGTGAGAGATAGAGAGACCTCTCACATACACACTTTCTTACTCTCGCACACACACGTTTGTGTGTGTCGCGCACACACACATAGATCTTTATAGTTATGCATTCTCCACACACAAACATACAAAGCTTTGGATTATGCCGAACACTATGCATTATTAATTGCTCCTTCTTTCGCAACCACCCACTGAGCTGCGCACTAATGCGCATATATACCTGAGCCCGAGCAGGCACTTTGTCTTTGATTATTTCTCGATGCCGGGCTGCCAAGCAATGCTCATTAAAAGAGAAAAGGGGGGAAATTATAGAGTTCCTAGGCTATTATTCCCAAACAAACATTTTTATTAATAAATCAGCTTTTATGAACCTCCTTTATGAACTAAGAAGAAATGGCGGCAATATCACAGCAGTTCCAGTAGGTCAAAATTCACAAGGAGGCCTTTTGAAAGTCAAATCATTGCCGCTGAGGAAATGATGAAGGTCCTGTGTGAGTGTCTGGAGGCGGTTGGAGGATGGATGGCAGCTAACAGATTGAGGTTGAATCCTGACACGACAGAAGTACTGTTTGGGGGGGACAGGAAGCGGGTGGGTGTGGAGGACTCCCTGGTCCTGAATGAGGTAACTGTGCCCCTGAAGGACCAGGTACACAGCCTGGGAGTCATTTTGGACTCACAGCTGTCCATGCAGGCGCAGGTCAATTCTGTGTCCAGGGCAGCTGTTTATCAGCTCCATCTGGTAGCTGGAAGGCTGAGACCCTATCTGCCTGCAGACTATCTCGCCAGAGTGGTGCATGCTCTAGTTATCTCTCGCTTGGACTACTGCAATGAGCTCTATGTGGAGCTACTTTTGAAGGTGACCCGGAAACTACAACTAATCCAGAATGCGGCAGCTAGACTGGTGACTGGGAACGGCCGCCGACACCATATAACACCAGTCTTGAAAGACCTAAACTGGCTCCCAGTATGTTTCTATGCACAATTCAAAGTGTTGGTGCTGACCTTTAAAGCCCTAAACGGCCTTGGTCCAGTATACCTGAAGGAGCGTCTCCACCTCCATCGTTCAGCCGGACACTGAGGTCCAGCACCGAGGGCCTTCTGGCAGTTCCCTCACTGTGAAAACCAAATTACAGGGAACCAGGCAGAGGGCCTTCTCGGTAGTGGCACCCGCCCTGTGGAACGCCCTCCCTCCAGATGTCAAAGAGAAAAATAACTACCAAACTTTTAGAAGACATCTGAAGGCAGCCCTGCTTAGGGAAGCTTTTAATGTTTAATAGGTTATTGTATTTTGTTGGAAGCCACCCAGAGTGGCTGGGGAAACCCAGCCAGATGGGTGGGTATAAATGAATTATTATTATTATTAGTTTATAAACGTATATGAGGACTAACCATTCAAAAGGGACAGCTCACGCTACAATTATTTTCTTTCACAGATGGTGCCAAAAGAACTAAGAATATAAAAAGAGGCTGCTGGATCAGGCCCATCTAGTCCAGCATCCTCTTCTCACAGTGGCCAGCCAGATGCCTGAGGGGAAACCTTATGGTTTTCAGAAGCAGAGCTGGCCCACCCATGAGGTGGGATGAAATGGCTGCCTCAGCCCCACTGCTTTCGCCACCTAACCCCACTTACCCGGAAATAAACCCTTGGGACTTCTAGGTAAACATGGTTACGGTCGTGCTGCATGAGTATTAAGGACTGCAGCCTAAGTAGGCTTACTACATACAGTGGAACCTGGGTTTCTGAGTATCTCAGAAGCTTAACATTTTGGTTTTCGAACGCCGAAAACCCAGAAGTAATTGCTTCAGTTTTCAAACGTTCATTGGAAGTCGAACAGCTTCTGCTGCGTGTTTTTCAATTTTTTTCAATTGAACTTTGTGCCTCAGTTTTCAAATGTTTCGGGAGTCAAACGGTCTTCCGGAATGGATTACATTTGAGAACCAAGGTATCACTGTACTTGAATTCTGTGGGGTTGACTTCTGACATGCATAGGACTGCACTGTCGCTTGCTTGCTCTGTCTTCCACACTGTCCCAAGGGCTCAGAATGAGTTAAAGTTTTATAAAAATTAAAATACACTCAGATGATTTTTTAAAACAACAACCACAACACACATCTCTGAGAACATTGAAGATTGGGTTGGGACTATTATCAGAAGGGTGTGCATATCAGAAAATGTGACACAGTTTAGAATGCTGTGCACAAGTGACTCTGGATCAAACATCTGATCTCCACAACTATGTTACAGAAACCTGAAAATTGCATGTGTTAATGACAGATTACTTGTGATGAGGAACTCACTGTCAATAGTAGATAGCTCCCACAGAGCCATATTATCAGCAGGCATAGTTAACGGCAACTCAGTTTATGCCTAAATCTCATACCTGTCAGTCTGGCCTATAAAGCATTTTATCTTCATAGATATGACTGATAAAAATCTCTCTTTCAGCTTGATTTAGCACTTCTTATCAGCATTCAGTTTGCATGACCACTCATTATTCATTAAGCATGAGCTGCAAAGTTACTTCTTTGTATTAAGAAGCGGCCAACGGCATTCACCAAAATGATTCAGCATATATTGATGACAAGGCTTAGTTTGTGTGTCACTGATATGTGTATTTTAAAAAAAGCAAGTATAATCAGTAGATAGATACTATCCAAACCTTCAAAATTAAGTGTGCTATATCCTGTAGCTATGACTGTAGAGATACCACTATAGCATTTGGAATAGTGCATTTTTACTATTTTCTTGTAAATGTAACATAATGGGCCGATTCAAAACACATTTAAGTTGTTGATGGAACTTAACCATAACTCTTGCTACCAGCTGCCAAATCAGTAAATTCCAGGACGACGACCAGGAACAGAACTTGTTGACTAGTAACTTGATTTTTATTTAGTTTTATTATATACAGCAGAATAAAGCACAGCTTTGTACAAGTCACTATATATACACAGACGAGATTCAAACTCCTATTCCAAACTCAACACTCCAACAACAAACTGCTGGGCCATACTGCTTATAAGGGAGAACTAGCCAATCACCACCTGTTGCTAGGCTTCCTGTCTCCAAGCAGAATTTCTCACGTACAGTGGACGCTCGGGTTGTGAACGTGATCCGTGTGGGATGCACGTTCGCAAACAGTGTCTGTGCACGCGCGAGTTGCGCTTCTGCACATGTGCGACCACCAAAACCCGGAAGTAACCCGTTCCGGTACTTCCGGGTTTCAGCAGTCCGTAACCCGAAGAAACGCAACCTGAAGCGGCTGTAACCCGAGGTATGACTGTACTCTGTTTAACTTGACTTGCAGCCAACACACTAATTGTCTACTCCAAAAGCTGCACGTACTCAAAGTCTCAACAAGTGGGTTGCCCTTAGAGGGATAGCATCTGCACATTGCAATACCATTTTAGGTTATGGTCTGGATGCTCTGAGAACTGCCTTAATGGCCACTCTTACAGATTATGGGTTGATTCCCCCAGTGGCGTAGCATGGGTTGTCAGCACCCGGGGCAAGGCAAGTAATTTGCACACCCCCCCCCACTGCACTGTCCCTCCCCCAGATAGTCCCTCGCTCTCTTTCCGCACCGCACCACATGCCTGGCACCCTCCCCTCCACAGTGGGCGGCGACCCGGCGGCTCGGATTGGATTCACACAGCCAGGACTACAGTGAGAGAGAGTGAGTGAGCCAGGTAGGGGCAGAGAGCTGCGAGTGCAAGCGCGCCCCCCCCCAGATGTTGCGCCCGGTGCGGCCGGCCCCCCCCTGCACCCCCCACGCTACGCCACTGGATTCCTCCGATACTCCACTTGTAGCAATTTCCTACCATTCACAGTGCAGTCCTCTGTTTGCCTATTATGTTGATTCAATGGGACTTACTCCCAAGAAAATGTGTATAGGATTCCAGCAAATTGTCCCATTTAAGCAGCACCTGCTCCAGCGTTTAATGGTAAACGTTACTGCAAAATTGCTGTTCCCCTATGCAAAATTGTAGCAACTCCTCCAGGCCCTGGCTTTTGCTTTCCTAACCGGATCCCTCGCTTGCTCCTCCTCTGCTTTCTTGCTGAAACCTTTATGGCAGCAGAACCACTTTATGCTGCCCCTGGAAATGTTCCCTTAATGAGTAGGGTTGTCATACGTATGGAATTTGGGGAAATCGGCAAAATGTCTGGGAAAAGCTCAACAACATTGAGTTTCATTTTCTAAAGAAAGCTCAACAACTTTTGTGTCCTGAATTTTACTTCTAGATATTTGGCAACCCTATTAATAATTTTTGAGGCAACTTCCTACACTAGGAAAGTGCCATAGTTTAGTGGTAGAGCACATGCATTGTGTGGTGTAGTGGTTAAGAGCAGTAGTCTCGTAATCTGGTGAACCGTGTTCGCTTCCCTGCTCCTCCACATGCAGCTGCTGGGTGACCTTGGGCCAGTCACACTTCTTTGAAGTCTCTCAGCCCCACTCACCTCACAGAGTGTTTGTAGTGGGGGGGGGGAGGGAAAGGAGATTGTTAGCCGCTTTGAGACTCCTGAAGGGGAGTGAAAGGCGGGATATAAAATCCAAACTCTTCTTCTTCTACTACTCTTCTTCCTAGGTTTAATTCCTGGCAACAGCCTCTGTCAGAAACTCTGAAGAACTGCTGCCTGTCAGCATAAGGGCAATGCAGAAATAGATAGGCAGTTTCCTGTGTTGATATCTTACGGTTGTGCTGGACACATATAAATAATCTGCAATGTTCCAGAAGGAGCCTACTTGAACTTGGTCAGTTTATCATAATCTCAACAAACCAGCTCCCTTGTACGCCACAGTTTCATTATTGATTCTTCCTAAATCGCTGGAGCAGGAGTGAGTTGCAAGTTAATAATCACAATTATGAGTTTAGTGATAAAAACAGTTCTGAGCTAGAGTAAGAAATTCAATTTCAGAGACTTACCCGTTCCTGGCCTTTGCAATTATGAAAAGCTCTTGCATTTTAAATCTTGTAGTCCCTCACTCAGCCTGAGATTATTCTGCCACAGGCAAACCCCAAAGACACATATCACTTTCTAACTAAAGTTGTTAATATGAAGTTGGAGGAGCTTTCTGCATTTAAATCAACCTGCTGCAGATTCCCTGAACCTCAATTGCTTTTGAATCCAGACAGCTGCAAAGGAAGGTAGGGGAGAGCAATCACCAACCAGAGTACAGGAATATTCTAAATTGCCAAAGTGTCCCATTTTCATTAAAATCCTACCATTAGCTGAGAAATAAATCAGACGGCAAACCAGCTCCGCAGCTGAATATTGATACGAACCTTAAAATGTAACATGTAACAGCTGCATGAAAATAATGCTCTTGGAAATAAATCAAAATATATGTTCTAGTAAATCCAACTCAAGGCCTTTGTTCAAAAACAAAAGAACAACAACCCCAGAATGCATCACATTAATACAAGGGAGTGAGGGAAGCAGAAAATTAGACATTTGGCTTCTGCTTCTGGTATTATTATACACACTGCAAAAATTAATCTTCGCCCTTCACAAAACTCTGCTGATGTCATTGAAGTTTAACCTCAGGTAACCCAGCTATCATTTTCTAAGTGCAGTTTCAAGGTCACCCACCGTTTTATCTGTGCAATATGAATGTTATTTCAACTGCTGTCTTCTCTCCATAAAAGAATCATGAGGAGAAGCTTTCGGGTTGTTGACGTTTTTTTAAGGGAAGGATCATTCAAGTTTTATGGACTTTATGAGCAATTTAGATAGCATTGTCTTTACTTATTGTTATTTCAGATCGTTCTGTATTTTCCAAACGACTGAGTTTCATGAACGTTTTCATGTTTCATTACTGCTTTGTGAAGAATTGGGGGGGTGGCGTGGCCCTGAAGCAGTTCCCCAGTGATTCTGCGCTAGCTCCAGTTATTTGATGCCAGCCTGAACCTACAGGGCCCCGGAAAGAACATATTCTGCATCATCCCTTGTATTGGTGACACGAGGCCGTTGGCCCCCTCACCTTCGTGAGGTCATCCTTCCTTTCCTTCATAAATGTACTTAATTAATTGCTCAGTTTATGGACTGCTTTTCCAGCAGGAAACTGCATCACTTTCAAAGCTGATGCAACAGATTTTAGTTATTTATTACATTTATATCTTGCCTTCTGTTCCCCCAAAGAGTTCAAGGTGGTATTCATTGTTAAGTACAGGGGAACCTCAGGTTAAGTACTTAATTCATTCTGGAGGTCCGTTCTTAACCTGAAAACTGTTCTTAACCTGAAGCACCACTTTAGCTAAGGGGGCCTCCCACTGCCACCGCCGTGCAATTTCTGTTCACATCCTGAAGCAAAGTTCTTAATCCAAGGTAATATTTCTGGGTTAGCGGAGTCTGTAACCTGAAGCATATGTAACCTGAAGTGTATGTAACCCGAGGTACCACTGTATAAGCGATTTATTTCACACAGAAATGAAAAATGTATGTGTATTAATGAAGGTTTAAAATAGAAAATTGCTGATGGGCTGCTAGCATTTTCCAGTGTTGTTTTCTAAAGGACTCTGAGCTCCTTAATGGGTTAATGAATAACTGTTGACAGTTTTCTACTCTGTGCTGAGAAGGAACCTTTGATCATGTGATGAAGGTATGGAGTTGCAAATTCGCCATCTTGGAAGAGTGGTGGCTGTTTCTCTGCCCCCCTCTCCCAAACTCCATGGAGTGAGGATGTAAATGAAGCTCTCCTGAAGGGAGAATAAACAGCCTAAGGCCAATGGAGGCAGGAATGCAGGCTGTGGAGAGAGACTGACCTCTGCTTCTAGGTCTGTTTGGATTATTTCATATTTTCTGAGATGCTGAGCCTGTGTTGACCAGCACAACACATTGTATGGCTTTTTTGGATGTATCTTTGATGGGAGTAAGTTCTTAGGCTTCCAGTCGCTGTGCAAATATTAATATCTGCAACATTCATGAGCCTCACAACCACCATACACAAACTCTTAGCATCCATGTGAGGTAGATTAGGTCGAGAACTGGTGGTCGACCAGTGAGGTTCATGGCCATGTGCAGAACTCAGAACTAGCACTCAGCTATATAGCGGCAAATTAAACGTTTTAAATGTGTTGTAAAGTGCAAAACACAAATGTGACACTAGATGGCGACAGTGAGCTAGGGCAAATTCAATGTATTTTTCAAAACGTTTTTTAAAAATAGCATTTTCACAGTGGGGTTTTGGTTTTCTTTTTTTGCATGTATTTAGATTCCACCCTTGTCTACTCCACCCACTGTACTACACTGACTGAATTATTCCCCTTTTCTCCAATTTATGAATGCCAAATCAGCATTGATAAGTAAAGGTCAGTAGGGCATGAGACTCTTAATCTCAGGGCCATGGTTTTGAGCCCCACATTTGGCAAAAGATTCCTGCATCACAGGGGTTGGACTTGATGGCCTTTGTGGTCCCTTCCAACTTTATAATTCTGTTGTTGTTTAGTCGTTCAGTCGTGTCCGACTCTTCGTGACCCCATGGACCAGAGCACGCCAGGGACTCCTGTCTTCCACTGCCACCCGCAGTTTGGTCAGATTCATGTTTGTAGCTTCGAGAACACTGTCTAACCATCTCGTCCTCTGTCGTCCCCTTCTCCTTGTGCCTTCCATCTTTCCCAACATCAGGGTCTTTTCCAGTGAGTCTTCTCTTCTCATGAGGTGGCCAAAGTATTGGAGCCTCAGCTTCATGATCTGTATAATTCTAGGTTTCTATAATTCTGTTTTTTCTTGCAATTTATAATACAGACTGGTCCGGGTCAGCTTGCCTAAGCCCCCTCATATTGCTTTCCCAGCAAACTAGTTGATGGACGGAGATTTGAATCCAGGACTTATTAGCTCATAGCTCATGATCTTATCCGCAAAGCCACAATTAAGGCTTTCTCACCTTAATTGCTTATGAATCCATTTGAAAATTTTATCAAGGCATTAGAGATTTAAATTAAGACAAATAAATAAATAAAGATCAATCAGAGATCAATTACCTGTGTGAGGCAGTGGCAACAAAAAGAGAATTTCTAGGGATGTAATTAAGATGGAAAACTCTAGTGGGAGGGCAATTAGGAATTGTTTGGCAACGCAGCAAAGAGTTGCCAGGAGCAGCTGCACAACTGCTATCAGTTCATACGTTTTCAAGGTTACTCCTGACACCCATCAATTTAAAAAGTTCAATAGCAATCAAATTATTCTGCCATAGGGGGATAGGATAGATGACCCACGAGAGATCTCTTCCCTATCAAATGATATAATGGACTATTTGAGTTGAAATTAATGAAATGCTAACATTGTTGCATGAAAAAAGTATTAATATTCATTGCTTATCTGACATTCGCAAACTGGAGGGGGGGGGGCTGTCTTTCTGAGCACACTATCAATCTTCCCAGGTGTCTCCAGCATAACAAATGTATGCAGTATAATTTGGAGAAGAAAGAGAAAGTAAACATGGATGATCCTGGATAGAAGTTATGCAACATGTGCTTCATCTTTCCAAAAGATGCGGGTGGCGCTGTGGTCTAAACCACTGAGCCTCTTGGAAGGTTGGCAGTTCGAATCCCCGCGACGGGGTGAGCTCCCGTTGCTCTGTCCCAGCTCCTGCCAACCTAGCAGTTCGAAAGCACATCAGTGCAAGTAGATAAATAGGTACCACTATGGCGGGAAGGTAAACGGCATTTCCGTGTGCTCTGGTTTCTGTCAAGGTGTTCCGGTGCACCAGAAGTGGTTTAGTCATGCTGGCCACATGACCCAGAAAGCTGCCTGTGGACAAACGCCGGTTCAGCCTGAAAGCAAGATGAGCGCCGCAATCCCATAGTCACCTTTGACTGGACTTTAACCGTCCAGGGGTCCTTTACCTTTTACCTTTCCCTTTCATATTTCCAGGTCAATTGTCATCAAGGAGCTTGCAATACAAGAATGGTGCTCTCACCAAGTAGAAATAATCACTGTTGCCATGCCCTGATGTATTTCATTTAATAAGGCATGGATGGGGAACCTTTGGCCCAGGAGCCCAATGTGGCCCTCAGGTCTCTCTCTATGGCCCCTGTGACTCTCCTTGGGTAGCACACCCTCTCTCCCCAGAGCACCCTGCTTCATGAACCTGCTCCACACCTTTGGGTGCTTTTGCCTGGCTGGAACATGATCTGGGATAAAACTTATGTTTCCTCAATGGAGGGGAGAGGTATCTATGTGGAACCCAGGTTGAAATGTAACCTGCCAAGGTCAGAGTTGCCTCCTCACACTGTTCCTTCTGACCCCACCTACCACTAGAATGGAGTCCGTGGAAGGCAGGCATCAAGGGAATATAGCTTTGGGGCTGGAAAAGGTCCCTCACCCTTTTCATGAAGCACTGGTCAAAGACAAACATCTTCAGCACCTTGGATTCCATGAAGCTATGGTCAAGATCAGGGGTAGGCAACCTAAGGCCCGTGGGCCACAAGCGTCCCACAGGGTCATTTAACTGGCCCCCGAACTGAGCCGCCTACATCAGGCCTGGTGTAGCTCCATAATAAAATGATGAGAACTGGAAGCAGGCACAGAGGGATTGGTTGGGGGATGGATGTGTACCAAACACAAATTTGGGAGGTGTAGCCTCATTAATCTCTTGCTGCAAAGTCGATCAAGAATCTTGTGACCATCTTAGATAAAGGGTAAAGGGGACCCCTGACCATTAGGTCCAGTCGTGGCTGACTCTGGGGTTGCGGTGCTCATCTCTCTTTATTGGCCGAAGGAGCCGGCGTACAGCTTCCGGGTCATGTGGCCAGCATGACTAAGCCACTTCTGGCGAACCAAAGCAGCGCACTGAAATGCCGTTTACCTTCTGCCAGAGCGGTACCTATTTATCTACTTGTACTTCATGGTTTCGAACTGCTAAGTTGGCAGGAGCTGGGACCGAGCAACAGGAGCTCACCCCATCGCAGGGATTCAAACTGCCGATCTTCTGATCGGCAAGTCCTAGGCTCTGTGGTTTAACGCACAGTGCCACCCGCGTCCCTGTGACCCTCTTAAAGACTAACAAATTTATTACGGCACAAGGACTAGAATCGTGATGTTGAAAACTTTATCTCATAATACATTTGTTGCTCTTTCTTTTTTTGAAATCATTTTTATTTGATTTTACAAATATAAATTTATAACATTCCGAATGCATATCCATATATAGAGATTACTCTGAATCTCGAGACTCCCCCCCCCCCCATCCCCTCCATGGGTCCTATTGTCAACATTTACAACTGCATATTATTCCATATTCTATATTTTAAATCAATACATCTTATCCATAGTATTTGTTACATTACAAGTGGGTTTCAAAGCCTGCTAATGTTTTCATGTGCTTGCAGCGGTCTCCTAGATAAATTATAATTTTTTCCCATTCTTCTTTAATGTTTTTGTCCTCTTGGTTCCTGAGTTTTCCAGTCACCTTTGCTATTTCAGCCTAGTCCATCATGCTTGTTATTCTTTAAGGGTTTCTTGCTGCTTTTACGGAAAACAAAGTTATCTTTCTTCCAAAGCGACTCACCCTTCAATTCTGTACATCAGGATGTTGGATCAACAGCACCCGGCAGCTGGAGAAATCTTTCTGCTTGCTCTCAACAGTCCACTGTGTACAGAACAGCTCAAAGAAGCCTGTTTATTATACCAATGCTAATGTCATTGTGGATTCCCCCGCCCCTCTCCTGCCTCTAACTTTGAAGGTTAGCCAAAGAAGATGGGCAGCTTTCATTGCATCTTCTGCAATGTTTCCAGTTGCTTAAAACCCAAAGGAAACCCCAGAGGGGATCATTCTTCTAAGTGTCAGAAAGGGCTGGAAATCAGACAAAAATCAGGCAAGGAACGGCTGCCAAAGCCAAGGTCCCTTGTGTTGATGATGAACTGAAGGGGCCAATTCTGGACTGAATTACAATGTGTTTATTTCATTACTGTGTTTATTTTAATCCTAACAAGCTAAGTACTTAGACATGCTGCCTAATCTTCCTTGAGAGAAAGGGAAGAGCGGTTTTCTCCTTACTAGAGTTCTCTCATTTCCCAAGCCAGGGAAAGAAAGAAAGAAAGAAAGAAAGAAAGAAAGAAAGAAAGAAAGAAAGAAAGAACCCTCATTCATGACATGATACAGGAAGGGGAACGGGGAAGATGCTGGAACAGCATGACAAAACAGCCTCACAGGCAAGCTTCCTGCGATTGCTTTGAACTCTTCCTCATCATTATTTCATGCACAGGATAGCTTTTACGCTTATGAGAGGGGAGGGAGAGGGAAGAGAGGAACAACCAAAGTTGCCTTCAGGATTTTTAAAATCAAAGCTGCTGCTTTGCTGATTCCTGCTGCAGTGAGTTTTCGGTTAGGGAGATTCAAGTCTGGTGACCCATACACGACAACCATTTTTTTTTTACGTTTACAAACACCACTGGGCCTGCAAGTGATTTATCAGAGACAACAACTGTCCTATTTCTGGAAGATAATCACGCATCTTGACAATGGAGTACAGGCCTTTGCTCTGATTTGGTCTGATCTTCTGATGTCACTCGGACGCGTGTGCCATACACACCATCCTATGGACTATGGAAAGATGGTCATTCCAAATGTACTCAAGGGAGAAGGGGATGTTAATGATGGTTACGGTTTTCTGAGCTGTACCTTCAGTAATTAAGGTGTTCTTTGGGGGAGCAGGCAGCAGGTTGTTAAACAACGGTATCTCAGCTCAGTGAGCATGTGGCCAGCACAGCATCTTCTGCCAAAGTGGTTCAATCAGAGGATGTACTTATTTAATATATTGCAATGCAATATACAATTTTAAGACCACTATGCCTAAAAGACCACATTTCCCCATATAAATCTGCCCTGACCACGAGGCACTTGTCTGCATGCCGTATCTGAGTAAGGCTTAAAGGTGGCAGTGAGAGAACAGGCTGTCTCTATACTATGCTCCCCCCACCAATGTTTTCAGGAATGCTGTTCCCGGGGAAGACTGCCTGGTACCCATATTATCATGAATTTTGGCACCCAGAAAATGCTTTTTTGCTTTCCCAGACATTTGAGCAGCATCAGTAGCAGGCTATTGCACTATAAAATCTGTTTTTAATAATGTTATTTATTTATTTGCATTTTATTTTTTTTACTCCGGATGTATGTTGATCACTTTAGGACTATTTTTCATGGGAAATAAAGTGTAAACTCAATAAACGCAACAGATTATACTGAGATTTGTTTCGTTCTAAAAGGAAAATGGAACCAGAGAATTAAAATATTGAAACACAGGCAATTATTTGACTATGTTTTATTAGAATATCAAATAAAAGATCACTATAAGAGATAAATACAACGATTATGTCTATGCACTGTGCTCCACAGATAAATAAGGAGATCTATACTTGATTCCTAGAATGAGAAAAAAGTATTAATACATTTCTGAGCATTTGGTATATTTATTGAAGCCCCAAAGAGCTAAAGTGCTGTTGCCCATTTGAAAAATGTGGTGTTGCATTTTTAGGGCCCTTCCTTACAGCACCATCACTGCTGGTTTCTCAAACTGCAGAACTTCAGTGACCTACAAACAGATCAATTTTTGAACCTGGAGTTTCAGGCCTTTTATTAGGCTCCCAAGTGGCTTTGGATACACACATAACAAAGAGCAAAAGATCATTGCTAGCCCCTCTCCTGCTGTCTTCCCTGCCCAGGCTCTTCTCTTCTTTGAACACCGAACAAGCAGCTCTGCTAGAAAAGGCAGAAGCTCCTCCTCTCCTGTTGAGAGGACATCTCTCCCCCTCCCCAATTATACCTCCTCTGTATCAGGGGGCAGAAACATTTTGAAAGGCACTAAAGCACTTCTACGAAAACTCCTGGCACGCCAGCAATAAAGATACAGGCCTTTCCAATGATGCTGAAAAATGGCATTCCGCTTTAGCATATTCAAAACTTCTAAGAACGATCCTATTAAAACCTATGGTGGCACCACGTTATACAGGGAGGGAGAGAAATAAGTCAAAAAGTAGATTCTGAGCAAGCAAGCTCCATCCCCCATACTGAACTTCCGAAAACATGAGCACCGTAACACTAAAAATATTGACTAAGCTGATGTCCACCAGTTTTGCATCCAAGTAAGTATAGTTAAGATTGGAGCCTTAATTAAAAGTCTGTTTTAAAAGCCAAAGTGCACAATGTCAAAGAGAAAAACAACTACCAGACTTTTAGAAGATATCTGAAGGCAGCCCTGTTTAGGGAAACTTTTAATGTTTAATAGGCTATTGTGCAGTGGACGCTCGGGTTGTGAACATGATCCATGCGGGATGCATGTTCGCAACCCGCAGCGTTTGCAACCTGCATCGGCACATCTGCGCACGTGCAGGTTGTGATTCGGCGTTTCTGCACATGCGTGACCACCGAAACCCGGAAGTAACCTGTTCCAGTACTTCCGGGTTTCAGCGGGTGCGTAACCCCAAAAAATGCAACCTGAAGTGGCTGTAACCCAAGGTATGACTGTATTTGAATATTCTGTTGGAAGCCGCCCAGAGTGGCTGGGGAAACCCAGCCAGATGGGAGGGGTATAAATAATAAGTTGTTGTTGTTGTTGTTGTTTCTGGATTCCTCCCATCACTCTCCATTTCCTCCCTCCATTTTTCTAATGTTTTACTAAGTTTTTATAAATGCTGCAAGGTGCCCAGCGTGGCTGGGGCAACCCAGTCAGATGGGCGGGGTAGAAATAAATTGTTGTTGTTGTTTTTCAGGGTGGGGTGAACACAATTGTGTCCAGTCCCAGCTTCATTAAATTTATCAAATTTATCGACGGATGTCTATGGCCTGCCATTTCTTCCATCCCAGGGAACATTTAAAAACAGCTTCTTTGTGTGAAGCAGCAAATAACTTACCCAGACAATGAGATGGTTCTTTCTTCCATATTTTTCACTCTATTTCCTCCCTCCATTCAAGAGTCTCTCCGTGTTCCAGGCCATTGAGTTATCATGGGATTGTTTTAGGGCTCTTTCCCCCCACCTAGTTTTCTTGTGCTTGTGTATCCCTTGAGGTTACCCTGAGTCTGTCAGTATTTCTTTCTCGTGTGTCACCGATGTGGTTTTGGCAACCTAAAGCATGAGCACCATGGGAAGAACTGAAGAAGTATTAGTTGTTCGGGAACCTTCTCTGATTTGCCCTTTTCCTGAAAGTGGGACCATTTGCTTTGAACAATAGCAAACCAGAAAGTCAACTGGGGAAGCTTTTCCTAGCAAGATGGTAAAGTGATGGGGAGCTTCTGGTCTTAAATGCCTGCCTGCCATGCAGCTGATAAAGATTATGAAACCCTGGCAGAAACACAGGTGAGCACTACAGATTTCATGTTGTATCAAAGGTGCCTTAAGGCATAATTCGGTACAGCAATCTGGATACTTCAAGTTGGCAAGCCAATTAACACACTTCAAGGCAGTTAGGAGAATTCCTGGATACTAGCTTTCCAATTCAGAGAGGAAAGGAGGACTCACTGAAATGAAAACACAAAGCCGAAGAGAGAAATACTAGTTAAACATGAAGGAGCTGGGTGCAAGTTATTGCCAAAGTTCGGCTTTACTTGACTTGGAATCATAGCTGTCAACGTTTCCCTTTTTTTAAAGGGAAATTCCCTTATTCCAAATAGGATTCCTCACAAGGGAAAAGTTAACAGCTATGCTTAGAATACAGGATCCTGCTCATAATGCCCATTTGCCCCCTGCTAAGAAAAAGAAAGAAAGAAAGAAAGAAAGAAAGAAAGAAAGAAAACGAAAGATCAACAGCACCAGGACTTATAGTTTCTATGATGCACACAATAAGGACGAGGATACAGTACTCTGCATCTCCCTGACACCTCTGTGGTTGAAATTGTAGAAGTTGCGGAAGGCATTCCCATCCCACAGCACTCCTAGTTATTATATCACGTCTCAGAGATGTTACGGCTTTGTTTTCCAGACCGTAAAGAGACCTATGGATAATTTGCATGCCTGGCATCTTATTCCACATAACCAGCTGCCAATCTTTGCCTGCTGGTAGCTGGCAAGTCTCGGGATAGGGCACAGGTGAGTGATCTGCCCCCTTAGGTAATCTGCTGCACTGGGGGTGCCAAGGCTGATTAATATCTGGAAGAAGGGCCACTGAGATCGCCCATGTGAGCTGCATTGAGGAAGCCATTTAGGTGTAAGTATATAAATAAACCAAAGCCAAGTCTGGAATAAGATAACTGGGCTCTTTAACCCAGTCTGCACCCATCTCAAAATTATTTTTACATATGAAAATGCTTTTAAGCATATGGAATGCTTTTTGTTACTTGTATACATAAAATTGTTTTTACATACGAAATTGCTTTTAATTTGTTGTTTATTTTTTTTACTGTAACTTCACTTCTTGATTTCTCTGTTTGTCCCAGAGGGGGCACAGGAGAACTAATACTTGCTGTGAAATTCTGGAGTGACCTCTGATTCAAAAAAGTTTGGAGGGCAAAGTTTCTGCCTGACTTTCCCAGGAGAGTGAGGATGCTCTCTGAAAAATAAAAAAAGGAAGTTTACTCCAACAGCCCTAGTGAATTCAGGAAAGCTACCCAAGCAATGGTGTTGTGCTAACAAAGGGACTATGGTCTTTCCTTTTCCTTCTGATTCTGCCTTGGGGAAATATCCTTTACTTATTCATTCATTCATTCCGAATGCAATCCGGCTCCAGAAATGAACTACTACAACAACAGATAATAACAACTGCTCTGACTGGCAATCAGAAAGGGACGGGATGCAGGAGGCGTGGGGATAATGAAACATCTGGAAATAAAAGAGGGAACCTGGAGATTAAAAATAAAAGAAAAAAAGTGGCAGGCACTGTGCGCAGACTAAAGAAAGAGTGAGTTGCAAAAGGTAGGCAAAAAAGTCGCTTCCTGTCTCATGGCAGAGACCAGGAGGGGCAGCCAGCTGATGGTCCAGATGTTCAGGTACATTCCAGCGGTTTCCGCGAAGGGAGGGGGCAGCGAGCGAGAGGCTGGGACTGGGAGCCGAGCCTGGGAGCAGCGCTGCCTTCGCCTCCCTCATTTGTTTGCGGCGAGACCGTGGCGCTGTCGTTAAAGGCACCTCGTCGCCTGCCTGCCTTCTCCCTCCCTCCTCTGTCTCTCCCTCCCTCCCTCCCTTTGTGTCAACGCTACTGAGCGCAGGAGGCCGGAGCGGAGCGAGCGCTTCTGGTGGCGGATCCGGAGACCCCGGAGGAGCCGCACCTCCTCGCTGGCTGGCTGGCTGGCAGCGCGGGGAGCGTCAGCGATGCAAGTGACGAGGCGATGCTCGCGGTGAGTTTCTTTTCCCGCGGGGGAGGGAGGGAGCGGGAGGGAGGGAGATGGACTTTCCCTGCCTCTCCCACTCCTTTGCGGCGGGGGGTCGGCCTCTCCCCCGCCCCAAATAGAACCTGGGAAATCACTTGTGGAGGGAATTCGCCTCGGGCCAACCTCACACCTGGAGTTTGCAGGCGCCGGCGGGAAAAAGTGCTCCGTCCATGCGAGGCTCGGAGCGCCAGCCTGGCTCTGTCTGAGCCTCATCCGGCGGCAGGGAAAGGCTGCGGAGAGAAAGCTGCTTAGGATCGAGGAGCCGCGCAGCTGGATCCTGAGCCACACTGCTTTCAAAGTGGGGGGGGGGTCGTTAGTGTCGTCCACGCGCTTTACCCGGGAGCAAGCCCAGCACACACATTGGGATTTCTCAGTGAGCAGTCAAGAGATGGTGGATCTCGACGACTGGGGCGATCAGGTCATGCCCACACAAGGATCCCTTTATACTGAGTGACCAGATCGTCGTTGCAAAAGGATCTCTTTATAACCAGCGATCCCCAGTGCCTGCCTGGGTCGAGCAACCGGCACCTGCTGTAACAATAAGGAGCAGCGATCTTTTGTTATCAGTAACTGAGATTACCCCCCTCCCCTTCCAAAGCACATGGAAGAATTTTCTTTTTTGTATTGTGGGGAAGGCAACGGGGGATCAGAGCAGCCAGCTTGCTGCGGAGAATGAAGCAACCACATCCCATTGGTTCTCACCTGTCCGTTTTTATCCTCACAACAACCCTGAGAGGTAGGCTCGGCTGAGATAGGCAGGGAGTGCCCACCCAACGAGCTTCGTGGCTGAACGCACGAGTGTGAAACCCGAAGTCCTGGTCTGGCCCTCTAACCACTATGCCACACTGCCTCGCTTTCAAACGATTTCCTTGGAAGCTGCCCGTGTACATCACCCTGGAATGTCATTCTCAAGGCTTTTGCTATCCTTAAATCCAGTTTTCCTGGGAATAAAATCTAGGCTCCGGAGCATCAGGCTGCGATCTTTGAATTTTCAGAGCGTGGTGATCCCACAGTCCGCTCCTAAAATACCCCTCCTTGCAAGGATCTCAAGGATTTCAGTGGGCTTCCATACTTCTAAGCAAAGCCGGAGGCGGGGGGTGGGGGGAGGTTGGTTCCGTAACACCCTCGGTCGATTGGCAGGTAAAATCCTAGCATGTAATATATACTTGGGAGACACTGAGACTCTTAATCTTAGGGTCGTGAGTTCGAGCCGCACGTTGGGCGACAGATTCCTGTATCGCAGGGGTTGGACTAGATGACCCTCGTGTTCCCTTCCAACTCTACAGTTCTGGGATTCTAAGAGTTTTCTGAGATATCTTTCTTCCAAGTAAAGCGTGCCCATTTCCGCGGTTTCACCAAACTGGGAGGGAAACTGGTTTTGCCCGCACTTGACGCTGGAAGGAAGGAAGCCGGGAGCTAACTGAGCTTCGCGGAGTAAGTGACGTCTGATGTGTCCTTCTCAATTTCGGGGCAGCTAATCTGCAATGTCGGACCCTACCTTAAAAAAGAAAGTGCGGGGAGCCCCACCCCCAGTCTTCCTGAGAAGCCTTAATAACCCGCGTTTTTAGGAAAGCAAAGAGCTTGAAAAACACATGAAAGGGCTCTGTCTTCCTTGCTGGAAAGCAAGAGGTTAAACTTTGTTTCGGAGGGACGAGCGTGCTGGTTTCCTGAGATAAATGGGCAGGAAGCAAATTGCTTCCCCTGCTCTCTGGCCAGCGGCTCCCAAATGCTTTTTGCACCTGCTACTCTGCATTTTTGCAGTTCGGCGCTGCAAAAAAAAAACTCCCCCCGCGCGATCGCATCACTTCCTTCCAGCCTGGCTCGAGCAGAAAGCCCCTTTCCCCTGGCCCCGGGAAGAGGGACCGCGTATCGCCGCTACCTTGATTTTTTATTTATTTATTTACGATTGCTGTTGTTGTTTTCGCTGCTGATCAGGTCCTGAACTACCCGGCGTCCCATCCTCGGAGATGCAGGTTTGACGACGCCCTCGGTTCGCTCGGCGCCGCAAGGGTTAAAGATGATGTAAGTAGCCAAGTATTTTCTTCTTCTTCTTCTTCTTCCCCCGAAGCGGATTTATTAAGCCCTCCGTGGTGGGTGCGCGCGCGCGCGCGCGTTTGTGCCCAGACTTCCCCAGATGGCCGGAGGAGAGAAGCGATGGAGGGAGCTGGAATGGGACCCCGGGAGTTCTGGGTTCGAGTTTTACAACTAACCCCCTGGCGGACTGAATCTGTCCACACACAGACCCCATCCACCAAGTTTCCAGGATTAAGAATGGTGTGCTGGCAAAACAGTTCTGCAAACGGAAATCGCATCCACAGGGGGGCAGTTCAGGCAGCTCACGTCCCTTCTGGGGACTAGTGCTGTTTGAAGGAGAAGCCACAGTTTCTTTCACTAACGTTCCTAGCATATGCTTGACACATGACCAGCTACACGATCCTTCAGTTTCACTTTCCCCTTACCTCGGGTTTTCTGTTTACATGCTGATGCCTCCTTCCTGGACAGTAACTGCTGGATCCTAAGTGTGAAGGAAAGCTGACTGGATCCCCAGTTAGGTGTTCATTCATATATGGTCTCCCAGCCTAGCTGGGCAAACTAGGCAGGTGTTAGTGGCTGCGAGCCACTTTCAGGTGGAAAGATTTCACCCCTAGATACTTTATCTAAAAGCGTCTGCTTTCAAGGGAATCTGTTACCAAGGGAAAGTGCTCAAAACTGGGACCTTAATGCCTCTTTACTTGTAAGTACACCTGAGGTAAACTTGCAAATAAACAAGATTATGGTGCCCACGGCTCTTGCCGTTTGACTTCCATCAAGTAAGGCGGTTAAGGATGAGAGGTAAAAAAATTGAGTGTTCTTGTTACAGTTTAATGGATTTAGGAGGAGTCTGAAGTGCTCTGGTGCTTTGTGTGTATTTAAGCTAAAGCTGTGTGTGGATCTGTCTTGTTGATGGCAGCAGTGGCGGAGCACGGGAGGGCTGGCACGCGTCCGGGGTGTGTGGTGTGCCACCCACAGGGGTGTGATGCACGTCCTGGGGGCATGGCACGCTGCCTGCAGGGGCATGGTGCCCGGCGCGGGGGGGGGGGGCAGCCATGATGGCACCCCACCGGGATTGCGCTGCCAGGGGCGGTGCACTCCCCCCCCCACTCCTCTTCCTCCACCAGTGGATGGCAGTGTTTTCTTGCTTTCTCAAAGTCCTGGCCTTATGCAAGGGATGGAGACGTCCTCAAACGGAGGCCAACTCCTATCATCCCTGACTATTGGCCATGTTGGTCGACGCTGATGGGAGTTGGAGTCCAGTGATATCTGGAAGGCTGCAGGTTCCACATCCCTGTCTTAAAACACACGCACACATTCTTCTGAGTAGCCATATTTAGGCTTGGAACTAGGTAAGTCACACTGAATTAAGTAGGGCCAACTAGTAAGTTAGCAATCAAGGTGACCATGGCATTTCCTTCAAAAGGCTCTTGCCATAGGAACATGGTCGGTGGATGACGGACAACATCTACTATTGCAGCTGGTAACACGTGGAACACATGTGGTCCAAACTCCATCAGCATAAGGAGAAATTGAACTGCTCAGTGGTTTATTTCCAGTTGATGGTTTTGTTGGAACTTTGCAAACACATGCCAGCACTTCAAAAACCAAACTTTTTGGTCACAACAGATCTAAATAAGACTTCATTAATGGGCATCTTTTTTCTTTTTCTTTTTTAAAGCGGGGAGAGTAACCTTTCTAATTCAGGGGCATTATGTTGGCATCAGCATATTTCATAAATAAATAAAGCAAATTTATATGTAGCAGATCTCTTAACAGTGGCATTTATATCATTGCAAAAGATGCAACTGAAAAGCATCATTTCCCAGCCTCTCTACAACTGAACAATCAAGCCCCCTTTGGTGAAATGTAGCTTCTTTTAATGAAAGCTGTAACATTTCATGACCTGTGTGTTTACAATAACTCAAGAGCGCCCTCTACAGTGTGAAGGGCTGCCATGCAGTAGAATGAGAGCAGAGAGAGCCTTTTCCTCCAGCGTTTCTTTTTTTAAAAAGTAATTTTCTGCATTCAGTGATGGTCTTCCTGTAATCTATGCTGAAGAGTCAACTGCCCTGAAAAAAACAACAGCTTGCATTTTATATACTTATATAAGTTGACATATTGATTTTTTCCAACTTCAATTCATTTATGGGTTGGATTATTTCTGGCTTTGAACTATTTTCTATATATACCCTGACCTGAATCTAGTACAGGTTACAGTAGTTAACAGAGCTTTAAAGAGGGCAGGGCCCCAACTCTTCCAGTGGTCATAGTTTAGAAATGCATAATTGTCTTAATGCAGGTGGAGGTATAGCACAAGTTATGACCAGTGTCTCTTTATTGTTTAATAAAATTACCAGAGACAAATGGTTTGTGGATCTCTGGCAAAACAGATATTTTACTATTTAGACAAAATGCACTCCTATGCATATTTTCTCAGAAGTATGTCACTGAATGACTCAAAAGTAGATGTGCAGACTCAGTTCTACAGAAGTCTGTGGGACTTGGAATGAAACAGATGGGCTGTAAACTAGCTAAAATCACACAGTGATTTTGTAAGATTTTATGGTGATACTAGAAATATGTACACCTTAAGTGGTTTACTTTGCCTCACAAATGTATCCAATGAATGTGATGACTCTGTTGGGAAGCACCTGGTTTTGAGGCAGTAATTAAATGCACTCTGTTTAGTACAGTTTGGTACATATTTACTCAGGAAGGAAGTCCTGGGTTCAATTGAGCTTACTTCCAGTGGTAAAGAACTGAAACAACAGGTTCTCTGTGGGAGTTCATGCATCTCAAAAGCCACTTTTGCTAGTCATTATAACTTGATGGATGTGCAGTGTGTACTGTCCTCAAAACTAGATTAGGGATCTGGAACGTGTGGTCCACTAGATGTTGTCAGACTTCAGTTACCAACAGACCCAGTCAGCAGAGAAAATGGTCAGGGCTAATGGGAGCTGAACTGTAGCCCAATGTTATGTGGAGGTTTCCCATCCCTGCTTCAGATCTTGCTAGACCACCAGCTGTTATATAAACCACCTGGGTGTTGACTGTTGGCCCATGTTTGTGTGAACGGAGATGGTTGGTGCCCATTGAGGTTAGAAGGGCAGAATGCAGGGATCCCAAACAGTAGGTGGTGCTTGAGCCAGTTGCAGACAGAGTCAACTAATTTTAGTTTCCTCACCATCCTCTTTCCTGCTAAATTATACAAGGGCAACTCAGGGACTAAGGAAGAAGCTGATGGGTTCTCCCACTACTCACTGCACTAGTCGTGAGAAATAAGGTGGGCAGGTGGGGGCTGGTTGGCAAGGCACTGCCCCACTTGCCCCAATGAACCAGCCCCCACTGTTCACGACTCCCTGCCTGTATAGGTAGGTTTTCATTCTCTTATTGACATGGATATAATCAATGGGGGGTTGGGGGACTTCATCTGCTCAACTTGTGCAGTTCGGACTTTTGCCAAAGGCACAGGAGCAGCATCGGTTAAAACAATTGCAAAATAGATTGCCTAGATTGCTTGCTTGAAATGTGTGACTATACTGTTGTTTATAAGTGAAACCTCAAACACTCCCTCAAATCATTCCAAAGGCACATAGCTTTAGAATGATGGTGGTATTTCAAGTTAGTTTTTGTGACCTTGGTGGGACTTCCAAACACATATTTTGGGCGTTGAGGGCACCTGTTTAACAAGGCCCTTGTGCCCTTGCTAGAGAGTAACTCCCCTTGAACTCATTGAGAGTACAGGGATGCTGTGGCTGCAACTAATAGCAAGTTTTTGCCTAAATGACTTCAGGATTAGGTTAAAGTAGGATCTTCAACATTTCCTCTGGCTCAATTCCAGGCCTCTCATTTTTGCATAACAATTCTTCCAAGAAACAGCCTCTATCCAGGTTGGAGGAAAGAGGGTTAATTTTTAAAAAAGGAGCCCTTCTGACTGCCCCAAGGAGATATGCGTGCGAGCTGATGAAAAGGAAAGTGTATTCAAGTGTTAAAGCAATTCGTGAAGATTAGATTCCACTTCACACTTACAGATAAGGAAACTGGATGCTGTTAGACACCCCCCCCCTCGCTTCCACGTTGTGTATATCCCGCCCCTCTTCGGCAGACTCCTTGTCCGCGTGCCTGGCAGCAATTTAGTACACTGCCTTCAGCCTCTGGATAGGGGAGAGACAGAAGCAGCAGCAGCTCAGTACGAGATCAGTGCTGCTAACGTTTACATCACAATCCATAAACTATTTCAATAAGAGCTGCCCTCCTGCCAATAAGTGATTATTCTATAGATGCTTAGTCAAGGTAGCGTAACGCGGATTAGTTGCTCTTTAAATTGCCCTGTTTCGCTTAAGCCGCTTTAATGCACCAACCGTACACCAATTGCTTGGTGTGTGTGTGTGTGTGTTTGTGTGTGTGTGTGTTTGTGTTTGTGTGTGTAGCCCTCTCTCTCCGGATCTTTCTTTATATAAATACACTCGAGCTAAGAATAGGCAGGTTGCTAATTATAGACACCCCCCCCCCGCGCGCATGATAATATATATAAGTGTAGCTTCCGGTCTCCTTGTTGTTCTTTACAATTCACTAGAAAAGGGTGGTTGTTACGGATTAATTATACCAGTTCAAACAAAACAACACCCTTTTAAAATGAGAACTGGAAGTGACCAATTGGAGGACGCCTCAGTCCTAATGATGACTAATTTCAAAGCATGCTTGCTTAGGATGGCAACATTAAAATCCAGCCCTTTCTTTAGGGATGCCTAAGGAAGTCGTGTGCCCCACTTTCCCCGTCTAAGTTCGCTGCTAAATCGAGGACACAAAAAGTTAACAGGAAATTTAACTTGAAGCTGAATCTGGGGAGAAGACACAGCGCTCTCTCGACCCCTTCAGGCAGAATCCTAGGGGCAAACCCCACCCCTACTTTCCAAACGTGTTGCTGAAAACAAGCAGCCTTCAACCTTGTTCCAGGATTCTAATTTGGAAGGTTTGCCTAGTCAACGTTCCAGTGTTAAGAGTACGGGGCTGCGCTGGGCCGGGAACGTGATTGGCCGCTTAGAAAGAAAAAAAAGTTGAATCACGTGGGGGGACCCCCTCCCCTCGAAAGAACAGCTTAGATTACATCAAGCCAGCGCTCACCGGCCGGATCTCTAGTATAGTCTCGGCAGGAATGTGTGCGCTGGGAGGAAGGAGACGCGGCCCGGGGGTGGTGCGTAAAGGCGCAGACTTCCCGGCAGCGAGGGGGTGGGAATCACTGGAGTGTGAGGGCTCCGCAGTAAAAACAAAAAAGTCTCTTCCAGGCGGGCCGTTTTCCTCCTAGTGAAAGGAGACTCTGCACTAAATCTGCAGCCTGCTTTCCGCTTTTTTGTGCAATTGGCCAGAGCAAAAATAATAATACCGACAGCCAGCCATTGCAAACAGTAAACACCTAAGCAGTAGTACAAGCTCCTTGGAGGAGGAGGAGAAGAAAAATCTACTCCAGAAATTGGTTTAGTTAGTTGGAGGAGGGAGAAGGAGGAGGAGGAGGTAAGTTCCGGCCTCCTATGAGGGTTGCCTTTGTTTGGCTGAACGGGCTCTGGGAGCCAATGGGAGCGCGCCGGGAGGAGTGGGGCGGGCGGGCGAGCCTGGTGTGAGTGTGTGTGCAGAGCCGAGATTGCTTCCAGTGGGAAGGGTGTCGGTCTGCTTTTCTGCTGCCAGGTCTCGCTCCGCTCGGCGTGAGGACGGGGCCGACCATCTCCGGGGCTGCTCGGTGGCTTTCCGCTCACCCGCTTTGTGTCTCTCTTCTTTCTCCCCTCTTCCTCCTCCCTCCCTCCAACCAACCGCCGCCTCTCCGCGATGCCGCCCTCGCTGGCCTCCGCGTCTGCTCCCGTGTGGCCTGGCGGCCTCTTTCCGCCGTGGGGTTGATCCGAAGGAGGAAGAAGAGGAAGCGCGGAGGCCCGATCGCCTGCTCATGCAGCAGCCCCATCGCCGCCGCCGCCGCCCCACCGTTGGAGTCCCGTCGAGCTGCATGGACGGGCATGGGGAGAGCGGCCCCTCTCTGCGCCATCGCCGCCGCCAACGCCGCCAGGGCTGAGCAGCAGCAGCGCCGCCCCCCGCCTGCCCTCCTCGTCCTTTTCAGCCTGGGGCTGCTTCTACACACAGGTACCGCCTGGGCCCCTCTTTGGGCGGGGGTGGGAGGTGGAAACCCCCAAGAAAACGGGCCGGGATGGAGCGGGAAGCGACGCCTCGACGGCTGCGGAGCTGTGTAGTGAGACGTGTTTGTTCGCGAGTTGTTGGTTTGGGGGTTCCCTTTCTTTCTTTTTTTAACGGGACGTTTGGTGGGCGAGCTGGGCGGCCCAGATCAAGAGTTTACTTCCTCGGGAGCAAGTGGAAAGCCCGCGATCGCGGAAAGTGCGCGCGCGCGTATGTATATGTGTGTGTAGAGGAATCTGAAGTTTTTGCGCGACCCACCTGGAGCGTCGCAGGCGGGGCGGACGGCTCCTTGCTGAAGGCGCGTGGTGTTCCGAGGCTGCTCTTGCAAGTGGGAGCCGCTTGTGCCAAAACGCTTGTTTTGCAGCCCGGAGGAATCTGACACACACGCGAAGGCTTCTCCCTCCTCCTCCTCCTCCTCTCCTTTCCGCGGTCTCTGCTTTTAAAAAGCAAGGCTGCGAGCCTTCTCTCCCCAGCAAGGTGGGGGCGCGGAGCTGGCCCCGCTCGACGGAGCGGGGGAGGGGGCTGCCGTGTCTGGGTGAGTTTGATTGGCACCGCTCCCTCCCTGCCCGGGTGTTTACTAAGTCAGCGCCGAGATCAGGTTTCTCTTCTCCTCGCCGCCGCCTCCTCCTCCTCCTCCTTCGCGACGCAGGAAAGAGAGCGCCTGGGCTCTCCTAATCTGCAGCTGGCGTTGAAGGATTTTGGGAGGAGAAGGCGAGGCGATCTCGGTGAAAAGTCGTCGCTTTCCCTTCTTCCCAGCGGCTGAACTTTGAATGCGGATCTGTTTGCGCGGCTGGAATTCTCACTTTTTCTTTTCTTTGCTCCAGTGGTGCAACTGGATGAGGCTTGCTGCTCCTGTTTTGTTTTCTGCAAGATGCCTTTGTCTTGTCAGCTGTCATACTTTTTTTAAAAAATTGTATTTCTGTTGGCCTTCCTGTAGGAGCCCAAACCTTGCTGGGTTGTAGCCTTTTCCTTTTCATTTCGCCCAGGGAAGCTTGCTGGGCAAAGGACTCCTCCGGCTCAGGCAAACTCATGAACAAAGGTTGGGTTTGTAACATGGCTTGGGTGGGTGGGGGGACTTTATGGTGTGCATTGGGGAAGGGCAGAGTCTGGTTTGTGTGCAGCAGGTCCCAGCTTCAATCCCTAGCCATCCCCAGGTTAGGGATGGGAGAGTCCGAAATCCTGGTGGGATTCTGCCAGTCAGTGTTAGGCAGTGCAGAGTTAGATGGACCATTGCCTGACTCAGTATAAGGCCGGTTTCTTCTGTTCTTCCTAGCAAAGCTTCTTCCATCAGTGTGTGAAGGGGATCTGGGTCCCCAACTGTTTTTCTGATAGGGCTTCTGTGCCTTTCACACTTTTGCTTACAAATCAAGTAAGACCTTTTCCAGTCGCTATTGACACACCATAGCAATTTTCAGCTTCTGAATGTCTTGCTTTTAAAGATTTCATTACTGCTTTTCTTTATTTCGGAGGGAGTGGGAGCACCCAAGAAGTTTCCTAAAAATGAAAAGTCTCTGAAATCAAAGGGATTTTGTGCTGGGGTATTTGGTCAGGCATACACTTATTTTAAATATTTCTGGACAACGTGTTATGAAGGTGACAGAAGTGATATGAGATACAACATCACATTAGAAACTATTTAAAACTACAACAGTTAGTAGAAATACTTGAAAATACTGTTCAGTCAATAGAAAGAAACTGAGAGAGGCCCACTCTGGGTGTTCCTTTGTGCAAAAGCAGAGATCAGATGCGTGAGTCCCAATGAAAATCTACACAGATGTATTTTGTGAAGTTCTAGATTGCACAAAATTATGCAGTAATACAACCTTGGAAAGCTGTGAGAAGAGCTTACTAGAGACATTTCACCGAGTAAAAGTAAAGCATGAGATCACCGCATCAGAGATTTGTAGAATTGTAGAGTTAGAAGAGGTCAGTCATTCCCGTCCATGGGTAGGCAAACTAAGGTCTGGGGGCTGGATCCGGCCCAATCACCTTCTAAATCCGGCCCGTGGACAGTATGGGAATCAGCATGTTTTTACATGAGTAGAATGTGTCCTTTGATTTAAAATGCATCTCTGGGTTATTTGTGGGGCCTGCCTGGTGTTTTTACATGAGTAGAATGTGTGCTTTTATTTAAAATGTATCTCTGGGTTATTTGTGGGGCATAGGAATTCGTTCTTTTTTTCAAAATATAGTCCGGCCCCCCACAAGGTCTGAGGGACAGTGGACCAGCCCCCTGCTGGAAAAGTTTGCTGACCCCTGATCTAGTCCAACCCCTTGCAATGGAGGAATCTCAGCTAGATCATACATAACAGATGTCCATCCAACCTGTGCTTTAAAATCTCCAAGGAAGGAGAGTCCACCACTTGTGGCAGTCTGTTCCACTGTCAAACAGCTCTTACCATCAGAAAGTTGGAATCACCTTTCTTGTAACTTGAATTGATTGATAGAGGTCCTAGCCTCTGGAGCAGGAGAAAACAAGCTTGTTTCATCTTCTATGTGACAGTCCTTTAGATGTTTGAAGATGGCAATCGTGTTTCCTCTCAGTCTCTTCTTTACCAGGCTAAACATACCCAACTCCCTCAACCATTCCTCATAAGGCTTGGTTTCCAGACCCTTGATCATCTTGGTCACCCTCCTCTGCACACATTCCAGTTTGTCGATATTCTTCTTAAATGGTGGTGCTGAGAACGGGACACAGTATCCAAACTACAAGAAAGAAGATTCCACCTAAACATTAGGAAGAACTTCCTGACAGTAAGAGCTGTTCGACAGTGGAATTTGCTGCCAAGGAGTGTGGTGGAGTCTCCTTCTTTGGAGGTCTTTAAGCAGACGCTTGACAACCATATGTCAGGAGTGCTCTGATGGTGTTTCCTGCTTGGCAGGGGGTTGGACTCGATGGCCCTTGTGGTCTCTTCCAACTCTGTGATTCTATGATTCTATTCCAGGTGTGGTCTGTCCAAGGCATAAGAGAGTGGTATTAATGTGGTTGTTTTAAGGAAAGGGTTGATTCTAGTTTTCCCAATGAAATTTAACTATATGAAACTGTATTAGACAGCTTCTGATAGAGCACACCACTTATTGAAGTACTAGGCCAACATTGCTTGAATTTTAAGGAAGAGTGTGTTGACAAACTGGGTCCTGTCCCAATCTGAGAGCACCAGCTAAATTTAGGATTCCGGGTGTAGAATAGCTTAGCTTTCAATAGGCTTCATGCTCTCAGTGGTCCACCGAGAGAAGCAATTGTCCTTAATCAAACGTGAACTTGTGTTTGTGGCTTTTGATTCTTGTGTGTAGGTTACCAACCAGCAGCCATAGAATGTGTGAGGTTTTTGTTTGCAGAAGGTGTAGCACTGACAAGTCAGTACTGAACAAAGAACAAATTCTCTTTGTGACTTCCTTTATGAAATATTCAGAAATATTGTTTCTTTGGATCCAGAACTTCTCTTTCTGTTTACAAAGAGGCCCTAGAGCAAAGTCCTGTCTCTTTTGGAACTTTGTAACAAATACTATGAACCAAAACAGTAAGGGAGAGTTCATATGGTGTTTTTTGTTTTGTTTTAAATTCAGTTTATTTATTACACTTTAGAATCATAGAACTGTAGAGTTGGAAGGGCCCCTGAAGATCTTCAATGCAGGAATATGCAACTGGATCGAACCTGCAACCTTGGTGTTATCAGCACCCCGCTCTAACCAACTGAGCTATCCACATTTCCCCCTTCCCCAAGGGGTTAAATGTGGTGTACATGGTTCCTCTGCCTCCATTTTATTCTCACAACAATCTTGTGAGGTAGGCTAGACTGAGAGACAGTGACTGGCAGTAGCACAAGGTCATGCAGTGAGTTTTATGGCCAAGTGGGGAATTTGAACCCTGGGCTCCCAACAAACACTCATAAATGTACACCACACACTTGCTGCATTCAACAGGTGTACACTCTTATGTCCCATCGGTACGCAGTAGTTGAGTTGTAAGCTCACATACAATATTCAGTGAGGGTACATCTCCAGTATGTATACATCTTTGCTGCCAGCACAAGAAAATGGCTTCAGTGACAATTATTAAGTGCATCACTGAAGCAATTCCTTTTACTGGCAAGAAGGCAAGGCATGCTGGGTCTGCTACACTTCCTGTTCCCTACCAAGATTAACATTCAGTGGAAAGAGTTGTGGTAGAAAGTGGAATGTAGACCTACCCTTTTCATCTATTCTGCATTTTCTTAATCTTTAAGCAAAACACCAATTTTTAAAATGAAAACCCCCAACTTCTGTAACATCATAATTTTAGTTACTAAAATACTGTAAATACAAAATTCTCAGTGTCTGTTATTCCTAAAAGTATGTATGACTTTAATTTACATACAGCACCATCCTATACACATCTACTCAGATGCAAATCCTATAGAGTTCAGTGGGATTAATCTGTATAACTGCAGCCTTAAATGCATTGAATATTTACATTTCGAGGAGGATTGGGCTGCAACAAAAACACCAAGCTGCTTAAAATAGCATTTGAGCTGGAAATTATTTTTCCAGCATGGTATCTCTGATTCCGTCTTGGGGGTATGTTAAATATACAGAACTGCATCCAAAATAGACATACTTCTGCGGGTTAGTGAATATTAAAAAAAAAAGTACATTAAAGACACCAGGATCCCCTGTTAAGATTTTCCAACTGGCACCTGATGAGAAATCCTATGCTAAGGTTGCAAATCTAGGCACGTTTACCTGGGAGTAAGTCCGATTGCACCCCAGGAGGTCTGATATACAGTGGTACCTCGGGTTACAGACACTTCAGGTTATAGACTCTGTTAACCCAAAAATAGAACCTTGGGTTAAGAACTTTGCTTCAGGATGAGAACAGAAATCGCACAGCGGCGGCAGCAGGAGGCCCCATTAGCTAAAGTGGTACCTCAAGTTAAGAACAGTTTCAGGTTAAGAACGGACCTCCAGAATGAATTAAGTTCTTAACCCGAGGTACCACTGTACGAGTTAACAAGTTTTTACAGGTAGCACTGTAAATGAGAACATGTGCAGAAAGAAGCAAGATGTTGACTGTGGCTACTCCAAGACGATGCCAACTCAGTGGGTTGCAATGGAATGAAGCACCTGTGAGTTCAAGGCTGGTTACATGGCCATCTTGGAGCAGGTGGGCGCACACCTACAAGCTGCCCACCCTCTCAGACCCACCACTGCAGCTCTGCCCCCTCATGTGCCACGACTGATCAATGCCACCAATTGTTGGAAGAGCTCCACGCAGGAAAAGCACAGTATTATATCCATAACATGTTTTGATTTATAAAAGAACCCAGTGTTCGAAATTAGCCAGGCGCCAAGCGCGTTTTGTGACCATGTGCAGATCTCTGGATGCCAGGATGGCGACTGACATCTCTATCTGGCTGCCCCCTCCAGCTTTCTTAAACAGAAGAACTTAATTTCCCCCCCGCATTTGCGCCCCATCTTTTCCTTCAAGGGGTACATGGTTCACCCCCTCCTCCGTTAATCCCTAAAAAGACCCAGTGAGGTAGGCTAAGAGGTAAGTGACTGGTCCAAGGTCACCCAGCGAGCTTTCTGCCTCAGTGAGAATTTGAACCCCGATACTCCGTGTCTTAGTCTGTCACTCTAACCACTATGCCACACTGGCTCCCTAGAGTACCTCTGCTCTATAAATTAAGTAGGCAAATAAATACGGGGAAAGCCAAATGTCCCTTAGAGAAGGATCTGAAATACTTTCCTTGGAAGCGTGAGTTTTTTATTGTTATGTACTGAAGTTCTCACCCTGGGCAGGGGGATGCTGTAGATAGTTATGCAAATAAGGGATCGAAAGTGACGTTCAGTGATTGGATCGTTTTAGAAAATTGTTACAGTTACGTTGTACTGGAGCTCTATATAATCAGGCTGACTGAACCCTTCAGTTCAGTTCTGTTCTGGCCTGTGAATAAACAAGAGCTGTTTGAAGAATCGCTGTGTCGTCTGATATTTTCACCCACAACTAACTTAACAGTTATAGTCTGGATTGTTTTATTTGATGTTTCAATGTGTTAAAGCTCAAGCAGAAAGGTGGGTACACTTCAGGTTTTTCCATACATGGGGATAAAGGAGTAAGGATCAGGGTGAGTACCTCCACCCAATTCCAACCCCTTTCTGGCAGAGCTTCTTTCTGCTTCCTGAGGCTCAGTCTCGCAGGTCTTCCAGTTGTGACCTGCTGCTGGCCTTGTCCTGTACTTAGTCATGAAGTTGTAGACCTGTAATCTTTTATTATTTTCAGTACACACCAGGGTGGATAAAAATCAACAATTGTGTGTGTGTGTATAATGATTTTTTAAATTTAAATCAGATTTTTTAAAAATTTAAATTGGATTTGTTTGATTTAAATCAGATTGGATTTTTAAAATAAAATGCTTTTGGAGGAAAAATCTTTCTAATGATAGTTTTCTATTTAAGTTACAGTATAGTCCAAAGGCTACTACTCATCAGGAAATAAGGATTTGTTTTAAGTTTTTCATGTGTGCTAAAACTCACTCTAAGTTGTTTGTTTTTTTAAAAAAATCATTTAACCACATCAGCTAACAAACATGGATACATATGCTGTAATGTTATTGTTTTAGTTAAATAAATGGTTTGAATTGTTATTAAGGAATGATTCTTTTTCTCCTTCCAATAAAGGTACAGCAGAAAAGTTGTCCAAATATAATCAGTTAACTTATTAAACCTCACAATAATTTCATAAAAGGCTCTGGCTGCAAGCTTGCAAAACTCCTCCCTCAGCAATAGGAAGTAGGCTCTCTGCTGGAGAGCTGTAACAGGTCTTAAAGGGACTATTGTGAGTGCAGTGCCTAGACGGTTGAACTAGGACCTGGGAGACCAGGGTTGAAATCCCCACTAGACCAAGCTCCTAAAATGCTTCTTTCTTTCTTTCTTTCTTTCTTTCTTTCTTTCTTTCTTTCTTTCTTTCTTCCTCTCTCTCTCTCTCTCTCTCTCTCTCTCTCAAATCTGCCCCCCCCCCTCCCCAGTTTCTTAGAAAGCAGATTCTTCTCAGAAACAAGTGCTTTTATTGCCATGCAATCAGAGACCGGCTATTTCTTTATTTCTGTTGATGTGACGAAACAGTCCGATCTATAAATCGTAATGCAGAAGGACACTGATTTTCTTTCCCAGCGAACAGGGAAACCAACAACAGCAACAAAACCCCTCAACGTCACGCGTTACCCTTATTAGGGTTTTTATTCCCTGGTGCACTTTTGTGTTTAATCTGAGTTTGAAAACAAGAGCCGTTGCATTCTGGTGTCCATGGAAACCAGTTAATTAAAAGGGGGAAATGAATGCTATTGTCATTTATTTCGGTTGCTTTCTCCATTTACAACCAAACACAGATGCCCTACTGTTTCTGTGTTGCTCTTCATCTTGGCATTTTGATTAGTTGGGAAATTGCTTACTAATGTGAGCACAACTGAATTTTACAGCTTGCAGTGGTGGATTCTCCTTCCTTGGAGGTTTTTAAGCAGAGTTTGGATGGCCATCTGTCATGGACGCTTTAGTTGAGATTCTTGCGTTGCAGGGAGTTTGGACTAGGAATTGTGTGATTCTACAGTTCCCAAGACACCATCCTTTCTTAAGAGAGCAAAGCACATTATGGCACTACTTTGAAATGCTCCTGTGTGATGCTCAAGCAAAATCCATGGTATATGGCTTAGAAATAGCTTTCGCTAAATGAGCATATCTTTAGCACAAAATACAGGGCAATTTAATATGGCTAGCTTTTCACTGGGCAATGTAATTAAATCTGTTTTGAAAAGTGGCAAGGCTTTGTGTGTGGAATGCTGTTTTAGACTCTTCAGAAGTTTATCCTGGGTGGAATGCTGGAGAGTATGAAAAGACAAGTGTTCAAGATATTTGAGACTACACCCTTTAGCTGCGCAGTGAGCATGCAAAAAACTGGATTTAATTATGTTGGTGCATAGCATAGCATTTCTAGAACACTTCTCTCGTTTCTCTCTCCTCTAAACTGCCTCCCCACCAACCCCCCAAATGTGAAAAGCTATCCAACTTTATAATGGAGAAAAGATCAATTTTATTCCTTCCCTTCTCCATCATAAGTTTGTATGTGTGTTGGCCAGCTTTATTTTTGGGAGGTTTGAAGATAATTCCACAGGTCTAGGACATTCCGATTTCTTTTCAAGTATCCTTTTAAAAAACTAAACATGTCAGAATTACATGTGTAAAGTTTGCATTAAAAGATGCAGAAAAACACCCAAGATTTCGTCAGTTTGTGGGGGAAAGCTTAATTCCCTTGCAGCCTTCTTTGGTTTCAAATTAGCATGATAAATTCTCTTTTATTTTTAAAAGGGCATGTTCTTAATTCTCTCCCTTCCCCCAGTTGTGGACACAGCCCATCAAGTCTTGCATCTGCAAACTGGTTTAACTGAAACATGTATTCAAGTAACATGATAAAAGCCCTAACATTTACGACAAGTGAGCCATGAAATTATATTCTTTATCATAATTAAGTTCTTTTTTAAAAAAAAATCTGTCTTTTAAAGCTTATGCATAACATATTTCTGTTAGCCCCACAAAGAATGCTAGCTTTTCTAAATTACTTAGCTTTGGATCAGTACTTTTGTTCTGGAGGTACTCAGGGGGTACGCACAGTGCTATTTTTCTAGAAAAACTCACCATGAATTCTTAGAATGGCAATGAGGCTCACCTGAGAGGTGGCGGAACTAAGTTCCGGAGAGGTCCGACTGGATAAAAGCATTGGGTACGCAGTACCAGTATCTTTTTTCTACAATAAAAGCATTGTGTCTGATACTAGGATTAAATACGGGCACTATGTATTTTTAAGGGGGCGGGAGTTGCCCCAGCATCCTAAAACGAGTTCCTTCCCTGCTCACTTTACTATTTCATGGATACAGTTGTACCTTGGTTCTCAAACTTAATCCGTTCCGGAAGTCCGTTCCAAAACCAAAGCATTCCAAACCCCATAGAAAGTAGTGCAAAATGAATTAATCCATTGCAGACTTGTGAAAACAACCCCTAAAACAGCAATTTAACATGAATTTTGCTATCTAATGGGACCATTGATCCATAAAATGAAAGCAATAAACAATGTACTGCAGTCACACAATCAGTAGCTGAACTGGGTTCCACACAGTCACAAAAAACAAAGCAAAAAAGCCACAAAAACCCAAAAGAAATAGCAAAAAAACAGACAAACCTCAGCGTAACACTCAAAACGGAAGTGTGGCACTCAAATTGGAAGCGTAACACTCAAAACAGAAGTGTGGCACTCAAAACGGAGCATGTTCAGTTTCTGAAAAAAGTTCACAAACCAGAACACTTCTGGGTTTGCAGTGTTTGGGTTCCAAGGTGTTTGAGAACCAAGGTACCTCACTTTTCCCGCAAAGCGCTCAAGATGGCACGCGGCTCTCTTTTCTTTCCCCCTCCCCACCCCTCCATTTTATAGTTGCAACAACCCTATGAGGCAGGCCAGGCTGAGGCCCCGCTAGGCCAGTTTTGCTAGGCTGCATCATCAGGGAGTGAGCAAGATAACCTCGAGGGATTAGCATTAAGCACCTCTGGGAGGGCAGCTAGAAAACTAGTGCTGTTCAGCTGCAAGATTTCCTTGCTGTTCTGTAGCTGAGGTACATATTGTTGGCGTATTCCATGCTCTTGGCAAACGTGCTTTAAAGAAGCATATGCGCAACAGGGGACCTCTGTCGGGAGCTCCCTTGCACATTATGGTTTGGCCATGTGCTCTGCATGCGCCTGTTGAAAGCATTATGTGCATAGCGGTCCCAGAGTGCAAATGGAGATGGCCTATTGTGTTGATTTTACCAGGGCTCTCCTGGCTTGTGGGCTTTCAGTTGAATTAGCAGGGGTCAGCAAACTTTTTAAGCAGGGGGCCGGTCCACTGTCCCTCAGACCTTGTGGGGGGCTGGACTATATTTTCTTTGGGGGGGGGGAATGAATAAATTCCTATGCCCCACAAATAACACAAGGATGCATTTTAAATAAAAGGACACATTCTACTCATGTAAAAACACGCTGATTCCTAGACCGTCCGTGGGCCGGATTGAGAAGGCGATTGGGCTGGATCCGGCCCCCGGGGCCTTAGTTTGCCTACCCATGAATTAGAGCAGCATTTCCCAACCTTGGGCCTCCAGCTGTTTTGGGACTACAACTCCCATAATCCTCAGCTAGCAAGACCAGTGGTCAGGGATGATGGGAATTGTAGTTCGAAAACAGCTGGAGGCCCAAGGTTGGGAAACACTGAATTAGAGCATGGTACTGATAATGTCAAGGTTGCAGGTTCAGTCCCTATGTGGGACAACTGCAAATTCCTGCATTGAAGGGGGTTGGACTGGATAATCGTCAGGTTCCCTTCCAACTCTACAATTCTATTATTCTATGAGTTTCCTTAATAACTGAGAATGAGAGAGAGAGAGAGAGAGAGAGAGAGAACGCTTTTTCAGGCACTCACCGAGCCAGACTCCTGCCCCCCTCAAAAAACCCAGGCAGTCATGAAATAGTGTGAAGTTGGGAGAGTCTGGTTTTTTTTATTATTATTTAAATGTGAATTGAATTGTAAATTTACCACCTGCATTCCATAGCCAGTCTCCCCCTTAGGCTAGCCAGGCGTAGCTGCAGCGTGTGGTTTCCGTAGTTAACAAATATTAAGTGTAGTTTTAAATAATTATGGGACTGTGGTCGATAGGGAGAGGTGGGGCAAAATCTCTGTTTAAAAAAAATAAACCCCAAGTACTCAGCTTTCAGCCATGAAGGAAAGTAAGACTAAAATATGGACTCTCCCAAATAAAGAGTGTGACTTAACAGGCTCTTTTCTTTCTGCTTTGTGAAATACGTTCAGGTTATGTGCATGGTCACATTCACACCATATGTTTAAAACACTGTGACACAACTTTATTCAGTCATGCCCCCACCAAATTCTGGGAGTTGTAGTTTGTTAAAGGTACCGAGAGTTCTTAGGAGTCCCCTGTTCCCCTTGCAGAGCAACAGTTTCCGGACTGGTTCAATAGTCAATCCCTCTTTCATAGGGAACTCTGGGAATTGCATCTTGGCCAGCCTTCAGCCAAGTTGAATATTAATAGAATCATAGAGTTGGAAAGGAACCCAAGGATTATCCAGTCCAACCCCCTGCACTGCAGGAATCTTTTTGCCCAGTGTGGGACTCGAACCCTCAGCCTTGCGATTAAGAGTCTCATGCTCTACCGGCTGAGCCAGATGACAATGGAAGCTGCAACTCACTCATCTGGAGTTAGTCTCACTGAAGTCGCTGGTGTTTTCTTCTGACTGAGCATGGATAAGATAAAGCCCTTTTGGAGCATGCTCACATGGAATAATAAAAGAAGTTTTGCTGAAAGTCCTTCTGATGCGTCTATTTGAGCATATCATATATATAATCCAAGGGCCTTCTGACCGTTCCCTCAGTGCGCGAAGTGAAGTTACAGGGAACCAGGCGGAGGGCCTTCTCTGTAGTGGCACCCTCACTGTGGAACTATTTGACTTTTAGAAGACATCTGAAGGGAAGTTTTTAATGGTTGATGTTTAATTGTGTTTTTAAATATTTTGTTGGCAGCTGCACAGAGTGGCTGGGGCAGTCAGATGGGTGGTATATAAATGTTGTTGTTGATGATGATGATGGGTGGCATATAAATAATGTTGCTGATGTATGTATGTTTGCTTGTTTTATGAAAACGAATCACGCCCAGTAATGTCCGCTCTTCTTTTGCCCAGGCGATTGCCAGCTGCAGACGCCGTGTCGAATCCAGAAGTGCACCACGGACTTTGTGGCGCTGACTTCTCACCTGAACTCTGCCCTTGATGGCTTTGATTTGGAATTCTGCAAAGCCCTGCGTGCCTATTCCGCCTGCACCTACCGCAACTCCAAAGTCTGCCGCGGGAACCTGGTCTACCATTCGGCTGTGCTGGGGATCAGCGATCTCATGAGCCAGAGGAACTGCTCCAAGGATGGCCCGACCTCCTCGACGAACCCTGAAATCACCCACGACCCGTGTAATTACAGCGGCCGCCAGGGAGCCGGCGAACTTCGCGGGGGAGGAGAGCAGACTCCGCCCACGTACTTTTTCTGTGGCCTGTTTGGAGACCCACACCTGCGGACCTTTAAGGATCACTTTCAGACGTGCAAAGTGGAAGGGGCGTGGCCCCTCATAGATAACAACTACTTGTCGGTGCAGGTGACAAATGTGCCCGTGGTCCCCAGATCCAGCGCCACTGCCACAAATAAGGTGCGTACAAGGCACACGCCTTATTTTCCTCTTTAAAAAGTTACAGTGGAATTTGAAATTTATAGACGGTAGGATTTTGATGAATTGGGATATGGAAGAAAGGACAAGCCGCAGAGCTGTGCTCACAGGGAATCCCTGGGCTGGCTTATGCAAACCACCCTGGCTGGCCTAGCGGAAGAGCAAATCTGTTAACATGACGAAAGGCTGTTGATGGGTCACCCCAGAGGAATCCTTTGGCCTGGAGAGACAGGTGTTGCTGAGGTGATGGGGTGTGTTTTTGAGGTGACGGAAAGAGAGGTGTTGGGGTTTTTTTATAGCAAGGTGTTCTGGGAAGAAGAAGGGAGAAGAAAGATTGGGATCCATCTTGGGCAGGCTGGCTGAAGGCTGGCTTCACTGCTGTGGGGGACAAGCCCCTCTTGAAGTGACCATGCTGTAAGATCTGGGCTTCCTCCATGCAGACTGAATTGGTAAATAGGTGAATAAACGAGATTTCTTAAAGCTACGGCAGTCTCTGACGTGTCTCAGTTCTGCAAAGGAACATCGACCCGGGGTGAGTGCCCGGAACCCCCTGGGATCTTGCAGAGAGTGGCGGTGGCGGCACACGATTTTTGTAACAATATTTTAAATCCGAAACTTTCCTCCCTCCCCCTTTTTGGTGATGGTGGCGAGAAAGCAGAGCTGTTGCATGTGAATGCATGTTTAATTCTTTCAGACTAGAGAACATGTAATCAGAGCATGCTCACAGATAGGTGGCCAAGAAGAGACAGCTGGTTTTAAGGAGCAGCTCACCTGCTATGCTATGCAGAGACCGAAGGAAGGTCTCTTGTGCTGTGGGCAGAGAACATTGGCTGAGAGTTGATGAAGAATGGAGGGTTTATGAGCAGCATGAAAATTATCCAAATACCGAAGGAAAGGTGGGGTTGGGAATAACGTGGAAGGAATTGCATTGTGTTGAAGCGCATTTGTTGCTTTACAGTCTGTAAATAAGGTTTGGTGGAAAGGAGATTGAGCTCTACTAGCCAGTTTTCGATTGGCTGTGTTGTGCCTGGCAGCTGAGTGCAATAGGAGATGGATTTTGACACGGTAGAGCATGGTGCTGATAAGGCCAAGGTTGCAGGTTCGATGTCCATAAGGAACAGCTGCATATTCCTGCATTGCAGCGGGTTGGACTAGATAATCTTTGGTGTCCAAGTGTACAGTTCTGTGATTCTACAAATTATTCTGTTCTTTAGCAAGAGCACATACTTGGGATCACACAACAGAGATGTGTTAATGCCAACTGTTAAAGAGATCCTGAAACCGCACTCTTGTAAATGTAGTGTGCTGGACTATGAGAATTCTAAGTTTTGTTTTTAAATGTTTATTATTAGCATTATTAAAATAAATACATTCAAATTAAATTATACAGTGCTGATGCTAGTGGTCTAAATGGCACTTCTGGCATCTATTGTCTTAATTTTTGTGAGTAGTAGGATTAAAACACTGAAAAGAACCCCCCCCCCCATGAGGAATATTTCGGACTGAGAAGAGCTGTATGAAAGACGTGACTTGTTTGTATGAATTAAAAAGGTGGAGGCTCCGGGTCACTGCTCTTGGCAGATTTAGTCTGACATTATTCTAGTGGGTGGGGAACTTCCCTCTTGACTCAAAGATGGCTTTGGCCCATATTGAGCCAGTGTTGTAGTCCCATTAAGTTCAATGAATCTTAAGAGACCTGAGTTCAAATGCTAAGACCCAAGGAGGGAGAAATGGAGATTTGTCTTAGAAGTTGCTTCTGAGAGTGACTTCATTAAGGAAACGCTGTTAGTGCCTCTGGGCTTTTGGGCTAAAGAGCAATCTGAAGTGCCAGGGTGGTTATTAAAAACAACAACACAAAAGTGACGTAATTCTGCTTTCAGAGTGCCAGTGGAAGCATACAATTAGCAATTTGTAAGATAAGTATTTTGGGAAGAACAATATGTTTGGTCCTTTTCTATGCATAATTGACCCTTAATGCCTGTAATTTGGTGTTGAGGATCCCACCGCAGCCCCTGTCCCCCGTCCCCCCCCCAAAAAAAAACTCCTGCCTGCATATCAGCTCCAAGCTGCACCCACAATTTGATCTGGAGTGTGTTAATGTTTTTTTAAAACAAAAAAATCCTCATGACCTTCCAAGGTGCTGTGTGTGTGTGTGTGTAGTGTAGCCATGGAGTCATTTTATGACCTAAGTATTCAACATGCTATCAAGCCCAGTTCAAGATCTTAATGGTGACTTTTAAGGCCCTGAATTGCTTGGAACCCAGTTATCCAAAGGCCCCCTTCTTCTTACTCTGTCTGTATTGCTGTATTGTTTTTAACACTCGATTGGGAGCAGCCCAGAGTGGCTGGGGAAACTCAGCCAGATGGGTGGGGTATAAATAATAAAATTGTTATTATTATTATTATCCGTCCTGCTGGGATTAAAGTTCTACTGGGAAGGCTCTTGACACCATCTCTGAATGATGCTCATAGTTCAGCAACTTGAGAGAGGCCTTCTCCTGGGTTGTACCCCAGCTGTGGAATGCCCTCCCCTTTGTAAAATGGCTGACACCAATATTACGTAGTATTGCACGCTGGCTACGAACTTACCTTTTCCACCAGGTGCTTAATTTGTCAGGCCAGCAATAGTGATATTGAAGAAGAGCAGTTGCGATATTTGTGGTGGTAGTTTTTCATAGAATCGTAGAGTTGGAAGGGACCATGGGGGGTCATTTAGTCCAACCCCCTGCAGTGCAGGAATTTTTTCCCCCTAACATGGGGCTGGAGCCCACAACCCTGAATTTCTATTCCACCATTTCTCAAAGCACCTTAAGGCGTTGTACACCTCCCTCCCTACCTCCTTCTCTCATCCTCACAACAGCCCTGCGGGTAAGCTAGGCTGTGAGAGAATGATTGTCCCCAAATCACCCACTGGGCTTCATGGTCAAGTAGGGGTTTGAAATCTGGTCTCCCCAGTTCTTAGTTCAGCCCTCTAACCCAGGGTTCCTCAAACTTGGGTCTCCAACTGTTTTGGACTACAGATCCCATCATCCCTGACCATTTGTCCTGCTAACTAGGCGTGAATCATAGAATAGAATCACAGAGTTGGAAGAGACCACAAGGGCCATCGAGTCCAACCCCCTGCCAAGCAGGAAACACCATCAGAGCACTCCTGACATATGGTTGTCAAGCCTCTGCTTAAAGACCTCCAAAGAAGGAGACTCCACCACACTCCTTGGCAGCAAATTCCACTGTCGAACAGCTCTTACTGTCAGGAAGTTCTTCCTAATGTTTAGGTGGAATCTTCTTTCTTGTAGTTTGGATCCATTGCTCCGTGTCCGCTTCTCTGGAGCAGCAAAAAACAACTTTTCTCCCTCCTCTATGTGACATCCTTTTATATATTTGAACATGGCTATCATATCACCCCTTAACCTCCTCTTCTCCAGGCTAAGTGATGGGAGTTGTAGTCTAGCAACAGCTGGAGACCCAGGTTTGGGAAACCCTGCTCTAACCACTGGCTTTTGGTAATTTTTTTTAATCTTAAACTACGTCACCCACCCCAGGATCTCTTGCTGACGAAAGCTGAGCTAAAGGTGAAATTAAAATAAATTAATTTCTGTGTGACGTTTAGTTTTCTTGGATAGAGAGGTTTGAATAAGTGAGCTGTCAGATACCGAAGTGGATGCTCTTCTGAGTGGTGCCGTCTTTTGTTACTACTTAATGTGGTTTTGAAGTTGCATCGCCCAGGCTCGCAATCCTGGGGAAAGCGCTGCGTTCAACACCCTGCCTTTTAACAACAGAAGCCGGCAAGCACAAAAAATGAAAATGGAAAATGAAAATACCATCGTCAATGTTAAGAGGTGATTGATCCAAAGCGTGCATCTGCATCCACAGGGATGTTCAAATAGGCAGAAGCAACTAATGGGATGTGGGTGTGTTCATTAAAGAGACTTCGACTGTAGGATGTCTGAAAGAGGTTTCTTGGCACTGGTGATTCTATTGGATGCTACACAGACCTTGAGGTTTTGCTTCCACTGCCAGGCAATTAGGCTTTTATCAGAATACCTTTGTGCTGTCATGGAAGCCGTGCATGACATACCTCTGAAAGCCTTAATGCATTTACTTGAAACCCTTTGAGTTCTGTTGCTTAAACATTCCCTTTTTAAAGATGCGTTATGGAAAAGTCTTCCATTTTTTATAGTTCTTTTCTCATGTTTACCCATGCAAAGTAGCATAAAGCGTCCACCATTTTCAGGGTGGCCTCGTACCTAGCTTAATGACAACAAGTCAGTCGCTTCTCATCTTTTTAACAAGACACGCCCCCCCCACCCGTGAAATTATTTTTTTGCTGTCAAAAGTGATCTCCTCAAACAGGACATCTAGCGAACAAGAACTATCACCTTTTGTTTGGAAGGACGAGGCTTCGCAATTAAAGTCTGCATATTGCAAGTTCTGATAAGCAGTATATATTACTCATTAAAAAGAGAACAGGCAGAATTGTTGTTGTTTAGTCGTGGAGTCGTGTCCGACTCTTCGTGACCCCATGGACCAGAGCACGCCAGGCACTCCTGTCTTCCACTGCCACCCGCAGTTTGGTCAGATTCATGTTTGTAGCTTCGAGAATACTGTCTAACCATCTCATCCTCTGTCGTCCCCTTCTCCTTGTGCCCTCCATCTTTCCCGACATCAGGGTCTTTTCCAGTGAGTCTTCTCTTCTCATGAGGTGGCCAAAGTATTGGAGCCTCAGCTTCACGATCTGTCCTTTCAGTGAGCACTCAGGGCTGATTTCCTTCAGAATGGATAGCTTTGATCTTCTTGCAGTCCATGGGACTCTCAAGAGTCTCCTCCAGCACCATAATTCAAAAGCGTCAATTCTTCGGCGATCAGCCTTCTTTATGGTCCAGCTCTCACTTCCATACATCACTACTGGGAAAACCATAGCTTTTACTATACGGACCTTTGTTGGCAAGGTGATGTCTCTACTTTTTAAAATGCTGTCTAGAGGCAGAATTTAGACTGGAATAAATATCCCCCACCTCCCCCAGAGCAGACTGCTCACTTTGGTTGTGGGTTTAAGCAGCAGAAATTTCAGCATTCTTTTTAGGTTTGAAAGCAAGAGCCCTCTTTCAGCATTAGCCAAGGGGGAACGTACTTACCTAATTTCAAGGAGGGCAATACCATTTTAACTATTTGATAAAAGAAACAACATACACAGTACAGGCCGCTCTCCCCCCCCCCCTTTACGTGGAGGTTACTTCCGTAAGTGAAATCACGTGAAGTGGGGAGCACCCTTTAAACACCCTTTCTGCCACGCTCTCTCCAATCCAGACCCCCAAATACTGTATCCAGAAATACCCACAACTAGGATGGAAGCTCTGGGGCTGGCTGGAGACAGCGCAGGGAAGCAGTGGCTGTTGCTGCTGTGCTACTCCACACACCAGCTGTTAGGCGGGGAGGCTGAGCAGCGTAAACAAAGCCCCACTGCACCTCTGGTTTTTTAGGGGCTTTCTCTGCCCTCAATGACGTCCTCTTTGAGGGGAGCATCTCCTCGCAAGCTGTGAGGACTTTTCAGCTCTCTCCCGCCATTTCCGGGTTTGAATTGAACTAGTTAATTATTTCCCTGCGACGCGCATATATGTGGTCGTGTAATCACATGTAAGTGAGGCTGGGCACCTGTATTGCGCACTAAAATGAATTTCGATGTTTGGTGACCTAGGAGAAAATAGGCGGGAGAAGTAATTCAGGTTGTCTGGAGATACAGCAAATTTAACTGGGGCGGGGAAGTGGCGGCCTACGGTTTCACATCTGACTCATAAGGCCTTTCATTTGGGCTTCCTGGCTCTCTACGAAGCCCCACCCCCTGTCTTGAGTTGGTGGTGGGGGGGGAATACTTTGCTCTTCTTAATCAATATGCACATTACAAATCAGGAAGCATGGAATGAACTTTGCAAGTGTTGTACAGTGGTACCTCTGGTTAAGAACTTAATTCGTTCTGGAGGTCCGTTCTTAACCTGAAACTGTTCTTAACCTGAGGTACCACTTTAGCTAATGGGGCCTCCCGCTGCCGCCACACAGCTGCTGCGCGATTTCTGTTCTTATCCTGAAGCAAAGTTCTTAACCCGAGGTACTATTTCTGGGTTAGCGGAGTCTGTAACCTGAAGTGTTTGCAACCTGAAGCGTCTGTAACCCAAGGTACCACTGTCTTCCCGTAGGCACGAGTGTGGGTTTTTCAGTAACAACTGTGGAATCTCCGAATGTGCTTCTGATTTGTGGTGCTGGGTTTTGGCTGGCAGCAGAAGATCTTCAGCGCGTACGAGACTGCACATAAAATTTACTCATCTCCCTGCAAGAGTAATACAGCACTACTCATTGCTGTGAATTAACATAGCATTCTATAGAAACCTCTTCCTTGATACACCCTGTTGTAGCTTTGATGATCTTATGCTTACTTCCAATCAGGGAAGGTTTAAGAGGTCCTCTTCATTTCCTTTGCTGGTTTCTTGCAAGGTTGGGAGTACCTTGCAGGAGATGCAGCCATCTAGGTTGTAAACAATCTCGGTTGCAGAAGGGTTCGCCTTTCTCGTGGTCTCCTTTGTTGTCTTTCGCTGATTGGCTCTGACTCTTACGGTTTGGTAAATGGCTGTTTTCGTGTCCCTTCTGTTGCAGTTTCTTTAATTTTCCGGGCATGTTGTGTAACATTGTTGAAATAAAGGAGATTCTTAAACTCCACTTGCGTTCCACATGCCATTTTTTATCTGTAGAAGACGAGCATATCAGGTTTCAGGTCAAGAGTGTGGCAGCATAGCTCAACTTTTACAACAATTTGTTCATTTTCATAGAATTGTAAAGTTGGAAGGGATCCTAAGGGTCATCTAGTCCAACCCCCTGCAATGCAGGGATCTCAACTAAAGGACTCATGGAAAGAAGCATGAATTGCTTCTTTTAGTGCCTGTTTCTGTGAGTTACAGAGCTTGGCAATTAGTAATGGAGGCACAATTTACTTAACGGATTGAGACGAGCTTTGTCTTCTGGTTTCTGTGACATTGAGGCCAAAGAGTTGTGTACTATCCACCTTCTTGAGTTCACCTTTGCCATTACTTACTATGTTTCTGTGCAGTATTTAATTTTGAGGGGAAAGGTTGAGCTGTCTCCCCAAAAGCTTGAATTGCTGCTGTCTCTGCTGCAGGTGAACCCAGCAAGATCTTTACTTGGCAGCATTGTAAATCCAGGCTTCTTGAAATCCACAGAGCAGAGCACTAGATCTCTCTGATCTGCTTTCCAGCATCGCTCTGAAGAAGTTAACAGATGGTTCAAATTGATTAAATCTCACCTGGAATCTACATAAATAGGTAGCAAAAGAACAAGGGGTGGGGAGGGAAATGGTGGCACTGACAAAATAAGAAAATAAGTTTGACCTCAGGGTTACCTTCTCTGTCCTTATGTTGGTTTCACTTCCTTGAAGGAAAAAAAAAAGAGATTGGTTGTCTAGTTTCTCGGTGTCATTTGAAATGCCAGTTTTGTAACTGCTCGCACCTGTGTGCAATGAGTCACTACCATATCTTGATAGGATCTTGTTCTTTTTCCATCCTTCCTCACTTTTCGCTCTTCTCAAGAGATTGATTATTTCAGGTAAATCCAGGTAACCATCTGTTCTGGTAAGTAACATCCGTAGGTTCTGTACTTCAAAAATGGCATTGGGCCACAGGCATCTTTTTTTGAAAATATCTGTCAGAAAAATGCAAGGAGTAAAAAAAACAAAAAAAGTCATATGTGGGCCTCCTGTTGAGTCAGAGTGCCATTTCAGCAGCCTGCATGACGACTGTGCTTTTGAAAAGATAGATAGATATGCTAGCTAGACAGACCTGTTTTGGGATTGCCTTTGACTTGCATGCCAGCCACATTTCCGGAAGAGAATTTGGTACAGTAAAATATACAGTAAGCCTTCTTGGGTACAGCAAGAAAACAACTTTGTGTTCATCAGCATGAAAAGGAATTTGCATTGCTTACCTACCTCTGTAGTTAGAAAATGCACCTGGATTTAGGCCTTGTGCACAGAACCATTTTGAATGCAAAAGGCTTTCTGGGTCAGATGGCAGCCATCTGGTTCTTCATACAAAATCAGAACAGGCTAGTGGTGGATCTTTGATACTGTTGATGGGACAGTAGGGACAACAGGGTGGCACTGTGGTCTAAACCACTGAGCCCCTTGGGCTTGCTGATCAGAAGGTCGGCAGTTCAAATCCCTGCGACGGGCTGAGCTCCCGTTGCTCTGTCCCAGCTCCTGCCAACCTAGCAGTTCGAAAGCACGCCAGTGCAAGTAGATAAATAGGTACCACTGCAGCGGGAAGGTAAATGGCGCTTCCGTGCGCTCTGGTTTCCGTCACAGTGTTCTGTTGCACCAGAAGTGGTTTAGTCGTGCTGGCCACATGACTCGGAAAGCTGTCTTTGGACAAACACCGGCTCCCTTGGCCTGAAGCGAGATGGGCGCCACAACTCCATAGTCGCCTTTGACTGGACTTAACTGTCTAGGGGTCCTTACTTTACTTACTTTACTTTTGATGGGACAGTATCCTACGCTGCATCTCAGAGCAGCAGGTCACTCTGCTCCTTATCAGGTGCATGAGACGGCTTCTCCTCTCTTTTCAAGTTTAAGCGCAAACTTACCTTTCCGTAGCGATAGGCGAGGTCCTGCTGGCTCTTTGCTATGGCTTAGAGGATGCCTGGAAAAACTTAGGCAGAGGGCCTTCTCGGTAGTGGCGCCCTCCCTGTGGAACGCCCTCCCATCAGATGTCAAGGAAATAAACCACTTCAGAGCTAATGTCTCCTTGATTGTAGTTGTGAGAGGTTGCCTTATATTGAGGTAGGCAATTAGCCCATCTAGGCCAGCACTCCCTGCTCTAATGGGCACGGTTCCTTCCTGTTGCCTGATGTTCTTCCTCGGTGGAAAATAGGAGCTGGGACTTAAAAGATGTTGATGTACCTTGGAGGCGGGTCTCAGACTGGGCAGCTTGTGCCCATGAAAATGGCAGTTTCCTAAGAGCACAGGAAAACAAAAACTTTCACCAGGACAACTTGTGTGTTTTATTTTTTGGAAACAAAACACCGACGTTGAGACTGTTGGCTTGCATGGATTATGTAAACATAAGCAAATTTATGGAAAATTTCTGTAATTTATAGTCTGATTCGCCTACTGATGTGCAGGGACAATGTGTTCCATGGGGCACTGGAGCTTCAATCTCTGGGTCCTATGAATCATGCACAAACCCACCTGTGGCATTAGAAGTTGCCTCTGTATTATCAAAACATACTTTTGAAACCCATGAGGCCTAGAAACTCTTCAGTGGAAATTGGGGCTTATGGGATGCTGAATTGGTGTCCTAGTATCCAGTTTTAAATTTGAACCCAGCAATAGGAACATACATGGGTCATATCCAACTAACTCCTTCTACCAGCGCAACAGATTTTCCTTGTACAATAGAGCTTTTCACTCTGGTCATGCCTGAGTGGGGATTCGAACCCTGATCTCCCAGGTCTTAGTCCAACACACTACTTACTACACCACATGGACTTCCTAGAGTACTTCTCCTGCAGGGCAGCTCTATAAATTGAGTAGGTATATAGGGAAAGCCAAATCTCCCTTGGAGAGAAGCATTCAAAATACTTTCCTTGAAGTTCGAATTTGTTTGATTCTGGATTGTTTTATTGGATGTTTCGATGCATTGTAAACCACTTCTGAGATCCACTCCCCCCTTAAAATATAAAGCAGTATGGAAATGAAAAGAAAATAACAATAAAAAATAAATCCCATTGGTGGGAAAGGTGCCTAGGTGTTCCATTGTGGCCACTGCAACCAAGGTTTGCGGTGCCATTTGGCGATTCGCTTATACAGTGGAACCTCGGATTTTGAGCCTCTCGTAAGCCAAACGTTTTGGTTTTCAAACACCGAAAACCGGAAGGAAATTCTTCCGTTTTCGAACGCGCCTCAGAAGTTGAATGGCTTCCAAGGCGCATTTCTCCATTTTCTCAAAGGAATTTGCTGACCGCCCATTGCGCCTTGGTTAACGAACATTTCGGAAGTCGAATGGTCTTCCAGAACGCATTATGTTTGACAACCGAGCTACCACTGTATACCCGAGCTTCGAACACTCTTTCATAGGTAACCTTTGACAGGCTGAGAGCGAGTGAGGTTGCTTAGCACCACCCAGTGAGGTGACACTGAGTAGAGCTTTGAACTTTGCGCATTAAGTATAGAGCTCAGGTGTTTGTGTGGCGTAGGTTGTCTTAGGAGAGCTGGGATTTATGGCAAGTGCTCCTTACTGGTGAGCTGAGAGGATCGAGTGGAATGGAAGTATTAAAAATGAATGAGGCAAAGTAGTTCGGAAGGAGAGTTGGGGCAGGGTGGGGTGGGGGGAGAGAGGCGAAATGTTTAACAAAGGCATTGATGTTTTAAATGCACAACAATATTTCCTATTAATAATAAATGGTGTGGTAAGAGACCAAATGTGCCAGAGTAAGTTATTGCAGTTTATGGATTAGGTCAGAGAAACAAGTAAGCAATGCGGATGGTGTCTAGAGGTTCAGTGACTAAAAAAACATTTGCGTGAGCCTCCTCAAGGTGGGCCAGTGTGGGAAGAAACATTTAAGGGGCAGTAATTGACACAGCAGCTTAGTCTGTAGCTTGGATGGGGTTGTCCTGAGGGGATACCTCCCCCACTCTGTCGAAGAATAGCATCCTGGGGAAAAATGCATTTGCAGTTCCTGTGTATTGCAGTTACATCCAAGATGGATGTGCTTTCATAGCTCATCCAGGGCTGGGCCTACCTGCATTGGGAGCCTGCTAGCTAAATTTGGAAAGCAGTTAGTGACCATTGGAGGACTTTGAATGCTACCTGGAGAGCAGTAAATCATACCTTGATTCTCTTTCGTAGCAAAGACCGAAACAGCATGTTCGCCGGCGGGTCTGCTACAGTAGTGGCTGGCTGCCTCTGCCAAGACCCCATACTCTCCAACATTTCTCTGATGAAAATAGGAACGTTCTGTTCAATACTGCTGCTGCTACTGCTATTACTAGTACTACTACTAAGGTAAAGGTAAAGGTACCCCTGCCCGTACGGGCCAGTCTTGCCAGACTCTAGGGTTGTGCGCTCATCTCACTCTATAGGCCGGGAGCCAACGCTGTCCGTAGACACTTCTGGGTCACGTGGCCAGCGTGACAAGCTGCATCTGGCGAGCCAGCGCAGCACACGGAACACCGTTTACCTTCCCGCTGGTAAGCGGTCCCTATTTATCTACTTGCACCCGGGGGTGCTTTCGAACTGCTAGGTTGGCAGGCGCTGGGACTGAGCAACAGGAGCGCACCCCGCCGCGGGGATTCGAACCGCCGACCTTTCGATCGGCAAGTCCTAGGTGCTGAGGCTTTAACCCACAGCGCCACCCGCGTCCCAGTACTACTACTACTAATATTTATACCCCACCCATCTGAATGGGTTGCCCCAAGCCACTCTGGGTGGCTTCCAACATTCGGTACAGTCAAACCTTGGATCCTGAATGCCTCCAGTTTCGGCTCCCGAACACTGAAAACCCGGAAGTAAATGCTCCGGTTTCCAAATGTTTTTTGGAAGTCGAACGTCCAACGCGGCTTCCGCTTGAGTGCAGGAAGTTCCTGCAACCAATCTGAAGCTGTGCCTTGGTTGTCGAACATTTCGGAAGCCGAATGGGCTGCGGAACGGATTATTTTCGACAACTGAGGTTTGACTGTATCTGAAAACATAATAAAACATTAAACATTTAGAAAACTTCCCTATACAGGGCTGCCTTCAGATGTCTTCTAAAGGTTGTATAGTCACTTATCTCCTTGGCTCGGGGGTCGCATAACACCATACCCTCCAACATTTCTCCGACGAAATTAGGGACGCCCTAAGGAAAAGCGGGACATTCCAGGATCAAGTCAGAACTGGGATGGCTTCTGTCAATCCTGGACTGTCCTTGGAAAATATGGACATTTGGAGGGTCTGTTGTTGTTGTTGTTTAGTCGTTCAGTCGTGTCCGACTCTTCGTGACCCCATGGACCAGAGCACGCCAGGCACTCCTGTCTTCCACAGCCACCCGCAGTTTGGTCAGATTCATGTTTGTAGCTTTGAGAACACTGTCTAACCATCTCGTCCTCTGTCGTCCCCTTCTCCTTGTGCCCTCCATCTTTCCCAACATCAGGGTCTTTTCCAGGGAGTCTTCTCTTCTCATGAGGTGGCCAAAGTATTGGAGCCTCAGCTTCAGGATCTGTCCTTCCAGTGAGCACTCAGGGCTGATTTCCTTCAGACTGGATAGGTTTGATCTTCTTGCAGTCCATGGGATTCTCAAGAGTCTCCTCCAGCACCATAATTCAAAAGCATCAATTCTTCGGCGATCAGCCTTCTTTATGGTCCAGCTCTCACTTCCATACATCACTACTGGGAAAACCATAGCTTTTACTATACGGACCTAGGGTCTACAACCAGCCTTTTTCTCCTGAAATGTTGTTGGGCTATTTATTTATTTAGAAAGATTCATAAGCTGCTTGATCACAAAGCTTTCTAACTAAAAAGATTGTAGCCAAGCTAAAATACACAAAGCTGTTGAAAAAACAAATATACATAAAATCACTGTCTGTAAAGCACAGATAAAATCAGCAAAACCCTTAAAAACTAATAGAGGTAACTACAATATATGACTACAACTCCTGTCATCTCTGACAATTTGTGATGCCGGCTGGGGAGTCTGGAGTGTGTTGACCCAACAACATTGTGTTGAGAGTACAGTGGTACCTCGGGTTAAGTACTTAATTTGTTCTGGAGGTCTGTACTTAACCTGAAACTGAAGCACCACTTTAGCTAATGGGGCCTCTTGCTGCTGCTGCACCGCCGGAGCACGATTTATGTTCTCATCCTGAAGCAGAGTTCTTAACCTGAAGCACTATTTCTGGGTTAGCGGAGTCTGTAACCTGAAGCATATGTAACCTGAGGTATAGTGTTGGAGAATGCTGTTTTTATGGTCTAGTCTGAAGCATCCTTGCATAGAAATGGAAATTGTGATAGGAGTGGATGTTGCAGTTGGTTACTAGACAGTGTCCAATGTTACTTGGAGTAGACCCGTTGAAATGAATGGCCTTAAGTCTGTGGTTTTCAGCGGGTGGTATTCTGAGTATGATTGACGTTAGACACCTCCCTGAAGCAGGGATGGAAAACCTCAGATCCGGGGGCCAAATGCATCCCTCTAACTAACCCGTCATATTCCTTACCTGTCCTACTTTGCACCCTCCTTGAGAAGTTGTTGCTTGGCTAGAATGCCATTTTGAACTCTTATAATGCCTTTTCTTTTCCTGAATAGAGGTTAGGAGTGTGTGTATAAGTTAGTCTACCTTAAAAGTAAAAGGACCCCTGACAATTAAATCCAGTCGTGAATGACTCTGGGGTTGCGGTGCTCATCTCGCTTTACAGACCGGGGGAGCCGGCGTTTGTCTGCTTCCTCAGACAGTTTTTCCCGGGTCATGTGCCTAGCATGATTAAGCTGCTTCTGGTAAAACCAGAGCAGCGCATGGAAAACCACTTACCTTCCCACCGCAGCATTACCTATTTATCTACTTGCACTTTGACGTGCTTTCGAACTGCTAGGTTGGCAGGAGCAGGGACCGAGCAACAGGAGCTCACCCCGTCGCGGGGATTCGAACCGCCGACTTTCGATCAGCAAGCCCAAGCGGCACAGTGGTTTAACCCACAGCACCACCCGCGTGCCTCTACAGTGGTACCTCGGGTTACGTACGCTTCAGGTTACATACGCTTCAGGTTAAAGACTCCGCTAACCCAGAAATAGTACCTCGTGTTAAGAACTTTGCTTCAGGATGAGAACAGAAATTGTGCTCTGGCAGTGCGGCAGCAGCAGGAGGCCCCATTAGCTAAAGTGGTGCTTCAGGTTAAGAACAGTTTCAGGTTAAGTACAGACCTCCGGAAAGAATTAAGTACTTAACCCGAGGTACCACTGTACTGTACAAAGGTAAAAATGATAAGAACATAAGAATCTGCTGGATCAGGCCAAAGGCCCACCTGGTCCAGCATCCTGTTCTTGCAGTGACTGCTAACTGTGGAAGCCTTGTAGGACACAAGAACACTCTTCTCTGCTGTGGTTTTCAGAAATGGTATCCTCCAATCCATGGAGGCACAGCATATCCATCACGGCTAGTAACCTTGGCTAGCTTTCTCCTCTCTGAATTTGTCTGCTCCTCTTCAAAAAACCGTCCAAGTTGGGGACCACTACAGCGATTTCCATAGTTTACCCACACTTTTGCCTCTGGCCCCATCGCCCACTGGCATGTAGCTCCTGTAAGATTGCTTAGAAGGGAATGCTGTCCTTGAGCTGAGAAATGGTTAGCAAGTTGAGTCACAATCTGCGACTTCCCTAATACCTTAGGGCAGTTTGAGGATATTCTGTAGACCTGTTAATAATGGAGTTCTGTGCCTGATTGAAAAGTTAAATCCATGAAAGATGACTATTTATTTGCTTGATCCTGGCCTTGCTGGAAAGCAGCAACTCGAAGTGTGGTTTAATATATTTTTTAAAAGGTCCTTATCCCAAAGGTGGGATGCTCAGCCAAGAATACTAATACGTTTCAGATTATATTGCATTATGGTTTCTAAATTGAGAGAGAGATGTTTACATTGCCTTGCATAATGCATCCATTTTTAAAAAAATAAAACGACCCTACTTAATACAGACTTTGGAAAACTTTGCTGCCTTTTAATAGGAGTTGTGTGGCCTGTAGAGACCAGCTGCAGATCAGTGCTGCACTCAGGGCAGCAGGAAGGCAGACGATTGCTTGGCACCTTTTCAAGGCTAAGTGGTCTGTGGACAAAGCTCTACTTCCCTGGGTCTTGTTTAGGCTTAATTCTCACCCTTGCATTTGTTGGTGCATACCAGGAGTGGGGAACATGTCTCCTCCTTGAAGTTGTGGAACTCCCATCAGTCCTAGCATGCATGGCCCAGTGGTTGATGGGAGTTGTAGTCCAGCCACATCTGGAGGGCCAAAGTTTCCCTTTAGCTCATGAATAGTAGTAGTAGTAATATTTTTTATTATTATTTATACCCTGCCCATCCGGCTGGGTTTCCCCAGCCACTCTGGGCAGCTCCCAACAGATTAAAAACAGAATAAAACCTCACATATTAAAAGCTTCCCTAAACAGGGCTGCCTTCAGATGTCTTCTAAAAGTCAAATAGTTGTTTTATTTCCTTGACATCTGATGGGAGGGCGTTCCACAGGGCGGGCACCACCACCAAGAAGGCCCTATGCCTAGTTCCCTGTAACCACACATCTCACAGTGATGAAACCGTCAGAAAGCCCTCGGGGCTGGACCTCAGTGTCTGGGCTGAGCAATTGGGGGGGGGGGGAGTGGAGACGCAGAAACCAAAAGAGAGCAGGTGATGTTTTATTGTCCTTTTCATTGTACACGCATCCCCCCCCCACACACTTAGTTGGACTGTGGTGCCAGGATGTTGGACGAGCTCGGCATTTCCTCAGCTTGGGTCTCCAGCTGTTTTGGGACTACAACTCCCACCATCCCTAGCTGGCAGGACCAGTGGTCAGGAATGATGGGAATTGTAGTCCAACTGGAGAGCCGAGTTGGGGAAACACTAGAGTGGATGATCCTCAGGGTTTCTTCCAAGCTATGATTCTGCAGTGGTACCTCGGGTTAAGAACTTAATTCGTTCTGGAGGTCCGTTCTTAATCTGAAACTGTTCTTAACCTGAAGCACCACTTTAGCTAATGGGGCCTCCTGCTGCCGCTGTGCTGCCACTGCACGATTTCTGTTCTCATCCTGAAGCAAAGTTCTTAACCCAAGGTAATATTTCTGGGTTAGTGGAGTCTGTAACCTGAAGTGTATGTAACCCAAGGTACCACTGTACCCTTCTGCAACCAGGTACCCTTGCGATGTTGCTGGCGAAGCCTGCATCACCAATAGTCAGGAAGGATGGGAGTTGTGTTCTAGCAACACTTGGGAGGGTCACAGTTTCACCATGCCAGCCCTATTAGGCTAATATTGGGAGCAACAGTGTTTGGGTTTTTGTTCTGTTTTTACCCCCACCCCCCTAATTCTTATAAACCAAGTTCCTCCCAAGGATAGAACTAGCTGATTGATAAAACAAAGCAAGTTACCGTATTTTTCGCTCTATAAGACGCACCAGACAACAAGAGGGAGGGGAAACAAGAAAAAAAATATTCTGAATCTCAGAAGCCAGAACAGCAAGAGGGATCGCTGTACAGTGAAAGCAGCAATCCTTCTTGCTGTTCTGGCTTCTGGGATAGCTGTGCAGCCTGCATTCGCTCCATAAGATGCACACACATTTCCCCTTACTTTTTAGGAGGGAAAAAGTGAGTCTTATAGAGCAAAAAATATGGTACTTTCTGTGATTTCTCAGAGAGATGTTCCCTTTCATCATGGCTGGTGTCAATTTTATGGCACTTGCAAAGCGAAGATGGCAGTGGGGGAGAGAGTTCTGTCTCTCATTAGAAGTGATTTGTCCTGCTAATCTCTCACTTCAGTGTGAGCAGACTTGCACTTATTTCATCCAGCCTGCCAAAATTAACTTTCCCTCGCTGAGTGGCACTAGTGAGGCTGCAGAGAAGGGCCCGAAGTCATGTTGCTTTTTGTGTTTGGAGCTGCTAGATCATTCCTCTTCCTGTTCTGGGGGAAAGCAGCTGTTTTCAGATTGCTCTTTTTCTCTCTTCAGAGAGAACTCCTCGGCAGAGGAGTTGGCTACGCAACAAATTACTCGGAGAGACAATCTCCAGCATATCCTCCCTCAGGGTTCTCAAACGGAGCTTTAACATGATTAATGCCAAAAGAGGGATTGCGAGTTGCTCCAGTGGAGTAGAAAGGGGCTGAATTCTTGCTCCAATCCAGACAACACTCAAAGTCAACTGCTTTCTTCCCCCCACTGCCCAAAGGGGGGGACACCCCCCCCGCTGGTCTCAGCTGTGGCCCCCGGCTATGCATTTAACAGATTGCTTGGCTGCAGCTGGTCTGCAGATAGCCGTCGAAGTGATTAAACCGAAGGAAACTGTTGGAAAATTCCAGTCACCCAGCACCGGTGGGAACATGTGGTGCTGAAATAATGAGGGTGTGTGTTTTGGGGTGGAGAGGAGGGAGGGGGTTGGGGGGGCAGGGCAAAGGGGTGTTTAAAACACTGCTGGCGATTTCACATTTCACTTTTTTCAATGTCCTGTCTTCTGCAAAGCTCTGGATAAGTTGTGCAGACTAATAGGCAACCTTGCATTTATCTTGTGCCCAGGACCTACTTTCCTTGTAGCACAAATGGGGTGGCGAAAGCAAAATGGGAAAATTTGGTCTTTTGTGGAATAAGGCTTTTGTTTTAATGTCATGGTGGGGGAGCCCTCCTGCGTACCTCTTTCCTCGATTTCTTTGTTATTTTGCCCTGGAATACTTGTGTAGATCTGTGGCCTTCCCCAGGAGGATTGTCCTGTCTTCTGCAGCCATCTTGGACAGCTAAGGAGGGGAGGGCAATAACAGAGAACAGCCAGTCTCCAGGCTCCTCTGAAGAAAGGGGTCAGAAATGCCGAAGAAAGGGCTCAGAAATAAGAAAGGCTTCAATGGAAGAATCTGAAAATCCCTTTGCCCCTGTGAATGAGCATAGGCTGAAAAGTGGACGGGCATTTTGTAACTTTCTGTTTCTGAGTTTGGAGGGTTTACTTCTTCTCCCTCCCTGACTTTGGCTTCCTGGATTTTGGCGACACCCCAATTCTGTCGCTTTCAGTGTGCCGAAATTGGGCCTGCAAGGCCTGGTCTGGGACCCTCAGGCATTGCAAAGTCTGCATGTTTCTCAGAGTGCTTTTCCTGGGGTTCCTATGGGCTGCATGTCTCTCTCTCTTTCTCTCCAGGCAGCGTATTTCAGTGCAACATGTTACTTGCCTTCAACATTATTTCTAAGTCCCCCACCATCTGCTAAAGTTCTTACTGCTGCATAGCTCTCTGAAAACTCAGGGTTCAGGCAGCTTGTCTGTATAGGAATACCTGGAGGAGGCTTCCCCAAGCTTTAATGTTCAAACCAGTACTTCACAAAGAACTAAGAGCTTCCCAATCCACTTCTCCAGGGATGGGTTCATACTCACAGGAGGGCATCGTAGAATTGTAGCATTGGAATAATAATAATAATTTTCCCCAGCCACTCTGGGCAGCTTCCAACAAAGATTAAAAATACATTAAAATGTTACACATTGAAAACGTCCCTGAACAGGGCTGCCTTCAGATGCCTTTTGAATGTCAGGTAGTTGTTTATCTCTGACATCTGATGGGAGGGCGTTCCACAGGGCAGGCGCCACTACCAAGAAGGCCCTCTGCCTGGTTCCCTGTAACTTCACTTCTCACAGTGAGGGAACCGCCAGAAGGCCCTCAGTGCTGGACCTCAGTGTCCGGGCAGAACGATGGGGGGTGGAGACGCTCCTTCAGGTATACTGGGCTGAAGCTGTTTAGGGCTTTAAATGTCAATACCAACACTTTGAATTGTGCTCGGAATCGTACTGGGAGCCAATGTAGGTCTTTCAAGACCGGTGTTATGTGGTCTTGGCCCGTGAGGGTCATTGCAGGAATCTCAGCTAAAGTAGTTAAAACAGAAGCCCCTCCAACCGCTGCTTAAAAACCTCCAAGGATGGAAATTGCCCACAACTTCCCGAGGGAGACCATTCTACCACGGAACAGCTTTTACAGTCAGAAAGTTCTTCATGGAACCATTTATGGGACTCAGGGGAGCGGGGGAGCCTGTCTCACAATCATTGCAGTGAATCTTTCTTGGTTGCTTAGCATGGGGCAGGTGGTTGCCCTCAGAAAAAAACTTGCTTCTTCATCCCTCAATGTCCCCAAACTCTTTTGGCCACTCTGAAGGGATGTTGTTTTTCCTACAGCAGACTCCTTGGCCTGTAGTGAAGCCTGAGGGGTTTGTCTTCACTACAAGCCCACTAATGCACATTTATTTCATGCTATCTTTACTGTGGCATAAAACCCCCTTTTTATCACTCTGTAAAAGTATCATTCAATAGTTCTGCGAGTTTGAGCATACTCTCGGTCCCTTAACTGGCAATTCAGCTAGAACTTAACAATACAGTGAGTTGCTAATTCTTCTTTCCCTCATGAACTGCTCCGTCTTGGAGTAGGAAGCCAAAGCGCTGGGAATGAACCTTTAGAAAGGTAGCATGTTAACCTGCTTGTGATTTCTGGAATTTAGGACATTTGGTGTCTGCGGTCCAAAAAATCTGGAAGGCGTCAGGTTGGGGGAAAGGATGATCTGAAAGTGTTTTTCAAACTTGGGTCTCCTGCTGTTGTGGGACTACAAATCACATCTTCCCTGGCCACTGCTCCTGCTAGCTAGGAATGATGGGAGTTGTAGTCCAAAAACAGCTGGAGACCCAAGTTTGAGAAACGCTGGTAGAAGATGTTGTTTGCACCGTGACATACAATTCAGATACACCATTTTGTGATGCTCCAAGACTACTTTGGGGCAAAGGTTGGTTTCTGTTTCATTGAATGTTGCATGCTGATAATTGGACTGTGCTAGTGGTAGCATCCTAGCGGGTGTTGAATTTGGTGCCCGGCAGCGAATGGAGTCTTTTTGAGTGGAATTTAAACAGCTGCACGTAGCCGAGAGGTGTGTGGTGTCGTTTCCTGCTCTAATCTCCTCTTCTTGGCTTCCCTTTCCTTCTGCAGATCACCATCATCTTCAAATCTTACCAAGACTGCACAGATCAGAAAGTGTACCAGGCCGTGACCGACGATTTGCCTGCCGCCTTTGTCGACGGCACGACCAGCGGTGGCGACGGCGACACCAAGAGCTTGCACATCGTGGAGCGGGTGAGCGGCAAGTACGTGGAGATGCACGCCCGGTACATTGGGACCACGGTCTTTGTGCGCCAGCTGGGCCGCTACCTAACGCTCGCCATACGCATGCCGGAAGAGCTCGCCATGGCTTATGAAGAGAGCCAAGACCTACAGCTCTGTGTGAACGGCTGCCCCTCCAGCGAGCGCATTGACGACAGCGGGCATCTCCCATTGCCTGTGATGGGGCAGCTCCTCCCTCCGGGCGCTTCCAGCCAGACCCGGTCTGTCTACACCTTGGAGAGCGCCACGGCAAAATGCCACGAGAAGATGCTTCTGAAAGACATCTATTTTTACTCTTGCGTGTTCGATTTGCTGACCACCGGCGATGCCAACTTCACGGCAGCTGCCCACAGTGCCTTGCAAGACGTCGAGGCTCTGCACCCCAGGAAGGAGCGGTGGCACATCTTCCCCGACAACGGGGCGGCTGGCCAAGGGCAACAGCTTTGGTGTCTTAGTCTTGGACTCGTGTGCTTGATGCTTGTTGTGTTTTTGTAGGGTTGTGTTGGGTTCCCCCATCCCCGAGAACAAAGGTTTAAAAATATATATTGTCATAATATATTGACTTAAAGATTATATATGTATATACCATGTATATGAAGGGATGCTTCCGCCTTTCCCACCCCCTCCTCCTGGGACGCCCAGCGGATTGTACATATTGTGTTAGTTTTTCTTTCCTCATGTACGTTGGATGTAATATTCTTTTTTGATTGTAATAATTTTTTGCTTTGCAGTTGGTGAAATGTTTTATAATGTCCTTTCATCAGGACCCGATAGAAAGCACTTTATTTTTTATATATTGAATATTTATGTGTATCTAGGTAATATGTAAAGCATTTAGCCACGTGTACATATATCATACCCAGTGCTCCCTCTAAGTATTACCTAGCTGAACTCACGAGCTTCTGCAGTCCTTTCCCCCTCCTCTCTCTGCTTCGCCTTTTGAGGCAAACCCAAGAAGTTGGCTGGAGGGGGGAAGATAGGTGCAGGTCTGGGACGAGCTAATTCTTCCTTTTGGACGCTGGGCCAGTAGCCAGCCTGTGTTCCATAAGAACAAAAAGGTCATTGGATATTGATCCTCACAATTGGAACTGCCCCTTTCTGCATCCTTCCTGATGCAGATGATTCCCGCCCCCTTCTCCTGAGGACTGCTTTCTTGTGTGTGATGGGGAGATGATATTTTGCGCTCGGGTATCGACTCACCAAGTGCAAAATGCATTTCTCGCCTCGGGTCATGAAGGGCACGAACATAGAAAATGGTGTCTCTGTCTCCTTCCCCAAACGTACGCGTGTGAAACCCAAAACTCGCTGAGGTTTTGGGGGCTTGGTCTCTTAATATATATCGATTATATGGATATCTTCAAGTGGTTTGTATTAAGTGTGTTCCCTATGATAGTGGTAGGCCTCACTGGGTTAATCATGTCTGATTTCTCTCTCTCCTCTTTGCCCCCCGCCCCCCCGAAAATGTAGGCACCTTCAGCCTACCTAAATAAGTTTTTTGCAACAACTACAAAAAATAATAATCCCAAAGCTTTGGAGATAAACCTTTTAGAATTCTGATTTTGGTGTTTGTCTAAAAAAGGAGAAAATAAGGGAACCTCAAGAGTTTGGTCCAAAAAGCTTGCTGTGCCGGCCTGTATTTTACGTTTGGAGCCTGAGCAGCCTAAGGCAACTGGAACATTTCCTCAAAGTTTGCCTGGTCACCATTCCCAGATCTAGTTTTTTGTTTTTGTGTTTGCAACTTGCTAAAGTGCAGTAGCTTCTTCTGTTACAAAATTCAGACACCGAAAGAGAACATTGAGGCACCTTTAAAGATCTGGCTGATTTTTACCAGATTGGTGATGCAAGCGGTAACCCACAAAGCCGCAGGCCACCTTAAACATGTCTGGATTCTACCTCCCACCATTCCTGACGTCGGCCATGCTGCCAGAAGCGGATGACATTGCAACAACAACTGGAGAACTGCAGCTTTTGTGTCTCGGGGTGCAGCTGTGAAAGTGTACGTCACGTTAAGTTTTTGAGGTGCCCCAAGATCGTTCCTTTCATACGGCGCAGGCAATCATATACACATTTCATGTTTAGAGGCTCAATTCCCACTCCTGTGTTTTGCTAGAGGACCCTGTGGCATATTGCAGCTGCAGTTGGACCTACACCCAGCTCTTTTTCAAAAGGCTCTCTGCCAACGTTTTCCCTCCCCCCTATGCTCTCTTGATCATCCTGGGGGTGAGGAAGCTAGGAGTACTTCCCCCCTCTCCCTTTTTACCTAGGAAAGCCCACTGGGACACTTGGGAGAATCTTTGAGCTCTAGGTTGGCATCTAGGCGGGTAGCAAAACTCGCATATCGTCGAAGTGCCAACCTCATTCCAGATTTAGTGAGCAGAGGGGTAGCTGAAATTGCTAAGTAAAGGAAGGTATGGAGCTAGGGCTTAGCTGAAACTTCTCGAAATATTTTTTTCAAAAGAAACAAACTTCTGAACTCCTGACAATTTTTGCTTCTGGATAATTTTTGGCAACCTGGTCCTAGATGAAGAATTTTGCCCAGGCCATTTTAACTGGAGTACCCTGAGGTGCAACCTGACACAGACCTGTGGCTCCATCCACCTCTTTCTTTGGCTTTTGTGGTCCTGGGCCAGATTTCCTCTGTCTGAAACGCAGCTGGCAATGACAAAGGCATGAGAGTTGTAGTCAACAACACTGGGAGGGAGCCATGTTGACTAGCCTTGGGTTAGGCTAGGGGATACAGGTGAGGATTGCCTTGTTGGGATGAGGCTAAATGCCATTTGTTCAGCAGAATGAGCTGTGCACCTACTGACGCCCTTGGAAAAAAGATGCTCCTTTTTAGATTTGCCTCAAATCTAAAACTTGGCCATAATAACATTGGCCTGCATTGCAGGACCAGTTCAGGAAGTAAGAAGTACTGAAATAAAGCCAAACAAAAGCTTCATAATATTTGGTTCCCTTCGCGGGAATCCTGATCAGTTTTGGGAGAAGAATATTTACATCCTTTTTTTATAATTGTGGAAAAAGTTGGAAATGCTTTCGGAAAAGTTCCTAGGCGAGGTGAAAATGCTGGCCACTCTGTAAATGAATTGGGCTGGCGCTTGGGAGTATAGCGCTGAATTTGCCGCTTAGTCCTCTTTTCCCCACTGCCAGAATGGTTTTAAAATGGCAATTTTGTGTAAAGCTGTCCTTTTTTTTTTTTTGTTGGTCAGGGCAGCACAGAATTTGAAGCAAAACCTCCTCCTCCCCCTCCCCCTGAATCTTGTCTGGAGAGAAGCATTGATGGTCTTAGAATAGTTGGATTTCCCCGTTTTTTTGTGTGCCAAGTGGAAAGGTATTTGTGGAAGAAGCCCGATAGACAAGCTTAGAGGTGTAACTGCTGTGTGAGCCCATCGTAAAGAGCAGCTGTGTGCTAGCTAATTTCCTGTGTTCCCAAGCCCCGCGAGTATCTATGTACACTAATATCTAAATCATAAAGTCCAGAGATAAGTAATATTTCAGAAACGTTAGAACCTGGAGTGTGTGGGGTTTTTCTTCTCTTCTCTTTCTTGTTCCTGCTGTGGGATTTCTTGAGAAAATGTTATTTGCACATGTTGGCTCTCGAAGTCCATCACAGTCAAGAGAGCTTTGGTTAATGCCAAACATATGGATAGTTTGAAGCGAGCGAGTGGTGTCTGGGGACAGCTTGCGCTTAGAAGGAACACTAGTTTTCACAGACACTCCAAACGGCTGGCTGTCTCTCTCTCTCTCCCTGAAGGCTTCAAACTTATTTTTATGCTTGAAAGAAAAGGGGGGAAGGAAGAAAAGAAAGAAAGAGAAAGAACCCACAGTGTGCCCAGTCTTTGCAAAGCCCCCTTTAGATGTGGTTCATGGATATACGAATAAGTATACATTTGTGTAAAAACAAAGAAAAACAAAGTGACCATGCAGTGTACAAATACTTTTAAATTATTATGATAGAATAAAGCTACATACCATGTTGTGGAATGTTTGTAATGTGGTTTTACTGACCCCTGGTGGACGCCAGTATATGACACACGAGGCGACGGGTAATGCTCACAAGCTCTGTGTGATGCGGCTGGGCTACAAGGGTTTTTTTCTAGCGCCAGCTCCATTGTGCCAAGGCAACTTCTGCCCTCCTGCGTGTTAAGAAGATGGAACACAGCCGTATCCATAGGGCAGTTTTGTTCTCCACTGTCTACGTTGGCCCAGGATCCCAATGGGTCTTGTGATCCCAGGCATTTGGACCTGTTTTTTGTTCTAGTGTGCAAAGCATGTTCTCTGCTGCTGCACTAAAGGCCTTTCCCAGTAAGGTAAAAGGTAAAGGACCCATGGAGGGTTAAGTCAAGTCAAAGGCGACTATGGGGTTGCTGTGCTCATCTCGCTTTCAGGCCGAGGGAGCCGGCGTTTGTCCGCAGAGAGCTTTCCGAGTCATGTGGCCAGCATGACTAAACCACTTCTGGCGCATCAGAACACCATGACGGAAATGATGTTTACCTTCCCACCGCAGTGATACCTATTTATCTACTTGCACTGGTGTGCTTTCGAACTGCTAGGTTGGCAGCAGCTGGGACAGAGCAATGGGAGCTCACCCCGTCATGGGGATTTGAACCACCAACCTTCCAAGAGGCTCAGTGGTTTAGACCACAGCACCGCCCTGGTCCCCTTTCCCAGTAGCAGCCAGCTTTCTAATGTGATTCACTGCTGGGCACGTAGGAATCTCTGTTATACAGAGTCAGGCCATTGGTCGTTCTGGCTCAGTTTTGTTGACATTGCCTGGCAGTGACTGTTCAGAGTCTCACACAAGGATCTTTCCTCAGAGAGAATTGAACAGATCCTTCCCATGCAAAGGGCCCCATCACTGAGCTACATCCCCTTCCACTACAAATTCATAGGATTACAATGTCTCGCTATAAAGGTCAGCACACTAAAGTAAAAAAAAAATACTGCAGGTGTCAGTAAGAATTACAACTCATCCTCAGCAGTACGTAAATTGTTTTTTAAAAATACCATAATTGTGTTTTATTTTTCATGGTTCCAAGTCATTCTAAAAAAAAAAAAAAGGACATGGAATCACTTTGATGTGTTTTTTGGTTCCACCTTTAGGGCCTCCTTTCTCAGCAAAACTTTTTTTTTTTGTCGTTATACAGATGCTTGAAACAAGGCTGTAACCTTGCACATACTATACTGCAAAGAAGAATGGTGGAAATGAAAGGGCAGTGGCACCATACAACCTCTTTATGTGATTGTTCATTGACAATAACTCACTTGTTTGCGCTTAGGACAAAATGAGCTTTACCTTTAAACTGTTTCAGCTAGGTCTACAGAAGGCCTCTACATGTGCAGAGAATTGCAGAGAGAACATGGTTCTTTTTGCCACAGCTCATTGGGATCGAGACAAGAAAACCTGTGATTCGGGCTTTCCCCATGATCTCTCTAGACTGCTTGAACCAAGTAGGATTTCGCTCCCTGCCCCCCGTTAGATGATGAGCAGATTGCTTGCTGGATTCCCACAGGCATCTGGTTGGCCACTCTGAGACTAAGATGCTGAACTAGTTGGGCCATCGGCCTCATCCAAGCAGGCTCTTGTATCCCTGGACAACAGTAAACTCAATGTATGCTCAATGTAATGTACAGTGGTACCTCGGGTTACACACACTTCAGGTTACAGACTCCGCTAACCCAGAAATAGTACCTCGGGTTAAGAACTTTACCTCAGGATGAGAACAGAAATCGCACAGCGGCGGCAGCGGGAGGACCCATTAGCTAAAGTGGTGCTTCAGGTTAAGAACAGTTTCAGTTTAAGAACGGACCTCCGGAACGAATTAAGTACTTGACCCGAGGTACCACTGTAACACGATTTTTGGCACGTTTGGTTGAACGAAGTCTTGGATTAAACCAAGGGCTGCCTCACATCAGTCTTACGAGCGCACAGGCCTGCTCCTACCAGTTGCCTCTGCCGGGACTAGCTTCAGTCACTAATTCTTCAGTCATGGTGAAGCACCAGAAAATCCTGATAATGTGGGGAACCCCATATACAGTACAGGGGCCCAATCCCCACTGCCTTATATATGTGGATTGCCTGGGTTCAAAAGAAGAAGAAGAAGAGGAGTTTGGATTTGATATCCCGCCTTTCACTCCCCTTCAGGAGTCTCAAAGCGGCTAACATTCTCCTTTCCCTTCCTCCCCCACAACAAACACTCTGTGAGGTGAGTGGGGCTGAGAGACTTCAAAGAAGTGTGACTGGCCCAAGGTCACCCAGCAGCTGCATGTGGAGGAGCGGGGAATCGAACCCGGTTCCCCAGATTACGAGACTACCGCTCTTAACCACTACACCACACTGTCTCCCAAAGCCCAGTGGCAACCACTACTACTGCATCTCAGACAGACATAGGATTTGGGTTCCACAGCATTGTCTCTTGCAACTGGAAAGAAGAGAACAATGCCGTTACTCACTTTTATCACCTTTGCTTCTAAAACATTTGTAGCAATTCAGATCATTTCCCTAATGTCCATTTATAGTTCGATGTAATGCATGCTTTAACACATCTGCGACTCCTCTTGTTTTTGACTCTGTTCAACAGCATTCCGCTCAGCAAGAACACTGGATCCCTTCACATCCTTACAGATCGCAAGATCTCCCGGGGAATCTCCAATTTCACTTTGCAATAATCACATCCGAAGTTTGCATTGTTGCCAAATCATAACAACCAGCTTTTCAGCTCGGATTCCTAGAGCAACGTAAGAATTTAAAATCAACAAAATTATGAAAGCAAGTAGAAAAGGGGAGGGAGGTCTTAAAAGGTTTAGGCAAATAAAATGCTCTTCCCCAGGTGATTAAAAAACAGAGTCGACAGAAAGCATTTCAAAGATGGAAAGCCACAGCTTAACTGCCGTATCACTACTGCCACCTGCTGTTCTGCTTGTGACACTACAAGCAAGTTAGCCTGGGCTAGTTTCATCCATTCTCCCCAGATTGGGGAATTCTTGGTACCATCTGACAAACCCTCCTGCAGCCAATTCCTTGTGTAGCTGCTCGGCTTCAGTGAACTCCCTGAACAACCTGTCCTCTCCATTCAAGGTGGACAAGTTGTATAGATAAAATTGACTTCAAAATTACACACCTCAGTCGGTTTTATGCTTTTCTTTGCAGCTTCTCTTTGTTCTTGATTTCACTTGGATAAATCATTTGGATATCCCGGTCCCCCCCAGTCGCTCACGTTGCTCAATCTGTGCTGAATTTACCAAAGTTCACCTGTTGCAAAACAATCATAGCTCATCAAACTGCAGGTCAGTGAAAAACAGCAGCTTGCAAGAACCTGTGAATCCAAAAGTAGGAATTTTGAGTCTGAAGAAAGCAAAATTTGCCAATTACGTCTCAGCTAATGAGAAATATTTTCAGGTTTTAAGCACTCAAGAAATTCCATCCATCTCAGCAGCAGTGGCTGAGTTGACAGTTAAATTAAAATGCATCTACAGTAGAAGAGGAGGAGTTTGGATTTGATATCCCGCTTTATCACTACCCGGAGTCGTCTCAAAGCGGCCAACATTCTCCTTTCCATTCCTCCCCCACAACAAACATTCTGTGAGGTGAGTGGGGCTGAGAGACTTCAAAGAAGTGTGACTGGCCCAAGGTCACCCAGCAGCTGCATGTGGAGGAGCGGAGACGCGAACCCGGTTCACCAGATTACGAGTCTACCACTCTTAACCACTACACCACACCACAAACCCTCTTCAGTAGCTTGACAGAACATTCTGAATCCCGTTTGCTGCATACACACTCCATGTGCATTAAAACACAGGGGACAACTCAGGATGGTGTGTCATCTTATATTTGCTATATAGTTGGCACGGCACCCCTGCTAAATCCTTCATACAGCATTTCTCAAACTACATGAGCTTCCAGTGTCGTTCTTACTCCCATTTCACAAGCATGAACTTGAAAGGGCCCAAGACTATTCAGTATATTCAGAATTCAGCAAGGATGTAAACACAAGTCGTCCGGAACAAAACTCAAATACTCATCTGCCAGGACTTGGTCAGTCTTCTAGAAGTAGAAGTGGGGAACCCCACGCCCCCTTTGATTGAGTCTCCATATTTATAGCAGAGTAGTGAAACATCTGGGTTGTAGTCTTCTCCTTGCTCCAGTACAGAAGTACCATGGATTAAATTAACATTGTTGATTCAACCAGTTAATTCTGGAACGTGCCTGCTCCGCAATGGTAAGCATCTATGGTGACTACATATGCTTTTAAATATTCAGCTGACCTTCAGGTAGTATGAATATAGTCAGCACTGTACCAACCAGTAAAATTGCTGTATCGAACCAGAGCATATTTATAAATTGGCACTGAGGGTAAAGTAAAAACATTAGTCAGGGTCCTCTGATTCAGGATACATTTGCATTTTGGTACTGAACAAGTTGTCAATCTCAGTCCTTAGGGAACAGCAGAAATAGAAATCTAAAGTAACTATGTACTGTTTAGTCTTGCTAAAATGAATTATCTCAAACTAATTGAAATTGTGATGGCCAGTGTTTAAACACTGATGAAAATTTATTGAAATGACTATGCATGTGCAATCTTCATATCCATGCTCACTTAGTGAGACTTGTTTATGCTATAAAAACAAAATCCAAGCATCACTCGAAGTTCTCACACTACAACATCAAAGAAGCAGAATTTTAGTTTTTAAAAGGCTAACCAATAATTTAAGTAAAATGTCTTATTATATAGCTATGGTAAAGAGGTTACTTTTTCTCAGTTTTAGTCTGAACAATGACTCCGCATCAGATATTTTATTTTAGAAATTAATACTTTTTCACATTTGAGGAAGGTAGGCCAAGTCTGAACGGAAATGTCTGGGGGAGGGGGGAGGAGAAGCTCATTTAATTAATTTACAATAATTTACAGCCATTTTGTAAAAGGGCATTACAACTGATCAAACTGGGGAACATGTGGCTATTTTACAATTCTAGGTACAGAATTTAAATATTCAAGCTTGTGATGAAAAAGCGGCAAGGTGGTCGCAGTGTACAATGTAAACAAGTAGCTTTGGAAAGTGAACAGAGTCCTTGAATCTTTATTTTTTTAAAAAAAACAACAACCTCTTGATTCTTTCCTGAAATATGATCACAGGTCAACATGTAAATGCTCATCTAAAAACATAATTTAAATTGTGTTCAGAATAAAACCACTTTGATGAGGAGGAGTTCAGATTAAGATCCAGTCTGAGTGGGGCAGTGTTGAGGTCCCTGTAAAAAGTAAACATATTTTCTTTAAAAAAATGCGCTACAACATTTGTAGCACAGTGCAGCATTAAAACTTTAAATACAAAAATATTTTCTCTTCTGTTGGGATAATAGACCTAGCATACTGGAAAGTAGTAACAATACTGCTACTCATAGCACATACGGTCCATGTCTTTCAAGTCATGTAAGGCAATTGCTGTGTTAGTTTATTGTGTATGGCAAAAAAAAAAAAGTCCAGGAAATGTTAGTCTTTGCTATGTCTTCCGGCTACTCCACATATGTTCCGGTGTACTTTTGTGATCTGATGAATGTTCAAAAGGAGATCTGTGTCCTAAGGGAGATCTGGAGTCATAAGCCCTCTGATCTAATGGTGACCTAGGACCGCTGCTGGAAGCTCTGTGGTCCATTTGCCAGTCCGAGTGATACCTATAGTCCCTCGAAGATTTATGATGGCTGTAGTCTGAACTGGATCGATGGTCTAAGTGTATCCGATGATCGGAGTGTGACCGACTGTCTTTTAAGCTTCCTTCCAGACTGGACCTGTGATCTCTGTTCCTATGGTCATCTAGCTTTCTGTGCTTTCCATCACTGTAGTATCTGAAACACAAAATAAATACTAGTAGAAGCTATCTTAAAAGAGTAGGCCTTGTAGAAACGCAACAGGATTTTTTAAACACACACACACACACACACACACACACACTTGTTCTTCTAAGAACAAAACAGTAAAAGATTCCTGAAAACTAAGGGGAAAAACCAACTGATTCTAGCATCCTGGTTTGCTCTGTGAGGTGGACAGGATAGCACAGCGTAGCATTGCATCACTTTTCTCTCTCAGCAATGCAACTGTGAACCAAACTACAGGTGACATTAAACTTCCCCCTGCATGGACCACTTAAAAATGCTGTGGGAGCCGACGGACCTTTTAATGTTATATCTGCCTGTTGCTGAAACTGTAATGTCCTATGTATGACTTTTATTCATATTTTTACAGACATGCCCCAGATCGCCAGGACCAGTTTGAGGGACCTTGCATGAAATAGATCTTTGCATCTAACCTGTTGTTCTTTTAAAATGCAAACTGCATCAGTTGTGGGGTTTGCACACCAACAAACTGCAGCCCTATCACACTCCTGGCCACCCCTTTTCCCAAATATAAAACCAAAAATAGCAGCGCGTTCAGACATGTATTATCATCAAGCATGTTTTTGCCCTACACACAGCCAACAGTTTCTGAGCAAAAAGTCCTAATCATCTCGTTAGTGAGAAATATTGCACAAGAATTGTGAAGTAATTGGGAAAAGAGGGTTCTGTGAATGGCTGTCACGAACTCACCTGCTATCCTGTTTATAGTGATCCCAATCTCTATGATCTTTTCCATTGCTGAAGCTAGAATAAGGCCTTTTCCTAGAGTCACTTTTCTTGTAGGTATCTCCATGAAGTCTGTCTTTGTGATGATCGTGATATTGTGATAAGTGTCTGTCAGAGGAATAACTGTCTCTGCTACTATCGTCATGATTCGTATTCTCTTTTAGGCGTTCCACATCTGCTTAAATGAAAGTACAGAGATTTGTTTAGCTGTAAATAGGCAACATAAATTACCAGCTGAATGTTTTGGAGATCAGCAAATGGGCTGAAAAAGTGAAGAACTAAAGAAATGTATTTAAATAATCCATTTGACAACATTTAAACAGAAGGCTTTTGCTTTTCCCACACATTCTAAGCCTGATTCAAAAACACTGAAACTTGCAGCCTGATCCTTAACACCCTTAGTTGTAAAGAAGTCTCACCAATTCCCAATGTTCTCATGGCTGGCTGTAATAAACTGAAATTCATAATGAGAACTACCAATTCGCATGCATTTTAATGATTTGAGTAAATTGCAGGCTAATCTCAAGACTTGTTGCTCAAACAAATAATTTATACATGCCAACTGAGATAGCAGTACATCGCTACACAGAGTTTGGATTTGATATCCTGCTTTATCAGTACCCTAAGGAGTCTCAAAGTGGCTAACATTCTCCTTTCCCTTCCTCCCCCACAACAAACACCCTGTGAGGTGAGTGGGGCTGAGAGACTTCAGAGAAGTGTGACTGGCCCAAGGTCACCCAGCAGCTGCATGTGGAGGAGCGGAGACATGAACCCGGTTCCCCAGATTGCAAGACTACCGCTCTTAACCACTACACCACGCTGGCTCGCACTGATATGATGCTAGCTCCACTCACATACGTAAAGGTAAAGAGACCCCTGACCATTAGGTCCAGTCGTGGTCGACTCTGGAGTTGCGGCGCTCATCTCGCTTTACTGGCCAAGGGAGCCGGCGTACAGCTTCCAGGTCATGTGGCCAGCATGACTAAACTGCTTTTGGCGAATCAGAGCAGCACACGGAAACGCAGTTTACCTTCCCGACGGAGCGGTACCTATTTATCTACTTGCACTCTGACGTGCTTTTGAACTGCTAGGTTGGTAGGAGCAGGGACTGAGCAACAGGAGCTCACCCCATCGTGGGGATTCGAACCGCCAACCTTCTGATTGGCAAGTCCTAGGCTCTGTGGTTTAACCCACAGCACCACCCGCGTCCCTGCTTCACTCACATACACATATGCATGTTTAGGCAGTTCTCACAGTCCCCCAGGTTTCATTCAGAGAACACACCTGTCTTTCAGGGACTACTCCTTTCCCCTCAGTCCTTCCCACCCTCTTTGGGTGGGGTGGCTTGGAGAGCTGCTGGGGTGAGGAGTGGGGAAGTCAGTTTCTAGCAGCTCCATTCATGCAATTTTCTCTACATCGAACCTATTATCTAGAACGGGAACTATTTGTTTATTGTATAAAATTTAGCATCCCAACACTGAGGTTCTTACCTGGATTTCTAATCAAATGTGTATTCACACTGCTGCTGATATTCTGGTCATTGTGCTGCTGGGGAAAAAAAATAAGGAAATTTTTTATTACCAAATTAAACTGAAATAATAAAGTTCCAAATATGTCTCATTTGCATGAAGTACTAATACCAATGTTAGAATAACACAGGTAAAAACTTATTTGTTCTGTACTACTTGGCAGTCTATTAATACCTGTGTTTCTTGGCGTTTTTTAATTGCATGTTTGTACAATTTGTGTAGCTTTCTGGCATCAAATTCTGTAAACTTGGAAACAAAAATCCACAGGTTTCTAGAATGGAAGAGAAAAAGTGGTTTAGTTTTCTAAAAGATCATTAGCAGGTCACGTTCCTGGTTCTACAGTACATTATTTTACTTGTACATCACTATCACTGTTATTGCTTTTACTATTATAGAGTGAATTGCATCATATTAAAAACAAAAAAATATTTTATAAGCAGCTCTGAAATAGTTACACATATATAAATCTGCACAGCAAAGTATACCTCAAGCTAGTCAGAGATATAACAGAATTGAGCCTCCATCTAGTGGTTAGTATACAGACTGCACTATGATATAGCAGCTATGTAGCTCTGTTGGTTCACATAACTTTAAATTAAAAATATAATTCAGCTGTCATCTTGCAAACTGTAAATGGGCTGAACACATTTTCTGCAATCCATATTTACTACTTTTCCCTCCACGTGGCCATAAAGAGTAGACAATTAAAAAGAAAGTGCCTAGGCATTAAAAAAGCTAGTTAGGCAGCCAACCATACTGCTTTTTCCAGTACACCCATAAAAACTGAATAGTTGAACCTTATGTACAAATGGGGCTTTTGTACACATAAGCGTTTTCAGAAGACTGTTTTTCTGGATCTCTTCTCTCCGGTAACTGCAGGAATTTCAGATGTATGAACCCATGCTGAACCTTCTCAATAGGTTTCATTAATTTGTAAATTAAAGATGCTATCAGGAATCTCCATGACAGGCTCTGACACTCCTTCCCCACCTCCACCATCGTAATTACAAAGGCTGCTTTTCACCTCACACAGAGAGAAGTGGCTGGTCCTGATCAAAGAAACGGCTGGCAAAAGGTTAAGTAGCCTCTCTCATGATATCACAACACCTCCAAGTGCTTTTCCACAGGTTGGGAAATATATTTTTTGTAAAATAGAGGTTTTGCCCATAGGTGCCAACAGGGGCACTTAGAAGACAGATTTTTTCCTTCCTCGTAGATTACTTACTTTCGCCACTGCTTTATTTGTTCAGGATTTGTGTATTCTTTTAGACACTCCGTAATATGATCTCCAATTTTGATAAGACACTGTCTAGTATGTTCTAGTTGTTCCCTTTCTGAAAGACCTTTCTCTGGTCTATCCAGCTGTTTCAGTGCTGCTTTGACAGGCCTCATTCTTTCTTTACACTGTAAAAATAAAGAAATATTCAGAGATCTGACATTCTATCAACATAACTTGACATTTATAGACACTAGACATCTATAACATGAAGATTCTGCCCACCACTCTTGTTTTTACTGTGTTTTCTAAGAAAATGCAATTTATCTCCAATTTAGCCTTCTGGTAGTGGCACCCACCCTGTGGACCGCCCTCCCATCAGAGGTTAAGGAGATAAATATACAACTTTTTGAAAACATCAGAAGGCAGCCCTGTATAGGGAAGTTTTTAATGTTTGATGTTTTATTATGCTTTTGTATTTGTTGGAAGCTGCCCAGAGTGGCTGGGGCAAACCAGATAGATGGGCAGGGTACAAATAAAATAATATTTAAATGTTATATGGAGCATCAAACTTAATCCATATGAACATATAAAGCATGGTTTTAAACTTTTAAAAGACAGTTTGCAGAGTACAAACTGGGTAGCCATCATCTTTCAAGAGCCATATTTAACCGACGACCTAATGAACGCTTTTTCTGCTAACAGGGAATCACATGCCTCATGCCAATTAGTATGACCAAATATTCTGAAGAAGTCTTACAATACTGAATGTCTTCTGATCCAGTTCTTCAGATTCTTCAGATATAGGAACTGGTTCACTACTTGCTGTTATATGAACAGGAGTGTCTGCCGAAGGAGATTTCTTGCTTTTGTCTTTGCTTTCAGATTTGGACTCATTCATCTAGAAATTAAGAGATTCAAGATTTCTGAAGTGATGTGCTAAATATTCACTTCATTAAAAAATAATCATATACTGCTTGATTGAAAAAAAAAAAAAAACCACCAAAAACCCCCATCGAAGCAGAGTGATGTACATTAAGGTAAGGCAGCATTTCACACATAACATATATAGACTGGGTACACAATGATGTTACTAGAGAGCAAAATGAAGCATACAAGGCTTTTCCCTTCCTTTTGAGAGCTTAGTCACAATCCATGTGAAGAGAACAGGAGAGCAAGGAAGTTCCACCTAGTTCTGACTTCTGCATCAGGCCTACCTCCCCTTCAGACCCCACCCCTGCAGGAGAGGAACTAAAAACACAGCATGCTTATTATGGGCACGAGGTGGTCTAATATGGCTCCGACTTAATTACCTTCTCTTCTTTTACTTCTTTCTCTCTCTGCATGTACTCTTTTGCTTTACTTTCCTTCTTCTCTTTTGCATCTTTTTCCCTTAATTCCTTTTTGTCCTCTTTTTCTTTTCTCTCCCTTTTCAGCTCCCTCTTGTTTTCCTTGGCCTCTCTTTTGTCGTCAGCCTCCTTCTTCAGGACAATATCTGCATCAGATTTTTCTTCATTTTCTTTTTCTGCTTTTATCTTTTTGCTTGGATGTTTTACTGCAGCCATTTCATCCTGGAACATACATGCACAAACATCAAAATGCTAATTTAAGAAGTTCAGATTAGAATCATTTAGTACTTGGCCATTTCTTTTGGTGACATAGCCCTCCATTCGGTTCTATTGCCAAACTTTTGTTTGCCACAGCTGCTCCTTTTTCACCGACACATTCAATGGAGCAGAGGTAGATGGAAAAGCGAGCTTCAGCAGACTGGTGCACCCACTTCCAATTTAAATTCAATGTTCAGTTTGTTCCCCTTACTGTCGGTCTCTCATGGGAGCCTCCCAGAGCTGGGTAAGAAGACAAGCAGAGCTTAGAAACTCTCTGCCTCATGTGGGAGGCAAGGCCCACTCGGCTCTAGAAAGGTGGGGTGGGGGTTCTGGGGTTGTTTTGGCTATGCACGGTTTTAGCTGTACGCTCAATCCCTGGAACCTAATTACCATGCAAGTTGCCTGTCATTTGCCCAATTAATTATACTCTGGCCATATTTCAGTTGCTATTGGTTCAAGTCAAGAGAGCTAGTTCACCAGAGGTGAAGTCATGAGATGCAATGTCATCTGAATTTGTTGTGGTCTGAGGAAAACCACTATTTTCTCCACTACAGTCCCCTGGCTGAAATATGGGGGTGAAATATGAGTGATAAAACTTCAAAATGGCCAATCGAACAAATAAATCTAACGCTTAAAAATTACTACTTTTTGCAAAAATTCAAACTTCTAGATATTCACCTTACTATCTTCCTCTTCTTCTTCCTCAGACTTATCTGAAGGTGGTGGTGATGTATCACTCTTTGTCTCCTCCTTAATTTTTGCTGCTTTTATGGTCTTACTCTTCTTAGTTCTCATTTTCCTTCTTTTTGAGCCCCCCTGAATATCAGAAAAGTGCCATGTTAGATATTTATTCAAGTTCAAGTAGGTGCACTTAAAAAGATAACACACAGAAAATAACTTACCGCCCCAGATAGTCTTTGTGCTTCCTTCCTTGCAAGATCCTTACTGAGTAATTTTATGAGGTAGTCTGCACGGGTCTGCAACTGTTTGGCCTGGGGTTTCTTATCTGGATCATCTGGTAGAATCTGAAAGGGCAATTTAAGATGCGTTTTTCCCAAATACAGAGTGTTTTATCAGCTTGATGGATAAGAAAAGATTCACTAAACTGAGAAAAGTTGTCTGAATCTAGATTCTTTCAGCCCAACTTTCTTTTTCTTATCAAAAATGGAACACAAGAGTTATTAAAAGGCCTGGTTTTCACCTGATCCCTAAAGATATCTAATGAAGGCGCCAGGCAAGGCTCCCCAAGGAGAGCATTCCACAAACAGGGAGCCACCACAGAAAATGGCTGTTCTCATGTTGTCACCCTCTGCACTTCTCATGGAGGAGGCACACAAAGAACAGCCTCAGCTGATGATCGCAGGGAGAGTCAGTTCATATGGAGAGAGGCGGTTCTTGCGATACTGCAGTCCCGAGCCATTTAAGACTTTATAGGTAAAAACCAGCACTGGAAACTAATCGGCAGCCAGCGCAGCTGACCCAGGATCGTGGTAATATACCCAAAGTGTCTTGCCCTGGTGAGCAACCTGGCTGCCGAATTCTGCACAAGCTGAAGTTTCTGAACCATCTTCAGAGGCAGCCCCACATATAATGCATTGCAGTAATCTGTCCTAGAAGTTACCAGAGCATCGATAACAGAAGTTAGGCTACCCCTGTCCAGATAGGGGTGCAGCTGGGCGACTAGCTGAAGAGATCGCACGAGCTCAAGCAACAGCAATGGATCCAGAATTACCCTCAAGCTACATACTCGCTCCTTCAGAGGGAATGTAACCCCATCAAGAGCAGGCAACCTCCCATCCACCCTGTCTAAGGAACCACCCAATAAGTGCCTCAGTCTTATCTAGACGGAGCTTCAGTTTGTTGGCTCTCATCCTGTCCGTTAGAGAGGAAAGACAATAATAATTAACCAGTAACAAAGGAAGCCCTCTCTAAAAATTTTCCAGGGATACCATGGAAAAACTAAAAATATAACACTAAAGTGTGAATGCAGAATGTGAGAAATGAGATACAACAGTCAGTCTCATCTAAATGTCTCAAATCAGAATACAGTCCACTTGGCTACCACCGTAACCATTCAACCAGCAATTTTTGATCTCCTGAATAACATTATGTTCAGACAGACAGCAGGACTTACCTTGTGTGTCAAGTTGAGATCTGGGTCCATTTTGATCATTTCCCAACTACCATATCCATATTCATAGATGCCTATTAGAAGATTAGAGTCATCTTCCCTGCCCCAGTCTATATCAAAATGAGCAGCCTTAGTGTGACAAGGAACGGTGTATCTAAATGAAAAACAGTAAGTTACCTCTACTGGCAGCTAGATACAATATAACCATTAAAAAAGGAAGCAGAAACAGAAGTTTACTGGCACTCTTCCTCTAAAGAGTTCCCTCTCATTTTATGGTTCCCTCTCATTTTATTTTTACATCAGTGCTATGAGCAATAGTGACCCATGTGTGGGGCAAGCCATGGTGGTACCCTCTGGTACTGCTGCAAATTACCTGGAAGGGCTGGGGGGGAGGGGGAGGGAAGAAAGGTAGTTACAAAACTGTGAAGGCACACTGGTGAGAGTGCCATACTGACTCTGTTGGTCCATCTGCATAGCCTTGACCTCACCACGCCTCTGCCCAACCTCCTCCCAGGTAAGCTGCAACAATGCTGGTATCAGAAAGGGGGCTCTACCAAATAGGCCATGAGTTCCTGAACAGTCAGGCACTCTAACCACTATATGACACTTGCTCTGCTCTTCATAGGTCTCACTCCTCAGATCTGTGCATAAGAGTGGCTAGAACAGGAAAAAAGCTAAATCAGCTGTGGCCAAAGCAGAGGGTGCTGTTATGTGAATGGAGATATTCAAACTCCTGAGCAATGATGTGGTCAGAACTCCCTAGCAACATACCTGCCCCCCCAATCAAAATAAAACAAATGTAACAAACCTCTTCCTTTCCTCTGGATCGGAAGGAATGGATTTATGCAACGGTTCCAGCTCTTCTTCATGTGAGATGACTAGTTTTGCATTTACTTGCACTCCTGATATTCGGAACGTTGGGCCTTTAACTTTTCCAAGTCTGCCCCCTTTCAAATAAGAAGATAAAACAGGTAAATGTTAGATCAGTTTTATGCATCACTATTCCAAAATCTGAAGGAACAAGATGCCCTTTCAACATGAGGTCACTAGAAGGAAGAGGTAATCAATACAAATGTGCTTCAAGGACATGAACCAACAATGTGCCAGACAGAAAAAAAAGCAACAAGGAGTGCTGCTGACATGGACTAACAGTTTCAGGTCAAGTGAAGAATATGGCCTCACTTATAGCTCACACACCTACGTAAATCTTATCACAACATAACTTAATCCATTAATTGGTAACATCCAGCTTTTGTGCTTCAGCAAAATAGACACCCAGAGAAGTTTAAAAAACAAGTTACTGTCCTGAGGTTTATAATCTACACCAGAGGTTTTCAACCTTTTTGAGTCCACGGCTCCCTTGACCAGCTACATTCTTTCTGTGGCACCCCTGTGGGGCTCAGGAGCCCAGTTATGTCGCCCCTTGTCTGCAGAGCTGGCAGCCTCTCACCCTTTTTTTGAACACCCTCCCTTGTGGAGCGTTCCCTCAGCCTCCTATCCCCTCTCCTTGGGGGACCGCCGGGTAGCCGCTGCTGCAACTAATAGCTGTGCAAGCCTTTGGAAGGAAGAGATGCAAGAGGGCATCAGAGGAGGGAGGGAAGGAAAGAGGGAGAGGCTAGTGTTGCCCATGGCACCCCTGACCATCATTCAAGGTACCCCATGGTGCCACAGCACACTGGTTGAAAACCACTGATCTAAACAGACACAACAGAAAATGAAAAAGGAATGGGGAGAGAGATTGGGGGGCGGGGAAGCAAGACCAGGCTCCAGTTTTTAAAGTGCTTATGAAAGCAGGCTGATTTGGAAACAATTCAGGAACAGAAGGAGCTGGTCTCTAGGCAGTTAATGGAGGGCTCTGCATCCCATCTCTTGCTCTCTCCCTGCATGCATCTGAAGAAGTGTGCATACACACAAAAGCTTATACCCAGAACAAACTTAGTTGGTCTCCAAGGTACTACTGGAAATTTTATTTTATTTATTTGTACAGTTATGAGTCTAGCTGCTTTGGAGCTAGGAAGAAGTACCAGAACAATCATGGGAACTACTGCCAATCCCATATCTCTGTTCAAAGGCTGTGTTTGTCCACTCAGGAACATGGCCAAGGAAGGCTGGGACTGCTTGTATGGGCAGAAAAAGAAGTGTCACAGGAGCTCACTTCTTTAGTTCTTGGCATGGGTTATAAGCAATCTCTGCCTCCACCCCCTGGAAACTGTACCTGCTCTTTCTTGTCCAGATGAGATGTCCTTTAAAGCCTTGATACATCCATTATGTACCAGCTCTCCAAGCCGTCTGAGGTCTGTCTCAGATTTATCGACTAATTCAGCATCTCTTGCTATGGCATCTAACCTGCAACAGAGCAGAAGTATCATAGCTCTTGAATCAGTATGTGAGAAATGAAAAACAGAATATGCATTAATGCTAGATATTTATACAACCTTCTTAATGAGGAAATTCAAGACGTCAACCCTCTCCAATAGCCTCTTGTAGTAGCACTCCCTGGTCACAGCAGGCAATGGATGCATATTTTTAAAAAACACCTGTTCTACCCTAGCCTCCCCAGGTGCTCTAACAAGGCACACTTGTTATTTGGTCACTCAGCATACTGCACCGGCAAATTCCTTATCCATTGTTCTGGCAGCGGCAGATCTCTCCTCAGCAATGAGTAGATTCCTCCCACCCCAAGCTTCTAACACACACAGTGGGAGCCCACTGCTAATTTCAGAGAAAGAGGGTTTGATTATACATAGTCCCTTGCTAAGTGAGTAACGTAAATTAGCTTTAGGACAATTTCCCCTCTCTTTCTAAAACACACACCTGCTTTCTCTGTGTTGGAAAAATATCACGTTAATGAACATCTCAGGTGTGAATTATGCTTCTGACTTTGCTTGCTGCCTCTTACATCTTTGGAGTGCAAGTCTCCTGTTATGTCCAAACATGGCAACTATGGTCACCAAGCTCAGAACAAGCCAGGTCTTCAGTCAACTTCAAACCAAGAAATAGATTTCCTGATTTATCATGGAGGGCCAAGCAGAAAGAAGATGCCATGGTTTGAGGCAAGGCTTGCACTAAGCTATGTTTTGTTTGTTTGAACTGCACCACTCAGTTTACTGACTCCCCCCAAAATAGCAAAACCACCTTATCTGTGCTCCTTGAACATGCAAGGAGCAGTATTAATAATTATACTTTCCCATGAATAAATGGATTTTAATAGGTAGGCAAGCTTACCTTTCAAGAGGTCCCCCAAATTTCTTGTAACTCTTGATAAACCTTTTTTGTAAAAACAAAAGGTGATATATCATATCTTTTTCAAAATAAACCAGTAAAATATGCATGCAAGAAAAATACACTAGGTAAAGTTAAGAAGGGAAAATATTTGGTAACTTCAGTGAATAAAGACAAGCTATATAGAATATTCTACTGAAGTTAGAGTGCCCATAAAGAATCTTTATGAGAGAATATAATGTGTAAATACAAAGCTAAATTTCAAAATTCTTTTTTAAAAATTTGTACTATATTCCACAAATAATACAAAAAATGTCGTGATCCTATGTGCATTTACTCAGATGTAGGTTCCACTGAGCTTTTTGTGGGTATGGAATTGAGACCAAAGTCACTTCAGAAACCGATGTTTTAGGTTGTCAAAATATGGCAGTGGAGAGTAAGAATATATTTTAAATTATGAAAGTAACCAGATTCATGTTTACTACAGTAAAGTGTGTAATCTGTCAAAATACATTCTATTAAATATTTCCATACACTATCAGATGCCATGCAGAGAGAAAGAGATGCTGGATTACAACCTTCTCTATACTGAATTGCCATTATAGATTATATGAATATTAATTTATTTCAATCCAAAATCCATACTATTTGGCAATCCAAACAAAAGGAAATAATTTTATTTTCTTTCTAAAATGGCTTGTAGAATTTTAAATGGGGTGGGGAAGATGAAGATACTGCGATATAAACCCAAAATTCTGTAAATGTAACCACTCTATTTGAATTTAAACAAACATGTACTCTCAATTTAATAGCTTAATGTAATGTGTGAAACAGTATTTATCAACGTAATTGAAAAGGAAGCGTGATTTTTAAGGCATGTAACATACAAGCATTTCAAGCTTCCAATGGAGAATTTTCCTATTACTTTCCCCTTGTAGATCTTCCCCCTTCCCCATTTCTTACCGCCGAATCTCTGCATCACTAAATCCTTTAATGTTTTCCCGTGGAATAGTCCGTGGTCTTCCACGTTTTTTGGGTCGTTTTCTTTCCGAGATGGAGTCACTATCTGACCCAGAATACCTTCTGTTTCTACAACGTCTGCCTTCGCTTCCATTGAAGCTGATCTGTATTTTTTATTAAAAGGAAAGTGCAAAATTTAAGTGTTTCATTTGTGAAGCCAAAGCAAATTTCAACATTTCAAGTGCAATTTGCTCTAACACAAAACTCAATGGGAAGGAAAATCTCTCAAAAATAACCTTTACCTGTTTTGCACAGTTTCTCATTCTGGGTAACATATAAATTTCTTCCAGTTCCTTTTGCCTTTCCTCTTCTTCTAATCTTCTCCTATGGACCTCTGGAATGATTTCTTCCCAGTTCCTTGAATTTTGTTCAGGTTCCAGTTCAATGTCATCTTCATCCATATTGGAGAAATTTGCCACCTGTTAAAATTGTAGTTTTGATAAAAGTAATTACATATGTGCTCTCTCTCTCTCTCTCTCTCCAAATACAACAAACAGGACTAACCTGAGCACCATGACTTCAGTGGGTCAACTCTAAGCATGATTAATCCGGGATCCTATCCTTTGTGCACTCTTCCCCAAAGGTGTTTCGGTCATCTTTTCTGTTTGTCTGTGTTAGAGGCCCTAGCATAAAGTTACTGAGGTCTTGCTAACTTACAGACCAATCTTATGCATGCTAATGTGGAAGTTAAGTTCCAGCGAGTCCAAATACTTACTCTCAAGTATGTTCACAGGATAGCAGCCACAGTGTCAGATGATTATATATTTATTTATTTACACGCACTATACCTCTCCAGAAACTCAAGGAAGTTTCTAACAGCAGTAATAAGCTTTCCTCTTTTCTCTCTGGAGTACATGCAGGTAGGACCATGCATAGTTTGTCTGAGGCCCAGGGCAGGAGTCTTGCTAGAATAAAGTTATTAACTCGAACAAAAAAAATCATCTGGTCCCTGGTGGGGGGGGGGGGGGGGCTTGCCAGTTTAGCTTTCCGAGGCAAGTGTACCTGCCTCCCCCTTTATGGGTCTGCATATAGGGAAGAGGCACAAAAGTTCTTAGCGAGCTTTAAAAAAATTAAACAAATCTCAACATTCAAGGGTTTAAAAAGGGACAGAAGTGACTACATTCTTCTAAACAGATTTTGAAAAACTGTTTCCCAAGGAAAAACTTGGAGCTTTTAACAGAAAGCATTTCTAAAATGGAGTTGCTTTTAGTAATTTTTACTTAACATAATTATGGAATGAATAAGTACAGTACCTTAAACTGGGAAAGCAATTCATCTCCGACACTTAATGGGCCAGTTTCATTTTCCCGTGTTTCAGCCCTCTTCAAGATTTCATCTATGTCCATTTCCTGAAAAAAATAAAATAAAATCTTACCGGTGGAATGTTGATTTGAATAGACCAAAAAAATCAAATGCTAGGATGTTAACCTTACTTGTGGCTCCTGTTCTTCACCTTCCAGTTCCTTAAAAAGTTCCTCAGCACCAAACTTTAAAATAGCTGACAGCTCCTCTTTGTTAAAAGGAGTAGAGCTAAAAATAAAGGGAACATGTTACTCTTTTACTCAGCACAAGGCACAAAAATGTGTGTGTGTCTAAGATACTAGATGCCCACAGACAATGAGCTGACACATTCAAGCAGTAACATAAATTCAGAGTTTCTCCTAGAATTGTGTCTTGGTTCCTTAAGCTTCTTAGGTCACTGTAATCCACAGCAATAGGGAAAACGTCAGGCAGAGGGATTCTCTTCCTTTGGTTACTGCCCTCCTTTCTTCAACCCTCCCCCATGTTTATCTTTCCATTATTGTATTTTACAGCAGTTCTGGGTCAATTCAGTTTGGCTCCTTCGGAACAGTTGCTTTAATAAGGGAGGAAGGAAGCAGTCTGAAGCCATCTTCTATCTTTGAGAAGGGCAGAAAGGACTGCATGATGGGAAAGCAAGTGGCATCTCAGGTGATGCCTATCTGTTAGCTTCATGAGCCAGGAGATTTAGCCCTGGCATCCTGAGGGAAAGAAGATGATTGGCAAGTTTTGTAACCTTGGACAAGTCAACATAACTCCCTTAACATTGTGAAGGATTATCTGCACATTTCTGGGAAGTAGTCTATTAGATAGGCTTACAGTTCATCCCCAAAGGTATACCTAGAAGGAGCAGAACCTGTGTGCAGCACAGTCTTTCCTGTAGTGTCCATTCTCTGAATGACAAGGTGATCTAAAACCATTTTCTTCTTGGCTCTTTCCAGGATATCTTCCTCTACAGATCCTTTAGTGACTAGCCGATAAATGTTTACCTGTGAACAACCAAACAAAAAATAAAGATTTACGGGAATCACTAAAGTAATAGGAAATAATGTGAAGTTTTAGTCACAAATAAAACTCCCGAATGCTTTGGGAGCCGAACGTTCCGGCTCCCGAATGATCAAAAACTGGAAGTGAGGGTTCCAGTTTCCAAACATTTTTTGGAAGCTGAACGTCCGGCGCGGCTTCCGCTATTGTTTCTGGCGCGCCTGTGCAATAGGAAACCAATCGGAAGCCACGCCTTGGTTTTCAAGCGTTTCGAAAGTTAAATAGACTTCCGGAATGGATTCCGTTCGACTTCCAAGGTACGACTGTACATTCATATTTTTAACTCCTCTTAAATGTGTAATGTGCTTGGAGCAATTATGTGACAGTCTTTTAGAGGTATTTGAATGAACAGTATATTCCAACGAGACATGTTTCTACTTCCAGAGGCTGCAGTTCTACAACAAGAAACCATGCAAGCCCTCAATTCTGCAGTGATAATCCATTTCTGCTCTAACAACACAGGGGGTAGTGGCCCAGGAGAGGATATGCTCTGTGGCAGCCGCTAAGTTGTAGAATTCCCTCCCTACAAAGGTGTGTCTGGCACCTTCAATGTACAGCTTCTGGTGAACACTGAAGATGCAGCTTTTAAGCCTGGCTTTTACATTTGAGATATATATTTTTAGGATCCACCTTATTTTTGTGATTCTAAGTTGTTATAACTAGTGTTCATACTGTGTTTTAGTGTTGCAATCTGCCCTGGCACCTTAGGGTGAAGGGTGGGCAATAAATAAACAAAATTTCATATGTGAGCGCTGTTGCTGCTGTGAAACCCAAATCTAGTTTCCTATGGCCTTGCTATCAGCACCTTCCCCTTTTGTGAATCATCACTGCACAGATGCAAGGAGATGTCAGGCTGATCACAGTGGTGGAACATCTCCAGAATTCCATGGCTAGCCTGAAAACTTTGTGCATGGTTTATGGGGATAACAGCTCCTCTGTCTCTGTGGAGATGGGAGCACACACAGTTCACTGCTGGTGGACTGCAGCCAAGGTATACGAAGTGTACTTGCACTCTTTTAAATATACTCTATCATAAACATTTATATGCTAGTACTGTGTTTGTTGGAGTCAGGCTGCTAGTTTTGGGAACTGGGCACGTTAAAGTTGCCTTTCTACTAAAAAGTTGAATTCTTTAGTTAATTGTAACACACAAACACCCAAAACAAACAAACCACAGATTGGTAAAGACAAGTAATCTAACACATCCATAAAACATGACCCAGACATTCAAACTACGTCACTTGGGGGGCGGGGGGCATAAACACAGATAAACACACGTATATATGTAAACTGGATTTCATATAATTTGTCCCTGTCCCCAACCAAGTACCTAAATCAAACAAAACGTATGTACCTGTTTCTTCTGCCCAATCCTATGAGCTCTAGCCTGTGCTTGCAGATCATTCTGAGGGTTCCAGTCAGAATCAAATATAACAACAGTATCTGCAGATGCCAAGTTTATGCCTAGACCTCCAGCTCTGGTAGACAGTAAAAAGCAGAAGTCCTGGAATTAAGAGAGACAGGAAGACTGAAACAAAAACTGTAAAAATATACCTAACAGGAGAGTTAACTGATACATTTTGACATTCAAAGTACTGTATACATTAAAATTGTTTTAAACTACTTAAGAATGCAATTATTCTAAAACTGCCCAGAACTGTACCAAAACATTTGTCTCCAACACAAACAATGTTGTAAAATAAACTGCTAACCTTAAACAAAGTACTACAGTTCCATTTTGTAACATAAAATCCTGGATTTCACTATGAAGGTTTTTGTTTATAAGATGGCAAATAATCTTTTCTGCTGCTAGAAACAAAACACGTTCCTTAAAAGATAAAACAAAACACAAAATAGGCAAGTTTTACATTACCTCAGAACCTTCTGCATTAAAATGGTCCAGTGCTTGTTTCCTCAGTTCGCCTTTTATTGACCCATCCAGCCTCTAGAGAGAAAAAGACCAATTAGACTAAGACTGTGCTAGTGTGTAAACAGCATGAGGCCAATAAATAAATGTGTGCACAGTGATATAATTTAATAGTAAGCTCTTACCTGAAAGGGAAACTGACGATATTTCAAATATTCAGCAAGGATGTCCAGCATCCGCACCATTTGAGAAAATATAAGCACTCTGCTGCCACGTTCTCGTAAGCGAATCAGCAGCTTGTCTAAAAGAATGAGCTTCCCACTACTCCGGATTAAATTCTTGAAAGAAAACACAAGACATAAAAAAATCAACGACTGCATGGCAGAATATGTCTGTACATTAACGTTAATGCATTTTGTGGGAACTACCAGAAACCAAAGGTAGAAACCACAAATCAAAAATTTAAGGAAGTCTGAATATGCCTAACACAATTACATCTATTCCTGTGCATAGAATTCTTAGATTTAAAAAGCTACACTACGCATTCAGAATATTGCTATGAAACAAAGTGAGGCAGTGGGCAAGCAGGGGGAACATTCTCAGCTGCAGCACCATGTTTGTGGAACTTCCTCCCCAGATATGTTTACTTGGTAGTGGTAATAATAATAATAATAATAATAATAATAATAATAATAATAATATAATATAATATAATCTTTCCTAGGTTATTTAACTAACATTTAAAAACCCAGTAATCTGATCGTTGCATTTTAATTTGTTTTATATGCAGAACAATATATGCAGAGTAGTTTTACAAAGACATGAAATTTTACCTGTAAGGCCTCCTGTTTAATATAGAATTCATTATCATCTGGTGGTTTAATGAGGTAGCAATGATTGCAACACTTTTTGAGCTCCATCATGACATTCAGAAAGCCTGAGGTACTGCCCTTAGAACCTTTACTTAAGGCTTTGTAATTCCTAGTTAAAATCCACCTGATATTAAAAAAAAAGTGTACTGTCAATAATGAAACTGTGGAAAACAGAAAATTTTAAAAAATGCTTGCAGGCAGGCAGGCAAACTCTTTACTGTATGAAAGAAACCTGCTCACTTTTCACTGTGTGAATTATTTTGACAGCCACAATAAATTACTTACTTATAATATTGCTTTTGCAATGCACTCATCTCCATTCTTAAGATTTGTTCAACCTTGGCAGGAAGAGATTTTTCTACGTCCTTCTTAACTCTCCTTAGTAGAAATGGTTCGAGTTCTTTGTGAAGACTTGCGTAGCCAAATTCCCTTCCTTTCCCATGTTCCTCTTCAAAATCTTCCCAAGAAGAAAACCTTCAATATAAAATGTAACATTCTAAATTGTGGCAAATTTTCAATATAACCATTGTGGCAGATTTTCAAAATAAACATACATGCTATGCCAGTAGTCTTACTGTACTATTATACATGACATCCTGGACATACACACAAGTTCTCAGACTTGAGAAAAACAAGCATATAATCAGCCAAGTTAGTAAGCCAATAGAAAATTTGAATTATGAAAAATAAATGACCCCTATTTTTAAACATTTCACTAAGTTCTAAGCTACTAAGTTTTAAAGCAGTTTAAGCACTGTACACATTCCTATACACACTTACTTATGAGTAAGTCCCACTTGAATTCAATGGGACTTACTTCCGAGTGACACACCAAAAAAAGAAAAAAGTCTGTTAATTTATTCTCCCTTCTTTTCTGACAGTTCATCCCCATTTTAATTTCCTTCCACTTTGTTCATACTTGTCCATAAGAAAAATATGGGCAAGTAGCAATATTTAGGCTGTTGTCACTCTCTCAACATACTGAAGGAAAAGTAAAAGTGAACAAACAAGACTTTACTGGGAGAGATATAAAAGATTCTACTGGCAGAGACCATACGGATACAAAAAAAACCCACCCCTGCCTTCAAAGGGTTCTCTAATAATCCCCAGCAAGATTCCTAGTACAGCCACAATGCTCAGGTTTCTATCTTAATAGAAATCTGTATAGTAGTTAGTAGAAGTAAACTAATAATCTGAGTCTTTTCAGCAGCTTTCTGTAGTTACACAAATTTACAAACTGCTAATGTAAGCACCCTTTAAAATTAAACTGGTCTAAGTGATTCTATTTAATTTATTTAAATTGGCTGTTGCTGTTTGAGGGGTTTTTTTATTTGCTATATTAGTTTTCTGTATTATTAGAATACCGTATTTTTCGCCCTATATGACACACTTTTCCCCCTCCAAAAATGAAGGGGAAATGTGTGTGTGTCCTATGGAGCGAATGCAGGCTTTCGCTGAAGCCTGGAGAGAGGGGTCGGTGCGCACCGACCCCTCTCGCTCTCCAGGCTTCAGCGAAAGCTATCCGCAAGCCTTGGGAGCCCGCGGGAGTTCCCACCGGGCTCCCATGGCTTGCGGAGAGCTGCCTGCAACCCGAAGCCTGGGGTGCGCTGAGCAGTCACGCCCGGGCATCGGGTAGCTCTGCGCAAGCCGCAGGAGCCCTCCCACAGCTTGCGGAGAGCAGCCTGTTCTGGGGGCTGGGGTCGGGGGAAGCTCAGGCTTCCCCCGACCCCAGCCCCGCGCCTGGGGGGGGGGGAATAATTTTTTCCCCTTTATTTCCCCACCAAAAAACTAGGTGCGCCCTATGGGGTGAAAAATACGGTAATCATTACTATCATTTTAATTTTAACTTCCTGTTTTTTATTATTTTGCTTTGCCACCCTAAAAACAAATCTATGTTGAAGACGTATGGTTTACATAAACAAATAAAAGTAGCCAGTATATCAGAAGACCATTATTTACCTCTATTGCGAGACTATACAGAAAATATACAAAACAAAGGGTTGTTCTCAACTAAATTCTAGACCCATTGAAATTAGTATACATAAATTGGGCATGCCCATTAATAGCAGAACTTAGCTGGACACAAGCCAAAGCAGCTAAAATAAATAGGTGACCAGTGATGGCTGTCACCATTATGTTCTGCCTGTAAGCTTCCCAGGGGCATTGGACTATTTGTTTTGTTTTAACATGGTTCCAGTGTCACTTAAAGCTGGCTAACAACATAAACAAATAAACTCTCCAGACATTATGCACCAAAACAAAGCAATAGGCAAACCAGCAAAGCTGTAGTCCCTACCATTTTTCAAGGAGTGCTAGTTAAATAATTATACTAACTGTACATGGCTAGTATAGTAAGTTTACCTACTTATCTGGCATGATGAAGTGCAGCAAGGACCAAAGCTCTTTCAGGGAGTTTTGCAGAGGTGTTCCAGTGATAAGGAGGCGATGATTGGACTTGAAGTCTATTAACGTCTTGTACAGGAGGGAATCATCATTTTTTAATCGATGGGCTTCATCTACTCCTATAAATGCCCAGTTCAGACCACCAAGGAATGACTGTTCAAATAAAATAAAAATGAGTGACTTTTTGTTTTGGAGCATTTAAAATGGCAATTTAAGTGATGCTGTAGAAAAATGAACATCTAATCTATTAAAGACTTTCTACCTCCTTCCACAAAATTGAAAACGACTGCCTTTTTCAGTAATAAAATTCACAAGTCACTTCTTCTATTGAACCTAAGAACTGTTGACAGGCAAGTCTAGTTCCTTCAGTAGTCTGCTTTCATTTTGAGAAGTGAGTGGTGGTCAAATTACTTACCTTATCCTTCAGTAAAATTTCGTAAGTTGTCAGAAGGATGTTAAATTTCAATCTTTTGGTCTGTGGATGCATCCATTCATGTGTTCTTATCTGCAGACAAAGTTGGTGAGAAATTAAGGTTATGAAATAACCCAAATTCTGATAATATTTGATGCTGTTAGCTTCTAAACATTACCTTACACACAAGCTAAGTGCTCATAAATATGAAAGTGAGTAAGTAGGATCGGATTAGAATAGCTACCCATTGAGAAAGCAGCCAGTGCTGCACAACCAATGCAATATACTTCTGCACCAGCACAGCTTAACCTGTTTCTTTGTAACTGCCCCTTTGCAGCTATGTTACAAAACAGAGAAACTGATCCAACTTTGAGTGTAAACCACACATGCAGTACACAACACAAGCAATTACCTTGCTCATTCTGGTCCTTCTAGAGAGCCTTTATGGAAGAAAGATCCATTACACTAACCAGAGGCAGAAGCCAGGGAACTAGCTTTTATTTACAAGCACATTTCACAAAAGAAAATGCATATTCTGTCTTTTTCTTTACTTGTAAATCTCTATTTCCCTTGAGAAACAAGATAACAACCCAGACTGTGGCAAAGTCATTCCCTCTGGGATGAGAAGAAGCAAGATTAAGATTGATGAGGGAAGGGCTTTCCCTTAAATCCACTGAATGAAAAGTCATTTATTAACTTATCAGCCTAACCTTTTCCACAAGGTTGTTGTGAAGATAAAATTGGAATGGGGATCAGAATCAAGTAGGCTGCCCAGACCTCCTTGGTGGTATTAAAATGCTGCATTATATCTATTTATCAACACACATTTTATATCCATGTATCTCTACATATGTAAAACCTGTAACTAACTATCTATGGAAGTGTGTGTAGGCTTACAAAGATAATTATAAGCAAAGGTTCATAACTATATGAGAAGTCCGTAAGTAAAAAAACAACCACCACCTTTTCAAGATGCCGACCTAGGAACTGTGCCAAATAACCTAATGAGACAAGTTTCTGTTGCTCAACTGCCTGCTAATATAAACCTTGTTAGTACACCTGTTTATATGAATTACGCCTGTTTATTTGCCAACTGATACTGAAAGTCCAGGAGACTTAACAGCGCTGCTTAGAGCTCAACGTATACTTTGACTCAAATGAATTCTGAGGAATTCTATGGAATTCAAATTGTAACACAATTTGCCCAGGCAAGTGGTGATGAATACAGCAACGGACTTCTGTTGTATCTACAAAGCAAGGAAATATCTTGGTTGTGCTGCTGTGAACTTCAGCATCCACAACTTGGAGCACCTTTTCTCCAGCAATTTGCTGAAGTACTTGAGAAACAGAATGGCTTGTTTCCCCCTATTAATTTCCAGCACGGTGAAAAAATATGCCCAATGCCTCATGGGCTAGAACCATTTCTAAAGCTTGAAACTGAAGCAGATATTACTGATTCTCTGACGTTCTCCAGGATCAACTGATCTGATGCTGTCATCTCTCAGATTGCAAAGGCTATAAATGACTGCCCACTTAACAAAGCAGGACAGGAGGGTAGTGCCACTGATTAGAAAGCACACTGAGATACTTAGCAGGGTCTTGGAAAACCCTTTATCCTCTGATACCTGAAGCTGCTACACTACTGCAACTGCAATTCCCACTGCACCCTTCTCTTCGGACAGTAACATTTAATCCAGATTATGCTATTGGGCCTTTAGGAGTGTTGGGTCCTATGGCGTGATGGGGATATGTAGAGACACATGAAAACATTTCATTGGTTCGAAAATGGGTATCTGGTGAGTTGGGAGATCCTATAAATAGGTCCTTCTGAGTCTAGGTGAGTACTGCCTGAAGGCTCAATCATGATAGTGAAAGACAGGAGAAGTTCTGTGGAACAGGATTGTTTTTGGCAAGGCTATAGTCACTACTGCTACCTGGCTAAATATATCTTACCCCGGAAGAAAGAAGGATAAAGAGTAGCAGTTAATCATGTTCTTGCCTGAATGGTTTGTTCCTCAGAGTGGTCATCTGCCCCACCCCACACCTGCCCTGTTTTACTGTACAAATGAGGAACTGAAAGATGGAACTGTTATTCTGCAGTTCTTTTTTGTTTCCTAGCTTTCCTTCCTTCTCTCTCCCCCTCCCTTTTGCTCCAAACACTTCTTTCTCTTTAGAGGCAGGAAAGCATTTCACCCCTGCAAATAAATCACTTTGAGAATAACTTGTCAATCTGAATCCTGTATTCTGCCATCAAAGAGAGACTGACTTCAAAGTAGCTCAAATTGATGCCTTGTTCCCAAGAAAGAATTAAAGCTCCTTAGGTACTGGAGTTAAATGTGCTTAATGCTTGATCAGTATAATACTTTACTTCTTGATCAACGATGAGGAAGTTTATTTTAACAAGCAACAGCAAAAAGCAGTCAGTGAATTTTATTAAGAAAATTTGATTTTCTTACTGTGTTAAAATATTGCTTAGTTCAAGGATAACAAAGAAGATGAAATCAAAATGATTGGAAGTATTGTTTTCAGTTGCATTTGTAGCAGATTCAAAAGAACTGATAAGCATAATGTAAATTTCACATATAACATGCTAAGACCTATAGTTTCATGTTTTACAGTCCATTTCATTACTGAATAAAGCTATTATCTGTAAATACCTCTCTAATGAAAGTAATCAATTATTACATTTTAACTACTTGAGTTCAGTAAATTGAAGCTTGAATGAATACTGCTTTTTGGTTAGTTGGCCTCCCTTTGTCTTAGCAGACAATGGAAGTGTCTGTGCCATTTCCTAGATAGCAGCAATGTATTTGGCAAAAATGAAAGGCTAATATGTCTCTGTTATTCAACATAGTATCAAAATATTGGAGAATACACACTTTATTTTACTTACAAAAATATTAAATATTACCAAAAACAAGCAACTCTTTAAAATAAATGTGAAATTTGGTTAATTTTAATCTTTCCAATACCATTTCTGTATAAGCACTAATTTTGGATCTACTAAGAATATGGTGACACTGTACAATTTGATCACTTACCACATTTCTGCTAGTAATATCCCCCAGATAAACTACAGCATTCATCTGGGGAGCCCATATCTCGATTTCTCTTTGCCAAGATGTCAAAGTGGAAAGTGGTACTACCAGCAAGAAAGGTCCATATAACTGGTGTTCATGAAACAAATAATTCAGAAAGGAGATAGTTTGTATTGTTTTGCCCAAGCCCATTTCATCTGCAAGAATGCAACTGTTGCTCCTGTAAAGTGAGGTATATAAAACATGGCAAATTTCAGAATGACAGTTGCAGTATTTCTCCCACAAGAGCAGACTTCACCATTTTGCAGTGGGTACAAGAGGAATCATTGGGGGGGGGGGCAGTGGGAAAAAGACAATAGTTCCCAAGGAAAGACTGGAGGGGGACATTTCAGAGCCTAGCAAAGACCCTGTTACCCCAGGGATTTTGAGAGGGGCTTCTGTTCCCTCCCACAAGGAATTTTGGGGATATAGCCTCTATTTCCCCCAGGATAGCAAAATTTCATCACTGCATAGTGCGAAAGGGTGGCAAAAAAGGCCAGACTCAGGAAAGTCTAGTGTATGGAAATATCCCCCTCAGCATATGTCACTGGTGGGGTTAGGTCATGGGCATCTGTACCATTGAACAACGAGTGCAGCAAAGTGATTCAGAAGCTTAGGTAGTCACTGACAGGACAGAAATGATTTGTTAATGGCACAATCTGACCTAAGATCTGAGAACCTTCCCCAAATTTTCCCCATTCAACTTGTAATTCAGGGTACACACAGAATCAAAACACACCGCTCATTTAAACACACATATCAAACAATAAAAACTGAACCATGTCAGTTTAAGTCCTATCTTCAGATTTTAACTAGCTTACAATTTTTAATGATCATGCTTTTTTTAAAAAAAAAAAAGTCTGCATGGAAATAAGAATGGGATATAAATAACTATTTTTGTACAATCCATTAAACGTAACTACCACAAGCACACAGATATTTATTAAGTGGCAAATGTGTATGACTGTGTTCCTGTTAAGCTTGTAAAATAAAATAAAAATATGCATGTGTGTTAAACATATAATTGCAACATTTTATTATGTACTTACTTGCACCAAGAGTGAGCTAACCAGTTCAGTCCATTTAACTGATAATCTCTTAGCTCTAAACCTTCATGCCCTCCAATGTAAGATGGTTGTTTCTTTAGGGCCACAAACCTTGGCCTCTGCTTTAAAACCTGACAAAAGAGGGGTGGTGAAAATTAATTTGAATTGGAAGAAAAAAATGATAAACAATCGTTATGCAAGTGAAAAACAGAATCTACTACAGCCAAGGACCAACTTCCACCCTGAACTTCGTGCCTAAAAAAATAGTTCTTGAAACAGTTGAAACCATTAAATCTTATATTTCTTCTTGTTGGATTAGATTTCACATACAGCAGATCAAGTGGTAAAGCTATGCCTGGCATCATTCAGTCAAATGCCCCTCTATACAAAATAATTCTCTGACACATAAAATAAGATGTCGGGAAGAATGTTAGGCTTAATCGCTTATTCCTAACCAATAGTATTCGATGCAGGTTTCTTCTTTTTGAACTGAGCTGCCATTTGCCTGACACCGGATATTACTTCAACTGAAGGAGACATTGTTAAAAGAAACACTAATGTACCCACCTTACAGTCCTTAAAAGGAGTTGTCTTGGATTGATTTCTGCTAAAATACTCGTCAATGCGCGACTGGAATTTTTTTGCAATGAGAGCACCATCTTCCCAGCTGCATTCTGAGTAAGGGAGACCCTGCCATTTACAATAATAGTCTGGATAACCTGCTGCTGACTTCTGATTTGAATGAGCTGTGGGAAATATATGTTTAAAATAAAATTTAACACTGACACATAATTAGGCGCAAATAAGGAACTATGCTGAACAACCCATGAATAGATGAACAACTTATGGATATAGCTGTAGGAACACTAACATGTACATTGAAAGTCTTTAAAATAGTTTATAAAATATGATGAGATACAACTTCTTTCCAACTACATGAACACAGAAAAACTTAAATGCATGAATTATGCTGGTGTATCATCATTATTTCAAGTTTCAAAATCTGTCACTTACCAATTATTCTTTCTACTATTTGATACTGTTTGTGCAAATCATCTGTGAGTTCTTGCTGGCAGTTATAATATTCCACATCCTCTGGAGAAGCATTTTTTAACCTGGAATGAAATTACACAGCGTATTCATTATAGCCCTGTAGAATGTATAGCTTACTATTCTTCTAACTTTCAACAGAAGTACAGGAAGACTGATTAGAAACTTTTCTTGTGGGGGTGGGGGGAAGAGACAAAAGGTAAGTAAATTGGAAATCTATAAAGTTAGAAAGCACAACCTGGAGGCAACATTCTGTTATTCTCCTCTTCCTCTTTTTATCTTTGCAGCAGTCCCACAACATAAATGAGGTTCAGTTGATATATGTACATAAGAGGTTCTTGCCAATAGATTGGGCGGGGTGTGTGTGTGTGGAGATGCAGAGACCTCAGTCTGCATTCAATGTACTACATCCAATGAATCCTGTTGGCAACCCTGACAAGTCAATAACTACTATTAGAGTTTTGAGTCGAAGAAATATATTGGAATCCATATTTTCACTAATTCTTTCTTACCCAATGTAGCCCCTCTATCCTACCAAAAGGCTATTGGTTCTTCTGGAACAGTATGGAGTGGTCTCCAAGTGCTGTGGACTACAACACCCATCACCGCTGCTAGCATGGCCCAGGATGATATGAGCTGTAGTCCAAAACAGCTGGAGGGCACCACACTGGTTATCCCTGTAACATGGCTTAAAGGGCTGCAATTGAGAAGATTGGTGAAAATAGGGTACCTCGCCTTGTTGTAGTGGAAGCATTCCTGCTGGCACAAAGCCACAACTGGATACAGCACACAGTAACCATTAATGCTGAACCTTAAATCTGCAGATAAACAGTACTACAGTACTTTGAATTTTTTAAAAAACCATTATGAATGAATTACATCTGCCTTATTCAGCATTCTGCCAATTATGTTCATGCATGAATAAAGACACGTGCCAAATGAATACTTCAATAATATACAATATGTGCTTGTATTATACTTTTACAATAAACAATACTTGCCACCGTTTTGTTTCTTGATCCTTTTTCTTATAGTTGTCCAGTTTCTTCATTCCTCTAACATTCTGCTGTTTCAGGGTTTCTTCCGTTTCCCAAGTGTTATGGATGTGAGACCAACCTTTCCATTTAATCAAGTACTGCACGTCACCAGGTTCTGTTGCTTTATCAAATCCTGCATTTGGATCTCCATCAGCTTCAACTGCATAGATAGTGGTTGTAGCACCAGTTGCTGAAAAAGAGCATGACAACAGCATCAACTGCAATACTAAATGGCTTTAGATAGAACAGCAAACATAGTTAGATTGGTTTTAGATGACAGAAGCATCTATAATCCCTCCATGAAGTTGTACTAGAATGCTGGTACATCGCTGTGCTATTTAAAAGTTCAATACAAACTATACTAATGCCAGAATTATGTGTTGAAACCAACATATACAGCAAAACTACAGCAAATAAAGAGAAAAATAAGACAGCACTGAAACAACATATATAACCAAAATATTTTGTAATACATACAAAAAAACCTAACAGTTTGATTAACAAGGTTGTTAAAATATCAGTTACTGTATCATTCACAACATGTACTTCTCATATATTTCATCCAATAGAAATAATTTGAAACATTATTCATCAGCTTGAGAAGTTTTACAAATATAAGTCAATATTACCTCCTTTTCGTCCAATGCGGCTATCCATAAATTTTTCAATTGTCTCAAATTCATCTTCTTCAGGTTGTGGGACATCCTCTCCACAGACTTCCAGCAGATCATCTGAATCTGTCTTTGCTTCTTCAGCTTCTTTGTAACTAACATTTACTGTGGCCTGGCGGCGAGATCCTCTTTTATCATAATCGTCATCGTCGTCATCATCATCTGATGAGTCAAGCTGCCTTTTCTTCTGCCCCCCACTTTTCTTTCCACTTTTTTGCTTTATTCTTAAACATTTGAAGAACAATAAAAGAAAAACAGACTTTTATAACACTCATCAGTAAAAGCCCTAGAATAAATGGCAGGCAAAGATGCTCAGAACCCTGTAGGTTGTGCTGGAGCACCAATTTTTATTAACTTCCTGTAGTAAATCTCTGAATCTGCAGACTATCAGATTTCTTTCTCTCTTTTTTTTGTCATTTTAAAAACATTTTTATTATACTAAATGTTTGTCTATTCAAATAACATATCCAACTTTCCCAACACCATTAAGGAGTTGAGTCTAGCCAGTTTCCTATACCATGCCAATGGAATCTGAACACATCAAAAGGCAAGGGCCAAAGTTGTGAAAAGAGTAGCCCTTTGGGGCATTAAGACACATTATAACCTTGGCTGTTTTGTTTTTAACCCAGACATTGCTGGCATAGCATTTACTATGGACGGATTCTGAAGTACAGCGATATCCACAACAGGGAAACATCTAAAATGTTCTCTCTCGACAGCCAGCTTCCCACGCAGTTAATCTGCTGGGTTTTATTACTTTTATGCTCCAAGTGGAGGAAACACATGGTTGAAGGTTTTCTCTTTGGGGGTGGGGTGGGGTAAGAGCACCCAAAAACCACTTCTCCCATCTTTCCCAGCTTTCTATTATCAGATGGTACTTCTTGAACAGGTCCGGTTTGTTTTCGCAGCTGGGTTCTAGGTCAGGCTTCTAGGCTCCACCCCAAAGAAGCATTGTGGCTTCTCTGGCCACACTGAAGCACATCAGAATGGATTAACATGCCTGAGATTGTAAGCTTCTCACGGAAGAGTCTTAACTGGACCTGGCCTCGCTGGGAAATAAAAAGTCATCACATTCCCCAAAAGCAAAACAAAGCAGATGGACAAAGGCTTCAACGGGCCCAACTGCACACTATCCAAATAAGGTTCAGTGCTCAAAAAGACTTCTACCTTCTTTCTTTCTTGTTCGCAAACAAAGACAAGCTTTGGCCTAAAGCAGTCTAAACTACATAGCAGATCATTCTGCAATGGAGGCAAGAAAAATATTATATATGGAGAAAATGGGAGATGCCCCCTCAGCAAGAAGACAACTTTTCTTTCTTCTGCATCCCAGTGTACAAAGACTAGCTCATCTACTTACTGGACTCCTAGATGGCAACATGCAGGGAGGATATATATATTTTTTATCCAAACAAGGGAGACACTTTACAATCGAAAATATTTTTCACATACCTGCTTGGAGGCTTCCTGCTCTTGACCTTGTTTTTTGGCTCATAGTCAGATTCGCTCTCTTCACAACTACTTTTATCTCTGCTTTCTTCCAAATCAGAATCTGAAGCAGTTCCAGAGACGGATCCTGACCCAGACATTTGCCAGTCTTCACTACATAAATTAAAATTACAAAAAGAACATTTATATACCTAAATGTAGATCAATAGAAGTAAGAATAATCTTACAAAATCAAGTTTTTTAGTACAAAATTTTAAAGGGAGTGAGCCACTATCCTGACACATTTTGAAAACAGCAATGTTGAACAAGTGAAATTAGCAGAAAAATTAATGGAGATGGAAGGTGTTACAGGAAAAGGGTTAAACCTTTAACTTTGCATGACTAAAATGAAGTTAATGTTTTACAGGAATTTGTGAATATTTCAGTAAGTAGTTATTTGCCACTTTCTTTAAAAATTCTGTCTCTACAGCTTTTACACAATAGGAGAACTATCTGGGATAATTCCAGATTCATTAAAATGAAATGCTAACTATATAGATTTTCCACATTAATGAGACCTGCTGTGGTCCACAAATATGTTAGCAGCAGTGGCCATGATCCAAATTCTAGCCTCAGCCTTCCTTCTAAGTCTGTAGCTGTAGGTAGGGGATCGTCCTTATAATTGTACTGTACTGCTTTTTGGAGGCACTCTGAGCCCCTTAGAAGTAAAGAACAACTTTGGATAATCCAAAGGACAATTCCTTGGGGTGGATAATTTCTAAGGTTAAGCTCAGTAGAAAGGACAGTGGAAGAAGGGGCAGGGGCAAATTCCTAATTAAAAAGGACAGTTAGAGCTCCTTCAACATCAGACACACTTCTGAAAGCTTCAGAAGTGCAGTGGGACTGCAGAGATGACTACTCTCTCTCCCTTCAGTATCAAGCTCAGGAGGGAAGGGGCATGGAATTGTCCTGAGCTAGTAACATGCTTTGGAGGCATTATGTGAGTATATATACAACAATGTGATGTCAGAGACCTGATCTGCCTCAGTGAGAGAATGATGGGGTGATAGAAAGCAAACATTTTGGTTGGCCAATTGCACAGAAAACATTCACCAGATTATGCTTAAGGGGCTTTAACCTCTTGGAAAGAAATATGTTCTGGGCAATTAAACTCCTAACACCGTTGCAGTTGTCTGTTTCTAAAATGAGAATGTTTCCATGCAAAGATCTTAAATATGCAAATCCTAACATGTCACTATATGGATAGCAATACAAGTATACAGATAAGCAAGTAGTTTATTCACTGGGTACTATGCAACCACTGAGATAAAATAACATTGATAACGTCATGTGCTCTGCTGTTCAGATAAATTTAAAACACTACATCAAGCTATGTAATACTTAATTTCCTACTCTTTATGTTTCTTCCTCTTGATTTCACTGGATGAGTCATCGGCAGAATCTTCACTACTTGATGAGTCCTGCATAGAAAAATAAAATATAAGATCCATAAGGATGTAAACAAACAGTCATTCTCTTAACACTGCTATTCCATTTCAACACCAAAGTTGCAGGAAATTTTGCAGGTAAGATGAGGAAGGATGGCACATTAAGTTTGGATGGCAAGGGACATTTGAAAAGTTGATCCTCAGTCCAACTACTGGTTGCCTCATTAAAGGTGCTTGTCAAATTAGCCCCTGAATTGGTCCTCCAGCCCATTTGAACTTGACACCTTTTTTCTTTTACAAGGGAATTCAACTACATATATTATAATCTTGTGAATACTGAAAGCAAGTATGACATACAGTCTTAAAGATACTGTGCTGGCCCCAAGAAAGGTAACAGTTGGCATCTACAGTAGTATACAAGTCAATGATTTGAAAGGTACTTTACTTAAAGGATACTTTGACTCCAATTTCTCTTTTAAAATACTAGCATTGGCTAGTAAAGATCTGTGTTTACATTTATATTTAAAATACTAGCTAACTATTCACCTCTTCTGAGCCACTGTTTGAGGATGCTGCTTTTGACTGCTGCTGCTGTTTCCTGAGCATTGCTGATCTCTGTACAGCCAGAATACTTGGGTTTGATTTCCAAAACTAAAGCAGAATTCAAATAAAAACAATTATGTAGTCACATAAAACACAAGCAATAAAATACATTCTTGAGTAAAGTCCACAAACTTTACAAGTATCAGGTAGATCCAAAATACAAGAAAAGTTATCAAGAAACAAATGAACACAATTGAAATATAGTTCTTCCACTGGGTGGGGTGGCCTGGAGACTTGATTCAACTGAAACGGTTAGTTATATTGATATCATGCCATCGTCAAAATTGCATCTAGAAGGCTGTAAGACTGTTGCCTTTTGTGTGGCAAAAATTAGACACGATTCTTTAATATATTATTTTGTAAGTCCCTTCTAAACTTAAAAGAGACTTTTACTTAAGAGTTGCCAGAAACATCCAATGTATTCAGCTGCTGCATGAACTGAGTTCCACATGTGGTACTTCTCTTTCCTCTTGAATCCTTGCACCCACCAGACCTGCTCTGGAGGGTGTTCCAATCCTCTGGAGCAGATTGTGAGGGTGCATGGGAGAGGAGGGTGAAGTTGTGCAAGCGCAAGTCTGTTCCACAAGTGGAATGGCAGCAGTGGATACAACACACGTTGCTAAATATCCCAGGCAGTGTTAATGTCAACACTGGGTATTTCTTAGAAAGGTGAAAGTTTGGCACTGCTGCCATCTGATATTTTTATCAGCATTTCCAATGTTTCATATTACTAAAGTACTTTCTAATTTACACTATTTATGCAGGTGCTCACTTAATACAACAACCATTTAAATAGAGTTTCTCATTTGTGGAGAGAGTCCACCTTACCTCAGCTCCATCAACCTTTGGAGGTTTAGCTTGGACTTTCTTTTCCTTAGATGTATCAGACTCAGATTCCGATTGACTGCCAGACTCTGAACCAGAGTCTGAATCGCTGCTTCCCGACTGGCTGCTACTTCCATTGCTACTGCTTCCAGAACTTGAACCAGATCCAGAACCTGATGCTGAACCAGAATCATCATCTGACTGGCTGCAATTTTAAGTTAAAAGTAAATATTATAAGAAGGTTGAAGAACAGATTCAGGTGTGCAGTCCTCATTTAAAAGCCCCTTAAGTGTTAGCCTTAGATAGTAAATGTTGCTGCTTCAACAGTATGACCAGCTGATTATCAGTCTTTGCAGTAATGCCTGCATCTGCAAGTTGGAGTTCTCCCAATAAATCCCTCAAATGGAGTGTCAATGAATTAAGGAGCCTTGAATATCCTTTTTTTCCCCTGAACACACATACTTAGGACATAGGATAAAGTACAGAATGGAATGGCCTTAGACATCTAGTTGCTAGTTAACTGAACACTGCATGCCGGACACAGGAATGTTAATGTTTCCCCATCCAAGTAACAATTGCTCAAATGTTAATTTGCCACATGCTTTAGAGCTATGGACGTGCAGTTGCATGCTTTTGCTTACATTTGCACACAAGCAACTTCCTCCAACAGACAGACAAAAATGTGTTTTAAACTTCAGACTCATATATTTAAAATGTAGTTTTTCTAATGGCTTGTGTTGTGGAGCTTGGCAACCAATAGTCGATATATTTCAAACGGAGAGATAGACACAGATCTCCGACTGGTTTGAGGCTGACATTAAGGAAATGGAGCCTGTTATTGCTTGCAAAGTGAGAGCTCTTATGACCTACAAGTGTGCACCCTGCAAGAAGATGTACTAAGACAGGCAGGGAGTGATGCCCAGTGGATTGCCAGACAATGTGCCAATGACTACTGCCAGAGCATTCAACTTGCTACTGTCAGTGGTAACACTTGCAAAATGGATGCAGGCATGAAGAAAGCCTTGTACAAACAGTCAAGAAAAATGGACCACTGAAAACCTAGTTGGGAGAGATCATCACAAGCTGCAACAAGCAGATGAAGCAATGGGCAGAGTACCATCAAGAACTGTACTCATCAGAAAACATGGTCACTGAAACAGCAGTTGACAGTGTCCACACTCTGCCTGTCTTGAAAGAGATGAATGTTCCTCCCTTCCTCCTCTGACGAGCAGTAGAACACCATAAACTCCCAGGAATGCAGTAAATTTGAAAGAGAAATAACAAACTTCTAGTACTCCACTCTGGCTCAGCATCATTAAGTAATTTTCTGACTTGGTCCTGTTTCCATTTATACTATTTTTAATGGGAAAATAGCACTGCAGAAAGGTCTCCATCAATAATTATAAGTGACAATAGCTATTGATCTTATGGCTCTGAGTACCTGTTGGTGGAGAACATTAAAGGGTGAAGGCCATTGTTGTCAAGGGACATCTAGTATGCCACTGTGGAAAATCGGATGGTGGCCTATTTTCAGCAGGGGCTCTCTTTATGTTATTATAAATGGTATTACAACTACACATCCAATGGAAATGAGGTGTCCTCCAAATGGTCATTTGAATAAAGTAGGAGTGCTCTCTCTCTCTCTCTCTCCTCACCACAGCTTGCATTAGTAATGTTTATAAGCATCAGGTGGTCTGCAGAGTACTTGAGATAAGACTATTCCATTTATGATTTCCAATGATTTCCAAATACTAAATTGATTAACATTGAGTCTTGGAAACAATGATTTTCTCCAGGTCAAGGAGGGGGCTATTCTACTGATAAGCTCCCTAGGTCCGTTGATGCAAAGATTGTATGTGTTTTTTAAGCTTTCACATCTGTAGCAGAATAATTTTTTCATTACTATTTGCTACATCTCAACGTCTATTATTTCAGTATGTTTTTTCTAACTAGATGGATGTAATTTCCCTACTAAAACTTGATGTTAGTCATATACAATTTCTGTATTGGCTAGGATCCATTATTATTCATCTGTTCCCAAGCTAGCTAAGGTGTTGATTTAATCAATTTGACCATACTACACAAGTGCCTCCAGATTGAAATATCATTTCCCCCTCCCTCATTGCATTTCATTATCAGCTTTCAGTTTCCTGTTCACCTACTAATCAGTTAATAAAAAGCAATTATGTAAGTATCAGTTAAATTTGTAAGTGTTTCAGACAAACTAATTAGACATCATTGTGTTCATATTTGAGTATAAGATTGCATTCAGATGATCACATCTGAAAACACATAGACAATTTTTTCTTTCCTTCTCACAGGTTGGGAAATAAACCAGGAATTCTCAGAATCAGTTTTACTACTGAACTAGGAAACTATGGCTTCTAAAAAAGTCAAGATATAAAGTCACAGTTTAAAGTTAGTTTCATAACATGGCATATTTAGAAACCATTAACCTGTTGTGCCCAGTTTGGATATAGTGAGAAACTATAGTTAACTGAAACTTCCTGGCTTTTCATTTGCTCATGCAACATGAAATAGCTGCATGGGGAGGAACAGGTCTCATTCATATATCCTTTGAGATATGATCATCGAAACAAGACAAGTATCTTGCTATATTTACTTCATACACTATCAGTAACAGTATTTTGAATTAGCCAAGAATTGACTTTGTTGGAGCAAGCATAATATCCAATCCTTAACTTTAATATGAAAACTCACGAGCTCCTCAATTGTCTCTAAAGCATTATGTGCAATTTTGGTTCAAGTTTGTTCTACTATTTTCAATACAGTGGAACTTAATTCATTCTGGAGGTCCGTTCTTAACCTGAAACTGTTCTTAATCTGAGGTACCACTTCAGCTAATGGGGCCTCCCACTGCCACCGCGTGATTTCTATTCTCATCCTGAAGCAAAGTTCTTAACTCAAGGTACTATTTCTGGGTTAGCAGAATCTGTAACCTGAAGTGTATGTAACCCGAGGTACCACTGTACGTACGTTTTCTGTGATATCCAAAATCAGGAAACTGGCTTATTCCAATTGTTAGTTCAAACAAACTCAAATCTGAACTCACAGAATCCGAACAAGTGCAATTTAACATGGAATCTTTCAATCTCCTCCACTTGCAAATGGAAAAGGGAGGAATATGTGAGGCCAAGATTTGCTGCAGATTGTTATTATCATTTTTTTTAAAAAAACAAATACACAGCTTGATCGGAAAACAGGCCTTTGAAAATAAAAACGTTTTAAAGTAACATTGTCTCAAATGAATACAAAGTACGTACAACTAATGGTACCATTTCAGAAAATAGTGGGATCTACAACGTTATGATATATTTCAGTGTCACACTGAAAGCAAAGAGCTAATGATTTTACATACTAACAGCTGCACCAACAAAATTAAGTCTCAAAAACCTCACGCTAAAAAATCTTTTGCTCATAAAAGCAGACCACCTAATTATTATTATTAATTTTATTTCTATACCGCCCTATACCTGAAGGTCTCAGGGCGGTTCACATAGAGGATCACATACATAAAATCAAAATACAAACAACCGAATAAAAAAAAACCCTAAAAAGAGCCAGCATTTTAAAAAGGGTATAGGATGTAGATCAGGTCAGGCAAAGGCCTGGTTAAAAAGGAACATTTTTGCCCAGCGCCTAAAGGTGTATGGTGAAGGTGCCAGGCGAACTTCCCTGGGGAGAGCATTCCACAGATGGGGAACAACTGCAGAAAAGGCCCATTCTCATGTTGCCACCCTCCTGACCTCTCAAGGAAGAGGCACACAAAGAAGGGCATCACAAGATAATCTCAGGGTCCAGCTGGTTCATATGGAAAGAAGCAACCCTTGAAGTATTGTGGTCCTGAGCCGTTTAAGGCTTTATAGGTAAAAACCAGCACTTTGATTTGGGCCTGGAAACTAATTGGTACCCAGTGCAATTGGACCAGGATCAAATGCACATTAAATAAGCAGACCAACAGAGTCTACTTACTATTTTCAGTCTAAAACTTATGCCATGTTAATCTTTTAAGTTCAGAAAAGAACTTTTAAGTTCAAAACTATTTCCTGTACATGTATTGGCACTTTTAAATAATCTCTACTACAGATTTTACATTTATCCAATTTTCACAAGTTAAGAATTTTTACCTCCCACAATATGACCTCTGTGACCAGATTTGACTACTAAAGACCTTAAACTGACCTTAGAAGCCTAGCTTTATTGTTCTGCCTTGCAAAGAATTGAAGTACTACCAAACCAATAAAGCCTGTTCAATGTATTAGTTGAAAAAAGTACTCAGTGCTTCCCAGGCTCCTCTGAAAATCAAATTGGTTGAATTCAAAGCAGTTTTGCAACTACAGATGTCACAGCTCATTTAGATCATAGCAGTGTTGAGGCAAAAGGACAGTGTACCCAATAGGGAAAAAAACACCCTGATTTATAATTTATAAATTAAGTTATAATTAAAACTGTCTCAGACAAAAGAACTAGAGACAGTAGGCTCCAATCTGTTGATTCCAGGGGAGACTGAGAATCTAGAATCAGTTTTGAGAATATGCACCATGACACATAAACCAGGCTCTACCCCAACAAACTATTTGTCGGATAGGACACATTTACTTATTACTAGTTACCAATCAAGAAATTCTATTCTTTTGAATATAGATTTACAATATGCTACTTTGATTAATCAAATAATTAGATCATTTACTAAACAATAAATTGAGATATCAAATGCTAAACCCAGATTTCAAAATTTTTCATTATTTTAATTAAGCATACTTCTAAGGATCAGCGTGGCAAACCCAGCAGGGAAAAGTAGTATCATCATACTAACTGCTAATAATAACCACACACATTTATTCCATTCTTTAGTCTCTAAAGTGTTTCAAATACATATCAGACTATTCAAAAAGAAAAGAAATCCCCATAAGGTAGGCTGTTGGTATTGCCCTGCTTTCACAAATGATGATTAAGACAGAGGGACCATCTTATAAATTCATGACAGAAGAGACATTCAGATGGGAACATGTATTTTAATGCGGTAAGCAAGAGTCAGAACTAGCCGCGGAGCATGCTTTAATAGTGCCTGGGGCGCACATGCGCTGGGGGGACGGGTGCAGGAGGCAAAAGGAGCTCACTGCGCACCAGCCCAGCCCTTGCTGCCACTGGAGCAGCACCAGCCCTGAGCTGTTTTGTGAGGCTGGAATGATCCCAGCCTCACAAAGCAGCGCAAGGCTGGCATAGGGAGGGCGGTGTGAGCAGCAGCACCCCTCCCCTGAAAAAATGTACCCAGGTCAATCACTCCAGCAGTCCTCCCCCATGCTATGCCCCTGGTCAGAACCCATTTCCCCTCCCTCATCCCTGAGTACATGCATCCTACATTCATTTTCTCCTACAACCATATACGGTAAGTCATGCTTTTCTAATTTCCCCACCACTCCACAGACACTGTTCCAGCCTCCTCCTCTCTCATTTCCTCAGCCTCCTGGCCTCTGTCTGTTAACTAACCCTAGCCCACCTCTCTCCATGTCATCTTTCCTCCTGCCTTACATAGCTATAGTTAATCCTTGGGTATCTAATACACCTTCTCAGTAGAATACAAATAGCTGAAAGAATACAAAAGCATGGGACTGAAGTGGTAGTGGCTGGCAATATCACAAAGCCTTCTCAGGCTGCCTTAAAGTGATTTTACTCAATGTAATTCCCTGAGGGAAATAGACATTTTGGGAGGGTTTTGAAGGGGCACTTCCACAGCTGAGAAGTCAGATGCCACAAAGACACTATTGCATTCCACAACTTTCTGACCAAAACTTTCCCACGAATGCAACAAAGCTGTTAAGAACAGCAAGTAGACAGGCAGACTTGATTATTCAGACATATAGAGCATCTTTATAAATGATAAGAATGGCTTGATTACAAATATATCTTGTTTCATATTAGCCTGCCAATGAGCATGACCTGGGAATCTCTTTTATATTCCACTAATATAGAAAATATATGAATTATTCCACCAAATACACTATCAAAATTCTTAAAACAGAACATAATCTGGCAACTTCATCTGCATCCCAAGTTTTATCCATATAAGCACAATTGTACTACCTCTCATGCACTACTTCCAAGTCTCCAATATAATTTCCAGATGTATAAAGAGAAATGACAAACTACCAATCTGCAGTCTGCAGGAGATGAAGGCTGGGATGGAAAGCGGGAGCAATTCTGGGTAGCTTCTGCTCCACATTCCACCAGGCTGCAGAAACAGGCAATGCCAAAGCTCACTAGTAACTACAGGCTGCTTCCAGAACTAGTACTGATGGGGATCACCTATCTACAAATCAAGTAACCATCTTTGTGACACAGCTGTCTGTGCCATAATAGCTAAGGCTCAAATGACAGCTGTCCTTGAGTTTCCACACTACAATAAAAATGGAGGGTCGCATTATTTTTGTACCAAAACATTACCAAATACAGAATATTCATGGGAGTGTTAGGACAAAGGGAAACCTTGTAATTTTAATCTACAAGAACCATGAAAATAATTGAGCTGTTCCTCACATTTTAAGTTCAGAGTGGTAGTAGGTTCGAGAGAGAAAACAAACTACATCTTCCATACAACACATTTTATAGAATTCACTGCTGAAATTTGGTGTGGTGGCCACTACCTGAGATGGCTTTAAAGGAGGATTAGATGGTCGTGAAGTACAGGAATAAGCAGCAGTTGGCATCACGTTCTCACATGCTTATGAGAAACCCACAAGCAAGATATGAGCACAACAGCATTCTTCTCGCTTGCGTTCCCCAGCAACTGGTATTCAGAGGCATGCCATCAATATACGCTACGCAGTGCATGCAGGTTCAGAGGCGCTATGCTACTGAATAGCAGTTACTGGGTTGTGGGGAGAGGACTATTCCTTTCATGTCCTACTGGTGGGTTTTCCAGAAGAATTCACTACATACAGTGGTACCTCGGATTAAGAACTTGATTCATTCCGGAAGTCTGTTCTTAACCTGAAACTGTTCTTAACCTGAGGTACTACTTTAGCTAATGGGGCCTCCCGCTGCCACCACGCGATTTCTGTTCTCATCCTGAAGCCAAGTTCTTAACCCGAGGTACTATTTCTGGGTTAGCGGAGTCTGTAACCTGAAGTGTCTGTAACCTGAAGCGTCTGTAACCCGAGGTACCACTGTATAGCCACACTGTGATCAGGATGCTGGATTAGAGCAGGGCTCCTCTTACATTCTCTAAAGCTTCCAATTTATAAACATGTAGTGTTTTCAACATACATGAACAAACAAACAAACCTATCCATTTGTTTTTTGGAATCCTTTGAAGAACAAAAAGAAACACATTAAGTGGCCTTCTAAGACAGGCCTTCTTATCAGAGACAAGTCCAATTTTACAGCTAGCTACTCAGCTAGGGGGTGTTCTGATATCTAGCTTGTGAGAACCACTGCTCAAGACACCCCATAGCACGTAAGATGCGAACATACAAGGAAAACTACATGATATATACAATTTAATTCACTATAGTACAATTCAGTACAATTCAATATATATATTCTTAAGTTCCATTCAACAGTGTTTACTTGCAAAGAAAATGGCATAGGATTGGATCCTTTATCTGCAAGGCTGGGTAACACACAAGTACATATAAGTGTATATAAGAACTCCGCTGGACTGGGCCAAAGGCCTGTCCTCAGTGGCCAACGAAATGCCTATGGGAAGCTCACAAGGAGAATTTGAATACAACAGCAGCCTTCCCACCTGTGATTTCCAGTATTCAAATGCATACTGCCTGCAACACTAGAGAATGAACATAACCCTCACTGGTACAAGTCCCAAGATACTATGTGCTACTTCACATGGGTTTACTCTGAAATAAGGTTCAAATCTTAAGATGGTATAGAATTGGATTTAAGTTTATTTAACCAGGTAAGTATGGAATGCAGGAATTAGCTACTCCAGTTCCAGCACTCACTCTAGATGAAACCATTCCTTGGTTCCATGCAAATATGGAGGTGGTACTCCCTCCTCTCACCCTTAAAACACAACATAAGGAGGACATGAAGTACCACTGAGACAGAAAGTGAGAAATGCAAGTGAGGAACATGATTCTGGAGCAGGAATCTGTCTAAGCTATGGTCACAAAATGTATCCTATGGAGATCACTTAGTCCTGTGTAATCAGATACATATGACAGGCTGGGCTAAGCACACTATCTAAACCATTACGCGTACTGTTGTTGCAAAGACATGCATATTTGAGTGTTAGTTAACCATATTCCATTACTGCCTGAGGCACACCATTAATGGATTCACTAGAATTGGGTCCTGAGCCTTGTGCACACTCTTATTTCTAAGTAAATTCAATTAGTTTCCAGAGTCCTTATTTGAAATAAGAATGCTTGGTCCGATACTTCAAAATAAACAATTTAATTATGGTAAAGACTTCACTTTCACAAAAATGTAAGATTTACCAGAGACAAATCTTTAAGTACATACCTTGATTCTCCACTACTGTTCCTTGCACTTTCTTCATCACTGTGCCCATTCATTGTAAATATTCACCAAAATAAAAATATAAATAAAGTTCTTCCAGTTTGGAAGCTGGATATGAAATGTCCACTTAAGAGTCGTCTTCCTCGCTCTTCAGATATTTCACATGTAACTTCAGCGGTTATTTGTTTTCCCCAAGTTACCCTAAAAAATGAATACACAAATAATAAAGATGTGAAATGTTTACAAATCTGTAATCTATTTGAGGATACTGCAGTAAACTAGCTGGATATGTGCAGTTCATCAGATTCTTGAATTATTTGTTACATTTATAACCCTGCATTCCCATCCCCCATCCATTTTCGAATTACACCAAACCCATGAGATAGTGACTGGCCCAATGTTGCTTAGTGGGGGATTTGAACCTGAGTCTCTCCAGTCCTAGTTTGACAGTGAACACTCATAATGGATTCTCTCAGTGATCTTTACCCTGTAAGTTCATACAGCAGGGTCAGTATTATTCTTCAGAGGCTAAGTAACTTCATACACAGGAAAACCCAATTTGATCCTTTCTGAAGCATTTTGACATTGATCTAATTAGCAGTGCCATTAGTGGCAGTGCCAAGGGAAAGCAAGGGAGTAGTGCTGGTGCAGGCTGGAACTTTTTTCTTCTGAAAGTAAAGCTGCAATCCTAAACCAACTCACTAGAGCATGTCCTATTATAACAATTCATCTGACATCTGAGTAAACATACATAGGACTGTGCTGTAAGCAACATGCATACGTGAACCATTTTATAAATTTGCAGCACCAGTAAAATGCAGCTTGCTCACTCCCGTTAAAACTACAGTCTCCTGACTGCTTACTTGAGAACTGAAACTGCAAGTAAACATAGGTAAGACTGATTTATAACAAAATTGTTTTCCTGACCCTTGGTGAATGTACAAATCACAGATCCCAACTATGATTTCTATGGCATTGCCCCTTTCAAAATCCTATACTAAGGCCAGCTCTGTTAAGTAGCTGGAATTACTCTTGTGCTGCTAATGCCACCAGCACAAGAGCAATTTCTAGCTACTTAGAAAGTCAACGTCCTTTGGGCACCATACAAGCTTACAGGGAATACCATAGCAGCAAAGATCATCCACTTGGTCTCAATCAACCCAGTTACATATATATATTTATTTAAGGGAACCCAAGCAAAAGGCGGGGCCACTGATCAGAGCAGCAGGAAGGCACCGCACCGAGTCCCTGATAGCCAGCCTGTCAGCCAATGAGCAGCGGGCCTCGTGGATTTAGTGGGTGCCAAAACAAATGGGCTTTCTCCCCTCCCTCCGGTTCCCCCCTTATCGCGGCGGGTGTCTCCTGCTGCTCCTCGCGGGGCGCCTTTCCCACTATTACTGCCGCCGCCGCCGCTTCTTTTTTAGGCCGGCCGCGGTCCTCCCGCCTTTCCCCTCCTCGCCCCGCTTGCGAAAGCCTCGCTGCGTCCTGCATAACCGCCTCTCCTCGGCCGCCTGGTAAACAAAGGGAGATGGCGGGGGGGAAAAGACAACCAGCAGCAGCACCGCGGTCGGCTCCTGCGAGCCTCTATAAGGGGGTGGAGGGCGGGGGCTGAGAGCGAGAAAGCGAAGGCGGTCGGACAAACGGACCGGCCTGAGGCGCAGCGGCTGAACAAAAGCGGCGTTTCTCCCCCCCAGCTCGCCCGCTTTCCACACAGAACCGAGCAAAGCCGCCTGGGCCGGGCCCTTTCCTTCCTTCCTTCCTCCCTCAAGCCGGAGCCTCGGCTCCCAACTCCCGTTTAGCTGGCTGGCTCCCTCCCTCTCCGCCCTTCCATTGCCCCACCGCGGCCTACACAAGGCGCCCAGGCCGGGTATGGCGTGCCTCTCTCCGATCCCCACAGCCTGCCCTCCTCCTTAGCTCTCCGTCAGGCCGCACTTACCGCCAGGCCTGCCTGGGCCTCTCCTGAGGAGCCAGCGAGGGGGAGAGCGCTGCAGCCGGGCCTCGAGGAAGGAAGGAAGGAAGGAGCGCTCCGGGGCCTGCCGGGATCTCTTCCCTCTCTCCTCTTCCCTCTGCCGCTTCTCTGGCCCTCCCTCTTGGCCTACCCGGGGAAAAAAGAGGGGGGCGGGAGGGAGGGAGAAGCAGCGCGAGCCCCCTCAGAAACAGAGAGAAGCGGTTTAATAGGGAAGAGCGCGGCGGGAGGGAAAAGAACGGGTTAAAAAAAACCACCCCGAGGTGAGCGGGCGCGCGACGCCGTTGCTTTAAGTCCTCCCGGCCGCCGCCGCCATCACGCTGCCGCAGCCGCTCCGTACAGCGTCCTCCTCCTCCTCTTTCCTTCACCCCCCTCCCCTCCCCTCGTCCGATGGAAACCCCGGGCGTGATGTCAGCCCTGGGACAGAGCGGGAAGGGGAGGGAGGAGTCACGGGCGAAGGGAAGCGGGCGGCGCGGCTCGCGCAGGACGACGGCGGCGACGGCGGCGGCCGCGAGGAGGCAGGAGGAGGGAGGGAGGAGGAGAAGAGGGCCGCGCCAGGCCTGCCGGGAGGGAAGAAAGCGGGGAGCCTGTGGCGCGCGTGGAGTGGTCACGAGGGGTCTGTGGGAATTGCGGCTCGTGGGGTGAGGGAAGGCGCCGTCAGTGGCTCCGCTTTATAAACCCACTTCGCTTTTGCTGCCCGCGTGTGCAAATACTCTTCTCCATAGGAGCCGACTCCCAGGGGCCGAGGGGGTCTTCACCCCACCAATCAAATTTTTTAAGGGGGTGAGCCCCTCCATCCCCACTTGATGGGCATTGCCATTCACATAGTGTGTGTGCATCGCGTCATGTGATGGATTATGTGGGGCGGGGCTTACCTGGGAGCCCCCCCTCCCATTTTTTTATATTCAAGTTGGCACCGCTGCTTTTCTCTGCTCCCCAAAACTTACGGTCTCTCAGATTCACTGTACCTCGATGAGGGGTTATGCAAACCTTGTTACGATGTTGGAGGCAAAGCTCTGAGAGAAAGAGAAGCAGAACTTGTTGCTGTCTCTCTAGTCCCTTCCCCCTTCCCTTTCTCTCTTTTTTGTTTTTGTTTGGGTTTCTACATTCATCCTTCCAGCAGGCAGAAATTCAATAGGTGGGGAGGATTTCCTTTCAGGATTGTTGTTGAAATGTTTGCTGTTACAGTTTGAACTTGGCTTCCATTTGATCATTGTAATAGATTGCTTTGAAATCATTTTTGCACTTTTAAGTCCCCCAATCCCCCCCCCACAACCCACTTTTTCTTTGCCTGACCTGCCCCATATTTTGCCCAACCAAAAGTGGCAACCCTACTTGCTGTATTTACCACCGACTTCTCAGCTGCTTGAGAACTCAGTAGCTGTGTCCTACTGCCTTGTAGTAGTTTCAGGCTGCAATTCTGAAGTCAGTGGCTGTTTTCTTCTGGAGTAAGCTTGCTTAGGGACAGACTTTCGCGCTTGGTTGGTGAAAGTCACCCCATTCATATGCCTTTAAAGTGTATGTGCTTTATAACTTAGAAAAAAAGTAGTTGCTTGTGGAAAGCTATATTGCCCCCCCCCCCCCAGTTGGAAGGCTATGTGCACTGGTTTAAGGCGAGAAAACTGCTCAAGCTGTGCATTCCTCAAAGTAGCTGAGTAATAGGAGCATTATGTAAGACTGTGAACTGTGGATGAGTTCACGGAAGCTGTGATTAATACTGGGACATAAGTGGGAAATCCAAAATTTGGTTGGGAATATAGCCTTCTAGTGCCAGGTTTGTAAAACAGCTCAGTTCACAGCCACACTTCACATCTGGCAAATGCTTGTGGTAGGAAAGGCGGATTTCAAGTGAGATTTCAGAAGCAGAATTCAAACTTAATTTCCTGCTCTTAATTATCAACTTGTGTTCCCCCACCCCCTTCTGAGACAAATTTTCCGTAAAGCACATTAACAGTTTTTATCTCTCAGATCAAAACTGGACTACAAAAGTGAACTCCACACCAGCAAAACATGTATTCTGTCCAGCTTCTTCCGTGTTTCTTCCTACCTTACGTTTTATGGCCATTGTCATCTCTAAAAGCACAGCTGTCATGAATATAGCTATGCTTCCAGCACATCTCCTGACATTTGAAAGATGAAGCAAATACATGGGTCACCCCTCATCCAGTAGAGATCAGTTGCTCTCTACAGCACATCCAGTCTTAAGGCATCTGTATGCTACCAACCGTGTTTTAACTAAGATCAATTTGGTTTCTTGCAGTGAAATCTGAGAACTATAGGTTGTTGTTTTTAAAAGTTTTGGTTAGAATTCAGTTTTATAGATAGTAACATTGTGTTCAAGGCTGCTAGATTCCTGCCTGCTTCCCACACTTCAAAGACTCTAACTCCAAAATTCATTGGAAAGAATCTGTGGCTGTGTAATGTACAGGGCATCACATGTATGATTATCTGCTGGCAGGGAACAAATTGTTGGTGTGTCCCTAAGACAATGAGCTCCTGGCTCTTTGTTCCTTTGAGGCTAGGGTAGCTAACCTGGAGAAGCTAAGAGAGGTCTGTATATGAGATCTTCAAGGTTATGGCACAATATAATCTGTTGTGATGCAGAATGGAGCCTTGGGGATAGGAAGGCATCATACTGAGGAAGAGTTGCTTAAAAGGGGTCCATTTGATGATGAACAGCAATGAGGTGGAGCTGTAACAGGCATGCTTACTGCAAGGTGGCTTGCCTGCAAGGTGTGAAGGATATGGATATTGAATGCCATCTAGAAAATGCAGAAGAGAAATCCATGGCTTTGGTGCACGTTGATCCCAGTGCTGTTGAGAAAAGTAGTGCTGCAGTCCTAGAAGAAGAAGAAGAAGAAGAAGAAGAAAACTTAGCTAAGATTTTTAAATTCAGGATCTCCAAAGAAGCATTTCAGGGATAAAAATGTCCAAATCCGGGGCTACTTTCAGTGGATAACAGGTGGTGGTGTGGGAAAGGGGTTTATATAGCATAGGTACTGGGGAAATTTTGGTTGAAGCAAAGCTGGTAGGATGATCTACAGTTAAACCACTGCAAAACTGGAAAACTGCCACTTGATATCAGAAAGCTTGCAGATCAACTTTTAAATTCTTTTCTATTTGAAAGCCATCAGGAGCTTAGACTCATTGGGTTCAGGATGATCCTTCCATAAAGAAGAATGGTGTAAGTCTTCCAGGTCATATAATTAACAATAGGGCAGAATATGCAAGAAGTCATGGCATGACATAGATGAAAAAGGGGAGGAATGCTGCCTATGGGAAGAACTGTAGCAGCAACATACCTGCCATGCTATGCTTTGTTCTGAGGGAGGTAGATTGGGTATGATAATTGTATTTTCATGCCTTCGCCAAAGCTATGAGAATAATCTTGAAATGGTTCTTTATTTTCAGTTACTGGGAAAGTGCACATTGGAATTCTTAGAAAGACCCACATCCTTTTGATACAGTAAATGCTTTGGAACACTTAATCCTAGGATTCAGTCCAGGGTTGCATCCCAAGAGGTGCCCAAGATCTGATGTGAGATATATGTGCTGTCAGACTGATTGGAAACAGTAACCACCGTGCTAACAAATATGTAAGTGGAAGGCATAGCCACATTTAATTCCAAAGTAGGGGAAAAAAATAAATAATGAGTTAATTGGTTAAAAGAGGGTGTCAAGAGGGCCAATTCTCTTTAGGATGTGTGGAAGTTATTTAAAACCACAATAACAGAAGCTTGGCTAGCATGTATGCTACTGATTGAAAAGCTGCAAACAAATCCAAGAGCTTGTCAATGTCATTTACAAGTAGAGTCAGAGAAGCTGTAATAGTTGAGAAGGCTTCCGTGGAGCCTGAAGGTCTTGTCCAAGCAAGGGGAATGAAAAGAAGCAGTAATACTGGGGAAAAGAATTGCAGGTAACAATAAGTGGGAGGGGAAAGAAAGTGAGAAATAAATGGCAAAAAAGATAAACAATAAACACTGCATTAAATATATCAGAAGCAGGAAACAACTAGGTATTGGACTGTATGTGTCAACAGTTTGGAGACAACTGTTTTGCTTATGCCTAGCCATGTATCCTGGAACTCTACTTACGATTGAACCTGTACTTGGAGTTGATGCTAAGATCGTGTGGTGATTTTATCAATAAAGCTTTCATGATTTCCTGACCTGAGAATTGTGAATCCTTCATCCATGGGTGAAAGCTTTAAGTTACATATATTCCTAACAACAATAACAACACCTTGAAAGGGACATGAAGCAACTGAATGTTGACATGTATAAATGTTGCTGTTTTCATTGGCAAAAAGGCATATTATCATGGTATAAAGGTAAAGGGACCCCTGACCGTTAGGTCCAGTCGTGAACGACTCTGGGGTTGCGGCGCTCATCTCGCTTTCCTGGCAGAGGGAGCCGGCGTACAGCTTCCAGGTCATGTGGCCAGCATGACTAAGCCACTTCTGGCGAACCAAAGCAGCGCACAGAAACGGCGTTTACCTTCCCATCCGAGCGGTACCTATTTATCTACTTGCACTTTGATGTGCTTTCAAACTGCTAGGTTTGCAGAAGCTGGGACCGAGCAATGGGAGCTCAGCCCCTCGTGGGGATTCGAACTGCCGACCTGAACAATGAGCCCTAGACCTGCGTGGTATAAACCACATGGTATATGTTGCACTAAATGCCAGAAAAAAAGCAGCAGCATTATAACAGAAAGCTAAGAAGACATGGCATATTGTGAGAGAGGCACATTAAAAGCATTTAAAGTCTCTCTGCTTTCGTTGAGCAGTCCATAATGAAGAATAAAGAAATTGTATATGGTGAACATACACAAAGTACATTGCTTTGTTTTCTAAAATCTACCAAGGTAATTTTGAAGACACAGCAACTGTGCGGAAAGCAATCCATTAAAAGAGGTGCACATCAGAGTTGTCTGAAGGTGGAACAACTGGCAGTAAAAAAAATTACTTTGTGTTGTTAGGGCGGGGAGCAGAGCTGCTATTTAATCTGAATGCCTCTACTTATGCTCTACTGCATTCGTTAATAAGAGAAATATTACAAAGTTACTATAAGTTCCAGTGCTATCTCATCCAAAGAAAATGACCCGATAGCTGCTGGCTGAGAGCAGCAGGGCTTAATCGAACGATGCAACTGGTGCTGGATCCACAGAAGTTTCATGGGGTGTGGGGTATGTAGGAAAAATGCTTTTTTGCTGTGCCAGCTCCCCGGCTGTTGCAGCAAAGAGACCTGGATCAGGCCTGTTGCTGCCATGTGTCACAGCAGGGTCAGCTCAGGTTCTAGCAGGTTCTAAATGTTAAAAAAATAAATAACCCACAGGCATTCCTTTTGGGAATGCTACAGATGGAAGTACAGTACCCAGGTATCAGAAATTTTTTTTTTATGTATGCCGCTACAGCAGCTCAGATCTTGTTAGCCCCAAAATGGCGGGTGAGTGAGGTCCCCGATAAGGAGGATTGGCAATCAAAAATGATAGAATATGTAGAGTTAGCAGGTCTAATAAATAAGAGAGCAAGAAGATCAAGTATATAAAGAGGAGTGGGAAATTTTTGGGGTATTTGGAAAATAACTAAACAAGTGATTAAGGTAAATTCAACAGTATAATATATAATATATAATGAATAATAAAGGGAGAAAGTAAACTAAATGGAAGGGGAAGAAGGGAATTCATTACAGTGGTACCTCAGATTACAGACGCTTCAGGTTACAGACTCCGCTAACCCAGAAATAGTACCTCGAGTTAAGATCTTTGCTTCAGGATGAGAACAGAAATTTTGTGGTGGCAGCAGCGGCAGGCCCCATTAGCTAAAGTGGTACCTCAAGTTAAGAAACAGTTTCGGGTTAAGAACGGACCTCCAGAACGAATTAAGTTCTTAACCTGAGGTACCACTGTATAAAGAAATATATTAACAGTGGAGATGTATATTTGAATGTCAATGTGATTGTGGAAATTGTAATAATGAAAATTATATTTTAAAAAAAGAAAGAAATGAAAGAGGATCTAGCAGATTCTGTGACAATCCAGCGCTGAAACAATGTTCTTTGTGGTGTAATTTGAAAGACCCTTTCTAAATGATAAAGAAGCAGCTTTGAATCTTAAGAAAAACAGCTTGTGGACATCTGAATTCACTTCTAAGTGTTCAGTTTTTTAGATTTGAGCTACTCATCCAGTTTGCAATATCAGAAAAAGCTGTGACACATGCTTTTCTGCACAGAGTCAGTGCAAAACTGGGCAATGGCATATCAGTCAACGGCATTAAGAGAAAAGCATGAAGATCAGTCATCTGCTGAAGTGAGAGCATACTGAAAGGCTTTTAATTACTGATCTTACAGCTGAAGAAAGGAATAAAAATAATACCAAATAAGTAAACGTGCAGATGAGGTGGAGGGAAGATTGACTCAGTCATCCAAACCATGTTGTTATCTGAAATCATTATGACAATTTATGATATAAACATCAGTGTGTTCTGATTAACTTGATCAATGCTGTTAAAACATATGTCAAACCTGCCAAAAGTTACTGTTTTATGGTTGTTGGGGTTGTTGGTTTTTTTGCTCAAGTATGTATTTCTTTGTTTTGTAACAAAAACTGTAACAGCAAAGAAAACACAACATTTAAGTGGATGTTTTCTTGAAATAAGTGGTTCCTAAATGTTGCAAATAATAGCCCATTTTCCAACAAATTTGTTTGTTGCAGAGAATATAGTATTTTTGTTGGTAATGGAACTTTTCTGTGTTTTTTCTACAGCAGCCTTTCTTGATTATTATTTCAAACAGTATCAATGAAGTGACTGCAAAATCCTGAAATTGTGCAATAATACCTCTAGGACTTGCCAGTGTTATTAATGTGGATTTAAATCTGCCAAGATGTGAATCAAAGCTAACTGGAGAAAGTATGCTGCTGCCTCAGTCTCCGAATGGGATAGCAATACCAAGCAGAATGCATTTTTAATTGAAAAAAGGAGATCCACATTCATACAAATAATCATTTTGATTCTCAGTGTTGTTCTTTACGATGCCAGAATAGTGCCATCGAAGCACAAGAGGGCTTGAGAGGACACCAAAGTTTGCATAGTATAAAACACTTGTAGAAAAAAAACAACGCTTAAGGGGAGTGACCCCAAAAGTAGCCCAGTGAGGACTGAGCATGCCCAGTGAGCTCAGAATTCTCACTTAGAATCATAGAGTTGGAAGGGAACACGAGGGTCATCTAGTCCAACCCCCTGCAATTGTGAGAGAAGCTGGAATGGAATGGAGCATCTGCAACCTTAGAACTCCAACAGTCCCCCTTTTACTTGATCATAAATCTTACACAACAAGTTCATTACATTTGGAAATGTGTCCTGAGAAAGTGTAGATTTGCCTCGTCCCACGCAACACCTTCAAGCTCTTCTAACCTTTTAATTACATGTTCAGGTTACAATCCTGAAATTAAACCTGAGCTCATAAATCATAACAGTTTGCTTCTAATTTTATAGGCTCCTAAGTAGTTTCATAATATTGGGGCTTGCGAGCTGTAAAAAAAACAAATGAGACGAACATAATTCTGTTTGTGGCTCAATAGTTCTGAGTCATTGCAGAGCCTGACTCCCTCTAATGGAGAAATATGTGTAAGGATAGCTGGAGACAGGAAAGAAGGAAATTGTCCCAAGTTAGTTGAAATATACCAAATATCGATGTATAAAATGCTTGCACGTGAGAGGTCACATGTAGAATTTCATAGCTATATGTGAAAGCAGCAAATTCCTACATAGGATAAGGAAACTTCATATGACTCCACTGCTATAAACTTTAATTTTTATCTTTTTTTGAGTGCCACATGGCTTGCAGGGATCAGGTGTAGTGAATAGAGGTCAGAATCCCTCTCCCAGAAAGCCTTGTGTAGAAAACCGTTGAGAATGTTAAGCCCCATTTGTCACCTCCTCTGGCTTACATAAGTTGGTTTCCTTTTCTTACGATAAATATATATGAACGCAATATAGACAAAGCTGAGAGTGTGTGGAACTGAGTCTGAGTGCAGAGGAATGATAAACAAGCTTAGGACAAGTTGGTTAGAATAGGTGCTCCCTGCTAATTATCCTACAAAAAGCCTAAATCCATGTGTCTGGAGTTCAATAGTATCTGAGGCACTGCTCCAACAAAGGCCTTGGCTTAACAGAACAGAGGAGAAAGGCTTCTCTAGGCATTATCCCCAGCTCCTTTCTTGTAAGATTTAAAAGCAAAGGTGGGCTTCTTGTAGTTTTACCTGTGCTGAATTTGTTCAGTCAGGTTCTGTGACGTTGCCAGCTCAACATCCGGGGAAGAGAGCTGTTATGAAATTGGTTCTACTTCCTCATGTGAATTGCACAACTATAGCTGCAAACTGAGTTTACAGCTGAGGTGATTTTGGGAGATCAGCCAGTTTCAAGACTCCCTTCTTCATTCCATCGTCTGTTGAGAAGCCCTATGTTTCTAAGGCCATCCATTTGGTGACGAGAAGCTTTCAGTCACTTGGCTGTAACTTGTCTTTCAACTCAGAGTAAGAAAGCACATTTGCTGTTCCTACTTCTCAGCCCCCAACAATTATCAGTCTTGATATGCTCTTTATGGAGCAAATAAAATTCTGACTCCGGTTGCTAGATCTCAGTCAGGGAAGTACCTGTGAAAAAGGAGACTGGGGTAGTAGAACAGCTGTCCTTTTCATCCCATAGGCCTGGACCCTTGTCCCTGTTGTGAGCAGGGCTCTAATTTTGCCCTACAGCAAAAATAAATGCATGAGGAGAGCGGGAGGCAATTTTGGTGGCCAGAAGAGGCTGTAACAGCATCCTTTCTCCCCTTGGCCCTTTTACAAAATATGTATCTCCGTTAGTGGATTGGGTATTTTGTAATTTCAACAATAAATTAATCAGTTGTGTGTTTCTCCTCACCTGCCTCATGGAATCCACATCTTGAATAAGAAGAAAAGGCCAAGCATCTATCTTCTTAGGAGGCTAACAACAATAACTGGTTGCAATGACTTCTTCAAAGGCTAGTCCATTCTGAAGAGAATTGCTGACCTGAGGTGAATTCTACTCATTAATCCCCAGGAAGTTCCCCGTGTCTTGGTCATTAAGGTCTAATTGCTAGGTTAAGCTTAACTATATCAATATAATTGTGTGTCACTTGTGCTTTTTAAGTGAGAGGTTAATGGTCGTGCTCCACTAATTTAAGGCACATGGGATTTTGTTTTGCTCGTAAGATGCAGATTAGCGGGCTAGAGCTCCACCAGAGGAACAATATTATCGTAATGAGTCTGCACGTGGCCCCATGCTGACATTACAAGTCTCTTTGGGATGGCCTTGGGCAAAATACACACACAAGGAGTCATTTCAGAAGATGAGCAGGTGGAATAGATTGAGCAATTTGCTCTTACTGGTAATGGTCGTTTGGGGAAACGTGATTTTATTTTTGGTTCCCTTTTCCTTCCCTAGAGTTTTCTACGGCACTTTTTTTTAAAAAAAGTAACGGTAACAAATGATAAGTTAATTGTAGACACATTATCCAGCAGCTGTCAATAGCCATCTCATTCAACTCCAGCTTTGCAAGCAACTGCAACAAAGAACCGGATGCCAAGCATTGTTTTGTTTGGGCAGCTAAGTTTTCAGTTCATTGTGATAATGGCCAAAATTGAGGAGCATTTGGTAAATCATCTTTCTCAAGGCGTATACTAATATGTGAATGGATGATTCAAGGGACAGTGAAAGGTTGCCTGGATAGCCCAGTTGGTTAGAGTGTGGTGCTGATAACACCAAGGTTGCATGCTCGATCCCTGTATGGGACAGCTGCATATTCCTGCATTACAGGGGGTTGGACTAAATGATCCTTTGGGTCATTTCCAATGCTACAATTCTATAAGTGCTGGTAAAAAAATTTGCCGCATCCCTATTTGCTCCACCATCCTTCAGCCCAAGTATATGAAGGTTCTATTTCACATGGATTAAACCCTTTCTCCCTTCAAAGTTCCTTTGCCACCCTTTTGTCCCCCAAGCTAGTTTTTTCCAGAGTTGACTGGATTATTTAAAAAAGAATGGTAATTGCACATTGGTAGTAGTAGTAATAATAATAATAATAATAATAATAATAATAATAATATGCACCAAGTACATGGGTGAAAACTACTGGTGGTGACAAATTTCAATATTTCAGAACTACTCACATTTAAGTCCAAAATGCTCACTCCAGAATGCCCCAATTTATTTCAACGTGTATACCCTTTTTAAAATAACAGTTTTAAAGGCTTTGTAGCCCTGTAAACCCAGGGGTATCCACTGCCACAAGCATGGGAATTGTGGTTTCCAGTTCCACTCAGTTTCATAAGTTGTGCTGGTAGGCACTGGAACTTACAATTCCCATGCACCTCCTTGACAAAGCCCTTGAGAATGAGCCATATGCAGCTTCTGCTTTCTCCAGCCACCAAGATTGCCAACACATCCTCTTTTGCAAGAGGAAGTTTGCTTGGGGAAATGCCAGGTTGGCAGAGAAGTCTGGAGACAAGCTCCTCTGGGCTTGTGTACCACCACCACCCCGCAACATTTCTTAGTGGCATTTTATGAAAGTCTAAGTTTTCTCTGATAGCTCGTTTTTACAAAGTCTTCCCAGAAGTCTAAGTACAACGCAGCTTGCAAGAGAGGCATCTCATCCACAGTACCACTATGGGTGGCAGAACTTTTAGCCTCAATTGACTGAGTCAGGTTACCATGGTAGAGGGATTCAGCAGGCAGGAGTGTACTTGCTGCCAAAGGCTTGGTATGGAGAAGGAATGGGGAACCTAGTTCCTTCCAGATGTTGAACTCCTAACAATGGCCAGGGAGTTGTAGTCTAATAACATCTGGAGGATTGCAGGCTAGCCAGCCCCTGGTGAAGAGGATTATGCAGATGGAAGAGAAGGAGGTCTGAGAGCTACACATGGTGAGGAGCTGTGGAGAAAAGGAAGGAGCCACATTGGTTTGAAATAATCAGGCAAATTTGTGGCCTCAGATCTCTAGTAAGGATTATTAAGCACCATATTCATTTAAAATTCTGTATAAATATTTTTTAAAGGTGAGGATAAGAGACATCATCCCTTGCTGTGATCTTACCGGTGGAAATCAGCTAATCGTAAAAGATGGCCACAACTCAGCAAAGAGCAGTCTGCACACTTTTCTCCATGTGACTCTTGGCTACTGCATACATACAGCTCATACATAGCTCAGTTGGTTAGAACGTGGTGCTGATGATGCCAGGGTTGCAGGTTTGATCCCCATAGTGGGATAGCTGCATACTCCTGCATTGCAGGGGGTTGGACAAGAGGATCCTCAGGGTCCCTTCCAACTCTATGATTCTATCATTTGCAAGAAGGTGCTGCAGAGGAAAATGGGGGCAAGAATCTATTGACTCATGTATCTTGCTTGGGCATGCTGTGAGTTTTCCAGAAGACTGTGCGTACCACTTTGAATGCCCTCTTTCCCTGGCAGGTGATGAATGTTTGGTCATTAATAAAGCACACTTTTTTTGTATGTGTAAGGTCTCAGGTTCATTCCTTGATATATTCAGTTAAAAGAATCTTGTGTATTTAAGCTACAAAAGACCTGTAAGGCTGAGACCTTACAGCTGGTCAGAGTATGCCAATGGCCTCATCTACATGTGCTGTTTTTAAAAATAGCATAAAACGAATTCTTGTGAGCTGCATAAACACTGCAATGTAAGCCACTCTATATTTTACTGGGTTATTATAATTCTGCTTTTGTTTGGTTTTGCATAGCTAATCATGGCAAGGGGTAAATTGTGCTGCTGGATTTTGAGATTTCTGCAAGCGTTGCCCACATAATTTCAAACTAGTTTTTACCCTCATGAGGGCTAGAAAACCTTTTGAAAAAATGAAACCTGAGCTTCTCAGGAAGCTGATTTCCCTTCCTTCCCCGTATCGCTTCCTGCACTGCTGTGGAATAATAGCTTATACACATTTCTAATTAAAGAAGCAGCTCCTTATACCCGTTCTGTGAGCTGCTTTATAATTAGGAATGTGTCTATGCTATGATTCTGTGGATTGGGGTGTTTGTTTTTAATGACATCACTGCTGTATAAGTATAGGAATACATCTGCATTTCTGATATGTAGGTAGACCATGAAATGTCAATACATGTTTTATTTGAAAATTGTGCTAGACAATATTCTATCATTTTAATCAATCTGTTTTTCAGGATTATAATTTTTCTCTGAAAATAAATATGTATGCTCCGGTTTGCTACTTGTGCTTAAAAAACACACAATCTTTTTCCAGATTTGCCTGAGGCTGTTAAATAGCAACTAAGAGTATTATTAATGATTTACACAGTGAAAGCCTCCATTCATCTAGAAAATGAGCCCCTATGCAAGGCAAATAACTGTTGCAGGTGTGAGATTTTAGGATCAAAATACAAGGGTTATTGATTTTATAATAGCTATAATTAAGCAGTAATTGGGTAAATCTCTATGTTGTTATTGACTCAATCTCACTGGGGTAACTTCACACGAACAATCAACTCAAATAAAAGTAAATATAAATATTCAGACTGTAGATCTTAGCAGGTGTGTGGACTTGCGTGCTTCCAGTTCTATTACTCCGGAACAGATGGTGTGTTGCTGATTGTTTGCTTAGGACTTTTAAAGTTCTCAAAGGTGCAGTAATGGGTAGAGCTAGACAAAACGGAGGATGTAACATTGAAACCAGACATTACAGGCCTGTTTGGACGAAAATGGCTTCTAAAGTGATTTGACGGGAAAGTGACTGTGGGGGAAATGGGGGATGGGAGAAAACTAACAAAATTTAGGAAATGGGTAACTATTTCAGTTAAATTTTATATTTATAAACTTTTCAAATCAGGTCCGTTCGTGTTCCAAAGAATGTCTTCTAACAAAAATAAGCAACTCGCCCCAAAGACCAGCCAACATACCTGAGAACTGGAAAGTGGTGAATATGAGACCAATTTCTGAAAAGGGATCCAGTGAAGATGCTGGAAATTGAAGGACAGTTAGTTTTATGTGTCTTCCAGGAAAATGGATGGGGAGTATGGTTGAAGATAAACTGCAGAATATGTAGGTGCTGAAGCAGAATCAGCATGGCTTCTGAAAGGACAAGTCCTGTTCCATTAACCTATTAAGAGTTCTTTGAGAACGTCAACAAGCATATAGTCAGAGGTGATGCTGTTGGAATAGTGTTCCTTGAATTCCAAAAAGTACCCCACCAAAAACTCCTGAACAGGCTTACCAGGAATAAGAGGAGAGGTCCTCTTGTGCATCAGGAACTGGTTAAGTAGCAGGAAGTAGAGAGTAGGAATAAATAGACAGTTCTCCCAATGGAAGGATGTAGAAAGTGGCACCCATCAAGGGTTTGTTTTAGGACAACCGCTTTTTAACTTTAACAATCTAGAGTTGGGGGTGAGCAGTGAGGTAGCCAAGTTTGCCAACTGTCCTAAATTCTTCAGGGTTAAAACAAAGATGGATTGGGAAGAGCTCCAGAAGGATCTCTTGAAACTAAATTAAATGTGCATAAGATATGATCGTGCTGATTAATCAGCAAAAACCTCTAAGTTCTTTATATATGACAATATAAAATATTCAAAACAAATACAGATAAAAATCAAACTTTAAAAACAAATACAGATACAGTGGTGCCTCGCAAGACGAAATTAATTCGTTTTGCGAGTTTTTTCGTTATGTGAGTTTTTTCGTCTTGCGAAGCACCACTGTGTATTGACGGTTTCCCATAGGAATGCATTGGCGGTTTAAAAAAAAAGGCGCAAGACGTTTTCGTCTTGCGAAGCAAGCCCATAGGGAAATCCGTCTTGCAAAGCAACTCAGAAAACGAAAAACTCTTTCGTCTTTCGAGTTTTTCGTTTTCCGAGGCATTCGTCTTGCGAGGTACCACTGTATAATACACATCAGTATATGTAAAATCAGCAGTATATTGAAACAATTTCTTAAGTTAGCTTTCTGTCCCAACAATAAGTTTTATTGCCTTATCCCCAGTCGTATGAGCCTCCATCTCCAGCAGGCGGCACCCCCCGTAACTCTCTCCACCGCCGGTGCCCCCACCTGGGATGCGCATTGCGGTTGGCACACCCCCCTGGGATGCGCAGCACCGCTGCTAGCTCCTCCTCTGCTTGTCCCTATGGGCATGGTGTGGCACGCCCCATCCCTAGCCCCTATGGGGACCGCGCGGCGCGGCGTGTCGAGTCCCTATGGGTGGTTCGCCCTGCTCCTGGGTGCACCACCCCAGGTGCCCACAAGGCTTCCTCTGCCACTGTTTGTGGTACAGCTCAGAAATATGCTCTGTTATTTGTGTCTTAGGCTGGAGTAATACTATGAAGTGGTCGTGCGGTATGCACACGTGTGTGTGTGTGTGTGTGTGTGTGTGTGTGTGTTAGCAGTGAAGGCCCAGCGTCTTCCCTGATCAAGAACATCTCCATGTGGAATAGATCATCTTCACTCTGCCAGCAAATCAGCTTCTGGGGAAGGGATGCACACAATACTTGAACTCCTCACTTGCCCTTCAAACAGGAAGTTTTTATTGGCAGGGTTGATTCATTCAGCAGATGCGCCAGGGGCAGCCTGCCCCGTTTTACCACCTGAGGCAAAACAGTAAGGTGCTCCACCCATGCCCCCCCCCCCAAGCCTTGCTTACCAGAGTCATGTGGCCACAGTAGTAGTTTCTGGGTTCCAGCAGTGGCCCACTACCACCACAGGAGAAGTGAGAGAACCTGGAAACCAGCACTGCAGCTGCTTCTCTTGCAAAGGCAGGGTCAAGACATGGGGGGGACGGGACGAGGAGCTAGATATGCCCCCTTCCACGTTTCTGAGCGGATTGCAGACGTAATAATTCAGCCGGGCTCTTTGTGCTGTTGAAAATGAATCAAAAAGCTGCAACCAAGGAAGCTCTTCGAATCCAACAGTTTTAATTTGTCTATCAATTTAAACAATGCATGATGAAATTGGGATCTTCCCCATCACACAGCCTTTGCTCATGAAGGGATGTATACCAGTTACTGGCAGTGGTTTAGTATGTGTGTGGGACAGCACAGGGGATGGTTGCCCCAGGTGGAGAATTGTTAGGGGTGCAAAATTTTCAACACCCAGTGCAATATAGGTGCAACCCCATAGTCACCTTTGACCAGACTTAACCATCCAGGGGTCCTTTACCTTTTACCTTTATAACTGTGGTGCTGTAGTCTAAACCACTGAGGCTCTTGGGCTTGCCAATCAGAAGGTCAGCAGTTCGAATCCCCGCGACGGGGTGAGCTCCCGTTGCTCTGTCCCAGATCCTGCCAGCCTAGCAGTTCGAAAGCATGTCAAAGTGCAAGTAGATATGGTAAATAGGTACCACTGTGGTGGGAAGGTAAACAGTGTTTCCGTGCACTCTGGTTTCCGCCACAGTGTTCCATTGCACCAGAAGCAGTTTAGTCATGCTGGCCACATGATTCAGAAAGCTGTCTGTGGACTAACACCGGCTCCCTCAGCCTGAAAGCGAGATGAGCACCGCAACCCCATAGTCTTCCTTTGACTGGACTTAACCTTCCAGGGGTGCTTTACTTTTTACCTTTATAGCTGTGTGCTTCCATTACTGGGCTTCATTGAAAACCGCTTATCCATGTGAAACAGGAAGTGGCCTCTCCAAACAATGGAGCGACTTTTCATTCCTTATCTCAGTGGCTGCAATCTCCTGTGTGACACGGGCACCGTTAGGCAGTTGAATGTGTATCCTCACTCTGTCTGTTGCCCTTAGAATTCACTTGCAGGCTCACTAAAGGCATCTTGTCGGCTGCTGGGCTAGACAGGCCTTGAGGGCGAATCCAGCTGTGTTCTTCTTATGTTCTCTAAAGGGGAAATGAACAAATGAGTATAATAAAAGATTAGTGCCCTGAACTGCAAAATGATTGGCCAAACGGCAAATTTAGCAATGGAGTTCAGTTTGTAAACTTACGACCCTTATCAGAGATTTAACTAAAGTTAATGACCAAAGGAAAAGAACTTGCTCTTTCTTCTCTCACCAGAGCCCTATTTTTACTGAAGAAATAATTCTCTCCAGCTGTCAGTAGATGTCCTCAGTGCCACACTTTATCATCGTACTTGCCTACTCACAACAGCTCTGTCCTCAAATTACAGTTTCCCTGGTTTTTGTGTTTCACATTTCACTCCTTGTAATTAGCCAGAGTACCTTCAAATCATGGCTCATGGAGGTTCCTTTCAGGTGTCAAAAAGCCCAATGGAATTAGCAAGGTGCTCGGAAAGATATATATATTGCACAACATGAGCAACTCTGGGACTTGTCTGATTGGCACCAATGAGCAAAAGGGCAAGGCAACAGAGAGGTGGAAGCATACATGGGCTGAAGTAGGAATGAAAAGGGCACGTCAGTTGGATTGAAGCATTGTGGGTAGTCTCGTGTTTACCCTCTGCAACTTTCTCAAACTGCTGCTTGGGAATTTTTTGAAAGTTTGGGTCAGGAGACTTTGGAAACAAGAACTGAGGATAAGACAAGGCTGAGAATGAGTGGTGGTGGGAGGTTGAGGGGGGCACTTATATCAGCTAAATTAAGATGCCTTTCAAGGGGGAAAATGGGATTCTAGCAGAAATAATTTCTGTTTCTACAAAACCACTCCTCTTGCACTTCTGTGGGGTGCTTTTAAATTTGGAATAACTTTATTTGAGTTCTCTCTCCTTACCCTGAACTCTGTTTTCGTCTCTGAACTGGGACTGTGGAGCTGAAGTGGGGCACACTTTGCTTTCTTCCACAAGTTAGGAGCCACTGGGAGTTAGTACCTCCTGCCACCTAAGAAGATCATCACATCAAGAGGAAAGACTAGACTGGCTCCATCCATTATAGAACCTACAAGTGTCCCTATTTCCCAGGGACAGTCCTGAATTTACAGAAGCCATCCCAGTTTCTCATTTGATCCAGGAATGTCCCGCTTTTCCTTAGGACATCCCTATTTTCATCGGAGAAATGTTGGAGGGTATGCTATTGGCCAGTGAAGAGGCAGTTGCAGGGAGTTTGCTTCCTCCTCCCAGGGCTCCCAGTTGCATGGGGAACCCTTTTCTATGCTTGTGGGAGAATGGGGGTGAGGGATGGAGGTTGTGCTGCAACCTCTGGCATCAGCTGGCATTTCTGCTCCTCTCCTCCTTCAAAATAAACACATAGCAGCCTCTGCACACTTGAGCTTGTCATTTTCCCAATTGCTAATGCTGCTGACACAACCCAGGCGAGGTTTCATCGCTTTGGACTGAGAGCGCTAAGGGTAGATTAGTCGTGTTTTGGCAGTGCATCCACTACAGTCAGAAATGAAGTGTCCCTGAAAAAATACAGACACCTGCCTACCTGCTCTAGGAGTGGGAAGGTGCAAAACTCTGCATTCACAGTCCTATCGCTGTGAACTGGTAGAAACCAGCATGGACTGGCCTTTTCTTACAGGTTTTGGGAACAGAACAGATTCACAATGACAGCAGTCCACCCCCCGCCCTTATGACAGTTTCATCTGTTGAAATGATCTTCCGAAAACTGCAGTTTGGGGTGAGGAGAAAGAGAATATTTTCAGTGCTTCCTCTAATTGTCTCTGGTGATCTATCTGAGGTTTTATAATGAACAAGTTTTAGTGAACTGAATACATGTCTTGAAATGCAACCCCTGGGCACACTTGAAATGATTCTCTGCTTCAATCATACACGGGATGTTTGCATAACAGCAAGTAATTTGTTTTTTTAAAAAATAATAATAATAATAAAAAATAACACTGCTCTTTGTTTTTTGGCAAAATTGCCTATAGATGGCTCCCCTTTCCCTCTGTTTCTGAGATCCATTGATCCCCCAAAATGTGTACATGCTATTTTTGCTTAGAGAAGCAGAGTCGTTCCCCCCTCCCCATTTAGGAAATAGCTTCCCCTTGGAAATGGAATTAGGGGTTTGTTGTCATGGCAACAAAGATTTCAGCACTTCTGTTTCCTACAACATATATCTCTCTGGGTTGCTGCAATTCTAGTGCTTATCAGTGTTTTATCCATTGTGAGTGAGCTTGGTGGTGCTGACATGTAGAACAAACTTCAAAGCAGTGACCTAAGTTATTCTCTGTGGATCAGAGCAGCTGTCACTATATCCCAATTATATGGTTTTCTTTTAGCATTGTGTCCAGTTCTTGAACAAAGTATCATTAAACTATCAAGCTTGCAGTTGTTGCTTTGAAAAGTGATCTCGATGTAAAAATGAACATAATGCCTTTGTGTACAGAGGTGGGTAGGGAAACTGATTGGCTAGAACAACCAGTAAATATTGATAAATAGCGACACAAAGCTTGCCTGGGAGGCGGAATAGGATAATGATGAAGACATGGGCAGCAAACTTCAAAGAATGAGAGGTGCCCACTTAAATCCTGTATTTGAAAATGTAGCAATTATATAGAGAACACAGACATAATCCATGACTACTTCCCGTGGTGTCGTCAGAGTAGTGATTCTGAAATTTTGTAGGCCATTTGACATGGCAATTGTGTAGTCCATGGTTCCATGAGTGCTTCTTGCAGTGCTTCTGTGTGCATAATTTGTCAAAGGCACGTATTTGTCACAGGCCCCCTCTGCACTGTACATTTAAAGAAACAACTGTACATTTAAAGCAACAACAAATAGCCATGACTGTCCCACTGCAAAAATCCTGGGAACTGTAGTTTGTTCAGCATGCTGAGAGTTGCTTTTGTTGTTGTTTAGTCGTTTAGTCGTGTTCAACTCTTCGTGACCCCATGGATCAGAGCACGCCAGGCACTCCTGTCTTCCACTGCCTCCCGCAGATTGGTCAAACTCATGTTCGTAGCTTTGAGAACACTGTCCAACCATCTCATCCTCTGTCATCCCCTTCATCTTGTGCCCTCCATCTTTCCCAACATCAGGGTCTTTTCCAGGGAGTCTTCTCTTCTCATGAGGTGGCCAAAGTACTGGAGCCTCAGCTTCATGATCTGCTAGGTGATCCTTAATCCCCTCATAGAGCTACAGTTCTCAATTCCCTGGGAAGAGGGATTGACGGTCCAACTATTCTGGGAATTGTAGCTAGGAGAGGGGAATAGCAGTGGCACAACCTGGGGTCTCCAATTTCAGTGGCACCCTGTGAAACACCAAAGTTTGGCTCTCCCTGCCTCTCACCTTCCATTCTATCTCATAGCTGCAGCACCCCGGGCGCCCCCGCCCCAAAGGCTCCATGCCTATGCAACCAAACCGGTCACATTCTCCTAAATTCATCTCTGGGAATAGGGTTCTCTTAGGAACTCTAAGCACCCTTAACTACAGTTCTCAGAATTCTTTGGGAGGGGAAGCCATGACAGTTTAAAGCGGCATGATACTGCTTAAATACATTCTGAAGATGGGGATTTGTACACCAGGAGGTTTGTCAGGCGGCCCAGATAAGCGAAAGTTCTCTGCGGACAACTCTACAGCATACTTCACGCATTTGCCCTTCGTGCTTTAGATCTGTTGAAGGAAACACCAGTTTAACATTGGTGCTGTGTGGTAAACAACTCAGTCATTTTACATGGTGTGTGAAGAGATTGTCTTGAGGCAGACCTTAGCCAAGTGCCAAAATTTGATAGCGGAACCACAAGCTCTTTACAGACCTCCGTGATGGTAGTGTGGAAGGATGATCCCACAGCTATCCTAGATGAGATTCTGTGTTGCCCAGCTTGCCTGCCTGCTAATATTTGGGGGGAAACTAGACCAAACTGCAACCGAGTGTTCAGAGAAAAACAAACTTCACTTGCAGAATCTTTAACCTATTTTTAGAGTTCAGCCTATTAAATGTATGAAATAATGTTATGTGATTCATCCTGAATCACATCATTCCAAAGGGCCCTGAAGTTCCATGGAATAGCAGAGATTTGGATATATTTATCTTGTTTCATGTTGTCATGTTAGGGAATGAGCATGTTTTAAAGGCCAGAGAGTAGGCAAATTCTAGTATTTCCTGCTATTTCAACATGGCCTTTTTACTTCAAAAGAACATCAACCTCTATCCAGCATTTCTTTAGCTGTGCATAAAACAATACAGTGGTACCTCAGGTTAAGAACTTAATTTGTTCTGGAGGTCCATTCTTAATCTGAAACTGTTCTTAACCTGAAGCACCACTTTAGCTAATGGGGCCTCCTGCTGCCCCTGCGCCGGTGCTGCATGATTTCTGTTCTCATCCTGAAGCAAAGTTCTTAACCCAAGGTAATATTTCTGGGTTAGCGGAGTCTGTAACCTGAAGCTTATGTAACCTGAAGCGTATGTAACCCAAGGTACCACTGTATCAAGGAGGGGAGGCTGTGTCTGCAACTACAGGAATCCAGATCGCACTTTGTCGTATGGCTCCTTCTTTCTGGGTGTTTCCTCCTCCCACGTTGCTCACTTGCGCCGTTCCATCCTCTTGAATGGAAAAGGGTTTTAACTCGGTGGTAGAACATCTGCTTTGCATGCAGAAGGTCCCAGGTATAATCTTCTGCATCTCCAGGTAGAGAGCCACTGCCAGTCAGTTTAGACCAGATGTGGGGAGGGACAGTCCCAGAATTATGAAAGCCATCCTGGCTTTTGATTTGATCCTGGAACATCCCTCTTTCCCCCACCAGCACCACTGTCAGTGAGCTTAGGGAAGAGGATGAGCTGGCGTTGTCCTGAGCATCCCGTTGCCTCTCCATAGCAGCCACTGCCAGCCAAGGGATGCGGGTGGCACTGTGGTCTAAACCACTGAGCCTCTTGGGCTTGCCGATCAGAAGGTCGGTGGTTCGAATCCCCATGACGGGGTGAGCTCCCGTTGCTCTGTCCCAGCTCCTGCCAACCTAGCAGTTCGAAAGCATGCCAGTGCAAGTAAACAGATACCGCTGCGGTGGGAAGGTAAACGGTGTTTCCGTGTGCTCTGGATTCTGTCATGGTGTTCCATCGCACCAGAAGCAGTTTAGTCATGCTGGCCACATGACCCGGCAAGCTGTCTGTGGACAAACGCCGGCTCCCTCGGCCTGAAAGCGAGATGAGGCCCATAACCCCATAACTGCCTTTGACTGGATTGAACTGTCCAGGGTTCCTTTAGCTTTACCTTTTACTACTGGCCTCCTCCCTTGGGCAGCTCATAGCAGCTGCAGGAGAGTGGGCAAGGAGGAGGAGAGGCTGCTCCCAGCAAGTCTTGACATGCCAGCTTTAAGGGGCAGGCAGAGGGCAGGGCCGCCCTGGGCAAGAAGGGGGAGCAGAGTATGATGCATCGTGATTTTAAAAAAATGCTTTGTGCACTCATGTCTAATCTTCCTCATTTCTAAAATCTACTGTATTTTTTGCCCCATAGGACGAACCGCCCCATAGGACGCACCTAGTTTTTTTTTTGGGGGGGGGGAAATAAAGAAAAAAAATTTATTTCCCCCCAGGCATGGGGCTGGCGCGGGGGAAGGCTGAGCTTCCCCCGACCCCAGCCCTGAGAACACCCTGCTATCCGCAAGCCTAGGGAGCCTGGCGGGAAGTCGCACCTGTCTCCCCAGGCTTGCGGAGAGCTGCGCGGAGAGCTGCGCGAAGCCCGGGCGCGCTCTTCAGCGCGCCCCAGGCTTCGTAATGCAGGCAGCTCTGCACAGCCCTCGGGAGACCGGTGTGACTTTGCGCCGGGCTCCCAAGGGTTGCGCAGAGCTGCGCGAAGCCCGGGACTGCAGGCAGCTCTGCGCAACCCTCGGGAGACCAGCGCGAAGTTGCGCCGGTCTCCCGAGGGTTGCGCAGAGCTTCCTGAAGCCTGCATTCGCCCCATAGGATGCACACACATTTCCCCTTCATTTTTGGAGGGGAAAAAGTGCGTCCTATAGGGTGAAAAATACGGCATTTATTGGTGTGTGTTCTCCTTTTTGTACATCTACCAAATAATAAAATAAAATAAAATTGGGATTAAGTTGTTTTCTCAGGATGGCAGACAGTGTGTGTGTTGTGTCCTGTTGGAGTAAACAGGGGTGGCAATCGCCTTCTTGTGATAGGAAATGCTCTGCAGGCAGGGGAGATGACCAAAAATGGGGGTTGGGAGTGAGAAATGTCACTATTTTCATCTGAGGAATGTTGGGTGGTACGTGAACAGGAAAGCCGGTTATGCTTCCTATGACATATAAATCCAGGATCGTGTTGTTTCTCCGTACAATCCAGGATCACTTACAAATTTGGAAGGAAGACACCAGGATCCCACATTCAGATCCCATGAGAAGCCAAGACGCCCTAGTTTGTTTCTCCCCAACACACCAGGGAAAGAATGATGTGGGGGTGACTGGCCAGTGAACACCATACATGCTGCTCTTTCCAAATCAAACACGCTAAGCCAGCAACCGTGGCATCTTGTGACATGCAGTTGTGACCCCTAAGTTCTACGAGAACAACTAGGATGCATCAGAATTATCTAACTTCAGCAGATATTGTTGTGGTGAGAAGGCCAATGGAGACAGAACTTAATGCAGAAGAACAGAGGCTTTGATATTTTGCAAGTTATTGCATTAAATCTTAATAAGAAAATGTTTAAAGGTTATATAGTGGGTTGTTTTACAATGCCCTAGTGGTTGTGAGTTATACCTGTGCTTTTGCACTCATTGCACGAAACACTGGAAGGTGAAAGCAACTTTGCTTCTTAGCAGTCAGGTAGTCTATTTGCATCCAAGGTTATTATATGGGTTGTAAACAGCCATTTCCCTCATGCCAAAATGTGTTGCTGAGCGAGTTCCATCATGCCCCATCGCTACACTGATTCAGGTGGTTGGCGAAGACCTGGCCTTTAAAAAAAAAAATGTCAAATTTAACAAAGAAACAACAAATAACAAAGATAGATTTTTTTAAAAAAAGTTGGGGGGACGACACACACCCGACAATAACAATACACACTATGAGTTCATTTGAGACTGTAATAGCCACAAGCTTTTCCTTCTAAAATTAAACATATAAATCAATATAAGCCCCCTAGATGTCCAAACAGGTATCCACACAGAATTGGTATTTATTAAAAATATATATGTTGAAATGCAGCAAGGGTGGTAAGGTCCTCAGACCATTGCATAATGGATGGTGGGTATTGATTCTTTCAGGCTCAAAGTGCAAGTCTCTTGTCAACCATAAGAGATTCCAACATCCACATTTGTTGTGCTGCTATTAATTCCTGTACTGTAGAAATATAGTTCAAAAGTACGTGAGCATCTGGCAATGCTGAAGATTTTGCTAGTACACAATTCATATGCGTAACAATTTCAGGCTAGGATGAATATATCTCCAGATACATCATATGCCTCAATGAGGCCTTTTTAGCATGAGACCTTCATCATATAATTATTAGACAGTGCCTTCCAGAACAAGCATTGTGGACTCAAATTGAGACTGGTGGATCAGTATTTCATCCATCCATCCATCCATTTAATTTATATACCACCCTTCATCCATGGATCATAGGGCAGTTTACAGTATAAAAACCACAAAAATATTTAACATACAAACCCACCCCCACATTTCGACTCTAGAGAAATGTTCTGTGTAGATTCCCAGACAATTTCCCATTGTTTAGGTTGTACAGCACATTCTAATTCCCTGTTCCAGAACTCTCTTAAGTTCTGAATAAGCAGCAGTCATGGTTTCAGCTTTATTAGGAGATCCAATAATTCACTTAAATAATTCAGGAGATACTGAAGCACTCAAAGCAGGTGTTCCATAAACAGACATTGTAATAGGCGTTGTCATTGACAATATTGCCATTCAGCATTCGCTAGTAAATGATATTTAAACCACAATATGGAAAATGGCCAAAAAAAAAAAAAAAAAATACATCTGGAACTATGAGCTGATCTAATGTATATATCCCACAATCATTCCTTCTACAAAAAGCTGTCTCCCTATCCTCAAATCTGGATTACCCCATAAAGTGATATTTTCCCTAGCATATGGGTTGAATTGTAATTGATCAGACAAGATACACTATGTCACTCTAGTTGCAAAAATTGCAGGTGGTATAGGTCCTTTCCCTGACCAAACTGCGGGAGGCAGTGGAAAACAGAAGTGCCTGGCGTGCTCTGGTCCATGGGGTCACGAAGAGTCGGACACGACTAAACGACTAAACAACAACAACAGCAGCAATAGGTCCTTTCCTTTTATGTACTTAAAAGCTAGTTATCCTGGGAAGGGTTTTCATGCAATCACCTCTAAAATTACTATGCTGTGATATTAATAGGAGAAGGAACTTGCCCATTGTTTGTGTTAAAAGATATGCCTTGTGGTATAAGCGAACATCTAGAAAATGAAATTCTTCTTCCTATACGGGTAGTTGCATTCTCTCTAGTGAGAAGTGAAGAGGAGAGTTGTCCCACTGATCTTTGAAAAATATATTCACTACACTGAAATATCATCACACTACTTCAAATGGTTGGTGAAGAATCCCCCCCAGCAGTGTATATTTTGCTGGTTCCCTTCCATGTTAAGTTTATGCTGCTAGAATTTGTTCAACACTTTTCATATTGCTTGCCTCCAGGCTGCCCATATTTTGCAGGAAGGATTCAGTTGCATAGGTTTGTGCAATTAAAGTGGATTAAAGCACTCTGACGCAACAAATCCACACAAAAAACCAACAACCCAGACTGACTTTTTGTGGTTAGGAAAGTGACAGATAAATGTACGTATAACCACCATGTAAGCAAATCCCAATGAACTCAGGATGAATGCTCATTGTCACATGTTTGTGAGAGCAAGCAAATCAGAGTGAATGCTCCATAAAACTGGACATTGTCTAACCTCCTCATAAGTGTGTTGCAAGCAAATCAAGACAAATCTGCAATAAACAGGAAGAGCACATTGTTACCTTATTAGTTTCAGTGCACATTAGTTTTTGTTTCCAAGGAATTATGTTTCGTTTCTTCTGTTTTTATTTTTGTCTGTTTGGAGAAACAATTCATATTATTTCTTTAAAATAATAATATTAATAATGGTGATGTGTTTTCTTCCAAATCATTTTTTACCGATACGCAAAATTCTGCAGTCAATTGTTTCATCGGTTCACTAAGATTCCTTTAACCAAAATAAAAAATTCCTTCCAGTAGCACCTTAAAGGTAAAGGTAAAGGGACCCCTGACCATTAGGTCCAGTCATGACCGACTCTGGGGTTGCGGCGCTCATCTCGCTTTATTGTCCAAGGGAGCTGGCGTACAGCTTTCGGGTCATGTGGCCAGCATGACTAAGCCGCTTCTGGCGAACCAGAGCAGCGCACGGAAATGCCGTTTACCTTCCCGCTGGAGCGGTACCTATTTATCTACTTGCACTTTGACGTGCTTTTGAACTGCTAGGTTGGCAGGAGCTGGGACCGAGCAACAGGAGCTCACCCTGTTGCGGGGATTCAAACTGCCGACCTTTTGATCGGCAAGTCCTAGGCTCTGTGGTTTAACCCACAGTGCCACCCGTGTCCCTTTCTGCCACCCGCATCCCTTTTAGAGTTGGTCTCTAAGGTGCTACTGGAAGGAATTTTTTTATTTTGTTTTGACTATGGCAGACCAACACGGCTACCTACCTGTAACTATTCCTTTAAACCAGTCCGAGTCTGCAAGCCAGGCACCACTTAACTGGAGTAAGCCCCATTAAAGTCAACAAGACTTACTTCTTAGTAGACATGGTTAGGCTTGTGCTGTGATGTTTAGCTTCGTCTCTGAACATCAGTTGACCTCCGCTTTTCTTTGTTTACTGTCAATGCCTATGCTTATAATCAGTTGCCTGTTCTAAGTTTAGAATACCTGTGCCTCATTAACTGCTCTGAGTGCTTCTTGCTCATCTAATGGTGCATGAAGAACGTTTCTCCCCATGACGGAGGTGAGAGAGCATCTTGGTCTTGTTAGAGGCTGAAGTAGGTTTACAGGCTGATGATGCTTCAGTTATAATTGTTTTTGGAGCAATTTGCCCTTTAGTTCTTCCTTCTCTGAAAATAGCGGGGGGGGGGGCGGGGGGAGAGAGAAAATACATTTTTTAAAAGGCAATAAAGAAAAACAAGTTGAGGGAAGTGTCTTTTCTATTTTAATACTTTCTAATCTTTTGAATGTGAAAGCTGTATTATTATTATTATTATTATTTAAAATTTATAACCCGCCCTGCGAAAGCTGGAGAATGATGATTTCAATTAACCCAATGCCTTTGTAACATGTGTTGGGGGGCGTTATTGGGTTGTTTTGTTTTTTTATTATGTATTGTGTGCTTTTAATATTGCGATTTTAAGTTGCAACCGCCCTGAGACCTGCAGGTATAGGGGCAGTATACAAATTTAATCAATAATAGTAATAATTTATAACTTGCCTTTCCTTCCCAAGGAGCCCAGGGCAGCAAAATGTTTAACAACAAATATCATTTAAAAACTCCCTTAAAAAATCATTCTATCAAACCCTTTGTTTTTGTGCCTCTTTTCTTGCAGCATGTGGATTCAAATCAGAATACCAAGTCATGATATTCACAGTTTTTGCACGCACACTTTACAGGTATAAATGAATGGAAAGAAGAGATGGAAAATGTCCTGCTGGTAAGCTAGTGCAGGGGAACAGGGGTTTGGCGAAACTTTATATAAAGACTGTAATTTAAAGACTGTAATCTGCTCCTGAACAACTTGTGACTTTACAGCCATGGAGCGTAGCCGACCAGGTGCTTGAAAACACTTGGATTTCTACCATTCAAGGCAGAGATGAAAAACAGGAAGTTTATCAAGCCCCTACTGAGCCAGCATGTATGGGTTCAAATTGGGCAGGCGGGTTGTAAATCAAGTGTATTCCAGTGTGATGCAACAGTCGAGGCGTTTGTCCTACATTCGGAGGTGTTTGTTTGCCATGAATGAAAAATCGAGTCAAATAGGAACCATTCAATTCAGTTTCCATTGGTTCTGAAATAAGAAATGGAAACTCTTTCGTCATTCACGTCTATACTAAGTTTCATATGAATGGCTGGGCTTATCTTTCTGTGGTGGCAACGGCAAAGCTGAATTGGGGAAAATGTTGCTGAAGCTCGTATTTTATTTTCTTAGAATGCCCTGATATTTGCGTGTCCGGCTAGCTGTGAAATCCAACGCATGCTTTTCGATTTTCAGAAAGCAAAAATGGGACCCTGAATGTGGACAACGCCCCAAGTTAGGGGTGACACCGCCCGAAAGTGATATGTTCCAGAAGTATGGCACGACATGAGAAGATACAATATGGTAGTTCGCAAACTGGAACAGTCACTTCCAGGTTTGCGGCGTTCAGGAGCCAAAACGTTTGAGAACTAAGCTGTTCAAAAACCAAGGTACAATTGTAGAGTCTTCTTGCTTCATTGGAAATGATGCACCTGGAATTGGAGTTCAGAAATGTGAAACAAAGAGTACAGAGGAAAGCATGTAGGGGCAGTTTTTGTGTCAGGGATGCCTCCACCTGAATTTTGGAGACAGGAGCAAAGGCTGTTGCATAACAGCTAGATATCTTTGCGTAAGAGTATCTCATAAAAAAGGGATGCGGGTGGCGCTGTGGGTTAAACCACAGAGCCTAGGACTTGCCGATCAGAAGGTCGGCGGTTCAAATCCCCGCGATGGGGTGAGCTCCCGTTGCTCGGTCCCTGCTCCTGCCAACCTAGCAGTTCGAAAGCACGTCACAGTGCAAGTAGATAAAGAGGTACCGCTCAGGCGAGAAGGTAAAAGGTGCTTCCGTGTGCTTCTCTGGTTCCGCCAGAAGTGACTTAGTGATGCTGGCCACATGATCCAGAAGCTGTACGCTGGCTCTCTCTGCCAGTAAAGCGAGATGAGCGCCGCAACCCCAGAGTCGGCCACAACTGGACCTAACGGTCAGGGGTCCCTTTACTTTACCTTTATCTCATAAAAAGGAAGGTGGGGAACATGTGGCTCTCTAGATATTGTTGAATTTTAGCTCCCATCAGCCGTAACCAGCATGGCCCATGGCCAAAGGTGATAAGGGCTGTAGTCCAACAACATCTGGGAGCCACAGGTTCCCTACTCACATATTAAAACTGTTTTATTTAATGGCTTCTCACTGCAGGCTCCTGGAGTATTTTTATGGGGCTATAATAGCAACGGAATAAATAATGCATTGAGCTCATCAATAAAGCTACATATCAACCTCAGCAATTTGTAACATTGGGTATTTTTATTTGTTTAGAATATTTGTATCTCCCCTACCAAGCAAGAGTTCACAAGACAGCTCTGTAGAATGTCTGATGGTTGCCCGATGATAGCTATGCCTCCTGACTGCTAAACATAATGTGTGAGTTATTTCTTACACTTAAGAAAAGGCAGATTAAGAAATGTGGGGCTAGATGGGTTCTATTTCTTTATGCAACTGATTCCACGAATGAGGGTTATGCAATTTTGGAACATAATCTTTGCATCGGCACTTGAAAAAAAGAAGACGAGAGAATTAGGACCAGATTGTGTTAACTTAAGTTTGAGTGCTGCTTTGCGACAAGTTCTGCAAGTAAAAACCAAAGAAGCTGAAAGCACAAACCAATTCACTTAGGATTCAATTTCTGTTGCACAAAGTAAGATATCATTTGTAGCACAATGTGATGCATCTTCTGAGCTGACAGAAGGACCAGAAGCCATTAAAAGCATATAAAAATAGGCATTTCAGAGAGATCTCACTGCGTGCATTAAGTATGTTATTTAACACAATCCTGAAGGCTTCTACAATAAGGGCATTTACACAGGATGTGGTTGCCATGTTGAAGCCACTTTAAATTGCCTCCTGCAGTAATGGGTTCTGTGTGGCAAGCTACCTGCATCCAAGCTCACCCAGGGATAGCTGTGGGTGGGATTCCTGCATTTCAGGGGGTTGGACTAAATGATCCTTGGGATCCCTTCCAACTCTACAACTCTGTGATTCCATGATTCTAATGGGTTGCCATGTGATACGGGGATCTGTCCCATATCTTACAGAAATGATTTGGTCTCAAAAACTACCTCAGAATTTCTTCAGCAAGTGTTAATGTCAACTACAACTTGATATATTCTGAATATTCAAGTAGTCACTGAATCATCAGTATTTGACACCAGGTGACATTTGATTTCAGTACTCGACAGCCTTTTATCATCGATTTGCAGTGATATTTAGCACTGGACTGTGGAACAGGTGGCATGCAATGATATTTAGTATGTGACAGCCCCAGACAGACAACATGCAATTGTATATATATATATATTATTTGACAGTTGGGAGATTGAAAGCTACCCTATTAAGCACCTGCCAAACACAAAACAATCAGAAAGTGGCACTTCCAAAATTCAAGCTTGAAACCTAAATGCAGAAATTAGGAATTCTTTTTATAACTTTGTTAATTTATTAAACTTGGTGAAATTTGACTCCGGCTCCATTTTTTACAATATGGATGTGATAATGCTTTTTGCAGTTCTCATTTTATGAAAGTTCTTCTTATAGAATCATAGAATTGTAGAGTTGGAAGGGACCTCAAGGGTCATCTAGTCCAACCCCCGCAATCTCAACTAAAGCATCCATGACAGATGACCATCCAATCTCTGCTTAAAAACCTCTAGTGAAGGAGAGCCCAATGCCTCCCAAGGGAGTCTGTTGCTTGTCTAGACCCCGCAACCACCCCCTCGTTGAAGAATAAAACACACCAGGACACAGATATTAGGTTAATGTTATTGGGCAAATTTTGGCTACAACTTTATTGATTACAGAATGTGAGCGGTAATTGGCTTAGGCATTGAGTGGACCAGACTATATCTGACTCCTGCCCCTTGTGCAGGGGGTCCGGTAAGGGTAAATGAAATATACTCGGAGCTGAGTGTGGATTTCATGCTCTTTATTCAGCTTATAGTAGTTAGGAATGGAATTTCCCCCGAAATGTCTGCTTTATATACATTATTTACACAATGGACCCCATGTGATTGGCTAGTTCCAGGATTCTCCTGTAGGCCAATCGGGTTGTGGATTCACTTCCACCTGGTGTTGGATTGGGTGGCTCCTGCGGACCAATGCATTCTGGATCCTATTGTTCTAGGACCAATCAGACTGCAATTTGGATCCCATTCAACTCAGTGCATAACAGTAAACCACCAGAAGGGGGAGCCCCATCGATGCAGACAAAGTCGAGCTCCCCCACGTGTTCCCGGCAGGGTCGTGTCATGGCCCTAGCCCCGCCCTGGGCTTCAGACAAGATCCACGCCCCCGGATCCCTTTAACGGAATACCCTTAAGCTTGGAGGGGCAGGTGATGGCCACACCTCCCCTCCCCCATTAAAAGGTCAAACAATGCCTAACCGCAGAACCTCACAAAGTTGTGACAATTGCTACGAGGTAGGCGAAAACCAAATGGCCCATGCCATTTTGCCAAGTGGAAAAATTCCTACCAAGCCCCTCAACGGCGACCAACTGAGGTCCATAGGAAGGCCAATGAAAACCTGCAAAAGGGAGGGAGGGCGGGAGATTGAGGAAGCGAGCCAAGAGGAAGCCCCCCGGCTAGCACCCTCACTTAAATGGTCCTGGCCATGCCCCCACCAGCCGGCTGATTGGCTGGCTGTGTGCTGATGTGGCTGGGATCCCCAGGGCAAATGTGGAACTTCGTCCCCCGCCCCTGGGGGGAGTGGGTGACTACGTGGTCCACCGCAACTCCTCCCCACTAGGAAGTGGAGCGGATTTCCTGGCAGCTCTTACTTCATGAAGTAACTTTTAAAGTCCTTTTCAAATAATACCCCGCAAAGCACCTGCATTTAGCTTCTGTTCATTTCATACAGAATTTGGAATAATGGCAGGGGGGTGGACTAGATGATCCCCCAGTCCCTTCCAGCTCTGCAATTCTAGGAAAGCTGCATTGATTCGGAACACCTAGCACTAAGCTGAGGCTTTCTAACAGAAAGAGGTTCCTCCCCAGGGCTTGTGCAATGAAACAACCATGAATTGTTGATCGAATCGGCCCCTTTCCTTTAAATTATGCTGAGTGGTGGTGCGAAAGTAAGAAAAACCTCAAATGACAAACAGCAGGCTACAAGGACTCAGCATCGCTTTTCATTTCTTTGCTTTTGTCAGTGTTTGTCAAAAAGCTTTAATGGTTTCCAAAACCATTTATTCCTTCCATTACTGGCTTTTTCAAAACCTCATAATATTTAAAACACTTACCGTAATTTCATTTCTTAAAAGAACATCATGCAGGTATATAATTAGCGTGGGATCAAACTGGATTCCCCCCCCCCCCCCGCCTGTAAAATACAGCTGCAATCAGCTGAAATGCCAGCTAAGGCTGTAATCCTTGATGCATGTACCTCAAAGCAAGCTCCATCAAACTCAGAGGGCTTACTTCTGAGGAAATAACAATAATTTTATTATTTGTACCCCACCCACCTGACTGAGTTGCTCCAGCCACTTGGGGGGTGGGCTTCCAACACATACAAAAGCATAACAAAACATCTAAGATTAAAAACATCCCTACATGGCCTTCAGACATTTTCTAAAAACTGTGTAGTTACTGATCTCCTTGATATCTGATGGGAGAGTGTTCCACAGGGTGGGTGCCACTACTGAGAAGGCCCTCCATCTGGTTTCCTGTAGCTTCACTTCTTGCAGTGAGGGAACCACAAGAGCTGGACCTCAGTTCCGGGCTGAACGATGGGTGTGTGTGTGTGTGGACTACAACTCCCATCAGCCCTGACCATTGGGCCATGCTGCCTGGGGCTGATGGGAGTTGGATTTCACCAACAGCTGAAAGTGCCGCATCCCCGATCTAGTCCTACCACACCATGTCCCTGCTGTTTCTGATCATGTCTATTTTCCTCTCCTGAGTTCCTCGCTGTGTAGTTTCCTCCCCGTCTTTCTCTGCCATTCCGTCCTACGAATGATTTGCACCATTTCAAGTTAAGATGTTGAGAGAAGAGCTCGGCAGGAAGGCGGATTGTTTCTAAGCTCTTCAAGGCCACTTTTCTTTTCACCTATCAAAAAGCGAGAGAGATTCCTTGAATAGCACAGAGCCTAGGGCACTGTTACGTTAAACGCATTTTAATGACATACAACAGACCTTGGCAAAGATGTTCCTTTAGAAATTCTCATTCTCCCCACCCTCCACCGCCCACCAACCACCTTACAAACAGCCATCCCAATATTAACAAAGTTTGGGATGGCCGGAAAATGGCTTAAGATGTGCATTAGCCTGGATAAGGAGTTGGTTAGAGTATGACGCAAGTGGCGCTGTGGGTTAAACCACAGAGCCTAGGACTTGCAGATCAGAAGGTTGGCGGTTTGAATCCCCGCGACGGGGTGAGCTCCTGTTGCTCGGTCCCTGCTCCTGCCAACCTAGCAGTTCGAAAGCACGTCAGAGTGCAAGTAGATAAATAGGTACCACTCCGGCAGGAAGGTAAACAGCGTTTCCATGCGCTGCTCTGGTTGGCCACATGACCCAGAAGCTGTACGCCGGCTCCCTCGGCCGGCAACACAAGATAAGCGCCGCAACCCCAAAGTCAGCCACGACTGGACCTAACGGTCAGGGGTCCCTTTACCTTTACCTAGAGTATGATGCTGATAATGCCAAGGTTGCAGGTTCGATCCCTATTTGGGACAACTGCATATTCCTGCATTGCAAGGACTTTATTATCCTTAGGGTCCCTTCCAACTCTACAGTTCTATGATCGTATAAATGAACTCTAAGATATGCATTAAAAACAATAGAACTTACGAAGCTGCCTCTTACTGAGGACTCAACTACATTAGTAGAGAAATAGTTTTAAATGCATTATAACACTGCTGACACCAGATGGCGCTGTAGAGTTCCGCCTTTCGCAAATTTGATTTCCCAATATGAGGTTTACAATGCACTTTCCTGAAACCCTTTTTTTAATGATCCAGCCTGAGTCAGGTCGTTGGTCCATATAGCTCAATAGTGTCTACACTACAGGGGACCCTCCCAGCCCTACCAGAAGATGCTGAGGAATTGAACACAGGAATTTTTGCATCTCAGAGTGGGCAAGCAAATATTATGCACACACGTGTCTGCCAATTTTTACTTTTATTTATTTTAAAAAGCAAGCCACTTAGGGACTTCTTTAAAAACAATGTGCTGGTGCCAAACCCTTTCCCATTCACATCTTCCCCATTCCAAATGGCCCCAAACTGTTTTCATCCCCGCTGTGGTGGGTTTCAAAATGAACGTCTGCATTTTGAACACTGTTGGGACGAAGTGTGTGAAAGTTGTTTTAAGGACCATTTGGTGTGGGACGCTGTAGTCAGAGAAAGGGCTAACCACCATTTATGCAGCACCTCAGCTCCAAATCTCGCTCCCTTCCTGTGACTATTTAGTTGCAATCCTTACAACAATCTGGTAAACAGTGCTTTTTTTTCTGCGCCAGAGTGCAGTTCTGGCACCTCTCAGGTGAGTGCCATTGAGGGCTAGCGTTGCCCCAGCCCGCTTCTTGCCTTTAAATACTTCCGAGAAGCCCAAAATGAATATTTCAAGTCAAAACAGAAGCTGGCCAGTCTACACTATTTTTTAGATCTAGCTCCTAGCCACTCCTGGCCTCAATTGGTCAAGCTATGAAATGGGGCCAATTCATATTTCCTTTTCTTCAATCCATCTCCTGTGTACCAGAGGTGCACTTCAAGCTTTCCGGCCAGGCCTCTACCATTGCACACACTTGTGTTGTGTGAGGGCCCTTAGATGGCTGCCTTAGCCATCTGCCTGAATCTAAGATATAGAGGGAGGCAGCAGTACATTTATTTGTCCTGCACCAGAACCAGGGGTGACCCCCAAACCAGACAGGGAGACAGCTTGTTGTAGTTCTTAGCACCTCCATAGGTGGTGAATGTGGCTGTGGTCAAACCGGCATCTGTTCAGGGCTGCCCCAAGGTGTCCGGCAACTTACTGTAACAATTTCATGGTGAGTTTTGGCACCTGTTTTTCTTGGGGGGAAAGCACTGCCTGTAAAGTACAGTGGTACCTCGGGTTAAGAACTTAATTCATTCTGGAGGTCTGTTCTTAACCTGAAACTGTTCTTAACCTGAGGTACCACTTTAGCTAATGGGGCCTCCTGCTGCCATCATGCCACTGCCGTGCGATTTCTGTTCTCATCCTGAAGTAAAGTTCTTAATCCAAGGTACTATTTCTTTTTTTTTGAAATAATTTTTATTAACAGGCCAATCACATCACATTGTTCAAATCACATTAATTCCAAATTATACAGCCAAATTTTAAAATTTTTTGGGGGTACCCATACATCAAGCTCAGCACGAGTCCAAAATTCCAGATGACTCCAGACATCACTTATTTGCTGCTTTTATTAAACAGTTCCATCCAGTTCGATTCGGATAGATCTTTATTACCTTCTTTCTCTTCTTGTTGTTATCATTTATTCCTTTCTTTGCGATCTCTGATGGTTTTCACAAACAGATTGAAGATTTGGCGTCTCTGTGTGGGTTTTGTGCTCTTCCAAGCTCAAATTATTCAGGAACGACCTCTGTTAGTCTTCGGTCGGTCCATTATTTTTCCTCAGGCTAGCCCAATAAATCAGACATTATCAGGGGCTCTGTCAGGTCAAACTTGCATTCCAGCCTTCTTTCTTTTTCAAAATCCTGAATCTCTTCCCCCTCGTCTGTTCTCCTGCCAGCCTGTCTTTGCGAGACGCCATGTTTTTTTAACTGCGTCATAGGAATTTTCCTCCTTCTCGCCTTTCAATCTTCTCGTATTGTAGTCATTTCCCCCACACAGTTTTAAAGTTCTGTTTATGTTTTTTTAAAACGCGACGATCTTATTTCTTTCTAGGGTGGAGGATTATTGTAGTCATATCATGCAAAGGAATTTAAGAGAGTTTTTTCCTCCACCCCCCCCCCCTTCGTTCCAGCCTTACGTTCTCATGGTGGTAATTCATCAAGAGATTTACTTATCCATCCGTCACTCCCGATCACAGAGATGCATTAGTCAGCAGTCCTTATCTCGAGCCTTACTTGATATATGTGCTTCAGCCTTCTTCCGATCCGTTATTGCCAATTAGTCCAATTATAATTCCAGGCTGAAGCAACCAGCACGCGCTGATTGGAATCGGCGTCGGGAAGATCTGATTCCATCGAGGGCTTTTGCCAAGTGTTCCACACCCCCGTCTCTCAGATCAGGGGGTGCATTATGAACACCGCTGGCAGGGCAGCCCCCCCATACCCTTGGGGGGGTAGGAAGGCTGCCTACTTCCCATAGCAGCCCCTTAATACCTCGTATGGGTCAGAGAGATGTTATTGTCGGCCATCTTCCAACGCGCCACCTAGTGGCCCCCCCAAGGTACTATTTCTGGGTTAGCGGAGTCTGTAACCTGAAGCATCTGTAACCCGAGGTACCACTGTATTATAATCACAAATGGCAACACTGAGGCTGAGAGAAAGTGGTTTGCCTTAGAGCCAACTAGTAGGCGTATGGCAGAAGTGAGATTTAAACCATTGGCTTTCTGATTCACAGCATGCTATGCCACACCAGCTCCACAGATTATAATCCAGAGACTTGTGCATAATGTGCAAAAAGTCCCTGACTTGCACTCAGTCTTAAACACATTACACAGTTTTTTCTCTCTTCAACCACTGCAATGAATGTGGGGTTGGAAAAAAAGAATGTAGAGAATAGCGCTTGGAGTTTTTGCTTTTTCGATAGTTTTAAACATTTGTTTTCTAAATATCCTTGGGCCAGACCTAATACATAGAGTGAAAGAGAGCAGGAAAAATATTCAGCTATCATTAAAAAAACATGTAAAGCTACCAGTGTGATTTTTATTTTCTTCAGGCTTCAACACAAAGTCTAAACATTACCTGACAAAGAAAACAACTTTCGAAAATTTGCTAAACTCCACCTTGGCAACACTTTTCAACAGCAAAGGCATCTTGCTCTCACACTCCAAACAACATTCAAGGTAACTCAGATCTGGATCAAGCAAAGAGTCAGCATTAATTTCATAGTAGCTTGTTCTGAGATCTCCAGCCTGATTTCCACATCAAAGAAGGTACACTCTTTTAGTTAGGTTTTGGATACTCTTCCAAACCAAGCCCTCAACTCTCTTGAGCTTTGCCCATCATTAATATTTACCCAAGTCATCATCCAGAAAAACCGGAGGCAACTATTAATTCCTTCTTACTGACTTTAAAATAGAAGAACATGCTTGGGGACAGAACCATAGGCTGCCTCTGTTTCAAGAGGGGGAAAATAGCAAACCCTCGGAACCATTTTTTTTGCATCCTCTTTGATGTGAAAACTTCCCTACAGATATTTCAGCACGGTTTCCTAAGTTATACGAGATGTGGAGATGTGGAGAATCTCCACATCTGGAAAATCAGCTGACCCAAACCTTGCTTAGCAAAATCAACATCTGTGAGATTATTAACATAGTAAAGGTAAAGGTACCCCTGCCCGTTCGGGCCAGTCTTGACAGACTCTAGGGTTGTGCGCCCATCTCACTTAAGAGGCCAGGGGCCAGCACTGTCCGAAGACACTTCCGGGTCACTTGGCCAGCGTGACAAGCTGCATCTGGCAAGCCAGCGCAGCACACGGAATGCCGTTTACCTTCCCGCTGGTAAGCGGTCCCTATTTATCTACTTGCACCCGAAGGTGCTTTCGAACTGCTAGGTTGGCAGGCGCTGGGACCGAACGACGGGAGCGCACCCCGCCACGGGGATTCGAATCACCGACCTTTCGATCGGCAAGTCCTAGGTGCTGAGGCTTTAACCCACAGCGCCACCCGCGTCCCGTATTATTAACATAATTTAATGTTTATATATATATATTTTCTTGCAGAATATTATGATCTGAAGTAATTTCATCTGGAGCAGAGTTTTGTTGATTATTATTAATAACGGTCAAATGATTAAACAACAAAAGTTAACAAAATGGCTATATATTTGCTCGACTGTGTTGCAGGCAGAGAACCAGTGGTTTACGTGGAGTCATGGGTCATTTCCCTGTGTATACCAGAGGGCAAGAAGCCCTTGCCTGGCCTCTCTTCATGCTCAACATCTGTCAGGGAATGATCAGAAGACAAGGACTGGGGAATCCGTTCTATGGCAGACCAGCTTCTCTCCAATGGAGAGCTGGAGGAGCAAGTCGCCCCCACTTGTCCACAGCATGTTCAGAACACAGAGAGAGACAGGAGCTGAACAGCTTAGGGAGGAGTTACCCAGTTATGAGATAATGACAACAGAACCAGAAGGGAGGGGGCAGCTAGTTGAGATGTCACTTGAGAGCATGGGGGACCCCTCCCTCACCATGAACTCGGAGGTCCAAACGTATGAGAGAGCAAAGGAGTTAGAGGGAGGGAGGAACTTCCCATTGGTGCCCTAAATGCTGTGGAAGTTGGAAGGGGGATTAGACTAGCCAACTGCCCTCCTTGCGGAGAGCTGTGTATCTGTGCTTGCAACATGATGCTGTAATAAACGGACCATAAATCTTATCAACTGCTTGTTAATTCATATCTGTGAAGTTGCCGAAGGGAGGGGAGGACTCTCCACGCCTGACAACATTGCTTCTGGATTCTTGGCTGTAATTCTGGGAAATCTCATGCCAGACTCCTGCTGACTTCATTTGGACTACTGAGCTGATTGCCGGGGTCATTGATTGCAGTGGATGGCGATGTTTGCTTTAGCTTCAAATGGACTTTATTCATGATGATCACTAGTGATCGTTAAATATCTCATCACGGCACTCAGCCCTATCCATCAAGGCACTTGCTGTTGTAACGACTGCATAGAAATAAATTACTCTCTGCTTTATGTTGTCCTAGTGGAGTGGCCCAATATAAAAATATTTCAAAGGAGTGCCATAAATTAGCCCCAGTCCTCGAATTAAATACGGGAAGCCGAAGAGGACTCGCGGTGCTTCGCTCGCTCCAAATGGCAAAGGGGAGTGGAGCTCCTGATGCAAATTGCTGGAAAGAAACAAAGCCTGCCTTGTTGATGATGAAACGAGCATCTGTTGAATTGTCAGAGCATCAGTATAGTTTTACGAGAGTAGCTTTTATTCACAGTGCAGCTCAAATTCAGACTCAGCATGGGTCTGTGTTGCACAAGCCAGCCCCATTATGAAGTTCTGATTACACAAGGAAGGAGCATTAATGGTCGGCACCCTCTAAGGAAGTTTCTCTGGGCAAAATGACCATTGGGAGATATCCAATTAACTCATTATATCAGCGCCAGGATTTTGAGTTGGACGCAACAGGATTTCCCACCTCCTCTCCCCATACACAGACCACACGCTTCCCCCAATCTGCCCTGGAGGGTTGGGGAACCCCCAGAACAGATTTAAGGAGCATGTGGGATGGAGGCAGGGAAGACGCTCCATTGCGCAAGCGGAAATCCATGGATGGAACAAGTTAGTTGAATACGTCCCATTGAAGTGAGTGTGGGGCTAGGCTTTGAGTGCTCCTCAGTGGTGCAGGGATGGCACTTTGCATATGCTCAGAGGCAGGATGAATTGCTTTTTCATTAGCAGGGGAAAGAGTTGATTGATGCCACTGTTGTAAATTACATTTCCCACTGATATGTCATCTATTTCCTAAATGGTGCATGCTTGACTAAAATCCACAGCTGAGCGGAGCATTAGCAAGGCCATTTCAACGTTACCTCCCTTTGTTTCCTTGCACATATTTTGTGTCCTTCCCATATTTGCCTATACAAGGAATGACTTTCTATACACATAAAGTGCCCTAAACAAAAAACAAATCTAGAAGTGTATTGATGGTGTGTCTTTTTTTTTTTTTTGTCTCAGCCAATGTTAACTGCTAGATTCCAGTGTCCTCTTCCTGACACAGCACATGGGATATTTTGCTACCTTGAGAAACACTGGAATTTGGCTCAGGGTTGTAAAATGGCCCCCAAACTGGCTATGTAATTTTCTTTGTCTCTGTCCAAGAAGATTTAGTATGAGCAGTGCTATTTGTCTAGAAAAAGAAGTGCCAGAATTCATCACAAACACCTCCCTTGTTCTCTTATAATGGCAATGGAGCTCATCTGAGAGGTGATGGAACTGAGTTCTGGTGAATTCCAGCTAAACAAAAGTCATGAGTATGAGAATATAGAAACATGAGCACAAGTACAAAGTAATAATCAAGAACGAAATGCCTGGTAGCATGGAAGAAGAAGAGTTTGGATTTGATATCCCGCTTTATCACTACCTGAAGGAGTCTCAAAGCAGCTAACATTCTCCTTTCCCTTCCTCCCCCACAACAAACACTCTGTGAAGTGAGTGGGGCTCAGAGACTTCAGAGAAGTGTGACTGGCCCAAGGTCACCCAGCAGCTGCATGTGGAGGACCAGAGATGTGAACCCGGTTCACCAGATTACGAGTCTACCGCTCTTAACCACTACACCACACTGGCTCTCTCTACCGCTCTACCAGAAATATTATCTCAAGGACCACAACCCTCCGCTGATGTGGGTCGGAGACTATGCTTTAGCTCTGAAGAGTGTTAAGACTTAAGCTGTGTGTGCTGAATCTTGTATGTCAATCATGAGCACAAAAAAATCAGATTGGAATGACCCATTTATATGAGATATTGCTCCCATCTAGAAGTACCCTTGAAAACAAACCAACATCTTCAGTTCACTATTTTATTATTATTTTTGTCAAATTTAACTATCAAAGCAGAGTTCTTCCACTTGAGGGCATGAAATTATTTGATTGTTCATCACAGAATATTCTTTCTTTTGCAGACATTACTGTTTCAGACCATCATCACTGACCTCGACGAATGGGGACAGATTGATCTTTTTATTCTGTAGAAACTGATGACACAGACTTTTGAAGTAGTTTTTCTGCACTTTCTGCCAGAGGAGCTGTGCCAAATATCAATCCTTAACTTGAAAGAAATCTTTTTTTTTTTTCAAGTGAGACGAGTTTTTGTACGGCGATCAGTCAAATTCCAAATCACTGCAAAATGTGAACTCTGCTTGTTTCTATGAATATTAATGATGCTTCATTCTATAGGTTTACTCCCCCCCATTGTGTAACTCCAAAATGACATTTAAAATTGTTCATTAAAAAGACAAATTGCTACATGAGGACTTGAGTTGCTTTTAGTGTAACTTCACACCTTTGTGTACTGGCAAATCCATAAGAATCTCAAAAGCCTAGCAGAAGTCTAGGATCCTGTTCACTGATCCTTCTGGGAACTAATATATATATATAGAGAGAGCGAGAGAGAGCGCGAACGCTATATAACCAAATAAGATACTGTAAACCAAACTACGTCAATTCACAGTTGTGCAGTGCTCCAAGAGGCCAAAACACTCAATGGTCAAATGGCTTTAAACTTTCATTACATTCATACACTCACAGTTCGAGGCCTACACAGGAGTAAATCCTGTGGAAATCAATTGGCACTTTTGCCCTTGTAAATGCATCTTAAATGCAATTCTCCACATTTTTTAAAAAAATAAAAAGGCCTTATGGAAATTCACCAGCATTTTAGCACAAATTTCTCCTAACGGACACATTTTTGTATGCCATTTTCCCTAACATACACATTTTTGCAAAACATGTTTTCCCTAATATTTATATTTTTCAAAAATATATACATTTTCATGCACACTTTACCTTAGTACAGTGGTACCTCAGGTTAAGTACTTAATTTGTTCCGGAGGTCCGCACTTAACCTGAAACTGTTCTTAACCTGAAGCACCACTTTAGCTAATGGGGCCTCCTGCTGCTGCTGTGCCGCCGAAGCACGATTTCTGTTCTCATTCTGAAGCAAAGTTCTTAACCTGAAGCACTATATCTGGGTTAGCGGAGTCTGTAACCTGAAGTGTATGTAACCTGAAGCGTATGTAACCCGAGGTACCACTGTATATATGCCTATATACACATGTCTACTTGGCTGGAGAAGTGTGAATTTCAAAGGATAGGTTTTGGTTTGTATTTGGTCAAAAAGTGCAAATTAGGTAGATTTGACTTGCAATGCAAACTGAATCAAAATTCTCCCTCAATCCCTCCATACAGAATCGTACCCCAGAGCTGCAATCCTATGGACATATACTCGGGAGTAAGTTTTTCTGAACTCAGAAGGGATTTACATCCATGTAAACATACAGAGAACTGAAATGCATGCATGCTATGGGCTTTTACTGTGTTTTCTGTAAATTGTTGTTGTTGTTGTTGTTTAGTCGTTCAGTCGTGTCTGACTCTTCATGACCCCATGGACCAGAGCATGCCAGGCACTCCTGTCTTCTACTGCTACCCGCAGTTTGGTCAGATTCATGTTTGTAGCTTCGAGAACACTGTCTAACCATCTCATCCTCTGTCGTCCCCTTCGCCTTGTGCCCTCCATCTTTCCCAACATCAGGGTCTTTTCCAGTGAGTCTTCTCTTCTCATGAGGTGGCCAAAGTATTGGAGCCTCAGCTTCACAATCTGTCCTTCCAGTGAGCACTCAGGGCTGATTTCCTTAAGAATGGATGCGTTTGATCTTCTTGCAGTCCATGGGACTCTCAAGAGTTTCCTCCAGCACCATAATTCAAAAGCGTCAATTCTTCGGCGATCAGCCTTCTTTATGGTCCAGCTCTCACTTCCATACATCACTATTTCTGTAAATTATGTTGTGTATTTAACATGTTGGACTTTTAAAAAAGTTGGATAATTGCCTACAGAGTGATTGAAATAAACAACAGTGAATAGGATTCACGTACTCCAAAAACTTTTAGCTATGAAATGTTTAGCTTATTTTGCCAATAAGGTGATATCTGTGCCCAGTGTACACTCATGTTTACTGTCCTGCATTTATTTAACCATTTGTCAATAAAGGAGGATCCTTGGCAACATCTGCTGTGTGCAGTGGATCAGCTGCAGATGTTTCCCCACACATTCAGAACTGCAAAGAAAAAAACACATTTGCATAACAGATTAGCTAGCTCCCATATAGCAGCAGTCCAGCTGCTTTCTCCCTGAATTGTCTCAAACCATCTGGTTGGCATTATCCCATACTCAGTGTGCCAACATATATTCCCTGAGTGTCAAATACCACAGCATAAATATACTCTGGTACCTGTAAGAAATGAGGCTTCCCTAATGGGCACTATCATTGGCCCATGTGTGCTAAGAGGCTCAAGTGCCAGTATTGAATTGCGGCATGCAAAGATACTGACTCATACCATTTACACTCAGTGTCCACCCTTTGTTTCATCTTACAGTTCCCCCCCCCCCCATGTAAGTTCAGGCTGAAATAGAGTTGCTTTGCTTCTAATGCCTTTTAAAAATCTCATGATCTAATGCAGGGGCCGGCAAAATTCTTTAGCAGCGGGCCAGTCCACTGTCCCTCAGACCTTGTGGCGGGCCAGAGAAGCAGCACCGGCGGGTGGGTGGAAGAAGAGGCAAGGGGGCCGAGTAGTCATCCTCCCCACCCCCCACCCCTAGCCCCAGCTGCTGCGCTTACCTTCCCAGCGGTTGCCGCTGCTGCCACCACCGCTGCTGCTTCTCTTGGGTAGGCAGAGTGAGCTCATCTGCTCTGCTCTCTGGCCCACAGGAGCACTAGGGTGGCAGTGGCAATGGGAGGAAGAGGCCGATCGGCAGTGGCTCTACCAATCAAACGCCGCTCTTGGTTTACCTCAGCGCGGCGTGGGGATGTTTCTGCCAATCAAACGCCACTGAGGTAAATCAGGCATGGCGCTTGAGTGGCAGAGCCGCTGCCACTTGGCCTCTTCCTCCCGTCACCATCTCCAGGAGTCCCGTCTTTGCGGCGCAGGCTGGATTTAGGACCCAGGTGGACCTGATCCGGCCCAGGGGCCTCAGTTTGCCGACCCCTGATCTAATGCTTCATTTCTGCTGAATTAACTGCCAAGTTGCATGGGGTTCTTGGTGATATATTTGTGTGTGTGTGTGTGTGAGAGAGAGCATGAAAGAGAGAGACATATATAATAAAAATCTAAGGCTATTGTCACACTGCAGTCTGCTTGATCACAGACAGGTGCTGATGCAAGATATGGTGGATGGGTAGCCCAGGAGAGGCAAGAAGGACAGCTAGAATAGGATGCATCTGTCCCTCAGCAGCCCTCCTGCTCTGCCAGCTCCTCTGCCTACCAACCCCAAGGCTCTCTCTCTTCCCCCCCACCATCCACACCCCTTGCTGCAATCCAGACCTGCTGTTGGCTTCCTTCCTCTTCCATGGCTGATCAGGAGATCTGTTGCTGCCACCTCTGCCTCTGCAGCCACTTAGGATACAGGAGGTGCAGCGTGGCATTGAGGAAGGTGGCCATAGAACTTTTCCTCTTTGCCATTTCCCTTAAGATACTGGTTGCAGCATTTTCTGTATCCTTTCTGTATTTTTCTTCTTGGATCCAGTTGTTGTTGTTTCTGCTATAATTGGGATGCTAGAATGGCCCACTGCACCTGCCTAGGACCCTGGTCTCAAAGACAGTAACTGGTCACAACACTGTGTTAACACAATAGCTACTGTGACTTATCATGACCTTATTTTTTATTTTATTTTATTTTGCTTGTATAGTCAAGTCTTGAAATCAGGCTATAAATACAAGGATGGGGGGGGGGTAAGAGAGGAATCGTTGCCTATTCTTTCTGTCTATTTCATTATGTAGCTGAGCTAGACAGTAAATAGGTGTCAACAGCAAATCGCAACAGGAAAAGGAGAATTTCATAACAGAAAATAATGCATCAGCATTACTGCAGCATAAATGTTGTTACTATCCAGGTAAATAACGACAGGAAAGTACCAGAATAAAATACTGCAGATATGGCTTCTTACTGTATCCATGATTGTTGTCTTAACATTTCCACGAACCGGATATGCAAAAAGGTGTCTTGGGAAATGTTTTTTTTTTGTTTTTTTCTTTTGTTTTTTTTTGCAATCAGTTCAATACAGAGGAAAGCAATTACAAGTTTTCTACTCACAACGTAGCTGAAATTGACTACAATCCACTCAGCTTTACTTCTGCACAGTCCTCACGGAGTTGTGCCATAATGGTATGGCTGATTGTTCTCCATAAGTCAGTGGCCGCACAAAAGATTTATGCAGGGTGGCTACTTCAAACCAGACTATGTGGAAGCTGCCTCCCTTTTTTGTGGTGCTTCCTAACACCAGTTTTATATGGTACCCCAATATGCAATCTGGGACGCGGGTGGCGCTGTGGGTTAAAGCCTCAGTGCCTAGGGCTTGCCGATTGAAAGGTCGGCGGTTCGAATCCCCGCGGCAGGGTGCGCTCCCGCTGTTCGGTCCCAGCGCCTGCCAACCTAGCAGTTTGAAAGCACTCTCGGGTGCAAGTAGATAAATAGGGACCGCTTACTAGCGGGAAGGTAAACAGCGTTTCCGTGTGCAGCTCTGGCCCGGAAGTGTCTTCGGACAGCGCTGGCCCTTGGCCTCTTTGAGTGAGATGGGCGCACAACCCTAGAGTCTGTCAAGACTGGCCCGTACGGTCAGGGGTACCTTTACCTTTAATATGCAATCTACACTAGTGAGAACACACTACTTTTTGGACCTAGCAGCCTAACAATTTTTGAATGGTTTAAAAATAACGGGTGAAAGGCTCTGATCTTTGGACTTTCCTTTTCAGGAAAGTGCCAGGGTGGCAGAGATGTGACTCACCCCTGCCAGCCTGGTCTGTGTCCTGCTGCAGAGGCTGCCCAGCTCCTCCTTGAGATCAGGATCAAACATGGAAAAATAAAAGTAGGAAAAAGAGCAAGGACAGCCGATGTAACCTATGATTAGGCGTTGCTCCTTGCTGTGCCCAATCTCCACACATTCTTTAGAGTGTGGTATCGAGGCAGGCAGTGGATTTTCAAAATCTGTAATGTGTGAAATAGCCGCAGGTCCGTTGTTTGCAGGTGAAATAAGAAAGGAGAAAAAACGTTGACGATATGCACACTTTGTGTGTTTGGAAAAACAAGAGGCCTTCTAAGTCAGAGAATCATTAAGCGGATGCCCTCTTTGCTCCAAAAATGTGCCTCTCCAAATTGCTTCCATAAATTTTCTCACCGAGGCAGCGTGATATTTGATAATTATCCGCTGGTGTCATAAGGCATAATGACAAAAAGTGATAGCAGTTGGGAAGCCTTTTATACCGAGCCAGCAATTTTAACCATCTGCTGCATAATTGTAGGCTGAGGGTTATGGACAATGGACATATAAGATCATTAGCGCCGATGCCATCGAGGTGCAACAAAGGTCCTGTTGGCAAAAGGCCTAGCAAGAAAATGGTGTGGGTTGTTAATAGAATGGTAATGGAGACAAGGTGCAGCAATTATGTTATCGTGAGACAGTCTTAGTCGGTCCATGTTCTCTTCGAGCTCCCCTCCCCTCCCATTGTGATTGCTTGCAATACTGGCGGGTGTAAGGAAGCCATTGAGAGGAACACACGGCCCATTCCTACCATAATTATCAGCATAACTTTTAACGACACCCAAGAAAAGACATACCTGTTTTTAATATTCAGTTGGAAGCCACCCAGAGTGGCTGGGGAAACCCAGCCAGATGGGCGGGGTATAAATAACAAATTATTATTATTATTATTACACCATGTAATGCACTGTCCATAAGGGACACAGGTGGCGCTGTGGATAAAAGCCTCAGCGCCTAGGGCTTGCCGATTGAAAGGTCGGTGGTTTGAATCCCCGCGGCGGGGTGCGCTCCCGTCGCTCGGTCCCAGCGCCTGCCAACCTAGCAGTTCAAAAGCACCCCCGGGTGCAAGTAGATAAATAGGGACCGCTTACTAGCGGGAAGGTAAACGGCGTTCCGTGTGCTGCACTGGCTCGCCAGATGCAGCTTGTCACGCTGGCCACGTGACCCGGAAGTGTCTTCGGACAGCGCTGGCTCCCGGCCTCTAGAGTGAGATGAACGCACAACCCTAGAGTCTGTCAAGACTGGCCCGTGCGGGCAGGGGTACCTTTATCTTTACCTTAATGCACTGTCCATAAGGCCCTTTTCACTAAACACCTGTGTGCAGATAGCCTTCACAGAGAAGTGCTTTGCTTGCCTAAGGCTATCTAAAGTGCTCTACAGTAGAATGGAGCTTTAGACCTGCCTTCCACTTCTGAAACCAACGGTCTACACAGCATCATGCCAAACTTATTGAAGTTTTAGCAAGGAATATTAGATTCCATTCCATTTCAAAAGAGCTTAGAGCAAGAGCCTTCCTACCTCAATAAGAAAGTCTCCCCTTCCTGCTGTGACCAGATCCCCTCCGCCAAGAGGAATGAAGAGGTTGGAATAAAGAGAGACAAGACAAGTCTTGCACTGCTGGGGAAGGATCTGGGAGAGGAGGGGCCTTAGAGAGCAGTGGAAGGCAGGGACCTTCAGTCCTCACAACTGCCTCACTGGGGCAAGAAAAACTTAATCGATTATATGATAGCTCAGTTGGTTGCAGCCTGGTGCTACAGGTAACACCAAGGTTGCAGGTTTGATACCTGTATGGGATAGCTGCATATTCCTACACTGAATGGGGTTGGGCTAGATTATCCTCATGGGCCCTTCCAATTCTACAATTCTATGATTCTGTGGTCCTAGTACAGATCTCCAACAATTCCTCTGCAACCGCCAGAACTGACTTACACTCGCATCGCTCAGAATGAATTTGGCCTGGAGGTTTTCCCCAGGATAATACTAAACATGTGGTATTGCTTGAACATAGAGAAGAGAAATCTGGGGCCTTTTTTTTTTTTTTTTTTGCAGAATGAACAAAGAGAAAGAAAAATCTATTTGAAATTTGCTGTAGGGCTGCATCAGGCTGACACGTCTGAGCACCCCCTTATTTAATTGGGTAAGCCTGAGCTTAGGATCTGCCTTCTCTTTGCTGCAACTTCAGAAAGCGAAGACATTTGGCAATTTAAGCCACAGCTCATGAAATGGATTTACAAAGAGTCAACAGTCACCTTTGACAGGATTACAGTGCAGGAGTTATTTGTGCTGTTTATAATGTTAAAAGATCAAACTCTACCCAATGCGCGAAGCAGAAGGATAAATACCCCCTTGTACAGACCTGACTGCACAGGACAAGCCAACCTTGTCAAAATTCAGCATTATGCAACTCACAGTTCAGTTGTTGCCATCAAGGGGAATTAATTTTGAGGAACCTGCGGCAGCAAACAGAGCAACGCATCTGGGGGTCCGTGGCAGAGAGGCTGTGTACCAATTCCTTCCTGATTGTACGCTGTAAATTACGCCTCACCTAGCAGCTTTAGTATAGTGATTTAACATTGACTGCCACAACCGGATCCCTGCAGCTTCCATCTTAACTTGTTAGAAGCCTGTAATAAAATCTTTCCTCCTCGACGGAGGAGAAAAATAATTAATTTGTTGATGTTGTATGGAAAAGCATAGCATGTGGTGAATGGGCCATTCTTTGGATAAAAAAAGAACATAATTGCACTGAAACGATACAGCCTAGAAAGCAAAGACAATTTTGCTCTCAGAGGCAATAATATGTAGCGGTAACCTTGGGCTTCCTCCTAGGTGACAGTCGCTATAAATTCTCAGTTTGCTGCCACGTACAACCTGCTTTGCCTAGATCACATTTAGTCAATCATGGCTGTTACTTGGTGAGTCAATCACAATCTTTGAATGGATGCTGCTGAATCTTTGACAGACTGGGATCTGAGCATACTCAGAAAATATGCCCATACAAACCGTCCCAGACTCTGCACTCATCATATGAGGCCCTTCTTCATTTGCCTCCTCCACGTGAGGTCCAGAGGATGGCAACATGAGAACAGGCCTTCTTTGTAGTGGCTCCCCGTTTGTGGAGTGCTCTCCCCAGTGAGGTTCAGCTGGTGCCTTCATTATATATATTTTAGAAGCCAGGTGAAACTGTTGCTCTTTAACCAGGGCTTTGGCTGATTAATATTCTACAGACTATTAAATGTGTCTGTGGAAAGGGGGTGGGGTATTGTGTTGCTGTTTTGTTTTACTTATTTACTTGTTCTTATTTTATTCTGTGAACCGCCCTGAGATCTTATGATGAAAGGTACAAATCTAATAAGTAAATTAATTAATTAAAATTCAATAAGCTGCTTTGAGAGATTAGGGAATTTCTCAGTGGACACACCCAATATATGACTTATTTGCTTTTGGGAAGCTGAGGCAGCTGCGCTGGCATGTTTTCTCCTCATGCCCCAGTCGCCGTACTTGTGGTTGCACATTCCTGTTTCACCTCAGAGGGTGAAATGGGATGCGCCACTCTTGGCGTTGCCTGTGAACCTTACTTTCCCATCTCATGCATTGAAAGCTATCATTCACATGACACTTTTAGTGGGTGCAACAAAATGATCTGGCAAGCTTGAAAAACTGGCCTTGGGAATTGTCAGTGGTGGCTTATGAGCAGGGCTATTTTTCATTCATTAGGAAAGGGATGGAGTTGGCAGCAGTGAGGGGAGCTTGGGAGTTCACATTGGCATGAGAGCCACTTTCTCATGGCATAATTTTATGTTGTTCTGGGAACGCAGGGATGAAGGAACAATGAGGGTGAGGCCAATGACCAAGTCCCTTGATATGAACGCCACCTCTGAAATTGCAGCACCCAGGTTTTCTTTCTTTTTTTCTTTAATGCAAGCAAATGTTGTTTGTTTACTATTATCAGACGATCATAAAAAGGGGGCAATACTGTTGTTTAGTCGTGTCCGACTCTTCGTGACCCCATGGACCAGAGCACGCCAGGCACTCCTGTCTTCCACCGCCTCCCGCAGCTTGGTCAGGTTCATGTTTGTAGCCTCGAGAACACTGTCCAACCATCTCGTCCTCTGTCGTCCCCTTCTCCTTGTGCCCTCCATCTTTCCCAGCATCAGGGTCTTTTCCAGGGAGTCTTCTCTTCTCATGAGGTGGCCAAAGTATTGGAGCCTCAGCTTCAGGATCTGTCCTTCCAGTGAGCACTCAGGGCTGATTTCCTTAAGAATGGAGAGGTTTGATTTTCTTGCAGTCCATGGGACTCTCAAGAGTCTCCTCCAGCACCATAATTCAAAAGCATCAATTCTTTGGTGATCAGCCTTCTTTATGGTCCAGCTTTCACTTCCATACATCACTACTGGGAAAACCATAGCTTTTACTATACAGACCTGTGTTGGCAAGGTGATGTCTCTACATTAGCACAATAATTATATTTGCTTTCCCAAGAAATGCAGAAGAGCACCTATGGTTAAAAGAAATGATCGCAGGTACTGATATGACGCACCTACTCTAAAATATAAGCCATCTTACACTAGAATAAAGCACATTTGAAATAACAAAAGCATCATTTCCCAGTTGTCTGTTGTGAAAGTACCCACTCAAACGTAAGCTGACACATCCTAAGCTCTCAGAGAATCCCCTCATTCTCACCACTGTCCTTAACATACTGATGCCAAATGCTCTGTCACCCATCCAAAACCTCAGATCTAAAAAAGGTTACACTTAAGCTACAGCTCAACTCAGCTTATTTGAAAGGCTCAGCAGAATCGTTTGACAGTAGACCACTGCGAAAGGTGCACTAAGACATGAGTGGGTAAATTCTAAAACCCTAGGAAAAATAGCAACCAATTTTCATGTGATTCTCATAACGCTGTTTAAGCAAAATCCATGCTCTATTATTATTTCTAAAATCAAATAACACGCACATACAAAATTAATAAACAAAATTAATCAGTTGAAGCCACTAGTAAGCCAAAACTGGTATCCGTTTATGGATTACGTCAAAACAAATAAATGAAACATGTCACAAGCTTTTCACTAGCTCTGGGATAAACCTTGATTTTCTACTGAAAAGACAAATCGCAAACATTTTTACTTTTCCTCCATGTAGTTCTAAGCATAGCATGCATGTTTTCCCATCTCACATTATGTTGTTGTTGTTGTTTAGTCATTTAGTCATGTCCGACTCTTCGTGACCCCATGGACCAGAGCACGCCAGGCACTTCTGTCTTCCACTGCCTCCCGCAGTTTGGTCAAACTCATGTTGGTAGCTTTGAGAACGCTATCCAACCATCTCGTCCTCTGTTGTCCCCTTCTCCTTGTGCACTCCATCTTTCCCAACATCAGGGTCTTTTCCAGCGAGTCTTCTCTTCTCATGAGGTGGCCAAAGTATTGGAGCCTCAGCTTCACAATCTGTCCTTCCAGTGAGCACTCAGGGCTGATTTCCTTAAGAATGGATACATTTGATCTTCTTGAAGTCCATGGGACTCTCAAGAATCTCCTCCAGCACCATAATTCAAAAGCATCAATTCTTCAGCGATCAGCCTTCTTTATGGTCCAGCTCTCACTTCCATACATCACTACTGGGAAAACCATGGCTTTAACTATACGGACCTTTGTTGGCAAGGTGATGTCTCTGCTTTTAAAGATGCTGTCTAGGTTTGCCATCGCCTTTCTCCCAAGGAGCAGGCGTCTTTTAATTTCGTGACTGCTGTCACCATCTTCAGTGATCATGGAGCCCAAGAAAGTAAAATCTCTCACTGCCTCCATTTCTTCCCCTTCTATTTGCCAGGAGGTGATGGGCCCAGTGGCCATGATCTTCAAAGCCCTCAAGTAGAACTGGAGCACAGGAGCACTTGCTCTTCTTTTGGTTTCCAGGAACTGGGAAAGTGATCCTTAAGTTGTCTAGTGGAAGAGGATGGGATGAGAGAAGCTTGCTGACTATTTCAGGCTTATTGTTTTTCTTTTCCTGAACTGCTATGACTTATCAGATGTACCTGAATATTTGTATCACCACTGTTACTTACCTCTGGCACTTGTACTCATAAATCGACACACACACACACACACACACACACACACACTTAAATAAATCCAAAATAATTACTGTAGTTTTTGCTAGACATTTTCTTCAGGTTTAACCTGAATCAAAAAGTAATGATCAACCAATAGTACATGTCTACTCAGAAATAAGTCCTATTAGTTCAGTGGGCCTTACTCTTAGGTAAGTGTATAACACTGCAGCCTAAAACACTGAAATATGCTAAGAGTCAAGAGTGGATTTCATGCTCTTTATTCAGCTCATAGTGGTGAGGAGGGAATGGAAGTCCCCTCAAAGTATCTGCTTTATATACATTATTTACACAATGGGCTGCACGTGATTGGCTAATTACGGAATTATCCTGTAGGCCAATCAGGTTGTGGATTCACTTCTATCTGGAGCTGGATTGGGTGGCTCCTGCCGACCAATCATACTGCTGCATTGTTCTAGGACCAATCAGACTGCTGTATTTTGGAGCCTATTATTCTAGGACCAATCAGACTGCTGCAGTTTGGATCCTATTCAACTCAGTACACAACAAACATGTTATCTTATTCATTAAACCTTCTACCACATTTTTCTCAGCTCTTTGTCCAAACCAGGAAGCAAACTGCCCTTCCAATATTCTGTCAGCAACATTAGCTTTCAATACAATACATTATGCATCATTCTCACAGTACTTTTAAATAACCTGCAAAAATACTGCTGCTGCATTTTGTGGGATTTCATAGCCAATTGTTTCTCTTATAATTCTTCAAACACTTCTCTGTCATAATTTTTCATCCTCCTACAGCTCTGCCATATATGAAAGAAGTTGGCATACAAATTGATTGCTGAGACCAATGAGCTCATGCTTTGAAAAAAAGCTGCACTGCAGGTTTTTTTTTTTTTTTAAAGGCCTTTAAATTAGTTTCTGCAGCACAATCAGCAGCCAAACAATCCCTTTATCTGTAGAAAACACAAACAAATATACAAATTAGAGGAAGAAATTGCAGTTCGTTGCAAATTTATAATCGTAACAGTTTGTTTTGGCATCCTGCTTCTTTCCCCCACCAAGTCACTTGAGTCTAACACTGTTAAGAGCAAACTCACAACTCAAGTGTGCAACTATATATCTTAGTACTCACTGAACCCGGATTTTCTCTTCTGACAATTGGCTGAAGCTGATATTTGTATGCATGTATCATTCTAACACAAAATTCGCAGAGCAATGTTATTCAGCGAATGGCTTTCAGAACACTCCACATATATCAGTCCTGACTGTTCAAGTGGGGTGCCCGGATTTTTATTTTCCTCCAAAGGAAAGGACACTAGTTTAGTGACTATCTTTGCAACACTGTAGATGAATCTTAACACAGAAAAATAAAAATCTAGACACTTGCGCAATTGATTGTAGACTTAGATGTGCTCTACACCTATGTGAATGTTTTATTGATAGTGTTATTGATTGTTTATGAATTTTCCATGTTGGTCTACAACTCTGGATCTTGTATCATGTACAGTTTTTGCTCTGTTATGACCTGTGGTCAGTACAAAGTCAATTACAGCTATTTTCCTCCAAAGACCAATTATTTGCTGTAGGTCTTACCCCAAGGTTGATGCGGATTTCCAGCAGGCCTATGTAGGCAAACTAATAGGTGAATCACAAACAGGGAATCTGGGCCTAGCATTAGGCAGGGTTGGCAATGCCATTAGGCAGAGGGAGGTGGCATTCTCAGGCAGCTGGTTTTGGTTATGCAAAATAATCCAGTATGCGGCACCTAGACTGGTGACTAGGAGTGGGTGCCGAGATGATATAACACCAGTCCTGAAAGACCTACATTGGTTCCCAGGGCATTTCTGAGCATAATTCAAAGTGTTGGTGCTGACCTTGCAGGCCAGCGGCTGAAGAAGGAGCCAAAAGGGTTTTCTTGTGTGTGTGATTCTTTGTGGCTAATTAGCTGCTCTCCCTGTACAAAGGTCAGAGGGGGCAGTTTGATCCGTCTTTTAGATTTAGGGGAGCTAGTCTCAAACGTTTGTTGGGGGAGACCTAGGTTTTTTTGGGGGGAGTTATTAGTCCTGTCTTCACACTTTTTATGATGCAGGACCGCTGTAGCCACCCCCAACGACACGTTCTCATGATGGAGGGGGAGGGAACAGCTGCAGTCGCCTGCAGTTCCTGCGCAATGCTTGCCATCTTGCCAAAGGTTGCAGGCAGCTTTACATGCAGCAATTGCATGTTGATTGCCCTCCTAAAAGACAAAGTCCAGCAACTGGAGGAACGTGTAGCTACACTCCAAAGGATTAGAGAGCTGGAGCTCTTCTTGGAAGCAGCAGAGCACACCGTCTCCACCAAAGAGGAGACAGGAGACTCCCCTGGGAAGGAGGCTAGTCCACCAACACAGGAGCCCGATATGTGGAGAAACGTGACTCAAAGAAGTAGGAGGCCCAGGGTTCGCTCTGATTGTTTAGAAATACACAATCGCTTTCAGGTCCTCTCCCCTAGCATGGAAGACGAAGAGCAGACTCCATTTGAGGATCTCTCCCTCATTACAGTCGATCAGGTATATGAAGATGAACAGCAAAGTCAGTCCTCAGAGAATGTGCAGGCGACCTTGGAACTGACCGCTCACGGAAGAACCCCGACCAAACCTAAGAGGAGGCGTGTAGTGGTGATAGGGGATTCCCTACTGAGGGGAACAGAAGCAGTGATCTGTGGGCCTGACAAGATGTCTCGGGAAGTGTGCTGTCTCCCCGGGGCTAAGATCCAAGATGTAACTGAACGACTGCAAGGAATCATAAAACCCACTGACAAATACCCCTTCCTCTTGGTTCATGTGGGAACCAATGACACTGCAAGCAATAGCCTCCAGAAGATCAAAAGAGACTACGAGGCTCTGGGCAGGAAATTGAAGCAATTAAATGCACAAATCGTCATCTCATCTGTCCTCCCAGTTGAACGACGTGGCCCAGGGAGAGAGGGGAAAATAGTGGAAGTAAACAGCTGGCTTCGCAAATGGTGTAAACAGGAACGGTTTGGATTCTTAGATCACGGACTGCAGTTTCTTGAAGATGGACTTCTGGCAAGCGATGGGCTGCACCTCACAAGGGTTGGGAGGAATGTTTTTGCCAAAAAACTCAGAAACCTCATCAGGAGGGCTTTAAACTGACTAATGTGGGGGAGGGAGACAGTGCTCCTGAAGCTAGGCGTCTATCAATTGATGAAGATGATCATCCAAATGTCATAGACCAAATGGAGCAAACAGCAAGCAGACCTAGTGGTGGGAGGAAAAAATCCTTAAATAAGAGACACGGGGGAATGACTAATGGACTTCAATGTCTGTACACTAATGCACAAAGCATGGGAAATAAACAAGATGAGCTTGAGCTCTTGGTACAGCAAACTAAATATGACATAATAGGCATCACTGAAACCTGGTGGGATAAGTCCCACGATTGGAATGTAAAAATGGAGGGATACAATCTATTTCAGAGAAACAGACCAGACAAGAAAGGAGGAGGAGTGGCGTTATATGTCAGGGATGTGTATACCTGTGAAGAGATCCAAGATTTAGAACCTCAAAGCCAAAGTGAGAGCATTTGGGTCAAAATTAAGGGAGAGAAGAATAACAGTGACCTCATTGTGGGAGTTTACTATAGATCCCCAAGCCAAACGGAGGACATAGATGATGCCTTCCTGGAACAGATAGCCAAGCATGCAAAAGGAAGGGAGATAGTAGTAATGGGGGACTTCAATTACCCGGATATTTGTTGGATGTCAAACTCAGCCAAGAGCATAAGGTCAAACAGATTCCTCACTGGCCTTGCAGACAACTTCATTGTCCAGAAAGTGGGAGAAGCAACAAGAGGAACAGCCATTTTAGATCTGGTCCTAACCAATGTCGATGACCTGGTTAATGGGGTAGAAGTGGAAGGATCATTAGGCGCAAGTGATCATGCTCTTCTGAAGTTTACTATACAACGGAAAGGAGCAGCCAAGCATACTAGGACTCAATTTCTTGACTTTAAGAAAGCCGACTTCATAAAACTTAGGGAAGTGCTGGGTGAGATCCCATAGACAGTAATACTAAAAGGAAAGGGAGTTCATGATGGCTGGGAGTTTGTTAAGAGGGAGATAGTAAAAGCACAACTTCAGGCAATACCAATGAGACGGAAACATGGAAGGTGCCTAAAGAAGCCAGGGTGGCTATCTAAAGAACTTTTAACTGAGTTAAGATTAAAAAAGGATGTGTACAAAAAATGGAAAAGGGGCGAAACCACCAAAGAGGAATTCAAACAAATAGCCAGCACGTGTAGACACAAAGTCAGAAAAGCTAAAGCACAGAATGAACTCAGGCTTGCTAGAGAGGTTAAAAGAAACAAAAAAGGCTTTTATGGGTATGTTCGTAGCAAAAGGAAGAACAAAGAAACAGTGGGGTCACTCAGAGGAGAAGATGGTGAAATGCAAACAGGGGACACAGAAAGGGCTGAACTCCTCAATGCCTTCTTTGCCTCAGTCTTCTCCGATAAAGAAAACAATGCCCGACCTGAAGAATTTGGAGCAAATGATTCAGTAGAGAAAACACAGCCCAGAATAACTAAGGAGATAGTACAAGAATACTTGGCTAGTTTAGATGTATTCAAGTCTCCAGGGCCAGATGAACTGCATCCAAGAGTATTAAAAGAACTGGCAGATGTGATCTCAGAACCACTGGCAATCATCTTTGAGAATTCCTGGAGAACAGGCGAAGTCCCAGCAGACTGGAGGAGGGCAAATGTTGTCCCTATTTTCAAAAAGGGGAAAAGAGAGGACCCAAATAATTACCGCCCAGTCAGTCTGACATCAATACCAGGGAAGATTCTGGAGCAGATCATCAAGCAAACAATCTGTGAGCACCTAGAAAGGAATGCTGTGATCACCAATAGTCAGCATGGATTTCTGAAAAATAAGTCATGTCAGACTAACCTGATCTCGTTTTTTGACAGAATTACAAGCCTGGTAGATGAAGGGAACGCAGTGGATATAGCCTACCTTGATTTCAGCAAGGCATTTGACAAGGTGCCCCATGATATTCTTGTAAAGAAGCTGGTAAAATGCGGTCTTGACTATGCTACCACTCAGTGGATTTGTAACTGGCTGACTGACTGGACCCAAAGGGTGCTCATCAATGGTTCCTCTTCATCCTGGAGAAGAGTGACTAGTGGGGTGCCACAGGGTTCTGTCTTGGGCCCGGTCTTATTCAACATCTTTATCAACGACTTGGATGATGGACTCAAGGGCATCCTGATCAAATTTGCAGATGACACCAAACTGGGAGGGGTGGCTAACACCCCAGAGGACAGGATCACACTTCAAAATGACCTTGACAGATTAGAGAACTGGGCCAAAACAAACAAGATGAATTTTAACAGGGAGAAATGTAAAGTATTGCACTTGGGCAAAAAAAATGAGAGGCACAAATACAAGATGGGTGACACCTGGCTTGAGAGCAGTACATGTGAAAAGGATCTAGGGGTCTTGGTTGACCACAAACTTGACATGAGCCAACAGTGTGACGCGGCAGCTAAAAAAGCCAATGCAATTCTGGGCTGCATCAATAGGAGTATAGCATCTAGATCAAGGGAAGTTATAGTGCCACTGTATTCTGCTCTGGTCAGACCTCACCTGGAGTACTGTGTCCAGTTCTGGGCACCACAGTTCAAGAAGGACACTGACAAACTGGAACGTGTCCAGAGGAGGGCAACCAAAATGGTCAAAGGCCTGGAAACGATGCCTTATGAGGAACAGCTAAGGGAGCTGGGCATGTTTAGCCTGGAGAAGAGGAGGTTAAGGGGGGATATGATAGCCATGTTCAAATATATAAAAGGATGTCACATAGAGGAGGGAGAAAGGTTGTTTTCTGCTGCTCCAGAGAAGCGGACACGGAGCAATGGATCCAAACTACAAGAAAGAAGATTCCACCTAAACATTCGGAAGAACTTCCTGACAGTAAGAGCTGTTCGACAGTGGAATTTGCTGCCAAGGAGTGTGGTGGAGTCTCCTTCTTTGGAGGTCTTTAAACAGAGGCTTGACAACCATATGTCAGGAGTGCTTTGATGGTGTTTCCTGCTTGGCAGGGGGTTGGACTCGATGGCCCTTGTGGTCTCTTCCAACTCTATGATTCTATGATTCTATGATTCTATGACCTTTAAAGCCCTAAATGGCCTTGGCCCAGTGTACCTGAAGGAGCGTCTCCACCCCACCGTTTAGCCCGGACACAAAATATAGACTATACAAAATATAGACTATGAAATAATATTCAGTTCTAAATGTTGACAATAGGACCCATGGAGGGGGTGGGGGGAAGTCTCGAGATTCAGAGTAATCTCTACATATGGATATGCATTTGGACTGTTATATTTATAAAATCAAATAAAAATGATTTCAAAAAAAGTGCCATGACTTTTGCACATCCCCCACCCCCAAATAATAATAATATTTTCTCCTCACTACCACAAAGGTCCCGTGAAGGTGGAGGGAGATATTCGGGCCTGTATTAATTGGAAGAAACTCTTTCTCTTGCATACCTTGTCACATTGATGTTAAAAACAAGGTGTTGTTTCTGCTCGAATTACTGTTACAATTTCGATGGCATCATTTTCGTCAGTGTAAACTGACAATGACTTAAAGAGCACAGGAAGTTGGTTAATGGCGTTTGTGGTAAAGGGAGAAAAATGGCTGCAGGCAGATTAAAGTGCTGCCTAGTACAAAGGCTACAAATGGCCCTCTCTGGTTTAGCAGGTGAAAGAGAGGGGAGGGGAGTTCAAATAGGAAAACTGTTTCTAGCAACATTCCTCCAGTGGGAACAGCTTTTTTTTGCTTGGCTGGCCACACCAATAAAACCTGTCAAGGAAACCGGGCAGGATTGCAAAACCTCACATGTATTCTAGCCTTAGCAATGAAAGACAACCTTCTTTGTCTTAGCCTATATTGAAAAAAATATGAACTAGACACTTTCGGATGCTGGCAGCATCCTTGAAATTAGACATCTGCTGACATTTTATTCTCTCAAGGTGCATTTCATAGTCCATATCCAGAATTTCCCACTCTTCTTAGCTCATCTCACATTTCTTGCTTGCTTTTTTTTTGGGGGGGGGGGTTGTTTTTGGTCAGTGAACACTTTTGATAGTAGGGCTTTTAAAGTCTGATTTATTATGCACCTTGAAGAAAAATTAGGATATAAGCAGGGGCTGCTGAATTGGGCCAGCTGTGGCCAACTGGATGCCTGTGGGGAACCCTCAAACAGGACCTGAACACAAGAATACTTTGTGTACTGAGTGCCTGGAGTGGTTGGAGGATGGATGGTGGCTAACAGATTGAGGTTGACAAGACAGAAGTACTGTTTTGGGGGGACAGGAGGCGGGCAGCTGTGCGGGACTCCCTGGTCCTGAATGGGGTAACTGTGCCCCTGAAGGACCAGGTGTGCAGCCTGGGAGTCATTTTGGACTCACAGCTGTCCATGGAGGCGCAGGTCAATTCTGTGTCCAGGGCAGCTGTTTACCAGCTCCATCTGATACAAAGGCTGAGACTTTGCCCACGGACTGCCTTGCCAGAGTAGTGCATGCTCTGGTTATCTCTCGCTTGCACTACTGCAATGCGCTCTATGTGGGGCTATCTTTGAAGGTGACCCAGAAACTACAATTAATCTAGAATGTGGCAGCTAGACTGGTGACTGGGAGTGGCCGCCAAGACCATATAACACCGGTCTTGAAAGACCTACATTGGCTCCCAGAATGTTTCCGAGCACAATTCAACGTGTTGGTGCTGACCTTTAAAGCCCTAAAAGGCCTCGGTCCAGTATATCTGAAGGAGCATCTCCACCCCCACCATTCTACCTGGACGCTGAGGTCCAGCGCCGAGGGCCTTCTGGCGGTTCCCTCACTGCGAGAAGCCAAATTACAGGGAACCAGGCAGAGGGCCTTCTCAGTAGTGGCGCCCTCCCTGTGGAACGCCCTCCCACCAGATGTCAAAGAGAAAAACAACTTCCAGACTTTTAGAAGACATCTGAAGGCAGCCCTGTTTAGGGAAGCTTTTAATGTTTGATGCATTACTGTATTTAATATTTTGTTGAAAGCTGCCCAGAGTGGCTGGGGAAGCCCAGCCAGATGGGCGGGGTATAAATAATAAATTATTATTATTACTTTCCCCACTGCATGTTGAGATTTCTGTATTGCAGGGGGTTGGACTAGATGACCCTTGGGATCCCTTCCAACTCTACAATTCTATGATTCCTCTCGTTTCCACCAACTGGCATTCAGAAGCATGACCATGCCTCTGACAATGGAAAAAAGTCACGTCCAGTGACCTGGATTGCTTGTAATGAACCCAAGCTCATATTAGTTCATACAAATATATAAGGAAGTTACTTGTTAGGCATTCAATGTTTTCATAAATTTTAGAATTATACAAAGCTCCAAAAGGAACCAAGTACTATTGCACATTAGAGCAAACAAATATGTGACCTTTGTGTCTTCAGGACACAGAACACCAGGTCACAATAAATTTGGCAATTTGCTTCAGAACTCAGAACTATAAAGTTTTCCGTCAATTAATTCAAAAGTGGTGGGAAGAATACATTTCTGTTTGTAAAGTATCACTTGTGAAAGTTAGGTAAGACACAAAGTGGAAGGGAGCTGTTTTTTAATTAAATTTACTAGGCTAGGCTCCAGATTTCTGAAAGCTCAAAATAAACTACTAAGGTTGGATCTTTCTCTCCCCCCCCGCCCCCCGTTGGGGCAGATGGATCAGCCTACGTCCATTCCATGCCAGTTTTGCAACTGCAGAAAATGGGATAGAACGGACCTACAACTGAACGAAAACAAATGTATTTAAATCGTATGCACTTTAACATATTTTGTACACATGTACCCCCTAAAATATGGATCTTGTGTGGACCTCATCCCAATAAAATATTCCATTTTGCACAAAAAATTGACCCAAAACTGAACAGCAAAATTTTAAAAAGCATGCAATCCGATTGGTAGCTGCATTCTGATCTGCATACAGTGGTACCTCTGATTACATACTTAATTCATTTCGGAGGTCCGTTCTTAACCTGATACTGTTCTTAACCTGAAGCACCACTTTAGCTAATGGAGCCTCCAGCTGCCGCCGTGCCTCCGGAGCACAATTTCTGTTCCAATCCTGAAGCAAAGTTCTTAACCCGAGGTAATATTTCTGGGTTAGTGGAGTCTGTAACCTGAAGCACATGTAACCTGAAGCATATGTAACCTGAGGTACCACTGTATAAGTCCAGAAACTGTGTATGAGCTTAGTTTGCTTTAAAATTCTATCCAAACAAGCCTTTTCTCCATCTCTACCCCAACACTGACTTACCCGTAGGGACCCATGTGGCAGCACATCTGCATCCTGTTGCCTTGTGCTCCCCATCACACCTGCTCATGGTCTTACCTGGTGATGGTGGTAGTACAGTGATAGTGCAGGAGTCAAACAGCCACTCAGCTACCCACCCATTATAGCACACTGACTGTGTACGCCAACTCATGAGCATGTCATGATCCCAGACCCAACATCCTCCAACTTGGAATTTCTAAACAATAGTAGCTTCGAGGAGGAGGATGGTCTCCAGACCATCTTGTTTAGACCCAGCAGTCCTAGATGTCAGACCAGTTCCCAAACCCAGAAGATGCATGTTTGCCTATGGACTCCAAGAATCAAAGTATTTATTCTTCTGAGGATCAGGAATGCTTTATAGCCCAGGCCCCACAGCACTGAACATCACTGCCTAGAAGGAACTAACTGCTTCACCAATAGACCCTTGTCCTTTAACTGGCAGGCTGCAGTTCTCAGAAGGCAGGGATTCATTCTTGATCCCCCAGGCCAAACTATAAAGCTCTGGCAGTTTGTGCAAGGCAGTGTGGACACAGCTTGTTCTTCTGGTAGGATTGCTGTCCATGGTCCTGAAACCTGTGTTCCTCTCCAGGGTCCTGACCTTGTGTGTCAAGGCCCCCAAACCAGCCCCCCGTTAAAATAAAATTCATACTGACACAGAATTTTGGTTTAAGGTTAATGGGCAAAACTTTTAGGCCACAACTTTATTGATTACAGAAATGTGAGCAGTATCGGCTTAGGTAAAGGTAAAGGGACCCCTGACAATTAGGTCCAGTCGTGACCGACTTTGGGGTTGCGGCGCTCATCTAGCTTTATTGGCTGAGGGAGCCGGCGTACAGCTTCCAGGTCATGTGGCCAGCATCACTAAGCCACTTCTGGCGAACAAGAGCAGCGCACGGAAACGCCGTTTACCTTCCAGTCGGAGCGGTACCTATTTCTCTACTTGCACTTTGATGTGCTTTCAAACTGCTAGGTTGGCAGGAGCAGGGACTGAGCAACGGGAGCTTACCCTGTCGTGGGGATTTGAACCACCGACCTTCTGATCGGCAAGTCCTAGGCTCTGTGGTTTAACCCACAGCGCCACCCGCGTCCCTTTAGGCCACACCTTTATTGATTACAGAAATGTGAGCCGTATTGGCTTAGGCACTGGCAAAGGACTATATCGGACTCCTACCCCCTTTGCAGGAAGTCAGTAAGGGTAAACCACCCAAAGAGGAAGCCACATCGGGGGAACCCACCTGTAGCTCTCCTCAGAGGCCTGGCTTGGCCCTAGCCCCTCAAGCGGACTTCGGACAGGATCCTGGCTCTGGATTCCTTTAACGGAATACCCTTGGTCAATGGAGGGGCAGGTGATGGCTGACCTCCCCCACAAATCAATGAGCCAATGCCTAACTGCCAAACCTTACAAAGTTGTGATGATTGCTAAGAGGTAGGCGAAAACCAAGTGTCCAGTGCCAATCTGCCAAATGAAAAAGTCCCTACTTGGCCCCCATCCCAAGACAGGTGACCAACCAAAGTCCAAAGCAAGGCCAGAGGTCACCTAAAATAAAGGGAGGGTGGCTGGGTGTTCGGCAGCGTGAAGCAGGTGCCTGACATGCGTCACATTGCTGCTTTTATTACCCCCCCCCCCATGATCACCCCCCACAAAAGTGATTGGCCAAGAAGCTGGGGTGATCATGGTGTCACCCTGGTGTGACAGCATTACCCCACCTACACTGGGGGGGGGGAGGATGCGGGTTGGGGGCCTGCCCGCCACCAGGACCATCTTTTAAGATGATCCCATTTATAGGCCGCCGCTTGTGCAAAATACCAGAGCAGTGTATAAGACAATACATAAACAAAGAAAGCATAAAAACATCACAAACACAATGCAGAATAATAATAAAAAATGATTGGCTTGTTTAAGAGCCAAAACATCTGAAAATTAGGAGTGAGGATGTCTGCCAAATCTCTGCTGGAAGAGTATTCCACAGCGTGGGACTGGTGATGCTAAACGCCCAACATCTAGTTGAAGCTGGTTGAGCTTCTGAGACATCAGGGGTGTCTAACAGTGCAATTTATATGCAAACAAAAGAGTCACTTATGAAATGAACCTAAACTAGGACAGCATCTTCTGAAATTATTTTGAAAAGAATTATCTGGATGTATACAAACATCACACACATAACCTACTCAAATATTTAACAGTTTAATGTGACTGCAAATTATCATTAAGAAAACACAGTCTTCCTAATGTGCAGCCTAAGCTCTTAAATTCAGAGCATTAGGAAGGGATTAAATAGCCTTTTACTAATATTCTTTTGGGCATGTTCTTTAACATTATTTATGCTTCCTGTAAACACACTTCTCACAAAGCGTATGTAAGGAATTAACAGACTGTTGCTTCATTAATTTCAAAGATCCCGAGTGTCCCCCTGCCATTATTAACATGTGAAATGTCTGTCATTGCAGCAGGTTAGGTGTTTGTGGATGTTAGGGGCCTGTATGCTGCAAGGAACCCTGGGATTTGCCTGCCCAACACATAATATATGCATCTCCTTGTTGCTGAACAGGTTCTTTCCTTTGTGCAATCTTATCCTGAAGTAGAGCAATTTACTTCCCCCCATGGAAGTGACTGTCGATCATTCTTTGGTTGGGGAAAAAGTGAAGGATTAAGGTTGGGGACACCAATGCAATGTGAGCTATATTGGCTCCCCATCCCTGATGATGCCATTATTGGGAGTGAGAGGTAGATTTCACCACCTCCCAACTGAATTCCAGATTGCAGTCTCTTAATATTGCCCCATAAAATTTACATGGCACCACACTGCAGTTTGTTCAAAGTTCTTATACTTGTAATAGAAAAACCCTTCTTGGAGATCCTATGATAAACTTTGTTGTTTAGTCGTTTAGTCGTGTCCGACTTGAGAACACTGCCCAACCACCTCATCCTCTGTCATCCCCTTCTCCTTGTGCTCTCCATCTTTCCCAACATCAGGGTCTTTTCCAGGGAGTCTTCTCTTCTCATGAGGTGGCCAAAGTACTGGAGCCTCAGCTTCATGATCTGTCCTTCCAGTGAGTACTCAGGGCTGATTTCCTTAAGAATGGAGAGGTTTAATCTTCTTGCAGTCCATGGGACTCTCAAGAGTCTCCTCCAGCACCATAATTCAAAAGCATCAATTCTTCGGCGACTGGCCTTCTTTATGGTCCAGCTCTCACTTCCATACGTCACTACTGGGAAAACCATGGCTTTAACTATACGGACCTTTGTTGGCAAGGTGATGTCTTTAATTTCGTGACTGCTGTCACCATCAGACTGGTTGACATCAGAAGAGATTGCCCTAGCTGCCCCCCCCAATACATTAATAAATAAAAATAAAGTGCATTTTAATTGCACTTCATCAAAAGTGTTCTTAGGGCAGCGTACAAAAGTGTGACCAAAATTCATGCGACATATACATGCAATTTAAAAGCAACAAATAAATGCAACAAAATAAATGCATCAAAATAAAACCTCTGAAGCTAAAAACAGAGCAAAAACTTCTTTTGTTCTTATAAAAAAGCATATACACATCTTCAGACAATGGATGGATAGAGATTCTATTGGATGCATGACAAATGACAGTGTGGGAAAGACAGAGCTCTCACCCCTCGCCAACGAGACACTAGGGTAGTAGGAGAAGTTAAGCTTTGGGGGCCATTGGCTCCATCATCTCCCAAGCAATATGAGTTCAGTGTTAAGTGTCAATTTGTGATTAGCCACTGTTAACAAGATTCCTATAGTCAGGTGTCAGGTGAGTGGATGTGATAAAAGTAATTTCCACAAAAGTCACTTAATATGTTGATTGCTGTTAAATTAGATTCCTCCCACTGAGGTTCTATGCAAGATTAAAGTTAGCAGGCAAAGTTCATTTACATTTGACACACACTTCTCAAGAGTTTTCACGCAAGTGAAAAGTCACTGGATAATTGATTTGAAATTCACATCAGTTTGATCAAAGATTCCGAAACTGTGGTCCACAGACTACCATTTGTCTGTGAGCTCCCTTTAGGTGGGCCAAGACATCTCTGTGGCCGAAGTGAGGAGATGGCACATCCATCACATTAATTAAATTCAATTTTAAATGGAATTCAAATTGTAACAGAATTTTTAAAAAATCCAATATATAAGAAATGAAAGATTTGTAATACAATTAAAAATCATCTAGCATCTAGCACAGTACATTACAATTGCTGCAACAGGCTAGGTTAAAAAGGTAAAGGTAAAGGGACCCCTGACAATTAGGTCCAGTCGTGGCCGACTGCGGTTGCGACGCTCATCTCGCTTTACTGGCCGAGGGAGCCGGCATACAGCTTCCGGGTCATGTGGCCAGCATGACTAAGCCGCTTCTGGCAAACCAGAGCAGCGCACGGAAACGCCATTTACCTTCCCGCCAGAGCGGTACATATTTATCTACTTGTACTTTGACGTGCTTTCAAACTGCTAGGTGGGTAGGCTTCCTCAAACACGACCCTCCAGATGTTTTGAGACTACAGTTCCCATCATCCTTGACCACTGGTCCTGCTAGCTAGGGATCATGGGAGTTGTAGGCCAAAAACATCTGGTGGGCCGAATTTGAGGAAGCCTGGGCTAGTTGATCCGACTAGGATGGTGGGAGTAAGGAATAAATAAATGAAGGTGAGGTAACAGAGGTCTTGGAATCAAGAGACACTGGTGGATTATTTTTTTTAAAATGTGGGTTTCAGGATTTGAGTACTAAATCTGAGATTTATAAGTGCTGTGGAATATTCTAAGCATTTTGACATCCCAACCAGCCCATGACTGATGCCCATGTGGCTGTAGATTTACGATGACAGAAGACTGTCCCTACTTGGTTATTCTGAGAATGCTTCCATGCTGCCCCTGGTCAGCAGAGGCCTCTCTGGACTTCACTGAGCAGCTCTGTCAGTTTTGTTAGGGTGGTGATGTCAAGTGCTTTTGGCATTTTCCCTGTGATTTGATTGTTTCCAGCAGCTTCGTTTTGTAGCTTGCTGATTGCAGGCTGCACTTCTGACATCTCTATTGAACTGGTATGAAGGTTACCCTGCTCTGCACAAGTTTCATCAAGATCTGCTAGTGGTGGAGGGCTACACCTGTCAAGGGCTGCCTTGAAAAGCTCCACACACCTGCTTTTATTTTTTACCCCTTGTACAATAAGTGCCTGAAAACATTGCTTTTCATTTGGGCCACTGTCTAATTTGAAATTTCCACTCTGGCTTTTTGTCACTTTGAAAACAGCTCTGAGCGATGTTCGGGAGCAGCGTCATTCAAGCCTCATCCACTGCAGCCAAAATGCAAGCAGGACTAAGGAATGGACATCACTGGGGTGTGTGTGTGTGTGTGTGTGTGTGTGTGTGTGTCCCACATTCTATAAATAAATTTGGGGAAAGCAAAGGGAAAGGACAGGGAGGAAAGAAAGACTAAAAATGCAGTGGAAAAGTGGTGAAAGAACCAAGAAAGGTGTGTTGAATGTTGATAGGATAGCAGAAGATAGACTGAAGGACGAATACTCATCAATACACTTGCAAAGGAAAATCTGATGGATGGTGTGTTACTACATCCAATAATGAGGCTGTGGAGAAAGGAAGAAATAAAATTACTTTATAAAATTGGAAGTGTTTCTTCTTGAAAATATTTGCTGGATCCAACTAAGGCTAAACCCACATAGCTGAAAAAGCCCCCGTGAAAGGAATATGACTTGTTTCTGAGCAGGAACATATAGGATAGCAGTGTTAGTTGAATGGGTAGTGTCCACAGAAGTCAGTGGGAGTTTGGACTTTTATTAATTTACCCCAACAGTTTCAGTGTGACCTAAGTTCAACTAAATAAGTGTCATGTACTGGCTAGACACAGAGGAATGGTGGGAGGCACCAACTGGGGAACCCCTAAGGCAAGGAGGCCCAGGGATTGTTGGTGGGATGACGATGAGTGGTCAGAGGGAGACGACTGGGAGGATGAGTGTTGGAAGCTGAAAAGTAACAGGGTTTAAGTGAGAAGGGAGAGTCTGTGGCAGAGAGCAGTCCAGAATCAGAAGCGGAAGCAGGAAAGGAGGGAGGCATGGGGCAGAGATGAGTCAGACTGGTGAAGACACAAGGGGCAAGATTCCTTCCCCCCGGACTCCCAGAACCAGGAAAGTTATGAAGCAGGAGGAGCAAAGTCAGGTGCATTGGCAGAGTCTCGTATTGCTTGGGAAAGACCCAGGAGAGGAGGAGACTTAGGAAGCTGTGGGAAGGCAGGGGCCTTCACTCTCCACAACTGCCTCATAGGGGCAAGACCTACCAAAGAGGAGTTCCTGTGCTCATTAGGCTTGGCACTCCTGAGCAGATCCTGTTCCTTTTAATAAAGAGTTGACTTACTCCATGTGAGTTCTTGCTGGCTCACTCTTCCTGACACTAAGGCTGCAATCCTATACACCAGGGTTGGCTGCCTTAAGCTCTTCAGATGTTGCTGGACTACACATCCCACCATCCCTGACAATTGGCCATGAGGACTGGGGCTGAAGGGTGCTTGAGTCCAGTACACCTGGAGGGTCACAGGTCAGCCACCTTTGCTATATACGAGATTGGACTGTTGTCTGGATCCAACATCTAAAGATTGACAAAAGACATGAGCTAATCCAGCTACATTAGAGGGTGCTACAGAATAAATTTGTGTAGTAACAAGAAAAGAGAGTGGAGAGGTTGGATTTGGAGCATGAGAAGAGAAGAGAAGAGGAGAGAGAGAGAAAGAGAAAGCAGAAAAGCAGAAAATAAAACATGACCTAGAGTTTGCATCTACTGAAAATGGAAAAGCCAGCAACAGTTGTATATTCAGACATATGAGACAGTGGTCTTACTGAAATCTAGCCTACATTACAGAGAGTTTTCAACAATTCTGATATGAATCTGGAGATGAGGCACTCATTGGAAAAAGGAGAAACTAACCCCCTCCACACAAAAAATACCTGAAGTCACTCTTATCTCCATTGGGAGATATCTTGCTAAATGAGCCCACCCAAGCATATGCAGTGGTGAGTGTAATTATTTCTGCTTTAAATTCCACCGACATGCTCCCTAATGTTGCTAATGTGAAAGCAGATCTCAGGTGCTAATGGTCTCAGAGGTGGCTCACTACTGAGATGGGCAAGACTGAAGATACAAATTGCCCTTTGCTGGAAAGTAACGAAGCCGTAGAGACCTGTGTGGTTGTGAAAGCAAACCATTCTGAATGCAAAGAGAAGGAACACTCTTCAGGCAGGGGAAATGGAGAATGTGAGTTGTCTTTTGTGAATTGCCACAAAATTCAAAGCAGAACAGAGCCATACTAAATGTTCAAATGAATCAAATAATTTTGAGCAAGGTAAGACACCTGGGTAATAAAACATGTAATATTCCCATAGTGAATTATGGCACGTCTGGAGATTCTGTGAGATCTGAGATGCAAGAACAGAAACTAGCTTCTAAATTAGACTTACCTGGCTTGCATATTGCAGACACACTCCTCCTAGAGTGACACTGAGCTACAGAGCTGTATATAACTTTAAAAAATGGTAAATAGCAAGTTTTAATTATTAACTTGAACCTAACTGGGCGGACTTGAATGTTCTCAGGTGTAACAATGATGCTATTATACAGCTTAGTCACTAGGTGGCACTGTACTTTGTTGTATATGAGTGGCAGTACACATAGTCCTTCTTGCATTGATATCACCACCTCTTACTGGGAGTGGGGAAGGGCAAGGCAGTGAGTGCTGTGCAAGCACAATATAGGAGCACTACTGTTTGGCTTTGCCTCTCTTCTCTCCCCCTCAGTAAATGGTGGTTATGACCACCTCTAGGAAGTCAGGTCTATGACACTGCACCTTCTCAGCTGCTTCTGCTGCATGGAGTTAGGAGTTTCCTGTTGCTCTTCCATTTATGCTGTGTGAGAGAGAATAAACCTATTGTCTATTGGCGTATAAAGCTTCCACCAAAACAGACAAATTTCTGTGCCAGGGAGCTGTCTTTTGTGTAAAGGAATGGCTACCTTTGTTTCTGCTTTTCACAACTTGGTGTTATGAAAATTGGGATAAATAGCCTTGCTCGTTTCCTGTAGAAGATAAATGTGCAATACAACAAGGAATTTTGTGTGCATATGAATTATCTGCAAATTGGCTGCATCCTACAAAAGGCTACAAGGGAAAACTAATTCGTTGGCACTTGGTTCTTCAAGGATTTGGGTTTGATTTTGTTCATGGAAAAGGGAAGACCCTCCTAACAAGGCCACTCCACAGAAAACAAATATGCAGGGTCCCGGAGCAGTTAAAGATAGGATGTTTGACTGGGCCACGGGGAACCATTCCAGCATTCAAGATTTAAATTACAGCTCTCAAATCAATTACTCCAAAGTAACTCAGTTGACATTACTGATATCACAATACAGTAAGTGATTTGGGACATTGGCTTTATTTTATCAAGAAATGTTTATCCGTTCTTAATTCCCTCCAAGGATAATTGTGAAGTTCACATGCCAATTAGAGATAGGCTAATTAAATTATTTTTCTTGTGAAAAATAGATCTGCTCTGAGGCAATGGCTTGACCTATCCATTTAACAAGCACAAAACTTTGCTTTCCCTTCCCTTTAACAATCAGCAACACACCAGCTTCAGACACTACTCACACAGGGAGGAGAATTCAACATCATTCCGTCAACTCAAGCATTTCAACCTTGCAGATGAAACAAATCTCACCTCTTCTTGCCTTGTGTCCTGTTGCCCAGGCACGTTTTGAGGCATGCAAGTAGGGAGTCCCATTGTCACGCAGTGTAAATTAATAACACAGTCTTCTTCAGTAAAAGAATAAAATTTTTACTGAGATAAAATAAACTTGTTTGCAAATAACAGCATAGTGAACAAAAGATTAAACTAGCTTCAGAGCATATACAGAGTTTCTGAGTCACACAGTCTCAATTGAGCACAGGCTTCGCCTTCACACACCCCCTGACTGACTGACACTGAGTCTGCCTGCCAGCAGATACAATACTTATACAGAGAATGAATCATCCTCAAAATGAGTCACAGTGATTCAGAAGCTAAATGGTTCTGCAGCTTTTCAGCATTTCACAACATTTCTAGACTCCTTTACTGCTTCCTTTACAGCTTCTGCTCTCAAATACCTTGTCACATGAAACCCATTGCACCAGTGGGAGCCCTCATGCATTCTGTTGAGGGGATTCATTAGGTGAATCTTTCCCTTCGTTTACAAGTGAAGAAGTCAAATATGAGTGGCTATTTTCTTTGTATGGGCAATCTGTCCGGAAGATATTTGTATTTACTCGGCTGCCCTCTTCCTGCTCCGTTCCTTCCTTTTCCCTCTCTTTTGTTAAACTCTTTGATGGCTGAAAACAGCCTTTAGTGTCCTAGTCCTAATCTGTTCGAAGAGATTGATATTGCTGGGTACCTTCTAAACATTGGAGAATGTGAGGCACTGGGAGAGGTGGCTAATGAATAACTTAGTCCACCACTTAGTCCACCAAGCCAAACTGGCTAACAGGCTAGCTATCTATAAATCAGATGGTGTTGGGCATATTTTTTTTAGAACCTGAGGCTACCTGGGAGGGGGGTCACTTCGCCACTTCTTGAGGGCTTCCAAGTGGCAAATTGAGGTGCTTGATTGAGGTGCTCGCTTGGTATGCATATATTGCATGTTGTTTAGTATAGGTAAAATCTTTAATATTCTCTCTCACTTGTGTTTGCATTGCCTCTGAATCTCATTTTAAAAGGACCACCTTGCATTTGGCAAGACACTCTTCTAAATGAGCCAGGAGATACATTTGAAAAGTATAAGCCAGCATTCCAGGAAGCTATAATCTATTTAGGGTGCCATATATAAAAGAGGACAGGGCTCCTGTGCATTTATTGCTAGCGTAGAAGAGGAAATTTCACCAGGAGGCAGATTTTAGTCCTCCCTCCGGATAACAACATGTGTGTGGGGTGGTGTTACTACGGTGCAGTTATCTCAAGGGAGCCTGTGAGTTGCGAGAGCCTGTGTGAGAATTCTATCTCCCCTGTATCATGTGCAGAGCATGATGGCAGAAGAGGAGAGTGGGGAATAATATATTCTTGCCATTTACTTCTGCTGCTGTTATCTGTACTGTCCAGCTTCAATGAAAGGAAAAAGAAGAGGGGAGTGTTTGGGGAAGGCGCAGGCAGTGGGAGCCAGGATTTCTTCTCAATCTTTCTTTAAAAAATCCAAGCTGGAGAAGAATTCCCAGGCTTGTTAGGCTCGTCTCTCATTTGAGTCAGACTTTATGAGTCTCCAAAGTTCAATTCTGGGGCCTGAGTTTGAGGAACCTCTCTGGTATCTTTAATAGGTTAATGGCATTAAAAACCCCTGAAGACTCAACCCACATATACAAAAGAATAATTGCTTTGGAGAGTCTTCCACGTATGTAAATCTGACTCCTAATTATCTTTCTTTGTTGTAAATCCAGTCTTGTTTTAAGAACTGGAATATGAAACTGTACAAAGACTCTGCCTTGCACTCCTTGAGAAGCATGCTTTGCTTTATATGGTCACTTATCTTTCAAGAGGCTGGGTTCCTCTCGGAATTCTTAATCTCAAAAGTGATCCTTCAAATATCTCCTTGAACAAAGTATCAGTGCTGCGACTCATCAATGCGTGGCATTCTAATTTGTTCTAAATATTTTATAATCCGGTTCTCAGGCAAAGATGTTCAAATTTTAATGAGCAGGACTAATGATATTCCACTGCAATTTTTTATTCCAATGGATAATCGATACTTTGTTTTCCTTGTGGTAACATTATGTAATCCTATTTCGTCCGCTTTTATCATTTGAACAACCTTTTAGATTAAAATATTGCATATTGGAATCCATTAAAGAATTCATTAAATACATTGGATTTTAAAAAATTATAAAATACCAGTTGGCTCCAGAATTGCTTTTCTGCAATTCTGAAGTGGTCCTTCCATCCACACAAGGGCATCTAAGCTAATGGAGGCTTGTGTTGATAGAAAGGGCTGAGAAGGCAATTTACTCCTCACAAATGGAAAGAAGACGTGAGATGTGCAACTGGATTATGGCTATATTAATTAAAATATAATGAAAGTGGAGCATCTACATTCCAATCAACCAAGCTGATGCAATCAAACAACTTAGGATCGAACAGGTAGGTAAGGACTTTGTCGAATTCAGAAACAGGGAAATCCAACTCCTGGGAATGTGCTGCATCCTTTGTGCAGTGGCTTTCCTGTTAAGGACTGGGATGAATAGACTCTCTCCTTTGCTGGAAAGCCTGGCATGTGCTTCTCACATGCACCCCTGCTAACCAATGTCCCCCAAAATCCACATGCCAGGCCTCAAAGGGCATCCCAAGCCCCCCAGGCACAATGCATTGGCAATGCTGCCTAAGTAAACCTAGGATTTCCCTCCCCCCCACAACCTCACCTGCCTGATCTCAATGCCAAACTGTGGGATAAGCTGTACTTCTCCCTAAGAGCCCATTCAGTTAAGCACAACAATGTGAAGCAGGTTAAAAGAGAGGGGCACTGAATTAGGGAGCCCACCCAAAAGAATCTACTTAGCCGCAGGATACCGCTGACTTGCCTAAATAGCCCACACTGCTCAATGAGTGGGGTGTGTGTGTGTGTGTGTGTGTGTGTGTGTCACACAGCAAAGAGGATGTGGTCTGGGAAAGGAAGAACCACTTTTGAACATTCCCAGAGTCCCTCTTACCATCACCACATGTCCATCTCCTCAACCCCTTCCCTACAGGAGCAGAAACTCTCTTGCTTCTTTCCCAAGGGAGGGCAAATCTCTCTCTCCCCACCCCCCGTGAACTGCGGGAACAATATTCTCCCAATTCTCAATTCATCCCCCTTCCATCGCTCCCTTTGCTGTTCTTCTTGGACACTGAAATCCAGTATCGAGGGTCTTCTGGCGGTTCCCTCACTGCAAGAAGTGAGGTTGCAGTGAACCAGGCAGAGGGTCTTCTCAGTGGTGGCACCCACCCTGTGGAACACCCTCCCATCAGATGTCAAGGAGAGAATTAACTATACAACCTTTAGAAGACCTCTGCAGGCAGCCCCGTATATGGAGTTTTTAATGTTTAATGTTTTTGTATGTTGGAAGTTGCTCAGAGTGCCTGGGGCAACCTGGTCAAATGGGTGGGGAACTAATAATAATAATAATAATAATTAATAATAAACAGATTTTGGGGGTGGGGTGCAACAGTTTATAGGGAAAATTGTTGGGTGATGTTTCACATAATGTTACTCAGAATTGACACATTGAAACTGATAGACATGAGAAAATTATTATTTGTCAATAGTTAAAAAAATTAAATAATTTTAATAGGCCTACTGTAATCAAAAGTTGAATACCACCCAGTAAAATATTCCTCCCACCTTCCATCAGTGGGATTATGCCACCGGTTGAACTCTACTGACAGGATCTCTGGATCCAATTAATTGCCTTTTGACTTTTCCCTTCAGACATAAAAAGGATGATTCCTACCATTAAAAAGGGCGCCTCTCAGAAATTTGGGAACATCTCTTCTCTGTCCCAGACTAAATGGGCATCCAGCACAGTGGAAGATCCAAAAACGGCCACATTTTTCTTTTCTTTTTCTATACAGAACAACTACGCTAGTGTGTGTGTGTGAGGGAAATTCATCACTAGGCCCCCAGCTACAATCAACAGAAATCCATAAAACGTGCAAGAAGCTTTTAAACTAAAGGCACAGGAGTCCTTCTAAGCCTTAAGCCTGGGAAAGCTGGTCTGCAATTGCATTTCATTATACACACAACAAATCAGGTCTGGGAAAAATATGGGAGAACGCAGAAAGCCCTGGGAAGCAATGGCTGACAACAATGTGGTTTGGATGCTCTGTAAAAAGTAAGCAAACAAGAAATGTCAGTTCAAGAGAAAAGAGCTAATGTGGACCATTGGGAAGAATGAGCTTAGAAAGACCTGTGCACACCTTTCCTTTGACCTCAATGAATCCTGTTGGCACCTTGCTCTTAGCAGGTCTATCTCTTAGTAGAACATGAGCATCATGTTCTTTTTAAAAGGTTCTGAGTCAGGGACAAGGTTGAGGATTGGAAATAGTACTGCATAGAGTGTGTAGGAGGCATATGAGGAAGCTACTGAGCTACTGAGCCTCTTGGGCTTGCTGATCAGAAGGACAGCAGTTCGAATCCCCGCGACAGGGTGAACTCCCATTGCTCAGTCCCAGCTGCTGCCAACCTAGCAGTTCGAAAGCACGCCAGTGCAAGTAGATAAACAGGTACCGCTGCAGTAGGAAAATAAACGACGTTTCCGTGCTCTCTGGTTTCTGTCACTGTTATGTACTGAAGTTCTCACCCTGGGCCAGCAGAGGGATACTGTAGATAGTTTTCACTCAGGTCCGCATATGCAAATAAGGAATTGAAAGTGATGTTCAGTGATTGGATACTTGCAGAAAGTTGTTACTGTTGCGTTGTAGTGGAGCTCTATATAAGCAGGCTGGCTGAACCCTTCAGTTCAGTTCTGTTCTGGGTCTGTGAATAAACAAGAGCTGTTTGAAGAATCGCTGTGTCGTCTGATATGTTCACCCACAACTTAACAGTCATGGTGTTCTGTTGCACCAGAAGCAGTTTAGTCCTGCTGACCACATGACCCAGAAAGCTGTCTGTGGACAAACCCCGGCTCCCTTGGCCTGAAAGCGAGATGAGCACCGCAACCCCATAGTCCAGAAATTATTTCACAAGGTCTTCATATAGGTAAAGGCAGGCATAGGCAAACTTGGCCCTCCAGATGTTTTGGGACTACAATTCCCATCATCCCTGACCACTGGTCCTGTTAGCTAGGGATCATGGGAGTTGCAGGCCCAAAACATCTGGAGGGCCGAGTTTGTCTATGCTTGCCTTTACCTATATGAAGAAATATTGTGAAATAATTTCTGGATTTCAATCTCCCTTGTCCATTTGCATTACAGGAAATTAGCAGTCTGAATTACTATGTACTGCTGGGATTGGGAACCTCTGACTCTCCAGTGCTCATGCTGGTTAGGACTGATGGGAACCGGAGTTCAGCAATTTCTGGAGGGCCATAAGTTCCCTACCCTCAGTGAAAGGCCTGGACATCCTTTTAGTTAGAAACAGCAGATTCAGATTTGTTGCAGTACTAGGAACAACTTTTGTGAAAGTCAATGAAAGTGATGTGATAAGATGTGTCAAGGGCAAGGTTCTTTACGAAGAATTCTAAAAGCAGGATAATGAAGGGAACTCAAGACCACTTATATCCCTACTCTACCCGCTACTTTCAAATTCTGTAATTGGCATTCAGTAGTTTCCCAAATTACAGGTGATGACTTATTGAGAAAGAGCAGACAGAAAGAGAAAGGCTGTAGAAAATTCTGATAAGTTTTCTACTTTATGAAAGTTTTTGTTCATCTCTGGTAACAAGGGAGGGGAATAAACCTGGGCTTCTAAAAAGCTGCAGTTCCAGTTGTGTTCCTTCAACATATCCTAAAAAGAAGAGTTGAATCAACATCATGTATGTTTGGGGCATCTAAAATGCTTGTTTAGATTAGCTTCTTGCCATCGGCAGAGTACAAAATAACAATGTATTAACAAGAATTGGGGATGATATGCACCATTGCACGAGAGGACTTCTGCTTTCCTGGTGGGATACCCCTTTCCTCTCCAGCCTTTGCAATCTCCCCAAAATATGTTCTGAAGGGTCCCACTGGGTGGGGTGGGGTGGGGTGAGTGAAGATGGCTGTAGGGTGTAAGAAGAAATACACTGTGAGGTAAAAGACACTTTGCCATGTATTCTATAAGTAGCATATCTAACAGAATGTCAAGAAGAATATCAAGGTATCCACAAAATCATCACGACCTCAAGGGAAGTCATAGTACCACTCTGTTCTGCCTTGATCAGACCCCACCTGGACACCTGTGTCCAGTTCTGGGCACCATAATTTAAGAAGGATATTGTGTGCAGAGGTGGGCAGTGAAGATGATAAAAGGGTCTGGAAACCAAGCCGTATGAGGAATGGTTGAAGGGATTTGGTTTGTTTAACCTGGATTAGAGGATCACTTAGAGGAGATATGATAGCCATCTTCAAATATCTAAATGGCTGTCACATGGAAGAAAGAGAAAGCTTTTCTTCTGCTTCAGAGAACAGGACCCAAACCAATGGCTTCGAGTTACAAGAAAAGAGATGCCGACTAAACATCAGGAAGAACTTTCGGATGGTAAGAGCTGTTTGACAGTGGAACAACTACCTTGGAAGGTGATACATTCTCCTTCCCTGGCAGTTTTTAAACAGAGGTTAGGTGGCCATCTGTCAGGGAATTTTTAGCTGTGATTCCTGCACTGTAGAGGTTAGACTAGATGACTCTTGGCATTCTTTCCATATATATTTGGTTGATAGCATTGCAATCCACCCCAGAAACCAGTTTTTATTTTAGCCACATTTTCCACCTCTATATGGAATGTTGCTGTGTGATTACAGCAAAACAGCCCCACAAAACTATTTTAGGGAAAGAGTCCAGCTTGAGGCATATTTTTGCCTATGGGGTGCCGAGTTTGAAACCTAACAAATAAGAAATATTCTCTTGAATGGATATCAAGTACCCTAAGGTACCATATTATAGTAAGAAAATGAACTTGAGCATATGCATTATTGAACAGCCCGAGTCATCTTTAAATAAGACACACATTCCGGTTTCATATTTCATCCCTATATTTTATTAGGAGCCTGCTAATCCTTTACCCTAAATGTCCGCTTTTATGGATTACAACAGTGACATTTATACAAGACTTCATTACTGCCATGCAGTCATCTCATAAATAAATCCTGCCGTTTTCATGAGAATGAGCACAAAGTTTGAACACACTCGGATTCCCCCCCCCTCCTAAAAAGATAATAAAATGACTTGTGGCTATGGCTCTTATAGCTCCCCACACCCTTGTTTCACATTCTCCTCCAAATCATATTGCAGCAAAATTCTGGCCACAATGCCCATTGGGCCGATGCTGGAGCAAAGAAACGCATCTGCTATGCTCCAGTGCTAAAGGTTAACTGCTAAAAATATTTCACAGGCTCTTTGAATTTTCCATGTCTCAGCCTGTGATGTCACACTGTTTTATGTGATTTCCACATGGAGCCACCTCAGCTATTAGGTGGACTGAGGCAGCAGCCCCACAGCCTGCACAGGAGTATGGTGGCAGCAGCAGGCCAAGGCAGCACTTCCCATTTCACCTCAAGTGATGAAATGGGATGGGCCGCCCCTATTCCAGACTTAGGTAAAGGTAAAGGGACCCCTGACCATTAGGTCCAGTCATGGCCAACTCTGGGGTTGCGGCGCTCATCTCACTTTACTGGCTGAGGGAGCCGGCGTACAGCTTCTGGATCATGTGGCCAGCATGACTAAGCCACTTCTGGCGAACCAGAGCAGTGCATGGAAATGCCGTTTACCTTCCCACCGGAGTGGTACCTATTTATCTACTTGCACTTTGACATGCTTTCGAACTGCTAGGTTGGCAGGAGCAGGTACTGAGCAACGGGAGCTCACCCCGTCACGGGGATTCGAACCGCCGACCTTCTGTTCGGCAAGTCCTAGGCTCTGTGGTTTAACCCACAGCGTCACCCGCATTCCAGACTTAAATACAGCTAATTATGCCGCTCCCTTAGTGGGGATGAGGCCCAGGCTATAGGAATAAATCCAGGAAGCTGTAGATGCGCTGAAGTTGAGAAACCAAAACTGTATCTTGGGGAGATTTTGCCAGTGCAGAGGAGCAAGAAAATGGGGATAGGGGAGAATTTCAATTCAGTTTGCATTTCAAGGTGAACATGTCTATTTCACACTTTCCAAAGCAAGGTGCAAACAGAAACACAGCCATCCTTTGAAAAGCACCCTCCCTTGTGGAGCGTTCCCTCAGCCTCCTCTCCTCTCCCTTCTCCTTGGGAGTCCTCCAGGCAGCTGCTGCTGCCACCCATGGTCTCTGAGCTGCCCCCCACCCAAAAGAGAGGTGCCTTTCAGAGGCACCATTCACCTACGGAGCTTATAGCCAGGGCTGCTGCAGTAAAAAGCTGTGCAAGCCTTTGGGAGGCAGAGATGTGAGAGAGCATCAGAAGACGGAGGGAAGGAAAGAGGGACACAGGCCACGGTTGCTCCACAGCACCCCTGACTATCATTCACGACACCCCAGGATGCCACAGCACACTGGTTGAAAACCACTGCTGTATAGGATTGCACCCTTATCGTCTCACTGAAAATGTGCTAGGACTTTTAGCAGGCTAGTTTTCTGTCCCCTCGTGCAGACACTGGCCGTGCTCCCCAGTAAAGGGAAGTGCCAGCCTGCTGTCTGTCTGGCTGCCCCATTACAGCACGGACTCGAAGCTGCGATGCCATCTGGCTCCCCTCAGGAGCTACAGAGTCCATTTGGAGCCATTTCAGGGAACTAACACTGGCTGGGAATGCTTTTAAAGAGAACTTGTGATCTCTGGGCATAAAATAAAGCCTCAGGGTGGTTATGTGCTATGTATATCTGGGAACTGGCTCCAAAATATAAAAGAAACCAGTTACTAAAAATAAGAGACTTTCCACAGATGGAGGGGACTCAAATTAAGATACTATAGATGTTGCAAAGAAAGAGGATGTATATATAACAGTGACATATCTCCAGTTTAACATCCCAAATAGCAAACTCGCACATGCATGTCTAGATAATAAATCTCCTCAGGGAAGCAAAAAAGCAAAGTATATTAGAATAACTGGAAAAAGGTTGGATGGGTATCCAACTTCCCTCTTTTGGACACTTTCTGTTTGCCCAGAACCACATTCATTCCATTTGCAGACTACAACCATGATCATTATTGAATTTTGGATAGTCCATACATAGATTAAATTTTGTCTCATAGCATACATGCTTATCAGCTTCGAAGATAGGGCATTCCCTAGGTACACAGAAATATATAAATGTGCAATTTATACCCAGTTGTGCTCAATGGACCAGCTTTTGATACCATTGACCATGGTATCCCTCTGGACCATCTATGGGAAATGGAAAATCAGGGGCACTGTTCTGCAGTAGTTCCAGTCTTATAACCAGGAATGGTTCCAGAAGGTAGCATGGGACTGGAGTACTTCTCAGCCCCCTGACTCCTCAGGTATGGGGTGCTACCACTGGTGGCATACTGCCTCTGATATTACTTAACATCTACATGAAGCTATTGGAGTGGTCATCATGAGTTAACCCTCCTTGAGGGATAAAAAAATATGTTTTTTTGTTTCCATCATGACTCGGCTCTAATTTATATCCAGGGAAGAAGTTGACACAGAAACGTCCAACACCAAGAGTCCTTGTTGTGGGTTTAGATTATATGCTACCACACACAGATAATCACTGAATTCTTGCTTGTCAGAGACAGAGCGTGACCAAGGTTAAATTACCCCAGACTCGGCCATGCTCCCCACTCCCATCTCCACTGAGGGAGTGTGTCACAATAGTAATAGTAATAAGAAGAGGAATAACTTCAATGAAAATAAAATGGTCCCAAAGGGGCCTGTGAGCTTCCAGGGCTTTCAGAAAGTCATATAAATTGGGGGAAAGAAAAGACACAGGTGAAGGATGTTTTGCACACAGGAAGTCCCAGGTCCCACAATTAGTCGGGGTAGACAATGTTTGGCAAGATGGATCAATGGATTCATATCTAGCTGCGGACAGCTTATAGTATCCTAAAGGGAAGGGATTAATGGATTTGTGTCATATCCCCATGCTATGTAGTGAGGCTTCATTAGGATTTCCTTTGGAATTCCCCCAACAGGCGGCTTGCCATGTTTACCAACAAGAATTGACAGCCATGCAGTCTTTTTAATGGTACTGAAAAATCTGACAACCAACCAACAGGGGGTTGTTCAAAAACAGTTTTGTTTTTAATAACACAAAACTAGTTGGGCTGATAGTTTATCACTTTTACCTTATAACTACATCATTTCAAACACACCCAGCAAAGGATGTCATAGGAAAACCCAATTCTCACGCCATTTATATTCCCAGAGGTGCCTAGAAAAGCAATTCTTACCCATCCAAGAAGAAAACCCTGGCTGAGTCAGTGAAGGCTCTGTCAGGGTTAGAGGCTGATGGTCGTCAGTGGATAGCACACAGCCATCTTTGGACAATCGCATAATTCTTCCTCCAAGGCCTCAGAATGAAAGTGGGTTGCTGTTTTTTTTTTTTACAGAAACAAATAATACATTATTCTTACTTATTAGCTATGTGTTGTGGTTGAATTTGTGGTTGTTTTTTTTACAGCCAGTAGCCCAAAATCTAAGATGGCTTTATGAAGCATCTACATCTTAAGATAAGCCTTTCTGTGGTAAATAATTCCATATTTTGGAATAGAATTGTGCATTATTTTGTGGACTGAAATATATGTAAAAGGAATCATAGCAAGCATAATGCAATTGTCCTTGTTATGTTGTTTCTACGTACTGCGTCCATTTTGAAGTCCACAATTCTCTAATCATTACAATTTAATTTAATTACCTAGTCTGAGAGTTTGAGTCTCTCTAGTTTATCATTTGAACTCTTTTAACTGGGAAGAGTTGCTGTGCTCACCAGGCCTGAGCTATTTTGTTTCTTTGAATAAAGAGTTAATTTCACTGACAACTTGTGAGTTATTGCTGACCTGCTCACAACTCCTGCCTTGACAATTAATTTTTTTTTTTTTGCAAGCTCCCTGGAGTTCTCCTGCAGTTGCCCCACCCCACAAATTCACCAAACAGAGGAACATAGCTATTAATACCAAGATGAGAACCAAAACCCCCCAAATTATTGTGAGGAAAAGGAGAAAAAAGTTAAGATTCTGTTCATACCAGCCCTCTAAGCCACCAGAGTTTCCCAAAGTAAATGTCATCCAAACTTTATAGTAGTATCAGAGAATTCAGGGATCTCTCAGCTGTTTTATCCCACAGTTACATGACAATTCTTTTGGATGCCTTTCTGTTTGCTGTGAAATTCAGGATGTTGGAGCAACTGTCTCAAACAAACATCAAATTCACACCCAAGAAAATTGGCTTGATTTTGGGATTGGTGCTGCAGAGTTCAGACATCCACTCACAGTCACATTGCAGAAACACCTGTTGATTTGAGAAGATGCATGAAGCAGTTGATTCAGAAGGGTGATGAATGCATAAGCAAATTAAAACTCATTTCTTCTCTCACATACAGTTTTCAGTTTTCTTGTTCAGATGCTGTATCAGAATAGCAGCCACTGGTGGTCCATTGAAGTTTTCATTTAAAAAAATGCATCTTTCCGCTAGAAATGATGACCTTCACAAATGTTCTCTAGGTGTTCATGGGAAAAATGCTGCTTCTGTTTGTTATGCACAGAAATGATAGCCTTTGGAATACACCACCCATCTCTGCAGCTGTATAGGGACAGTGAGCTGAATCGGGAAGTGTTTGCACTGTCACCATATGAGCAGACCAGGAAGAAGGCTTGCCAGGTAGCTCTTCAGAAGGGGCAAAACTATACACAGAACTTCATAAGACCTGATGATTAAATGATTGTCGGTGCTTTGAAGACTCTGCTTTTGCCTGCACAGCTTGATTTCGAACCATGTGGGAACAACAGCTCACCCGACACCATTGTGGTGTCAGATGACTGAGGAGTAGCCAGCTGTATCCACTTGCCAAACCTGGCTTGTGGGATTGATGGAAAAGATAAGGATCCAGCTCCCCACCACTTGGCAAAAGGAAAAGGTCACTCCAGGAGAGAGGAGTGGAAAAAGAAATGCCAAATCGCCCCTCGAGGCTTCTGTTCCCGACTTGCAAAATTTGTTGCAAACTAAAAGTAGAAAGCTACAAATTGCCACAATCAGCATTTTAGAGAGGACTCCCCAATTGCTCCTTTTTGGCACGATATATTGGCATGATATGTTCATTAAGAAAGAAAACATTGATTTCTAGAAACAGAGTTGGAAAACATTTCTGAGTCAATGACATTCCAATGCCAAATGGGAAAGCATATTTGTTTGGCTGAAAAATAATAAGCAAATACTCAGAGTTAGCATGATTTCTATATTAAACATGTCTCTGCATTCTTAGTGCAATGTAGGTGGGTGAAGTAGTGAAACAGCCCTCTTGTATTATTAAAACCTCTTACTTTCAGTGTCACATTGAAGCAGCTGGGAATTCAGAAAGCTTTACCTTTTAAAATATTTACAAGTGTGGCCCAGACCTTGTCCACATGGGTTGCTGAGTGCATAAAAAACCTAATATTTTCTTAAAATTTAGATTACTGACAGTTTGGAGCTTTTCCGTGCATGGGTCACATTGATAATTATGCCTCAAATTAGCAATGCCAATAATAATAATAATAATAATAATAATAATAATAATAATAATAATAATGTTTAGTCTACACTTGGTTTGAGTGGTATGTCTATTTGAGCTGTATGTGTATAAATATATATATATATTTAGTTAAAAATATGTCTCTAACAGTCACCATGATCCTGCAAACACTGGTTGACACTTTACTATAGCCAATCACCCAGCAGATTGGGAATTGCCCTTAGATCTTATAAAGAAGGGTGGTATATAAGTTAAAGAAACAAATTATCAGGGACTGGACTGAAGAGGAGGAGGAATAGTGGAGGTCTCTCTCTCTGCTTCTCCTATAGCTTCCAGAGAGGAGGAAGGCAGTCTCAATTTGCAGCAGGGCTTGGAGGAAGATAACAGCCCAGATATAGGCGAACAGCAGAGTTATGCTGTGTTAGGAGAAGGAGGAGGTGAAGCAGAGCAGCTAGCTGACACGTCTCTGGACAGGGCCTCTTGTCAAGATTCAATCACAGTTTATTGGATGGACCTTCTACTTCCTCCTTCGTAAAAGTCTAAAAGAACTTGCAGCAGTAACCACAACTGTTAGTTAATACAAAATGTCTTCAGGTGAGTTACATAAACAACTAAAAAACCACCATCAAGTTTAGCAACAATCCCCCGTCCCCATGAATGTGGTTGCTTCTTGCCACATAGTAGGGTACTTCTTTGTCTAGATCTGGAAAGAACCAGTGCTATTTTTTTTATAGAAAATGAGGTGCTGGAGCTTATCATTAACTTCTCACTTGTTCTTTTAAAATGGCAATGATGCCCACCTGAGACGTGCTAGAACTGAGCTCCAGTGAGTTCCGGCTTTTAAAAAAAGCCCCCAAAAGAACTAATTAATAGGAATTTACAGTACAGTGGTACCTTAGTTCTCAAATGGCTTAGTTGCCAAACAAATCGGCTCCTGAATGCTGCAAACCCAGAAGTAAGTGTTCCAGTTTTTGAACATTTTTCGGAAGCCAAACATCCAATGTGGTTTCCGATTGAGTGAAGGAAGCTCCTGCAGCCAATCGGAAGCCGCGCCTTGGTTTTTGAACAGTTTCAGGAGTCGAATGGACTCCCAGAACGGATTAAGTTCAAGAACCAAGGTACCACTGTATATCTATATTGAGATTCATCTTCAAGTGCTCCAACACCACTAAACATATAGAACACAGACCCCCTCACAGACGCAAACCTTTGGATCCCATTGTGACTTATTAGAATTCTTAAATGACTGATCTTTATGCTCTATGTCTCCCATGCTACCAAGATGAGCTCCCTAAATGAAGGCATTTATTTTGATTTTTCTCTAATAAAGCAATAGTGGAGTGTTTTTTTTAAATTTTTACCTTATAGTCAGTCTCCTGTTTCTCTTTTAAGTGGCAGAAAATAAGCTTCTTACTCATTTCTCCTTCCTCTGTGGCCTTTCCCCTGTGTCCTACACTAACCAATCTTTTTTTTCTGGACTGTGTTTGATCACTGTGCAAAAGCTGTCTGTATGACGCCTACTAGAGTGTCAGCCCCCATCCTCTTCTTCTAATTTTGTCACCAGCCATAGGAAAAAGCAAAGACAGTGAAATGGTGGGAAGTAAATAAGAGAGTGTGGGGGAACACAAACCCAAAGGACTGCTTGTTTTTGTGCCCTGTGCAGCTGTGGTAATTACGCGAGTCCACAGGAGACCTAGATGATAAAAGTGAATGTCTGTCAGAAACGTTAGGGCTTCTGGGCTAAGGGTAAAAATCGGCCTAAAGGGAGTACATAAAGTTTTTCAAAGGCAGTTGAATCTTGGAATACTAAATAGTCATTCCTGGACAAATTTCTCTCAGAAGTGTGGAGGCAAGGTGTTAGGAAGCAGACAACAAAGAATTAGCCCGTGAAGCAACTGCCAAAGCTGATGTACACTTTCCCTCACATTGTTTCCATCACAGTTTTCGTACCTGAGTTCTGACTGAAGCACAGAAGCACTTCATGTTCCTTGCAGTAGCTCTGTGTGGTGCCAAGACTTCAACTTCGCCATCTCATTTAGGTTTTCAGAACAGACACTTTCCTTTGTAGCCTTCAAAAAGCTACCATAACAATTACAAATTCCTCTGAGAGGCCTTTCTTTCTTTCTTTCTTTCTTTCTTTCTTTCTTTCTTTCTTTCTTTCTCCAGAGGAATCATTATTGCCCGCCTGGAGAAGAAACTTGGTTTGTTACAAACACACCCCATGCATCAACCTTGAGCTGTTCCTCGTTCACCACATTGCCTCAGTCGAGGCATTTAAGTTTCCGCAGTATGAAAGAATGAGACCACAACCAATTGCCTTTGATTCCCTCAACAAAGTGGATCTAATCTTCACTTTTAACTAGAAGTGTCAGTCTAGAATGTGACAAAGCAAACAATCCTCAAACCTAACAATTTGCCTACCTTCAGGCAAAATGAGCTGATTTTAGATGTCCCGAAAAGATGGGAAATTGCTAAATACAAGGGGCTGTGTCAAACAAAGGACTTCTGCTTCCACAACAGAGCTTCCCCTCCCTTCTCTCCATCTTCTCTAGCCCCATGACCCCCACATGCCCCTCATCCCCCTTATTTGCTTAGAGAATTGGGGGAAGTCCCAGAACAGATTTAAGGGTCCCCAGGGGGAAGGGAAGTTCTATTGTACAAATGAAGTCCTTGTGCTAACAGCACAGCTTAATAGGATACAGCCCTTAATTTATTATTGTTGTATTATTGTTGCCAGGGAGGGGAAGAGACATTTGTGGAATTCTCTTCCTGAGGGACTAAAATAACCTTCCTTGTGGAGGTATTTGCCATACCACCTCAGGCAACAATTTATCTTGGGGTGGCCTTATTATCACCACAAGCATTTCAGTCCCAAACCCGCTTCATTTTCCTGTACAGTAATGATAAAACTGGTCAACATGTAGCTTAAGCTAATCAGATGAAAATACATTTTCTTGCAGTTATATGGCTTCCCGGACTTTAATGCACCCTTCCTCAAGTAGCTATTTTTTTGTAAGGTAAAGGTAAAGGTACCCCTGCCCGTACGGGCCAGTCTTGACAGACTCTAGGGTTGTGCGCCCATCTCACTTAAGAGGCCAGGGGCCAGCGCTGTCCGGAGACACTTCCGGGTCACGTGGCCAGTGTGACAAAGCCGCATCTGGCGAGCCAGCGCAGCACACCGAAACACCGTTTACCTTCCCGCCAGTAAGCGGTCCCTATTTATCTACTTGCACCCGGAGGTGCTTTCGAACTGCTAGGTTGGCAGGTGCTGGGACCGAGCAACGGGAGCGCACCCCGCCGCGGGGATTCAAACCACCGACCTTTCGATCGGCAAGCCCTAGGCGCTGAGGCTTTTACCCACAGTGTCACCCGCGTCCCTATTTTTTTGTAGTCTCTCCTTAAAAACCTTCAGAGAATGGGATTCCACAAGTTGCCAGGTCAAGCTATTAATCAGACACACTGTTTTACAGAAAATGAACAGTTTTTAATATTCTGTTTCAATATCCCCCTTCAGTTACCTAAATGAAATGAAACCTAAAGAGCACAGCCTAAACACTGAAAATCTCTAATTGAAAGTTGCCCCACTGAGTGCAATTAAAATGATTGCGCGTTCTCAATTTTAAGCTAGAACACAAAGAAACCAACTACTTTAATTTAAAAAAGAAATACTCATCTTGGTGTGATAATTCAATTGCACAACTTGGGAGGTCATAATTTGTGAATATTTTTGTTAGCGATACACAGCAGTCAAATCAGCACAGTTATTAAATATCTGTAATTAACAATATTAAACTAAATTGCAACTCCATGCATAATTGTTATTAATTGCATGCGCACAAAACATTTTCACTTGAAGCAACATCACCCCCACACTTTGTATTAAAGACATAAATGAAGTCTTTTCTAAGGCCTAAACCCCATGCAAGGTTTATGATTTGTAATCCCCCACCCTCCAAATTCGATCAAAGTAGTAGTGCTGGGCAGGCTGTGCTTAACCCTTACTTCCCTGTACTATTTCTCCTTCCCCAAAAGCTTTTACAAGCAAACACCGAAGAGGAGGAATACAGACACCAACTGTTGTACTTGTTTTCTCCCATTGTTCCAGGGGATAATAGCAGTTTGTGTGTATGAGGAGGAGGAATTCAGAGTGGAGAAACAGAACAATACTGTTTCTCCAAATAAAAAATAAATCAGAGCCCCTGAATCTGTTCAGAAATCACATGTGGTTTATTCCTCGATCTACTTTCTTTAATAGAATGCTATCTTTTTAGGTAAAAAGGAGCAAAAAGATAAAGTTTTAAGGTTCCCTACTTTACTTTAGTAATTCATTCATTCGTTCATTCATTCATTCATTCGTTCATGTCAATGGTCTGAGAAGTTTCATTTCTGGATTTCTATTTCCTTCACCACGTTTCAACTGCCACTGAAGTGAACAGCAGCTTCTGCTTGTCAAGAGCTCTGTGTATACTGAAGTTGGAATAGTAGATGATGTATACAGGTACAGGTAGACAGGTACAGGTATATTCCATTGAAATACATGATATTTAGGACAAAGTGGTCTGCTTAAATTGCACTGAGATCGGTGGCTGCAAGGGCTGTTTTGTACACAAAGTTTGCTTTGGTGCAACTCGGTTCAAGTATTTATTTTGTAGTGAAAACATGGGTAGGAGAGTGATGGAAGTGCCAGCTCTCAAACTGTATATTCACAGGAAATGATACTCTTGTGATGTACCGTGCAAGTGACTTCCCTCTACTGTTGTTGACATAAACCACTCAGAGAACTTGGTTGTATGGCAGTTCTGGATGGCAGATCTGTGCTGCTGGAGCTGTGTTGCTCTTCTGACTTCCCAATGCCATGTGTCACATCAGGTTACCAAGAGGGAAAGAGCGGGGGGAGCAGAACAGCAGGGAGCTTGGAATGGTGTGGGAGCAGCAGCGGGGACAGTTCTGCCACTGCATCCACACCACACCAACCCAACCCTCTCTGCTTTGCCCCTCTCCCTCTTGGTAACCAGAAGCAGCACATGGCATTGAGAAGTCAGGAGATAAACACAGTTCCACGCACACAGTCCCACCGGCTGCTCCTGTTGGAGGGGCATTTTAAAAAATGTAATACATAAAATAAAATACCCATCTTGATATAGTATAGCATCTAGATCAAGGGAAGTAATAGTGCCACTGTATTCTGCTCTGGTCAGACCTTACCTGGAGTACTGTGTCCAGTTCTGGGCACCACAGTTCAAGAAGGACACTGACAAACTGGAACGTGTCCAGAGGAGGGCAACCAAAATGGTCAAAGGCCTGGAAACGATGCCTTATGAGGAACGGCTAAGGGAGCTGGGCATGTTTAGCCTGGAGAAGAGGAGGTTAAGGGGTGATATGATAGCCATGTTCAAATATATGAAGGGATGTCACATGGAGGAGGGAGAAAGGTTGTTTTCTGCTGCTCCAGAGAAGCGGACACGAAGCAATGGATCCAAACTACAAGAAAGAAGATTCCACCTAAACATTAGGAAGAACTTCCTGACAGTAAGAGCTGTTCGACAGTGGAATTTGCTGCCAAGGAGTGTGGTGGAGTCTCTTTCTTTGGAGGTCTTTAAGCAGAGGCTTGACAACCATATGTCAGGAGTGCTCTGATGGTGTTTCCTGCTTGGCAGGGGGTTGGACTCGATGGCCCTTGTGGTGTCTTCCAACTCTATGATTCTATGATATCTGTGCAATGGGTTGAAATGAGCCTCAGGCTGGTGGTGTTTTGACATTGTTCCAGGGTTGTGCTGAGTAGCAGTGGCTCAGCGACTGCTCCTAAAAGCGTTTGTGGGCATTTTGCCACAATGTGACTCCTTGTAAGCGTCTGTAAAAATAGTTGCTGGATGTCACATCCCTTGACTCGTTCAAACACACCTTGTAAACAAGAAACAAACAACCTTGCTGAATACACAGTAGATTTCCATCTCCTGTCAGTTCTAATGACTGCGCTTGTTTTATAAATTGACTCTTTGCTTTGCAAGCAATGTTACAATCTTATGAGCCCTCCTTGCAGTCAGTCTGGGCGCTGTCTCTTGGACAAAAGCCCTCTGATTACCCTCTCAAAAGTGAGTAGAATAAGGAGACGGACTAGGGATGAGTTTTTTCTTCTTTCAGTCACAGTGTACCACAACATGACATGCTATTAATTGTTAAAGGAGAACATATTTGGGGGCAAGGGATGTCTGGTGTCTTCCACTGTTGGGAAAGAAATAACATCTTACAGAGAGACAGAATCACATCCACTGACTCAATGGTCACATTATTAATGCAATAGTTCTGCATTCTTTAATGGGCACTTTCTGGAACTAAGCAGAGAGAAGGAGCCAAAGGAAAATCTGTGCCTGGCTTGAGAGCTCTGCAGCCTGGTAATGTGCCCCTAAACTAATTCAGGGTGTCAGCATTTGCTGAAGGGGTTTAAGTATGTACTGGAACTTTGAAAAATGCATGATTAACATGGATGAAAGTGTTCTCTTGTCTTAGTGCAACTAATCTCCCTGTTTTGTTTTTTAAAAAGAGGACTCTCCTTTGCAGTTTGGAAAGTGAGGGTAAATTGCATTGAAAAGTGTGGAATGAATGGATGACTAACAAGAAGACATGCAAACATCCTGCAAGCAAATTGGGATGCATGCAGATTGGGCGTTCCTTGTCCTATAACCATTCTATGACACCTGTTCTTTATTGAGTGAATTCTCAATAAAGAGCAGGCATCGTATAACCTCCCAATAAGGTTTATTCAAGCGAATCAGGATAGATACTGAACGAGCAAGCTGCATGGAGGAGCTCTTGACACAAAGGTAGGATGGCCATGTCTGTTTGCCTCTGCTGTATGTTGACTTGCACCAAACAGGCAGGTAAAATGCCCAGTCTGCAAGTGATGCCACATAGACTTCCATCAGAAGTCACTAAATATTGCATAGACAGGGGGCTCGGCTGCACTTCCATTTCTCCTGTGGCTAGAAAGTATTGTCCTGTGTGGTTTCCCTCTTGCTCTATGCTGTCTAGGCATGGGTCCAAGCAGTTTACTGTTTGCCCCATTGTTTCTCAGGAAAACCCTCTCTTTAGTGCTGAATCAGAGCAAACATTAATCCGTGGAAGAACTGACTGATGTTTGCTCCAATTCAGCACTAAAGAGTGAGTTTTCTGGGGGGGGTGGGGGGAGTAGCGGGACAAGCAGAAGTCTAGATAAGTCCTGACACTGGGAACATTTGTCCTGTTCAAAGCAATGCAACCTGGCTTGGTTCCAAATACAGTTTCCAGGCTGCAGGCTTGCTGCTGATTTAATCAACTTCAGCTTGGTACTACCAGCTATCAGTCAGCTCTTCCTATAGTCATGTCATGAATCAGCAGTTGTAGCATTTGCTACTGGAAAATCTAATACGTTCAGCTTCAAAGACCAAGGTACTACTACCCGTATATATATCATATTGGAACAACATGTAGTTAATATTCTGAAAGTCATCACATTTAATCATGTCCCTTATTTAGTATTTTGCCTGGCTGCTTTTATGGTTTTCAAGAGGAGCGTATTGATTTTTTAAAAACCACTTCATTTATGATTAATGCACAAAGGGGTCCGTCCCCCCCCCCGATCCGATTAGGAAAGGTAAATTACCCACTAGATTATAAAAAAAATGTTGAGACAAGCCACAAGAAAGAATACGATGAAACAAATTTAAACATTAGGATTCCAAGGCAGGATTGCTTTTCCATTTAAAATCCCTGTGTTCAAATAATTCTGCCACAGAGAATTCCAGTTGCCATTTTGCTTCTTTATTATTTATTTCTAGCATGTTTGTTTTGCCTTCCTGTAAGAAAGAAGCAAAGCAGCTGACACAGAAGAACCATAAATAAACAGTAGTGTGCATATCAATATACCAAAATACAAAACAGAAATCCCCCTAGTAGATACCATTATAATGAAAAAAAGACCTTCAAATAGTACTGCTTTCTTGCGATTTGACAGCTAGTGCCGAGTGACTAATATCGGTTTGATTTGGAATTGAGCTAACTGCCACCGCCCAAAATGGGAAAAAAGCTTAGTTAATTCTGAATCAAATTCAGACCCTATTGTGGTTGCAATGACACAAGAACCCTATTCCCATAAATGCTCAGTCCTCCATATATTCTTATTATAGCAGGTGCATTGGGGGCAGCTGCTGCTGGTTTGGCAGGAATGGCAATGGTAACAGTTGGGGAAGTCTCTTACACCCCTCATCCCTACTTGGGATTTAGACTTGGTTGTTAAGGAAGGAAGAATTTGGCGAGAAAGACCTCCCTCCAAAATTCCTTATTATAGATTCAGCCAGGTAAGTGAGCAGAGGGAAGAGGAGTTCTTCTCCGCTTTAGGCTACAATCTTAGTCGGAGAAGAATTAGGGAGAGATGGTCCAGTTCAAAGTTGTGGCTCTATGAGCACACATCACGATGTGGGCAAGGCCTCTTTCACATGTGCCAAACACATGGATGATGGGAGTGTATGGCTGCTGCAACAGTCGCGGGGACTGGGCTAGTGTTTCTGTTTATACAAGTTCATCGGGAGTTCTCAGAAGACACAAGAAGGCTCATTTGAATAGGTGTATTGTGGATATAATGGACTCTAGTACTCATGAACTCTTTTTTTAACAGAGACAAGTACTTTAACGTATATTCTGAAAATGCTAATTATGTCACTGGGCACTTTCCCTAATATTAACAAACAATTCCATTACATGCATGTGCAGCTGCAATCCAGAATCTACATATTCCAGAGCTTTTCCATTTACTTTAATAGAATTGCAGTTGAATCAATGAGGTGTATCTTAACAACAACAACAAAGCGTGTTCTCCTTCAGGGAGAGCACGTGTTGCGGTGGGGTCTGCTGAGCCACCCCTCTGTTACCAGGCAGGGTCTTTAAAAATGGCCTGGGGCAGTGATTGGTTCACTGGGTTGCTGGGGTAAAAGTTATGTTACAATTTTGGTGGGAGGGGTAAAAGGTTTAAATACTCTGCACGCAGCCTTGTACTTTCTCTTTTGCTGCGTGCAATGGATCACCTGCCCACCCGCCATAGAGTAAGGGGTTGTTGCATTGACCTTGCTATGCCTGTCATGGGGTCGTCTGCCTTTGAGCAGGGGCCTGGTAGGAATTTTTCCACCTGGCAAATTGGATGGCTGGGTGGTTTTTGCCTTCTGCGTAGCAAATCGTCACAACTTGTAAGGTTGTGGTTAGGCATTGGTTATAAATCTGGTGGAGGAGGGGTTAGGATAGGCTGTGCCCGCCCCTCCATGGTTGCTGCGGAAAGGGAATTCCGTTAAAGGAATCCTGGGGCTTGCCATCTTTTCGTCCAATCCCTGGAATGGGACTAGGGCCGGCAAGCCTTCGGGGAGCAGGCGGGTGAGAGTTGAGGGTCTGTGTCTCAGCTCCAATGCCTCCCCGACTTGCTTTCCCCCGCACTGTCTTTCGGTAGTGCCCGGAAGTCAGTTCTGTCCCCAGGCGGGGGGACAGATAGTCTTAACCAATGCCTAAACAACCACTCATGGTTTGTTTTTGAATAAAGTTGTGGCCAAAATCATGCCAAAAATCTTAAACAAAAATTACGTGTCTGTTGTGAGTTATTTGGGGGGTGGATTGGGGACCTCGACACGCAACAACAACAACATAATACAATATGTTGATTTGATCCATGTTCTTTTGAGAGTCATTGGATTTAGCTTTTGACTGAAATTCTCCATACACACAAGTATGGAACATGACTATTACCGTGTGTGTGTGTGTGTGTTGTATAGTGTTATATATTATATTATATATTACCGTGTGTGTGTGTGTGTGTGTGTGTGTGTGTGTAATATATGACAATATAATATAATACAAATTTTGGTCTGCCATTTCACTACATCAAAAGACTCCACTAACTGCATCCTCCCAAACAGTAACTCCTGTGGATATAACTAATGCATCTAACCATAAATCTTAAAGAACTCCTTTTTACAGTAATGAGATGTGCATATTAGAACTCTGCACTCACCTTTACTATAACTCTTTATCTTAGACTCTTTTTTCTCTCCTAATTATTTGTTATTCTGCTATCACAAGACATTCCTCTGTAATTGGGTAATTGCTTCTCATGGGTTCATTTCTAATTAAATAACAAAAAGATGCACATCCAGTACAATTTGCTGTCTCTTAGCACCAGCAGGGGGGGAGGGAAGCACACACAGGTGAGCATAGCAACTTATGGAAGAACAGTTATTTTCCTTCTTTAGACAAAACAGATGCCTGTGGGGCAATGCGTTACGCAATTTCAGGCCACCATTGGCTGAAAAGAGGGAAAGGATAAAAACACTTATCGTCTACCACCATCAACACCACCAGGGAGATGTGCCTGGTGACATCCCTGTGAATCTTCAGGTGACAGGCTAAGAGCTTTTTGATCACTCAGCCCTTTGATTCACTCAGACGTCCTAGTGCGGGGGTCGGCAAACTAAGGCCCAGGGCCCGGATGCGGCCTGCCAGGCTCGTTAATCCAGCCTGCGAACCTTGCGGACTCTGCCACCTGCTCAATCAGTCACCATGCTAAACCGGCATTGTGTGGAGGCCTCGCCACGTGTGGACTGACTTCGACAATGCTGGTGCAGCTTCAGAAGCTCCTGCAGCCAATCTGAAGCCACGGACACCTCTGTGCGATGCCCCTTCCTTCCCGCTGAGGCGGCCACTTATGGCCAAGAGCCGAGTGGGAGGAAGCGGCGGTGGTGGGGAGGCTGCCTCTGCTGCCCAGGCCAGCGGCTTGGGCTCTGCACCCTGTGGACCCCTGGCTGAGGCAGAGGACGATGACAACGCTGCTAAAGATGATGAGGCAGCTGTGGCGTGAGTGGCGGTTCATTTTGGGAGGGAGTGCTTTTGGGAGAGGGTGGATCTGGCCCCCCACAAGGTCTGAGGGACAGTGGACCAGCCTCCTCTTGAAAAAGTTTGCTGACCCCTGTCCTAGGGTGCTTCTCATTTTTAGTGGACTTGTCGATAATCATCATCATCATCAGCTATTTACCGTATTTTTCGCCCTATAGGACGCACCGTCCCATAAGGCGCACCCCCCAGGTGCGGGGTTGGGGAAGCTCGAGCTTCCCTCGACCCCAGCCCCCAAACAGGCAGCTCTCTGCAAGCCGTGGGAGCCCAGCGCTGGCTCCCGCTGCTTGCGGAGAGGTCCGCGAAGCCTGGACGCGCTGAGCTCAGCGCACGCAGGCTTCAGCATGCAGGCAACTCTCCGCAGGCAGCGGGAGCGCTCCCGCTGCTTGCGGAGAGGTCCGCGAAGCATGCATTCGCCCCATAGGACGCACACACATTTCCCCTTCATATTTGGAGGGGAAAAAGTGTGTCCTATAGGGCGAAAAATACGGTACATGCCACCCATCTGACTGGGTTACCCCAGCCACTCTGAGCGGCTTCCAACAAATTAAAACACAGTATGTGATATGTGTGTGGTGCAGGAATGCCATGCTTGCTATTTGGATACTAGAAATGTCATTTTCCCATGTCATATTTTTCTTTATAGGGGATGGTGAACATGGAAATGTGACTCTAGGCATAGATCAACCTTACTGGATTGGAGCACAAGCATATAGCACTCAGATAATAAATGGCCATTGCCACACATGTTGTTTCATGTAATTGAAGTATAATTTCTGCCATGCCTGCATCCCAGATGTTAAAATAACATATTGGAGAAAATGTGAATAATATAATAGATATAGAACGTGATTTACTTTTGGATATGAAGCAAATAACAAGCACTTTAAAACGAAGCCGTAAAGAAAAATGCATTAGGCCTATTTTCATCACACTTAAAGGTTATATGCTAATATCTACCTCCATATATATATATATATATATATATATATATAATGTGCTTTGGATTTTGATGGAAGGTCAAAAGGGGAAATTCCCTCAGTCTTTAGCCAATTGATTGAACTGCTGCACATAATGGGATGGAGAGCTTATCTGAATATCTGGCCTTATTGCTTTTTTCCGTTTTTGTCCAAGAGAGAAAGAAGCATCAGAGAAATAGGGAGCAAGACAGGAAGTGTTGGTGTGGAGAGAGATAAGAATTGAGTAAAAATGTCATTAGGTAAATGGAGAGTCGCAGAAAGGAAAACTTGGGAGATATAGAGATGTTGGAAATGTCCTTGGAGAGCAAAAGAGCACAATTAAAGCGGAAAATGCGCATATACCTACTTTGATGCATCTGTAGATAACATGCTTTGTATCTTAAAGGAGCTAAATAATAAGCTGATCCCAACCAATCAAGGTTCACAGATTTGCTGTGATGATATAATGACAACACGTAGGCAATTAGACCTGGATACTTGAAATGGGTGCTGAGAAGGAAGTGAAAGCCAACTGTTTGTCTGCACTCAGAATGGCTGTTGAGGAAAGAGGGGAAATTTCATTACTGTGGAGGAAAGATGCTCTTGTTTTGCTGAAATGTGGTAGTGATTTTATTTCCCATTCTCATTCCTATGATAAAGACTGGAATGTTGTTCAGAGTGAGGGGTGTACAATGGGTAAAAACTGAACACTTTCTCCTCTATTTGCAACTTTGCTCCGAAACATCACTAGTGGGTGGCCTCTTTTGCAGCGTCCAAAACTTTATGGAACAATAGCTCAAATCAGCTAAATCCTAGTTACAAGCTGAGACTACAGGAGAAGAATCCACTGACAAATTTCATAACATTCCTTAAGGCTTGAATGAGGGTTATGCATTGCTTGCTTGCAGTGCTTTTTTTTCTGGGGGTACGCAGGGGTACACATACCCCTAAACATTTTGTGAATCTAATGGGAGAAGAAACGAAAAAATACATTTTTTTTTTGTTTCTTTAGCATGGTGAATCATCAGTTCCATTGCTACCCCCAATGGCGGCCTCATTTCCTGTCACGGTGTTTCCTGAGTCTCAGATGGAAGCGAGTGTTTAATGTGTGAAGTAGGAGTTGGAATCTAGCACCGTGATTGGTCAGTTTCTTTGTTACCACCTCTGATGGAGGCTTCATTTCCTCTCCCGGTGATTTTCTTGAGTCAAAATGAGAGTACCCCTAAACATTTTTAAAGAGAAAAAAAGCACTGCTTGCTTGTCAGAAATATAATGAAAAGCAACATCCTCTTTGTTTATTGATGGCATCCATGATGGGTTGGCTCCCAGCTCAGTCAGAGCAGACCCTTTGAAATCTACCCATTTACTACTTTAAGTCCCATTAATTTGAATGGTTTAAGTATGAGGAACTCTGGATCCAACCCAACACGTTTAGTACCCTCATTATCTTTAAGACCATAAGATGACCCCTAATGGATCAGACTAAAGGCCCAGCTAATCCAACATCCTGTTCTCACAGTAGCCGACCAGATGAAAAGCATTATAAGATAATTATCTTATTAACTTAGAGCCAATTCACTCATTCATTTTTTTGCCTGTTGTAACCGGACCAATTTCCCTTTCTGTTTTCCCCTGCCAATTCTATATTTCACTCTAATGCCCTTTTCACTTATCCAGTTCTCTCTCCCACTTAGCATTCTCCCTGCCATCCAGTAAAGATTTTGATCTGTGAAATGAACCAATCTTCAAACAAGACCAGAAACAACAACAACACCACACACACACACACACACTGCCCATCTGGCTGGGTTTCCCCAGCCACTCTGGGTGGTTCCCAACAGAATATTAAAAACATGATAAAACATCAAACATTTAAAACTTCCCTAAACAGGGCTGCCTTCAGATGTCTTCTAAAAGTTAGAGAGGTGTTTATTTCCTTGACATCTGGTGAGAGGGCGTTGCACAGGGTGGGCACCACTACCGAGAAGGCCCTCTGCCTGGTTCCCTGTAACCTCATTTCTCGCAGTGAGGGAACCGCCAGAAGGCCAGCAGAAACCACCAGTCATCATTCTTTCTTTCTGCAACCAATGGAAAAATCAAGATTTATATTCCTTAGCTGCCGACCCTCAACAAAGATATGTCTCCTTCCCCTCACCTTCTTCTCTTGATGTTTTCCAGTATCAGAAATCAGTACCTCAAGATGACTTGGGAAAGGAAAATCATGCTGTTGCCTAAACCTTGCCCATTTTATTTTAATATTAACCTGGTTTGCAATCTTTTGTCCTTATGTCCGTTGTTCCATTTGTATTGATTTGTCTGGGTCAGCGCTGATATGTCTTTTTAAAAATAATAATAAGAAAACAAAGTGATTTCCATGATTTCCCCTCCCATTTCAGAGAGAGTGACTCAGCCTTGCTTGCTTATAATGTATGCATTAGCCATAACAAAACTTCCAATTCCCAGATGGTCCAATTATACAAAAACTTGGCTAAACAGCTATGCTAAATGTGGCCTTTGACATTAGAAAAATATTTCTAAACTGTATTGTTCAGAGGGAAAGATAAATGAGATGCTTCAAAAGCTGCTTAGTTAATTGAGGAATGCTAGAATGATCTTGTCTATTTGAGTGCTACCTACTGGGAAATATTTCTACAGCTCTGTGAGAACTCAAAATCAGAACTGGCTAAAGTGAACATTATAATGTCAATTGACTAGTTTTAAATAAGAAACCCATGCAAAAAAAATCCCATATGGAATAACATGAAAAAATATATCTGAGAACAAAGAAGCCACAACCTAGAAAGACGAAAACTGTAAAATTCAGATATGTTAATTTAGAAGTTTGCATGCAACCTCTGGAAATAGAATGGAAATAAAACACTGAATATGCTGAGCTTTCACTTTTTCAGATATTCAGTACAATTAATATCAAATGCTGAGCCTCTTCTCAATACTGCATAGGTGACACCTGTCCAAACTAAGTTCCAGGCACCAGTGACATGTGCAAAGGTCATCTTGTGAAGGCCAATAGTACACACAGAACTCTACAAGATTGTAGCAGACTGTGAAGGAACTGGACTTTACTGTTGTGGACCGCTTGTGTATAAAATGGGAATGCTTATTTTTACCTGTCTGCTTATTTGGGGAGTATGGGGTTAACTTGAATTCCTAGCAAGTGCCCCAAGACTCATAAAACATCAAGCCATAGGCGTCCACCACTATTGATGTGGCTAACAGCACATCTCTCTAGGAGGGTGGGAAATTAAAAGATCTGAACTTCCTTCAGCAGATATCCCAAGGGGAGGAGGACATGGATGGAAGGGAAGGTCAACAACAACAACAATAATAATTTTTATTTATATCCTGCCCTCCCCAGCCGAAGCCTGGCTGAGATAGTTGGGAGGCAGCAGACAAATTACGGTAGATCTCATGTGATATATGGAATTTGGAGAGCCTGTGAGGAATGCTTTAAGGAATAAATGCTTACTTGTGAGCAAGGAATCCTGCAAAGAACTTGGTGAAGTTAGGGATGGCCTAGGGGGCAAGGGGATGCATTTAAGCAATATTAATTTGCTTTTGCATCAAGGGGAATATTTTGTGTTTCTGTAATTTTTGGGCATCACTTTTCTTTCTTTGTAACATTTACACGTTTTAGACTCTATTTTATCTTAGTCAACCCAGTTCTTGTATCATAAACCCGTATAATAAACCCTGTCTTTCCCATAGCTTGCATTAACCTGCATTCAGCCTAAGGCTCAAGAGGCATTATAATGATATACTTTTCCCACTGTTCCTGGGAACAAAAGGCAAAAGCCAACTCCCTTCAAAATGGTGAATTTTCAATTGACTACCTTAATCACATGATTCAAGGTTAAACATTCATGTGAAGGCTAGCAGATAACATCAACAGTTAATTATCAACTCAGCTAGAAGCTTAGAAAGAGTTTTCTAGTTAAGTATACAGTGGTACCTCGGGTTAAGAACTTAATTCGTTCCAGAGGCCCTTTCTTAACCTGAAACTGTTCTTAACCTGAGGTACCACTTTAGTTAATGGGGCCTCCTGCTGCCGCCGTGCTGCTACTACACGATTTCTGTTCTCATCCTGAAGCAAAGTTCTTAACCCAAGGTACTATTTCTGGGTTAGCGGAGTCTGTAACCTGAAGCGTCTGTAACCTGAAGCATCTGTAACCCGAGGTACCACTGTACTCAAATGGTGTTTTCCAGTGTTAAATCCTTAGCAACGTACATACAGGCATTCTTCTTTTCAGTGTGCAATTAAACAATTATACTTAACAGAACTTGGGGTCATCCAATAATACTGATTGGCAGTAGATTGGTAGTAATCAAAAGAAGGGGTTTCGTTTCTTTTTAAGTACTTTACATAGCATTCCACATAGAATCTGATGCCGTGGGATGAGGCAATGGTTGCTAGCTTAGGTGGCTTTTAAATAGGGTTGACTACATTAATAGAAGATAGTTAGGTAGTTAGTCACGATACGTTTCCAAGCACAATTCAAAGTGTTGCTGCTGACCTTTAAAGCCCTAAACGGCCTTGGTCCAGTATATCTGATGAAGCTTCTCCACCCCTATCATTCTACCCGGACACTGAGGTCCAGCGCCGAGGGCCTTCTGGCGGTTCCCTTACTGCGAGAAGTGAGGTTACAGGGAACCAGGCAGAGGGCCTTCTCGGTAGTGGTGCCTGCCCTGTGGAATGCCCTCCCAGCAGATGTCAAAGAGAACAACTACCAAACTTTTAGAAGACATCTGAAGGCAGCCCTGTTCAGGGAAGCTTTTAATGTTCGATGCATTACTGTATTTTAATATTTTGTTGGAAGCCACCCAGAGTGGCTGGGGAGGCTCGGCCAGATGGGCAGGGTATAAATAATAAATGATGATGATGATGATGCATCATTCCAGTTCAAAGGCAACATGCTGAGATGCGGCAGCCTCTCTGGGCTGTTGTCTTTGTGTCCTGCTTGTGGCCTCCCAAGAGACATCTGATAGATTACTCTGTGGGAAACATGATGCTGGACTAGATTGATACGGCAGAGCACTTCAATGTTCTGCCTCACTGATCTCTATTCCCCCTGAGGTTGTGGAGCTTTTCCTGCCACGTTGATTTTGCAGTATGTAGTGCTAACACAAAAATATATTGCCCTTAAAGCCAGGAGAACTGTTTTCTAGACAGAACTGATGCATTGATATTGCCTGCCAAGATAATTAGGCTGCCCTATGAGCCACTAAAAGGTCAAGAAATGCTAAAACCTTTCTTGGACCATTTCAATTGCATTAAACTTCAATACAAATGCCCCCCAATCATGCTAGCACCAGAGAAGAAGGGAAAGGCCTTGGGGGATAGTTCTGTATGGAGCTGAGCTATCTGTCTGGTTCTTTGCTATGCTCCATACCATGTCAGCTCTAAGAACATCCAGTGATCCAGATGATACGTGAAGTCTTCTCTTTTATTTATGCCATCCACGGGCAACTGTATTTTGAATCTTTCATGGTGAACTACACTCCAACCTGAAAAAGGTCTCGTGATTTTCCTTGACAAGCTGTGCTCGCATGACATCGCTGGCAGGATAAACCAGACTACCTTGGTTGATTTACCAAAGGTCAATGGGAAACATCTCTCTCTGAGAAATCACAAGGAAGGCTTTGCATCAGACTGAACGATCCCAATAAGAACGACTGTGTGGGTGGGGTGTCCTGTCTCATAAGGAGAAATTATAAGAGGAATCTTGTCAGCATGTGGGTAGGAAAAAGGAGAGAGAGAGAGAAAATATTTGAAGTTCTCAGCATACCATTATATCAAAAAAAGAAATATTGATTGATATTTGATTTTTTTTTAACCTGTGGTTGCAGTGGAATGGGGTGGGAAGTTAGGGAAAGGAATCTTGCACCACAGGATCCCAATACTTTTCTGCATGAGTTGGGATGGTCTCCCACCATCTCCTGCAGCCTTAAGGGCCAGAAAGATACAAGGGAGGGGAAGGAAAGGTCCATTGTGTGAGCTACTCTTCCGCTCAAGCAACTTTGAATACAACCCACTATCCCTAACTTTAGATGTTTTGTGTGTTTTTCTGTGATGAAAGAAAGTTAGAAAATGCTTTAAGGGAATTTCCTCCACAGATCCACAGGCTGAACTATCACATTAAAAATTATGTTCTCAAATTCAGATTTGATGACTGCCTGGCTCAGATTAAGCCTTGAATTTTTAAAACCTTAATATGGCATTTTTATTTTTCATCTAGCTAATTTAGGGGTGCAGATAAACTTTCAAGAATTTGCATGTTTAGGGACAAATAGTAACTGGAAACAATTACTGTTCGATCTCAATGGGAAAATCAAGTAGAATGGGAACATTCAGGAACTAGAATACTGATTGAGTTGGAATACTAATCTAATTGTGTTTTGCTATTCTGCAAGTTTATGCTGTAATTAAATTCCAGATGCTCACATCTGATTTTTTCACCTAGTACTTTGTGTGGATTCTCAGTGGTGCAATGATGTGTTGGCTTCAGTTGAACTCTGTTTATTATTTACATCAGGTGAAAGAAGGCCTATTAATGTTGCAATCACAACAGAAAAAGAAATGCATTAAAACAAACGTAACCAGTAGCAGCTGGTGAGATGGTACAGGTCCGTGGTACTGTTGCCCTCCCAAGCTTCCTGACATGGCAGGCTGCTGGCACTTACCAAGGCTGGATCAAGACACATCAAAGAAGCGTTTCAGTTAAACACATCGCAAACGTTGTATGAGAAATCGGGTTAGCAAAAACAGAACTCTACAGCGCCATCTGGTGTCATAGTGTTAGAATGCATAAACAACACACTTTTTCGTTGCCAGTGTAGCTGAGTCCCAAGAGGGAAAGGGAAGGGTGAGGCCCTGAGGAGCTTGGCACGGTGTGGTGCCAAGCCAGTCTTGTGGTGCTCCAGCCACAAAATGTGTATGTCAGGCCTAGAGGGCACTGTCATGCTGCCACCCCTTTGCTCTGAGATGTTGTGGCACTTCCCACAACCCCCTGGACCACCTTTGCACTTCATTTAAGAGGTACAGCTATGAGCTGGGTCTTCTTTAGGTATTCTACTAAACACGGTTTTTTTTATTGCTGTTGCCACCTCAGATCATTTTAATCTGAACACTTCATCCCTCATGTAGCCAAGAGTGAGGCATGAGTTGCAATACAACTTATTTATTAAATAAACACTAAATATGATTTTGTGTACATAAGCATTATGGTTTCTGGTGTTTCTATTTCTTAACTGTTACTTTAATGGTTATCATGCTAGTCAGGATTTTTTTTCAGCTGGAACTCACAGGAACTCAGTTCCAGCACCTCTCAGGTAAGTGCCATTGCCATTATAAGAGAACAAGGGAGATGTCACGATGAGTTCTGGCACATCTTTTTCTACAAAAAATAGCACTGAAGCTAGTGCTCCTAATAAGGATTTCCCCGCTTAAAAAGTTCCTACTCAGCCCCACAACAGGCAACTAGCAGAAGTCCACAATGCATGTAGGGAGGAAAGGCCAAAAAGGAAGGGCTTGGGGCGGGGAGGAACAAGCTTATATAGCCAAGCTCCTACTTCATCCTGATTGGCCAGCTGGCCCACCTGGTCGCCTCTCAACTTCCTTCCTTTGGGAGCACTTCTCCTGAGTCATCCTTTCTAAAGGAGGTGGTGAGGGAAAACATGCACCCTTCTTAAAGGGTGGTAGTGATATTTTCTGACTGGAAGTTAGAGCAGTCAGTTTCCCTGTTCCCTGCTCAGTGTGTGGTGTTTTCCATTTACAGAAAACTGAGGGGCAGTGCAAATATTTGACACCCAAAAGTAAAAAAAAAGAAACATCCTTATGTGCTGCTCCTGATGCCTTGGGACAGCAGTGGATTGGAGCTCTCAAATTCCAACAGCGCCCCGTGCGACACTAAAATTCAGTGCCCCCTGCCTCTCACGACATTGTTGTGGTGCCCCCTGCAGTGCAGTGTGCTCTGCAGCTGAACTGGTTGTGCTACCTACAACCATCTCTGCGTGGGACCATCTCACTTCACCTTGGAATGCTTTGAATCCTCAGATTCCGCAGTGATCGGAGTATATCCATAGTAGGTTGTTTAACAACATAAGAAGAGCCGACTGCATCAGGCCAATGGCCCATCTAGTCCAGCATCCTGTTCTTGCACTGGCCAACTGGATGCCCAGAACCTGAGCACAGCAACAATCTCTCTGCCTGGGATTCCCACCAATTAGCATTCTGTGGCATACTGCTTCTGACGATTTTCCTTGAATACATGCCTCATCAGAGGCTTCTGCAGCACATGAATAGACAGTATTTTCTAAAGTACAAAGAACTCCACGCACATTGTAGAAGTAGTATGTACAATTGCCTTGCATTGTAGTTCAGTGCTATTGCAGACAGGGGCTGAGAAATCATGGCTTCTTTGACCCTCTAGTAACATCATGGCAGAGCACGGGCAAATCTACACTGGTTGGTTGTACAGTGGTGCCTCGCAAGACGAAATTAATTCGTTCTGCGAGTCTCTTCGTCTAGCGGTTTTTTCGTCTTGCGAAGCAACCCTATTAGCGGCTTAGCGGATTAGCGCTATTAGCGGTTTAGCAGCTATTAGCGGCTATTAAAGGCTTAAGGGATTAGCGGATTAGCTGCTAAAAGGCTATTAGCGGTTTAGCGGCTTAGAAAAAGGGGGTGGGGAGCGGAAAAGCTACTACTGATAGACAACCATTTTTACTACAGACCTCTGATGTACAACGTGCCTTTCGGTGCATTAACATTAGGAAGGCAGCTGGACCGGATGGAATCACGGGACGGGTAATTAGGGACTGCGCTGCAGAATTAGCTGGTGTATTTACGGACATTTTTAATCTATCCCTGTCGCAGGGTTCTGTCCCTACCTGCCTGAAGACATCGATTATAGTGCCAGTCCCCAAACAGTCAGTGGTGGTATCTCTCAATGACTATAGACCAATAGCCCTAACATCTGTCGTTATGAAATGTTTCGAGAGATTGGTGCTAGATCATATTAAGGCTGGTCTTCCATCCACTTTAGACCCGTTCCAGTTTGCATACAGAAGAAATAGATCTACTGATGATGCTATTTCCATCGTTGTCCACACTGTACTGAGTCATTTAGAACGACAGGGAACCTACGCAAGGCTGTTGTTTGTGGACTACAGTTCTGCCTTCAATACAATTTTGCCAGACAGGTTATTTCTTAAAATGATCAATTTGGGTATACATCAGAAGATCTGTCTGTGGGTAAGGAATTTCCTGACTGACAGGCCGCAGACGGTGAGAATGGGACCTTACTATTCTTCTACTCTAGTATTAGGCACAGGAGCTCCTCAGGGATGTGTGCTAAGTCCCTTTCTCTATTCCCTGTACACATCTGATTGTACCCCACTGTATACGTCCAACACAATCATCAAATTTGCGGATGATACAACAGTGGTGGGGCTCATTAGTGAGAACGATGAGACTGCTTACAGGAAAGAAGTACAGGGGTTAATTCAATGGTGTAAAGAAAACAATCTTATGCTTAACACCAAAAAAACCAAAGAACTCATAGTTGATTTTAGGAGAAAGAAAAGTGCATTTTTACCATTGCACATAAATGGCGAGGAGGTGGAGAGGGTTGGTAGTTTTAAATACCTGGGCATTTATATCTCTGAGGACCTCTCATGGACTGCAAATATTAACATGGTTGTGAGGAAGGTGCAGGGGAGGTTGTATTTCCTGAGAATGCTCAGGGGACTGAATCTATCTCAGCACCTACTCCTGTCCTATTATCACAGTACCATCGAGAGTGTCTTAACCTATAGTATATTATCGTGGTATGGAAGCAGCTCTGAAACGGATAAAAAAGCTTTACTGAGAATAACAAAAATTGCCCAGAATGTTATAGGGCTCCAGCTACCAACCCTGGATGAGATCTTCACGTCTCGCACTTTGAAGAAGTCACACAATATCCTGAGAGATCCCACCCATCCTGCTCACAACTTCTTTGAACTGTTGCCTTCGGGCAGAAGATATAGGACAATGAAAACACGAACCACACGCCTTCTGAATAGTTTCTATCCAAGAGCTCTGATTGCACTAAATAATGATCTCAGGGCCAGTTGTAAGAAATAGCAAGCAGGGAGTAGGAAGGAATGAGATAGGGTTTAGGTCATGATATGCTTTTAATAGGTCATGTTATATTCTGGATTATGTATGTTTTATAGATTATGTCTGAATGGGATGAGAGTGTTGGAGGTACGTGCAAATGTGTATATGAAGCCGGTCTTTGGGTGGGTGTTTGATTTTCGTTGTTGTGTATACTGTGTATATACGGACAATGACAAATAAATTTCTATCTATCTAAAAAAAATCTCAAGACTCGCAAGACATTTTCGTCTTGTGAAGCAAGCCCATAGGGAAATTTGTCCTGCGAAGTGCATCGAAAAACGGAAAACCCTTTCGTTTAGCGGGTTTTCTGTCTTGCGAGGCATTCATCTTGCGGGGCACCACTGTAATGTTAAAAATGTGTTATAAAAGTGTGATCTGTCGGAAATGGGAAATGGCATTGAGTGTATTTAAATCTCTCTCTCTCTCTCCCTCCTTTAATAGCGTTTTTACAGATCCTTGTAGATCTAGCCCAGGAAATTAACTGGGAAATTCCTGAATCAGAGCATGCAATGCGAGCCTATGCATATTTACTTCAAAGTAACTCTCATAATATTTAATGAATTTTACTTTCATATAAATATACATCGGGGGACACAGCCTTATATTCTTACCCATAGCGTTAATAGCATTGATTAACCGAGCCAGGTTTTCTTTCATTTGTTGCCATGGTATAGCACTGCTGGGAGGAAAATGGCAGAAGAAATATTAATAGGAAGTGCTGCTGTTTTGTTTTCCTGTGTTTTATCTCTCTTTGAAATGCTTTAAGTAACTAAAGGCCGTCATGCCTTTTCTCAATGAGATAATATTTTAGGGTGACAGTGACCTTATTGCGATAAAGCTGGTTTGTATCGAATGTTTAGAGTTTGCTTTTAATAGATTTGTAGTGTCTTTCTCCCCCTTCAACTCAGAAAAGGCACCAGCAAATGAAGTCAATAAACAAGAGACAGAGAGAGGAATGCTATTAGTGTGGGGGGAATTAGTAAACAGAGAAGAATTGGACTCTATGAAAATGGCGCAGAAGCTGTCTATTGTAAATCTCAGATTTACAGATGCTGCACAGACACAAACAACGTTTCTCTTACCTGGGAATTACTATTATCATTTATTTTTATTTTTATCCCACTTTCCTCCCAAAGGAGTCCAGAGTGACGAAAACAAAACATCAAAATCGATACAGGCAATGAAGAAGAACATTTTAAAACACTCAGATATCCTCGCAGCTAAATAAGGTCAAGGTTCCAAGAAAAAATATATTTCATCCATCAGAATGTCTGGCTGAATGGAAATGTTTCAGAATTCTGCCTAAATAGTCATAAAGAGGGAGACAGATTTCACCAGGAAACCGCTACCAATTATCAATCAATGAATTATGAATTATATTTTTATACTGCCCTTCATCTGAAGATCCCAGGGTAGTTCACAACCGAAAAATACAAAATGAGAGTACAAAATACATAGTAAACCAAAACCAAAACAATAACTGCCCCCCCTCTTGTGGGTGATCAATAGCCAGGTGTCCCTGCTGTTTGCCCTTGCAATGGTTGATATTGGGGAAAGGGATCTTGTAGGTATTTTTGTCCCAGCATCATCTTAAAGAAGCAAAATTCTCCTTAATGTTTTTATTTTAAGCTATGGGTGTTACACGGCAATTTTTAGATGTGCTGCAGGTAATATAAACATAATTGTAGCAGTGCTAATGAAGTGTAGATATTGTTCTGCTCTTCTTTTTTAAAAAAACACACACTCTAATTTATGTTTGGAAGCCATCCTGGAGAAGGTAAGTGAAAGCAGAATATTTTTCGTTTCCTGGACAAGAATTATAGATCAATAGGGTCAAGAGTTCATTGGTAAGGGGATTTAAGCAGCCCCCTTAACCACACATAGAGAGAGACATATCAAGACAGAACTACTGGACGATTCCAAGTTATTAAGTGCTATTTGTAGAAAAGAAATACACAATCAAAATCTCTTCAGTTTTGGACCCGTTTGTTTCCATGGCAAACCCTTTCTGGAACCTGTGAGAAACTTCCAATCTTTGCCCTTGTGCACCTCACTTGTGAATCTGTGTGAAGTTTCAGCTTTTGTGTATGAGCTCCAAGAAGTTTTTAAACTATTTATAATTGCCATGTGTTTCTGATGCTAAAGGCAATCAAAGTTAGGATGAAAGGACCAAAGTTGATGTTACAGGGGAGATACGTGGACAGAATTTCCTGCTGGTTTTTAAAGATCAAAGCAGCTGTGTGTGCCCCAGCCATCATTTTGGTTAAAGGCACCTGGTGCCGAGAGATCGTGGATAAGTTGTAATCCTCTCCCCTAGGTGCTATTTGCAATTGGAGGAACAACTTACAGGTATCCCTGCTTAAATATTGCACACTGTGGAGCTAATTCTTTTCCTCAGGTAAAGAATTCCAAGTCAGAAAATCACATGGGGGAAGGTTAGCCCCTGAACTTCAGCACCACCACCCTTTATTTAGGTGCACTATCTACAGCACAGAACTAAAATATCTGTCAGATGCATGCAGTAAAACCACCAATCAGATCTTAAAAGGCGGGGGATGACGACAGAAAAGTCTCTTAAAGTCTTTTACGTTACTGAAAAGTAGCAAGGTGGGCACCTGGCAAGCTTCCCTAGGGAGGGCATTCCATAACTTGGGAGCACCAAAAAGGTTTCTTCAATCATGGCCACTTCATAGCTTCAGACCGAAGAGGTACATGACGAAGAGTCTTTGTAGATGACCTTAGGTTACAGGGAAATACATTCGGGAGGAGGCGTTCTCTTGTGTCTCCTGTTGTTCTCTGTGTGTATGTATACGTTTATAACAACAACAACAACGTATTATTTACACCCCACTCATCTGGGGTGTGTGTGTGTGTGTGTGTGTATTCACCATCCTGGTTCACCATGAGATATGGAGCCAGTCCATTTTCCTCCTTGTCTCCCTTAACACCCAGAATCCTTCTGCAAAAACTGCATTTAGGCAAAGATAAATATTACTCAGCTTATCACCTGCCTTTGTGTTGCTCCCCTCCTCCAGGTCCCTCTCCCCCATTATAAACTGGGAGCAAAGGTGAGTGTGGCCAATAGCCTGTGGTTGCCATGTGACATCACTTGCAGCCAGCCCCTGCTTTATATCAGATTGGGCTAGACTTGCCACCCTATGGAGACTGGCACCATCTATTGCCTGCCTTTCATAGTGTATTCATGGGTCTCTTGTGTTATATGAAGTTTGGTCCCAAGTCTGCAGAACACCAGCACCCTTCCTGAATGGGACTTATTACATGACACAATTCTGCCTAGATTCCCAGATGGGGCCCATTTTATCTTTGCAGCTGTATATGTGTAGCACCACTGTGGCAATTGGCCATGAATCAAATTGCATCCTAGTTTCCTCCTGGACCAATGCTTGAGATTTGTCTGACTTGTGTTACCAAAGAGAACAAGTGATTTATATGCAATATGTATGTGTTACTTTAAAGCCAAAATGTTAAGAGGTATCTTAAAAACCCCTAAGACTACAACCAAAGCTCATTTACTAGGGTGTAGGACACTGTGAATTCAGTGGAGCTGACTTCTGAGTAAAAGGGCTGAGGATTGCCCTGCAAGACCATTAATTGTCAAATGTTAAAAGGAATGCTTGAATTCAAATGATTGGTCCACTTCTGTTAATTAGTTATAAAGGTAAAGGTAAAGGGACCCCTGACCATTAGGTCCAGTTGTGACCGACTCTGGGGTTGTGGCGCTCATCTTGCTTTATTGGCCGAGGGAGCTGGCGTACAGCTTCCGGGTCATGTGGCCAGCATGACTAAGCCACTTCTGGTGAACTAGAGCAGTGCACAGAAACACCGTTTACCTTCCTGCCAGAGCGGTACCTATTTATCTACTTGCGCTTTGACGTGCTTTCGAACTGCTAGGTTGGCAGGAGCAGGGACCGAGCAAGGGGAGTTCATCATGTCACAGGGATTCGAACCGCCGACCTTCTGATTGGCAAGTCCTAGGCTCTGTGGTTTAACCCACAGCGCCACCCACGTCCCTCTAAGTCTTACCTACACTTAAATTCCACAGCTCTTCACAGTGGTTATGAAATCCTGAAATTTATTTTAAAAAGCGGGGGTGACTTTACAGAGAAAATAAGAGCTATAAATGTTCTTATCCTATGAATACTGTATTATTATGATACTGAAAATTACATTGCAAGAGGTGCCTTTATGAGGGGTTTTAACATTTATAGAGTGAATGTTAAATTAAGAGGATAGATATTTATTACATATACATTTATAACATGAAATAGATATGCAACACATACTATTAAGTTTAATAACAGCTGCAAACAGCTCAGAATACTTTTCTTGACACAAAAAGAACCGGATTCACTCTAAAGTCAATATGTTTAATGCTACTCATATCCAGGTGAACAAAACCAACAAGGAAAATGGACAGAACTACCCATAATAAGTAGATGTAACTGTAGCCATAAATATTTTAAAGCTTTCACCAGCATGCTTGAATGGTAATTAGAATTGTTTTCCATTCCTGTAATAATCCAATTTCTTTATGAGACTTCACGCCATTGTGAAATGATTCAAATAGTGAAAATGATACATTGCTTCATCTGTTCAATTTGTGACAAGATGCTTAGTCGAGATGCTTGAGGAATTTAATTTCGGAGAATTCCAATGTGAACTGACCTGATCTGCACTTCTCCGACTGATGTGTGGATTAGAATGTAATTATCTTTTAGATTTTGCTCTTGTTTTGAATTCGACCCTTGGTTACAGCTCCTAGTTTGTGGGGAATCTGCAAATTTGTGCAGTCTTGCTAAGTCAAGATCTGGCCTAATGTGTTGTGTGAACAAGACCAATAACTAAGGCCAATGCCATTATTTGACCCCAGATGAAGAGTGTCACCCCCCCTCATATAAGAGTGAACGGCATTTGGGGACTATTGCTATGAATCTTAAACTTGCCCACCACCCCTGAGACCAAATGAGCAGGATTGCATTGAAAGGGATCCCACAGCCAAATTTATATTTGTGCAGAAACACAAATGTGCACTGTCCCCAACCCCCTGCCAGTGGTTATTGCAACACACAAGTCTTGCTGCCACACTCACTTTGCCCATCAGAATTATGAACTGCTTGCTAGTATAATATCCAACCATCATATTCCCAGTTTACCCTTTTCATTCTTAATTTGACTCCATGCCTCCCTCTAATACTTATTATGAACTACACTGCTTTCCTCCAATTCCTTGCCAAAAGCACTGTGGTCTTTGTTCAGAAAAAAAAAGCCATAATAAGGATATCGTCTCTGGGCACATGCAGAGTCCCAGCTGAACCGAGCTTCTCAGTTATGCCCTACGCTTCGAGGAAATATGCAATTTTTCTCACATGCCATTCAACTGACAACTGTAAGAATGTCCCATAGTAAGTAGGGCCAAATGATGCCAGCATTCCATGTCAATGTTGCGTCTCTCTCCTCTGTGTTTACATGGGAATATTTGCAGACATCAATAGATAGCAGCAAACATAGTCACAGGGTTAACCATGCTTAAGTGCATAATTTATTTTAAAAAAGAAATCCAAGTAAAGATGGTTGATATAGAAAAGGCAACACTCTTATTTCACATACAATAGCAATGGCGTGCATATTCCTGATCATGGTTTGTTTTTGTGAAGGCAGACCTTGGCATATGCAAACAGCGTGCTTTTACTGTTAACCACCATCCCTTTAGTGTTAAATCCACATTATCTGCAGCATTACAATCAGTTTATCAGAAAATTCAATGAGGAAGAATAAAAACTTCCCAGGTTGAAATGATGATGTGCGAGTCTCTAAAGCAGTTGTGCATATATCTCAACTGTTTTAGATGCCAGAGGAGCAATGTCCCTTTAAAATGCAAACTAAATCGGTCTGTTAGGTGGTGAATTATTTATGTTTCTTGCCCCCCCCCAAGCTGAATGTCCTACCACCTGCAGTGATCAGCTTGTTGCAAACACTGAATCAGCCCATCCAAGAAAGATGCATTGGGAGTAATCTTTGAAATTTACATGCAAGGCTGTCTGTAAGTGCCTTTGTTCAGAAAAAGAGATACCCAAACAGCCTGAATCTGGAAGGAGGGGGAGAGGAAAGGAGTTGGCAGGTTTGGAAGATTCTAGTTTGGAATCAAACTAGCAGGCGTTTTAACACTTAATGTTGCATGGAACTGTGCTAAACCATTTTGAGTGCAGCACAGCACACACACCTACACACACTCATAATGCAGATCTGGTGAATGTGCCATAGGTAATGGGTTAGAACCAGACAGACCTTCCAACAGAGCTTTCTCATCTCCCCCTCCTGTGGCACATGCTTGAGATCCATCAAAAGACATGCCACATAACCTCCAGGACAGCATGGGCCGTGGCACTGGGCTGCAACGAGAGGAAGAGAACTGGTAGAAATGGGAAGGTGGGAAGGTAGCAGTAGCAGATCTGACTTCCCCAGCAGTGTGGATCCATCTAGTCAATATGTTTTAATACCATGCCATCCCCCCCCCCCCCTGTATTGATTCAATAGCAGATATTCATTGAGGGACATTTATCTACCCCAGGCTTGCATTATACAACTTGCTTGGTTTCTAACAGCAACAAGAAATCCCCTGCTAAGCAGGGTTTGGTATGGTTTCAAATTTGATAGAGAAATGTGTGTTGAGATTCCTGCATTGCAGGGGGTTGGACTAAATGACTCTCAGGGTCCCTTCTAACTCTTCAATTCTTTCATTCTATGATGTGGACCAGAGGCAGTGTCCCTCTCCCTTCTTCCTGCTTTCCTTCAATGCTGAGTTCCCCTTCTCCATGGCTATGATAGAAATGCAGACTACTTCCCTCTTAGCAGGCTGGTAAATAAATTTGCAGGATAAGTACTCTGGGGATTTTATTTTTACAAGGTTGACCAACCCCCCATTCTGTGCTTGTAACTACCCAGACTGTTTCCCTTTGCAAAAAGCAAGCACACATGTGTGTTTGTGAAAAGGAAAAACTTCCCTTCCATTGTGGCACTCTCACTCACAAGCAGCTTCCTCTTCTTTCAGAGAAACTAGTGGAATCCATACACGTCTGTCATAAGATGCAGTTTGGCTCTGAAACAGAGAGGAGCTAAAAATGGGGCCGCGCAGAGGTGGGGAACCTCTGACCTGTGGGGCAATCTTAATCTACCAAGGGGTCCAATTTGGCCCAAGAGGTCATTTAAAAAATAATGAACAAGGGTTAAATCCTGGTCCATTTGGCTGCCTGAGCTTGTTCCCAGTTCATGGAAGTTCCAAGAGCAGTGCAGGGCTGTTTGCAAAAGGGCTTTCAAACAGCCCAGCACTGCTCTTGAAAGCTGCAAAATATGGAGGTTTCAAATAAGGAGGCTTCAAACACAGCATCACCTGATGTCACTATGGCATAGATCATGACAAAATGATAACAGCAAATCCATTTAATGCTGCCACAGCAAACTGCAGTACGGGTAGCAATGCATTGGGTGGAAATGGATTTGCGGTGGGATGAAACCAAAGCACTTTACAATGAATAAATGATGGAAAGGACATTACTAACTTTATGCCTTTCTACCTAAAATTTAACTTGCTTTAAAAATATGATACAATTGCCATTCAAATGATCAGATATCCCTGTGTTATTTTCCTGCCTCCACTTTATGCTAACTTACTTGAATTAACCCTAGAACACAATGAGTTTCCTTCTGTAGAAGAGAAAAAAATAACTCAGGTGCAGCATTGGTCTGCTTCCAACTTTTTAGTGGACAGTGGTGCCTCAGGTTACATACACTTCAGATTACATACACTTCAGGTTACAGACTCTGCTAACCCAGAAATAGTGCTTCAGGTTAAAAACTTTGCTTCAGGATGAGAACAGAAATTATGCTCCGGCGGCACAGTGGCAGCAGGAGGCCCCATTAGCTAAAGTGGTGCTTCAGGTTAAAAACAGTTTCAGGTTAAGAACGGACCTCCGGAACGAATTAAGTACTTAACCCAAGGTAACCCAAGGTAACACTGTAGTATGACACAACAGTTCCTAATCTGATGATAACTGTGGAAAAATTGAGATAAAAGTACAGTGATACTTCTGGTTAAGAACGTTCCGGAGGTCCATTCTCAACCTGAAACTGTTCTTAACCTGAAGCACCACTTTAGCTAATGGGGCCTCCTGCTGCTGTTGCGCCGCCGCTGCACGATTTCTGTTCTCATCCTGAAGTAAAGTTCTTAACCCGAGGTACTATTTCTGGGTTAGCAGAGTCTGTAACCTGAAGCGTCTGTAACCCGAGGTACCACTGTAGATAGATATTGTAGTGACTGAGTCATCTTACTGCACAGTCCCTAAGGTTAATTTAACCATGAGTGGAATGGACTCTGGTCCTCCTGAGGATTCCATCTTGTAATTAATTGTACCCAACATCTGTGACATGTTCAGATACAAGGACCTGTGAGAGGAACAATACGTGCAATGCAAAGGTGGTGAAGAGGCTTTTGAAGCTATCACAATGTCTGATGTTTTTCCCCAACCTTACTTTTCAAAGATTTGATTAGGAAAAGGAAGTACGGAATCCATAGGGAGAGCAACCTGCTGTTGCATGAACCGAGTATCAAGTTATGCCTTGGTGGTCTCCTACAGCTGTTGCATCTGTTACGTGGTGTTATCAATTTTGATTTAGTACAAGAAACAGCAGTAAGGTTGCCATATGGATTCAACATTTCACTGATGCAATGGACCAAGTGTGACTATACAGCTGTCATTTATTAAGTGTGAAGACTATACTGCTCCCCAGAGTGGATGATGTGTTTTCTCTTATCTGAGGCATGCTCACCATTCCTTAGAAGACCATGCCTTAAAAGTGGAAAAACTTTTTTTTTTACTTTCAAGAGTTTTACAAAGTAATCAGAAGATTATTTGACCTTTTGCAGGCTCCTTGATTCTAATCATCATTCTAATCATCATCCTTTGTGAGCTTAAAGGACTATGCCTCTGCCTGTAGTAGGATTGCTATAACTCCTTATGCAGTTTCACCCAGGTTTTCTGTACTAAATTCTGATAAGGATGGGGCACAGAATCTGTTTATTGTGCCGTCTGCAGCAGTAGGGATGGGTGAATATTTCAATTTCAGTTTATCACCCTTCCAATCATAAATTCATTTCTCCACATTTCCACACTACTTTGCATTTTTTTAAAAAAGCCATCCTGAAAATTCATTAGCATTTTAGTGCAACTTTCTCTTAATTTGCACATTTTTGTATACAGGTTTGCCTCATCCATACACTTTTGAAAATCAGTTACACCTTATAAATGCATTTATGTTTGTTATGTTCACCAATATATGCATTTACATGCACACTTTGACCCAGTGTATACATTTTTGTGTGTGCACATTACATGGCTGGAAAACTGCATTGCAAAATTCAGAGATGTGCAAATTTTGAAAGATGGCTGTGTTTCAGTCCACTTCTTGTTTGGAAAAGTGCAAATTAGGTTAGCTCATCTTTAAATGTCAATTTAATCAAATTTCTCTCCCACTCTGTTTTAGCTAGTCACTGTATCTCTAATTTTTTACATGGTGTGTTGTGGAATAGTTGTCACTGCTTGTAATGCCATGCTGAATCGATGCTCACATAGTGACTGTATAATGGTTGCGCTGGCTGGCAGTGTGAGTCTGGCAGTTTGGTTGCACGTCAGTGTACAATCATTGTTTTGCTTGCAGAAGGTCCCAGAATCTCCACGTTAGGGCTGGGAGAAAATCGTGTCTGAAATGCTTAAGAACTGCAGCCAGTCAGTGTAGACAATCCTGAGCTAGATAAACCAGTAGTCTCTGTATAAGGCCTTGGTGTGCGGGTGGCACTGTGGTCTAAACCACTGAGCCTCTTGGGCTTGCTGATCAGAAGGTCAGCAGTTCGAACCCTCGTGATGGAGTGAGCTCCCATTGCTCTGTCCCAGCTTCTGCCAACCTAGCAGTTCGAAAGCATGCCAGTGCAAGTAAATAAATAGGTACCACTGCGGCAGGAAGATAAACGGCGTTTCCATGCGCTCTGGTTTCCATCACGGTGTTCCGTTGTGCCAGAAGCGGTTTGGTCATGATGGCCACATGACCCGCAAAGCTGCCTGTGGACAAACGCCTGCTCCCTCAGCCTGAAATGTAAGATGAGCGCTGCACCCCATAGTCACCTTTGACTGGACTTAACTGCCCAGGGGTCCTTTACCTTTTATCCTTATCTCTGTAAAAGACAACTTCCTCTGTTTAGCATGAGACTGTGTGCATCCAGCCTATGCTTACTGCAGATCCCATAGGCTGGGCTGGAATCAGAGCTACAATGCTGCTTTTTATATACTGTACCATATTTTTCCACGTATAACATGCCCCTGTGTATAAGACACCCTCTATTTGGGGGGACTCCAAATTAAGAAAATGGGGGGAGATTGCCCAGAGCTGTTGAGCTTTTTTTAGGATGGATTCCCAAAAGTTACCCAAATGACCTACGCTGACACTCGCACTCATAGAAAACGACAACTGTCGTCTGTCCCCTGCCAATCACCCACCCTATTGCCACAGTGACAACCAATCAACACCAACCCTTGCCACAACCACCAAAAGCACACCAAATAGCTGCTGACAATATTTGGCTTACAGCAGCAACCGATCACACATACCACCGATGCACTATCCGTGTATAAGACAACCCCCCATTTTTCACAATATTTTTCAGTAAAAAAACCCCTCGTCTTATACACAGAAAACTACAGTAAATCACCTACGGGTGATTTGTTCCAGGAGCTCTGCTAGCACCAGCTGAATACTGACAACTGACGGCAGCTATAGCACTAAGCTTTCATACAACCCACCTGGGAAGGCCTTTGAAGCATGCTAAGTGGCCTGCTCACAGGAGGGAGTTGCCCTTATCCGTGGGTGTGGGATACTAGGCTCTGGGCCTAATCTGAGCAATATGCAATATCAGCCACCTGTGGGGAACCTAGGGAGTGGTTGAGATCATGGTCACCTGCATGCTGCTCTACTGTATAAAAAGCATAGCCCCTTCCCCCAGTGCCTGGGTGCAGACAAGCCACCCCCTCGATGTGGAATCTACCCCACATAATGCAGTAGGCAGAAGCAAAGAGGGAGCTGTCAGATCTTTGTTGTGAGTTTGTACTTTTTCTTTAATGAACTACTAAGACCTGATCAACCTGGCAATGGGGGCAGCCTTCTTTGGGAAGCCTGTGTATCCGGACTGCTGTGAGCCTCCTCTGGCTCTGTGAGATACTACAATATGTCAATACAGTGGTACCTCAGGTTACATACGCTTCATGTTACAGACTCCGCTAACCCAGAAATAGTGCTTCAGGTTAAGAACTTTGCTTCAGGATGAGAACAGAAATCGTGCTCTGGTGGCGCAGCGGCAGCAGGGGCCCCCATTAGCTAAAGTAGTGCTTCAGGTTAAGAACAGTTTCAGGTTAAGAACGGACCTCCGGAACTAATTAAGTACTTAACCTGTGGTACCACTGTATATGTCCTCGCATGCAGATAGCCCTAATAGTGAGATATCAGTACAGGATCATTGCTAACTCCCATCTGCCTCGCATACTTACATTATGGAGATCCATTGCAATCCTTATCTGCAACTTTTTAAATGTTCCGAGTTTCCTCTTCTACTTAGCTGTAAACTTTCCCTTTCTCAACTTTAAGGCAGCAACTATTATTTCTCTCTGCGCTGTATTAAGCAGAGATAATATCCCCCTTGACCTTTTCTCCCATTTGTTAATTCCTCACAGGCATCATGCTCTGCTGTCACATCTCTCCCTCCCCCCTCCCCTCTTAGTCATCTTTCCCCCTTAAGGCTGTTAAAATTCAGTTCTTCTAACCTCTTTATATAGGTCATATTTTATAAAATCATTTATATTCAAAATCTTTGTTGCTTTTCTTTGGGTTCTTTGTAGCTGAGCTGAATCTTGAAATCCAGAGACAGCACACCATGCTCAACTTCTCTGACAGATAATTCCTGCATAGGGAACGAATTATTCACTTAGTTCTATATTGATTTTCTTTGTTTATATGGGAGAATCTAGTATTTGCTCTGCTAATAGCTACTTCACAATAGGTGCTGTTCTGTTTATTTCGTCTCGCCCATTTCTTCATCTGCTTCCGTGCTATTTTATGTTCTCTTTCTGGCAAGCATTGGAATATGAATCTTAAAGGGACTGCTCTTTTCACCGCTGTCCAGCCATCTCCAGCTTATTGTGCAAGTAACCAGTATTGGCTCCATGTTCTGGGGATCCCTTAGGCAAGCTGTCCTCAGCAGGCCTCCCATGGAGGCCAATCTCCCTTTTTGTTTGGCTCCAATTCACATGTGGACAGTCGGAGTGGATCCCACTGGGGTGGACTCAGAAGAGCTGGCTTGAGACATTCAGACATTGCCCAGGGGTCAGCCCACTAGGCCACCATCAGCACTGGAAAAAGGGGGGAAAGGATGGCAGAGGGCAAGAAGTCTTGGTGGCTTCAAGGCAAATATGGAAGCAGCATTCATAGAAGGCTTAACCAAGGGGCAGGGACATAGCTGGGGGGGAGGCAGGGGGCCTGTAGCCTGTTTCATGCACCCCACAAGGATCCCTGTCCCCTCTCACCTGATGTCAGGGGTCTCTGGGCCTGAGAGCCCAGCCTGGCCTTGCCACCACATTCCTAGCCCCCTTGCTGAATGGCCGCCTGGTCAGCCCTCGCTTGCTCCTCACTAAGACAGTGAGCAGGCATGGACAGGAGGTGGCCAAGGGGTGACCCCAGCAGGCATTGGTGGGGGGATTCACCCACCAAGGGCCACGTTGGCCGGTCGGGCTCCCCCCTGCAAGGGCAGGCAGGTGGCGCAGTGCAGCCCCACTTGGCTCTGGTGATGATAGCTGGGCTGGCAAGGGAGGGGTCTGTTCACCCTCCGTGTCCCAGGCACCGGCAAATGATGCTAGGCAGTCACCAAGGAGCAAGCTATTAGAGGAAGGACAGAGCCTACATGTGATAAAACAGTTGGGTAAGTGGCACAGTAGTCGGCAATGGTGCTAGTCAGCAGTGGGCTACCCTTCAGGGGTACAAGATTTTGCACAGGCTCAGAAACACCAATCCCTGCTAGTAACCTTGCTAATAAATTGAAGGTTTGATTGCCACTCCCAGTGCATAGAAATAAGCAGCAAACTGCAAAGAGCTTCTTGTTCTCAACAGGCAAGTATTTGATATATATGTAACACCACAGTGCATTATATCCTCCTGCAGTAGACTGTGAGTTTGGGAAAGGTACTCCCTAAATGAGGTGTAGGCCTGCCCTGGTACCAGGATAACTTCAATCAGATTTATTTGTGAGTCACAGATCAACAACTCAGCCAATCGGCTCAGAATTGCTCCACAGGCAATGCTAACATTTCAACTGGGCTATGCAGGGAGCCTCAGACAGGGAGGGGTGTGTATGTTTCAATTATGAATCAGGATATCAGATATCAGAAGATTGCATTTTGTTATTTTATGGGTTGAAAGTTAAAATGCTGTATACTCTAATACATTCATCCACATCATCCCATATATATATATATATATATATATATATATATATATATGAATATCTATTTTTTGTGTGTGTGTGTGTGTGTGTGTGTGTGTATGAAAGATTTTTTTCCCTTGTTCACCAAATGAGACTTCTACAATGGCTCATCTCCCTTGGGAGAATATCATGAATACATAGATGAGCTTTGCCTCATGAATGCTGATCTTAAGAAGAAAAGAACCTAACGTGTAGCAAAGGCCAGTTTCCCCCAAGAGGAGAGCTGAATCGAGCTCTGGGGGTTTTACAGTGCAGTCACATTAAATAGTTTTAGCTGCTTGCATTTTCACATATCCAGATGGCAGCTTCTTGTTCTATAAATGTGGGGCTTGGAAAAGAAGGAAGCCATCAAAGTAGATATATTCAGAATTACGATGATATATCTTTGTAGCATAACTCCTGCCATGCAGATTATACATTCTGTACTGGCCCACCATTTTCAGATACCTGCTTTGTGCAACATAGGAGCAAACTCCTAGGGACTATGGGGGCCCCCCACAATAAAATATTTGAGGGAGCTGGGCCCCCACAAAGTTGATGGGCATAAAGGTAAAGGTAAAGGTACCCCTGCCCGTACGGGCCAGTCTTGACAGACTCTAGGGTTGTGCGCCCATCTCACTCAAAGAGGCCAAGGGCCAGCGCTGTCCGAAGACACTTCCGGGTCATGTGGCCAGCGTGACATCGCTGCTCTGGCAAGCCAGAGCCACACACGGAAACGCCGTTTACCTTCCCGCTAGTAAGCGGTCCCTATTTATCTACTTGCACCCAGGGGTGCTTTCGAACTGCTAGGTTGGCAGGTGCTGGGACCGAACAGCGGGAGCGCACCCCGCCGCGGGGATTCAAACCACCGACCTTTCGATCGGCAAGCCCTAGGCACTGAGGCTTTAACCCACAGCGCCACCCACGTCCTACCCGCGTTGATGGGCATATTCCTATTCAAATGGTGTGTGTGCACTATGTCATCAGTTATGTGGCATGGGGCTTACCTGGGTCCTCACAATATTTTATTCAAGTTGGCACCCCTGGTGTGCAGAATCAGGGGGCTGCTGAGAGACCAGGCAATGGAATCACCAGCCAATGCAGGCTGCAGGGATGGATGTGTTCTGAAGCATAGCTGATCCCTTTCCAAACCATAGTTCAGACAAAAAACTCTTGAGGAAACCAGCATTTCCAAAAACTAACTGGAGAAGCAGCCCTGATTTGAAAGAGAGGTTTCATTGGTGTATCTAACATTTAATTGTTTACCACAGACCAGTCCTTATTTGGACGATTGTTACAAATGAGCCTCAAAACCCAACAGCCACAGCTAAATGTGTTTGTGTGGGGTACAAGATCTCAGTGCCAAGGCACCGGAAACGCTACCATTTTAAGGCTGAACTAAATGGGATGGAGCTACACAAAAAATAAGCGAGGCCAAGCTATTGCATGCAGGAAAGGAACAATTTGATAATTTTCATTTAATAAGGAAATGTGTGCTATCTATCTGCTAGTTGCCCCCAAAGACAATTTGTGAGCTATCCTCCACTGGCGAAGGATAGTCAAAATGACCCCTCATTTATAACATCTATTGTTCTGGATTCTTGCATGAAGCATTTTGTGAAAACAAACTCCTCGATGGAACAGCGTTTCTCCTGCTAGTTCCCTCCGGGATGTTTGGATTAATCCCCCATCCCCCCCAGAAAACACTTTATTTTCCACCATCCTTCTGGCAGGCTCATCAGGTTTGATATATGTAGTCTATTTGAAAGGCTTTATTTTACTGTAAACTTTCCTGGAGGGGTTCTTCCAACGAGGCCACGTTGATTGATGTCCACCTCATTCGCGATGGCCACCCTCAGAGAACACAGAGGGAGCTTTGTGGCACATGGAATTCAGAAGCGTGGTTTGTCTTTCACCTTTGGGGTTTTCGCGCCTGTGTGCAGAGCAGAACATTACAGCAAGAAGATTGTCTCTTTCTTCCACTCCGTGTAGCTCTCCCAAAAAGGAACAGCTCAGTGTCTGGGTTTTGTAAAGCGATCACAAAGCAGCTTTGCTTGGGCTCCTTGATATTTGCTTTATCACAACGAGCTGCGACCAGAGAACCTGTCATTCGTCACTCACAGAATTTTTCAGCATTTTCCTTGCCCATTGAGAGGCAATCATTTCCTATCATGTTACGTGTAGTAGGTTCATTCAGGTTTGATGTACGAGACTCCGTTTTTCCTCTTCACTTTCCCATGTTGTCCTCTGGTTGTGCTGTTCCCCTGTTAATACAGAGAGCCATTTTCAATCACTGGTGCTGTTTTCTTCTTCCCTTCCCTTGTTTTCTCAGCTGACCTTTCCTCCCCCTGAAGCTGTTTGGTTCTTTCAGTTTATTCAGTGGCTGAATTCATGTTTGTCCTATATAGATTTTCTTTTTCAACCTCTGCAGCTAGAATAACAAATGTATAATGCTGCATTTACCAATGTTTTGTGTGTACAAATTGCTGAGCAGTCAATTTTTTTTTTTAATAATCCAGCTCTCCTGTGTTAATAACTGCATTTAGCACAAAGGTTAAAGCAGAAAGGGAAATTTAAAGATCAATATATCTTCAAGTGTGTTTAGCATCAATCCAGAAGAGACACAAGAATTCATGATTTGCACCATACCCAAATGAATATATGTATATATTTCCCCTAAAAAAGGGGAAGGAATTTGATCATTGACCAGCTAACCCTTTAGCATTTATTTATTGCATTTTAACATATATAAAAACATAACAACACATTTTTTTTGAAAATCTTCCCTATACAGGATTGCCTTCCGACAGCTCCATACCCTCCAACATTTATCCAATGAAAATAGGAGGAAGCAAAAGTGGGACTTTCTGGGATCAAATAAGAAACCAGCACAGCTTCTCTAAGTAATAATAATTATATTATAATAATAATTTATTATTTATACCCCGCCCATCTAGCTGGGTTTCCCCAGCCACTCAAGCAATATCCCTGGAAAATAAGGTTTCTTGGAGGATCTGATACAAACTGTTGGAACTACCCAGATAGACCAATGCTTCATGCTTCTGAAAATCCTTTATTTAAGGCTTAGCATCTGTACTAGCTTCAGGCCTGTTTTTGAGGATGGCTTCTAGTGACCAGATTTTCCCGTCACACAATGCACCCATACTTGCAGTCATAATGACAAGGGTCTGGAAGAAGTGAGACATAAAATGATCAGGTTGCAGGATTCAGAGAGAGCCAGCTGTCAGTCTGGTGATGACAGGGGCAACCATTGTGTCCAGGCCAGGCAATGACCATATTCTCTGAGTATTAGCCTAAGTTAGAAGGGCCAGAAGTAGGAAATGCTGGACCAAATCACCATGCAGTTGTCAAGCAATTTCCAAAAATTGCAGGGATTTACAAGAGTTAACAGCTTAATAAATATGAATAGTTGAACTTGGGAGGCCCAGGAAAACTGTGGCAATCATTTGTAGACAGAAACCGCTCTTGGCTACCTTGAGAGTAAAGCGAGTACAACAACAACCTGCACACAAGCCATGATAATTTAACTAATATTTATTATCTTTTGATAATTCTATAATTTTTCTTCTTATTAATTGCTGCAGAACAGTCAAAAACGCAGGAGAATTTTTCAGCACAGCAGTACTTAGAGCTGCTGTCCTGTAACATTTCTTTGAATGATCCAAAGTCAAGTTCTGGGCTTGCCTGCCCAAGTAGCCTTGTCTATGAACCTACCCAGAGACTGAGATCATCCTCTGAGGCCCTTCTTCATGTGCTTCCTCCATGAGAGGTCCAGAAGGTGGCAACACAAGAACAGGTCTTTTCTGCAGTGGCTGCCCCCCTTTGTGGAATGCTCTCCCAGAGAGGTTCGGCTGGTGCCTTTATTATTCATCTTTAGGCACCAGGTGAAAATGGTCCTCTTTAACGAGGCCTTTGGCTGATTGGCATCTGATGCCCTTTTATAATGCATGGGGGAGATGGGGATTATTGGGTTGTCTTTGTTTTTATTATGTATTTTGTGTTTTTTAACATTGTGATTTTATGTTGCGGATACAGTGGTACCTCGCAAGACGAATGCCTCGCAAGACGAAAAACTCGCAAGACGAAAGAGTTTTTTGTTTTTTGAGTTGCTTCGCAAGACGAATTCCCCTATGGGCTTGCTTCGCAAGACGAAAACGTCTTGCACCTTTTTCTTAAAACCGTCAATGCATTTCCTATGGGAAACCGTGCTTCGCAAGACGAAAAATTCATAAGACGAAAAAACTCGCAGAACGAATTAATTTCGTCTTGCGAGGCACCACTGTATAGGGTGGTTTACAAATTTAAATACTACTACTACTACAGTGGTACCTCAGGTTACATACACTTCAGGTTACATACGCTTCAGGTTACAGACTCCGCTAGCCCAGAAATAGTGCTTCAGGTTAAGAACTTTGCTTCAGGATGAGAACAGAAATTGTGCTTCGGCAGTGCGGCGGCAGCAGGAGGCCCCATTAGCTCAAGTGGTGCTTCAGGTTAAGAACAGTTTCAGGTTAAGAACGGACCTCTGGAACGAATTAAGTACTTAACCCGAGGTACCACTGTACTATTAATAATAAACCCAGGTACTGGGACTGAGCATTGCTGGTGAATCACAGTAAGGCCTGCGGTTGGATAGGCCTTTTGGTTTTGCATTTCACATTGTAGTAGCTATAGTTAATATGTGTGTGAAGGTTATAATTAGTTTAGAGTTGCTTATCTTGAATTTAAAATAAACCGATGCCTTCAGTTTTGCAGGCTCAATACTGCTCTCAATTTATGCATGCAGAAGTATAATTATTAGCTGTTAAAATATTTGTTCATCCCGTGCCTATATGCTATTAAATTCCTCAGATGGCACAGCAGAACACATTAACAAATGGCTGTGTTTTAAGATTCGTTCTTATCGTTTCTTCTAATTAATTTTTAATACCATTTCAGCAACATCAATAAATCCAGGATGACATTTTCGCCATCTCTATCTCACAGAGAGATATTCCTTTAAATGGAAGTTAGCATTGCGAATGGGCCTGAGTGATGGCGCTCATCCATAACTAGTGATGCTGGATGAAATTGTATTTAGCTGCTCTGTAATACAAATCCAGGTTGCTTTAAATTTCCTTATGCGTAACAGGGCCTGGCTCTGATGTGCCAGAACTGTAATCTGTGTGTAATTTTAAAAATAAGATTTATTATGAGTTAATTTCTGTGTCTGATGGGCCATAGAAACTTTCTGAGTGGTGGCCCTGTTGGGATTGTCCCACTTGATGTATGTCAAGGGGCGACCATCTGCCCAGGTTCAACCCACCTTTCGGATCAAACAGCAGGTTGGCTAATTGATAGCAAATACATACCCAATATTGGGACGCGGGTGGCACTGTGGGTTAAACCACAGAGCCTAGGACTTGCCGATCAGAAGGTCGGCGGTTCGAATCCTCGCAACAGGGTGAGCTCTCATTGCTCGGTCCCTGCTCCTGCCAACCTAGCAGTTTGAAAGCACCTAAAAGTGCAAGTAGATAAATAGGTACCGCTCCGGCGGGAAGGTAAACGGCGTTTCTGTGCGCTGCTTTGGTTCGCCAGAAGTGGCTTAGTCATGCTGGCCACATGACCTGGAAGCTGTACGCCAGCTCCCTCGGCCAATAAAGCGAGGTGAGCGTCGTAACCCCAGAGTCGGTCACGACTGGACCTAATGGTCAGGGGTCCCTTTACCTTTACCTTTACATGCCCAATGCCTTTGCCCCAAACCAGCTTATATCTGTAATAAACTCGTGGCTTCTTTCAACCCAATTCTGATGTCTTTAGTATTTGAACCCTGGGCTGGCTCTGTGGTGGGCTGCAGGCTTTCTGCACCTGGGCTTGCCAAGTAAGAAAACGCACACACTGCAACTCAGCCAGATTGCAACAACAAGGCTTGAAAGCCTGGACTTGCAAAAATTCTAATGAAGTTCTAAGCTGCCCTGAGAATGAGGTAGGAAAAAATGGAAGCCTCTTTTATGTTGAAAGAGAACTTTCGAGAAACTGGAGAGCAGATTTGGCACAGTACTAACATAGACCATATTGTGTCAGATGAACCAGTACTTTGACTCAGTATAAGACTCAGTATAAGTATGTTTCTGCATTCAGTTTTCCTTGGAAGTTCCAAGTGAGTTTCAGAGTGTTGCATAGGAACCATAGCTGTTAGAGCTGTAGTTCTTAAAGGGTGCGGCATGCCACTCTAGTGTAGTAGGGGAGGGTGGCAAGTGTGCTAGGATGATTTAAAGAAACATTTAAACATTTCAATGTAGTATAGTATCTATCTATCACCTATATCTATCTATCTATCATCTATCTATCATCTATCTATCATCTATCATCTATCTATCATCTATCATCTATCTATCTATCTAACATCTATGTATCTATCTATCATCTATCTATCTATCTATCTATCTATCAATCTATATCTATCTATCTATCTATATCTATCTATCTATCTATCATCTATCTATCTATCTATCTATCTATCTATCTATCTATCTATCATCTATCATCTATAATTTATCATCATCTATCATCTATCTATCTATCTATCTATCTATCTATCTATCTATCTATCATCATCTATCTATCATCTAATCTATCATCTAATCTATAAATTATTTGTAGAATATGGATAGATATCTTTTCAAAATGAGAGCATGAGCATCAAGTGATACTGAGGACAATCGCAGCTGTGATCTTTCTGTTTTCCAAAGTATTTCTTTTCAATAAAAAAAATGGTGTGGCGTGAGCAAATTTTTATTCTGAAACTATGGCCCAGAGAAAAAAGTTTGAGCACCACTGGATTAGAAGATAGTCACTCAATTAACATTATCATTGCTCCAAGCCAAGTATCTTTTGTTGTACACGGCTGATTATAATACTGTCATTGCATCCATTTGCAGCAAATACATAAAGAAACATTGTCATCTATTCAAAGAAAAACCACTTAGATCCTCAGATGCTTGTTCAATATGATAAGACGTCCCAAGTGTTGTAAATTTTACTGATTTGCCTCGGTGCCAGTGAAAGAAATCTTTCCTCGGCTGGACTCTAGATTGCAGTAATAATTTATACATGTGATAGTCATGTGGACTATTCCAATTGCACAGTCGCTTCCCATACCAGCACTGAATTTCTACCTGGGCTGCTGGAATGGAAAATAATAAGCACACAATCCAGGCAATCCTCATGTTTGATGCATGCATCCATTACTATTGTAATGGACAAGAGCTTTCTGAGATTTTTCAACTGCAGCAAATCTGAATGGGACTCAAAACGGTCTGCCAAGTGATAGGAAAGTACCCATAATATTGCATAGGCGGCGGCTGAACAAATCAGTAAAGGTTCACATTCGGCACAGGTAGAACTTTTAGTGGGTTCTTTTGCATTGAAAACATCCATTCGTTTAACTGTTGCTTGTAGCAGATGGAGGCTATCTTCCCCTTTAAAGAGACTTGTGGAACAATAAAATAGCCACAACCGAATCGCTTTGTGTTTTAGCAATCAAACCATGTGTGCTGAAGTTCCTGGTGAAATTAGATTCCCAGTAAATTAATTAAGAAAGCTCATGAAATCAGTATTTATTGCTCCAATTAACAATAAATGTCCAACACCATAATTTTGTAGACGGAGACTAAGGACATACCCAATGCGTAGCGTGTTTGCGTGTCAAATGAGAAACACATTTCTATGCAATTATTGCCTGGAAAAAGGCCTGATAGCTGTACATTACATATATATATATATGTACACATAAAATCGTAACTCCGTCACAAGCTGTTATAGGTAATTGTAGTTGAACAGGGGCCTTTTTGGCTCTACCTCGGCGTTTACAAGTCTAGAATTGCACATTTTGGAGAGTCGCTGAAGATTTAAATTAAGCATGCAATTGCATTGCATATTTTAATCAGGAATTGTGAACACCAAGCCCAGAGAATTAATTCTGTAACCTTATTCAAAACACAGGCTGAATCAGAAGAGCAAATTTGTTCAAGAATTTATGGCTTAGACATTAAGGACAGAAAGCTTATGAAGCATTTAAAATCCTCCTACTTATGGTGTCTATATACACACACCTCTGCATTTCAAGAGGCATAGTTGGCTGGATTAGGTGCTCTTTATTCTTTTCTGGATGCCTGCTGGAGACCTATTAAATTCAACTACAATTTGGCTAGATGATAACTTTTCTCTCCTTAATGGAGCTGTTGTTTACTCATAAATGGCGGTGTCAGACATCCCAAACAGAATATTCAAAATAAAGCTGTCTTCAGCCAAGCTTGCCTGTCACTTTGAAGAATGTCTCAATTTCACTTTACTGCTGAGTATATCAATATGCCAGATCATTGCCATTCCCTTGGTGTGATCAGAATATCATAAATAAATGTGTGCAATTTAGCCCGGGTAGGGTTTAATTTACTTTAACAAAAGTGGCAAAAATACTGTCAGTCTAATTTAAACAGAAAAAAGGCAGCTGCGGAAAATTAGAAGGGGGAAAAAAAAAAGGCTCCAAACTGCTATCCTTCACACGCCATATGCTAGGAAAAACGGGAACAGAACAAGTGAATGAGAAACAAATTTGCCATGCATGGAGTATTTCTTTCAGCATTAGGCCTCATTGTAAAAGCTAAAACATGCTTCCTTGCTTTCACTCAATATTAAATTCTCTCAGAGATAAATATTGTTCCCCATGGCTGTTCAGTGCCACAGCTTGATTAAACATCCTTAACTCCCCTTGAATTCCAATCGCTCATCAGATAACCATTAGAGCAGTTCAATATCTTCAGGTATTCCAAGTTTTGACATTCCCCCCCCTCCCCGCCCCATTTTTCTGTTCTTATATCTTGCCCCTTGCCTCAGTGCTTCTGTCATGTTGGTCACTGGTAAGTTAGGATCCACTAGTGAGTCATGGTCTGATCCAAAGTGGGTTGCAATGGGAGCATTACCACCATGCAAATATATGGTAGAATATTAAGAAATGGGTCCCCAAATCCATGTTTGAGTTAAAAGTGGGTTCTGGATTAGAAAAGGTCACTCTAGGTCAGGCACGGCCAAACTTGGCCCTCTGGATGTTTTGGGACTACAACTCCCATTATCCCTAGCTAACAGGACCAGTGGTCAGGGATGATGGGAATTGTAGTCTCAAAACATCCGGAGGGCCAAGTTTGGCCATGCCTGCTCTAGGTAAATCACCCTAACAAATTATTTTGTGACTTGACAGATGATCAGCTGACCTGTAGGAGCATCACATGACCCAGTCAGCTGACCTGCAAATACATCATGTGACCAGGCTTTCCAGTTTTACGCAGCGGTTTCTACACTTAGCTGAAAGAGCCCCTCTTTCGCTAACCTCATCTTGATAGGTTGTCGAATTTTAATCTAGACCAACTGTTACTACCTGAATAATCTAGACTGATTTTAATTCTAGAGCCAGTGTGGTATAGCAGCAAGAGCATCAGACTAAGACCTGGCACACCAGGGTTCAAAACCCCACTCTCCTGTGAAGCTCACAGGGTGACCTTGGGCCAGTCACTGCCTCTCAACCTAACCAACCTCACAGGGTTGTTGTGGGGCTTAAATGAGGCAGGGAACAACCGTGTACTAAACCTTGAGCTCCTGGGAGGAAAGGTGGGATATAAATGCAACAATTAAATTAGAATAAATGAAGTCCGGTGCCTTACTATTCTATGCAGCAAGCAGCAGTACCTATTTAGCAGAACAGAGAGAGACGTCTTTAATTGCTGTGTCTTCTGAACACTGCCGTATGAGTGAATAAAAGAGCATGGCTATGCTTCGTGTGCTATGGCCTGGCACTTGGGAAAGCACATTAACCTCAGCAGGGGTTACCCTCAGAACTCACGGGTGGCTGACATTTGATTGCCCCTTCCTTTCAGGCACTACTACGCCAGCACAGAATTATCAGCACTCATGTGGAGCTTGAGTGAACATCAAAAGCCTTTATTTAAGAAACCTTGACTCGTAAAGCCCCCCAGGGCTTACTTTTGTCTTCCCAAAGTGCAATGGTTTCAGAATATTTCCCCCCCCTATTTTTTGTTTAACAATGGTCCCAGATCACAGGTATGTTTGGACATCAGGAAACTGAGCTGGGTTTAGCTACTGCAAGGTTCGGCAGGGTTTACCTTGCCTGGGCTGGTTCACTCCAGCGGAGTGGGCTGGATCTCACCCGCAATTTCAGGCGTTTGCACAGACACGATTTCCGGCACCACGGAAGTGAGTCCTCGCACCGCGCTGTGCCAGTTTAGCGTAGGGGACTCGCCGAGCGGGCGGCTTGGTTCAGGGGTGGCCCGTGGGCCGGTTAAGCAACCCCTGTAGGCCGTCTTTTGGCCCATGGGCTTTAGGTTGTCGACCCCTGAGCTACTGCATATCCTCCAAGTGTCCTGATTTTCCAGAGGCAGTCCTGGAATTATGAAAGCCATTCCAGTTTCTGATCTGAATTTCCCTCTTCCCCTTGCCAGTGCCACTGCAGCTAAGCTCAGGGTGGAGGATGAGCTGCCGCTTGTCCCAAGCAGAGGCGGTGGCAGCTGCAAGGAAGCAGCCCGTTGCCCCTCCATGGCCTCTCCATGGCTGCCACTGCTGGCCTCCTCCCTTGGGCAGCTCATAGTGCAAGTGTGGAGGGGGTGAGGCTGCCACTCACAAGGTACAGCCCTGCATGATTTGCCGGCTCTGAGGAGCAATAAACAAACAAGACGTAACCGGCTGTACTTTTGAATAAAGAAGGTATACTATTCATTGTGTCAAATTACAGATTTCAACGGAAGTCTCATAAAGTTCAACAAAGCAGAAGACCCAGTGGATCAGTTCTTTCTATATTCCATTTATGCATAAGGTCCATACATGTATAAGTGCCTATTCCACCTGTCTGTTCATAGAGTCCAGTAAGCCACATGAAGGGTTGTTACACTTCCACAGAATCCTTTCACAGAGTCTAAGACAAGGATTTCCAGAATATTATCCTTGTTTCGCCATCCTAGGCTTCATCAGTAGTACAGGCTCATATGTAATGTTACAGGATAGTGGATCTTAGTTGTGCAACCACTACTATGCTATAAGATCCATTATCCTGTAACATTACATATGAGCCTGTACTACTGATGAAGCCTAGGATGGTGAATTATGTGGATTATTGGATTCTATAAACAGACAGGTGGAATAGACACTTATACATGTATGGACCTTATGCACGAACGGAATATAGAAAGAACTGATACCCTGGGTCTTCTGCTTTGTTGAACTTTATGAGACTTTCGTTGAAATCTACAATTTGATACAGTGAATAGTATACCTTCTTTATTCAAAAGTACAGCCGGTTATGTCTTGTGTGTTTATTGAGTATGTTTTACGTAACCATAGGTTTGTTGTTGTTTAGCTCTGAGGAGCAGGCAGAAAACAGGGCTGCCCTGGACAGGAGAAAAGGGGTTGCAGAGTGGAGTACAAGGTGTCTTGATTTGAAAAGAAAAACACTTTGTGCATCTGCATCTAACCTTGCCCCTTTCTAAAATTTATTTATTGGCGTGTGTTTTTCTTTTTGTAAATCTACCAAAGAATGGTGCACAAATTTGACTCAGCTTATATTTAAAGGGAAACCTACCTAACTCGCACTGTTCAAAGCAATACACAAACTGAAGCATAGTCATCCATTGAAATTTGTAGTTCTCTGACATTTTTTTGCAATGGAATCCCATTGCAAAAATGCATATACTTGGTTAAAGTTTGCATAAAAATGCATATATGAGTTAAAACTTATGAAAATGGGCAGAATTGCTTTGCATATATACAAAAACAGTATGTTAGGAGAAATTTGCACTAAAATGATAATGAATGGATGTTGGAAAAAGTTGAAATGTGGACATGTTGAGAACTGATCTTAAGATTGGAAAAAAATGAGAATCTGAGACAAATTGAAATTGATGGATTCAACTATCCTTGCTGGAACCTGAGCCTACTGAGTATTTCAAGGGCTATCAGAGGAAAATCCTCTATTTGAACAAGTCTTCTATCTGAAGGTTGCCAGTCAACAGTTAGTACTTGGACAGCTGACTGAACAAGCAAACAGGCCATCTGCTCACAATTCCCCTTACTGTGGTGAGATGTACTGTATTTCTGTTTAAAGTATAATAATTATGTCTACATTTGCATCTAAATGTATACATTAGCACTTGCAAATATTATGCAAATCTGTATTCTCTTTGGCTCTCTTCCTTGACAATGTGTAAATGACCTGCCTACACTATAAGTGACATTCTAACCACTACACCACACTGGCCCAGAGCAAGTGACACGTGTGTATATTTTAAAGGACATTTTAACCATTTACCTTTTCCAGGAAGATTCCATTCTCAAATTGTTCACACTGTCTTTTTCGAGCACCCCAGGGGAAATACTTGTACAGGCGTCCCCCCCCCCACTTCCGCTCTATCGACTTGTGTGCGACTGTGTATACACGCAACACTGGGAGATAAATAAATAGATTCAAATCAGGACATGGTGGGAGAGAGCTGAAGAGTCCCTGAGGCTTGTGAGGAGACCCTCCCCAGAGCCGGAAGACACTGGAGGCACAGTGGGGCTTTGTTTAGGCTGCTCAGCCTCCCCACCTAGCAGCTGACGTGCGCAGTAGTGTCGCAGCTGCCGTCGCTTTTCTGCATATCCTCCAGCCGGTCTTCTACTCTAGTTGAAGAAATAGTTGCATGCAGAGGGTGCAGGAGGGAGAGCTGGACAGCAGGGGAAAACAGGAGTTTAGAGGCTTTGAGAGGGTGCTCCACACTTACACAATTTTCACTTAAGTGCACGGGGGCTCAGAACATAACCCCCCCCTAATTTGTAGGATGCCTGCAATTAAATACTGCTTCTTAAGTGGTGGCTGGCTGTACAGTGTTATGGCATTTACCAACAGCTCAGCACTGAACAATTAAGCTAGTGGTAAAATCGCAGCAGGAATGCAACATTGCCAGAAGATGAAGGTGCAGAATGGGAAGATTGGTAACAAAGGTTGAGACTTTCAGAGATCTTTTAAATCTTTTTTTTTAAAACAACAGCAGCAGCAGCAACAACAACAACCACAACAACACTGTATGTTGGCATGTTTGTACTGTGCTCTTGCTCAACAGTCGTTGGATTCAATGGGGCTTGGGGAGAAAAGCTTCCTGGTGGGTTACGGTCTACTTGCTACTTATTTATTTCATTTATTTAAATATTTACAAACCACACTTTCATATAAAATATCACAAGGCAGTAAATAGACTGCTTTCTTGGTCGGTGCTTGTTTGTCTCCAGACTGCCATCAGCTCTGACATATATATGCATACAGCTTGTGAAAGCTGGAGGTATGTGTTTGTGTGTGTGTGTGTGTGTGTGTGTGTGTGTGTGTGAAGTTGAAAGGCAAAAAAGACTCTTTAGTAGGCCCTATCACTTTTATCCTATTCAGATTTAGTGGCTGTCAGAGGTAAATATTATGTTTTGTTGTACAGGGAGAAATGGCATTTTTAAAAATTATACTTCCCTGCTTAATATTTTTGTAAGCCAAAGCTATGAATATTTTACAGAATTCTGTGCTAAGCCTTAATAACCTGTAACACCTTGTCTTCATTTTTCTTCATATATCATCTGATAGAATATTCTATCCCATAAAATCCATGTTTTGTAGCAATAACCAAGGAATAACCAAGGGGAAACGGCTGTGATCCAGAAACCCCAATTTCTCTCATGGTAGGCAAAATAATGTTAGTCTAACCTGCTCTGTAGCTGACACGGTAGTTGCTTGGTTGTGGCGGCTTGGATTTCTGATCTGTAAAATGGAGACACGGAAGGCTAAATCATGCATGCATGTATATGACTCACTAAATTACCACTTGATGATTTAAAGCTTCAATCCTATACCTACCCACTTCCTTGGGAGTAGACTCTGTTGGATTCAGTGGGGTGTCCTGTAGAACAGACATAAGCAGTGGTGCACTGGGTTCAGAATGGTCTATGGAAAGTATTCAAAAGTCAACCTTAGGACTTGGTCAACAGGCTGAAAACCATTCACATTCACCATCTTCCCTGGGCTGCGTTCCAATCGATTACTGAACCCAGCTTCGTCTGAATTTGAATGGCAGCTCTCAGCAGTTTTATGTAGATGTTGAACAGCTAGGACACTTGTGTTGCCAGGAAGCAACGCTTCTTTTAGGATTTGAAGACAACGAACATGCTAATGGGTGTAGGCTACAAATTCTTTATTAATGCATGCAACAAAATCATAAAACATAAAACTACAGAACAATACAACATGAGCTTACATCCCTTCATTTAGTTGCTGGGAACCCCTCATCACATCAATAAGTGTGACTCTTGTAGCGCCTTCTTCAATCCAGGTCTACATTGAAAGTTCCAGGACATCTCCATCTCTTTATGTACTGTCTGAATCTCATATGGTATACTGCCTTTCACTTCATTACACTTACACAGCAGATTGATACAGTAATCCCACTTGTGGTATTGGTTATACAACAGTCTGGACCACGTTTACATTCTTGTAAGGGTAAGTGAGCTGTGGCAGTCAGCTATTACAGTCATATCTCGGGTTAAATCTGCTTCAAGTTGAGCGCGTTCGAGCTGCAGATGCTCAAAATGACATCACACGCATGCGCAGAAGCGGCAAAAAGCGACGTGTGCGTGTGCAGACGTGCCATCGCTAGATACGTTTACTTCTAGATGCGAACGGGGCTCCGGAACAGATCCCGTTCGTATCTAGAGGTACCACTGTATAGGCAACTGTGTGGTCATCCCAGATCCACCTAACCAGACAGCTGGTCTTGAGACAGTGTCAACAGCTATGTAGAAGTAAATAGCAGACTCCCAGCACCTGCTGTCCTAGGTAGCTGACTCAGCAAAAAATGTTAGAGAAAGCAGTAGAAGAAGAAGCATTAGCTGACCGCTACAAGATTCTGACCACTAGAAGACTGGGCACTAGCGGAGGTAATGCATCCCAGGGTTGCCATATGTCCTCTTTTCCTAGAGCACACCCTTTTCCCAATGGGTGTGTAAAATGAGAGTCGCCATAGCAAGCCATAGTTAAAAGTAAAAAGGTAAAGGTACCCCTGACCATTAGGTCCAGTCATGGACGACTCTGGGGTTGCAGTGCTCATCTCGCTCTATAGGCCGAGGGAGCCGGTGCTTGTCTGGCAAACCAGAGCAGCGCATGGAAACGCCGTTTACCTTCCCGCCAGAGTGGTACCTATTTATCTACTTGCAATCTAACGTGCTTTCGAACTGCTAGGTGGGCAGGAGCTGGGACCGAACAATGGGAGCTCACCCCACCGTGGGGATTCGAACCACCAACCTTCCGATCGGCAAGCCACAGGTTCTGTGGTTTAGACCACAGCACCACCTGTGTCTAGTTAAAAGTAGGCGTTGGCAAAAGTGTCCTCTTTGACGCTCTTCAAAATATGGCAGCCCTAACTCCACAGTATCACAGTGGTCTTCCACATATTTGCAATAAAGCACAAACCATAGCCATCATGGGGTCAAGCAGAGATCCCCTGGCACCCATTGTCTGGAACTGGTTATCTAAGTTTTCGCTGGAAGTGTTTTTCATTGGAAATTGTTGTGCTTGAGAAGCGATTGTTGATCTGTGATGGGTTTCATAGCTCAGTCATCAGTGATAAACTGGCATGTGTGTAGTAACTGTCAACAGGGACTGCCTTTTTGGGGTTATATATTCTTTTTTGTGTTTTATTTATTTTAGGCATGCCTTTCCCACCTTTAAATATTTTTTAAAAAGTCAAGGTGGCATGCAATACCTAATGAGACCAATAAATTCACAAAACAAACTAATAAAAGATTCAGTAAAATATCCATAGAACCGCAGAATAATAAAGCAATAAAAGAAACACAGAATATTTCTGTCCAGGGTGGGCTACATCTGGTGCACTGAAGCTGAGGCTTGTGCTGCAAAAACTATCTGAATATCCAACAAAAAAGAATAGAAAGGATGGACCCGAGAGGTTTCCTGACCTGTCAACTTGCTTCTCAAAGGGGAGTGCAACTTGGACCAGAAAAAGTTGAGGATTGAAAAAGGAAGCAAAAGTGATAAAATACTTGCATCAGAGAATGCTAGCTGCACATAAGTCCTTGAATGCAAAGTTGTTCTTTCACAAATAGCCTTAATATTTTTCTATGGTTTTGCATTCTGAACAGGGATGGGTTTTGTCACTAGGCAAGAAAGTAAATAATAATAGATAACATTCTTCTCAGCCCTAAAAAAAAAATGCTGCCGCTAGATTTAAAATTCAATGAACTGCATCATGTGGCTCAGTGTACGCAGATTATGTATTATTTGCATAAGCACGGCATATTGTTAATAACTAATAAGCCATTGACTCCACAGAACCTACAAACTGCATCTTAAAGTAGTCTAAGTGGTTTCCTCGCCAGCAGTTTGGGAATGGTAAAAGGGACATTTCCACTGATGCAGGTAGCATTTTCTCTCCATTTTTTTTTTATTTAGGATGAACTTTCTGGAATTTTGTGGGGAGAGAATCTCCTGGGGAAAATTAACATACCGGAAGGCATTGTAGATAAAGTCCTCTTCAGTCATGCCAATGCTCACCCTGTAGGTTGGAAATGGGGGCGAACATCCCATTTTTATTCTTAACATACCGTGAAATTGCTTTAGGGTTAAAATACGTTTAGAGGGCTTTCATATTCATATATCAATTTTGTTTAGGTTTGAGGGAAACACAATTTTCTTTGTCCCATCTAATGCTATTTTGTTATGTATTAAGAATAGATAAAGAACAGGTGCCATTTGATTTGACTTTATATTATTCATAAAACTAAACAACGCTTGTGACCTTTGAGTGCTTTTTAAAAAATATAAATCCTGCAGGGATCTCTTTTGCTCTTTAAAAAGAATATATACCTCCCTGTGTAGCCTGTTGAATACCAACAATGTTGCTAAAGGTGTAAGTAATGCAACAGGTTTATTAAAAGAGACAGCGTCCACACTCAAGTGCATCAAATTTAGGTTTCCGCAATTAAAGCAGATTAAAGTGTTCTGTTGGCATAGCACAACATAAAGGTAAAGGTAAAGGGACCTCTGACCATTAGGCCCAGTTGTGACCAACTCTGGGGTTGCGGTGCTCATCTCGCTTTATTGGCCAAGGGAGCTGGCGTACAGCTTCCGGATCATGTGGCCAGCATGACTAAGCTGCTTCTGGCGAACCAGAGCAGCGCATGGAAACACCGTTTACCTTCCCGCCGGACCAATACCTATTTATCTACTTGCACTTTGATGTGCTTTCAAACTGCTAGGTTGGCAGGAGCTCACCCCATCGTGGGGATTTGAACCACCGACAAATGAATGCTCATTGTCTTATAACGTTCCTGCAAACAAATAAAAATGAATGATCAATAAAGACCAGACATAGTTTAACCTGTGTGTAAGCTTTGTGCAAAGAAATCACAATAAATGGTCAATAAACAAGTTGAGCCAAAGAACCTGGAGTCAGAGGCACCAGGTTTTCCTCAAGATTGTGTGACATCGGGAGGCACTGTGGGGACCAGTGTGGCCTGTCGCGAGGTTGCACCAGTCTTTGAGGTGTTGGGAGACACAGTGCAGACCGGTGTGACCTTAGCTGCACCAGTCCTCACAGTGTCTCCTGACACCACGCAGGATGATGCAACCCAAAGCCTGCCAGGCCCGGACGTAGGAGGAAATAAGAAGAGGAGAAGACCCTGGGCAGCTGCTTTGCTGACATGTCTACCATCATCATCATCATCATTTTTAATTTGTATACCACCTTTCTATCTTACAATACTCAAGGCGGTTTACAAGCTGAAGAAACAAAAAATGTACATCTTATATCAATCTAATGCAATGCAAAAATGTGATAATAAAACATAACTTTAAAATAGGCAACCTCCATCAAAAAAGTAACATTCAACAATCATTAGAATAGTATAAAATATAATATCAACATATAAAAGTTAAACAGAAATCCACTCAACAGTTACAATAATATCTAAACCATAATCAATAAAACAACAGCAAGCCACAGTACATCAAAGAATACAATACACATTAAGAAGCAGAGGGTAGAGCAAGGCAGGTGGAAAGAGGCCTTGCTTGATGGAGTCTCTCCCCTCACAGTTCTTCCTCCAGGAACAGCTTCCTTATGAGGAGACCCAGGTCTGGAGGGTGGGGCAAGGCAGGTGGAAGGAGGCCTTATCTGATGGAGTCTCTCCCCTCACAGTCTATACCATAACAGTCTACCATAACATCTAGACTAAGAGACATTGGTTTAGGCTGGTTTTGAGGGAGGGGAGGGTTATATTGACAGAGAAATGTGGAGACCTTTAAGGATATTGCAATGTGGTGAAGTTCTATACTGCGTAATGAAATAGCTTTGCTTTTCAGTCATCGCCCGGGCTCAGCCTTCAGGATGGGACCGACTGTAAAATACATAGACAGTTGGGTTTAAGTGGACTGCAGATTGCGCTGGCAGCATTAACAGAAGCCTCAGCATGACAGAGCCAGTACATTTTCATAATAAACTGTGGCAGCAATAAACTGTTAGCAAATTAAAACGTTGGATGAGAGGAGCAGCTTGATCATTCTAACCTCAGTAATAGTAGGCGGCTTAGGGAGAAGAGTGAGCACTAAAACCACATTTACCTTCCCGTAGTTTTGACGGTTACATATTTTATCAATTACAGCAACAGACTCTTCGCTACTTTGCATGGCTTTTCATGTTTCCATTTATCATGTCAATTTGACAAAACCTCTCATTATCAGGTACCGGGGTGGGGGGGGAGATAACTTTAGTGCTACACGAGGACTCCAAGGTGACCTTCCTCCGTACAAATTGCACTTAGCCAGAAAGCGAAGCCACTTCTTTCCCTTGCAATCTGCTTCTCATTTCAGCACGTTGGTTACACACAATTACTGCAGACACTCGCAGTCCAATTTTCCGTTCTCAGGTCCCCCCCCCCCAATTTACTTGTGCTTATTATTCATTCCGAGTTACGGCTACAAACAGAAGTAAATAACAAAATCAATAGCAACCAATTCTATTGTCCCCTCAAATCAACGTTACTTAATTTCAGCTGTGCCTTGCCTGTTAGCCACAAGCAACAGGTCAGGACAGGTGAAGCCAAACAACACATCAAAGCTTGCCCCAGGTGCGTTTTCGGCTGGGTAGGATGGCCCTGCAAGAGAAAAGGGCTTAAGGTGTAGCCCACTCATAAGGGATGGCATGGAAGAGAGAGCCTTCCAAGTGGTGGGTGGAGTGAGATGTTAAACAATTACAGATTGTGTGGCTTAGTATTGAGCTTGGAGGAGAGAAGCACACAGCTGACAAACAAAAAGAGCAAACTGAGAAAGAAATTGTGTAGTGGAGAAGAAAGGCTTGCTAGTGTGCGTATTAGTGTTCTTGTTGTTGTTTAGTCATTTAGTCGTGTCTGACTCTTTGTGACCAGAGCACGCCAGACACTCCTGTCTTCCACTGCCTCCCGCAGTTTCGTCAAACTCATGCTGGTAGCTTCGAGAATACTGTCCAACCATCTCGTCCTCTGTCGTCCCCTTCTCCTTGTGCCCTCCATCTTTCCCAACATCAGGGTCTTTTCCAGGGAGTCTTCTCTTCTCATGAGGTGGCCAAAGTATTGGAGCCTCAGCTTCAGGATCTGTCCTTCCAGTGAGCACTCAGGGCTGATTTTCTTGCAGTCCATGCAAATACATACATACATACATACATACATACATACATTTATTTATTTATTTATTTATTTATTTATTTATTTATTTAAAAAACCCGACATGAGTCCAGCAGTGGTTTAGAAGTGATGCCCTACTGTAATGCTAAAGAAGCTGAAGACCATAAATATAAACTAGACATGCAGTGTAAACTTCTCCTCTTCAGGATGCTTCATTCCATCCCATCTCCCACCCAGTTTTTCACCCTCCTCCTTGCACAGCTAACTTTCTATAGCCACTGAGCACACTCAAGTTTCATTTCGTTGTTTTTGATCCTTTCTTCCATTTTTGTTTTCTCCTTGGAGTTTACACACACACACACACACACACACACACACACACACAAACAAACACACACTTCTGCAAATATATGGTCTCTTGTCTTCCCCATTCCTTTGGTACTTTCCTCTACTGTGTGGATGGGGCTGTTTAAGCTACATAGTGCCATAGCCAAATATAAAATTAATGCCAGTGCAATGACTTTTAGCAGTTCCATGTAACTTTCCTGCCCTCTCCTCCCCCATGCTGGCAGCTGCTATCTTGTTTCTTCCCCCAAATTGTTCTGAAGCCACCACTGATGATGGGTGCTAAAGAGCTGTCTGAGCCAGTGTTAATAGTATGGAGACAAGTCCATTAATTTCTTTATTTTCTTTTTTAAAAATCTTCTTTAAAAATTGAAATCTTAGTGTCAGCGCCAGTGGGTCCTATGGAACCAGTAGACCTCAGAATTTGCTTTACCTGCCAGAAATTGACTGAGGGTCTTCCAGCAGGTATGTTCCCTCTGTATTCTCATGTGTTCATTGAATGCATAAGGGAGTTTGCACGAACACCCCTGTAATGCACTGGAAAGATGTGATTTCCTTATCACAGGGCTTCCTCCCGAAAGAAAGGAGATGGATCTCCTTTCAGCAACGAAGAACCCAGCATGCCTTCAGTATTTGTTACACTGATTGTCTTGAGTTGGCTGCAATTTAGAACTTAACTGCACTTTCCCCTTTCTGCAGAACAGGCTTCTAGTGGCTTCTAAAACCACAAGGAAAGGTTCATTGTTCTGGGCAAAACAGAATTTGGAAGTAGAGCTAGCCAAACTGCACAAGAAGATGCTTGGAGCAGAAGTGTCTCTGGGTGTTCCAGTGACGTAGTGATCCACCGGATTTCCTGCTGTGTCACATAGGATGCTAGGCTCCCTCTAGTCTGGGTCATACAGTGATGTGGTATGAGCTACTGAAATGTCATGGCTCTATTTGCACTGCAATATGAAGATCTAAAACCCAAATGTAAGCAATAACAACGTGGGTATTTGTTGTTGTTGTTTAGTCGTTTAGTCATGTCCGACTCTTCTTGACTCCATGGACCAGAACACGCCAGGCACTCCTGTCTTCTACTGCCTCCCGCAGTTTGGTCAAACTCATGCTGGTAGCTTCAAGAACACTATCCAACCATCTCGTCCTCTGTCATTCCCCTCAATCTTTCCCAACATCAGGGTCTTTCCAGGAAGTCTTTTCTTCTCATGATGTGGCCAAAGTATTGGAGCCTCAGCTTCAGGATCTGTCCTTCCAGTGAGCACTCAGGGCTGATTTCCTTAAGAATGGAGAGGTTTGATCTTCTTGCAGTCCATGGGACTCTCAAGAGTCTTCTCCAGCACCATAATTCAAAAGTATCAATTCTTCGGCGATCAGCCTTCTTTATGGGTCAGCTCTCAATTCCATATATCACTACTGGAAAACCATAGCTTTAACTATACGGACCTTTGTTGGCAAGGTGATATCTCTGCTTTTTAGGATGCTGTCTAGGTTTGTCATTGCTTTTCTCCCAAGAAGCAGGCGTATTTTAATTCCGTGACTGCTATCACCATCTGCAATGATCATGGAGCCCAAGAAAGTAAAATCTCTCACTACCTCCATTTCTTCCCCTTCTCTTTGCCAGGAGGTGATGGCACCAGTGGCCATGGTCTTAGGTTTTTTTTTTTGATGTTGAGCTTCAGACCATAACGGTCTGAACATGGGTATTACTTCCCCTCCATTTAATACTACTTTGGGATTAGGGGTGGCAGTGGGGGGGGGGTTGATGTCTTTGGGTCCCTTTCAAACAAATGCTGTTCAGCGAGTTTGTTTAGGTTGCAGCTGGGGGGGGGGGGAATATTGTAGGAACCATAAAAATGTACTTCATTCCTTGCCCCATTTTATCAACAGCAGCAATCCTTGTCAAATGAACCAGAAATTCAGTGTTACTGCCTCTGATATTAATTTAGCCAAGCCAGAGAATTTTTGACATTTCTTATCAGTATATGCCAGAGTCTGGTCTGGAATTTGGGGATTGCTCCAGAAATAGACATCCTTACTTCTTTATCATTTTTGTATTTCTGTATGCTCACGTTTGCGCCAACATTTTTTAGCAAACATTTGTGTATGTGCGAATACACATATAAATAAATACCCATTTAAATATAGATGTGTACATTGAAAGTAAATAGATATCCTTGCCATTATTTCACTGCTGCATTATTTTCATTACTGCAGTTCTGCGCAACCTGCCACCTGTTTATATATGTAGAGACAAAGACTGCAGATTTTCATTCTCCTGCTATAATATAATAGTTGGTTTGTTTTGCCCGGAAGCAAGAAGAAATACTAGGAGCTTAGCTATTAGGGGAAGAGGGATTTTATTTAATTTGTTTATAAACTTATCCAAGAAGCATTGTCCGGCCTCTGAAGAGCTCAACACTTGCCCACACAGGGAGCTGCCTTATGCCAAGGCAGAGCACTGAACCATCTAGTTCAGCATTGTTCCTAGAGCAGACAGCAGCTCTCCAGGGTTTCAGGAGAAAATATTTCCTAGCTCTGTCTGGAGATGCAGCAGATTGAACCTGTCACTTTCTGTATGCAAATAATGTGCTCTACCACCGAGCTGCAGCTATTTCCCTGTAAATTCCACATTTGCACAAACACACCATTCAAACCGTTTTTCCTCATATATATTGAGGATATAGCCACTCATGGGGGCTTCTCAAAGATTCAACCCTCAGTCTTCTCAAAGCCGAAGAGATCATAATGTCTCTAGCCTGACTTGATTACTTATCACACACATATTTTCAAAAAAAATCACCAAAAAATCACTTCTGACACTGCTGAAAATGTCCACAAAGAGTGCCCCAATTTGGCTGAGACCTGTGAGTTTACAGTATGCTCTGTGCTTGCCTGGCCCCCTCCTCGAAAATTGGGGGGGTTGGCTCCTCCCCTTCCTCCCCTACCCCCAATGCCACCCCGGTGTAGGAAACATTCATTCCTTCAATTTTCATCTGCAGCCTGAAGTGGTGCAATGCAGGAAATGTTTTGTCATGGGGTGTGTTACTTTCGTCTGCATTACCCAGCTTGAACTGTGGCCTGCCCCAGTAAGGGACGCTCAGCTAAAGCTGCAATTCTGTAATCAAGACGGGAACATGGTAGCTATGCATGATACTGTGGAAAAAGTGGATTGGGAGCAGCTCCGCTCCATTTCTCGTAGCACTATGACCAAGGACCATCCAATGAAGCTGAATGATGGGATGTTCAGGGCAGACAAAAGGAAGTGCAGACCACATAGGCACCTTTGTTTCCATGAGGTATAGTGATGGCCATCAATTTGGATGGTTTTAAAAGGGATTTAGGCAAATGAATGGAGGATGAGGCTATTAGTGGCCATGGGTATATTAATTACTCCCAGCAGGAGCAGATCTTGGTAATATTTTGCCCTGTGCGAGGCCATTTGACACAAGCTTGAGTGGGACACAGGTTGAGTGGGAAGCCGGCGTGAGGCTCTGGTAGGGTCCTAGAGCCCTCCTACCTCCTCACAAAGCCCAGTAAGCACTTGTCTGGCTTCAGAAAGGAGGAGGGAGGACTCTGGGACCTTGTCAGAGCCCTTACACCTCCTTCCTGAAGCCAGACAAGCACATCTCAAGCTTTAAGAAGGCACACTTCTCAGCTGCACACCCAGTGCAATCGCACCTCTCGCACTGCTCTAAATCCACCTCTGATCCCAGTACCAGGGGCAGTGTGCCTCTCAAAACCGGCCCATAGAATCATAGAATTGCAGAGGTGGAAGGAACCCCAGGAGTCATCTTGTCCAACCCTCTGCAATGCAGGAATCTCAAGTAAAGCATCCATGACAGATGACCATCCAACCTTTGCATAAAAACCTCCTGTGAAGGAGAGTCCACCACCTCCCAGGGGAGTCCATTCCACTGTCAAACAGCTCTCATCATTCAAAAGTTTTTCCTGATTCCCAATTGCTGGGAATCACAACCAAGAGAGGACTACCATGTTCATGTCCTTCTGACTGACCACAGTGAGTACAAGTCTTTGGACTAGATAGGTCTTTGGCCTGGCCCAGCAACGTTCCTCTTAATGTTCTTAAGCTCACTGACCTTAGACACACTGAGTCAATGGGGCTTATTTCTGAGTAGAAATATTTATTATCACCGTCGTCAATAATATTTGTATACTGCTTAATAGACAAAATCCCAAAGCAGTTTACATAAAACACAGTAAGATAATATTTTTTTAAAAAAAACCCAGCAAAATTTATTTAAACCAAGATTACGAAGAAATACAGAGAAGCTATCCTTAGCACATTCAGTTAAATATCAATAAATAATCAATGTAGGATTGAGCTGGAAGCCACATAGGATCTGGGCAGTAATGACTTCTGCAATGTCAGGAATTGGGATGTTGATAATTCTCAGCACTGGCGTGACAAATAGTTGTCTCATAACTAGGAATCGCGCACCTGATCAAATAAACTCACTATCTCTGCATGGCTGCTTACAGGTTCAAACTGTCCCCCCCCCCCTTCCCCCGATCTGGTGCCAAACTAGAGTGAAGCAAACATTTTTTCCTCCTAGACATTTCTCCTCCTACTCCATTACAAATTAATCTTGAATGTGACTCCATAAACTTTGCGTAATGTACTAAGAAACTCCCTACTACTCCATGTGAATTAATTCTCCCGAACTGTGACATATTTGGTTTATTGCTGTTATATTGATTGTCTGGCTGCGCTCTCGGAAAGCAGCTTGCTTGGAATTGCAGCCTACTAGGCAAATAGACCACAAAAAAGGCAAAATGAAACATAAAACGAATTAGAAATAAAAACATCAGACTTAAAAGCATATGATAAATGAGTCAGTGTGGAGCATTGGCTAGTAGACTCTTGGGCCAGGCTGGCAGGAATTGAAATATCCACACACCCATTACTTTTGGGGGGAAGCCAAAGCCCTGTACAGACCTCTACTGCATCCATGGATTGAATTCCTGAAGTGGGGAGCAGGTCACATTCAGCAGCCCCTGCTTTAACCTCTCTGCATCAGATTATCTTCAGATGCTCATCATTCATTCGCCATCTCCTGCCTTTATTACTGTCAGTCGCCAAGCAACTTAGCACATACTAAAATCATAAGCACAGGCACAAATCATGCATAATATAAACATATTTAAGCTGCAATCCAAATCCCCATTACTCTGAGGTGTTTGGACTGGGTGGAAGCACCCCTCTGCTCACTTCTGATGGCTCAGTTGGCGCAGACCTCCCCTTGCCACTTGCCGAACATGCAAGTGGGTAGAGGGTTGGGCATGGCTGCTGAAGGGATAGGGCCCAATATTCCTGCCCCCACCTCCGCCTTCCTCCAATGCTGTAAGTTACCAGGTCATTGATGCAGCAATGGCACAACTGTTCTGCAGAGTCCCGGCAGTGGCAGCAGGGAGTTAGGAATACTCTGCCTCACAAAGAACAGGCAATTTGTAAACACACACACAAAGCAACCCGACTCCATTTAACAGCAGCAGAAAGCCTCAACAGAACACCAATAGTGAATAACATCACCATAGCAAAAACAAAATTCAAAAATTCCTTCCAGCGGCACCTTAGAGACCAACTAAGTTTCTTATTGGTATGAGCTTTCGTGTGCATGCACACTTCTTCAGACACCCTATTTTCCAGGGATAGTGCCAGATTTATAGGAGCCATCCCAGTTTCTGATTTGATCCTGGAATGTCCCGCTTTTCCTTAGGACATCCCTGTTTTCATCGGGAGAAATGTTCGCGGGTATGGTCAGATGTCCCTATTTTCATCAGAGAAACTTTGGTGGGTATGGGGTTATGCAGCCCCCGAGCCAAGGAGATAAGTAACTATGCAACCTTTAGAAGAAATCTGAAGGCAGCTCTGTATAGGGAAGTTTTTTAATATTTATTTTTTATGTTTTAAAATGTGTTGGAAACTGCCCAGAGTGGCTGGGGAAACACAGTCAGATGGGTGGGGTGTTGTTGTTGTTGAAGTTGAATAGGGCATCTCTATTTTCATCAGAGAAATGTTGGAGGGTATGTCATAGTCATAGTCCATCAAAAGCTTGGGGGGAAAGTCACTTTTTACCTGGTGTGGAAATGATATCAGTAAAGGTGCCAGGAACATCTCACTGTGGACAGCATTCCACCAATGGGGACTGAAGGTAGGGCTTTGTTGGTTGTGGAATGCCCTCCCTGGGCGAGGCATGTCTGGCACATACTTTTGTGCAGTGATCACCATGAAACCTCCTTCGTTGGCAATGGCGGCCACCTGAGAGGTGCTGCAACTGAGTTCTGGTAAGTTTTGGCTGGGGGGAAAAAGCCCTGTCTTCAGGCTAAGCCGGGCTACCTCAACCTTGGCCCTCTAGATGTTTTGAGACTTCAATTCCCATCATCCCTGACCACTGGTCCTGCTAGCTAGGGATCATGGGAGTTGTAGGCCAAAAACACCTGGAGGGCTGAGGTTGAGGAAGCCTGGGCTAGGCATTTGGGAAGGTCTGAACAAGGTTTCTCTCTCTGACTTACAAAGTTGTGGTGAAAATAAAATGGAAAAAATTGTTGCAATTTCACCTTGAGATCTTTGGACATTGGTATGAGCTACAAGTTCCATAAATGTGAGGAAGGTCTTTCTTGGTTAAATAATTCCTCCATTGCTCCGTACTTTGAGATAACAGTTGCAATTTGAAGTAGATCATCCGGCACTATTAGCACAACTGACACCTATTCATTATGACCTAAAATTAATATATAACAGTCTGCCAGGAAAGCTTTCAAGAGGATTTACTGTGTAGTAAAATTGGCACAAATGATACTTCAGCATTCTGAGGGATCCTTTTCGCAGAGTTCGTCTTATTTTGTTAGATAATGATGACAGCATAATATGTACAAAAGCAAGAAGCACACACATATCACCCTCCAATTTCTGGAAGTGTGTAATGATTTTTTTAAAAAAATGCAGTCAGTTTTAGCTTCATTTCATGCCAGGGAGACTATACCTGTCTTGCTTACTATTGAAGCCATTTCCACACTGCACATTATGCCAGTTGGCTTCTAACTTGACAGTAGTTGGATAACCAAATGATTTTGCTCTCAGGAGAAACTTTAAAAAAAGAAAGAAAAAGCTTTCAGCACAGCACCAACATCAGAATACAAGATACTTTAAAGCTAAGATTCCTTTTGATCTGCAGCTGTGAAAACCTGGACATCAAACTGAAGAGGCAAATTAGAAATATTTTACCATAGAAAGGTTCCTTCTCCTTACATTTCTTATACTGTGTTTTAATCAGAGCTGTGTGCAAATGGCCTATTAAAATTCTCCACCCTATTTACAGGAAGAGAATTGGGGGGGGGGTGTTCACCAATTTCTCCAAGGGGAGGAGAAAATCTCCACAAGTTTCTCAAGGTTGGGACTCTCTGTGGTAGTAGGAGAATGCCTTCACCCCCCCCCCCCGGTTTTGCTTTTGCAAGTGATAGTGGCAACAATTGTACAGTGGTACCTCAGGTTACAGACGCTTCAGGTTAAAGACGCTTCAGGTTACAGACTCTGCTAACCCAGAAATATTACCTCGGGTTAAGAACTTTGCTTCAGGATGAGAACAGAAATCGTGCTCCGGCGGCGTGGTGGCAGCAGGAGGCCCCATTAGCTAAAGTGGTGCTTCAGGTTAAGAACAGTTTCAGGTTAAGAACAGACCTCTGGAACGAATTAAGTACGTAACCAGAGGTACCACTGTACTTGAAGCCTGGCTATCATTTTACATCCACCACAATGCCCAAACTTAGTGTTATTCCAGTGCATTGTATGTGTTGCCAAATCAGCAAGGATGGTGGGGGGAATCACCACGAAAAAATGGTGGGAAATATTTGGAGAAAATTGTGTGTAGAGGCCTTCTTTTCTAGAGAGAGTAAGTAACAGGAAAACCTCAGCTCAGCTCTAGCTTTTAATTTCTCACTCCCCTGGAAAATTTCATCATATTCTTTTTGTCTATTTTGTGGCAATGTCTCACGGTCAAAGCTGATAGCTATCTGTATCTGACCTTGCATTATATCTTGGCTTTTAGGTTTTTATTTCAGGGGACAGGAAGGATGGGAGGGGTGAGAGTGAGCTCTTTATTCAAAGAAACCAAAACAGTGCAAGACTAGCAATTCCAGTACAGTGGTACCTCAGGTTAAGTACTTAATTCGTTCCGGAGGTCCGTTCTTATCCTGAAACTGTTCTTAACCTGAAGCACCACTTTAGCTAATGGGGCCTCCTCCTGCTGCTGCACCACTGGAGCACGATTTCTGTTCTCATCCTGAGGTAAAGTTCTTAACCCGAGATACTACTTCTGGGTTAGTGGAGTCTGTAACCTGAAGCATATGTAACCGGAAGCGCATGTAACCCGAGGTACCACTGTAACTCTTCCCAGTGGTCTTGCTCCAATGAGGCAGTTGTGAGGACTGAAGGTCCCTGCTTTCCCACCTCTTCAGGGTCTTTTCCAAGCAGTTGCAAACTGCATCTGTGCACAACCAATCTTTGCTCTGCTCTTTTCATTTATTTGTATGTTCTAGGAGACCAGGGGAAGGGGAATTTGTCGCAGGAGGGGGTGGGGGGGAAAGCCTTCCTGGATTCTTCAGCAGCCTGTCTTAACTCTGCCTCATGGCCAACCTACTCTCCTACACTCTCTCTCTCTCATTAAATTTTCTGTTTTACAATTTAAAATACTCATTTAAACATCCTTAAAATATAAATGACTTCCCTTCTTCTCTTTCCATGGTTCATTTTGCATATCTTAAATCCCTGCATATTTTACATAAACTAAACCATTCAGGATTCCATTATTATATCCATCAAAACTTATTTACACGGTTGAATTAGTCTTAATGCTGCCAACAATTTTAACTGTACACAATTTCCCCCCCCTATATATTCAATAAACATTTTCCAATCTTCCAATCTTCTCTAAACGTATGTTCTTCTTCTCTTATTCGGTATGTTAGGTCTCCAAGCTGCGCATATCCTGTCAGCTTAAGTTGCCATTCTTCTTTAGTTGGGCTTGCTTTCCCTTTTTGGGCTAACAAAACACGGGCCGCAGTAGTCACATACATAAATAACCTTTTTTGACACCTGGGAATTTCAGCCTGAATTATCCCCAACTGAAAGGATTCTGGGGTTTTTTTGGGGGGAAAGTACTTTGAAACAGTTTTTTTCAATTCATTATGGATCATTTCTCACATGGCCAACCTATTCTCCAGCCTCTGCTTCAGCCTCAGAGTCTGAACTTCTCTCTGTCGCAGCCTTTTCCTGCTCACTAAAGCCTGCTACCTCTCCCGCTTCTGACACCTCCTCCTCCCAGTCTTCTCCTCCTTCTCCCTCTGACCACTCATTGTCCTCCCACCACCAATCCCCTGGCTCTGCACCTTCTTCACCTGGGGGTTTGCTTGGGGATTCACTAGCCAGTGCCTTCCACCATTCCTGCATTCATGCATATGCATCAATCCAGAAGAAGAAGAAGAGTTTGGATTTGATATCCCGCCTTTCACTCCCTTTAAGGAGTCTCAAAGCGGCTAACATTCTCCTTTCCCTTCCTCCCCCACAACAAACACTCTGTGAGGTGAGTGGGGCTGAGAGACTTCAAAGAAGTGTGACTAGCCCAAGGTCACCCAGCAGCTGCATGTGGAGGAGCGGAGACGCGAACCCGGTTTCCCAGATTACAAGACTACCGCTCTTAACCACTACACCACACTGGCTCTCCAGCATCCAGCCAGTCCATGACACCCTTCTAACCTTATAGATGTTCTCACAGTCTCCAAAACCATTGGTTTTTTTGGGGGGGATCTCAAGCTAGAAGTTGCATGCAGCCCTCCAGGTCTTTCTGTATGGTTCACAGGACCCTACCCAGGCCACACCTCCCACCAACCCTGCTTCACACCCTCCTTAAGTATTTTTGTCTGCATGGAATGGGTCCTTGAATGTGCCTTTTGCTTGCATGGATGGAGAATGGAGAGGTATATGTATGCTTAGGAACTTCCCCCTGTGCTCCCCATCATAGCTGGCACTAGAGCTGCCCAGCTTCTTCACACCCACTTCTTGCTCAGCTTCTATTCCTGAAAGCCTGTAGGTTGTAGTTTCCTCTGTATGTGGTTGAGAGAGGGGAGAAGGAAGGTCTATCTATCACCCACCATTATACTTGGGCACTAATGGCTCCTGTGTTCAACTGCCTTGAACTTCCAAGCATCTAAGTGGCTCCTAATGTACAGTCTCCCTGGCCCCTCTGGCAAGCCTATGACAAACCATTTCTTTATACTGCCGATCAACATATGTCTTCGGCAGCAGAAAAGAATTATCTGCGCTTGAAATAGAACATAATCGGTTTTAATGCTAGGAATTCATTCCCACCGCTATTAGCTGTTGTTGTTTCCCTCCAGGGCAATGCACAGTATCAGGCCAGCACCACATAGCTGGATTATTTGGGGCAAGCATTCTTATGGGATTGCTGCTAGCTGCGCTTCTAAATCTCTTCCTTACCTATCAACAAAATGCCTTTTGACATTCTACTCTAATTTCACATGATGCCGAATCAGATGTCATAGATGATAGAGGAGGCTCGGCAGAAGGTGTAATTTCCACCCTCGCTTTGCAGGGAATGAGATAGCGAGGCTCCGAAGAAGTGCATATGCATGCATGTAAATTGCTGCAAATGGAAATTCCATTTACTTTAAACATTTAATTTATGAAAAATTGGCAATGAATGACTACAAATCGATCTCTTCCCATTCCTTTGTGAGGCTATTGACAAGCAGAGTGGTGTGAATTACTCGGTGCAGCAAAGTCAAAGCGCAGATGAAAATGCAAAAAATATCAAAGCTGTGCTGATTTCCAGGTGGGTGTAACTCTGAAGGTTGCCTACAGCACAGAAGCTGCACACAATACTGGCAGCCAAGTTGTGCCACGGTGGGCTCAGAAAACAAGCCATTGTGGCACATCAAAGACAGAATGAAGCAATAGCATCCTTGGGTTAGGTTAAAGGTTGGCGGTTCAAATCCCTGCAATGGGGTGAGCTCCCATTGCTCTGTCCCAGCTCCTGCCAACCTAGCAGTTTGAAAGCACGTCAAAGTGCAAGTAGATAAATAGATACCACTCCAGCGGGAAGGTAAACAGCGTTTCCGTGTGCTGCTCTGGTTTCACCAGAAGCGGCTTAGTCATGCTGGCCACATGACCCGGAAAAACTGTCTGTGGACAAACATCAGCTCCCTTGGCCAGTAAAGCGAGATGAGCGCTGCAACCCCAGAGTCGTTCATGACTGGACTTAACTGCCAGGGGTCTTTTACCTTTACTTTTACCCCATTTACACCCAGTTGATCACTGCACCCGGAAAGAGAGCATCTCCTGAACGTACCAGAGGTCCATTCCTTCTATTATTAATAATATTTTTTTATAGATTATTTTTTTTTAAAGAAACAATAATGCAACAACATTTCAGATTTTATGATCAATCAGTCAACCTAGGATTTCGCCTCCCTCCCTCCCTCCCTCTCTCTCTCCCTCCCTCCCTCCATGATTTCCCCAAAATTTCAACGCATGCTGCATATTATAGTTACTCCATGCCTTCGCTTCTGCAAGAAACAAAAAAACAAAACTCCACTGTCCTTTCCCCTGCTGTTCTCAGTCAAATCCTATTTGCATCTCAGAGATCCATTCCATACATATGGGGCCTTTAGTATGCCCTCTGATTACATATTAGGTACCATTCCTATTGCCATTTGTATTCAAAACTGCTTTTACATATGAAAATGTTTGAATGGTTTTATGTATAAAAGAATTTTTGTTGTTTTTTTAAAAGTTCTATTTTTTTTAATAAATGAACTTGTGCAACTGTTTTTACTGCTCAGGTTTTATTGTGCAATTGCTTAAATATGTTGTATGGGAAGTGATTCATAAATGGAATCAAATAAACAAGGAAAGCAAACAAAGCTGAGTCAGGGCAGAGATCTTGACCTTCTCATCTGGGCTGGGTTGCTACTTGTGCCGCTTTCTTCCATTTAAATAAATCTGCCCTGATCCTGCTAGCAAGTAGTGATCTACATATAGATGGATGGGGGAGGGGCATAGCTGTCAACTTTCCCCTTTTCTTGTGAGGAATCCTATTCGGAATAAGGGAATTTCCCTTTAAAAAAGGGAAACGTTGACAGGTATGGGGTGGGTGTGTGTCTCTTGGTGGGTTTTGTGCAAACTGCATGTGCAAAGTACATCCCCCCCTCATTCTGATCGTGCAGCTGTAAATTTAGTCTGGGTTTCCCATACATGCACGATTCACCTGTAATTGTTGTTCTGGGAACCTCTTTTGCAAGTCACCTGCTATCTCCTTGCAACCTGACCTGTGGCAGAATAATGGTGGTGGAGGATGCTTTGGGGCACAGGATTAGACTTTGAAGCCTTTCGGTGCGTTCTGATGTTATCCTATGAAACAAGTGTGTGATGTATTTGTGGCTTCTCCACTTATTCCTTAGTACTTGCCTGTGTCCTCTATTTTCTTTAAAAAAAAACATGAGGTAGAAATTCAATATCAAGAACTGATTATTTTCCAGTGTACAAAGTTCAGGCTTAAAGATACAGGATTCCCCCCTCCCTCCTTGACATTGCTTTTATCAGTAAAGGGCATTTACGAAACACTCAAAGAAAACCTTGGGGGAAAACATTAAACTGGGACTCAAAGCAGAGATGACTTTCAAAGACACAATGCATTTCAAAACAGATCTGGGACTTCAGAAGGCAAAAAGGTAGGAAATTATATACACTGCAACTTACATCAGTAAGGATGCTGCTACAAGTTCTTCAGATGACAAGGAAGGTACAAAGCAGATGGTATATTCTAAATTTTTGACCACCGCAGGTTGGAGGTTCCCCTATCCTCTCAGCTACATTATTATTATTATTATTTATTAAATTTGTATACCCTCAGATCTCAGGGCAGTCAAATGCATTGGGCCCATTGGAGTTTTGTGAGCATGTCCGCAAAATGTCAAGAGGACTTCAAGGATGCCCTCCCCCCACTTGTTTTCTCTTCCACCTCTTTCAACAAATTATTTTTTATTTCTGGTCATGCTTCTTCCTTCAATAATAATAATAATAATAATAATAATAATAATAATAATGGTGATGATAATAATAATAATAATAATAATAGTAATAATAATAATACTTTCAGATTCAGGTAGGTAGCCGTGTTGGTCTGACACAGTCAAAATAAATTAAAAAATTGTCCAGTAGCACCTTAGAGACCAACTAAGTTTGTTCTGGGTATAAGCTTTTGTGTGCATGCACACTTCTTCATCTGAAGTGTGTATCTGAAGAAGTGTGCATGCTCACGAAAGCTTATACCCAGAACAAACTTAGTCAGTCTCTAAGGTGCTACTGGACAATTTTAAAATTAATAATACTTTTATTACTTATATCATGATCATCTGGCTGGGTTTGCCCAGCCAGTCTGGGCTGCTTACAGCATATAAAAACATAATAGAACATCAAACATTAAAAAACAGAATATTTTATGCAGACAATAAATAAACCAATAATAGCTACTCCCTTCCGCTTATGGTTGGAAGAGGAGAGTGGACAAGGGAAGGGAAGGATGAAGTTTAAAAGGCAGGTGGAGGAAAGACCCCTGAGAGTCCGGAAGCGGCCAGCGAAAAGAGAATCTATTTACTTCTGTGGAATCATAGACTGGACCATAAAGTCCATAATTACCCAGCAGGATGTGAGATGCACAGCATCATCTGCAGCCTTAGAGAAAGCCTTAGAGAAAGGCCTATGTCCAATGGGTTTGCAATCCAAGCAGAGTGGAGTTCAGCCATCCTTAAGGTCTACCCTCTTCAGAAATGGGTATAGTTGGCATACTAGCACAAGGTGAACAAAATTGCTCTTGGCAACAACCACTACATAAGCATCTAGGAACAACACTAGTTTCAGCGGGGCCCAAACTGCTAAACAGATCTTTCAAGAGGAATGCAACGGAACAGGCTGATACTCTACTACCTTACCAGCTGCTTTCCTTCACTTCTTTCTTGAGTGCCCTATTGGCTTGTATCAGGTGACCAAGCCATGGAAGAACTCTACTGCCTTATCTAGAGAGATTATCCATTGTGGGCTGCCATGTTAGTCCTAGCTGGGCTTAGTTGCTAGCACCGAAAAGTGATCACAAGCATTTTTAGAGAACCAATTATATTCATAACCAGCCACATGGCCCTGTATTTTATGAGTTTGGGGTGTTTTAGTGGTTTTTACTGTATTTTTGTTGTACACTGTCACTAAATCTTTTTCTTGGAAGTTTCCCTTTTAAATAGACGAAAATTCTGATAGGTAACTTTCAAGCGTGAAGAGTCCCCCTCTCCCTTTGGGAACTTCACAGATACGAAGTAATGAGCATTTAATATATTTATAGTCCTTTTATTACAGCATCATGTCGCAAGCACAAATATACAACTCTACGCAAGGAGGCAGTTAGCTACTCTAAACCCTCCTTCCAACTTCTGCAGCAATTAAGGTACCAATGGGAAGTTCCTCCCTCCTTCTGCCTCCTTTGCTCTCTGATACGTTTGGACCTCCGAGTCCATGGTGAGGGGGGGACCCCCATGCTCTCAAGTGATGTCTCAATTAGCTGCCCCTCCATTCTGGCTCCCTTGTCATTATCTCTTAACTAGGTAACTCCTCCCTAAACTGTTCAGCTCCTCTCTCTCTCTCTCTCTGCTTCTGAACACACTGTGGAGGGGGGGGGGCGACTCTTCCCCCTCCAGCTCTCCATCGGAGAGAAGCTGGTCTGCCACAGAATGCATTCCCCAGTCCTCGTCTTCAGACCATTCCCTGATGGCAACACTGAAACATCTACACTATGGCATTGCTTCACAAACACCTTACACCTCTTGGTCTCCTGGCTCCTTTCTCCACAACTGTAGCTCTATGTGGACAGGAATCCCCTAACAACTCTTGACACCCTGAACAAACTGCCCCTATTCCCCTTCCAGAGCTACAATTCCCATCATTCCCTTGGAAGAGGGACTAACTGTTAAACCACAAATTGTAACCTTGTGAGGGGAATTGGAGTATCTTAAAAACTCTTGGAACCTTTAACAAATTACAGTTCTTATAATTATTTGGATGAAGCCAGTTTGGCTGACGGCTAGCTGGGAGAGGTGCCTTGGACTCCACAGCTGCACTGCCCCTCTTGAAATGACCATGCTGTAAGACCTGGACTCCCTCCGTGCAGACTGAAGGCATAAATAGGTGAACAAAACATATTTCTTAAAACGATGACAGTCTCTGCCGTGTCTCAATCCTTCAAAGGAACACAGACCCCGGGTGAGTGTTTGGAGACCCCTGGAACCTTGCAGAATGTGGGGGTAGCACACGACTTTTGTAACAGCACACTGCTGTTGGGGACTAATTCAGATTGCATTGTTATCTAGAGTGAGAAGTATCTGGTGGTGGCAAGAGGCTGAGCGTTGCGCCGTGTTTTCAGCAACAATTGAAAGATGTATCAAAGACCTGTGCTTTTCTCTTGCAGAGGCGGAGGAAAAAAACAGCTGCAGGCACCAAAAGAAGTAGTCCCTGGAATGCAATTAAGCTCAATCGCCTCCTAATGTATTCTATACCCTTTACAGCCATTACATTTCCAATGTAATGCATTACTTAAAGTAACAATTATCAAGTGATTTGAATTGCTTCCTTGCAAGATGTTACAATCAGAAGAATACTATTTACATATAAACTATCGAGAAATAGTGCTTCAAAATGCAAAGGTAGACAAATGGATTTAATTTTATCTTCTGTCTAGAAGCAATTATGCCATGCAAATGAGCCCATACCTGATCTTGAACAACAGTTGTGACACCAGGGCTCCCCTAAAGAGGGATTATGAATGACAGTCAATGCAGGGTGGGTGAAATCTAAAAATTGGACTTGATTTTGCCATTGGAAGCAATGCTATCTATTGTTAGTTGGTGGAGTAATTGCTAAGGTTATTAGTTCCTGTTAAATAGAATGGATTATTTGAAGTATTTCATGAGACCTCAGAGTTCCAGCTGGCCCATTCATAGGAACCAACTCTAGGAGGTTGTGGGTGCTTGGGCATCCACAATAATATAATTTTGGGGGCTGGGCACCCACAAAGTCAATGAAAAAAGCCGGTAGGCAGCAGTGGCACTACCTTCACCCTCCGCAGTCAGCCAGAGAAGCATCCTTTTCCAGGGGGTGAGTAGTGGGACTTGGACGTGGAGGCAGAGTCTCTCTGCCTCTGAGTCTGAGCCCCTCCCATGGCTATGGATAGGAAGGAGGAAGAGGATCCGCATGGGAGTCTGAGCCCCTCCCATGGCTATGGATAGGAAGGAGGAAGAGGATCCGCAGGCCACCACAACTTTCGCATTTTGGCAGCGGGCACCCACAATCCCGAGCGCGAGATGGCACCCCTGGGCCCATCCATCACAGGTGACCCCAGTATCTAGTCAACATAGAGGTGGAGTTTTCAACAGAAAGGTAGTGCTTTTGAGTTTCATGGCTGCAATCGGCCAGCAGCTATCATTTCCGTTAATTTTCCTTTTCCTTTTGCTACCGGTAAGTGTTATTTCGCTTAATTATTCACTTTACAAAGAAGAATAACTGAAGCTTGCTATGTAACCATTATACCGGAGACCCCAATTCTTCAATTTAATCGCCAGCTAATTATTAGTTTTTTGGTCCTTTGTTTTCTGCCCACTGAAAATCACAAACTTATTTTGAGATTTGCTTCAATTGGTTTTCTCTTCCCTACACCCTTGCAGCTGAAAAGGTTCCCCTCACCTGTATAATTCCATAAATTATCAGTGTAACATGATGTATGTGGGTACTTGTAAACAATGCTTTAACCCACAGGATCTGTTTGGTCACTCCTGGTGAAGGAAATGGAGACAGGTTGTTGGGGTAACCCAGGGACAGAGAATGGGCAACTGGAAGAAAAGATGTCTGAAGGAATGTTGATGCTACAAGGTGTTTAGTCGAATTTCCTTGTGACTCTGGCACGTTGAGATATTGAGGATGAACACTGTGTGGCCTCTTCATTTATAAATCTGTCGTTGTCATTAATTGCACATGGAGTTTTTAAAAATCTTAAATACATCCCTGAACATTTACTATAAGGGGTAAGCTAGATGCTTTGGTGGACACATGTATCTTTGAAAGTGTTGATTTATTGTATATGCATCCTTTGTCCATGTCAGGGAACTGCCATCAGTGTCCGAGGGAGAGAGCAAGCTCCGAAGGGATCCCAGAGAGCATCCCGGGAGTGGGAGGGGCAGCCCATCTTCTGGGGGAGAGAATCAGCGTAGCTCCAGTGGAGAAGGGGGGGAGATGGGGGAATCGGCGAGGCGATCCCATGACTCCTTGCCGGGGACCAGCGGGGAGGGAAGGGGTCCTCCGCTGCCCACGCCCTCCTTGTGCAGAAGGCTTCTGCGCAGGGAGAGTAGGCGGCGACTTGGCGTCAAAAAACTTCTTTGCTGGAAGAAGTTTAAGAAACGCCCACTGATGGATTCTGCCAGTGATTGAGACGGTCATGGGCAAGTGGCTGCCCGGACAGGAAAGGTTCACTCAGGCAACCCAGCCAGACGTTGGGACAAGCTTACGCACGAGCAACCCCTAGAACCATTACAGTCCAGTATCATATGTTCTTGCTTGGATTTAATTACTAAATTAGTTGAATGTAAAGAAAACTGTTTTGCTGAGAAAACTGAATTTCCTAACGGAGTCGAATGCTGTCTGCCTTCCAAACATGGAATCAGTATATTTGAAGGTTAGTCAAAGGTTCAGGACTTCCAGCGCAAGCTGGACTAATGTTTGGAGTGCTAGTTAAATTAAAAAATGGTTTTGTCTGGCCATGTTGAAATCTCATACACCATCTAGTCTTGTGGCAGTTCTCCCATGAATCTTATATATTTCAAGAGAGCAGATGTTTTCATGTGATATCTCATATCTTATAGATTCAGTTCATCTGCATTTAGAATTATGATACGTATTTTGCTTTGGCTACAGTATTTTTTTGCTCAGACACAAAATCACCGAGCAAAATATCTACTTTACAGCACTCAGATTTTTAAAGAAAAAAGAGGGGGGAATAGGAACATACAAATTTAGTTTCTAAGTTCTGTTACTGTATTGATCTAGGAATATAACAGTGCAAAATAGAAATTATTAAAATAATGCCACAATGCTGCTCTGTTTTTTGCACATGTACACACACACACACACACACACACACAGAGAGAGCACAAGGTTGTATTAAAAGCAGAGAATGGTTGCTAAGAAACAACTAGGTTCTCCTTTAAAGAATTCTGCTAAAAGAAGCAGGCTTCTTCATTTTCTCAGTCTAAGCAATGTCTCTGTTTACAAGGATGCTTAAGTGAATGTTTTGCGGGGGTTTCCTGAAACAGGATACTTCATCTTGAAAGATTGTCCTTTATTCCACGGCATCACAACTCCGCAGAGTACAATGGAAGCATCTTCTTTGGAACTGAAGTGTTTTGAAAGAACCACCATCAAGGCATCACAACCCCCCCTTGGCATGACACCGCGGCACTTCTTAATCACAGAAATGCATTGGGACTGCTTCCTTCCTACATTTTTCTTGATTTCATTCCCCGTGTGTGAGATGCAACATGAATGTGAGCAAAATACATTAGAACAATATGTTCTTTTAAAAATCTGTCTCCAACATGACTAGGTTTCCAGGTGTTTGTTTTAAAGCAGCCTTCCCCAACTTGGTGCCCTCCACATATGTTGAAGAACAACTAGGAGCAGGGGGGGGGGGGTGAGACCCATTTTGCCGCTTGAGAATGCATCCCTTACCTAAGTTGGGTGGCATCAGGAATCGGAATGATGGCAGGATCCAGTGAGATCTCGTGAGATCTCATGAGATTTTGGCAAGATTTTGTGAGATCTCATGGGAAGTTGTGCCTGATGCCACAGCCACTTGTCCACTGTTGATGGAGGCAGTGAGGTGTCTACAGAGGCAACATCTCAGGGGCTTCCTCCACCTGATATGGCAGCTTCACTCTGCCTCATGGGTGGACCAGCCTTGACAAGGAATAGATGAAGCTGTCAGTTTTGCTTTCTCTCAGTTTCTCATGATTTTACTACTTCCTGAGTTTTCTACATTTCTGTATCAGTTTACAATTTCTTAAGTCCTCATGAAAACTCATCAGCATTTTAATGTGAATTTTCCTTGACATACACATTTTTAGATTCAACTTCCCCCAACTCACACATTTTTTGCAAGGAATATTCTCTTTCTTTCTTTCTTTCTTTCTTTCTTTCTTTCTTTCTTTCATGTCCCTTCTCATGCACACCTTCTCCAATATGCACATTTTTTTTGCATATCATTTGGTCAGAAAACTTCATTGCAACATTTGGGGATGTATGAATTTCAAAGGACAACTGAATTTTGCGTATTGTTTTGGGAAGCCAAACCTAACTTCTTCCCCATCCCTAACTACAACTCATGTCAGCAACGGCCAGGCATCATGGGAGCTGTCATCTAAAACATCTGGAAGCCTTCTCCATGTGGGAAGAGGCTATTTGAAAGCTTTGGCAGCTGTCCAGGAAGAGAGAACTTATTGCTGCAATTTCCAGTGAATTTATTTCAAGATGAACTGACTGCCATTATGGGTTTATCGAATGTTTAAATGTTGTTGTTGATGTTGCATGCAAAGAGCTGTAATGCTTTGTACAGGTGCAGAAGCATTCATTTGTACTCTTTCAGGGCTAACTGTGCATGGTGCCACATTTCATTTCCCCTCTTTATTTTGTAAAATTCAGATAAAAGCAACAGCAGTGTATACGGTCTTTTATCATCTTGACGTTTTTCATTCCAAAGCGCAAGGAGGAATGGCAAATCTATCCGGAGAATGGTTATTGATCGGCAGTCCTTCTTAAACTCAAATATAATAGGTAATCTTCATATTATATTGAATCAACTTATTCATGTATGGTATATGCGTTTACTTTTGCCAATGTAGATGGCTCAGTTGTAGATGAAGTGCCTTTAAAATGAGTAAGTGTGTGGGAGGGTGATTATTCGGAAGGCAAAACTTGGCATGATGTGGGAGATTGGTGATCATGGATTATTTGCAGAAGTTTGGCACAGGAAGCCCAGACACCCAGAACTTCCTCTCCGGGCCTAATAGCAGTTTCAAAACAGTGAGGACTATTTACTGCAGCGGCAAAAAGGAAAGGGTGAAACTAATGGTGTTAAATTCTCAAGAATCATCTTTTGGAGAATATTCTTGAGAATATTCTCATTCTCAATAATATTCCCCGGAGAATATTCTCACCTCACATCACTAAGTGAAACTCTCTTCCTCTGCTTAGAACCACACCTCCAGTTCTCCCTCTCTTCTCTGCTTTTGTTTTGGGTTCATTTTTCACATTAGATTTAATGAGCAAACAATCTGCGCATGTGTGTACACAAGCATCTGAGCTGTACACATCTAATGTTCAACAACATGCAGTGGCTGACCAGGTCTAAAAATATTGGTTGTCAGGAGACAAAGGGGGCCCACCCACAACTATAAGGCTATCATTTAATTTTTATGATAAATAAATAATTTTTTCAAAAAATACATAAGTGGAAAAGGTACAATTAATTTTTAATGGAATAAATGTATATATATATTTAGTAATTACAGTGTACATATGTACATATATTGTACATATTACTGGAAGTATACAGTAGATACCAAATGTAAATACAGATAGATATACTGGTAATTGAATTTTAAAATTATTATGAGGATTTTATTATATTGGAACTTCTATTTTCAAGCTACTAAAAAACATATCAAACATATTGTCTAATGTATAAGGGGCCCCACTTGTCATTGGACAAGCTGACACCCTGGCCAGTTTGCCACTGACAACATGTGTGCAGTTGAGCTGAACAAATGTACACTCTTTCACTCAAACACTTTCACATGTTCCTCTCTTTAGTATAACATGGTGAACAATTTGCTGGTTTCCATATCATGGGTGTTGAGGACCATACTTAACAAAAGAAATCATGCTGACCTCCAAGACAAACACACACATACACTTTTGCTTCAATATTTCTTGTACGATGTGTGATCTTTCTCACACATTCACAAACACACAAAGGGGGAGTGCTATTGTGCCTATGGGGCACAATTTCTGCACACTAACACACAGACCACATGTTAAATGGCAGTGTGCAATCCTGCTTCTCCTTCCCATATTTGTGAACATGTGAGGAAAATAATCTGAATGACCTTCCTGAAACACTGTTGTAAAACTGTCCATGGTGGTAGCTCAGTTTTATACCGAAATGGGGGAAGTAAAAAGGTAAAGGTAAAGGACCTCTGAACAGTTAAGTCCAGTCAAAGGTGACTATGGAGTTGCAGCACTCATCTCGCTTTCAGGCCGAGGAAGTTGGTGTTTGTCCACAGAGAGCTTTCCAGGTCATGTGGCCAGCATGACTAAACCACTTCTGGCACAATGGAACACTGTGACGGAAACCAGAGTGCACAGAAACGCCGTTTACCTTCCCGCCTAAGCGGTACTTTTTTATCTACTTGCACATCATGCTTTCGAACCACTAGGTTGGCAGGAGCTGGGACCAAGCAACGGGAGCTCACCCCATCATGGGGATTTGAACCGCCGACCTTCTGATTGGCAAGCCCAAGAGGCTCAGTGGTTTAGACCACAGTGCCACCAATGGGAAGGAATCTGGTTGTGTTAGTGCAAACTCTTCCCATCATAGTGTTTGAGGAGTGCATTGCCTCTCTTTAAGCTAGCTGTTTATTTTGTTGATACAAGTAACTCCAGGAAGTGAATTTAATGGGGTTTGTTGGCTTTGGTGAAGACTATTGCTGGGGAAATAGACTCGCACACCTGGATACACGTGGGGAAACTGGCCATTGTTTCTGCAATACACTAGAGCGGCAGGATTTAATACACACTTCTGGCCTATCGCACTTGGCTCATCAAATCTTTATTTAGAAAATAACAAGAAGGGCTCATATTTTTGTTCTACTTATCTAAGCTTTATTATTCTGTCTGCTCCCCAAGAGTCATTTCTGGGAATCCTTCCAAGAGAGTGAGAGACCATCTGTGGGCCTTAGCGCACTATAAACAAAGAGGATGATCTCAAGAAGAGCTACTGTGTGAGAAGACCAATGGAGATTTATATAAACAAACTCTACAGTTTGGCTTGGAGTACTTGTTAGGCTGCAACTAGGCTGTGACTGACAAAGAGTGGCTGACTCATTTAAAATTTCTAATTGCTCCAACTGACTAGAGTTGATAGAACGGTTACTGCAGTCATTTGGTCACACTCAGCCAGTTACCGCCGCTCATTTAAATCCACTTAATCCCCCCCCCCCAGCTTGAATTATCCTTGACTTGAAATAGTGGAAGACCCTGAATTTTAACCAAACAATTAGGGGTTGGGTTGCATCCAGATTGTCAGTATTTTATGGGAGGGATTCAAAGAGCATACCAGAAAGATAGTCTTGTGCAATTAAAGTGGATTAAGGGGTTTTGGTACAACAAATCCATTTCAAGAAAAACACTGACTTTTTGAGGTTAAGAAAGGGATGCGGAAATGAACGGAAAAGTGTGGGATGAAAGAATGATTGCCAGGAAGAAATATAAACAGTAGAAGCGAAACAGGGTGAATGCTCATTGGCACATAGCCTCCCCACAAACAAATCAGAATGAAGGTTCAATAAAGAGTGGGCATAAGCTAACCGCTATTAGTGCTATTCACTAAGGAAAAATGAAATTTTTGAGCAACCTTTACCCGGCAGCGTGGCACACAATATATGCTTTGAACATGCTGGAAGTTGTGCTGAGACATTAGCACTGATGTGCTGAAAACAGTATCCTATACCAAGCAAAGCCATATCCTAAAAGAAACACAACAAAGCTGTCTACCTACAGATTTCTTTGTAGGGTACCAAGGAAGAGGGATATTGGATGAATTTTGAAGGTCATCTTGAGTTGCTGTTCCTACCTAATGGCACTGTGGGAAAGTGAGGAATGATTCACATAGCCTTTCTTGCTCAAGTTTAATTTCAAGTGGTCGGTGTTTTTGGCAGAGAAACCTGATATCCCAGAAACCATCAGCCATCATTAATGCTTTTCAATTGTTTCCCATTTCATAACACCAAGGTAACCTCTGGCCTTGAAGGTTGAGCCACAGCTGCCATCAGTCCCAGTCAACATGGCCAACAGTTAGGAAGAGAAATCATGGGAGTCAAACAACATCTTGGAGACCACATGCTTTCCATCCCATATAAATTACTATTTATTTTGTGTGTTACAGCTTGGTGTGAATGCTATTTGAGTTTTCTTTCTCTTTCTCTTGTCATGTAGATACCGCTGATACAAAGAGGTGGCTGTAGTTTTGAGATATGTTCAGCCCAAACCACAGGCCAGTGAAAATGTACAATTTAATTCACTTTTGTCCTATGCATCCCATTCCATTAGTTCTAAGTTGCACTTGGAGGTGGGAGAAAAGTTGTGTAGCTTTTACTACATTTGACATTTGTCCCTGTATTGTTTTTTTCTTCTTATCTTTTTCTTATCAAGCAATGTGCCACCAACCAGCAAAAAAATCACCCTAGATACAATCAGATTTGACTACAATTTAATATCACTGATGACATGTGACGCTAATCCAGAGTGCAAGCAACAGCTTTTCAGGAAGAATTGCCCTTGCTCTGAATTAGAATAATAGAATTATAGAGTTGGAAGGGACCCAAGGGTCATCTAGTCCAACCCCCTACAATGCAGGAATCAAACCAATTGTCCCCTGAACTTCTCTCTCTCCCTCTCCCCTCCTCCTCATGGCATCAAAATAGACAGCTATTTTTGTGACAGAAAAAAAAGGTTGCAGCTGATCTGCCTTTGAATAACACCAAGCAAAGCTTAGTGAACCTTCTCAAACCTCCACTTAAAAAAATCCATTGGAGAATGTTCAACTTATCCCTAGCAGAATCCATTTTTAAAGGTCTTTGGTGCACAGTTTGTTAATGGATAGTTTCCAAAGCCATGCTTCCAGTCCATCCTAAATTAATTTTTGTAACAGCAGCAGCAGGCGCAAATCGTGCCATTTTGACATTTAGCCCTCATAAACCCATAATTTCAAACACTGTCATTTGTACTCTTTCTGTGCCTTTAAAATATATGTGAAACAGCTTTCTTCGTCATCACTTCTGACCCTTTGAGTTGCTCGCCATGGCTTTTGCTTTCCCTCCTGTGAGGCTAATGGAGCAACTTAAAACAAAGTCGTTGAATTGGGGCAAATATCAAATGCACTTAGAGGCTGATCCTTAACATATTTTCCCTGAAAGAAAGCCGTGCTCAGTTTAAGAGACTAACTTTCTTGTAAGCAGAGTATCTTTTATTTTAACAGTCCTGTTATTGGGCTTACTTGCAGTATCAGGCCCTACACAGCTTGAACCAGGAAGGACCAGTACATGATTTGAGGGGAACCTCAGCAATGAATAATCAGCTGTGGGCCCTCCTTAAACTCCCCCAACTCCCTGATTCCTTTATGCTTAGGAATTGATATCTTCTGATGGGGCACTTGGTAATTCCATATGCTCCTTACGTTCAGCTGACCTTTACCAAGGACCAAGCCTATAGGTGGTAGGCCCTGTCCCATGGACCTCCTTAGTCAACAGAGTTTCATCAGGAGCCACCCGTGCTCATTTTTAGATGTCTTCTATACTGTAAATTGCATTATTCTGACAGGATTTCAAACCTGAGATTCTTTGCCAACCAGCTCTTACCAATGTGTTTGGCAATTTATTTATTTACTGTACTACTGTTTTTTTTAGTTTGTAGGTTTCCTTGTGATAGTTTTATACGAAAGTACAATTTAAAGTAAAGGTAAAGGTACCCCTGCCCGTACGGGCCAGTCTTGACAGACTCTAGGGTTGTGCGCCCATCTCACTCAAAGAGGCCAAGGGCCAGCGCTGTCCGAAGAAGAAGAAGAAGAAGAAGAAGAAGAAGAAGAGTTTGCATTTGATATCCCGCCTTTCACTCCCTTTAAGGAGTCTCAAAGCGGCTAACATTCTCCTTTCCCTTCCTCCCCCACAACAAACACTCTGTGAGGTGAGTGGGGCTGAGAGACTGTGACTGGCCCAAGGTCACCCAGCAGCTGCATGTGGAGGAGCGGAGACGCGAACCCGGTTACCCAGATTACGTGACTACCGCTCTTAACCACTACACCACACTGGCTCTCGCCGGTCACGTGGCCAGCGTGACATCGCTGCTCTGGCGAGCCAGAGCCACACATGGAAACGCCGTTTACCTTCCCGCTAGTAAGCGGTACCTATTTATCTACTTGCACTTAGGGGTGCTTTCGAACTGCTAGGTTGGCAGGCGCTGGGACCGAACAGCAGGAGCGCACCCCGCCGCGGGGATTCGAACCGCCGACCTTTCGATCGGCAAGCCCTAGGCACTGAGGCTTTAACCCACAGCGCCACCTGCGTCCCTAAGTACAATTTAGACGTATTTAAATAAATAAATGCTCCTCCCTGTCAGGTTTACCTGGTGGCGGTGACAACAGCGGCTCTCATCAGTGCCAGTGTGGTGTAGTGGTTAAGAGTGGTAGATTCATAATCTGGGGAACTGGGTTGGCGTCTCCACTCCTCCACATGCAGCTGCTGGGTGACCTTGGGCCAGTCACACTTCTTTGAAGTCTCTCAGCCCCACTCACCTCACAGAGTGTTTGTTGTGGGGTACGAAGGGAAAGGAGAATGTTAGAAGAAGAAGAAGAAGAGTTTGGATTTGATATCCCACCTTTCACTCCCTTTAAGGAGTCTCAAAGCGGCTAACATTCTCCTTTCCCTTCCTCCCCCACAACAAACACTCTGTGAGGTGAGTGGGGCTGTGGTGCCGCTTTGAGACTCCTTTGGGTAGTGATAAAGCGGGATATCAAATCCAAACTCTTCTTCTTCTAGATCAGCTCTAGTGATGGAGCTATGGAGCTATGGAAGGTCCTATTTTAACTCCCTGACAATGATCTGGGGTGATGCTACATAAAGGGCACTGTGAGAAATAAAAGCGTGGCTCCCAAAACTCTACCTGCAGAAGCAGCTTGCCAAGCACCATCTTCCCAGCAGGAGGAAGGACAAGGTGGGAAGGTCAGTGTGGTGCAAATGCAGCAGCAGAGCCAATTCCAGAGAACAATTTCAGCCTTTTGCGGGGGCGGAGGCACCATTTTAATTTTCCACAGTGCCCCAGGCCCATTGCTCACTGGAGCTATTGTGGTCAAATAAAATGGTGGCCTGGCTTGCCTCTTTGTTACTGGAGCCAATTCAAGGTTTTAGTTCTAATATATAAAGGCCTAAATGGCTTGGGACTGGGATATGAAGAAATGTCTCTCCCCGTAATCTTGCCTTGGCCTTCAAGGTGGTTGAGAAAGTGCTTGTTGATATGAAATCAAGAGATCCGGAACTCATAGGAGGAAAAGTATATCTGTAACTACATATATAAGTGAAAATAACCTACAGAAATGATTTACAGTAGGGGGGGAATTACTCTGCAAAAGTGTGTGTATTAAGCAAAATTGCATAAGAATATGTGCATATTAAGAGAAATTCACATTGACATGTGAATGAATTTTCATGAAGGTATAAAGAAATAGAAATAAAAACAGAAATAGAAATATTTATTTTTTTTGAAAAAATGAGAATTCAAGAGAAACCAAAATCAACACATTTGCCTATTCCTAGTATAGAATAGGCAAGTAAATGCTCCAACATTCTCAATGCTGGGCAAAAAACCCTACTTGGTCTATAAGTGAGTGGAAATTAACTATACTGCCACCTATAACTCTGTAGTCTAAAGAGGAAATGCATGGAGCGGGCAGTAACTTATATAGCCAGGCTGTGACCCACCCTCTCTGAATGCAGACAGACATTCACACACCCTGATGCCTTGCTGGGTTCCAAGAGCAGGGATGAAGCTGCCCACCACCCAGGCATCCCATTAAGATGCCCAGTTAACACCACAGACTACCGTTCAAACTGCAGCTGTAAAGCCACTCCCGATCTCGGGAGGGGGTGGGGTTGCGGGCTCTCGTCCGCGACCACAGTCTCGCGGGGCTGGGAAGCCCCGCGGGAAGGTCAGGGATTCCCTAACATTATTACTATGTATTCCCCTGGGCCAGCCAATCGGCTGGTGAGGGGGCGGGGCTTGCCAGGGCAATTTAAGGTCAGGGCTGCCCTGGCTCGCCCCTTTTCCCTTGCACCGGCTCCAGCTCGCTTTTCGCTTTGTCGTCCGTTCTCGTCAGCTGGAAGCAGGGAAGTATCTTTGCGGTTGGGGCGGGGGGTTTTTGGTTGTTGCGGCGTTGCCCACTTTGCGGTTTGCTTGTGTCCTGGCGTTGTTTTGGCTGAGTGCTGCATCAGGCTGCTGTTTGTCCCTAATTGGAAGCTAGCGTCATTTCCCACGAGTGTCTGTGCCTGTGTTCCTCCCTATTACTCTTGCGTCTTTTCCCAGCCACCCCCCCCCCGGTATCCACAATTTCCTACTCTCCCCTCTCCTGTCTCCTACTGCTGAACTGACCGATCTGCCGCAGCCTCCCCTCTCCTGTCTCCTACTGCTGAACTGACCGATCTGCCGCAGCCTCCCCTCTCCTGTCTCCTACTGCTGAACTGACCGATCTGCCGCAGCCTCCCCTCTCCTGTCTCCTACTGTTGAACTGACCGATCTGTCGCAGCCTCCCCTGCTTCTGGGCAGCTTCGGGTGCCGGGTGCCGCTGAACGTTGTTTCCCCCCACGTGCATTCAGGACGGGGGGTGCTCTTGTTGCCTTACTAATTGGAGAAGCAGCACTGATGGCAACGCTAGAGAGCAGGGGAGCGTACTATTCAAATTTGTGAGACCACGGGCGCCTGCTTGTGCGTGGTTTTGGCTGCTTTGTTTCCGTTGGGGATTCCCTGTGGAACATTGTGGGGGACCTTGAGAGTCTCCAGAGCTCACACCCGACCTTGTCTATTTTATGGTCCTCTTTGTTGGAGAGGCGCTGCTGGCGGGACGCCAAAAATCCGGTGGCGGTCAGCAAGGCCAGAAGGCTTTTGGAGCGCTCGGTGGCACGCAGAGTGGCTGCGATGGGTGGCCGGGTCATCACACACCCTGGTATCAAGTTCAGCAATGAGGCACTCTACCGCGGGGATGGCGTGCATCTTTCCGATGCCGGCAATGATTTATGGTTAGCAGACATCTTTCAGGGGGTCAGGGATTGGTTACAGGTCTGAGGGTATTGGCGACGAGCTTCAGCTCGGTGGCAGTTAGGCATTGGTATGGGTATTGTTATGCATATGAGGGCGGGGGGGAGGAGCACCATCACCTCCCCCACATCACGAAGGGTAGTTCGTTAAAGGACTCCGAGGGGCGTCGCCTCGTCCGAAACCTACGGAGGCTAGGGCCTAAAGCGCGCCCCCGAGCGGTAACCCCTGGGGGGGGCGCCTACGGATGTTCATCTCGGGGGGCTCCCCCTGTTGGTGTTTAACCCTTCCCGGTTAGACCGGTTAGAATGTTAGGGCCAATGCCTAAAGCCAATACCTCTCTTACCTGTAATCAATAAAGTTGTGGCCATTTACGCCCATTAACCTTAATTCGTGTGTCCGAGTCGTTATTTCTACACCTGTGGGAGGGGGCGGGTGTTGCCACGCAAAGCCACTCCCGATCTCGGGAGGGGGTGGGGTTGCGGGCTCTCGTCCGCGACCACAGTCTCGCGGGGCTGGGAAGCCCCACGGGAAGGTCAGGGATTCCCTAACATTATTACTATGTATTCCCCTGGGCCAGCCAATCGGCTGGTGAGGGGGCGGGGCTTGCCAGGGCAATTTAAGGTCAGGGCTGCCCTGGCTCGCCCCTTTTCCCTCGCACCGGCTCCAGCTCGCTTTTCCCACCCACCCTCCCTCTAGGCTTGCCCCGGACTTTGCTATGGGCTTCGGCTGGTCGCCGCAAGGGGCCTGGTAGGAATTTTTCCATTTGGCTAATTGGCTGTGATTTCGAAGCCTTTGGTTTTTTCGCCTACCTCGTAGCAAAACGTCACAACTCCCTGGTTTTGGCGGTTAGGCATTGGCATGGGTATTGTTATGCATATGAGGGCGGGGGGGAGGAGCGCCATCACCTCCCCCACATCACGAAGGGTAGTTCGTTAAAGGACTCCGAGGGGCGTCGCCTCGTCCGAAACCTACGGAGGCTAGGGCCTAAAGCGCGCCCCCGAGCGGTAACCCCTGGGGGGGGCGCCTACGGATGTTCATCTCGGGGGGCTCCCCCTGTTGGTGTTTAACCCTTCCCGGTTAGACCGGTTAGAATGTTAGGGCCAATGCCTAAAGCCAATACCTCTCTTACCTGTAATCAATAAAGTTGTGGCCATTTACGCCCATTAACCTTAATTCGTGTGTCCGAGTCGTTATTTCTACACCTGTGGGAGGGGGCGGGTGTTGCCACGCAATGTAGCTTCTGCACACTTCCAGATTCTTGTCCTTGGTTCTCCCACGAATATATTTTGTGTTGTCTCGGCTGAAATGCCATGAATACTATTTCCATAGTAAACACCTAGATGGCAAGTTTTGAAAATTCGTATAGTCTAAACGGATCACTCCAGCCCTTGACAGGGCAATCCAATCTCATAATGGGAAGCTCATGAATGGAAAGAGATGTGCTTCTTATTAATATTGATGAAGAGGAGCAAAAAGAGGGGAGTCCTCTGTAGCCTTGTTTGCACTTGACACTGTATATATTAAAAGACCAATGTTGCAAAGTGCTAGCACCTCCTCTTCTGAGCTCATTGACTACCAAAGCTTGCAAAACTAGACTTGTTTCCTTGCTTCTGTATCAGAAATCCATGGCTGGAAGATTTGTGTGTCTGCTCCATCAGCACATATAAAGGATAAGCTCTTGGAATAAAAAATCACGCTACAGCAGAGTGAGCTGGGACTATCATATATTTATTCAAGGATTTGCATTTAAAGAAGCTTTGCAAATGGTGAATGTAGTCACAATGTGTATTTTTGGAAGTGCTGCCATTTATCCTGAGACATCATGCATCTGCATCTTTTCAGATTTTTTTTTTAGATGCACCCCCCCCCCCCAATACCAGGGTGTGTGGCACATAGACTAATCTCATCCCTTCACCCTTAGAAGAATATGCGTGGACCTATAATACACATCCTTGCTGTGAATTGATTATTTTTAACATATTGCCGGAAGAAATATCAACAACCTCAGATATGCAGATGACACAACCTTGATGGCAGAAAGTGAGGAGGAATTAAAGAACCTTTTAATGAGGGTGAAAGAGGAGAGCGCAAAATATGGTCTGAAGCTCAACATCAAAAAAACGAAGATCATGGCCACTGGGCCCATTACCTCCTGGCAAATAGAAGGGGAAGAAATGGAGGCAGTGAGAGATTTTACTTTCTTGGGCTTCATGATCACTGCAGATGGTGACAGCAGTCACGAAATTAAAAGACGCCTGCTCCTTGGGAGAAAGGCGATGACAAACCTAGAAAGCATCCTAAAAAGCAGAGATATCACCTTGCCAACAAAGGTCCGAATAGTTAAAGCCATGGTTTTCCCAGTAGTGATGTATGGAAGTGAGAGCTGGACCATAAAGAAGGCTGATCGCCGAAGAATTGATGCTTTTGAATTATGGTGCTGGAGGAGACTCTTGAGAGTCCCATGGACTGCAAGAAGATCAAACGTATCCATTCTTAAGGAAATCAGCCCTGAGTGCTCACTGGAAGGACAGATCGTGAAGCTGAGGCTCCAATACTTTGGCCACCTCATGAGAAGAGAAGACTCACTGGAAAAGACCCTGAAGTTGGGAAAGATGGAGGGCACAAGGAGAAGGGGACGACAGAGGACGAGATGGTTGGACAGTGTTCTCGAAGCTACAAACATGAGTCTGACCAAACTGCAGGAGGCAGTGGAAGACAGGAGTGCCTGGCGTGCTGTGGTCCATGGGGTCATGAAGAGTCGGACATGACTAAACGACTAAACAACAACAACCTATTTGACTGGGCTCCACTAGTAGCAATGCACGTATATGTCGTTTTGGTAGAATGCTCAGCAGAAGTTTGCGCAGTTACCACTCCCAGGGAATTCTGGGAGTCTCCTAACAACTCCCAGCACTCTTAGAAAACCACAGTTCCCAGGATATGATGGTTTAAAGTGGTGTGATACTACTTTTAAGCCAATCAGTCTTTACTGATGTTTCCTGTTGGCCTCTGTCTGTCTCAGGAGACAGTACAGTGGTACCTTAGGTTAAGTACTTAATTCGTTCCGGAGGTCCATTCTTAACCTGAAACTGTTCTTAACCTGAAGCACCACTTTAGCTAATGAGGCCTCCTGCTGCCGCCGCGCCGCCGGAGCACGATTTCTGTTCTCATCCTGAAGCAAAGTTCTTAACCCGAGGTACTATTTGTGGGGTTGGCAGAGTCTGTAACCTGAAGCATATGTAACCTGAAGCGTATGTAACCCGAGGTACCACTGTATAAGAGTGCGCCTTTGAGGGTGAAGTCAAACTGCTGGAGAGTTTCAGTGCTTGCTGTGGCTGTAATAACAATAGCAATAACAATAATTTTATTATTTATACCCTGCCCATCTGGCTGGGTTTCCCCAGCCACTGTGGGCAGCTCCCAACAGTATATTAAAAACACGGAAAAAAATCAAACATTAAAACTCCCCTAAACAGAGCTGCCTTCAGATGTCTTCTAAAAGTCCGGTAGTTGTTAATTTCTTTGACATCTGATGAGAGGGCGTTCCACAGGGTGGGTGCCACTACAGAGAAGGCCCTCTGCCTGGTTCCCTGTAGCTTTGCTTCTCGCAATGAGGGAACCGTCAGAAGACCCTTGGAGCTGGACCTCAGTGTTCAGGCAGAACGATGGGGGTGGAGACACTCCTTCAGGTATACTGGGCTGAGGCCAATATGGGACATACATGTTTTTAATTGTGTTTTTATGGGTATCTTTCTTGATTTTGTTTTTGTATTTTGTATTCTGCCATGTTGTATCTATTGTGGAAGTGTGGCTTATACATTTGCAAACAAACAAATAGATATATAGTACAGATGGGACCCTGGTTTCCCTAAAATTCTTTTATCATGAAAAAAAGCATGGGGAGGGGGGGGAACCCTTCAAGGCCATCCTTCAGTCTCTGCTGGGAAATAATTACTGTTCTAAATGGGATGTAACCTAAAACAAATGACCTATAGGGAAAAATGGAATTTATTAAGGAGAGTGGGAAATGACAGCTTAAGCCAATGACTCTGACAGCATAAGCAAAATGAAAAGCCTTCTTGCTTCCTATCTGTGCTAATCTGCCACTGCAGCATATGGTACGTTGGCATTCATTTATCAGGCTTTCACTTACCTCAGACTGCAGAGAGGAAACATACACAGTAAGAGACATTTGACAAGTTAAATGGCCAGAGAAGTGCATCTGAATATGAAGCAGCAAAAGAAAAATACTCCCTTGCTCTTATCATTTTAAAAGACTAATGGAGTCAGAGCAGCCATCCTGCACCTATTTTTTATTCCACAGTGTCTCCCCTTGACTGCTAGAGAAATGGATACTCTAAAGGCAATTTGAGATCTATTTTCATAACTTTGACTTACAAGGGTATTAAACGTATTTTGCTCTCGCAGAGCATGAACTATTTCCATGTAATTACCACTTTTTCGGGGAAATTTAGGATAAAAACCTTGTCACAATCTCACATAAATATGCTTCCGGTCCAGTTAAGACGATCGTATCACTGCATGTTTTTGAAACAACTAATGGAAGCTGTTAGCAAAGTCACATATTCTGAGGAGAAGAACCAAGTTAAGGTAAGGAGACGGAGAAATTTAAGCGTATCTGCTCTGAAATCCAACTTAATCTGGTTAAGTAATTTTTGTCCAGCCACCTACTGAGTTTTTCTTATCAGTAATGGGATGGGGGTTCCACAATATTGCTCTGGAACAAAATGAATCCAGAAAACATGGTTCCCCCATTCAGACATGCCCTCTGATTACCAGATGCATAATTAATACTATAAAACAATCCTGTGTTATCACATTGTTCTTCTACACACAATTATCACCCACACAAATACATTGTGGCTTTTTTAGTTGCTATGAAAAGAATGGTCCATCTGTAAGTCTTTTTGCAGAGGTCACTGATTCCTTAAAAATATATATGCTATTGGAGCTATAACCAACTGAAGAGAAATAAGCAGACTTTTCAGAAACAGTAATTTAGAATGAAAGTCAAAGGGCACAAGTTTAGTCTACTGAACCCCTCTGCTACAGAATCGTTGGCCTGGACTTCCAATTAATTTACCTGTTCTTCTTAATTTGTTCTGAAACGGTTTCCAGGAAGCGCAAAACAATTACCTAGGAAAAAAATGATTTACTAAAGTGGGGATAAGCAAGAGGACATATTGCCACTACCTTTGCATTAAGTGGAGATTTTAGAAAGAAATTCTACAACTTTCCCATTGTGCATAATTCAGCAGGCTTCATTGTAACTAGTGACCTTAGTCCTTTGAAAGGACTATAAATCTTGGCTTTATTCTGTTTTCATTCCAGCCTTAAACGGTGCCAATTCTGAGCAGTGGAGGCAATTTGTGTGCCTTATACATTTTAATACTGCAATACCAAAATAGAATGGTGCCTTATTTCTTTCATTGTGCAATCATTTACATTGCAGGCAAGCTCTTACTAGTTACTATATAAGCACCCAAGGGCAAGCCATTTCTGTTGCAGTAAAAGCGACATTTGGTCACAATTGTAGGAAAATAATTTTGTTTATGGCATGAGAACTAGACTGAAGTCTAGTTCAGAGTTCCAAAAGCTTTGGAGACAATTAATTTAAGATGGATCCTTTGACTTGGCAGTGTATTCTTTCAACACTATTACCTATGATTTGGGGGGGGGGGGGAGAGAATCCTGCTCTTGTAGCAGAAATAGAGCTCCCCCCCTCACATTCATACAAATCAACATCATCCAACACAATTAATTTAAAAGCATTTCTAAACCATTTATTATTATGAAAATAGTTTCCACAACATAAAAAAATTCAGTAAAATATCAACATAAAAAACCTAAAACATAAAATGAGCATTAAAAAGGTAAGGCACAGGATCTGTACTATAGGGTCTATCACTGAAAGCTGAGGTAAGTCTTCAAGGAACATATATCCATCAAACATACATTTGATTAATTCATTTTTAGGTGAAGAATTATAGACTCCATCATAAAAATAGGACATCATCTAATACAATGTATTTTAGGTGTGATATAAGAGTTTTGTCACCAACCTTTCTGGGCCTATGGACTGACATGCAATTTTGAGTGAGTCCCATGAACACTACCCACACTTGTTGTTTTTCCCCCCTCCTCCCCTGGATCAGTCCCCTCACCCATCAGATGGGGAAAAAAAGAACACACACACTTTGGTGTGCTAAGGTTCTGGGCAAAAGTTGGATCTAGTAGAAATACATTTTTCTCCTTACATGCCTATTATTATTATTATTACTAATATTAGAAAAAGGTAAATGACCCCTGGATGGTTAAGTCCAGTCAAAGGTGACTATGTGATGTGGTGCTCATTTTGCTTCAGGCTGAGTGTTTGTTCACAGCCAGCATGACTAAACGGCTTCTGGCACAACAGGACACCGTGACGGAAATCAGAGTGCACAGAAATGGTACCTATTTATCTACTTGCACTAGTGTACTTTCAAACTGCTAGGTTGGCAGGAGCTGGCACAGAGCAACAGAAGCTCATCCCATTGTGCGGATTAGAACCGCGACCTTTTGATCAGCAAGCCCAAGAGGCTCGGTGGTTTAGACCACAGCACTACAACAATAACAATAATTTATTGCATTTATATCCTGCCTTCACTTCAGCCTCAAAGTCTGAACTGCTCTCTGTCACAGCCTCTTCCCGTTCACTAAATCCTGTCACCTCTGCTGCTGACACCTCCTCCTCCCCACCTGCTCCTTCTCCCTCTGGTCACTTGTTGTCACCCACCCATAATCCCCTGGCTCTGAGCCTTCTTCCCTTGGGGGTTCCCTAGGGGGTTCCCCAGCTGGTGGGTCCTGCCACTCCTCTGCATCCAGTCACTCCATGACAACACCTATGGATTCAAGGAGGGCATTTTCAGGAAAAGGTATACCACTGCTGTCTTCAAGACCATTGGAACAACCCCTTCATAGAATCACAGAATTGCAGGGTTAGGAGGGACCCTGAGGATCATCCAGCCCAGCTCCCTGCAATGCAAGAATATGCAGCTATCCCATACAAGGATCGAACCTGCGACCTTGGCATTATCAGCACCACGCTCTAACCAACTGAGCTATGCATGGAAAGACGTACCCACACAATCAGCTCCTCTTGATTTGTACAAGCAGGCCAGCCAGGCTGGACAAGGGTCAAGAAGGCAAGTGGTGGGATAGGCAGCCAGAAGTACCTTGTCTCCATCCTTAGGGCTCAATGGCTAGAACTGATCCCACATAAGCCAGTGTGGTGTGGTGGTTAAGAATGGTAGACTCATAATCTGGTGAACCGGGTTCTCGTCTCCACTCCTCCACATGCAGCTGCTGGGTGACCTTGGGCTGGTCACACTTCTCTGAAGTCTCTCAGCCTCACTCACCTCACAGAGTGTTTGTTGTGGGGGAGGAAGGGAAAGGAGAATGTTAGCCACTTTGAGACTCCTTAGGGTAGTGATAAAGCGGGATATCAAATCCAAACTCCTCTTCTTCTTCATAATTGGATAAGGCATTGTGTGGGACATCAATGTGCAGCCACATAAAAATCAGTATGAAGGTGAGTGATTTTGTCCTTGAAGTGCCTAGCAAACTTATCACAGCAGGTCTTTGATGATTCTTATGTCCCATTGACCAACGTAATCTCCACTAAAAGCATTCCACTCTTCCTACCTACCCATCCATGCTGTCCTTGAAATCACCCCTTCCCCATTCTTCCCTGTCCTCTTATTTGACAGAGAATTTCTTGCCTGACACGATCAGATTTCAAAAACCATTCACCACCAACCCAAGTGTTCAGGACAACCTCCTTCCTGCAAATACAGTTCTGATCCAGTTCTTGAAAAGAATCATTACATATTGTACTCAGATAAAACACAGTTACAATGCTGGTGCACAATAACAGCAACAAAAACCCGAATGGAGTTCTATAGTGCTGTAACAGATGTTGCCTCTCACACATAACTTTGAAAATACTGAGCATGAGGAAAATACACAAAGCAGCCAGATCAATACGAGAAACAACTTTTGGAAGTAAAGTAGGTCTGGAAACTCAAGGCAAAGCATATAGTAGACCATTGCCTCTGACGGTGGGGATAGAACGTAGCTATTTTGGTTTGTAGCTACTGATAGCTTTATCCTCCATGAAATTCAAACTGTATGGCTCTTCTACTTCAGCCTCCTCCTCCACTCCTTTTGCTTGTTTTTTTATCCCAGCAGGATGGGTTCAATGAATATGGTAACATAATTGGTTAAATATGTTGCATGCTGCAACAAAATGTTGTTCTATAGACTTACTATGCAAATACAAAATTTCTCTTGGGGGAAAAAAGCAAACCCAAAAAACTATAGATACTTCTTACAAAAAGAGGTATGGAAAACCAGATCTGTGCCAGAGTTAGATCTGGAAGTACTCGGAGGAAAAGCTATAATAATTCTGATAAGAAATTGCCTGCATAAACATCCTCACAAAGCATAATGAATAATCTTTACTTCTTTTTCTTCTTCCTCCACTGACTTCTGTGTAATATACCCTGCACGGTTTCTCCCCAGAGGGTAGGCCGTAAGCAATGACATACTTTGGTCTGTGTATCTTTGTAGATTTCCATCTGCATGTTTTCAGGCAGGTTTGATGCTTTGTGGCTGACTCAAAAGATCTGTCAGTCAGATATGGCCCCAGTTCTTCTTATGCGAAATGCTGCTTAAAATTGGGTTTGCAATGTAAATTGCAAGAAAGAAAAGAGAAAGGAGATGTCATGAATGAGCCAGACCCCAGGAGAAGTTTGCAGCTAGCTCACAGTGAAGAGAGGAGCCAAGAGGAGAGAGGGTTAACTATAAAACAAGAGGATTATAGCCGTGAGCCAACTTTCCCACATGTAGGAATGCCAACTGATAGCTCAGCAGCTTGCCAGTGTGCTAGCAAAGAGCAAAATGCAGGAGTTAGAAATGAAACCAGCTTAGAAAGCAGGAAAGAGCAGGGAAGTAAACTCTCAGAGGAGGAGGAGGAGGTGGGAGCTGACTCCCTCCCCTAGGTCTAGGCATATGGGGGTGGTCTCCAAGACAGAATACAGTGGTACCTCGGGTTAAGAACTTAATTCATTCTGGAGGTCTGTTCTTAACCTGAAACTGTTCTTAACCTGAAGCACCACCTTAGCTAATGGGGCCTCCCGCTGCCACCGCTTCGCCGCTGTGCGATTTCTGTTCTCATCCTGAAGCAAAGTTCTTAACCCAAGGTTCTATTTCTGGGTTAGCGGAGTCTGTAACCTGAAGCGTCTGTAACCTGAGGTACCACTGAATGTCACAAGAGGAAGTTCGGCTGTTTCTGGCCTTGCCGGAAACACCCGTCTTAGAAGGGACATCTTTGATTAATGGATGGACGGCTGTGTTCACCGCTCCGATGAACTTTGTTGTTTTTGCAACAAATCTTCCTTTAATGAACTCTGTTCATTTTGTTATCAAGACTCCCTGACAGGAGATGACACTTTTCACTCTTTCAGGCATTGTCTCCGATAGTGCCTATACACACATTAATCAGGCCAATATGTGGATTGTGGTGTGAAGGAAGAAAAACAAAACAAAAACAAAACAAAACACAGAAGTCTCACTACACCAGGGTTTCTCAAACTTGGGTCTCTAGCTGTTTTTGGACTACAATTCCCATCATGCCCAGCTAGCAGAGCCTGTGGTCAGGCAGGGATTATGGGAATTGTAGTCCAAAAGCTACTGGAGACCCAAGTTTGGGAGACCTTGCACTACACTTACAGAGTAAGACAAAAAAAGGAAAATATCTTGACTACACTCGTATACCGCGTAGGTAGTTCAGTCCTCAAGTGATGGCTTTAAAATCATATTAAAGCTGATTCATTTTATGCTGCTGTTATTTTCCAAAATAATAAGAGATCCATCATACATATATATGTATGTGCATGTGTATGAAATTCCATGTAGTGGAATGTATTTATTTGTACAGTGATCCTCAGCGCCGACTAATTTTTTATACCAACTTGCTATAAATACCTCACATAGCTAAACAGACAAGGCTGTGAAAGTCCAGAGCAGGCAGATAATGATTAATACATCACATAGATCATTCCTAATGTGGGTAATTCATCTGTTAACAAGAACAGCTCCACTAAGAAATATTGTCTTCTGCCTCACTTTCCTGCAACAAACAGCTTACCCTATTTCTTTTACTGCTGCTTTAAGGTTACGCTGAAGAAAATGTTGAGCAGTGCTGGAATTATGTGGACATTAATCATAAAATCTGGCTCCTACTAATCATAGAATTACCGAGCTATAATACCAGGAGTTACTACAAGGTCATCTATTCCAGGAGTCTTCAGACCTAAGATTCACAATGAAGTCCACTTTGCAGAATGGACACATTTCTAGTTTTTTATTACCATATATTTCATCTCTTTTGCAATGTCTTATACTGGACCGGACCCTTAGACACTATTGTAATATGACTCTGTTACTTGCAATAACCTCACACGACTGTCAAACATTGGCCTTCTAAGCATAAATTAACCCCAGGATATAATCTCTTAATTTTATTCTGTTGATTTGTATGGTTCGGTAATATATACTAAAAATAAATTAAGATGTTTCTTTTTTAAGAAATGGAAATACCTGTAGATGTGCAACTCAATGCTGAGATGCAGCTCATCTGTGCATTCAAAGACCAATTTAAAGTTGACTTGTTCCCTTGTAAGAGCATGCAACAGATGCAACCCCATTAAAAAATGCAGTAAGGCAATGTTATTTTACTTGAAAATCCCAACAGTTTCAATACATAACTACTCCTCTTTTAATATTTGCAACAATAGCATATGCTTCCTTGCAGAGGACATTTAATCCACAGAAGCTATTGCTAGATCTAGCCTCTATTGAAATCTCTAGCCATTTTTTTTTTAAAAAAACAACTAGGCTAGCTTGTTATGGTCCTGTGGACCAATAGACCAGCTGTAGTGTCTATGCCCTTTTAAAATGTGGATTTGGGAGGGGGTATTGGCTTGTTGCTGTTTTTATTTTGATTATGGATTTTGTGGTTTTATATTTTGTAAACACCCCTGAGACCTGTGCCTGCGGGTATAGGGCAGGGTGGGTGTGTGTGTGTGTGTGTGTGTGTAACGTATATATCATAGCTGTCAACTTACAGATTTGAAAATAAGGGACCAGCAGCCAAAATAAGGGACCTGCAGCCTCACCTGTTCCAGGCACTCCAGTCTTCCTGTCCTTCTGCAGTCTGGTCAAACTCATGCTGGTAGCTTCGAGAACACTGTCCAAACAACTTTGTAACCAGAGGTTCAACTGAATAGAATCTGAATCACATGCACCACAAGGCCTATGCAGCCTCAACTTAAGATGGCTCCCCGGCCTGGCTTTGCACTGCAAAGTTTGCAGGAGCACATGCAACAAAATGGCGCCCAGCATTCAAAAACCCCCTCAGCTTGCATTAACTAGCCACACGCAAGGCATGCAAGCTCCACCCCCCAGTCTTTCTTAGACTTCTTATTGGGTGAGCAACGCAGCCAAGCAACATAGTTGGAGCCTCCCTCCTCCCTGGCTGGCAGGGAGAGGAGCTGCTTCCTTTGAAATTTAAGGGACATCATTTAAGGGACATTTAAGGGACATTCATCAATAAGGCACAGCAGGGGACATGGCGCTGGAATAAGGGACTGTCCCTTCAAATAAGGGACACTTGACAGCTATGGTGTATATATATATATATATATATATATATATATGCAGGTTTTGGTGTCCTCGGGTGTCTTCCCGTGTAAAAGTTGGGGTGTCTAGGCGACGTTTCGACGAGGTCTCACTCGTCATCTTCAGGCTGGTGCTTTCGGCTTCTTGTTACTGGAACAGAGCAGGATCTCAGTGTTTGAGTTCCTATAAATACTGTTGAGGAGGTGTGGTGTATAGCCTCCAATGTTTTGGGCAGAGAGGAGGTTCCCAGGCTAGTGTGCCTTTTCTTCTTTTGTTCCTTAATTACTTGAGGGATATCTTGAGAGATTTCTTGAGTGATTTCCTGAATCCCACTTAGGTGGGTCATTAGGTGTGGATTAGTTGCTAAAGCCTTCGTGTCTTGAACTCTTGAACTTTGTGAAGAGTTTTTCTGAGAAGATGGCTGTACTGCACTTGGTTGTGCTCTGGCTTGGCTTCGTGTATAGGGGCGAGCTGTGGTTTTGTGGCCTGTGCCAGCCAAATCTGTGTAGGGATTGCAGGGGGGTGCAGCATCCGGAGGTGCCACCCTGGTTTGGCTACTGGATGGTGTCTGTAATTTATCTGTGGAGAGGGTCTGGGTTTGGGTCTGGTGTGGTTGATTGGTGATGGCGTTCTGTGTGCCTCTGGATCTGGTGTCAGATTTTGTGGGGAGGGCTAATTTCCAGATGTCTGGCAAGCGGGATGTGTCGTCACGCTTGTTCATGTTGTGAGGGTGTTTCTCTATCTGTTTTCGGGAAGACACCCGAGGACACCAAAACCTGCATTCCTGTACCCGTGAAAATCTACGAAAGCAAATATATATATATATATATATATATCACTACAGTGGTACCTTGGTTCTCAGATGCCTTGGTACTCAAACACCTTGGTTCCAAAACACTGAAAACTCGGAAGTAAGTGTTCCAGTTTCCGAACATTTTTCAGAAGCCGAACGTCTGATGTGGCTGTCAGCTATTGTTTCCGGGGTGCCTGCACCAATCAGAAGCCACGCTTTGGTTTTCGAAAATTTCGGAAGTCAAATGGACTTCCGGAATGGATTAAGTTCAAGAAGCAAGGTACCACTGTATTTATTTTGCATTTTTGTTTTTGAGGCTTTTTCGGTTCATTTTTGAGTGTGTGTCTGTGTGGAACCCAGTTCGGCTACTGATTGATTGCGTGACTCTGGAAATGGATAAAAGCCCCCCCATCTGAACAATGACTATCATCAGCGCAGGTAAGAATTTTTAATTTTTAATTTTTATTTAGTTTTTATCATCTACAATACTCTCTTATTTATTTCATAGTACAGTACATTGATTATTGCTTTCATTTTATGGATCAGTGGTCTTGTTAGATAGGAAAATTCATGTTAAATTGCTGTTTTAGGGGTTGTTTTTAAAAGTCTGGAACGGATTAATCCGTCTTGCATTACTTTCTATGGGAAAGCGCACCTTGGTTTTGGAACGCTTTGGTTTTGGAACGGACTTCCGGAAAGGATTAAGTTTGAGAACCAAGGTACCACTCTAAGTGTGCTGGGGCAGCAGCATCACTTTCCCAGTTGCTGTGCTGTACTCACCGGGATGGAACAGAGTTAAGGTGTTGGCAAGGTTGGGGAAGCTCTGAGTTGGTGGTCTTCTTCTTTCTTTGGCGATCACTCGTAGCCGAGTAAGATTGCCTTCCATAAACACGGCTTTAACAATGAGTCCATAAGTGACTGTGGAGGCCAATTCTGGATCCCACACGTCCTTCTACAGTGGGGACATTGGTTTCTGGGAGGGAGTTGATCACGATGTGGATTTGCCAAGCATACCTTCCTCTTAGCATGTTTCTCCCTTGTGTCTGGAGTTTGAGTGTCTTCAAAGCCAATGACACCTTTGGCAAAGGCTGTTCTCCAACTGGAGCGCTCACAGGCCAGTGTTGCCCAGTTGTCGGTGTTTATACTACATTTTTTTAGATTTGCCTTGAGACAGTCTTTAAACCTCTTTTGTTGACCACCAGAATTACGCTTTCCATTTTTAAGTTCTGAATAGAGTAGTTGCTTTGTAAGACGATCATTAGGTATCCACACAATATGACCAATACAACAAAGTTGATGTTGAAGAGCCAGTGTGGTGTAGTGGTTAAGAGCGATAGTCTTGTAATCTGGGGAACCGGGTTCGCGTCTCCGCTCCTCCACATGCAGCTGCTGGGTGACCTTGGGCCAGTCACACTTCTGTGAAGTCTCTCAGCCCCACTCACCTCACAGAGTGTTTGTTGTGGGGGAGGAAGGGAAAGGAGAATGTTAGCCGCTTTGAGACTCCTTAAAAAGGGAGTGAAAGGTGGGATATCAAATCCAAACTCTTCTTCTTCTTCTTCTTCTTCTTCATTGCTTCAACACTGGTGATCTTTGCTTCTTCCAGTACACTGATATTAGTTCACCTGTCTTCCCAAGTGATCTGTAAATTTTTTTGGAGACTTTGGAATCTTTCGAGAAGTGGTCCATGTTTCACAAGCATATTGTAAGGTTGGTAGTACAATGGTTTTGTAAACAAGCATTTTTTAAAATATATATTTCAGTGGTTCTTTGCTTCATTCAGTACACTGATATTAGTTCGCCTGTCTTCCCAAATGATGTGCATTTGAGGGGCCATAACCACCAACCCAGAGCTCCCCCACAAGCCATGCCATCACTTCTCCCCCATACCCATCATGGCAGACAACAGTGCCATAGCAACCAGTAGGCTGCCGGCATCACTGTATCCCCTTGTGTGCCACTGCTGCTAGTGACCACCATTGATTTCGAACTCAACCCTCAACTCCCCCAAGATCACTGACTTGTGTGTGCGAGCACACACACATTGATCTGTCCAGTAACAATACCTCTACTTCAAAATTTGACTCAGAGCCTGAGTCTAGTAGAAACTGTAAAATTCTGTGTTAGCTTCTGTAAAACAAAACAATATCCATGATGGTCTACAGATGAAAATTCACATAAAGACAGCTGGAAGGCGTAACTGTTTGAACCATGTGGAACAATGTATGAAATCTCTACAAACCTTGTATAACCACTGAGCCTCTTGGGCTTGCCGATCAGAAGGTCGGCGGTTCGAATCCCTGTGACAGAGTGAGCTCCCGTTGCTTTGTCCCAGCTTCTGCTAACCTAGCAGTTCAAAAGCACGCCAGTGCAAGTAAATAAACAGGTACCATTGCAGTGTTTCCATGTGCTTTGATACTTGTCACGGTGTTCCATGCACCTGTAGTGGTTTAGTCATGATGGCCACATGACCCAGAAAGCTGTCTGTGGACAAACGCCAGCTTCCTTGGCCTGAAAAGCGAGATGAGTGTCACACCCCATACCCACCTTTGACTAGTACACAAATAGCACAAACTTATTTATTTAGAAGTACTCCTAACTTTGTTCGGTGGCACTTCCTCTCATGTAAGAGGATTGCAATCCGAAATGACAATGCCTGCTAACGTTAGCAGTATGTGGGATGTGTTGTGCATAACGTGCAACATCTGGACATAATGAACATATTTATGTTGATGTACTAGTAACTAAAGGCAGAACTTCCATGTAAATTACTTTTTGTTATGTCTTATGATGACTTGCAGTGCTAAACAGGAAAGAGATCTTGGGTCACGGTGGGTGCTTCAAGTCAATGTGCTGTGAAAGGGGAGAAAACTAATGACAGCTGGAGGATATTAAGAATGGGACTGGAAATAAGTAGAATAATGACCGAATTTCCCGACATTTTCACATGTGTTTGTAATATCTTTCCTCTCCCATAATATTAGAATTTGGGGTTTCACAATGACATTGAAACAGTAGATTCAGACAGGCAAAAGAAAAGACTTTATTTGATGCATAATTAATCTATGAGCTCCATTACAACAAGATATCTATAGGTTTGGATGGCTTTTTAAATGGGATGAGATAAATTTATGGAGAAGGGATCTCTCACTAAATGGAGCCTCCATTAGTTAAAACAGCAGATCTCACACTTTCCCCCCTCTCCGGACCACTTGAAAACTGCTGATGGTCTCAGTGGACCATTTAATACACCGTCTTTGGTTCTACAAATTAAAGCACTTACATAACTCAGTTTGATGACTGCAGTCTTGCCTTCCAGCTAAATAAGGTCTCTCTCACAGCCACTGGCAGAGGAACAGGGGTGTCTCCTCCCCCACCCCGCCAGAGCGTGAAGCTCCGCCGCTGCTCACAGAAACTTACAGAAATGACAAGTATTGGTTGTATTGTTTCTGTAAGTTGCCATGGCTTTGAGTTCTACTGTGGCTCATCTCATCAAAAGTTGACCATTAAAATCACTTCCATTTAGAGCACCATTATACCACTTTTGGGACATGGGTGGCGCTGTGGGTTAAACCACAGAGCCTAGGACTTGCTGATCAGAAGGTTGGCGGTTCGAATCCCCATGACGGGGTGAGCTCCCGTTGCTCGGTCCCTGCTCCTGCCAACCTAGCAGTTCGAAAGCATGTCAAAGTGCAAGTAGATAAATAGGTACCACTCTGGCGGGAAGGTAAACGGCGTTTCCGTGCGCTGCTTTGGTTTGCCAGAAATGGCTTAGTCATGCTGGCCACATGACCCGGAAGCTGTACACCGGCTTCCTCTGCCAATAAAGCGAGATGAGCGCCGCAACCCCAGAGTTGGCCATGACTGGACCTAATGGTCAGGGGTCCCTTTACCTTTACCTTATACCACTTTAACAGTCTTAGCTTCCCCCCCAAAGAATCTTGGGAACTGTAGTTTGCTAATAGTGTATAGAGTTGTTAGAAGACTCTGAACAAACAACACTTCCCAGGGTTCTTTGTAGGGGAAGCCATCCCTATTAAAGGTGGTATAGTAGTGATTTAAACGTATGTGTGTGGCTGTGACCTTAGGCTTCAATTATTAGCAACAAATGCTAACTGTGTGTGAAGAAGTACGGTACTTCATTTTGCCTTCACTGAAACAACTACTAATTAATTCCCCCGAGTGTCCCTGAGTTTTAAGACTGCGAGTGACAAAGCTTGTGCACATTGTTGAAACAACCAATGGCCTGCGATTTTATGTATGTGACCCTGGAAGTAAGCTCTGTTGAAAATATTTCTGAGTAGGACTGCACTGCAGAAAGATTTTTTTTAAAATAATAAAAAAATCATTTTATATGCATGTCATATTCAGTTTCCGCTTTTAAAAAGTGATTGTATTTATTTATTTTTGTATTTTGGCTTAAAAAACAACAACTTTAAAAGCAAATGGTGAAGTTTAACAGTTAGCTTGCTGTCATTAGATAAGTAAAAATGCTGATAAGTAAAGAATGAACCTCCATGCTGCATGCTCAGTATTCTTTGTAGAAAAAGGAAAAACAAAGTTAACCTCTGATGGAAGGGGTGAAAAAACAGTTTAAGCTATTTTAAAAGGTGCTTGGTTATTAAAGGTTGCATCTTTGACTTTGTCTCCTTGTCATGGTTTTTGGCCATCTCTTTGCTAATTGCATCCTTAATTTATCAGCTCACTAGATGCAGACCAGAGTGGAAGTAGCAAGCTAATTGCAGAAGAGAAAGAACATGAAGATTGACAGAAAAATCTCAGAACCTGCCACCTTATTTATTACATTTCCTGGAAAGCAATGGGATGTGACAAATGCGATAAAGCCGGAGGTAAATGTCTTCCAAAGGCTGTGACACAAGCATACTTCTCCCACATTACCGGGAAACATGGAAGCATCGGTGCATTTGTCGCTAATAATGTGAGTATTTAATTATCAACTTTTTGATGAGTCTGGAATAATTCACAGCATATAAAATACGCAATCATTTAATATGAGAAAAATCCAGCTGAAAAATCACATATATTGCACAGTGAGAAAATGCTAGATAGTATGGCAGCTTAGCGAACCTGAGGCCCTCTAGATGGTGCTGGACTCAAACTCCCATCAGCATGGACAATGGTCAGGGATGATGGGCACTGTAGTCTGACGTTTATGAGCTTTTTAAGAGTTATGAATGCATCCAATGTTTTTATCCACCTGAAATCCGTTTTTCTGATATCAGTCATGAGAAGAAAAACAGTGTGATTCTTAACAACAATGTTTTGCTCTTCCAAATAAATACCAATAGGATAACTTATAAATGAATTGTCCAGAGTGCTGTAGCCTTGATATAGCAAAGCAAGTTTGGGGAGACTGAGGAGAACCAACTTCCTATGTCTTGTTAGTGAGCGGCATACTGTGAAAGCCTTGTTTCAAAGCTGCAATGAAACACTAAAGGGGTAAATTGTGTACTTTTATTGCCAGGATTGCATAAGAAGCAATTTACTCACCCACCTGCTGCTAGTGAGAATTTATAGTGGTGCCATGTGTTTGAGGTTAGAGAGAAATTGCAATATAGCTTACTCAGTCTGTGTTTGTCAGACACCAGGCTATTCTAATCCGGAATAGTTCCTTCTTTCTTAAGCGCATAACCTTTGCAATCAAGGAAACAGAAGCCAAAATTGGAGGAGAGGCTATCAGCAGGGCCTTCAAAGCACAGTAGCTGCTAAAACAAAACAAAACATGATATTGAAACTGGTAGGGATGTGGGAGAAATTCAATTCACTTTGCATTTAATGGTGAATCCATCAAAATCACACTTTCTGAAACCATATGAGAATGAATATCCCCTTACCCGGGACTTTGGGGGAGTGGTGTTTTCCACACAGCGCAGCCACGGCTGGTCTCGGGGGGCTGCCATCTTCCTGCATAGCTGGGAGAAGGAATGGTCATTTGGCACCATCCTCCTCCGGCCATACTTGCCCCTCCACCTGGGGTGGGCCTCATCTGCAAGGCCAATTTGGTCAGGGGCCCTGCCCCCCCGCCTTATTTAAAAGGGTAGCCAAGTGTAGGCTGCCCTCTTTGGTGACTATCATGGGATTTCTGCAACCACCCAGTCTGTTAGGGTAAGGACCTTGCTATGGTTTACATGGTTGCTGTATTAAGAGCCAGAGAGGAATTTTCTCCTAGAAGCAAATTGGCCTGTTGGCAAGTTTTCGCCTACCTCATAGCAACTGTCACAACTTGGCTGCATCCTTAGTTGCAGGGGTACCCCGTTAGAGGGACCCAGGAGGGGTGACTCTGTCCTGGAGACCATGGAGCCCAATGGGCCAATACAGTCGTACCTTGGATACCAAAATCCTTGGTACTCGGACATTTTGGCTCCCGAATGCCACAAACCCGGAAGTGAGTGTTCTGGTTTGCGAACATTCTTTGGAACCTGAACATCCAACGGGGCTTTGGTGGCTTCTGATTGGCTGCAGGAGCTTCCTGCAGCCAATCAGAAGCCACACTTTGGTTTCCAAATGTTTTGGACGTCAAACAGACTTCTAGAACGGATTCCATTCGACTTCCAAGGTATACATGCTATTTCACCAATTTTCTATAATTATCAAAGGATGCCTGGTGGTGTTCTATCATCCCAGCCAGTGCTCTTTTTTTCTAAAAAAAAATATATATGTTTAGGGATACTTTCGTTTTCCTACTCATATTGAAATGCTGCCCCTCAATGAGGCCAAACTTAGATTCACAAAATGTTTAAGGGTATGCGTACCCCTGCTTTCCCCCAGAAAAAAGCACTGATCCCAGCCTATATCAGGTCTGAAGGCACCTTGCTAAGACTAAGCAAGTTTGTGGCTCATCAGTGTTTGGATACCAACTGGGAAGTTATGTCTATCAGAAGTTATAAAATTCAATGAAATAAATAAACGTATATGCTTTTAAATCACTAATTAACAACTGTCGCTTAAATAGGAACATGTTCTTTCTTCTATTGTTTCATTAAAAAATCATGGAGGCATTTCAGTGAGGGGATCTGGTGTTGTTATGTCATTTTGGGTAGCAATGAACCTTGGTGTGAGCTTAAGATGAAATGCGCCAAAAAACAAGGAATGGATAAATTTGTCCACTTTGCATTCTCTCAGTTTCTAATTATTCTCAGTTCTCCATGTTTCTGAATCTGTTTGTGATGTATTTATTTTTTAAAAGCCCTCACAAAAATTCACCACCATTTTTGTGTACAGTTCTCTTCAGTATACACATTCTTGTGGGCAATTTTGCTTAATATACATTTTTTTGCATGCAATCTCCTCTAATATAAATGCATTTTTTATATGGTATTCTCACTAATATCTGACTTTCACATGCATCCGTCCCAATATACACAGTTTCCTATGTAGTCTGTGTTGATTTGTGGCCTTCACTGGAATTGCTAACACAAATGTAAACGACCCCGAAGAGATTCTCTAGTAAACAGCATTTGAGATATACATTTTACATTAAGACAGATGACATGATTTATTATATATTGTCACAGCATACACTGCAGGGAGCAATTACAGAAATGGTTGCTTGTGACATTAATTACCATGGCATAGTATTTAAAATGTATTATGTGGTATTCAAAGTTTAAATGAGAAAATATGTATTTGTCAGTAATTTAAACATCTTATTTGGCCTCAGGTCACTGAATCTCCTCCCCACCCCCTTCCAAAATTACATTCAGATTGACTATCATAACCTTGAGTAATCAAAGCTTCAATTTCAGCTATAAGACACCCCCCTTCCAATTTCTATGAGATAGTTTTGCCTCTCTGGTTTTGTGCTTTTCTTTATACACATTGCTGCTGTGTCAATTCATTCTTTCAGTTGCTAATATACACTGTAAATGTTCAAATGGATTCTAGGGGAAATAGTTAGAAGTTATAGCAACTCCATCTCTTATTACATTTGAAAGACTTCCATTTTACTTAAACATACATTCTGGTAAGGGGTGTTTTGGAGGGAATAGATTGAAAAATGTCGACAAAGTACATCAATTTCGACCTTTCATTTACATTGGCCCAATTCTGCTGGCTCACAGAGGTTTCCTTTTTCTTTATTTTCCTGACTGCCTTTTTTAACTTTCTCAGAAACAAAATACATGAAAGCCTGTGGTCTATAACCTTCATGACACAGCGGCGGAGCAAGCCGATTGGGCACCTGGGGCAGTGTGTGTGCCTTGCACCCAGGGGTGGGGCCAGCCGGGGCAGGATGCTCTGCGGGGCCTCTGAGGAGTCTGTCTGCCTCCTCCCACTCAGCCACCCTATAGCTGAGGGGGAGGCAGCGGGCAGACTGTTTGGGCAGCGCGGAGCCTATGGATGCCCAAGCCACTGCTTCACTCCCAGGAGAGACGCATGGCTCGGGCGCGCTGCAGGCCCCGCGGTGAGTGCTGCCCACCATTTTGTAACCCCCTGCACTGGTGACACCTGGGGTGGCCCGTCCCCACTGCACCCCCTTCCTCTGCCCCTATCATGACATGGTCTGAAACTTTGCATATTGCATGTGTGAAGAGGAAAAGGAATTGTGGCCACTTTCCCCTGCCTCAATCTCCACACATTCCTTGACTCTGTGTTCCCAGTGTGTAGATTCTGTACACGAAGACCTGAAAAACGCATGGCAGCTGAAAGCAGAGACAGTTGACTGCAATTCCTCCCTCTCCCCCTCTCAAACCTGACCTCCCTGCCTCCCCGACTGCCATGCATTCATTATACAAAATTTCCTTAAATGGATACGGTTTTGAGCTATTCAGATTTCTTGGCATACTTTTAGAAGATAGGGTTGCATGACTGGAAGAAACAGAAGAATACCTAGAACAATTAGCTCAAGCAGTAGAGCGTCAGACTCGATCTCAGGGTCATGGGTTCAAGCCCCACATTGGGCAATAGATTCCTGCATGGCAGGGGGTTGGACTAGATAACCCTTGTGGTCCCTTCCAACTCAACAATTCTATGACTCTATGAATGCAATCTGGTTTTAGCACAGCCTTGGTTGCCCTAACTGATTATCTCTAGTGAGAGACAGACAGGGTGAGTGGGATCCTGTTGGTTCTCCTTGATCTCCCAGCAGCTGTTGACACTATTGACCATGGTTTCTTTCTGGAGCCACTCAGGGAGGTGGGAGTCAGAAACACTGTATTACAGTGATCTCATTTTTACCCGTGTGGTAGGTAGTACTAGGAGACTGTTGTGGGGTCATGAAAGGATACATTCTGTCTACTGTGCTATTCAACATCTATACGAAGCCATTGGGACCTGCCACCTGGGGATATGAAGTGCGATATCATCAGAACGCCACTCCTATATGTCTGCATCAGGAGAGACTACGCTGATGAAGAACTGAAGAACTGGTATTAGTGGCTGACTAGAATCCCCCTGACTGAAAAGGTCTTTAATTGCCAAGGAAGCCTTGTAACTGTCGGTGCCTTGCCTGACTAACCTCCAAAGGGAGACCATTCCATAGAGTTGGCATCACCATGAAGGTTTCTTGCCATATTGCCATAAAGTGGACTTCAACAGGCAATGACGGATCCTCCTCTGCAGATTTTAGTGACCAGACTGGTCTAAATGGGAGAAGTCATTCTCTTAGGGCACCTGGTCCTGAGCCAATATGCAGTACTATTTTTCCAGAAAAAAAGGTGCCAGAACTCACCATGAACACCTCTCTCATTCTCTTAGAATATCAATGGCACTCACCTGAGAAGTGCCAGAATTGAGTTCTGGTGAGTTACGGCTGAAAAAAGCCCTCCAATATGTATAGGAGGAACAGATTATCTGGACCTGGCTTTATAGATTAATAAAAGAATGTTAAACTTGTGAGAAGCTTGTCCTACACTTGAGTAGGACTCTGGTAGAGACACATGCCCGACTGGCATGTTTCCTCCCTCCTGGTCGATCGTTCGGGGGCTTCAAAAGCTGTCTTTGCCCGAACATCACAGCAACTGATGCCAACAGACATCGGCACACTTAGGGATCCGCAGAGTCTTTGCAGCTTGCATGACAGACCTCAGCAACTCAGCATTTTGGCTAATCTACTTTATTTACATATTAACACACAGAGAGCACTGCAACATGGCTCCCTCTCTCTCTAGCATCAGACAGCAAAGAGAGTGAACAAAGGACAACAGTCCCACTTCACGGAACACAGTAACATAAACATCCTGTCTCCGTCACTTCCCACCCTGTGGAGTCAAATTCCTGCTCCATGATTGCAGTTATGGGATTGTTGTCTTTCACCTGACAATCCCATAACTGCAATCATGGAGCAGGAATTCTAACAAAACTTGGCTTGCAGTTCTTTTAGCCCAGGTGTCAGATGTGAATCACTTAGCATTCTGCACCAACTGCAGCTTTCACACCAACCTTAAGGGCAGCTCCACACAGAGTGCATTACAGCAGTCCAGTCTTCAGGTTTCTAATGCTCAGACTACTGTAGCTTAGTTAGGCAAGCCAGTGCCATTTACTTACCAGTGCACAGTGATTACAGATGTTAAAACATATTGGGAATAAACTGTTCATCTGAACCCATCCTTGAATGGAAAACTCACCTGGGGGTGGGGGTGGTAAGCCAAGGTAACAGCATCAACAAAAACATCGATTTCTAAGGAGTCATTAAGTAGAAATCTCTGTTGACTTGATTGCTACTTCTTCTTGTAGACGGCATTATTTTCATTTGGATTCCCAAATTAATTGCAGGCTGAATCTGAGCCTTTCTGTGTTAAATTGCACAGAAACAGAATGAGCTGCAGTTTGCCGGTATGTGTATCTGTGGTGGTGTTTTTTTGTTTTTTAAAAAAGTCAGCCAAGGAGAATTTTCACACATCATTAATAAATATAAACGAGAGGTAAAATGAAGCCTTTAGAATGCAGGAGCAATTCTTCAGGCTTTTTGATCACTCATTATACATGGGGGCTTTTAGGAGACCACATTAGCTTTACTGTCTTATCACACAGAATAACTCAAAATTGCTCAAAGCTGCCGCAAATGATACAGAGATTATCTGAAGCATAGCGACTCGACTCTTCTTATGTTATTCAAACCTAATCCAATTTCTTTTTCTATTCTCAAAGACCCTTTTATGAACATAATAATTTCCTTATGAAGAGAGACTGAACTGCTAAGGATTTACTGCATGATGGAAGGTTGAGTATAGAACAAGGAGACTTTTTCATGTTACTGATATAATGTTCTGTGTCAATTTTGCAGATAGCCATGGACAGAACCGGAAGCACTTTATGGAGAGCAGCATGACTTCTTGTTTTCTTATGCCTTTGCCATGTGAGATTCAGGAATGCCAAAGGAAGTAGAAGGAAGAAAGGAGTTCCTGGCTCACAGGCATTCAAAACAAAGGCCAAGCAACAACAAAAAAGGCATCACTTTGTAGAACACGTTGCCAACTGGGATACATCACTAAAGGCCTTTTGAAGACTCAAGTCCTGTTTGTAAGTTCATAAGGAAGCTTAAATAAACACAAGAGAGAAGAGCCTGCAGGAGCCTACTAGCTGTTCCCCTTGTCCACATCATCTTTCACGTGTTCAATGGAGAAAACCCATAAAAGTCTCCCTGAGTACAGGAGGCTACCTGCAGTGCCAGGAGTTGGGGTCGGGCGTAGGTCAGCAATAAAACAATAAAGGACCCAATGTCATTGGAGTTAACCTTTTATTCAAAGAAACAAACAGTGCAGGACTGGTAAATCTCAGCTACCCTTCCCAGTAGGTCTTGCCCCTGAGGCAGTTGTGAGGACTGAAGGTCCCTGCCTTCCCACCACTCTCTAAGGCTCCTTTCCCAGCAGCCTAAGGCTCCGTCGTCTTGTCAATCATTGCTCTGCCCTTTTCATTTATCTGGGAGAGCAGAGGGGAGCTGGAAGCAGCAGAAGAGGGAGACTCCCTGGATTCTTCAGCAGCCTGACTCATCTCTGTCTCCTGCCTCTGATTCTGGACTGCTCTCCTGCTCACTAAACCATGTTACCTCTTCAGCTTTCAACACCTCCTCCTCCCAATCTGCTCCCTATTCTTCCTCTGACCACTCATTGACATCCCACCACCAGTCCCCTAGATCTGAACCGTCTTCCTCTGGGGTTCCATAGCTGGTATCTCTTAGCACTCCCATGCCCTCCAACATTTCTCCAATGAAAACAGGAACATCCCATTCCATAATGACCATTTTACTATTTATACCCCGTACATCTTGCTGGGTTGCCCCAGCCACTCTGGGCAGCATCGAACATATATAAAAACATCATTAAACATTAAAAAAAGAACTTCCCTATACAGGATTGGCTTCAGACGGCTCGGGGGGGTCAAATAACTCCATACCCTCCAACATTTCTCCAATGAAAATTCTGGGATCAAATCAGAACTGGGACGGCTTCTCTAAGTCAGGGATGTCCCTGGAAACTAGGGACACTTGGAGACTCTGCACTCCTCTGCATCCAGCCACTCCATGACATTCAGGCATCCACTCTTAAACATGAAGCAGGAAACGGGACAGGAGGGCAAACCATAATGAATGCCCACATAAGGTTTTATATGTTCTCTATCACATTTGTTTGAATTAGAGGCATTTGGCTGAGGTTGATGAAAGTTGGCATCCAATGACATCTGAAAGGCCACCGGTTTCTCTCCCCTCCCCTTATGACTGTAAAGAAAACCTTGAAAATATTATCACATGGTGAATATTAAAGGGTTTTTTTCAAATAGAAAGAAGCAGCTGACGATTGATTTTTTTTTTTTTTTGGTGGGGTGGGGAAATTGATTGACCTCTTATGAGACGTCAGAAAACTAAAGTCTAACAAATGGAAAGAGTTTCTGAGCTGACTCCTTCATTTTGTGCTTCTTTGTACTTTCCATATGTTTGTTAAAACTTCCATAACAAAACTTTCTCTAACGTAATTCAGGGCATATAGCTCTGGAGCGCTTAGCCACAGCCAGCAAATCCCTAAAGACAAGCATGTTTTCCAGACATTTGACAATTCAAAAATGTAAACAATGAGTTTTTCAATAAATGTTGAAAGAATTTTTATTACTAGTTGGCTGGATAGTCTGAGCTGCCCAAAAATAATTATCTCTTCCATTGAGAAATAAAATGAAATTGTGCTTGGCTGACAAGAGATGTCAGATGTAATCAGGGAAGAGCAAGCTATTATTTAGGCATCCGTGGGTTCTCTCCATATTTTATTAGATAATATTCAAGGAAATAGTTTGACAATGCTAGGCAGAGCCAGTTTGCATAGCGTGCCAGAAGAGTTTTATTGAAGTCTGTGCTGTAAAGCCCAACACACACAGTAGGATTTTAGTCCTAACCTTCATAGAGAAGGGCATGTTTGTTGTGGAATATTCTCAGGTGGCCAAAATTTACTTTAGATTCACCCAACATAGGGCTGATTGCATAGCAGATACATTCTCTTATAGCACGGCTAATGTAGGGCAGGTTTGCAAAGATCTGAGAAGCCTGGAGTTGGTTAGAGCATGGGGCTGATAATGCCAAGGTTGTAAATTTGATCCCCTTCCGCCCTTTCTAAGGCTCCTCCTCTCTTGGATGTTTCCCAAGCAGTCTCGAACTGCCTCTACACACTTCTGGTCTCTGTTCTGCCCTCCTCACTATCCTGCATGTTTATGGACACCAGGGGGAAGTGAGCTTGATGCAACAGGACAGGGAAACTCTCTAGATTCTTCAGCAGCCTCTTGACCCCCCTCCTCTGCTTCAGGCACAGAGTCTGAATGGCTCCCTGTCACAGGCTCTTCCTGCTCACTAAACCTTGTTGCCCCTTCAGAATCCAGCCCCTCCTCCTAATCTTCTTCCTCTAACCTCTCCTCCGTGTCCCACCACCAATCCCCAGGCTGTGAGCCTTCCTCCACTGGGGTTTCCCTTGGGGTTTCCCCTGCTGGTGCCTCCCACCATTCCTCTTTGTTCAGCCAGTCCCTGTTTTAACTTCTTTTAGTGTTTTCGTTCTTGTTTGTTTTGTTTTAGATTTTAAATGATTTTTAAAAGATTGTACTCCTCCCTCCTTATGCTGGTCTTCGACTGTAATAAAGTGTTGTTGTTGTTGTTGCCAACCACAGTCACAGACTGCCCCTTTCCATCAATCACCCATAATCCACAGTGCCGTGACCAGCGGCCCTAGCAGTTTTAGACAATTACCAGCACCTTGGAAGTAAACAGGGACATGTTAAAGCAGAGTAGGCCCTGAGTTACGTTCACAGCTAGGAGAAATCAGTAAAGACCAAGTCCTGTGCTAATGTAATTTGACACAAATCCTATGAAGTCAGTAGTGTTGCATTAATGCGCACCAGGAGGACCTGGGCTTCGATCTGAGTTGAAATAACACGGCGCTTTAGAAAAAAATATCCCTGTAGATATGCCAATATAAAATTGTAGCAGTTAACATAAATTTTACAAATTGCTCAAGATAGTGCATTTTTGGGAATTTTCTCATCTCCACATCTGATTCACACAATTGCTTTTGGCGGGGGCTTTTTATTCGGCCTACGTCACCTCTTTTTGTCTATCCAGACTAAATGATGGTATTGTGAAGCAGTCATTTGAGTGAGGCATTGGAAAACAGTCTTCTGAATGTCACGTAATGAGCCCACATCCTGATAGATAGCATTACTATAAAGATTTGCAGTTCTGTGTTAAACCAGGATATTGGTATGTGGTTGGGCAGTCTGCTCAGTGCATGTACCCATTTAGACTAGGCCAGAAGAAAATTGGTAGAAAATAAACTTATTGGGTGAATTACCTCTTCCATACCTAAAAACGGTACCTTAGAGAACACCCTCTTAAACGGAGGGGGGGGGGGACATTCAAAGCATTCAAAATATTTCCACTATTTCAGCTTCATTCTAAAGGAAATGACTGCCTAAATTACATCTGTTTTTGAAAACCAGGGCCAATTCTCCTGTTGGACAGAGTGAGACAAATACCTCAGGCAGTAGATGTTGGGGAGTAGCAGCAGCAGTCCTGGTCCTTCCTCCGGAGACCCATCTTGTCCATCTCAGGCAGTAAAATGCCCTGTTGAAAACCTAACAACTCTTTGTTTTTACAAATATGTTATCTGATTTTAGAAATATATGTGCTAATAAGCGCCATCTCGTCTCTGCACTGTTTGATACAGTGAGGTGTGTCTGCAGCAGTGCTTTTTCCCATGGTGGTAATGGATGGTGTTTTCATGCAATGCAAAACTGCCCTAAGAAACATCCATCACAATAGTGCTCTCAGATGAAACCAAGCTGGGGGGTGGATGAGGAGAGAGAACAAGGCAGCAAACAGTTCTGATTGCTGGCATCTCCAAAGGGCTAGAAGAGTGTTGGCATAGGGGCCTCCTTGTTTTTTTGAATAGCCCAAGTATATGTCAAGTTGTTTATAATACTCAAAGAGAAGACATAACAGATGCACCTTCATGGGACTTGGCACTAACTTATAGATGATCAATGCTGCATCCAGAAGCAGAGTTTATTGTGCCAGACCCTCCAAGTGTCCCTATTTTCCAGGGACATCCCTGATTTAGAGAAGCCATCCTGGTTTCTTATTTGATTTCTTAGCTTTTTTTTATTTTGACACAACCTTGCAATAATCTTTTCCTTTGATGAATGTTTTGAATCAACTATCTTCCATGGAAAGCAAAGGTCTGGTACATGGGATGGAAAAGAAAATGGCTGCCCTGGGGTTGGGTTGTGTCCATGTCACCATTTGTCATTGTTTTCCAGCATCAAAGAAGGAGCTGAATCACCTTCATCCTGATAAGAAAGGTCTATTGAAATTTGAACAATGAAACAAACATACAGTTTGGTAGTGAGGAGGGTCACATTTTGCAGTGATTCACCAGACTGCCATCTCACAGAACAGTCACTCAAATATATTGTTATACCTTGGATGTGAGGCTAGATCAATAGGATTATGACTTTTTATGTCCAAGAGCCATTGTGATAGATCAATGGCTTAAACAACACACTTGAGTGACAGCTTAACAGAAGAAAAATCCAATAACCATAGAATACTCTTAAGGGAAATTTCCCCTCTTTATATTGTAATAATACACACAGACATGGCAGCTTGATACGTTCTCTGCATGTCATGTTCTTAAAAATGGAATAAATAAAACTGAGTTCTAATAATAGAGAGGTCTATTAGATTTATTGGAAGATCACAGCAATATATCTTATGCTGAGGCTTGTCAGAGCTAATATCTCATGGTGGTAAGTGGGCGCTTCTGGCTCACCCAACCACTTTCCAGCTTCAGACAAGTAACCTATACTGCTGGCAAAGACTGGAAACCAACAAGCCTATGTAAAATCTAGTTTTGTGTAAAATAGCTCCTGTGCTCACTTTTGTGGAGCTGCCAGCAAAGCCATCTTTGCTATTCCTGAGAGAAAAGAAATGATGCCCATTCAGAATGTGTATGTGAATACATTTCTCTCCTCTGCTGCAGCCTGATGTAATGACTCTGGCCAGAAGACAGCTGATGTGGGAGAAGCCTGATGTCTTAACAGAGAGTGGATGGTGGTCCGGCTTCCCTTCTCTTCCCTCCTCTGATACAGAACTAAATCTAATGAAACAGGCTGCTGTCTGTGAAGCTCATGCCATAGAAAACTGAAAGCATCTTTTTTTTTATTGAGTTCCAAACAGAAACAAAACAGAAACATGAAAAAGCTTACAAAGAAAGCAAAACAACACACACAAAAAGAAAACAAGCAAACACTAATTCATAACTCAACACTAATTGACTTCCCTCCATCTCGATTTTGGACTATATAACCAAGATTCCTTTCTGCAGTTTCATTTTACAACATCTATACATCACAGGATTTATGTTACACCTACTGTGATTTTAATATTTTCTAAGTTTGCTCCAATGTATGTTATAAATTTATTCCACTCGTTAATAAACTTTGTACCTTTTTGATGTCTGATTTTTTGTGTCATCTTTGCTAATTCTATATACTCGAATAATTTAATTTGTCAATCTCTAACAGTTGGGATATTAGGGGTTTTCCAATTTTGTGCTAGCAGTATCCTGGCGGCTACTGTTGCGTATTGAAACAATGTTTGGTCTTCTTTCTTAATCTCCTCTCCAATCATTCCCAAGAGGAAAGCTTCGGGTTTTTGGGGGAAGGTGTATTTCAATATTTGGGGGAAGGTGTATTTCAATATCAATTAAGTCTAGATTTTCCTCGAGGTTAACTGAAAGCATCTTAATGGGATTAGGGCATATTAGAAGACCTGTTGCAGAGCGGTGGTGACCCTATTTCTTTGTTGCCACCATTGCATCATTTTTGATGCTGAAAACTTTGATGTCACAGGAAAAATGTGGAACAAACAAATTCTACTTTACACTATGCAGTTCTCACTACAGCAACTCTTTTGGAGGGCATTCAGGATAACTGGCTATTAACTTTCACACCATTGAACTCAATTATTGTAGTGTGATTTCTGCTGTTGATTTATTTTATTTGCTTGATTTATATTGTTGTTAAGCTGCTTTGTGGAGTCTGGTGGATGGAAAGAATACTATCTGAGATATTCTTAAAATAAATTGAACAAACACCACCATTTCACTGATTTACCACCTTTATCTGAAGAGACACAGTTGGACTCTGTTAATTTCTCTGGAGGTTCCAAAAGCTTTCAATCCCTGTGGTTTCCTTCCAGGATTGGTCCAAGACATTTTGGTCACATCCATACATTTGAAGCACATGATTTCCCCCAAAGAATAACGCAATGTGTAGTTTACCTCTCACAGAGTTACCATTCCCAGCACCCTTAACAGAAATCCCATGATTGCTTTAAATGCTTGGTGTGGATGTAACCATTTTACTGCCTGAGACAAAGGACAAGATGGCAGCCCCATTCTACATATCTTCCAACTTCAACTAGACTGGAAGCTGAATCTTATAACACTGTTTCTGATGCTTCTTTATTTTCCTAAAAAAATGTGTTGCATTTCTTTTACCTGACAAAATTCCAGCATGCCAACTGTTAAATGTTAAGAGAAGACTAAAAAAAAATCACTACTCTTACTGATGATCTTGTATTATTGGCATAGCATTCTGGAAATGTTATAATGTTTGTCTCCCCCCAAGAGTGAATGTTTGGTGATCTGTAGCAATATTCATGTTTCACAGAGCAACTATTTTTAGACACTGTGTGCTGAGTGCTGTTCAGGTGCAAGCCATGAGTTATGATTATGCAATAAAGATGGATTGACTCTTCTGTATGGAAACATTGAAAAGCACCACTGATGGTTGGAGTGGTGGACCTGATAATTACAGTAGCAGCCTAACCAAATGTTGTGTTTGCTGAAAGCAAGCAAACTTTATTTTGGTTTGCAGTGTTTAATCAATAGGACCTATAGATTCAAAAAATGTTTGATTGTGTTAAAAAAAAAAAGGAGCATTGCTATGAATGCAAATAATTCTAAAAACTGTAGTTAACAAAAATAGTTTCTCTCAGGAAGGGACTCCTAATATGTTTCCTGTTACTACACAAAGATGTGTGTAATTTAAACACAAAGGAAATACTCCTTTGCTTCAAACTTTTCCTTCCTTACATCAAAATTGATGCACCTCATGGAAAAATAATACATTTTCAGTGTAATCATATTCTACTCAGAAGGAAACATAATTGAGCTTCATGAGGTTTACTCCCAGGCAAGTGGGTATAGGATTATGAGCAGGGCAAATCTTATATGAGATTGTAGACCCTCCAAGTGTCCCTATTTTCTAGGGACATTCCCGGATTTACAGAAGCCATCTTGATTTCTCATTTGATCCCAGAATGTCCCGCTTTTCCTTAGGATGTCACAGTTTTCATTGCAGAAATGTTGGAGGGTGTGGACTTTGTGACCTTGGAGCCAGGGAGATAAGTAACTATACAACCTTTAGAAGAAAACTGAAGGCAGCCCTGTATAGGGAAGGGTTTTTTTAATGTTTAATGTTTTATTATGTTTTTATATATGTTGGAAGCCTCCCAGAGTGGCTGGTCAGTCAGATAGGTGAGGTATAATAGGAAGAAGAAGAAGAAGAAGAAGAAGAAGAAGAAGAAGAAGAAGAAGAAGAAGAAGAAGAAGGAGGAGGAGGATGTCCCTATTTTTACTGGAGAAATGTTGGAGGGTAGGGCAACAGAGTAGAACAGAGCAGCAGATCCATGGCTGCTCTAATATCCTTCTGGCTTGCACCACTGAGGGCAAAAGGTGTGGGTGGCATGATTTGTTTAAGTTTTTGCAACATCAGCTCCAGACAGGCATAGCTGTAGATCTTGAGGATCAGGCACCTTGGATAATTCCTCCAGCACTTTGCCTCTGCTGCACATGGAAATTGCTTATTTTGTGGGGCTTACCACTGTTTGAAGAAGAACAGCAGGCCACAGTTTTCTGCTTGCTAGGGAAAGCTGGGGTGGTCACCATGACCGAGCTTCTCCACCAAGGGCACTCCAGCTAAGAACATAAGAAGATCTTGCTGGATCAGGCCAATGATCCATCTATTGTTGCAGGTATTAATATTGTGCAGTGGACTGGATGCATGAAAACCGAACTCCTTTTGGAAAGGGAGCATTGTCCAGACCCATGAAATTATTATTCAAATTTTACAAGCATAACTCTTCAAAACAAAACAGAATACAGTAAAAGACACATCCAAAACATCCATACAATGTCTTGTGTGCTGTCCATCACAGGCTCAGCATCTTCTGTAACCCAAGAAAAATCTTTAATAAAAATAATTTAAATGAATGAATGAATGATTCCAAAAATCCAACCTATGTCTCTCCTCCATTCCAGCCTGCATTCCAGCCACCACTGGTCTTAGGCTATGCAGCCTTTGGAGAGCCATTTACATGCATTGTTCTCCCCATAGTGTTCAGAGAGATTTACAGCCCTTTCAAGATGACAGATTTGCAACTCAATACCTTCATCACATGATCCAAGGTTCACTCTCAGCAAAGAGTAACAGGAAACAATCAACAGGTCCATTACTCATTAACCCATGTAGGAGCTTAGAGTCCTTAGTAAAACTACTGTGGGGAAACACCAATGTGTTAGAAGTACACATTTAGCCATTTTCCATTTTAAACCTTCATTGATACACATACATTTTCCATTTCTGTGACAATTAAACCAATTATACTTAACATCTCTCCTCGTCTAGATGCTTTTGGACTACAACTCCCAGCATTCCTGACATTGGGAGGTGGAGTCCAGCAAAATCTTGAGAGCCACAGATTCCTCTTCCCTCTCTTATTGCCTAATGAGCCCTGCATCATTCTGCTAACTTAAAGAAAGTAAACTTAACAGTCATTAGAGAGGAAGTTGCTTAGAAATGACAGGTATGCCATACGAACAACAAAACAAAGCAATATAGTGCAGAAAAGTAAAGTAAGGATGTCAGAAGCTGCTGTCACACTGAGTGACAGAAAGTCCCCCTGAGTCTAAGTTCTTCCACTTGACAGCTGTTACTTCTGTTCCTTGCTTCTGTTGAGAGTTAGCTACATAGCTACATAGTCATCCTTATACATTGCTCCAAATACAACGCACTAGCCTCTTGAACAAGATATTGGAGACTTCCATACTTCACTCAAGACAAAGGCCCACAGAACTTAAGTTATCATTCGTACCACGCATGTAAAGCACTCTTTTACTGCTTTAATGGTCATGGCTTTCCCTAAAAGAATCCCAGGGATAATGGTTTGTTAAAGGTGCTGGGAACTGCAGTTGTTTGAGGGGTGTCCTAAATCTCTCAGCTGTGGATGTGACCTAAGTCAAGTGTGCATCCTATGCATGTTTCTCCAGGAATTTCAGTCTTCTGTATTAGAGTTCTTCAACCTTGGGTCCCCAGATTAAGCTGGGCTCCCAGCCAATGGTCAGGAAAGATGAGAGCTGCAGCCCAACATCTGGGGACCTAGTCCTGAAGAACTGTGTTCTACATTCCTTTGTTCATTCTTCTGGGTATTTCAGAAGTTGCATTTGGGTATTACGGGTTACAGCAATTAGTAATTGCTTCTTTTATAACACTATTTTCACTTCCCCTTCCATAGGCTGCCTAAGAAGACCAGATGTGGCCTGGGCAACACCTTCTTTTAAGGGGCTGCTGACACATCCTGCTCTTCCATTGTATCACAGTTCCTTCCAGTTCACTTCCTCCTTATTTTCCATGGTGGTTTTTTTTTTAAGCATTTCCTCTTCTTTCTATGAAGATTCTATCAGAAGGGGCATTATTTTATAAAAGTATAAATTCATATTTTTATTCTGGATTAGTCTATATTTTGGATTAGTTAAGACAAAGCACTTTTGCCTTTGGCTCTGCCAGTCACCGAGTCTAAATCTGTCCACTGCCAGCATGTGGCCCCCAACAGATTACTTCAGAAGGAATGTGGCCCTTAACAATAAAAGGTTGCCCTCTCCTGACATATTGGAATAGCCTAGTGATTTTTTACTGACTGGCCTATACATTTAATGTACGAACTCAAGAGTTGGCATAGTTACTAAACTTGGACCAGGGAGTCCTGATTTCAAATTGAGGCTCAGTCACGAAGTTCAAGACCTCATGTTCCATTATCTCTCTCTCAAATATCTCCCACACATTTCCTTACTTCACCTAAATGTTTTCTTCTTGCTTAATTCATGCACAAAGCATGGGAGAGGGCTTGGGCAGACACTGCATACTGTGTGGCAGTGTGCAGTGTCTGCCCAAATGGCTGGCATGTGCTCCAGATCACCAATATGTATCATCAGTGCTCACATTGTTAAGTGCAATGGAATTTCCTGCAATGAAAATGTATTGAGGACAAGAGCACTCCGTGATAATTGTATATTCCTTTTCCTGCCATCTCATTACTCATCACATCAACAGTTGCTATTTCCCTGAGAATCTGATGTACTAAACATGACAAGAAATTAGGTTCAGGAATGATCCACAACTAAGAACATCCATTAGCAAATTAACTTGTATCAGAGATGTTAAAATATATAGTAAAGACCATTAAAGGGGAGGGGAGGCAGCTAATCTATTTAGTGGTCTCTTGAAAGCTTAGGAGAAACGTATTTCTCTCACCCTCCCTTTCATTTGAATAATCTCCAGTAAGATGTCCGTATCTTTAGGGAAGGCAGATTAAAACTGGCAACCGTGGTAAATTTATTAATGCCTGAATCGAGTAATTTGGGGTTGTATGTGTGCGTGTGTGTGAACAGCGCATCCTGAAGGCATGTCAGTATCTCAGTCCCTTTGAGATCTGTGGTCTGTAAGCTGTCTGGATTCCAAACCATATTTAGCAACATGCTGCAGATACACTGATAGGAAGAAGTCAGCAGTCACAGTTCATTAGCTGAATGACAGGCTCTGACAACACTTCTATTTTATAAAGGCTGGTTCCTGTAAGTCTAGAGAGTGGGTCCTCATCTCCAAGCATCTATAAAGTCCAGCAATGTGGTGGGTTGGGACCCATTACTACAGAAGGAATGGTTTGTGAGTGAATCACCAGGATGTTAGCTTAGAGGAAGGGCAATAAAGCATAAGGGACTCTGGTTGTCCTTGCAGACAACCATGTTGGGAAGCCTCCTCTATAAGAATCACAAGTTTATCTCTTAGTTGATCACCAGGAAGGAAGGAAAGAGCAGAGGTCGACTTAATGTAATGATAAAAAAATAATGTCTACCAAACCACAAGCAGGAGAAAGCTGTCTTATTCCAAGACCAACCAATGGTTTTCCCCTCTCACTTGTGTCTATTATGACTGACAGTAGCTTTCTGGGTTTCAGAGGCAGTCCTCCCTGAAGCTGCTTGAGATTGAACCTGCGACTTTCTGAATGCAAAGCATGTACTACAGCTCTCTAACCTGAAATAGACAGTATCTGCTGCATAGAGCAAAGAACAGGACTTTTCCAGGTTTGTGTTTACTTCTAAAATTATGGGGTCTTTTATCCCTTACAGGACTCTTGAGAGTTTTTATTTTAAATGATTTTATAAAGACTCCACAGCCACCTTCCATTTCCATGTATGCAGGAATGCTGTCCAGAGAATGTGTAATTGGCCTTGGTCTAAAGGGGGCTTCTAAGGATGATGTTTCATGTTGGAGGAATATATACCTCAATGGATCACTGTCTCATATGATTCCATTTGGCTGAGATGCTGTTATCTCCTCATGCAAACCTAGATTTCTCTGAGATCATTGACTTTCTCAGCTTTCCCCAGGGTTACACAATGACCAGGCAGAGGGCCTTCTCGGTAGTGGCACCCGCCCTGTGGAACACCCTCCCACCAGATGTCAAGGAAATAAACAGCTATCTGACTTTTAGAAGACATCTGAAGGCAGCCCTGTTTACAGAAGCTTTTAATGTTTGATGTTTTATTGTGTTTTTAATATCCTATTGGAAGCCGCCCAGAGTGGCTGAGGAGGCCTGGCCAGATGGGTTGGGGTATAAGCAATAAACTATGATGATGATAATGATGAAACCAAGCTCCTACATACATAAAAGAAGCTTGACTCTTCAGCTCTTCCTCATAAACAGATGGATGATGGTTTTGGGCTGGCAGGAATGCAGGGGAAGGGCCAGGGGAGGTTGGTGATTGGCCCTGCTTTTCCATTCTACATGATTATAATGTCTGAACACGGCTTTGAGCGTATCTTATGGCAAATAATAACCTTGAGGTGCTACTGTGACTCTTAACGCCTTTTCGGCTTTGGCCCCAGCCTGGTGGAATGCTCTATCGCAGGAGACTAGGGCCCTGTGGGACCTGACATCCTTCTGCAGGGCCTGCAAGACGGAGCTATTCCGCCTGGCTTTTGGTCCGGGCCCAGTAAGTTACCTCTTTGGCCCTTTTGTAGGCTCATCTGGGACCAACAAGGATAGCTGGCCCTGATGAATACTTGAGGTTCCCGACCCCTATGGTTGTAATTCATGGGTAGTCATTTAATTTTATCCTGATTCTAATTTTTAAGCTGTATTTTAATCAATTGTTTGATTGCGTTTTAATGTATTTGATATTAGCCTCCCTGAGCCCCGTCTTGGTCAGGGAGGGCGGGATATAAATAAAAAATTACTTACTTACTTACTGAAGCGGTAGCAAAAAAGATGTCCGTGGGTTAGTCAGATCTCAAGCCTGTGCTTAGTTATTTGGATGACAAAAAAGCCAATGACTTTTTACTTTGCTAAAACATTTCAGTCATTCCAGCAAGGGCTAAGGACAATTACTGCATCAGCAATGAAGTCGCTCTCACAGAAAGCTTTGTCTACACGTGTCCCAGTGTACAGCATGATGTCACACAGCTGAGCTTGTACAGGACATGAACAAAAACTAGGACTTGGTAATTTATTGCAACTGATGTTCCACAGACAGGTTTAATTTTTTATGGGGCCGTCAGTTTTTAAGAGGCTTTCATTTACACGTTTGATTTCCTGCTGCACTGCTTCCACAATATAATTCAGGCATGACTGCAGAGGCCAGGGAGAGTAGCGGGAGTGGCCTAATTAAATGATATATGACTTGTCCGTGTGAGAGAGAGTCTGTTGCCTTCCTAGCAAGATAAAGTTGTCAGGAGAAGCACACTAACTCAGCATTAAATGCATGCCGCTGGCTTCTTAGGCAGTAAAGATTGACAATTCCATTAACAACAAGGCCTGCCATTGACTTTTTATTCTATCAATATTTTAATTTTTAATACAAATCATGTAATCCATTGCAGAGCCTCAGAAGAAAAAGCCCTGGTAAGATGTTTCCATAGGGAAGTATCCAATAACTTACATGAATTCAACCTTTGTTTTGCATAGTAGCTTCAATGAATTGAAATTAAAAGAAACACGAAGCTCTCCATTTTCACGTGCTTGTATGTCCCAATGATTTCAATAGCATTGAAATAAGTGGGAGCCAGATTGCAGCTTTTTATGCTTTTCCATTTCTTTTCAAAAACTGAGCACGACTCAGTTCTTATTATCCTTTCTTTCTCCCTTTCTGCTCTTTCAATCAAATTGCATGAAGCACGCCGGCCCTGAGGCAGAGACTGTTGCATGGGACTGTGTGACCTGAGATATGCGAGTTGAAAGTGGAGATTGCTGCCACAAGGAATTGTGGATCTGAAGAGATGAAGGCTAAGTCAACTCAATCCAAAATGAGTTGAGGGGTAGTGAGGAAGATCAAGATGTTCACAGTTATTGTTTCTGGAGTGAGAGTGGGAAGTCCTACTGCTTGAGTGTTGTTCAACCTGGGAAGCTAAAGCAGCTCCAGACCATGAAAACCCATCTATGAAGGACCCATCTATGGTTCTACACAGAACCATACACAGGACCCATCAAAGGTCCTACACAGAAGCAAAAGCTGTAGCTAAACCAACAAGTGCAACATCTACTAATCAGTAGCATTGAATTAAGTGGTGATGAAGGTGAATAATACATGCAGGCTAAGATGGTGTGTTAGGACATTCAAGAGTTGAAGATGACTGCTGTCAAGGAAACCCTCAAAGGAGTACAGTGGTACCTCGGGTTACAGATGCTTCAGGTTACAGACTCTGCTAACCCAGAAATAGTACCTTGGGTTAAGAACTTTGCTTCAGGATGAGAACAGAAATTGTGCGATGCGGCGGCAGCGGGAGGCCCCATTAGCTAAAGTTTCATGTTAAGAACGGACTTCCGAAACAAATTAAGTTCTTATCCCGAGGTACCACTGTAGATTTGAAAGGATGGGAACCAGGCTAACTCAATCTCAAAAAGGCAGTGAGAATGCACTAGCTGTGAACACAGAGGGTTGCTGTGCCATCCAAGGTGGTAAATAAAGAGATGCACTCCCACCAGAATGCCAATGCATTAAAAAAAAAATTAAAAATGCACCTCCTCATTCTCATGTGGATGCAGTTGACATTAGACAACTCACTTCTGAATATGCATCACTCCATGGAGGTGCGTCTAGGTCTGATTTGCATGTTGAACGGGCATCTGTCTATAGGTCAGGCCTGCTGGATTGTGATCACAGTATAGGAAGGTGGAAGAGAAAAAACAACAATAGGGTGCTGAACATTATTGGAAGAAAAACCGGTCTTTGTGGCCTGGTACAGACGGCTAATTTAATTTTATCAATTTAAGTGAAAGTGACTTTAAACCAAGGGAGACTAATATGAATGGTAAGCCTAATTGCAGATGCCTCAGTACATTATGTAGATAATAACAGCTCCCCTGTGGATAATACAGGACTTACTGAGAGAAAGGGAAATTATGCTCTCTCTCGCTATAATGAAAATGAGCCAATATTGCATTTTATCCCTCAATCCACAGATTGAATTGGAAATGTCCTGTGCTCTTTGTTTTTACTAATCCTACCCTAATAACCACATATGAATGAACTTCTTTGCACATTAATTGGTTCTGACAAAATGAGAACATTCTTGATCTATCTAAAAACAGTATGCACAATTTTTGAGGGGGCGAGAAAAACAGTCATACCTAGGGTTACAGATGCTTCAAGTTGCGTTGTGGTTTTTTTGGGGTTACGGACCACTGAAACCTGGAAGTACTGGAACGGGTTACTTCCAGGTTTCAGTGGTCACGCATGAGCAGAAACGCTAAATCACGCTTTGCGCATAAGCGCCGAATCGCAACCCGCGTGTGCGAATGTGCATCCTGCACAGATCATGTTTGCAACCTGAGCGTCCACTGTACTGTCAATGGAATAGACGTCCACCATCAATATGTTACTTACATGCCGGGTTTTGGCCAAAAGAAACCCCCAAAGCAGCTTGCAAGAAATAAACCCAAAAATTCAAATAATAGACAATTCTTGAAAGGATACTTTGGTGTTTTTAAACTGGCCGCTTTCCACAGAAGCAGTCTTGACACATCTCCAAGTTATTAGAGTTCACCAGGCCCGTCACAGTGCTTCAGTTCCTAGAATTCCTTACCAATTTTTTCACTCCGTAAGGTGCACTTTTTTCCTCCTAAAAAGTAAGGGGAAATGTCTGTGCATCTTATGGAGCGAATGCATGTTCCCTGAAGCCAAATTGCCCAGGGGCAAAAAGCAGGTCGTGCTTTTTTTTTTTGAAAGAGAGAAGGGGGTGTTGAAACAAAGCCACTGAGGAGCAAGTGATCGGGAGGGGAGATAAGGGACTCTAACGATAAAGGAGGGGGGAGGGTAAAAACACAAACTTGCAAGGAGAAGAGACAGGAAGATGAAAGGAATGAGGAGAGAAATTAGAAGAAAAGGAGGAGCAAAAAACTTCTCCAGCTAAGGAAAAGACACTAAGGCAAACAAGAGGGAAGGGGGTGTTGAAACAAAGCTGCTGATCAGCTGATCAGCAAGGGATCAGGAGGGAGATAAGGAACTCTAGAGATAAAGGAAGATGTCTGGGAGGGGGGAGGTAAAAGCACATGGATCCTCAGGATTTTTGCATTGGGTCAAACCAAGCTGTTGGACTATGCCAAAATGACAAAACTGACCAGAAGGCTCAGGAACCAAGAAGACCAAAACTTCAACAAAGAATGGGGAAAATTTATAATTTATCTAGGAGACCACTGTAAGCAGATGAAAACCCTAGCAGGATTTTAATAACACTTGTAATGTAGCGAATATTATGGATAATATGGAAAGATATAAAATATGGACTATGAAATAATATGCAGTTGAGAACGTGGACAATAGGATCCATGGAGGGGAAGGTGGGAAGTCCAGAGATTTGGAGAAATCTCTAAATAGGGATATGTAATTTGGATTGTTATAATTCTATACAGTGGTGCCTTGCAAGACGAAATTAATTCGTTCTGTGAGTTTTTTCGTTATGCGAGTTTTTTCGTCTTGCGAAGCACCAATGTGTATTGACGGTTTCCCATAGGAATGCATTGGCGGTTTTAAAAAAAAGGCGCAAGACGTTTCATCTTGCGAAGCAAGCCCATAGGGAAATCCGTCTTGCGAAGCAACTCAGAAAACGAAAAACTCTTTCGTCTTGCGAGTTTTTCGTCTTCTGAGGCATTCGTCTTGCGAGGTACCACTGTATTTGTAAAATCAAATAAAAATTATTATATATGTAAAAAGGAGAACAGGCGTCATGGGTTTTGAAGACACTCAAACTCAGGACGAAAGGGAGAAACATGCTAAGAGGAAGGCACGCTTGGCAAACCCTCACCATGATCACTTCCCACTCAGAAACCTATGCCCCCACTGTGGAAGGATGTGTGGATCCAGAATTGGCCTCCACAGTCACTTATGGACTCATTGTTAAAACCATGTTTATGGAAGAAAATCTTACTTGGCTACTAGTGATTGCAGAAGAAGAAGAAGAAGAAGAAGAAGAAGAAGAAGAAGAAGAAGAAGAAGAAGAAGAAGAAGAAGACATGCAGATCCCACTGCCTGACAAACTCCCTGGTAGGCTGGCTAAGATGGTCTGGGATTTAGTGATGAGAGGCTTTTAGTTCCAAGACACCACAGCGTAGGCTGTATTTCTGCTGCATCTTTCGCTTTGGTTCCTCCCCTTTCCTCACAGCTCCTTCATCCTGTCTGCTCTCCCTGCTTAACTATGCTAACAAAATTAGGTGGCAGATCAAATCATACTCGTGTCATTATGCAAAATGCAACAAGATGAATTTCCATTGTATTTTTAAAAATGCATTCGTTCTGGATAGGAGGCCAGCAGTCAAAAGATATTTCTGTCAATTCACATTTGGAGCATGGGATAAAATAGAAATTCATTCTGAAAGGAAACTTGGGCTATTTGTAATGGATTATAAAATGAAAAATGTGGTGGCTGGGACCACAGCATTTAAGGGAATTCTAGTGTGGTTTCTTTTATATCATGATTCTTGTAGGGATATGGATTCAGTTTATGGAAACGAATGAAAAAATAAATGGGGTCCATTTGGCTTTATTTGTATTTATCTTGCAGCAAATGCGGGATAGACAAAATAGACATGAATGAGACTCTCATTTTGGGATCTCATATACCCTGTTCATGGCAATGACGTTAGTAGGGATAAATTTTAGCCCCATTCCATGCCCAATAAGCACAGGACACCTTTGCCTGGCACTGCTGTAGCCCACAGATTGCCACAAAACACTGGGCAATGTTTTGCCCAGTATCTTCTCTGTTGGATGGGCTCATGGGAAAAAGCTGTCCCATGAGCCCTTGCTAAAGAGGGGAGGGGAAAGCCTATATAAGGCTGCCTCCCCTGGAGCTCACAGCCATTTTCCTTTGAGAGCTTCCCACCCGCCCAGCCTTGGATTAGAGCCTTCACTGAGCAATTTTGGGTCACTGGTTGATAGGCCGGAGAGGATTTCCACCACCCCAACCTGACTGGCACTTGTTTGGAGGTTTTTGCACATTCCCCTCAGTGAAATTGTGGCTTGCCTTTGTTAGGCAGAAGAATGTTGTTTGTATGAGGGTGGAAATGGCATTGGGCAGGATCAACATAGTGTAGGAGGGCCCCATAAGGGGCCTGAAGGGAGGATAGACCATGGCAAACCCAAGCGAGAGTTCAGTATCAGCCTGGTTGGAATATGTACCCTGGTCCCCCAGTGAGACCTTGCTTGCTTTACTTGCACCACGGCAAGGTTCAACACTGGCCGACTCCTGGTGTACAGGTTTGGAGCGATCCAAGCCCAGTGGATCCACTCCATCAACATGGGGCTTGTGGAATGATGAAATGATCCTGGGACCCAATGCCATGCCAACCCTTGCCCTGCCTGCTGCTGTCAATAAATATTTGGCCTGATTTTATCCCATCACCGTTGTACAGTTTGGTTATTTTGCTGCTCTCATGGGTCACATAATGAAGAGGAGTTTGGATTTGATATCCCGCTTTATCACTACCCGAAGGAGTCTCAAAGCGGCTAACATTCTCCTTTCCCTTCCTCCGCCACAACAAACACTCTGTGAGGTGAGTGGGGCTGAGAGACTTCAAAGAAGTGTGACTAGCCCAATGGATGATTCCTTTTGCATTTAAGGGTGAATATGCCTAATTCACACTTTCTGAAATGATAGGTGAACTGAAATGCAGCCAGCCTTTCGAATTTGTTCTTCTCCAAATTTACAGGGCAGTTTCCCAGTCAAGTAATGTGTACTAAAATGCATATACTTGGCTACAGTATGCACAGAAATGCATAAATCAGTAATTTTAAAAATGCATTCTATTAGAAGCACTATGCACCAAAATTCTGACAAATTGTTGAGGGGATTTATTTTTTTAAAAAAATCAGAAACTGATATGGAAATATGGAGAATTGAAGCCTGGAAAAACAAGAAACTGAGACAACTGAGATTGACAGATTTGCCTCTCCTTGTTTGAGAGTGAGCTGTGGATTACCTACATTCAGTGACTTCAGAAGAAGTTGGGCTTAGTAAGAATGGCCAATGGTGGCTGCCATCTTATTTCTTTCCAGAATGCCCCAACGTAGCAATTTCTTTGCAGCTATGTTGGGTTGGGGAGCATTCTAGGGGGGAAAACAAAATGGCCAACACCACAGTAGGCAGTGGCAAAAGAAATGCAAAGTTATTGATACCAACTTGCATTTGTTGCAACAATAAAATTACTCCACATATGTTTGTGTATACAGTCGTACCTTGTGAGTTGAATGTTTTGGCTCCCGAACATTGCATACCCAGAAGTGACTGTTCTGGTTTGTGAACTATTTTGGGAACCCGAACATCTGATGGGGCTTCTGCAGCTTCTGATTGGCTGCAGGAGCTTCCTGCATCCAATCAGAAGCCGTGCTTTGGTTTTCGAACGTTTTTGAAAATGAATGGACCATCAGAACGGATTGCATTCGACTTCTAAGGTATGACTGTACCTCTTTAAAAAATAACCTTAAAGTACAACAAAGTGATAGAAAAGGATCTTTTTACAGATTCCAAGTTCTGATGCTGGTTGAAGTATGGAAATCTATATTGCTTTTATCTCAGCATTAATATTTCCACATCAGATCTTTCAAGTGCTGCCAAATTGATTTGATTAAAAAAAATATGATTCCATTTTTGGACTTGTAAATGAACTCTCTGAAAATAAGCTCAGTATTGAAGTTATAAATACAAAAGCATCTAAAAGAAAATATGTTGCTTATTTTATTTAACCTTACTCCAATTAGCTTTTTCACAGGATCTGCAAACTGAATCCTTCCAGAGACCTATTGTTGCTTCAGCAGTAACCATCACTAAATCTGTCTTTTGAGCGTCTGCCAAAGCAGAGGCATGACTCACTGAATGCCAGTCAAAATAATGCTCAATTTGACAGTATAATCATATATGCTTGGATAATGAGACTAACAAGCTTCTCTTCTCAATGATATGCTAGTCCTAGAAACTCTTTTGTATGGTTATTCAAAAGGAGCCGGCTGTTGTATTTCAGATATGGACATCCTGTGAGACAAGTAGAATCAAATTTTGAAAATCAAGAGAAATTATTTCCCCCCCCAAAAAATTGTTTAATTAAATTTTTCACAATTATAACAAATATAACATAGAGCAAAGAAGAAAAAAGCACACAGAAGAAAACACAGTACAATATTAAACAAGAAAAACAAAAACAAAATGAGATCTTAAATGCATATCCCTTAAAAAAACCCAATTTCTCTTACATTATTAATTGACTTCCTCAGATCCCTCCCTTCTGAATTTGCATGTAACAGCTCTCCAATAACATTCTTAAACTAATCATCAAGAGATATTCTTGATGGATCGGCATCTCTAGCTTCTATAGTCATATTATTACACCTATAGCCATATTGCATGCCTCTATGATTATATATTACTCTGAAGTTGCAGAGAATACACTGGGAAATGTTTCAAATATACAAGAAGATTTATAGCTGGACACAAATATGTTTGCATGCAGGAAGTGGACTCGAATTATTGGGCATGGGGAAGACAAAAAGAATGAAGTGACAGACCTGGATTGCAGCTTTAACTCTGCTTACTCAAGAGTAAGCTCCATTTAATTGAACTAGACTTACTTTTGAGTAGGCATGTAGCATTTATTATTGAAGTAGGAGTGGTAAATATATTCTGCCCAGGAGCAGCAGACTCCATAAATGCACCACTGATTACAAACACACACAAAAAGATGATTGCTATTCCGCACTATTCTGATCAAGGAGCAGGTTTGTGTTCGAATTAATTTGTGATTTCAAGGAATGCTTTTCCAAGGAAAACAATAAACCAACAGCACACTCGAAAGCAAGCTAAAAGGATATTACCGCCTGCCTGACTTTTGCTGTTACTGACTGACATGCCTTTAGAGGGAACCTTGCAGAAAAATAATAGTTTTTAAAGAAATGTAGAATGTCGGACTGTCTCTTGATAAGCACACACAATATACTTGTTCCACAAACATGCCTCTTGAATTATGTCAGGTATATATTACCAGAACAATTATATGAACTGGTATTGAATCTTTCAGGGGCTGCCAAGTTGATTTACGCCAGGCACTGCAAAGCATGATCTGTGATGCCTTTTAGACTTTCCATCAGTGATGTGGAAGATTTCTCTGTAGTGCTTCTATAAGGCTTTAAGTCCAATGATCACATGGTCAGAGCCAATTCTACGTGTCTTTCCCACCCAATTGTGGCCCCAATGCAGATGAGAGATGACTGGGTGCTATGACATGTGGTGGCAGAACTCATGTAGACTTTAGAGAAAGACTCTCCTCCCCAAAGGGAGGGGAGTGGTTGTGGACGGGAGCTCCGACCCCGCCCACGCAGGGGCGGGAGCCCCTGCCTCTTCCTACTCACCTGGCCGGCGCCACACGCCCAGGAGGCGGCTCCCACCTGGAGCCGCCCGTAAGGGGGCGGGCCGAACCTGGAATATATGCTGGCGCCGGCCCCTTCCTCAGCCTCTTTCTTCGCAGCCGCTTCGAGAGTCAGCAGCTAGGAGTCATCACAGCCATCACAGGGAAGAGCCACGAGGTTTGGAGTTGGGGGGTCTGTGTGTGTGGAGGCTTGCCTTTTAACTTTAGGAGGCTTGCGTGCGCTCATTGCTTTACTGCTTTTAAAAATCCAGGTTTGCCTTGCTGTGTCCTCCTTTTTCCATGTAAAAACCTACATTTAACCTTCCATTTCCCCCCTCTCCTTGATTTGTTTGTGCTGTCTAAGTGCGAATTACCTTTCTTAAGCTGCAGCTTGCTCCCTTGCCCAGCACATGCCCCCGGTGAGGTCTGAGTGTGAGTGTGGCTCCATCTTTCTTTCTCCCTTGTCTCCTCGCTTGTCTTCCCTGCCTCTGCTTGGTAGCTGAGCTGTGCGTCTTATTTTAATTTTTGGCCAGGGTGCTTGTACATTTCCCCTCTATTGCCCTTGCCTGTCCAATCACATGGCTGGTCCGGGTGACTGCATGGTGCTGATAATGCCAAGGTTGCAAGTTTGATCCCTGTATGGGACAGCTGAATATTTCTGCATTGCCTGGGTTGGACTAAATGATCCTCAGGGTTCCTTTTCCTGTTCCTCTCTAATTTTAAGTTGTCTGTGTGTGTGCTTGCAGCGTGTGTTGGTGCCTGCCGTTTATTGATTTATTACTCTTCTAGCGTGGGTTTAATTAATTTACCCTGCCATCCCTTCCATTGGTACCACTTAAATCGGGAGCCCCCTGTAAATTTTAAAGGCGGCCGGGGCTTGGGAAAGACTGTGCGCTTAAACCTCACCCCTCTTGGTTTCTCTAAGCCACCCCCCCCCCTTCGCTTGATGTTTGGGGGATAGAAATAAGGCAGGGCTTGGGGTGGACAATTCAGGGTTTCTGATCGGGGAACCATTCCTCAGCACTGCACGTTCATACGTTTAGAACCTTTGAAGGTGTGCCTTTGCCTGGTTCTTGTCATTGGCTTCACTTGCCAGTACAGGCTCCCTAAAGAAAACCACTTTTAAACAACAACAACAACAACAACAACAAAGGTTACGGCTTATGGTACCTTAATGAAAAGTCCAGGTTAATACACTGTTTATATTTCCACTTCATTTTGGCTCACTGTACAGGATAGCTATTTTTCCTTTTCTTCAAAAAGATTTTCCTTGCCCGGCATGTTCATTTCTCAATAATTTGAGAAAATGTTAACAAAATTAGATGGGACAGCCATGATTCGGATCTCCTGCAGGTTTGCTTTATTAATTAGCAGCCACCTGTGTCCTATTAAACTTGGCCCTGGGGTAGACTTTTAATTTGAGTACTAATGGACATTTTATTGAATCCAATGACTGGCTACCTGTCAGCCATCATTGAATTTGGTCTTCATTGGATCTTGTGAACTTCTAATTGTTATTTGGTGAGAATCTAATTAAACTGAGTTTTTCACATATTTCATTTCTTTGGTCATTTCCTGCTCATTTTACCTACAGGCTTTGTTACTGCCCACACAGCCGTAGGTTCTGTGGTTTAAACCACAGCGCCACCCGCGTCCCTCTAAGGGGCATATTGAACCTAAAAAGGTTTCTGTTGGTAGCACTTGAGTAATGCAAATACTGGGATGACCTTTATTTTTTAGCTCATGCGAAAAGTTGTATTATTCATATTGTTGACTTTGAAATAAGCAATTAACAATGATCTGTTGTATTCTAGGTAACTTGTAGGTCTTTTGTAATGAGCCCTAAAGTTGCAGTTCAGTTGAGTTTCTTCTTTATTCTAATGACGTTCTAATAGAGCTTGTTCATTCCCAAACAAATATTCTCAAGACTGTTCTTTTCCTGCATAATTTTTCATATACACTGAGTCATCGCAATCATCCTTGGGATAACGGTTCTATTACTTTCCCACCCACTTCCTCTAATGGAGCCCTACAGCTTTACAGCCTGCTTATAAACTCATCTACTTAGGAGTAAGTTGCATGAGGACCACACCTGGTCCTAAAAGTACAACCTATTGCAGAACTTTTTGAAAACAAAAATGAAAAACAAAGCAGTTGCCACATTTCCCTTCCCTTCCGTGATTGTGATTCTCCCCCCACCCCCCGCCATGCACCTTCCACTCTGGAAAAAAGAGTGAGCTCACCTGCTATTGGGGAATGCAAATTAGTTCCCGCTTAAACTCATCAAAATTGTTATTATATAACATATGATTATTATATAGGCCTTTGGTCTGACCCAGAAGGGCCTTTATAAACCTAAATAAAGGTAAAGGTAAAGGGACCCCTGACCATTAGGTTCAGTCGTGACTGACTCTGGGGTTGCGGCGCTCATCTCACTTTATTGGCTGAGGGAGCCGACATACAGCTTCCGGGTCATGTGGCCAGCATGACTAAGCCGCTTCTGGTGAACCAGAGCAGCACACGGAAATGCCGTTTACCTATTTATCTACTTGCATTTTGACGTGCTTTCAAACTGCTAGGTTGGCAGGAGCAGGGACCGAGCAACGGGAGCTCACCCTGTTGCGGGGATTCGAACTGCTGACCTTCTGATCGGCAAGTCCTAGGCTCTGTGGTTTAACCCACAGCGCCACCCACGTCCCTATAAGCCTGCATAGGATTGTATAAAATCACAGAATCACAGAAGGGAGCTGATGGTCTTCTAGTCCAAACCTCTGCAATGCAGGAATCCTGACCACAGTTGTCGTTGGGTGGGCTTGAACCACCAGCTTTCTGGTTAACAGACCCATTGCCCCACCTGAGGGCTGGTCACGATGACATGCAGACATATAATCTCAGAAGCTGAACCATTCACTTAAATTGCACACTTGGATCAAGACTTTGCACTTTTTTTCCTTCCTGAAATGCTGAACAGTGAGCACTTACCTCACATACAATCAAAGGGTGTTTATTCCTTCATTTTGCAAAGAGTAGCATTCCATTCTCTTTCTGAACGTTTCTCCTATAGCAAAAACAAATGCTTTCGAATTCTCAGTCGCAAGGATTGTTCAGAAATGATTTTTCCTGGAAGAGTTGAGATAATATTGTCAAGTTAATAAGCGAATTCTTGTAATTAGCAGGCTTTGAAATACAACACACATGCGTGTTAGCACAGATTTGCCGCATTAGATTTTCTTATCCTCATCTTTCTGCAGTCACTATCACATTCCTTCTGTCCCTTAGGCTACTCCGGGACTACTGCAGAACTTCTAAAATGGGACATTAACAGCACTTAATTATGTAGCAGAAATAAAACCTCAGAAAAGCTGGAAGCATGATAAATGTTGTGGTGCGTGGTGATACTCACAGACTGCTTTTTTTTTTTTAAGGCACAGATTGTGAGACTTCTGATGAGATACTTTATTTAGTGTGCAGTGTAGTGTTTGAGGCTGCCTATCTTGGAGTTACTGAACACTGACAAAAGTTTGTGATGATCTATGCATATAAAGCCCCGAGGAACTCAAAGGCGTCAATTCACGTACCGACACATACATAAGCCTTTTAGGCCAAAAATACTTTTATACTAAAGAGACTCTGTTGCTGTTCTTTTGTGGCTACTTGCGGAAGACAACGTTCTATTTTCACAGTTAATATTTAACATGTATTTAGCCACAGCAATGTGCTCAACTACGTGTTGAGCACTGTTGCCTCAGGCTGTTCAAATAGCAAAAAGACTTTTAGTGTTAAGTGTCATCAGTATCACCAAGGATGCCATTGCATGAGAGAAAGGGATATCATATGCAGCTAGGACTGCACCGCAATTTCACAGATGAACTTTAATTTGGCTGGAAAAGGATCTGGCGGATCTCTCTTGTGGGACCTTTTGAATATGATCTAGACTTAGCAGTGAGGTGACCAGATTCACTGATGACGACAAATTACCAATGGTGCTAAAAACAAAAAAGGACTTGTAGAGAGTTAAAAAAAAGATCTCTCCAAACTGGGTGAATGAATGAGCATAAAAACGGCAAATATAGTTCAGTGTAGGTAAATTTAAAGTGATGCATATATACCAATGGCATCTGATGTGGTTGAGAACCAGGGATGGGAGCTTAATGAAAACTCATTCATGAGAAAGGCTTCTGGGAGTAAACCCTGAGGAAAAAATCCATACCTACTGCCTTGCAGGACATCTTCAGGAGAAAAAAAGGCTAAGGAGTAAACCCTACAGAAATCCAGAGTGGAGTCCCTAAGACGGAAGGCATCTTGTATGTCTCCTTCCGGCAAGACTGCAGCCAAACTGGTGCCAAATGTTTTGCTCTGCTTTCCTTTGGACCAGAGCCAGTGTGGTGTAGTGGTTAAGAGCGGTAGTCTCGTAATCTGGGGAACCGAGTTCGCGTCTCCGCTCCTCCACATGCAGCTGCTGGGTGACCTTGGGCCAGTCACACTTCTTTGAAGTCTCTCAGCCCCACTCACCTCACAGAGTGTTGTGGGGGAGGAAGGGAAAGGAGATTGTTAGCCGCTTTGAGACTCCTGAAGGGGAGTGAAAGGCGGGATATCAAATCCAAACTCCTCCTCCTCTTCTTCTTCTTCTTCTTCTTCTTCTTCTTCTTCTTCTTCTTCTTCTTCTTTCTTCTTCACATCAGCCAGGCCAAGAGGGGGATCCTGTCCAGGATGTCCATACACACTGCCCAGGCTTGCACCCCAGGGAGGTCATACAGAAAAAACAATGCGGGAGGCAGCAGTTATGAGTTACCAGTCTCTGCAGCCACAGCAGGCGCTGTGATTCTCCAGCGGTTTGACTTCACCTCCAGAAGCACACTCCATTGTCTCTCAAGACAATTTACACCTGGGTGTAGCTGGAGGGGGTGCAAAGTTTACAGAATTTGCATCTCAAGAGGAGCTTTCCCCCCACAGCAACACTGTATCAGATTCCAAGAAATCGCTATTCCAGCCTGTCTCCAGCCAGCCCACCAAGATAGTTTTCCTACTTCCTCCTCTGTGTTTCCAGAACAACTTTAGATTTCAAAAAGGACACATTTTGCTGTGACATCACTCCCACTTTACCTTGGCAGCCTCCCAAGTCTCCTATCCATGTCCATTCCTCGGATTAGCATGGGAAGATAGCTTTCTGCATTGCTATTTGCCCTTAATGACCCAGTATGTGGCTTCCTATTGTTTCTCAATGGCTCTGCACTTATCTGGTTTGCAGAAGCTGACCCAGGAATTTCTTGTCTGGCACAATTCTACAGCCTACATTTTCCCTTCATATCCCAAACATGTAAATCAGGCATAGGCAAACTCTGGCCCTCCAGATGTTTGGGACTACAATTCCCATCATCAGTGGTCAGGGATAATGGGAATTGTAGTCCCAAACATCTGGAGGGCCGGGGTTTGCCTATGCCTGATGTAAATACTACCATTTATTAATTTCTACCATTCACTAATGGACTCTAGTAGTCTAGATCTATGGCAATTTATGAAGGGAAATAATACAAAAAAGAATTATATCAGGGGAAATCAAATTCCAAAAACTGTAAGGCAAAACTGTAAGCATGCAAAGGTGTATATTAGGAGAAATTCACAATAAAATGCGGACGAATTTTGATTAGGACTTTAAAAAAGAAATCACAACGATGTGGAAATGTGGAGAACTGAGCTTGGGAGTGGAAAAATAAGAAGCCAAATGTGACAGATGCACCCATCCCTATCAGCAGCTGCCCCCTCCCCCGCCATAGATGGAATTCTCCCAGCTTTGCAGCCTGTAAACCAGGGAGAGGGGTGTCATTTCATCCTAGTTGCTTCCATTGCTTCCCACCTGCAATTAAATAACACATTTTTCATACACTCCAGTCTTTCATAGCTCCTCAGCAGCACTCAAGTAATCCATTACTTCAAAACACACATCTATCCTGCCTTGCATTTGGCAACACTCCCTCCTTCCCAGGGTGCCTTAGAAAACAAAAATTAGTATAAAAATGTACTTTTGTCACATTGAAGCAAGCTATGGTTTAGTTACTGTCATGAGGCGGACAAGGAGATAAAGGTAAAGGTAAAGGTACCCCTGCCCGTACGGGCCAGTCTTGACAGACTCTTTTTTTCTTCTTTTTTTGAAATAATTTTTATTAACAGGCCAATCACATCACATTGTTCAAATCACATTAATTCCAAATTATACAGCCAAATTTTAAAATTTTGGGGGGTACCCATACATCAAGCTCCGCACGAGTCCAAAATTCCAGATGACTCCAGACATCACTTATTTGCTGCTTTTATTAAACAGTTCCATCCAGTTCGATTCGGATAGATCTTTATTACTTTCTTTCTCTTCTTGTTGTTATCATTTATTCCTTTCTTTGCGATCTCTGATGATTTTCACAAACAGATTGAAGATTTGGCGTCTCTGTGTGGGTTTTGTGCTCTTCCAAGCTCATATTATTCAGGAACGACCTCTGTTAATCTTCGGTCGGTCCATTATTTTTCCTCAGGCTAGCCCGATAAATCAGACATATCAGGGGCTCTGTCAGGTCAAACTTGCATTCCAACCTTCTTTCTCTTTCAAATAGTCCTGAATCTCCTCCCCCTCCTGTCTGTTCTCCTGCCAGCCTGTCTTGGCGAGACGCCATGTTTTTTTAACTGCGTCATAGGAATTTTCCTCCTTCTCGCCTTTCGATCTTCTCGTATTGTAATCATTTCCCCCACACAGTTTTAAAGTTCTGTTTATGTTTTTTTAAAACGCGACGATCTTATTTCTTTCTAGGGTGGAGGATTATTATAGTCATATCATGCAAAGGAAATAGAGAGAGTTTTTTCCTCCACCCCCCCCCCTTCGTTCCAGCCTTACATTCTCATGGTGGTAATTCATCAAGAGATTTACTTATCCATCCGTCACTCCCGATCACAGAGATGCATTAATCAGCAGTCCTTATCGTCGAGCCTCACTTGATATATGTGCTTCAGCCGTCTTCCGATCCGTTATTTCCAATTAGTTCCAATTATAATTCCAGGCTGAAGCAACCAGCACGCGCTGATTGGAATCGGTGTCGGGAAGATCTGATTCCATCGAGGGCTTTTGCCAAGTGTTCCACACCCCCGTCTCTCGGATCAGGGGGTGCATTATGAACACCGCTGGCAGGGCAGCCCCCCCCATACCCTTGGGGGGGGTAGGAAGGCTGCCTACTTCCCATAGCAGCCCCTTAATTCCTCGTATGGGTCAGAGAGATGTTATTGTCGGCCATCTTCCAACGCGCCAGTCTTGACAGACTCTAGGGTTGTGCGCCCATCTCACTCAAGAGGCCGGGGGCCAGCGCTGTCCAAAGACACTTCCGGGTCACGTGGCCAGCGTGACATCGCTGCTCTGGCGAGCCAGAGCCGCACACGGAAACGCCGTTTACCTTCCCGCTAGTAAGCGGTCCCTATTTATCTACTTGCACCCAGGGGTGCTTTCGAACTGCTAGGTTGGCAGGCGCTGGGACCGAACAACGGGAGCGCACCCCACCGCGGGGATTCGAACCGCGACCTTTCGATCGGCAAGCCCTAGGCACTGAGGCTTTAACCCACAGCGCCACCCGTGTCCCTGTCGTTACTGTCATGAGGCGGACAAGGAGATATTTAGAGGCAAATGTCAATGTTCAGAAGAGTGGCAATGATTTCCAAGGGTGGCACTTGGGGGGGAATTGTCATCGCGCCACACCTTGGTGTGTGGAGTGCCTCAGGGTGCGATTCTCTCCCCGATGCTTTTTAACATCTTTATGCGCCCCCTCGCCCAGCTTGTCCGGAGTTTTGGGCTGGGTTGCCATCAGTATGCCGATGACACCCAACTCCATCTGTTGATGGATGGCCATCCTGACTCGGCCCCAGACACACTGACCAGATGTCTGGAAGCTGTGGCTGGATGGTTACATGGGAGCCGGTTGAAGTTAAATCCTTCGAAGACAGAGGTCCTCTGGCTGGGATGGGGTGATATGGGATTGAGGGGGCAACTCCCATCTCTTGCGGGGGTGCAATTAGTGCCAGCATCGTCCGTTAAGAGTTTGGGTGTAATCTTCGATACCTCCCTCTCTATGGAGGCGCAGATTACAGCTATAACAAAGGCGGCATTTTTTCATCTCCGCCAAGCTAAGCAGTTGGCTCCTTATCTCTCTCGCCCTGACCTAGCCACTGTGATCCACGCGACAGTCACCTCCAGAGTGGATTATTGTAACTCGCTCTACATGGGGCTGCCCTTGAGACTGACCCAGAAACTCCAGCGGGTGCAGAATGCCGTGGCGAGACTCCTTATGGGGTCTTCGCTGCGAGATCATATTCATCTGGTACTATACCAGCTGCACTGGCTCCCGGTGGAGTACAGGATCAGGTTTAAGGTGCTGGTTTTAACCTTTAAAGCCCTATACGGCCTAGGACCCTCGTACCTATGGGACCGCCTCTCCTGTCCCACAGAGAAATTTACGGTCTGCAAATAAAAACATCCTGAAGATCCCAGGCCACAGAGAGGTTAGGCTGGCCTCAACTAGAGCCAGGGCTTTCTCGGCCGCGGCTCCAATCTGGTGGAACGCTCTGTCACAAGAGACTAGGGCCCTGCGGGATCTGACATCTTTCTGCAGGGCCTGCAAGACAGAGCTGTTCCACCAGGCCTTTGGTCAGGGCGCAACCTGACCCCCTCCTCTGGCAATCTACACAGAATTTTGTTTAATGGTTGCCATCAATTTGATTTTAATTAATTTTATAATGAATGTTTTTAGAATGTTGGATTATTTTGATTGTTGTTAGCCGCCCTGAGCTCAGCTTCAGCTGGGGAGGGCGGGATATAAATAAATTTATTATTATTATTATTATTATTATTATTATTATTATTATTATTATTATTTATTATATTCTCTTCCACTGCCAGAAAACTGGTTTAAAATACCAAGGAGCACAGACAAAAGAAGAATATAGCCTTGAGAGTGGGGAAAATTTACATCAAGCTGTTGTTTGTCATGGCCAAACATATGTTGTTTTATTCCCCAGATAAAACAGTCGGACAAAAATTACTCTCGTTTACACATCTTTCAGCTTCTACCTTATTGTTTCACTGGAAGGTGTGAAATGGAATCATGTCAATGTAATTTTCCTATGACATGATGGCAATCCTGCAAAAAAAGTAGGTTAGTTTCATATTTGTGCATCTCATCCTCAATTATTAAGGTAGGCAATTATAAAACAATTTTCAGATTATCTGTTTCAAACTAAGGGTTGATGACTGGATATTATTACACGGGATTGTAGTTACGTATAACCAATACCCTAAGCATGTTTTCCTGAGCAAGTTTATTTAGAAGTAGGTCACAGTGGGTTTGGTGGAACTTTCAAAGTTTGCTGCTACAGAGGTTTTGGTCAGAAACATCAAATCAAATCAAAGTAGATTATGCTTGCGCATTGAATTTTGAGGTGTTAAAGTCCATGTTAAACAACTTTATCAGCTCATTCGCACATTTGGGAGTCATTTGATTACCTCTCCTGCCTCCATTCCAGGCTCTGGAAGTGTCACTTCGGAAAAATATATATTACTTAGCTATGTTAGTATTTGGCTCCAACCTGTTTCATTTGGATGTTTTCGCATGGAGATTACAGTTCCCGTGCACAAATGAAGAGTAAACAAAACTACCAAATACAGTGTTTACAATCTCAAAAACGAAAGTGTGAATTGGCCTTGCTTACAACTCCAACTTGTGCAACCAACTGTCATTGCAAATAAGGAACATCACAAATTTGAAATTACTTTTAAGCTAATGTTGTACCGAATTTGTGTGTTGGTTGACTCTTGATGCAAAACCTTGATGCATGAAACAGTCTATAAAAATATCTTGCCTTCCACATTTTTGCAAAATTTTGTCACCAGCATAGTTGCCTTGTCCTCTTCCTGTTTCATCTGTGACAGCAGATTTTAAAGTGAAATCTTCTTTATTTTTACATAAATCAGTGCAGATTCCCCCCCACCCGACAAATCAGCAAAGTGTGTTCTCCATCACGGAGAGCACGTGTTGCGGTTGGGGATTCCAAGAAACCTTGCTGTTACTGGGCAGATGGTTTGGCCAACTCGTAAGCGGGACGGGCTGTTACTGGGGAAATTTAGATGTTGCCATTTAGTGACTGACAGCCCTATTTGTTAAATACAAGGCACGCAGCAACGGACGTCCTCTTTCGCTGCCTGCTTCGGATCACCCGCCCTTCCTTCCCTAATGTTAGGCTGTTTGCTTGACCTTGCTATTGCCTGTCATGGGGTCGTCTGCTTTGGGGCAGGGGCCCGGTAGGAATTTTGCCATTTGGCTGATTAGTGTGTGCCACTTGGTTTTCGCCTACCGCGTAGCAAATCGTCACAACTTGTAAGGTTTGTGGTTAGGCATTGGTCTGGAATTGGTTGCTAGAGGGGTATGGATTCGGCTGTGCCTGCCCCCCCAAATGCTGCTGCTGAAGGGTTTTACCATTAAAGGAACCCAGGGGCTCCCCCATGCTTTTGTCCGAAACCCCCCTGGCAAGGGGCTAGGGCCACGCAAGCCCCTGGGAGCATGCTGGGGAGAGGTGAGGCATGGTTCCCAGTCCCGTCTCTCTCCCCAGGTGACTTACCCTTCCTGACTTTGCGGGGGGTGCGAATGTCAGAGCTGTCCCCGTGCAGGGTCAGTTAGTGCTACCAATGCCTAAGCAACCACTCACATTGCTGTATTTGAATAAAGTTGTGGCCAAAATTATGCCCAAAAATTTAAACAAAAATTGTTAATTGTGTTTTCCTTTGGGGTGTGTTGGGGACCTCGACACGCAACTACACTAGCCTCAGGCACTCTGTAAGCAGTCCTTATGGCGTTCCATGTTTCAATGAATGCTCAAGGGAAGACATTACAAGGCAAGTTCTCCCATGGGGCTTTGTCTGATCAGGAAGTTGCAGAGTGCTAGAAGGACGTTTCAGGGGGAAAAAATACCCACACTACTCAAAGCCACTTCAGAACCAATGGTGTGTGGTCAGTGGACTAAGGGGACTAGGCTAGTCTCCTAAATGGCTCCCAGTACGTTTCCAAGCACAATTCAAAGTGTTGGTGCTGACCGTTAAAGCCCTAAATGGCCTTGGTTCCAGTATACCTGAAGGAGCGTCTCCACCTCCATTCTTCTGCCCAGACACTGAGGTCCAGTGCCGAGGGTCTTCTGGCGGTTCCCTCACTGTGAGAAGTGAGGTTACAGGGAACCAGGCAGAGGGCCTTCTCGGTAGTGGCACCCACCCTGTGGAACGCCCTCCCACCAGATGTCAAAGAGAAAAATAACTACCAAACTTTTAGAAGACATCTAAAGGCAGCCCTCTTTAGGGAAGCTTTTAATGTTTAATAGGTTATTGTATTTTAGTGTTTAGTTGGAAGCGGCCCAGAGTGGCTGGGGGGACCCAGCCAGATGGGCAGGGTATAAACAATAAACAATAAATAAATAATAAATAAATTATTATTATTATTATTATTATTATTATTATTATTATTATTAATGTTCCCCTGGTGTCTCCTTCCCAAAGCATAGGAAGCTTCTGCCCAGCTTAGGGAAGGATGCGCAATGTTCATGTGTGTGTCGTCCTGTCGTGACATAGCCTCCCCTCAACATTTCCCTCGCCTCTGGCCCTAACTGTTCCCCTATGAAAATTTCCACCACACGCCACTGCTCAGAATGAGGTAAACTCAACCCCACATCTGCTGAAATTGTGAAGAAATTCTAAAGCACCCTGGGAAAGGCAGAATAATAGAAATTAGTCAACAGGGGTTTGGCACATCACTACGTCTGCATGCAGAGCAGTGGCTGGGCGGGCTACATGCCTTTCCCCTACGTTCATGTACCAGTGTCTAGACCTCACGCTAGTTCCAGCACCTGCACAGCTGATTTAGTTGGCAGCTCTGGCTCACTGCCAGGTACATTACAGTAATTTGGAAAGGGTGTAAATAATAGGTGTTAAAAAAACCAATTAACATAAATAGGGCCTGAGAATGAGACCAACCATCTCTCTAGCTGAGTTCTGTTTAGTCTGGCTCATAAGAGAGCCTCCTGGAACCTGGAACCTTCTGCATACAAAGACTATCCCCCGAGCTGTATCTCATCCAGCGTTCTGAGATGGTCCCCCTTCTCAGATCTGTGTGGATTTGTGGCTATGAGCAAGGCAGAGAGAACATTAATAAAAATGCATGCCACACTGCTGTAATATTTGCAAATTGATAATGAATGTACGAAGAGCGGGGTTTTTTTATCAGCAAGGATCTTAATTTGTTTATTTAGGCAATCGGGCAGACAGCGGAGAGCCTTGCGCAAGCTTACTTTATTCCAAATGCAATTAAAAATGAATGATCTAATTGATCTACAGGCAGGCATTTCCCTGGCTTTCTCCGAGAGCCCGCAGATAAATGTTGGAAGGTTCATTTTGAAAACAGCTAAAGTTCTACCCAGAATTATATGTGTGGCGATCGTTTCCTCAGGCTGACCCAATCATCCTGTATTTATGTCCCTTCTATTTCTGACTCGGATTCTATCCCGCTGAGAGATGTACAGTAGCTGCAAGCCAGAAGAATAAGTCGGAAGACTGCATTGCTGTATTTGTCTTTCATTATTTACCAGTAAGAAATGTTCCATGGGAAAGCTTTCGCCATAAATATCTCAAGAGCGAGACAGAAGGATTCTTCAGTCAGAGGCCGTAGCTGCAGGAACCAGGCGCCACAGACATAAGACAGACACATTCTGAAATGTGGCACAAGTGGTTTTGGCTAAGGTTATTGTGAAAGGGCTTCTTCCACCCAGCCACCCAATTTGCAAGACTTTCTTTTTGTTTCCGGATGTGGAGAAAAAATAAATAGTTTTGGTTGTGGGGGGGAAAGAAGGCTGAGCATCTCATTCACTCTTCATGATGTAGTTATATGAATCACAGCGTTTTTCTGTTTCCACTGTTAATGTGTGTGGGGAGATGGAGTTGAAGGGAGTGATGTAGGTATGGGGTGAAGAAGCTTTTCCAGTCCAAGGGTCACATTCACTCCTGGACAATCTTTCGAGGGCCACATTGTTATGCATTGGGTGGTCTGTGTTCGCCTGAGTCTGGACAAGGATTCTGAGCCCTTATGTTCTGATTCGATACATATTATGCAATTTTCAGGGTTTGAGCTACTGGCATTGGCTATGATTCGCAGCTTGGCGGGAGGCGGGGGTTAGACAGCCAATCACGTTGAGAGTGGGAGTGGCCCAGGCCTTCAGAAATACATATAAGCATTTGCTTTGCCCCTGTTGTTCTGTTCTATTCTGTTCGCTCAATGAAGTCTTTTGCTGTAATCGCTACATATCGCCTAGTGGAAACCCATGTATACTTCAACATGCCTATGGAGTTCAGGGCCACAGGCAGCACTTGGCGAATAAAGTAATCTAACATTTTACAATAGGCTATGACTATTCTTATACTTATTTGTATCCTGCCTTTCCCCCAGATCAGGACTTGTGGGGGCTTACATAAATTAAAACACAGGTAAAATTCATAAAACTAAGCACATATAAAAGATAACTGTTACCAAGTAATCAAACTCTTAACAGAATTAAATATATAAAGAAATCTATTAAATTACTAAAGACAGCCCAGCACTGTTAAAAGCCCTTTCCTTTAACAAACAATCAGTTCCCCCAAAAACTGTCAAAAGAAATATTTTTCACAGGCAGAAGGACAACAAAAGAGGAAGCCAGTCTTGTTTCTCCAGGCAAGGAGTTCCAAAGTTTGGAGCCTGTGGAAAGTTATTGAGGCTGGATAGAGCAGTGTTTTTCAACCTTTTTTGGGCAAAGGCACACTTGTTTCATGAAAAAAATCACGAGGCTCACCACCATTAGAAAATGTTAAAAAAATTAACTCTGTGCCTATATTGACTATATATAAAGTAATTCTCTTGAATAGGAATCAAATAAACACAAAGAAAGTATTTTATAATTACTTTATTATGAAATAGTAAGTAAACACAAATATGAAAAATTATAAAATACTTTATTCAGTGCGCAACCTGGGCCTGTTTGGTTGAACACAAAGCTGATATTCTGGCTGGAATCGAAGAAAGACACACACGTAGCTCTTCGTCAACAGCTCTCAGTCTCTCTCTGTATTTAGTTTTTATAGCAATCATGCTGGAAAAGCTCATCTCACACAGATATGTAGTGGAAAATGGGAGCAATGTCAAAATAGCTTTGTTTGCCAGAAGGGGGAACTCCTTGGCAGTATCCGACCAAAAACTGTCCAAAGGTAGATCAGCAAATCTTAGCTTGAAACCACGATTTTGTCTCAGTTCAGTTAGTTCCTCCTGCTCCTGTAAAGTCATGTCCTTTCCACCAACTGATGCTGAGCTATAAGGGTCCCTAACCCAGTCAAGGCATTCAGTGGAGGCTGAAGAGAAATAAAATGACAACTTTTCCGGTCCTCCTGGTGACTTGAGTCACGACGTCTTCTTCTCTCCGCTGCTGCGCACACTGTGCTCGGGCGGGAAGGAAGTCGGAAGATGATGTCCTACTGTGATAGGTCCAGGCTGGAGTCTGGACCAATCACAGCCCGGACATCAGAAAAGTGGAGGGTGTCCTCCTGAGGAGCGCCAATTGGCGCCCCTGCTGGCCGAGGGTGGGGTAAAAAACCCCACCCACCCCATACCCAGGACACAGTCCGGCGCCCGCCTAGTGGGCAAAAATTTGATTATTTTTTTTTAATCTTTCGAATTTTTCAATTTTTCCCACGGCACACCAGGCAACATCTCGCAGCACACTAGTGTGCCGCAGAACAGTGGTTGAAAAACACTGGGATAGAGAACTAGAGGACCTCATGCATCCCTAGTGACTGAGATTCCTCACCCCCGATAGGTGAAAGAACAAGTGCTCCATATAGCTGATAGTTTGCAGCAAGCATTTCTCTGTCCCCCAGACAGTTTTCAGATGCTGTTGGACTACAGCTCCCATCGTTCCCTGCTAGCGGGGCTGATGTGAGTTGGATCCAGTGGAAGGTGGCAGTTTAGCCACATCTTATGAACAGTACCTTTCTGGGAGCAGAGAAATGGCAGTGGGCAGCCAATAGGCATTCATGCCAGCAGCATATTTCATAATAATAATAATAATACATAAGGTAAAGGTAAAGGGACCCCTGATCATTAGGTCCAGTTGTGGCCGACTCTGGGGTTGTGGCGCTCATCTTACTCTATAGGCCGAGGGAGCCAGCGTACAGCTTCTGGGTAATGTGGCCAACATGACTAAGCCGCTTCTGGCGAACCAGAGCAGCGCACAGAAACTCCGTTTACCTTCCTGCTGGAGCGGTACCTATTTATCTACTTGCACTTGACGTGCTTTCGAACTGCTAGGTGGGCAGGAGCAGGGACCAAACAACAGGAGCTCACCCCATCACAGGGATTCAAACCGCCGACCTTCTGATCAGCAAGTCCTAGGCTCTGTGGTTTAACCCACAGCGCCACCCGCGTCCCTAATAATAATACATACATACATACATACATACATACATAATACCAATGTTATTCCAAAAAAACTGCATGCATGCATGTATGTATCTTAAGATCTCAGGGCGGATCACAGAATAAAATGCAGTATAAAAACATGTAGGCAGGGGCCCTGAGTTCCCTGAGTTGATCTGATTTGTTTTGTGTTACAGGACTGGGAGTTAAGTGACATTCAGATTGAATGCTGGATTCCACAACTTCCCCAGGCTACGGTTTACACATTTTTTAATTTTTTTTGAGAGCACTAAACTGAAAGTTGGCAGGACCTTAGGAATGCTTTGGATGTGGATGCTGGAAGCTCTAGGAAGGAACTGGCAGCATTTCTGTCTGCTGTTGAGACAGAAAAAGTTGATATTGGCATGCCTATTGCAAAATATTTACATATTTGATATTAAAACGAAGCGATAATGTGTTAAAGCTGTGGGCTCCCTTTCCAGCCCCACGAGTGCTGTTTCTTTCTCACAAACGTACAAGGGGTTGCAAACAGGAGAAACACTAACAAATTAGCATGGCTTAGGCCCTATCTGCATCATGCCACCGTAAATAGCCCAGCAGAGCTTAGAACCCCAAGTTATAGTGCCTGCTTGTCTTGTGTTCATTTTATAGAAAATCCTGCTAAATTATTTTATGATTTTACCTGCTTTGTTTTCACTGTGAGAATAGCAGAGGCAGAATATGCTAATGAACATATGTTGTTGACAGTCTGAGAATGGTAGTTGTGATGGAATTAGACAGACAGTAATAGACTGTAGGAAACTGAGAATTGCCTTGTTTGCTGAACTATCTAGGTTAGAAGGGGAGGAAATGCCTATCTGCATTTTCTAATAAGAGAGGAGAGAGAAATCTCACAAGGCACTCCTGTGACACTTGTCCTAGCTGCACGATGTTGTGAAACAGGCTCTTTACTTCTTTATTTGGGCTGGTTTTCAAGGGATTGGAGTGAAGATGTAGGTATTGCCCGCTGACAGTATCAATGACATGCTTATTTTGTTCAGGAGAGCTATTCTAGTGACTTGCCTCCGTCTGTGTGAGAATTAGGCTGGGACTTACTTTCTGTCGGCTCTCCCACAACATGGAGACACCTCTGGATATTATGTATCACTTAAGTTTCACTGGAGAATATATTGGAACAAGGCAGCAAACTTGTAGAACAGGAATTCAGATTTGGAAGGATATATTGAAACACTGGGAATCAAATATCTGGCTGGATATTTCAATATGCAGCTAGATATTATTAAGAACAAATGAAGAGTCCTGCTGGATTATGCCCATGGCTCATCTGGTACAGCATTCTGTTCTCACAGTGGTCAACCAGATGCCTTTGGGAAGACCACATACAGAATCTTAGCACAGCAACACTCTCCCCTTCTGTGGTTTCAAGCAACTGGGATTCCAAAGCATGCTGTCTCCAGCAGTGGAGGTAGAACTTATGTTAGTAGCCACTGATAGGCTTATCCTCCAGGGGGATGTGGCTGGCACTGTGGTCTAAACTACTGAACCCCTTGGTCTTGCTGATCAGAAGGTTGGTGGTTCGAATCCCCGTGATGGGCTGAGCTCCCATTGCTCTGTCCCAGCTCCTGCCAACCTAGCAGTTCGAAAGCATGTCAGTGCAAGTATATAAATAGGTACTGCTGCAGTGGGAAGGTAAACGGTGTTTCCATGCACTCTGGTTTCTGACACAGTGTCCCATTCTGCCAGAAGCGGTTTAGTCATGCTGGCCACATGACCCGGAAAGCTCTCTGTCGACAAATGCTGGCTCCCTCGGCCTGAAAGCAAGATGAGCCCCGCAACCCCATAGTCGCCTTTGACTGGACTTAACCATTCAGAGGTCCTTTACCTTATTTATTTTTACCTGTTGCTTTCAGTCTGTAAATGATATGTAATTGATTACATTTCCCAGTGGTTGTATTGCATTTCCTTTGCATTGATGGAATAGCACAATGACAGTATATATTACATAATTAATCAATTACACAAGTTACATAATTTCACTACAGCCAACATAGATGTGAATAATGTAATTTTTGGTGGAAGATGAACTGTAGCAGTTGGGAAACAGTGCTGCATGTGATGACTACCAGGCAGAATGGAAACAATGTCTTTTCACATCCCTACTTATAGTATTCCTACCAGAATCTGTATCCCAGGACAACCCCCTATTTTACTTGTGTGTAGACTTAGTTACTGCGATGCAGATAAATCTCTCTCTCCTTAGAAATGAAACAAGCCATTTCCCCTTTAAGGATCTATGTCCTTCTCTGCATGTGTGCCAGCCATCTACACAGTTTTCCTCTTCATGCCAGCTTCAAATGTGAGAGGCTATCAACACCTTAGCCAGTTCAGCTTATTCTTTCACACATTTTCTCTTTCTCTCTGTATCTCTCTGATGTCTCAGCTCACTGAGTGGCCAAGTGCTTCAGGCTACAAGTCGGTACTGCTTAACCTCAAAAGTGCAAAACCAAATGTGGGAAGGGGGTGGGGGTGGGGAATAGCATGAAATCATGCAGTAGTAAATGCATGGCCAATTTGTAATCAGCTGCAACCTTGGTTCTTGTAATGCATATAAAGGGTAGGTTTATTCATAATTTAAATGTGAATTTATGGATCATTTTGCTTTCGGTGCTCTTAGCACTCTTCTGTCCTGTTGTTGTGAATCTGATGTTCTTGTCAGTGCTTTCTGGTAATGTGGAAAAATAAACAGGCAAAAGAAGTAGTACACCAGGGCCCACTTATCCTTGTTAGGAAAAACAGAAGCAGCCAAATCAAAGAAGCAAAGGAAATCTAAGAAAACAAAGGATAGGCATTAAACAAAATGCTGTGATCATGTACGTGTTAATTTCATTTTGGAGAATGGTAATTTCTGCCTGCAAAAAAAAAGTGGGAGTATAATCATATTTTAGAATATTCACTTGCAAGCCTACCAGGTGTAAGAGTTAATGTGATGCTCTGCTATGGTTCCCAGCTTCTCTGTGTTTCTGCCATTGGCCACAGCAGATGCGTGTCTGAGGTCCAGCCTTCCTGGTGTGCAGGAATTGTAGCCTGATCCAGGAAGCACAATTAGAACCTCTTTCGGTGCTTTCAGGTGGATTCTCAGTCCTGATCACCACCTGGCTCCTGGGAGTTATCCTGGCCCATCATCAGAAAGAATGTGTTAATTTCTCTTTGGTTTGGTAATCCAACTAGCAAGGCTGGTGATCGAATTCCACTAAGAATCTAGGAAGATGATTTAGGCCGAACCAGATCACTAGTCCATCTAGCTCAGGATTGTCTATACCAGGGTTTCCCAAACATGGGTCTCCAGCTGTTGTTAGACTACAACTTGCATCATCCCTAGCTAGAAGGACCAGGGGTCAGGGATGATGGCAATTGTAGACCAAATGCAGCTAGAGACCTAAGCGGCTCTCAGACAGTCCTTCCCAAACTAACCTAGAGATGGTAGCGTTGGAAGCAAGCACCTTGTGAGGGCAATGCATGTGCTTGAAATATAGTACAGTGGTACCTCGGGTTAAGAACTTAATTCGTTCTGGAGGTCCATTCTTAACCTGAAACTGTTCTTAACCCGAAGTGCCACTTTAGCTAATGGGGCCTCCTGCTGCCACTGCGCCGCCACCACGCAATTTCTGTTCTCATCCTGAAACAAAGTTCTTAACCCAAGGTACTATTTCTAGGTTAGCGGAGTCTATAACCTGAAGTGTCTGTAACCCGAGGTACCACTGTATTTTCACATGTCTGGTAGCACAAATGCCATAATTACATTGTTTTTCCTGGTTTCCTTGTTGGGGTTCACATGCTGATTTGAAATAATCAGCCACATTTTTGGCCACAGACCTGTTGATTCTGGAGAATTTTTCTCTGTTTGTTGTTGTTATGAAAAGTACTCAGGGAATTTTTTTAAAATCTACAGATTAAACTCATTAATTCCTCAGAAACAGACATGAAATAAAGTGGTTAAAGCTATTTGAAAATCTAGCTTGAAAAAGCCTTAAAAATCTATCTTTGCCTAATATCTTTTTTTTTCAGATTTTCAAAGTGGATATATTGCTTTCTCCACCTGTGTGTTTAGTTCAAATCCAAACTGAATCAATTTAAATCAAAAGAATGGAGCTGTAGCAGGTGGCTCTTAGCGAACTAGATAAAGTCAGCACCAGTGAAAGAATCTGTGGGGGCTTTGCTGCTTTTCTTTCTCTTAGATAATCTAATCAGGTTTTTCCTTGGATAATCTAATCACACTGTGCCCAATCCTGTGCAAGAGTTACTTGGAAGTAAGAACTACTACCGTCAGTAGGCCTTCCTCCGCAGAGCAGGTACATAGGGCTGCAGTTTCAGAAACATCATGTTATGCACTTGTATTTTTCTCAAATACCAAACAGGTGCTATTTATTCACTTGCAACAGCCAGCTGTGAGGTAGCCCGACCTACAATCCCAGGATTCATTACTTGGCAAGACAATAAAGAAGGAGTATTATTACTGAAGGCTCCTGCAGATTTTACTGTTTGTTGAAAACCCAGGATTTGTCCCTGCTGTTTCATTAGTCTCCCTGATGTATAATGCCACCGCAGTGCTTTTATTCCAGATAAGAAGAAGCCTACTGATAGAATTATCAGTGATTATTGAGAGTGATGTCAATTCTTCAAGGGGGAGGTATCAGGAGACCAGACGGGATCCCATAATTTGCATGATTTGGAATGGCGATTGATGGGGACCAATGGAAAACCTGGGATGGGTATATTTTGGAAACTTTGTGCCAACAGATAATATCAATCTGATAATGGGGACTCAGTGTCCCACCCTTAATGCAGGGAAATAAGTTCCATTGATTGCACCATAACCCATATTTCAGTTAATGTGATACCAATTACATTTAGCGGTAAAATTCCATGATTACATTTGGCAAGATGGTTGCTTCCTTTCTAAAGCAAAGTCTTCATGGATTCGTTCCCATCCATCCATATAAATGATTCAGTAGGGAGGAATGGAAAGAGGCTATTTTACTGCTGTACAACAATAAAACAGTATGAATGTATAATTGGCAAAAAGTCACTGCAAACACACTTGCTGTTTTATTCTAAAGAGTACTTTTTTAAAAAAAGCTACTATTGTTTTTATTTGCTTTCTTTAGATCTGAAGAGAGATCTCAGCTGCCCAGAAAAACTGGAAGCAGATTAAAACATAGAATAATGTCAGGCTGATGACATCTAACATTTTTATGATGTGAACCGCCCTGAAATCTACAGATGAACGGTGGTATAAAAATTTAATAATAAGAAAAAAATCATCAGTTAAAAATTTGTACTCAGGCTATACCAAGTTGACAAGTATTGTTTCTCAGCTGTTTGACTCACCTCAAAATCAGCTCTTTTCCTTTGGCTGCATGCATGAGCAATGTAATGGATGAATGGTAAGGGAAGGAAACTTCAATGGGAGCAGTGTGGCTCTACATTCCCCCTTCCGGCCACCAGGCCCACAGACCAATGCTGAGCTATTCCAAAAGACCCAGACATTGCAACACAGAGCAGGTTTTCCAGATGATAGTCTCGGCGCTAATCCTTTACTTCATAAGAAAAGCCCTGCTGGACCCAAAGACCCATTTAGTCTCCACCTTCCTGTTCTCACAGTGGCTAACAAGATGCCTATGGGAAGCCCTCAAGAAAGATGTGAGGGCAACAGCACTCTTCCCACTTGTGAGTCCCAGCACACTGCTATTTGGAGACATACCTCCTCTGACAGTTCAGGTAGAAACATAGCCATCACGGCTAGAAGCAAATGATAGCCTTACGCTCCATGCATTTGTCTAATATTTTAAGGTCACCCAAGTTGGTGGCCATCTTCTGGGTGATACTACCTCCTGGCTCTTACTACCTTTTGGTGTCTAAGGTAGGAGACGGCACCGTTCCTTATCAAAAGTAATGGGGTCGATGAGGAAATAGTTGCAGGCAACCCATTTTCAATCCCCTGATGCAATGTGGCCTGAAAAGCTGAACCTGCTGAGAGATTATCATTTGTTGGCAACTTCAGTCTTACTTCCCAATGGTCTATACCAGTGTTTCCCAAACATAGGTCTCCAGCTGTTTTTTGGACTACAACTCCCATCATCCCTAACTAGCAAGACCAGTGGTCAGGGATGATGGGAACTGTAGTCCAAAAATGCTGGAGACCCAAGTTTGGGAAACACTGGTCTATACTTGGGGGGGGGGGATATTTTTCTTTTTGATTTACAAGCAAAAGCATGGGCAGATGGGACCAGATAAACATTGCCTTAGATGGCAAAGTTTGTGCTGGGGTATTACTTATTGAGGGGACGCGGGTGGCGCTGTGGGTAAAAGCCTCAGCACCTAGGGCTTGCCGATCGAAAGGTCGGCGGTTCGAATCCCCATGGCGGGGTGCGCTCCCGTTGCTCGGTCCCAGCGCCTGCCAACCTAGCAGTTCGAAAGCACCCCCGGGTGCAAGTAGATAAATAGGGACCGCTTACTAGCGGGAAGGTAAACGGCGTTCCGTGTGCGGCTCTGGCTTGCCAGAGCAGCGATGTCACGCTGGCCACGTGACCCGGAAGTGTCTCCGGACAGCGCTGGCCCCCGGCCTCTTAAGTGAGATGGGCGCACAACCCTAGAGTCTGGCAAGACTGGCCCGTACGGGCAGGGGTACCTTTACCTTTACCTTTATTACTTATTGAGGAAGGGGACAGGGGGAGTGCACCGCCCCTGTCACCATCGGGGAGAGGGGTACCATTGTGGCCGCCCCCCAGACACACACCACGGCCTCCCCACCACACCGGGCGCCACGCCCCTGTGGGTGGCATGCCACATTCCCAGGACATGCGCCAGCCACGCCCCTGCCTGCTCTCCACCCCCAGTGCCAGAGCATACAGCTTCACCACTGCTTATTGACACTTATTTTGGGATACACATAAGACAGATGAATAAACACTCGCCATTTTCTCCCTGCCAAATTAGACGTTGTTTGGAAAAACTATTGACCGTTACTCTGGAACTACTTATCTGCACTCTTCCCTGCTGTAACACATTTCATTCATTTGGAGGTTCTTTCCTCCATTGCCCTTGATTGTTCAAGGGGCAATATGGTAGTTTCTTGTTTGTATCATTGTATTCCAACTCTCGTTTTTCTTGATACACAATAAAGCTTGAAAAAAGTGTGCTGGAGAAGTTTTTTTTGTATGGCAATGTTTAAAATTATCATGGCTGGAAGAATGTTTTTAAATGATAATTGACCGGGGGTGGGGTGGTGGGGATTGAGCAGACAAATTATTTAGCTATTAAACAACTCAAAAGCATTTCAAGAAATGATGCTTTTGTACCTGACTATCAGGAAATGCTTTCTGCGGGTTCATTTTTCAGCTTGGGAGTAACAAACAAATAGCACAGGGTACCTGATGGTGAGGCATTTTCTCCATTCTTCTCCCCCCCCCCTCCACCGCCCAATCTTATCACAGCTCAAATTCTGCTGTCTAGAATTAAGTTAAGATGTTTTGCTAATGCATTGGGCTTACTCAGAATCATTGTAGATGGATTGAAATGGAGCCATAATGGGTTTTGAAGTTAATGCTTGCTGTGGGAAAATTGTTTTATCTCAGCTGGCTGACCTAGGTTAAAGATACAACCAGCACTTCAGCATTTTACATCCACAGCTGCTTCCCAAGTACAAAAGATTAAACTGACTGAGGTGCCTTTCAGAAGATTCTTTCAGGCTGTCATTTTGTAAAGTCAGCTCTAAAGTTTGGATCACTTTTGTTGCCATAACAAGCAAAAGCATTTTCAGCTAAGAAGACCTTTTAGCCCACTGTGAATTTAGCAGAAGGCCGTTTGAGGCCTGCTGATAAGTTAAATAAGGATGCCTCTGTTGTGAAAACAGAATTGCAGCTATCTTGTGGCAATGGATGCGCGCACACAGCATCAAGATAAAGCTAACTCTTTATTCTTTGATAGTCTACGACCATAAAGGATGATAAGAGACAAATGTTAGGATGGTTGTTGTTTTTATATAAAAAACCCCCTTCTATTGCTGGATTTGTGAAGATGGTTTACATTCCACTTTTTTTTAAAAGGAAAATCAATTTTCCTTCTACCTTACAGGAAGCACAGTGACACAAAGATTGTGGCTTGTAGGTTGTGTGACTGTCATTCCCTCCCCTTCAGTGTGCAAGTTGTCATTTACCAGCTAAAACATATGGACTATGGTTGGCAACTTTGTACACAAACCCAATTCCCTAGCTTTCATCTGCTGTATGGGAATTATAATTCTGGAGAAATTGCCCCAACATCATGGGCTGAGATGCGAGGTTTAAGCTCAGTGCTGTGACAGAAAATTCACCCCGCTGCATCACTTTGGTTGAGAGAAGTTTAAACTTCTCCATGAAGCCAGGTGCTGCAAATGAGGTTTAACTCTTTCTCCTCAACCCAGTATCAATTAGGAGACATGTTTGTGTGAATGTGTGTGAGAGAAAGCTTTGTCCCTTCATCTGCAAGAGAATGTCTGTAGTGTGCTTACATGTGTACTGAATTGTGTGCACTGTGTGAGAGAGGTGTATCTCTGTGTGTGCTCACATAAGTGGATGCAACCACTTAGGCTGTGCATTCAAATGCTGGCATGCTTCTCAATAAAGTTAGTCAACTTGAATGTGGGCCGAAAAGGTTACCCACCCCACCCCCCATTGTGCAGAGTTGCGGTCAGTGTTGCTGAACTAATCTACTTTGTACATGTGAAATAAATAATAAATAGTATTATAATATGGTTCCATGAAGCAGAAGCATGATTCATGGTAGTTCTCCCATCCGAGGTTACCTTATTTAGGTTTCTCCGTACATCAGACAGAGGTTTTCAGCTTTTTTGAGTCCACAACTCCCTTGACCAACTACATTCTTTCTGTGGCTCCCCTGTGAGGCTCAGGAACCCAGTTACCCCTTGCCTGCAGATCTGGCAGCCTCTCACCCTTTTTCGAACACCCTCCCTTGTGGAGTGTTCCCTCAGCCTCCTCTCCTCATCCCTCTGCTTGGGAGTCCTCCGGGCAGCCACAGCTGGTCTCTGAGCTGCCCCAAAGAAAGGTGCCACCTCACACTGCCCCACAGAAGCCTGGGAAGCACCCAGTTGCCAGCCCCAGAGGCACCATTCCCCTGGGGAGCTTGTAGCCAGAGCTGCTGCAACAAATAGCTGTGCAAGCCTTTAGGAGGCCGAGATGCGAGAGGGCATCAGAGGAGGGAGGGAAGGAAAGAAGGACAGAGGCCACGGTTGCCAGTGGGCCTCCATGACCATCATCCAAGGCACCCCAGGGTGCCACAGCACACTGGTTGAAAACCAATGCCGCACATTATCAAAGCTACAATTTTGTACAGTGGTACCTCAGGTTACATACAGTTCAGGTTACAAATGCTTCAGGTTGCATACGCTTCAGGTTAAAGACTCCGCTAACCTGGAAATAGTGCTTCAGGTTAAGAACTTTGCTTCAGGATGAGAACAGAAATCGTGCTCCGGCGGCACGGCGGCAGCAGGAGGCCCCATTAGCTAAAGTGGTGCTTCAGGTTAAGAACAGACCTCCGGAACGAATTAAGTACTTAACCCGAGGTACCACTGTACACAACTTACCTGAGAACTCAGTGGTCCTGGCTTCTGAGTAAACAATGCATAGCATTGGACTATATGTTTGAAACGATTCATATAGATCAAGCTCTGTGCACTAGAGCATGAGCATTCATAAAAAACTATGATAAGTAATTGAATTTTCAGCTCCAGTTCCATGTATGCTTCTGGGCTTCCCTTAGGCATCTGGTTGGCCACTGTGAGAACAGAATGTTAAAATTGATAGTAGGAATAGGATAGTAGGACAGTGGGAATTGGAGGAATCCAGAATCCTGAGGTGTTCTGGTTAACCTTGGCAGAAAGAAATAGTGTTTCCATTATATTTTTTAAAAAGCTTTAGCTTTATAATAATGGGAACTTCGGTTCTTCTTTAGGACCTTATTCTCTCCACCATTGGCTTTGCTCTTAATCTGTTAAGAAGTATCTTATTACAGTGAGCTGGCATATATATATATATATATATATATGCAGGTTTTGGTGTCCTCGGGTGTCTTCCCGTGTAAAAGTTGGGGTGTCTAGGCGACGTTTCGACGAGGTCTCACTCGTCATCTTCAGGCTGGTGCTTTCGGCTTCTTGTTACTGGAACAGAGCAGGATCTTAGTGTTTGAGTTCCTATAAATACTGTTGAGGAGGTGTGGTGTATAGCCTCCAATGTTCTGGGCAGAGAGGAGGTTCCCAGGCTAGTGTGCCTTTTCTTCTTTTGTTCCTTAATTACTTGAGGGATATCTTGAGTGATTTCTTGAGTGATTTCCTGAATCCCACTTAGGTGGGTCATTAGGTGTGGATTAGTTGCTAAAGCCTTCGTGTCTTGAACTCTTGAACTTTGTGAAGAGTTTTTCTGAGAAGATGGCTGTACTGCACTTGGTTGTGCTCTGGCTTGGCTTCGTGTATAGGGGCGAGCTGTGGTTTTGTGGCCTGTGCCAGCCAAATCTGTGTAGGGATTGCAGGGGGGTGCAGCATCCGGAGGTGCCACCCTGGTTTGGCTACTGGATGGTGTCTGTAATTTATCTGTGGAGAGGGTCTGGGTTTGGGTCTGGTGTGGTTGATTGGTGATGGCGTTCTGTGTGCCTCTGGATCTGGTGTCAGATTTTGTGGGGAGGGCTAATTTCCAGATGTCTGGCAAGCGGGATGTGTCGTCACGCTTGTTCATGTTGTGAGGGTGTTTCTCTATCTCGATGGCTTCCATGATTATTCTCTTGTGGTGATGTTCCATGTTAAAGAGCAATTTGGAATCTGCAAAATTAATTTCGTGTCCTGTTTCTTTCATGTGTTGGAAAAGAGAGGAAGTTTTTTCTTCTTTTTTGACGGCATTCTTGTGTTCTGCGATACGTGCATTTATTCGTCTGTTTGTTTGTCCAATGTACGTGGCTGGGCAGACTTTGCAGGGTATTTCATAGACCCCTTGGTTTTCCAACTGAATCAACCAAGCAAAACACACCAGACCCAAACCCAGACCCTCTCCACAGATAAATTACAGACACCATCCAGTAGCCAAACCAGGGTGGCACCTCCGGATGCTGCACCCCCCTGCAATCCCTACACAGATTTGGCTGGCACAGGCCACAAAACCACAGCTCGCCCCTATACACGAAGCCAAGCCAGAGCACAACCAAGTGCAGTACAGCCATCTTCTCAGAAAAACTCTTCACAAAGTTCAAGAGTTCAAGACACGAAGGCTTTAGCAACTAATCCACACCTAATGACCCACCTAAGTGGGATTCAGGAAATCACTCAAGAAATCACTCAAGATATCCCTCAAGTAATTAAGGAACAAAAGAAGAAAAGGCACACTAGCCTGGGAACCTCCTCTCTGCCCAGAACATTGGAGGCTATACACCACACCTCCTCAACAGTATTTATAGGAACTCAAACACTAAGATCCTGCTCTGTTCCAGTAACAAGAAGCCGAAAGCACCAGCCTGAAGATGACGAGTGAGACCTCGTCGAAACGTCGCCTAGACACCCCAACTTTTACACGGGAAGACACCCGAGGACACCAAAACCTGCATTCCTGTACCCGTGAAAATCTACGAAAGCATATATATATATATATATATATATATTCATTTCTTGATATTCAGTGCCTGGGCATCAGAATATTACACAGCACAGTTCTAGTATGTGATCCATAATTACAATAATATAAACATGGAGTCTACAGTGGTAAAACTGCATTCAATAGAAATCTGAATTTTGTTAGGTTCCCCCCCCCCCCGAATACAACACAAAACCAAATTCCAATTACATTTCTTATTATTTTGAATGAAAGAAAAATAATTGCATGATGGAGGCAACTCACTGATTTGTCGGCAGTTGCATTGTTTCAAAACTCCAAGGAACTGTGATTACTACAACAAATAATTCTTCCATTACAAGAACCCCTCCTCATTAGAACCGTCGGTTGAACTGACCCAAGCAGGATGATTAAGGTCTGTGTGGAGATAAACTTTAACCAAAAGTATGCTTTATGGAGACCGAGAAGCAATAAGAGCTTTTGGGAATGGTGCAGCAATTAATTCGGAGTCGCCATCTTGCCAAAGGATTTATAGCCGGGAGGAAGAACGGATTTGTTTTCAGACTGCATTCCTAGTGAATCTCCTCAGAGGTTTTGAGAAAGGAGGCAGATTGGTGAAGATTAATGACGCTAAGACTGTTTTGATGTATGGAAGTGATGTTATATGGAAAACGTCTGGATATGGCTACTGGATAAAAAAAATTATATCCACGCAGGATTACAAACTGTTCTAACCAGCTTGCGGAGACTATCAGAGGTCACAAAGAGAAAGGAAAAATATATGAAAATAACAACAAGAGATGTGGAAAAATAATAAGAAAGGACTGGATAGTACTGTGAACATCATAAGGTTAGATTTGTGGACATTAAAACAGCAGTAAGAAGCAAGAAGTTGATTGGATCCCTTCGGAACTTGAAATATGGGTACCCCCAACAAAAATTTAAAGTTCGGCTGTGTAATTTGGAATTTATGTAATTTGGTTTGATTTGATGTGATTGGTCGGTTAATAAAAAAATATTCTTAAAAATAAATAAATAATAATAATAATTTTTCAGTTCGTTGCAAACAAAAAATGCCATTTGAAAAAGTATTTATTCCAAAGAAAACAATCCATTACTTCTTGTCAAATTTGAAAGGTCATATTTTAACACTGGCTGTTTTTCAGAAAGCAATCTTACACCATTTGATGATTTTTCTGCTGTGCACCTGCTGAAGAGAACATTTAGCTTTGCTCAGCTACCAGTAAAACTGCTTTCCTCCTGATGGACACTTGTTGGCAAGTATTTTTCAACTAGTTTGACCTTATTCCTTCAGAAACCAGGCATTCTCCAGGGCACAATGTGGCTAGTAAATCAACTGTAGTGTTAATCAATAAAAGTAATCAACCCCTGAGGCCATGGCTGTCTATTACAATATGTTAGCAACCAAAGATTTTGTTAGTCACTAAAACACTGTTCAATGGTAAACAAAAGGACATTTTGCACACAAAACCCACAGCCTTTGTTTTTAAACTTGGAACCTTGTTCTAACATCAATGAATTCTAGATGCTTTAGAGATAGTACTTCAGTCCATAATTTAGCCCAAGGCAACAGCCAAAGAGCTTGCTGGAGAAGTGCTATGAGTTTCTCCCCTTCATTAATAGCCAGCAGTGTGAACCAGGTCCTCTGTGGTGAACACCAAGTACAGGAAGGCCTAGCTTACATGATTCCATACACACCCACCCAAAAAAGCTGAGATCTGGTATTCACGTGCAAACCTTTTGCTTAGTGCTGCTCCCACCTGACAGTAGCCCTACACAGACGATGTCAAAGAAGGTGCAAGCAACCTATAGAGAGGAGACTCTTGAACCCAGAAGTAGGCCCTGTCTCTTATGCATACAGTGGTACCTCGGGTTAGGTACTTAATTCGTTCCGGAGGTCTGTTCTTAACCTGAAACTGTTCTTAACCTGAAGCACCTCTTTAGCTAATGCTGCTGCCGCGCTGCAGGAGCCAGATTTCTGTTCTTATCCTGAAGCAAAGTTCTTAACCTGAAGCACTACTTCTGGGTTAGCGGAGTGTGTAACCTGAAGCTTATGTAACCTGAAGCGTCTGTAACCCGAGGTACCACTGTATAAGAAGATATTGCTGGATCAGTCCAGTGGCTCATAAAGTCCAGCATCCTAGGCTCACATTGGCCAACCAGATGCCTATGGGGAACAGGATCTGAGCATGACAACACTCACCTGTCCAGTAGCTGGTATTCTGAAGCACATTGCCTCCAACAGTAGAGGCAGAACGTAGCCATGATAGCCTTATCCTCCATGAATTTGTCTAATTCTCTTTTAAAGCCACCCAAGTGGGTAGCCATCACTGTGTCTTGTGGAAGCAAGTTCCATAGTTCATCTAGGCATTTTTTATGTCTGTCCTGAATCTTCCATTGTTCAATTTCACACTGGGTGTCCCAAAGCTCTAATGTTATGAGAGAAAGAGAGAGAACCTTTCTCTAGTCTTTACAAACCTTGCATAATTCTATAAATCTCTGTCCTGTCTTCTTACTCACATTTCCCCCTAAGTTTTAAAGAGCACAATGCCTATACAGCTTCCCATGTAAATGGTTTCTCCACAAAGTCTTGCCAGCATGTGGAGGTTAGGGTGGAGCAGCAAGTCTGTTCCTCTCTCCACACATTGATCACACTCACTTCAAGAAGGCCTTCAAAGAAGTCTTCTTCTTCTTCTTCTTCTTTTTCTTACCTTTCAACCGAGGATCACAAGGAGGTTTGCAGTATAAAAACACAAAATATACAAAGGGCTAGTGTTATAGAAGGGATGTGGGTGGTGCTGTTGTCTAAATCACAGAGCCTAGGGCTTGCCGATCGGAAGGTCGGCAGTTCGAATGCCCATGACAGGGTGAGTTCCTGTTGTTCGGTCCCAGCTCCTGCCCACCAAACAGTTCAGAAGCATGTCAAGTGCAAGTAGATAAATAAGTACTGCTCTGACAGGAAGGTAAACAGCATTTCCGTGCACTGCTCTGGTTCACCAGAAGCACCTTAGTCATGTTGGCCACATGATCCGGAAGCTGTCTGCGGACAAACGCCAGCTCCCTTGGCCTATAGAGCAAGATGAGCGCGCAACCCCAGAGTTGTCCATGACTGGACCTAACGGTCAGGGGTACCTTTACCTTTACCTTAGTGTTATAGAAGGTTCTTGACTTCCAGCAATCCTCCCTCCCGCTGCATCCTGATAAGATGCAGCTCACAATCTCCTCAAACGCTCAGGGGAGGCTATTTTGGGGGAATGCAGAGGGTGCAAGCGAGAGGAAGGGATGGGAAAGATTGGCTGTGCAAGCTACTGTGTTGTTTATATTGATCCGGTGGCTGTGAAAGCTTTGAGGAATGTCTGTAGATAATAAACGTAGCTGAGATGAAAAGACTCGCAAGGGAGTATAAGGGATATGAGCCAACATCTGTACATCATGATACGTAGAAATTTGCGAAAACATGAAAGACAAAATGAAAGGCTGGCTTTCTATCGCAGTTACCAGATGTGAAATAGGAGTAGGGGTGGTGGCTATGCATTCCCAGTGTTATAAACAATAGATTTGCAATTTTACCTGCATCTGATTTACGGTGCAATATTTGATACTTGTTTTCTTTAACTATAATCCTCTCATATAAAGTTTTACAGCCATGAGATGAAATATTGTTGTAAGCCCATCGCTTGTAAAATCTCTGCCCCTCTCTCTCTATATATATTTACAAATCTACTGAGTATTGTTTTACAATGCCCAAAGCTTTAATTCCCTATTTTTATATGCTCTCCTAATTTTAAAAAAGAATGTTCTAAAGAGGAACTGTAGAAAACATACAAATTATGGCTGTGCTTGGGGCTGGGGGAGTTCTATGGATGAAGCAGGCAGGATAGACTATCATATTGTAGAAGCATATGGCAGTGATATGTAGGAAATGTAGGTTTTTTAAATGAAATGGTGAAAGAATAAAGGCCCCCCAGGTAGTCACTAGTCACCTTATGCCATATATATATATATATATATATTTCATTTTGAAAGATTTGCTTATACAGTGGTACCTCGCAAGACGAATGCCTCGGAAGACGAAGAACTCGCAAGACGAAAGAGTTTTTCGTTTTCTGAGTTGCTTCGCAAGACGGATTTCCCTATGGACTTGCTTTGCAAGACAAAAACGTCTTGCGCCTTTTTTTTTAAACCGCCAATGCATTCTTATGGGAAACCGTCAATACACAGTGGTGCTTCGCAAGACGAAAAAATTCACAAGACGAAAAAACTCGCAGAACGAATTAATTTCGTCTTGCGAGGCACCACTGTATAGCAATTAGGGATGGGCGAATATGTAAATTTTGACTTCTCTCACTTTCTCATTTTCCCACTCTTAAGTCTGTATCTCCTCAGTCTGTGAGTTATTCTTTAAAACAACAACACCATGAGAATTTATCTGCATTTTAGTCCAATTTTATCCTAATACACACATTTTTAAATGCAATTTTGCCTAATCCATTTTTTAAAGCAATTCTCCCCAATACGATGCATTCTGATGCTGTTTTAATGGATATGTACAGTTATATGAATACGCTGCCCTAAAATATGCATCTATATGCACATTGCTTGGCTGGAGAATTGCATTACAAAATTCAGAGAAGTCTGAATTTCAAAGAATGGTACCTGGGTACTGGTTCAGAAACCGTCAAATTAATTAAGTTCACCTTCAAATGTAAGCTAACTCAGATATTCTCCCACACCTAGTCTCATGCACATAGCAACCTGCCTGATTCATACAATCCCTTCCAATGAGTGGGCAGTGATAGAGAAGACAGGCTCTGCAGCTACTGTATTGTACAGCCATGAGGGGTGAACGCCCAAATAGCATTCATGTGACTGAACAATTCAATTGTTTCCAATGTTGAGAAGCAGCCCTGCTCTAAGAAGATGCTGCATTGTGTGCCTTTGGGCTTGTACCTTCCAAGCAGGAAGCACACTTGAAGAAGAGAGGTATGAAAAAACAGAGGCATTTCTCCTGAGGAGAACTCTTGGTTGCAAATTCTAAAAATAGGCCTCATTGGCTATAATAAGGAAAGAGAGTCCACTTTTCATCCAGAATAAAGTAATCTTAAGAACACTGCACTTGAAAACACATAATGGGTCTCTCAGATATGCCACAGGCCAATGCAAGATGTATTTAAGTGTGGTTTTCTAAATAAGAGAGGGATAAAATTAGTTTACTCTATGTCGAGTCATTTAACTGACATGTCTCAATACCTTCCTGAGAGGCTAAAAGAGTGTTAATAATAATTTTAAAGATCTCTCACAGGTTTTCTGAAAAGGGATAAACCTCTTCATATGTAATGACATACATTTAGCACTTACCTCCCAACATTATAATCCAAAGTACTTTCCCCCAAACTTTAGCCCAGGAAGAATAGCTGGAGCAAGGCTTTTAAATAATTCAGAACTAAGCCTGAGTTTGCGAAACAGGATTTGCTCATATAATTTTCATGTGTTTTTTATTTGTTTGATCTGAAGAAATGGAAATCTGTGGAAAGCTTTTGGAAAATCCACGGAGAATGCAGCAATCCATCTGTTCTATACAAATCTCTTTATGCGGCACACAGCAAGGTATGCTTGTCTCTCTGCCCGAGCAAATTGCTCCTTGTTTCTGTCTCAGCAAATTGTAGCGTGGTATTTTAATATTGCAATGCCACAGTGTACCGTTAAGCCATCTAGGATTTCTGTCAACACAGGGTTGTGTTTGCAATTAGCCGCTCCCTGCAATCAATGGTTTTTTTAGGTACAGTGGTGCCTCGCAAGATGAAATTAATTCGTTCTGCGAGTTTTTTCGTCTTGTGAATTTTTTCGTCTTGTGAAGCACCACTGTGTATTGATGGTTTCCCATAGGAATGCATTGGCGGTTTAAAAAAAAAGGCGCAAGACGTTTTGTCTTGCGAAGCAAGCCCATAGGGAAATCCGTCTTGCGAAGCAACTCAGAAAACGAAAAACTCTTTCGTCTTGCGAGGTACCACTGTACCAGCTTCGAGAGGCATGGATTTCTTTGTTCGATATCAGACTTCATGCATGATCTTTGCCAATCAAGTAAAGAATGCATGTTCTCACTGAACAACTTGCCCCTTGCATGGGAAGATCTCTGTGCATTCGTTTGCCACTTCTCCATCATACACAGATGTGAAGATTGGGAAAGATGGTTTCATAAGAAGTTGTGATGAGGAAGGTGTCCTGTACTTAGGGATTGGGGCAAGAATTCAGTTTGCATTTAAAGCTAAATCTATCAAATCTGCCCTTTCCCAAACAATATGAGAAACAAAATATAGCTCCCATTTTTATTTTTTATTTTTTTTAAATCACACTTGTCTGAATTTTGCAATGCAGTTTTTCAGCCAAATTAGGGCTACATTCAGACAGCATTCTATCCAATTTGCTGACATTTTCTTAACTGATCGTTTCCACATTTTATGTGATCTTTTGCATGATGTGAAAGACACTTCTGGGAATCTAGTGGAAGTCTAGTGCTCATTTCTGTGTTAGTTGTTTCCAGAAAAAGATCCAATTGTACCCCCATAAACCCTGAAAAACCATGAAAGTTTTGTGTTGTATATTCACGTGATGAAATTTGGGGTGTTGTTCTGGCAGTTCTTTTCTGCCACTTAAAATTTAGAATGACATGGCAGTGTATTGATCAAAAAGTCACATTTCCATAATGCAGCCAGTAGTGTACTGCAATAGGAATATTAGAATCTGGAACAGCATTGCCAGCATTATAACCAGTAAAATGATTGCAATAAACCCAATGTCTGAGCATAGCTACTGTTTGGCCCCCCCTCAAAAAGGTTTAGTAAGGAAAAGTGTACATAAAAATAAATGTATTGGTGAAAATAACATGCACAAATGTGCTATATTAGGAGAAACGGTTTGCAAATGTGTATTTGTCAGAACTATGTACAAAAATGTGTACACTAGAAGAAATTCATCCAAAAATGCTGATGAATTTCCATGAGGATTTTTAAATAGATTACAATTTATTGCAGAAATGTGAAAAACTGATTTTACAGTTGGGGCCGGGGGAGAACCTGAGAGAACCAAAATGGGCAAATCTTTCCACCCTTACCTGCAATGAAAAACAATGATCTAGAACAATGACGATAGGAAGCATATGGTGGTAAGGAAAGGAATTTTGGTTGTTTCCATATGAGGGCCTTTTAGGACAACTGAGGCATTGCTTTGCTGTAGGGCGTTAATGCCCCCCCCATATTTCCTTGTATGAGTCTGCTGTGCCTTTTAAAACATTATAATCTGTTTCTGTGTCACTTCATGCACAGACATCTTGGAGGATTAGGAGAACCCTGAAAGGTTTTCCCCAAACCAGTCCCCCGAATGTGAAATTGCACTGTCTAGAAAACTTTAGAAAAGTACATTAGTCATTTAATGGCCAGATACAGTCCTTAGCTGGTAGTGCTTCCATTCTGATTACTCAGTCAAGACTATAAAGCTCTGCCAGCTCCTCCAAGACACCATTGTGAAAACTTGCAATTTCTGTCTCAGCTGGTCCTGAACCTTGGTCCTTATCAAAGGGTCTCTCCTCCTCTGCCTTCCCCATCCTTTCCCTTTCCAACTGGTCTACTGATCTCTACCTTGGTGGGATCACCCTCTTCCTTTGGTGGTGACCATCACCGTGAATGGGGACAGCTGGATGATACCTCATTGATTACGCCTCTTCTAGATGTTTTGCAAATTTTAATGTTTTGCCAGTGGAACATGAAACAGTACAAGCTTAATGATTAGACTGCCTGTTGCCCATTCTACTGCCATTGTTAGCTTACATGATTACTGACATCAATGAAAACTAGAACATAAGGGTAGGAGCTTATTTATATATACCCACCCAAATAGGCAGCATGGAATAGCTTGATTCATTAGGTGCATGTGATTAAATCCAGAGTTTGTATGATGATGAATCTCCACTTCCTCTCCCCAGACTAATAAACTCAGCAAACTACAAATAGCCAGAGGCATTGGTCAGGGAACTTGGAACCAATTTTGCAAGCCAAATGCTAATCATTTTCCTGCAATGGCTACAATAAATGGAGCATGATAACATACCCATCTGAAGTTTAAACAAAGTCTTGATTTGCATAATACATTGCAGAAGCTGTTCAAAAGCAAGAGCTTTCATCCATGTGGAAATATTATTCCCATAATGTTCTCAAAGTAAATGTCTGGGTGGGTTGCAATCATCTGCCTTGCAATTGCTAGTCGTGTTTGGCAAGTTAAGATAGCCAGGGGACAACTACAAGACTATCTAGGACACTGTGGGGTGGGGAGAGGGGGAGAATTTCAATTCTACAAACTAGCATGGATTTCTCTTTCAGTAATAGTCCGTTTCTGTCCATTTGTCACTTCCCGAACCATATCCCAGGACACCTTTCTGACATTTACACCTATTAGTATATCCTTAGAAAGATCTTCTACTGGGTAATAAATAATCCATTATGATGGCTGCAACTTTTATGTAAATTACTAGGGTGCATAGAATAATCATGATATGGAATTTTATTCATTCGACCTGAAAGTATGGTAATGGGAAGATAGAGAGGGAATGTTCTGAATGGGAAATTACAGAGCTGTAATTGGGATTGTTTTCCACTGTTTGCTAAGATATTGTATCAGTAAATCAGTTTCCATTTAATATTAGGCCTTCTTCTCTCTAGGGGAGAGTAGAGGAGGTATGGTTCTTGGCTTTCTCTTGTAGATCCACAAGAGGTGTAGGGAAACAAACATTTCTTACTCCTATAGTAAAAATAATCTAAGCTTGCATTCAGGAATAAGTATGCTCCGATTCTTCTTTTTGATGAGAGCTCAATGCTGAATTGTTGGCTTAGAGTGGATGCATAAAAAGGGGCTTCTCTTAGATAAATTTGGAAGTTTGGGAATTAAGGGGGAAGAAGACAGAAGAAAACGTGTTGTGGAATTTATTTGAACTGAAACCTCCTTCAGATATTAATTTCATGAAGTGTTCCCCTTGCAATTACTGGAGAGCAAAACTATACTGCCTTCTCTGGCCTGGAATTAGTTGTGCCACTGCCTCTACTCCCTTGATAGCCACACACTGACACAGACGGCTGCACGGTCCAAACCTTTGTGTGAAAAACAAAAGCAGTTAGCACATGGAACGGGGCTACATTATACCTGGATTGTGTGGCATTGTGTTTAGACGACTGTCACTTTGGAAAGTCTGCCTTCACGCTTAAAACATTTCTGCTGTAGAATATCTTGCCCTCATCTTCCACACTGCCATACTGTAGAAAAATAAAAAAACCAACATTTCTGTTTAAAGAAATGTTAAAGGTAGCTGTATGCATTTTAGGATATACCATTACTTTTCCGTCTATAAGACACCCCCATGGATAAGACGCCCCCTAATTTTGGGGAGTCAGTATTATGAAAATGGGGGGGATTGTGCAGAATGGGAGGAATGCTGGGGGGGGGGAGCTCACCCAAATTCCAAACACTTGCAATTGAATGCAACGCAGAAGCCTCCTATTGTATTTCCGATCGACACCAGCAGCCGCCAATCACACGCCCAGTTGCCACAGCAGAGCCCAATCCAGCATCCATTGCTGCAGCAGCGACCAATCGCCAGCGGACATTCTCGCAGCAGCATCCAATTGCAAGTGGATATTGCCGCAGCAATGCCCAATCACAAGCGGACATTGTCTCAGCAACGCCCAATCACAAGCGGACATTGCCGCAGCAGCCTATCACCCACAATAACGCCAGTGAAAATCTACTACTCAAGACAGAAATCATTTCCACCAGAAATCGTTTCCACCGTCCTCCCTCTGCACTACGCATGTATAAGGCGACCCCAATTTTAAAGCGTTTCAAGGTAAAAAAAAAAGTCTTATACACAGAAAAGTATGGCATTTTGATAAATTTTAATTAATGCTCATCATATGATGCCATATAGATTTTTTCCCCTGATTACAGACCATAGTAACACATGACTACCATTATCTTGGGACATAATATAAGGCCATGAGCCTTCCCAAAAACATCTGAGGGTGGGGATTAAATGGGCAATTGTGCCATTCTTTCTCTAATTGTGGCTTCAGATTGTACCATTTTAATTATACACCAAATAATATATTCAAAATTTGAAAACGACACTGCAATTTATGCATGTTGTTAAAAAGGAAAGCTCATTACAGAAAACACAGCACAGTAATTTCTTTTTATTAAAAAAAATAGTTTCTTAAAAGGATATGTTTTCCAGGATGAAAAACAGTATATCATAGACAAGTATGAAAAGCAAATAGACTGGAATAAGATCTTTATATGCTTGAATTCAAATACTTCTGTTAATTTATAAAAACTCATTTGACAGGAAATAGCAGGAAGCCATTTTAAATCAAAACTGTGCACTCACTGATTAAGGACAATGGTAATAGATGGCTAAATAAGGCTAAATTTTAAAGCACAAGCTTCTTTTCATGTTTCCTGAGAATATGTCAGTTGAGAGCTGATCCACACGACACCTAGAAGACTAGTTTCTGTCATAAATGGAAAAACTGCAACAGTGAAGGAGCCCTTGATGTTCTCTCTCACAGATCTAGCCCACTAATGCAAATGATTCAGAAAAATTCATGCACTGGAACATTAATCAAGACCTAGCCCTGTGGTGGAAAAGGGGCAAGGTCACACAACAGCTTTGCTACCTTGATTTTCTGTCTGTCTTTAGCCACAGAAAAAATACATTAGCCCAGAGAGAGAGAAAATAAATCCCGCGAATCATCCCCTCCGCCCAATTGTCAAGATGATGCTCTAATACAGTAGTGAGGAACCCAATGGCGGACGAATTCTCTCGGGCACCCAGGGTGGGGCGAACCACCCGGCGGTGCACGTGAGATGCCCGTACGGACTGTGCATGTGCGGCATCCCGTACAGACTGCACACGTGCAGCAGCCTGAACTGTCGCTGTGCGAGGAGCAGCCCGTACGGACGCCTGTATGGATGGCAAGAGAGAGCAGCAACCCATACAAACTGCACATGCACAGCATCCCACCCCCCTTTGTACGCCCCTGGAGGAACCTCCAGCCACAGGCCTAATAATGCCCCCAGGTGTCCCCATTTTGCCCACCCTGCCATTTCAGTCAAGTCCTGTCTGCCTACTCCACACCAGACATTATGTCAACTGTGGGGCGGTAAAAGCATTGGGCTGTTCAAGCACTGATCAGCTGATTGGTGGGGCTTGCAAAACACTGGGTTCTGCAAGCTCTTATTGGGGCTTGCTAAGCGTGCGCTGGCCCTGAGCTTTGCAATCCTGGATGATCAGCTATCAGGGCTTGCAGGGCCTAGTACACGGTGCTTTGCAAGCCCCACTTATTTGACAGAACAACAACTATATCCCTGCCGAGCATATGTGGATGTGTTGCAGGACTGAGAGAACTTGAACAAATGAAATTATTATTATTATTTCTAAAAACTTGGGCCATTGCCTTGCTTTTCTGCATATTCCACCTCAAATCCCAGGTTGCATTCATGACAGTCTGAGCTGCTGCCTCCCACCCGACAAGGACCTGGGAAATAGTTTTGAGTAGTTTGCTATCCCAACCTTTAAAACTGCTTCAGGGTCGAGATTTCAACTTGCTTTTCAGTAGCTTTGTAAAAAGATGGTTCTTTAATTTAATTTAATTACCAAGAAGCATTTCTCAATCACATAGTATTTAAAAATCTCTAAGCAGTTTACAGAAGGACAACACAAAGGCAATAAAACAGTAGCATAAAAACAGACAAAACAAGGAATTCAGTATTGGCAGAGTCTACTCTTATGGCTCAAGGAAAGCCTGGGCATCTTTTTGCATCTGAAGCAACCAATAGATAATGCTTTGTGTGCATAGCAGAGAGAAGTGCTTTCCACAATGCAAAAGCAATAGCAGGAAAATGCCCAATTTTGGATTACTTCCCTGTGATATTGTGTAGGGCTGTGAAATTTCCCAGATGGTCTAAGTGGTCTTACACGTCCATAAAGCGGCAGGCTGTCTTTCACATAACCTGGTCCCGAATTCCACTTGCGTTGTACTGCCATTGTTGTCTTACTGTCTGCAGAGGACAGCTTTGATTTTTAGGCTCTTGAGAATTTGACCAGAGAAATGGGAGCATTTTTCTTGAAGAGTGATTATTTTTGCTTCTGTCAGTAGCTACATGATATCAGCCAGCAACTGAGAAGAGGCCCTGTGTACAGCTTTCAGCAAAACAACAACAACATTTGTACCCCACCCATCTGACTGTATTGCTTCTGCGCAGCTTCCAACTGATATAAAAACATAATAAAATATCAAACATTAAAAACTTCCCCATACAGGGGAAGTCAAACAGTTTTTTATTTCCTTGATATCTGATGGGAGAGCGTTCCACAGGGTGAGTGCCACAGACGAGAAGGCCCTGTGCCTGGTTCCCTGTAACTTCACTTCTCGCATTGAGGGAACTTCCAGAAGTGTCTGGGCTGAACAATGGAGGTGGAGATGCTCATTAGTTTAATTAAGAGGAGGGTTTTTTAAGGGTTTCCTCACACAGCTCCCTCTCTAGAAAGGTAAAGCATGTTCAAAACATGTCATATACCAGAAATGGGGACTCTTTGGAAAGGAACTTCCATCACGGTTGACCACTGGCAATGCTGGCAATGGTTTGTGGGATTTGGAGTCCAAGAAAGTCTGGAGGGCCACAAGTTCCACATCCCTGCCATAATCTATCAAATATTTCAAATGACTCCCAAATGGTAGCTTACTGTTCTTATTCCCATCACTATTTTGTATTTCCTCCCAGTATGCAAATCGAGACTGAACGATATGCAATATAGCATTTTTCCCTCTAAGTGGCTTCTGCTAAAGACATACTCTCCTCTCAAAGAATTGAATGTCTAAGGGCCACTTTACAGAACTATGAGTATCATGGCAGAAAACTAGTATATTGAGAAAAGTGTGCATGGAACTGCATATAAAGTATGTTGCCCAAAGTATGTTGAAATGGAGGAAACTGAACTTCAAGGTGAGAAAATGAGAGGCAGAAAGGATTGTGCTTTTCATCATTGTTTTTGGCTCCCAAAAGAGCAGAGCATCTTTTCTCCTTTAATAATAACCTTAAACAATTGACAGAGGAAAGAACACACTCATTGGGAAGGATATGGTTTTTAAATATGCAAGAGTAAAAAAGAAAAAAAAGGCACTTACATTTTGCTCTCATTACTTCTGCCTGTAGTTTAAGCTTAGCAGGCATAAAAAGTGACACACTCTTCTACTATTCTGGCATGATAAAACCACAAGAGGAACTGCAACTGACAATCTTCCAGAATATTTTCTAAAGGAGGGCAATATCTTTTCAGCGTGTGTGGTCATCCACGAAGAAACTTAAAAGTAACAAGTCTGACAGGACAGAAACTCAACTTTCCTGACTCTCTTGAGGCAGCTTGCGTGTGTCAATCTCTAGATTTCCATTTCAGCCAGAAGTGACGGGTTGCTGGCCATTATGCACCATGAGTACAGGGGTTTTGAAAGCATTTGTGGCAATCATCTTGCATTTTAATGCAAGTAAAGATAAAAGCAACATGTCAAATAACTGGTCTTCTTCTTCTTCTTCTTCTTCTTCTTCTTCTTCTTCTTCTTCTTCTTCTTCTTCTTCTGAATAGAGATAGGTAGATAGATAGATGATAGACAGACAGACAGACAGACAGACAAACAATCTAGGGACCAAAGAAACCCATAAATGATGTACCTATGCAACTCTTGTTGATTTTGGATTTTATTGTATATTAATACAGTACTTCAATACCGTTGTGACTATTGTCAAACTAATAATACTTACGTGTATTTATTTGTCTGCTACAACCTTCCAAATGTGATCTTGTGGATTCAAATTGGTACAGTGGAAAAACTTTATTCAAAGATAGGCTGCAATAACGTTGTATATGGAGAGGAAACTTTTTAAGGTATTAATTCATTTGCCTTAATACTTTAGCCATCTTACTTCAGCCATAATATTTCAGCCATGACTATGTGAGGTAGGTCACTAGAACATGGGTCAGCAAACTAACGTCCGCGGGCTGGATTAGGCCCAATTGCCTTCTGGATCCGGCCCGTGGATGGTCCGGGAATCAACGCATGGCTTGCTAGCACATTCTTTCCCTCTCCCTCCTTCTCCCTTACACGGCGGCGACGCCTCCTCCCTCCCTCCTCCTGGCTTCTCTCTGCCTAGAGGAGGAAGGGGGCTGGGCTTTGTTGGTGCCAGCAGTAGCAGCGCTCAAGCGGCCGCCATTTTAAGCAGCCCCTCTCCGTAGCCCTTTCACACGCCACTCATTGGCCCTCTGCCGCCACCAGTCCCTGCCGCTCACAAGACACAGGTAAGCAGCCACTGGGGCTCGTCTGGTGCTATGGAGAAGGGAAGGGAGAGCTGGGGGGAGTTGGCTTATAGTCCAGCCCCCCACAAGGTCTGAGGGACAGTGGACCGCCCCCTGCTGAAAATTTTGCTGACCCCTGCACTAGAACCTTCCTGTTTTGCAGATGAGGAACTTGTGCAGAGTGAAAACTGCTCAGTTTAGGACATCTGAAGAAAGTCTTTGGCAGAGGAGGGCTTTGGAAATCTAGGTAGATGATACATGAGGATATTTATGGAAATGTTTCCCTGTGTATCTGATGTCCAGATCTTGCAAGATTTCTTGCAGTCAATCTGAATCAATGCTGAAGCAGAACAAGCTATATTCTGAACACTGATTTGCTGACCCAGAGCCTTCTCTGGGTTAAACTAGGGCCGGTAGTTTGAGAGCTATTGGTGCTTTCCTATGGGATAGGATCTCCCAGTAGCTAACAGGGTCACAATTCCTTGTGCATAGTCAGGAGGAAGGAAGAGCTGGTAGGAAGGACAAGGAACAATAATAGTCAGGGACATTGATCCCAGCGGCAGAGTGAGCCAGTAATGCTGGTTGGATTTACAGGGTGGTATCCAATGCCTTAATATGTTCTGGGTTTCCCTCCCATCCTTTGGAGCAGATTTTGGGGGAGGACATGAGGCACATGCAAGGAAAAGAGAGAGGAAATTCCATTGTGCAAGCAGACATCCCTTATCTGATGCAACAATTTATTTGGACACCACCTGAAGGAATTCCCAAAAGGGCTACATCAGAAAGGCTTAAAATGTTTTTGTGCATATTCTAGGTGTTCTTAGCACTCCTTCCCATTGTAGCTCCTCATCCCCATTCCCTAAATGCTTCAAATTCTCAAAGACCTATCCATCTGGAGGCATGCACAGAAATTATTTGGATTTTGACCTGCCCGAGTTAAAATTTTATTTGTATACATTTTACTATAGGATACATTGCAGTATAAAGGTAAAGGTACCCCTGACCATTAGGTCCAGTCACAAACGACTCTGGGGTTGCGCGCTCATCTCGCTCTATGGGTCGAGGGAGCAAGCGTTTGTCCGCAGACAGGTCATGTGGCCAGCATGACTAAGCCACTTCTGGTGAACCAGAGCAGCACACGGAAATGCCGTTTACCTTCCCCCCGGAGCGGTACCTATTTATCTACTTGCACTTTGACGTGCTTTCGAACTGCTAGGTGGGCAGGAGCTGGGACCAAACAACGGGAGCTCACCCTGTTGCAGGGATTCGAACCGCCAACCTTCTGATTGGCAAGCCCTAGGCTCTGTGGTTTAGACCACAGCACCACCAGTGTCCCTCCTGTTGCAGTATAGTCTGCTAGATAAGCTTTTTTCTAACCCTTCTGTAGTATGCAATGGCAATAGTACTAGGGCATGCTATCCTGTGTTGTGTCATAGCTTTTGAGACTTGGGCCGTCCATTAATAAAGGTTAATGCTACATTCCATCTTCTGTATTGCCTCCAAAGAGCCTTTCTTGCTCTGCTTCCCGTCTCACTTTCTTCATTAGATAGAGCCACCGAGGGAGCCCTGTGACTGAACAGATTTGTCTCCTTTATGCATCTCCTTCCATGTTGACATTTTGTTTTGAATTTCTAACAGGCCGTTGCAGTAACTCAGTTTGATCATCTGCTGAAATCAACACTCTCACAAAGCACAGTTTCTATTAACTCAGTAGAAAGCTTAATGATTTTGAGACTTGCTCAGAAAAAGTCAGGTTTCCTATTTACTACCAAAATAACTCAACACAAAGGTCATGTTGAATTTATAACAGCAGATGGGTTCCAGTGGCCATATATTGTTAAGGTGATAAAATGCAGTTTTTTAAACTATTTTACAGTCTGCCAAGAAGGGCATTCAGGAAGTTAATTGGAGCAAAAAAACCCCACTAATTGCTTCTTGAAAACACACAATGTGGAATGACAACCCCATTCAATGAAGTACTTATGCACATGTCTAACTCTGTCTACGTGGATGGCCCCTTTCATTCTCATTGCCACGACTCTAATGGATTTAAATTGTATTTGGAATGTGTAAGAAGTCGTCGTAAAATGGTAAATAAAAGTTAGTTAGTTAACTAAAAGCTTACTGATAAAAAGAAATAAAATAAAACAAAACTGAAAATCTTTCTGATCCTATGACTTGCACAGTTGCTTTTCAGATGCTTTTCAGACACTAAGAAAACCGATAGCTTAAAATATAACAATAACAATAATTTATTATTTATATGCCACTCATCTGACTGGGAGGCTTATAACAAATTTAAACACTGCAAGATGTCAAACATTAAAAACTTCCCTTCAGATGTCTTCTAAAAGCATAGCTGTCAACTTTTCCCTTTTCTTGCAAGGAATCCTATTTGGAATAAGGGAATTTCCCTTTAAAAAAGGGAAAAGTTGACAGCTATGTCTAAAAGACAAATAGTTTGTTATTTGCTTGACATCTGGTGGGAGGGCGTTCCACAGGGAGGGCACAACTACTGAGAAGGCCCTTTGCCTTTATATATTTTTGGGTTGGGTTGCATTGGGAACTCCTCATCTGGTCCTAGGGATGGATGTTTTATTTGTTCAAATTCACACTTCCTGAACCGATATGAAAAGCACAGCTCTCTGTAGAAATTTAGATTCTCTGAATTCCACAATGCAATTCTCCAGCCAACAAATGCCTACAAAATTGCATATATTAGTGAAAGGTATGTGCAAAAATGTGTACATTCATGAAAATTATGTACAGTTATTAAGCGGGAAATTGGAAGAAATGAGAATGCAAATTGTATGTTTTTATACAGACTTTAAAAAAATTGCAAACATATGCAGAAATGGTACAAAACAAAGTTAAGGTTGGAAAAATGAGAAAGAAACTGAACACAATAGGTTCATCTATCCCTAGCTGCTTACCCCACCCCCACCTCCACCCCCACTCCAGCAGTAGAAATGTGAGCAGCAGACCAGCTCAGAAACAGTGCAGAATTCTCAAGTGTGCTGCATTAAATTTGGGTTGCGCTGCTTTTGGGAAATTGGGAAGCGGTGATGCTGGGGCCTGATGTAACACACCTAAGAATTGCAAGCAGCTTAAGCGTCATCACAGAGTTCTCTGACACATCCCTTCTTTGGGTCTCAGGTTCAACAGTCCTGGCTGAACCATCCTCTCAGCCAAGTTTTGAAACAAACTTTTCTACAGTGAACTCAGCATAATTATCTGAGCCTGTCTCTAATTTATATTGTATTCATATATTTTTATTGCTGTACACCGAGTAACTGCATTGCTTAAGCACTGGAAGGGTAGGATTCTCAAACAAGTATTAAATAAAAAACAGATCTAGTGATGAACAAAACTGTTTTTCCAAGGAAAAGTTACCATTACACAAGCTAAAAAAGGGGGAAGCACTGAAAACTTGTAATTCCTCTAATTTGGATAGGGGATATCTTCACTGGGTGCTAATATTTGCCCTGAGGATCAGTCTGCTTTGCCGGATCAATGAAAACAAATCATAGCAGTAATACACGCTGGGAATGACACTATTTAAAATGAGTTTGTGACACAAATCTACAGCGCTAGCTGTGAGCATTTGCAAGGCACTGTGCTATGTTGATGCAATCCGTTCTGTCCTAAAAAACAGTGGCTTTGCTTTAAAAGATTAATATTATGTACTAAGCTTGGATCCTAGAACAATAGGCAAGTAGGATCCTAGAATGCAACAACTGATTGGCTTGCAGGAAAAGACCAATCAGGCTCCAGGAGGAAGTTAATCAGCCTGTTAGGCTGGTACGATTGTAGAATGCAACAACTGATTGGCCGGCAGGAAAAGACCAATCAGGCTCCAGGAGGGAAGCAGAATCAGATGGGACTCATTGTGTAAATAATGTCTATAAAAGCCTGAGGTTTGGGGGGCAATTCAATCACTGTTTTACAAGCTGCAATAAAGAGCATGAAATCACTACAGGACTCTGAGTATATCTCAAGTAGTTTCGTATGCATCAGAAAAACACAGATTTTTGTACAGCTTCCCCATGTTCTAGGTATCAATCAGTACTATTTTTATGGAAAACGAGGTGCTAGAACTCACCATAAATGCTTCCTGTGCTCTCTTATAATGGCAATGGTGCTCACCTCAGAGATGCCGGAACTGAGTTCTGGCTGGAAAAAACGTCCTGGTATTGATTACAAGCTGACTAGATCTTCCCCCTTTTAAAATAAGAATAATTGCCCCACTCCAGTCTCACAACATTTTGGCAGTTTGGGGATACAGCAAGGTTTGCTTTTGTTGTATTCATGTAACTGTTAATTTTGTGGTTTTTAGGTACATAAGAATATGAAGCCAAAGGGACGTCTCAACCAGAATCCTTTTCTTACAGTGGCCAATGACATACCTGAGAATCCTGAAGGCAGAATCTGAGTGCAACAGCACTCTTCCCAACTGTGATACCCAGAAACTGATATTCAGAGGCTTACCTTATTTTGCATTTATCAAGAAAATCAGGCTGGGGAGCTAAAGGTTAAGGTAAAGGGACCCCTGACCATTAGGTCCAGTCGTGACCAACTCTGGGGTTGTGGTGCTCATCTCACTTTATTGGCTGAGGGAGCCGGCGTACAGCTTCCGGATCATGTGGCCAGCATGACTAAGCCACTTCTGGCAAACCAGAGCAGTGCACAGAAATGCCATTTACCTTCCCGCTGGAGCGGTACCTATTTATCTACTTGAACTTTGATGTGCTTTTGAACTGCTAGGTTGGCAGGAGCTGGGACCGAGTGACGGGAGCTCACCCCATCACAGGGATTCGAACCGCTGACCTTCTGATCGGCAAGTCCTAGACTCTGTGGTTTAACCCACAGTGCCACCCGTGTCCCTAGGGCTGGGGAGCTACTAGATATGAAACTAGGTAAACGGACAGAATTGCAGTGGTGCAACTTGGGCTCAAAGCAACCTCCTTCATTCCATGGGCCAATGAGATGTAGAGGAGCTGGTCCTATGAGCTGAAGAGGCAGTAGATATGGGTAAAGTAAATATTAAGTATTTTGATGAAATAAATGCAGGGGATGAGAGACATGATACTAAACAGATGTTGTTTTCAGGATTTTGTTCTGTTCTGTTTTGAGGCAGCACTCCTAGTTAATGCTTTGTCAAGCTGAAGAACAGAGTCAAAGTGTTTTTATCACAGTTGCATGGGAGTCGAAAGCGCACATCGCTTCAAAGGAGAATATAATTGTCATGCTGAAGCAAACAATGAAGCTAAAGCTAAGAGTGTAAAGTCTTAAATGAAACCTACCTAAGCAACATAATATCCCAAATCAATATCCCTAATGGAGAGACCCTTTATGGAATGAAAGCAGCAAAATAAAATAACAAAGGAGCTGAAATTGTTCGGCGTCTCACATCACAGTCTTTTAAGAACTGCAAAAAGAGGGAGAAGAGATGTAATGGGGTTGCTTTCTGATCATAAGATTCTTTAACATTTTGCCTCAGAGAGCAATAATGAAAGTAAGATGTTAGAGACTGAAAGCTTAACCCTGGGCGCAATGTATCAGCAATCAGTGCGTAAGCTAAAGCAATGTTGCACACATCCACACACCCTGTTCAAAACATCTCCTGCCTTTGAGCATATGAAACCACCTATTCTTTGCAGGAAAATAGGTGGTATTTGGCAGAGAAGTGGGGACTTGGCTCAGCAGCTGTGGAGAAGCATGCATTATTCATGCCAGCACTGTGCTGTCTCAAGTAAACAGAGGATTTGAGTCTCCGGTGTATGAGGGCTCATTTGAAATTTTGATTTCTACTCATATTTTTTTCCAAAAAAGATTAGTTCTATTTAAAAATCCATTTCTTTCTGCCTACTTGCATTTCCATTTTGCTTCTACCCCGCTAGGGGCCTTGTTATTGGGGCCTTCTACAACCCTTGAAAGAAATAAACACTATAAGGCATTTTCTGGCTGAGAACCTCCCCTTGAGCCCTGCAAGGGACCTTCAACCACCATGGGGTGTGTGGCTTATGAGGCCTCTCCTTCCCAAAGCAAGAATGTGGGCAAAACAAAAAGTGGGTTCAGAACTTCCCAAGCACCAACCAGCAGCTAATCCAGGGGTGCCAACTTGAATAAAATATAGGGGGGCCTCAGGTGAGCCCCACCCTGCATAATCAATCACAAGAAGCATCACACACACCTTATTTGGGCAATGACCATCAACTTTGGGGGCCCTGACCCCTGAAATATTTTATTGGGGGGATTAGGAGTTGGCTCCTGTGTCAGCAGCGCTGGAAAAGCCAATGGACACCTGACTGACTGCACTTGGGAAGTACTGATTGTAGCACCTGCAAAGCTCCTTTTGTCCAAGGCACCCTTTGCTTGTCCTATACTTGATTTCAAATATGATATCTCATGTAGGGTGGGTAACTGTGGCTTAGCCAAAATGGCCTTATGGACCAAATGGAGAGGCCTGGCGAACCTACCCCTGTTGTAGACAATGTTGACCTAGATGGAGCTGTGGTCTGATTCAGCATAAGGCAGCTCCCTATAATCCACATTTCACAAATATTCTGGCCCAGCTATCATGGATTCTCTCCTTCTCTCCTTTCTTTCATTTTAATTTGGGAAACGTGCTCCTCCTATGATGATCTGCCACTAGTCTTATTCCCTAATGTGATCACTTGTCATTATTTCTTCTTCTGCAACCACATGGCTCTTTGCAGAAAGCCAGAGGGATCAAAATTCTATATGCGCCATTGGATTCAGTGGAAAGTAGCTACATGGATGTAGAAGGATGCCATTTCGGTGTGTGCGTATGATAATCTTGAACCTCATACACCCTGAGAAGTTCAGTTGATATCAGCTTGATGACATGGACAAGTTGTTTAAAGGATCCAGACTACCACTTGTCTCCTTGACCTTTAATAAATTTCTAGATAGACGATAGATGATAGATAGATAGATGATAGATAGATAGATAGATAGATGATAGATAGATGATAGATGATAGAATTCTTATGTGCTTCTACAGGGTGCTTCTTCATGCTTTTGACCGAAGGTGATTCGAAGCCCCTGTGTGATTGGGAATTATGCAATAATCTGAGTTCCCAACTGTGGGCTTCTAAGTGTGTTCATTCAAAAGCCTTTACAAAACCTATTCACACTTTCCAGCTCAGTGAGGGAGCGCACAGGGGCTGGTGCATGCAGGGATGCAAGGATCAGGACTAGTGTACATTCCCCTATGGCCTCTACTCATGTTTACATTCTGCATTCTGCAACAATGGCTAAACAAGGTGGATGAGTCTGTCAGTATCAATGGAATTTACTGTCAGTACCTATCACCTTAGAGAGCCAGTTCAAGGCATGACCCCCCCTTGCCTTTCCACCAGGTAACTAGCAGTGTGAAAACTGACCAACTACCTGTTTGTTGGAGAAAATTGTTGAACATAAATGCACAGGTATTCAGCACCCTAGAGCAATTGAGGATCTCTGGATCAGGGCCAAACAATGTGTAGAAACTTTTAATACCCTTCGTTAATAAATTCTTCTGATACCAACTTGATTTTTTAAAAAATTATTCTGCCCATGGCTAGAATTTCAGAAGTTATATTGTACTTTATTTGTAGTAAGGCAGGTGCCCTCCAATATCAATGTGTGTTGCCTTGCATTGTAAAATAGAATCTTGCACAGTTGAGTTCTAATCTAAAATAGGCTGCTTCTCTGTTTCATTTACCATGGATCACAGGGATGAAAAAAGTTTATAGACATGGAAGATGAAAGAGAGGAGTAGGAATAATAACGAGAAATAAAGAAAGCAAAGAAATATGTATAAGCCAGTTGCCACTGAGGCAGACAGAATGAAGCAAGTTAACAGAAACCGATATAAAGCTTCAGGCTTCAGAGCTGAACTGCTGGCTCAGAACAGCTTCTGCTGGGGAAAAAAAAAAGGAAAAAAAAGCGAGAAAAATGAAAAATGGGTAATAAGAATGCAGAGAGTGCAACTTTAAATACAAGACTCAAACACCTCATTCCTTCAAGTTCAGTGTAACATTTTCAGGCTGATAGGCTTTCAAAGGGCTTTAATTTATAATTTCACAAATTAAAAGTTCTTGCATAATTCTAAAGTTCTGTTCCATATTTTCACAAACGCTTAAAAAATTACCCATTTGTTTCCCAGAGCCCGAAATAATTAATGTCACCATGAGTTTTCCCTTTGTGTTATTCTAAACAGTGGTTTTGCATACAGAGATTTCTGGTCTGAGCGCTATAACAACAGCAACAGCCCTTCAGTTTCCTTTAATAGTTTGCCATGTTTCCTGGGAAGGCAATTCACTATGGTGGATGGGGTCTCAGTCCCGTGTTGTGTTTGATGAAATCTAGTCTTGGAAGATGGGGAAACTGCCCAAGTTGTACCCTGTTGGAATTCCAGTTTTCTGAATTTGAATTTCCTGTTTGCATCGCGTGCTCTTTTTTATGCATTTACAAGTAAAACAAGTATATTAAAAAGACTACGTAAGTCTCTAGTACTCTTTCAGCCAAAGGAAGTTAAACTCAGAAAAGTGAGGAGCACATCATAATATTCATTTAATGAAATTGATATTTCCTAAATGAATACAATATTCACTAAATGAATATTAGAGGGATAAACTAGTTGACACATATTATATGCAAGCCAACAGCTCAGAAAGAGTTTTATAACAATTGTGGAAAATGCACTTTGTTAAGTGTGTTGTGAATTCCAGCCCTCTGTGGTGTAAACTGCAGTTTCCAGGATTATTTGGGAGAAGTCATGTGCTTTAAATGTGGACACGACCTTATATTCACTTTGGCAGCTATTCTACTTGTATTTATGCACTAAACATTTGATAATTTCCCGTTTTGATCACTCCCTGTCCAGCCCCAGGACTTGCTCTTCATCCAACCCACTTAATAGGCTGGTCAGATGCAATAGACCAGGCACGTCCAACTCTCTAGAGACTGCGCTCTACTCCCAGTATAATAAAATTGGCAGTGATCTACCCATTGTCATTGCCAAGAGTTGTCAAGTTTTTTGGGGGAGCATTGCCCAGAGTTGTCAAGGTTTTTTAGGGAGGAGTGCCCAGAGTTGTAGAGATTCTTTTGGGGGATTTGCATAAAATCGTGTACCCAACAGTCCACCGTTGTCCCTCCTCCCTTTCACAGCCGATGATGGGACATAGCGCAGGGGGTGAGGCAAGGAGCAATCGATCAGGAGAACCAAGGAAATCACTTTTTAAAGTCCCACGATCAATCTGGAGCACCCAAGTGATCTAACTGTAGATTGCGGCCAACCAGTTTAACATGTCTTCAGTAGAGGACAAAGTTCCTCTTCTTCCTGAAGGAGGAACGGAGTAAGATGATATGCAAGTTACACCTGCTTGAAATTCCCTCTTCTACACAACTAGTAAAAGTGCACAAACCCTGTTCTCCATTTCACCTGGCCACTCCACCACTTGTTCTAACACTACTGTCATCTAGTGCTAAAGGAACTGTTTTGACTGATCCACCATCACAACAGCTCAAGAATTTTGCAGTTCAGAAATTCTACTTGAGCAAAATTCTTGCCGAGGCATCTACTAAGTACAATCTGAGCAAATCATCTGCAAACACAAATTGACTAAAACATTTAAGCAATAAGCCAAAATAATTTCTTCAAAGCAGATAGGTTACTATAGACATTAATACAGAACAATTGAGTTTGAACTCAATAATTTGATAAGGATCTTTCTCTTTGGAATGAAGTCAATAAAGATTTTATTTATTTATTTATTTTTAAAATGCTGACAACACTACTAGACAGAACCATATTCATTTGATTAACTGTTTTCTATAACTGCCCATTTATTCGTGAAAACTGGCAAGATTTACTAGTTCAGACAATGATCTTTGGTATTGATTTCTGAAGTCTGCTTGAGTTGAAATAAATTGGCATTTATGTCACTAGCCTAGAAAGAATAAAATGTGAAGGAGTTTATAACGAAGCCCTCCGGAGCAACTGTATCAAATAATACAAAGGTTTTTTTAACTTCACTTTGAAGATGGAAAATGAGGGAGGAATGGGGTAAGATGACCCTGTACATTTCTAGAGAATAAAACAAAAAGGAGAGAGAAAGCAGAACAAAATAGCACCCAAAAGAGTATTCCACTATGGTAGATTCAGTAGAGTATTTCAGTGCATCTCTTGCAATGGAATAGAATGCAATCCTGTGCATACTGAACAAAGACATGTAGAGATTTGCACTGTTGGGTTGAAATTGTAAGCTCACTTACGAGGGAGCAGGAGTTACATTTGAGTAAACACGACTGCAGTGCTGATTGATTCCAAATTTGACTATGATATAAAACTCAGTTGCTACAAAAAGGCACCAAAGGATGGCATAAGCATCAATGCATCTATAAATTGTAATTAATGATGTTCTGTTCTTGCTTTCTAACAGATGCATCTTCTGCAAAAGCGCCAAGTCAACATATAACTTGCAGAGTTGTTTATGAACTTCCACATGCCTATTATGTCCTGCGAGCTCATTTTCATTCCATAGCAGCCTTCCCCATCTTGGTAGCTTCCAGATGTTTTGAGCAAAACTTCCATCATCTCTGACAACTGGCTGTGCTGACTGGGGATGATGGGAGTTGGAGTTCAAAACATCTGGAAGCCACCAGGTTGGGGAAGGGTTGTGCTTACTGCACATTATCTATCTACAAATATACATGGTCGACAAACATGCAGATGGTCACTTCTAATTCATTTCTAATACTTTGCAGTGGCCATAATTTTCATCTTCTATAATGCACCTGGAGCAACGTAGGGAGAGAATCAACCCAAATTCTCCTTACGTCCCAGCACCACTGTTGACAGGTTTTGTTTTTTAGAAGTGGGTGGTCAAAACGAGAAGTCACCAATAACGTGTTGTGGCAAGTCTTGCTTCTCTCTCTCCCCCAAATGCCAGCGCTGCAGAGCCATCGGGTTGGGTAACAGTTTGTCGCTCTGCTAATTCCTCCCTATGGAAGTCCCTTGCATCAGATGTCAAGGAGATAAAGAACTACACAACTTTTAGAAGACATCTGAAGGCAGCCTTGTATCGGCAAGTTTACTATGTTTTTATATGTGTTGTAAGCCGCCCAGAAAGCCAGCCAGATGGGTGGGGTATTATTAATAATAATAGTAGTAGTAATAGTCATCAAAATAATAATGCTGGGACATGGGTGGCACTGTGGTCTAAACCAGAGAGCCTAGGGTTTGCCGATCAGAAGGTTGGCGGTTCAAATCCCCGCGACGGGGTGAGCTCCCGTTGTTCAGCCCCTGCTCCTGCCCACCTAGCAGTTCAAAGGCATGTCAAAGTGCAAGTAGATAAATAGATACAGCTCTGGGAGAAAGGTAAATGGCGTTTCTGTGCGCTGCTCTGGTTCGCCAGAAGTGGCTTATTCATGCTGGCCACATGACCCAGAAGCTGTATGCCGGCTCCCTTGGCCAGTAAAGCAAGTTGAGCGCCGCAACCCCAGAGTGGTCCGCTACCGGACTTAATGGTCGGGGGTCCCTTTACCTATAATAATAATAATAATAATAATAATAATAATAATAATAATAATATAGATATTCCACCTGGGGCACTTGACCCCCTGGAAAGACAGACACAGTGTTATTGCTACTGCCCAGTGAGCCCCAATCCTTAGAAATTGTTCTGGGATGGTGGCATTCTATGATGGATGTGATGAATTGGCCCACCCAATACCTCTGCCCTCAAATGGAAAAAGAGGGTATGAAATTTCGAGAAGCCATTTGTGTACGTCTGTGCCTTAAAACCCCCTGTGGTGATTTAGTGAAGAGTTAGTTTTGCAACTCATTATAGCAGGTGAATCGAGCCGAAAAGCACTTATGCAGGTTTGTCAATAACAGCTATGGGCAATACAACAGGCCCTCCCATTACTCACTTTACTGAGGCTTAAAGGGGGGAAAGAAGCATAAGTCTCAAATACAAACTTGCCTGAGCCTTATTCAACAAGCTAAGCCAACATCAGAAAATTGATTACAGTATAGGCAGCATTTTGCCCTGAAGCTCATTTCTTGCTTTTCGGTAGACATAGCAAATAGAATATCAAGCAAACAGGAGCCCATTATCTGGAATAGTTCCCAAGATAGTTGGAGGCATTTTGGAAGAAGGGCTTGAGCGCAACATTAGAGTCTGACATTCCAGATTGTGCAAACTACTATTACAGGAGTTTAATTATGGAGAAGCAGCTTGCCTTAATTATCGTAGCCAGCAGTGACTAGACCCAGGCTAAAATAATGAGAGGAAAATAGCAGTGGAAATATTAATTGAAAAGGGTTGCTTGGTGACATTTTCATGCTTTGTGACATATGGCTTCATGGGGAGAATCTTGTAAAATGGGCAATAGAGGCTAAAAGCTAAAATGTTATTATGGAAATGGTGGTATATGGAGTCACGGGGCATTCTAAGGCAGGGCAAACATATGGTGTAGGAAATGTGGGTCATATCCCTCATTCAGAGTGCATGTAGAGCAAAATAAATAAATAATACAGCTATGTAGCCTACAATTGCCACTGCATATATACACTCCTGGCAGAGACTTCAGAATATAAGAAGAAGCCATTTCAGGTTGTCTGAAATTAAGCTCTATTTAAAATATTAAAGAGTGCGGGTGGCGCTGTGGGTTAAACCACAGAGCCTAGGACTTGCCAATCAGAAGGTTGGCAGTTCGAATCCCTGCAACGGGGTGAGCTCCCGTTGCTCAGTCCCTGCTCCTGCCAACCTAGCAGTTCGAAAGCACGTCAAAGTGCAAGTAGATAAATAGGTACCGCTCCAGCGGGAGGGTAAACTGCGTTTCTGTGCGCTGCTCTGGTTCGCCAGAAGTGGCTTAGTCATGCTGGTCACATGACCTGGAAGCTGTATGCCAGCTCCCTCGGCCAATAAAACGAGATGAGTGCCACAACCCCAGAGTCGGTCACGACTGGACCTAATGGTCAGGGGTCCCTTTACCTTTACCTAAAATATTAAAAGTAGGAATTTGGAGATGCGTTGTGCTCTGCTAAACCAGTTTCAATAAAAATGGGAGATGCCTGATGATGCTTGGCTCTCCCTCCCCAAAATATGGAGCTGTTAGTGTCCTTTTCCTGCAGGTGATGTTTGTGGTAACAGAGTAACTTTGACACTAAAGGAACAAACTCAGTGGAAAGTTAGCATCAAAAAGCTAAGACACTTTCTATAATATAAGGAGAGCAAAAGAGAAAACAAGGATCGTGTCACATACCCAAAATTAAACATCTAACTTTATCGTATGCATCACTATGTTTAGTGCAGTTTAACATTCCCACAGAAATTAAGTGGGCTCCATCACTTGACACTTTTTTAAAAAGGTATTAAAAACTCTCCAACTTATGCTGGGGGAAGTCATAGATGAAGGTGGCTTATTGGATTTGAGCCCCGTCACACTGGTTTTACACTGGTTTTATTTTGCAGAGTGTAATTTTGATATGCAGAAGTGTTTTAGCATATCTTAAGATGCTGTTTTGTTTTGTTTTCCTCTAAAAGGTGAGGTAGATTTGAAAACAAAAACACAGGATATTTCCCTACATAATTCCACAGCAAGTACGGGATGTTTTAGAAGTGACATTTATTTTCCCTACTTACATGCAGGAAAAAACACACACACAAACTGAGGTGTATGCAGTGGCATATTGTGAGTGCATACCTGCCTTTCTCGTTGCCAATTGTCAGCAGGTAAAAAGGCAATATGGCAGATATGTTAAATGAACAAGACAGCCATGAGATAATTGTAAGCAGCATTTTTACAACTTTATTGTATGATTCTAGGCCCACAGCAAGATGCTTTTGGCAGTCTTGAGCCCTGAATTCTTTTCTGGGGACCCTCAAATGAGACTGAAGAACCAGATTTGATTTGCAATTTGTAATGAATGAAATGCAGAGTTCACTTATGATCAGCATCCAAACAGAGCACTGGGAAGTTATCCATCAAAATGGCAGGTTGTCATTCAAGGCAGACTGCTAATTTACTCCTTTCAGCCATGTTCTTTCGCCCTGCCTCCGTGAAACCTGCAGCTGGTCTTCTCACTGGACATGTACACCCATTATGTTGCATTAGGGTCACAGAAAGTTAGAGTGTGCTAGACCAAAAATAGAGAGAATTCTTCTGTCCAGTAGTGGATGACAGATTACTATCAAATTTTAATTTTATGCAATACGTTTTTTCAAGGCTTGGGAAACTCAAAAGAAACTGATTAGCAAGACATCTTGCTGGAACATATATTGGATGTATGCATATTATTTCGTTCCCTCATGACAAGAAAAGATGAAGGGAGCCTCCGCGATGCAAAAGGGTTTGGAGAGCCATGACACTAATGTGATCTCCAATTTTGCTGTCAGATATTATTTGCTTGACATCTGGCAGCTGTGCCTGGCATGTTCTGAATCTGCATGCTTCAATTCAGCACGGTAGAAACTAGCAAAGGAAGGGCGAGTTACAGATGCAAGCAGCCCTGTTGAAACTGGTGTGGATGGAGATTAGCAGAAGATACCCCACAAATGAATAGGTCAGCCCTTCACCAATCTGTTGCCCTCCAGATGTTTTCAACTACAGCTCCCATCAGGCCCAGGAAAATGGGAAGTTACAGGAAATTCTCTAGGAGAGCATGGAATGAATTCTTCAGTAGCACAAAAGGGGGAAATGTCAGAAAATCCCATAAGGTTCTCTTCTGCTCAATTTTTCTGGCTCACTTAAAACTGAAAGAAATGGAACTGTTAGTTCATACTGGTGGAAGAAAAAAGAAATGGGTTAAGACAGAGGGCTTCCTTAAACAATTTTAAAATATATTGGGTTAGATCCACAGTTGCACCCTATCTGCAAGAGGTAAACTGGGAAGGGGTATTTCTCTGATTAATGTTTTTAATGTTTGATTTTTATCATGTTTTTAATATTCTGTTGGGAACCGCCCAGAGTAGCTGGGGAAACCCAGCCAGATGGGCAGGGTATAAATAATAAAATTATTATTATTATTATTATTCTGAATATTATTGTGGTGTGTGAGAGAAATTCTCCAACTGTTTGGGAGTGGTCTGAAAAAGAAAAATCTATAGTCATGGCCTCTGTGACCATCTAGTTAAAGCATTACTTGATTGGAACAGTGATGAAGTGAATGTGATGTGTCAGTTTTTGAGGATGGGGGCCCTCACTTATGTATCAGTGTTGTTGTTTTTTACTTCTTCCTTTTCATGTGGATTGTGGGGAAACAAAACCCTATATGCAAACAAATTTGCTCAGAGGAATTGGGGGTGGGACGGTGGGACAGAGCTTTGGCATGCAGTTTGACACAGAGAAATGTCCATCATTCATAACGACCTGGTTGAGAACACAAATTTGCCTAGCTTGTAATGCTCAGTTGAAATGTGAACGGAATGCTATTTCTCTCAAAAGTTCTACTGCAGCTCATGAAATGAAGTTGTGCTGCGTACATTGGCAAGGGATGAACTTTCCTTTGTAGCTGGTAACCTATTTCCAAACGGTGTTGAGGAGAGTTTGTGTAAAGTCTATCACACTGAATACAGTGTTAGACACTGTGGGAGGAGAGCTTCAGTTGCATCTGATCTTTGCACTCCACAGAGCTGATCTGTAAATGGAAACTTTTTTCCCCCCAGGAGAGAGCAATTTGAGCATTTGCTCTTACTACACATACCTTCTAAACATGGAAACAGCTGGTCCTGCTCATACAGCTACTTTGCTTAAGATCTGCATTCCTTTAAACTGCAGATTAGTAGTGAATGCAAGGACTATGAATTGAACGTCTGCTTGCTTGTTTGGCCAGTGAATAGCACAGTAGAGGTTCAGCATCTCAGCGAAAGGGCAAAACAAACAAGAACTGTGCTTGGAAAGTGGATTTTAGAAATCTGACTGACACTGTTCTGTACAAGGCTGACGTTTTCAGGGGTTAGGGTATGAAATTGAAACTCGAAAGACGATAAAGCAAAGGGCAGAGAGCATCTTTCATTACCCTTATGAAAGCTTGTGCACTTTTTGACACTGTCCTCCTTGATGGAGTACAAGGTATTTCCTCCTCCGCCGCTGCTACCCTTATTGAATGTCAACATCTGTCTCAGAGCCGAATGTCACAATGCAAACTACTTTTCTGAAGAGCGTGTGGCATGTTGATCTCCTAACAGCTTTAACAAATATCCAATATAAAGTAAGTGGTTTATTGTGCCAGGTAGGGGCAGAAAGAGGGAAGGATGCAGCAGAACTGAAGAAATTATCTCCCAAGGCTATAATCAGAAACAGCCCTACCATTGGGCAGAATGGGGTGGCTGCCTCAGGCAGTTGATTGTAGGTCTCATGAAAGGGGAGCAAATTGTTAGCCATTTAATTTGTTATTAGTAGACTTTTACTGCCAGAAAGAAAGAAAGAAAGAGAAGGGGTAAAGTGCTTGTGGGATTTTCAGGTGCAAAATAACTTGGCTGGTCTTGGGTCCAATGCATTTGACTTAGGAGGTGCGGGCTCTGTTTAGTGCTTGCCCTAGGCAACAAAGTGTTTTGGGCCAGCTGTGGCTATCATTCACAACCCACTTACCTCAGATAATTCCTTTCAAAGCACCTGGTGTTTGCAATATTTGATTTGTGTGAATTGTGGCCTAATTTTTCTGGTTCTCAAACCCTCGGTGATTTAGGGACTTGATAAATTCAGCTTCAGCTGAGACCTGAACCAAATTTCTCAATCATTCCTAGGTCAAAGGAAGGGTCAAAGACCATAGCTCAGCTCAACTCCCTGTTTTCACCTAATGCAGATATATATATGTATATTACTTTATTATCTGAAAAGGACTAAAAACAATAAATACCGGTACATAAATTCAGCATAATAGCTATAAGGCCTAGTCACTGACCCACACTTTCCTTTCATCTTTTTAGGACTTAAATTTCACATCCAGCTCATTATACTTCCCACTATCCACCAAATCTTGACATAATTTAGTTCTAGAGGCCTTTCAAGAGTATAGATTGACTCTTCCCCCCCCCCGAGTGTTTTGAATTATTTTTATGTTAATTTTTATTCCAGGCTTATGTTGTTGTTTTTTTCCAAAGCCCTGGGCTTTTGCCATCACCACAATTTTCTTCTAATACCCTCATAAACAGCAATGCCAGCAGGGGAAGACTTGGGGTGAGATGTCTGGGGCCTCACTCAGGAGAATGAGCAGGAGAGCCCCCAAACACAGTTGGGCTGGCTTTTCACATTTTGAAGTCATTGAAGTAAAATATAATTGCCATCTACAGAGGGAAGACCCCCATAAAACCATAATAGCAGAATCTCAAATCACCTAACTGCCCCACTGCTCATAGAGGCTATTGTTTCTGCTTTGAGTGGGGAAGGTGTGTGTGTAGGTTAAAATTTTACAGATATTAAAGGGCCAACTTACGTCAAAAAAGACCATCTCAAGTATGATTGACATAAGAAACCGGTCATTACTCCAGCAATGAGTGCCATAAACTGCAGAACAAAGGCGTTAGGAGCCTTAGATTAGTTTTTACTTATACCCTTTATATTATAGCTGTGGTAGAAAAGATGTCTGAGCAGCCAATGGAAGAGATATCACTCTATAATTGAGAGAAAAAAGAGTAAAATGTCCTGATGGGTATATATGAAAGTAATTTCTTTTTGAAGTGGTCTGTGAAACAGAGTTTCACTCCTGGGACCATGCTCTGTGAATTCTGGCTTCTTTCTGTTTTAGGTGTTCTTAAGGACGTCTTATAAAAGGTGAAGTCTTTTGTGAAGGTTTCTACATCTTCATGTGTCTGTTGTTATAGCAGCTAACTCTGTGGGTACCTAGACCAGACTTGACCCCCAACAAGTGATCTGAAATAACTCGCTTCCCAGGGATCCAATTTAGAGTCAGAGAGCTCCTTCACATGTTTACAAGAAATGCCAAAGGAGGAGACCCAAGTCTTTGTCTCTTGCCATTTCCTCTAGCACAGGGCTAGATGTTGTTGGAGCAACCCACCCACCCTCCAAATGTGGCCAGTAGTAAGAGATGATGGAAGTTGCCTAATTTGATATGTGAAAGAGATGGGCTGGCCAACACTGTCCAATGGGTGAGCTGGGCAAGTCATTAATGATATCATAACGACACTCAGCAATGGCATACCCACCAACATTTCTCCGATGAGAATAGGGACATCCCATTCTATAATGATAATTTTATTATTGGGTTGCCACAGCCACTCTGGGCAGCTTCCAATATATATAAAAACATAATAAAACATTAAACATTAAAAAATCTTCCCTATACAGGATTACCTTCAGAAGGCTGGGGGGGGGGTCGGATAACTCCATACCCTCCAACATTTCTCCAATGAAAATAGGGACATCCTAAGGAAAAGTGGGTCATTCCAGGATCAGCCAGGACGGCTTCTTTAAATCAGAGACATCCCTGGAAAATAAGTGTCTACGGTGGGCATGCTTGTACCTCCTGCATAGATAAAGGGGAGGAGTCTAGCTTGGGTTCATGGTACATGGCAGATGATGCTCTACATTGGTTTGGGATAGGAGCCAATACCGGTAGCAGCTGGAAGGGGACATGGCTATAGCATGGACCAGGGTGAAAGCAGTGTTGCTCTGGGCTTTGACGAGGCCTTTAAGCCAGGCCTAAAGCAACCATTCATATACAGTGGTACCTTGGGTTACAGATGCTTCAGGTTACAAAGTTGAGTGGCTCCGCTAACCCAGAAGTAGTACCTCAGGTTAAGAACTTTGCTTCAGGATGAGAACAGAAATCACACTGTGGTGGTGCGGCGGCAGCGGGAGGCCCCATTAGCTAAAGTGGTACCTCAGGTTAAGAACAGTTTCAGGTTAAGAACTGACCTCCAGAACAAATTAAGTTCTTAACCAGAGGTACCACTGTATGTCAGTTCAAACTATCTGCCCAAACTCAGTTTGAAATGGAATCCTGTAATGTCATCCTCGTTAAACCTTGGCAAACATTGACACTATTGACTACACTCATTAGGGCAGGGGTCAGCAAACTTTTTCAGCTGGGGGCCAGTCCACTGTACCTCAGACCTTGTGGGGCACCAGACTATATTTTTGGGGGGAAATGAATCAATTCCTATGCCCCACAAATAACCCAGAGATGCATTTTAAATAAAAGGACACATTCTTCTCATGTAAAAAAACACCGATTCCCGGACCATCCATGGGCTGGATTTAGAAGGCGATTGGGCCAGCTTCGGCTCCCGGGCCTTAGTTTCCCTAACCATCCACTAGGGGGGCATGAAGATATCTCCATTCTGCCATTAATTCAATTTTTCTAACTGCCTTAAGATGAATAGGCTTGGGAGGTGATCTGCTTAGAAATGCTTCTCCCACACCTCCCTAAGTTACACAAAATAATGGTATACATTATTGACAAAATGTTGGATCTTCCTACATTTCCCCCTTCAAAAATAAAAATTCATAAAATATTAATTCGGAAAATGTTTTATCAAGAGTGTTTTCTTGAACATTTTTATATTGTACATAGTGTACAATAGAGATTATAGATTTGTAAAAGAGTAAGTGGTACAGAAATGCTTTTAAATACATGCATACCTCCATACACAGAATGAAGTTATTGCAGTACTGTTTTTCTTGAATTACATTAGTATTTTAAAACAGAATAGTTATACAAATGTCATATCAATAAATGAAGTGTCCACATACTATGAATATTATGAAAGACTGATTTTCTCATGGCCTTGATTCTTGATCCTTCAATGCATAAAATAAATAAGTTAAAATAAAGATGACATAAAAGTCCAATAATATAACAGAATTATATCAACAGTTGTGCAACTGAAGGTAGGGATGGGTTTAGGGAAGCTTTTAATATTTGATGAATTATTGCATTTTAATATTTTGCTGGAAGCTGCCCAGAGTGGCTGGGGAAACCCAGCCAGATGGGCAGGGTATAAATAAATTATTATTATTATTATTATTATTATTATTATTATTATTATTATTATTTACTATCATCATCCAATGTCTTTCTCCAGGTGTTGATTGTCCCTTTAGATCCTGATGGCATGAGATTCCTGACTTGGGCTTTGTTGAGAGAATTAGATGGTTAAATCTGTCCTCACTATCTTAAAAGTTTATTCTTTGGAGTATTTTTTAGGAGTATTTATAGCAATTCGGAAATAAGCTGTACTCGGGGCACTTTTTTCAGCCAGAAGTTGCTGGAACTCAGTTCTGTCACCTCTCAGGTGGGTGCTATTGCCATTCTAAGAAAACCACGGAGGTGTTAATGGTGAGTTCCGGCACCTCTTTTTCTAGAAAAATAGCACTGGCTATGCTGTTTTTGATTTTGTCAAGGTCCCTGCTGATTTTTAACCTGTGAAGCCATACCTTACATGCGGTTTTTTCACCTTAAAATCAAGAGTAGTGCACTGCCCATCCAACCCCCTTACTACAAATCATAACTTCACTGATATGACTACTGTATCTCATTTAAAACACTTCAAAAATAATAAAACTCCATTCATTAAAACACACATGAGATAGAGAGATAGAGAGAGATAGAGAGAGAGAGAGAGAGAGAGAGAGAGAGAGAGAGAGAGAGAGAGGACAAGCTGCTCCTTAAAGAATTAATCTAACCATGAGATTTTATAGCTTGGGGGACGCCTTCCTCACTCAGTGTCACCCCGGTGACAGATTAACAATGCTGAGGACCATCCAACCATGCAAAATATATGAGGAAGCCTTCCTACTCACTCACACTTCAAACCTTGGCCATACATTTGAATGAGTAGCAGATCTTGACTTATGATATTTGCATGACTGTTGCCAGCATTTTTTTATGAGACAACCCAAAACCTTAGCCAGCAGTGTTGGGGCTTAATAGCCCCTGTTGCATCCACCACCCCAACACTTCCACTGGCCAGGGTGGAAGGGGATGGGCAGGAAAAATGCCTCTTTACTATGTCAGCTCCCAAGCTGGTGGAGTTGTTGTTGTTTAGTCGTTTAGTCATGTCCAACACTGGACCAGAGCATGCCAGGCACTCCTGTCTTCCACTGCCTCCCGCAGTTTGGTCAAACTCATGCTGGTAGCTTCGAGAACACTGTCCAACCATCTCATCCTCTGTCGTCCTCTTCTCCTTGTGCCCTCCATCTTTCCCAACACCAGGGTCTTTTCCAGGGAGTCTTCTCTTCAAATGAGGTGGCCAAAGTATTAGAGCCTCAGCTTCACGATCTGTCCTTCCAGTGAGTGCAGTAGAAAGGCCTGATTGAACCCACTGAATTAATAGGCCCCTATTATAAGCTGGGGACGCGGGTGGCACTGTGGGTAAAAGCCTCAGCACATAGGGCTTGCCAATCGAAAGGTCAGCGGTTCAAATCCCCGTGCGCTCCCATTGTTCGGTCCCAGCGCCTGCCCACCTAGCAGTTCGAAAGCACTCCCGGGTGCAAGTAGATAAATAGGGACCGCTTACTAGTGGGAAGGTAAACGGCGTTTCCGTGTGCAGCTCTGGCTCGCCAGAGCAGCGATGTCACGCTGGCCACGTGACCCGGAAGTGTCTCCGGACCGCACTGGCCCTCGGCCTCTTGAGTGAGATGGGTGCACAACCCTAGAGTCTGTCAAGACTGGCCCGTACGGGCAGGGGTACCTTTACCTTTTATTATAAGCCGGCAGACACCATTTTGTAGTGGTATGTGGGGAGAAAGTGCTGGTGGAACTTGACTCAGGTTATGGGGATTTCTTTTATGGAGGGCGGGGATGAAAATGCATCAAATTCTCAATGGATTGTCCATCAGAAGCTCCAAAACAGGCCTGAGGTTGGGGGTGGGGGACAACCGATTTCCCTTTGGACCACTTTGGAGCAAACATTCTAGGGTTAAAAAAAATGCTTGCAATAATCAGTTCCCTTGTTTTTGTAGTACACGGGTAATCACATTTGTGAATATAAAGTACAATTATTAATTAGAATTAATAGCCTCTAATCATCTGCTATCATCAACTGATTACATTTAATTAGGCTTCACTGGAAACTAATTTCAAATATTCATACTTAAAGCTAATATCAATATATTTTATATGGCTTTCAGCAATAAAAAAGGATAACTTAACTAAAGCCACCTGTTTTCATGGTTTTTCAAGATTCCCTATTTAATATAACGTGCACTCAGCTCCATATCATTGATCAGATCCTAGACTATTTGAGAAACAGGACTAAATACATTATCTTACCCTGGATGAAAAAATTGTTGTTTCAAGACCCAAGGCAAGCCATAGTGTATCATATGATGCCATTATTTTTCTTTCAAGTAGATAACAAAAGATAAACTAAAAGAGCAAAGAGGTTATAAGGACTGGCATCTTTGCAATTAGGGAGTGTAAGTCACATCAGACTGAATGCCTGATTGTGGTTAATTCAGATTAAAAAAAATGTATAACTAATGTTACTGACCATTATGGCCAATGCAACTGTTAAACTAGTAGAAACAAGAATGACCATAAATCTTGGGTGTGAAATGCCCTAATATCTCAGTTTGTAGCCATTTGTGCTCATTACAACAGAGTTCCTGTATGTGTAGGTGCTCATTACAACAGAGTTCCTGTATGTGTAGGTGGTCCCATTCATTTCATCTTGAGGACATAGGGGCAGGGGCAGTTCCATATCAGCATCAAACCTCCATGACCCATAACAGATTGATGGAACCAAATATAAAATATCTGGTTCTTATTTATGTATTGATGCATAATCTCCAACCTCCAATCTCCAAGGAGCACAAGATTCTGGGGGTTCCAGGTGTGCTTACCCAGGGTTCATGTTTTCTTTTGGAAATGAGGCACAGTGGAGACTTGTGGCATTTTCATAATACAGTGGTGCCTCGCAAGACAAAAAGAATCCGTTCCGCGAGTCTCTTCGTCTAGCAGTTTTTTCGCCTTGCGAAGCAACCCTATTAGCGGATTAGCGCTATTAGCGGTTTAGCGGCTATTAGCGGCTATTAAAGGCTTAAGGGATTAGCGGATTAGCTGCTAAAAGGCTATTAGCAGCTTAGTGCCTTAGAAAAAGGGGGTGGGGAGTGGAAAAAAATCGCAAGAATCGCAAGACATTTTCGTCTTGCGAAGCAAGCCCATAGAGAAATTCGTCCTGCGAAGTGCATTGAAAAACGGAAAACCCTTTCGTCTAGCAGGTTTTCCGTCTTGCGAGGCACTCGTCTTGCGGGGCACCACTGTATGTGGCTTATTTACACATATATACTACCTGAGTCTCCCATGGAGGGGTTCACAGCATTGACACCCCAAGAAGGTCTTGCCTCTCCCAAAGCCTCGGATTCAAACAGAAATCCACCGCCATGCTCTTTCCCTCTCTAGCTTGTTGCATTTAACAGACTGCAACATCTTTCCCCAAGGTTACATCACTGCCACTGTGATCCTAAATGCAACCCTAAAACTCTGGCATTGTTGAAGGAAGGGGGTCACACCCATCTGCATTATGGCACAGGGTCTTTGCTTTGTAAATGGCCCAGTACCTTCTCTTTCTTCTCCTTAATGGCTCTTCTCCCATGCGATTTCCTGAACTCCGGAAGCTGGCTTGTCTTATATTTTAAGATTTGCTAAATCTCGTATCTGGCACCCAAGGTAAGACTCCAAGCATTGATTAAATTCTAAACCCTACTGGATCCAGCACTTTAAGGGAGCCTGGGTGAAAAACATAAACAAAGCATGATGAAACAAAGGACTTTTCAATGGGAATTAATCTGCAACTACTTCCAGTACTTATATCATAGTAACATTAAAATCAATAGGACTTAAAACTGCCTGACTGAATTGTGCTTACATTGTTATTGCCCCCCCCCCAATGAAAGCAAACAGCCTACAACGCATCATATTGCCTGTTCTTCATTTTATTTTTATCTTCTGTTTTCTTTTTTTTGCCTCTCCAACAGCATTTGGCCTTTTAACTACTAAAGTGTTAAGGAGTGCTAGTTTCCTAATTAAATTTAAGCACGTTTTAAAGTGCAGCTTGATTAGTTCAATTAAGCAGGATTATAAATTACCCATGATATTTTGTTCTGCAAATTTCATAAAGCGAAACATTCTTCAGTTATTATTGGTATGCATTCCACAAGTCATTAGCTCTTTATTCAGGAATACAAATTTGCTCCTATTGATTAAACTGGCATTTTCATGCAAATGGAAATATTTCATTTTATTATCTTTTGTAAGTATTAGAAAACATTTCTGAAATATTTTATTTCAGCTTCTCTCATAGTCTTAGGTTTCTGCTGTTGAAGAACAGTACTGAGCTGGGCGGACTTCAGGTGCGATGAGCCTCCTTCATTTAGTACAAGAACCCCCAGATTCACCAGATGCAAAGCAGTGACTTGGGGAAACTGATATGTACTTAGTATTACAGAACACGGAGGAAGCCTCTGAGCTCATTCTCAACCCAAGGATTTATTTTCAGTACCAGGACTGAACTCTCATCCTTTTACATAGAAATCTATTTCTGATTCTGCCCCTCCAGGGAGGATTCCTTTTTTGCTGCTATGGTTAAATGATTGTGAATCAGAAACCATTTCTGATCCATGGCAAATCTTCATTTTGCTCATTCCCAGTGTATACCATAATAAAAATCTAAGCTGTTTGTGGGTGAGCTTCGAGGCCCACTTTGTCTTCTCATGCTTTGTCAATCCTATTGGGGGGTTTTATCATTAAATTAGGGACACGGGTGGCGCTGTGGGTTAAAACCTCAGTGCCTAGGGCTTGCCGATCGAAAGGTCGGCGGTTCGAATCCCCGCGGCGGGGTGCGCTCCCGCTGTTCGGTCCCAGTGCCTGCCAACCTAGCAGTTCGAAAGCACCCCCGGGTGCAAGTAGATAAATAGGGACCGCTTACTAGCGGGAAGGTAAACGGCGTTTCCGTGTGCGGCTCTGGCTCGCCAGAGCAGCGATGTCACGCTGGCCACATGACCCGGAAGTGTCTTCGGACAGCGCTGGCCCTTGGCCTCTTGAGTGAGATGGGCGCACAACCCTAGAGTCTGTCAAGACTGGCCCGTACGGGCAGGGGTACCTTTACCTTTTTACCTTTATCATTAAATTACTCTGATCTAGAAAAGGAGATCCGGCTTCTATGCACACATTTCTTTATTGGTTCAGCATCTCTTGTGCATGCAGGTTCCATTACCAGATGCTTGAATGCCGCAACTGGGTCTATTTACATAGAACACAGTGCTAAATCAGAAACCACACATACAACCAGGCAACAGCTTGAGAAGGGATAAGAAAATGTATTTGCATATCAGGGCTGCTCAGATTCATCTCTGTATCCTGCCAATGCAGTCCTGTTCAGACTGCTGCATGACATAAATGTAGGATATACCTTCACACTGGTCCTGAACATTGAATGAAAATCTACCTGCCAAGTTTGGATAGTGTGTACTGTTTACTTAACACATTAGCCACGGCACTGCAATAAATCTTCACTCTTTCGATGCACAACCCTACTTTCAACTCATTCACACGTTAATCTGTTCCCACTTCAGCACTATTTGTTTGTTTGTTTAAAACTTGCTTCTTCACTGTGTAATCTAAGCCAATGGAGGACCACTTGGGGGAAGAAGATGACATCACAGTATAACACAGAGCCAACTCTCATTGGCTGTATTGATGTCCCTGAAGACAAACTCTTCCTACTCCTTTCATTCTGAATAAAGAAAGAACTCATCCATTCTGACACAACTGGTCAACATTCCCTATCTTTTGTTACATGGTGACAGTGACATACCCTCCAACATTTTTTTTGATGAAAATAGGGACGTCCTACTTACTTACTTACTTACTTACTGCTTTTTTACTATTTATACCCTGCCCATCTAACTGGTTTGCCCCATTCTGGGCAGCTTCACACACACACACACACTCACACACTAAAACATTAAACATTAAAGGGTTCCGTATACAGGTCTGCCTTCAGATGGCTTGGGTGGGGGATAACTCCATACCCTCTGACATTTCTCCTAAGAAAATAGAGACGTCCCACTGGAGAAAATAGGGACATCTTAAGGAAAGCGGGGCATTCCAGGATCAAATCAGAAACTGGGGAGGCTTCTGTAAATCCAGGACTGTTCCTGGAAAATGGGGACACTTGGAGGGTCTGCAATGAATGCTGTAGGACAGATCTTTTGCTCTGATCTGATTGCAGGTGCTTTCAATCACAGATGAACTTGGAAACAGGATGAAAAGGACTAAGAGTGAACACATGAGAGACTGACACTGACTAAGAACAGGGTGATTTGCCCATCCCTGTTTGGACCTGATTAGAGGAGAAATGCACAATATCAAATTCAGCTAAATGTTTGTGTATATTGAAATTTTTACTGAATCACTTTTTGTTCTCTTGACATATTTTCTTTCCTCCTTGCCATGTGTTTTCAGATCAGGATGCTTTTCTTCCAACTGTCTCCAAGTTGATAAGTAAATCCTTAGTGCCTGCTGGGAAAGTACATATCTCTATGCAGAAGTATTTAATCAGCATGCACTGTCAGTGCAAATGGCTTTTGTTGTAATCTTGCATAATGCACTCCAACAGCACTGCTACAGATAATTGTTTCATTTACATCCTTCAAGGGGAAAAAAAAGTACAAAACATTATGACTAATGCAGATTGATGGGAATCCTCTGCTAGTCTTTCGCCTAAAATCACTTGCATAAAATCCTATGATGCTGATAGAAATGATAGAAACAGGTGTAACTGGAATGGGAGAACACTGATAATCATATTACATGTGTTTTTTTTTATTATAGCCAAGATGATGCTTTTGAAGGCAGTCATTAAAAAATTCCCATCTGTTCACACCATTTGTCAAGCTGAGGCTGAAAAGTGTCTGAGAACAAAATCAAACATGAGGTGTGTGAGGGAATTGATTGGAAATCTTGCTGTTGCTGATGCCATTTTCACCTGCTAGTTTTTCGTTTTTTTCGTTTAGTAAGATGCAAGGCAAGTTTGAAATTGGTGAGATATCTCATTAGGCAGCGAAACGCAGTGAGTCAGTCTGCAAGAAGGTAGAAGGAAATTAAATGCCAAATTATATTTGTCCATAGGGGTCCCTGCTCCCCGCTGCTTTCTATAAATCCATGTTTAGACGGAGAAGATCTTTTCTTGGATTAATAAGAAATCAAGTAGCCATTCGCATTATTGACTTAATTGTTTATCTTAGCCGCGATCCAAAGATGTTATACCCTCAGTGTAAAATCACATGCTGATTTTGAAACTTTCATTAGCACTTTCACTACATGGTATATGGCTGAAGAATGAGGGAGGGAAAATTCTTTAAGCAGACAAATAGTTCCAGATATTTATTAGCAAGCATCCTCAAACCCCCATCAGTAATAAAAACCAGTTAGGTATTTACTAATAAGATCAATAAATCCCAATAAATAGATTCTTTTTTTCTATTCTGTGATTCCTTCATTGCAGGAGGTTGGACTAGATGACCACAGGATCCCAACCAACTCTACGTTTCTATGATCCATGCACTTACAAAATCTTAGCTACATTATGGCAATATGGGGTTGCCTGTGAAAAGTATTTAAGTGCCTGTGAAAGGTGCAAAATTTGGCTGTGAGCTATTAACTGTATTAGGTATTGCAGACCCTCAACGTGTCCCTATTTTCCAGGAACGGTCCCAGATTTACAGAAGCCATTCCAGTTTCTAATTTGACCTTGGACTGCTTACAACATAAATAAGAGCATGATAAAACATTAAACTTTTTTTAAAAAAACTTCCCTATACAGGGCTGCCTTAAGATATCTTCTAAAGGTTGTATAGTTACTTATCTCCTTGGCTCATGCGTCACATAACTGCACACCCTCCAACATTTCTTTGAGAATATTTTATCATGGTACAGAAGGGGTTGCAATAACAATTGCAATAATTCAAGCACTGAACTATGATCTTTGTCACCCATAATACTTATTAGAATTTTTTGTCTTGATCATTTCTGTGTTATACACGCAGAAAAGGTTTGTTTTCCTTAAAGTTCTCTCTCTCTGTTGTAACAGTAATGTATTCTTTGTGTAATGTGTACTTTTTCTTACACTGCAGAGAATGTTCTGATTACAGACAAACAGGCAATATTTCATATCTTCTGGAAGAAATCACAGCAACCTTACGAAATAGCAAAGGTGCGGTGTCTAGAAAGGGCAGATATAGTAGAATGAAAGTGCTGGGCTGCTTCAGGAGAGCATTAGTGCTGTTATATAGCAGCCATTCTGTCCAACACCTCTCCCATTACAAAACAAAGAATGTATGCTGCAGGCAATCTCCTGCTGCAATTCTTCTCTTATTGGATTAACTGCTTTAAGTTTCAACTTGACCCACAGGAGTAATTGCAAATCGAAGGACTTTAGAGCTGCCAATATATCTGCTTTCTCCAGAGTTTTTGTTGGTGTCAAGATTAATTTGTGACCTCCAGCGTGTAGCTGAAAGGGGAGATGTTCTATGAATGCAGCCTAGGAATTGTTAGTCCTTAGTACTAATAAGAGAATGACTTCTGTGTCAGGATATTTGTCTATGGCATTTGTTGACATGATCACCTGGATCGATAGAGAGCTCATGGCACAAAGGAGACTGAACCATCATGGATCGTTTCCATTGTAAGGCATAATGTAAGATGGTCTCTTTTGAAAAATTGAAAGAGTTGTCGATGGCTGCCATACACCTTCTTGGCATCAGTGCACAATAGTTCTCCATTCAGAAGTTTGATGTTAAAGTTGAGCTTGGCATTTCCTTCCTTGTGTTTCCCCCCAAAGGGTCAAGCTGAATCAGCTGGTGATGGCTGCTGGGCCACAGTTCTGTAGAAACAAGGCCTATCTGCATTCAACACTTACTTGGAAATAAATGCCACTGATTCTGTAAAACTTGCTTCTGACCATGGGCCCAGTCGACCAGTGTTTTAAATTATGCAGTCTGCCATTGGAATAAATATTTGTATAATACATAAATTGACCCCAGATTGCAGTGCAGTAGGTGTCTTGAGTCTGAATTCCGCATTTCAATAAATACGGTAAATAAAGAGCAGGGTAAAGTACTTGATAGTTCCATCTGTCAAACCCAAGTTGGATCAAAGCTCTGAATCTGAGAGGGGAAATAAGGTGGTCTGCCAAAACAACACTAAGGAAACAACCCTGGCCTCTTGCAGGCAGCATCAAGCTTAACAAAACAGCAGAGCCACTTCTGCCACTCACATCAGCAAGGGGGAAGCAGGAAAATTTTGCATGTTTGCTGTGCCAGCTCCAGGATCGACCCCTTGGCACAACTTGGCAGTGGTTGGACTAGTTTAGTTCTCAGCAGTTTTCTTGGCTGGCTCAGCTCTGTTCTCTTCCTCCTCAGAAAGTTTTGGGGATTTACACTGGCTACTGTTAGTAGGGATATTGGGACGTGGGTGGCACTGTGGTCTAAACCACAGAGCCTAGGGTTTGCCGATCAGAAGGTTGGCAGTTCGAATCCCCGCGACAGGGTGAGCGCCCGTTGTTTGGTCCCTGCTCCTGCCCACCTAGCAGTTCGAAAGCACATCAAAGTGCAAGTAGATAAATAGGTACCGCTCTGGTGGAAAGGTAAACGGCATTTCCGTGTGCTGCTCTGGTTCGCCAGAAGTGGCCTAGTCATGCTGGCCACATGACCCAGAAGCTGTCTGCAGACAAACGCCAACTCCCTTGTCCTATAGAGTGAGATGAGTGTGCAACCCCAGAGTCGTCTGCGACTGGACCTAACGGTCAGGGGTCCCTTTACCTTTTACTGTTCGTAGGGATATTGACAGTGGTAGTTTCTCCCCACCCATCCTTTCAGCAAGTGGAGCAGGGACTTCTGTGGTTGTAATACCTCTCTGCTGGTGGAGACCGGCAAAGATGGGGCAGAAAGATGCCTCAACATCATCCAAGGCCGCTCCAGCACAGCAGTGCTTAAATTGCTCTGCCCATCTCTCCCACAAGAATTTTATAACTCATCTCCATTTTGGCATGATTAGTGATAATCGACATGCATTCCAGTTTATTTAAAAATTAGATGGTGATCAATTTCCGTTTCCCAGTGAAATAATTTGCTGCCACACACGCACACGCGCGAGCACACACACACACAAATCTAGCATTACTTGTGAGAGTACGTTAAAGAAACTAAACCCTCATTATCATAATTCTCTGAATAATAGATTGTTTGGCATAAACCAAGGAAACTAATTTTAAACAATCCTGAGAAAATGAATAAAGCTTTTCCTGTAAACCTCTTGGTAATTATATCAATCAAATACATTATTTCTGAAACTGTAGCATTAGTGTTTAAAGTATACTAATTTTTAGAAAGCCCAAGTTCTTCTGTAATCATGTTTAATCATTGCTATTTCTATGTAACATTTCTTTTTTCAAAGCTAGCAAGCTATGATTTCAACAAACAAACAAAAACCTTTCCCCACGCTGGGTTATGGAATATTCCAGTAGAGCATCTACAAGTATTCTTCTGGCTAAAAAATAATATTGGCTACCTTTAAATTAATATCATCAGGACAATGTTTAGGTCTCACAGGAAATTAAAAGCTGCCTCTTATCACAGGGTGATTGCTTTCGTAGCTAGGAGATGAGGTTTTAATGGACAAATGAAAGCATGTTTTTGGCTGCTTTTTCCGTGGATTTAAAAAACATTGGATCGTTAGTGCATTTCATATTATACATAAAGGCTGTGTTCTGAAGGCTGTTTTCCACATCTAGTGACATATTAGAAATTAAAATTGCTTAATCTAATATTTTGAGATTTGTCAGTGCATAAACTACTCATATTCCAGATTGGTAGTTCAGGGGAAACGCCATCATGGGGTAAAAAATTCTGTAAACAAAGTTCAGTGGAACTTACTCCCAAATACATATGTATGGGTTTTTCCCCCTTAATCATGGTTATTAAGGTACCATGCTACTTAAAATTTCTAAGTTGCCTCCCTAAGGGGGGGAGGAGTTATTTACTATACATTGTGCCCAACATGTTTTGGACAAAAGTGCCTTTGTCAGGGTCGGGGGTTATTTCTTTGTGTCTTAGTGAACCAATCTCAAAGGTTTTGGTAGTCAGAAGAAACTGATTTTGTCTCATCAAACACAAAGTACTGGGAAGGAGTGTACCTCAATGGGAGCACACCTGCCCATGACCAGGTGAGAACATAATACAATTTGTGGAGCAGCTGCTGGCATCTCCCGTCTATCAATGAAGTCATAAAGTTTGCTTTTGACCCTTAGGCAGTCTTCTTCTTCTTTGGAGATCACTTGCAGCCGAGTAAGATTGTCTTCCACGAACATGGTTTTAACAGTGAGTGGCTATGGAGGCCAATTCTGGATCCACACGTCCTTCCACAGTAGGGACAAAGGTTTCCGGGAAGGAGTTGATCACAGTGAGGGTTTGCCAAATGTGCCTTCCTCTTAGCACATTTCTCCCTTTTGTCCTGAGTTTGAGCATCTTCAAAGACCATGACACCTTTAGTAAAGGCTGTTCTCCAATTGGAGCACTCGCAGGCCAGTGTTCCCCAGTTGTCAGTGTTTATACTACATTTTTAAAGATTTGCCTTGAGAAAGTCTTTAAACCTCTTTTGTTGACCACCAGCATTACAATTTCCATTAATAGGTTCAGAATAGAGTAGTTGCTTTGGAAGATGATCATCTGCACAACATGACCAGTCCAACGAAGTTGAAGTTGAAGAATCATTGCTTTGACACTGGTGATCTTTGCTTCTTGCAGTACACTGGTATTAGTTTGCCTGTCTTCCCAAGTTGTGTGGAATCACAACTGTTGATGGAATCACTTAGGCAGTAGCAGCTCATGTGGAGGAGTAGAGCCACCACAGTACAACTTACCTGGATGGAGGCTGGTAACAAGGTTGGAGGTGTGTGTATGAACCAGCAGCGACAATCCAACGCTCACATCAGTGCATCTCCATAGCCTCAATCTTCCATTGCCCTCCCCTGTCTCATTCTTGCCCAGATGTCAGGAGAGTGGTTGTGTGTCTCTGCCCTACCATGCAAACTACTATTGCACATTTTAAAAAATACATTGAATTTTGCATAGCTCAGTTTTGCCATCTAGTGTCACATTTGTATATTGCACTTTACAACACATTTAAAACATTTTATTTGCAGCTGTATAGCTGAGTCCAGTGTGACACCTGAGAGATAAATAAGTAGATAAACAACTCTCTGAGTATCAAATAAGACTTTATATTTGGTATGCAGAACAATTCGGAAATGTTTTCTTCTCTACACATCCCAATCTGATCTGGTAGTAATTTCATGTGGAACTGAAGATGGAATATAATTTGGAGTAGAGAAGTGGACATAACTTTCCCCAGCCCAACACTTTCCTCCACACCTCCTAACTTGGGTCCTTAATATGATATGCAGTATTCCAAATGTATCCATTCGTTCCAAGAGCAAACCAACTGAAAAACAGGCACCATAAATTGCAAAAAAAAAAATGTTATTTGTTTTGGTCAATTTTTGTTTCATTAAAGTTACAAGGGTATGTATCAATTTATCTGGGGTTTCCCCCCCTCCTTGTCTCACTTTTTGGAAAATCAAATTGTATTTAAATTGGATTCACATACATTTTTCCTGATTGCCCCTTGTGCACAAAATGAACAACATTTGCTTTTGTAAAGCACAACTGTAGAATTACTTTTCATTTTCAGAACAACTGCTGTGGATTCTGGAAAATGCATGCCCTGTTCACTTGCTCTCCGCATGTAGAAGCGACATGGATCATGGAATGGTTAATTGACTCAACATTTCTATTTTCTTTCAATAGAATCTGTGTTTGCTATGAACCAACCAAGACCAAAAGGATGCTTAATGTGATAGTGCGAGGGAGAGGGCTGAAGAAGGGCAGCTGCTCTTATAGATGTGATATAGTTGACCTGTAAACTTAGAGGAGCTGGAAGGGAAAAGATCAGCTGAAGGCAAGTCATTGCACCTTGCCGGCATTAAAGGCAGCTGCCAGGAGCAACAGCCATGATTGTTGGCTGGGAGCAAGACATGATCGAGGAGCTAAGGATCCATAAAAGAAAATACAAGTATAAGGGAGAGGGAGTCTTGTTCAGATAAGGCTAAAGAATAGAGAGAATGCCTGATGAAGCAGAAGAGAATTAAGTTACACAATGTGGGAGAGGGCTGGGTGGTAAATGTTGTCTGTGATTTGGGATTAACTTGAATGCTGTTCAAAATGGCAACAAGAGAAACCCTGTGACTTCAAGGATCTTCCCCTTATTTAGAAGCTGGAGGGGCACTCTGAAGTAACGGTACACCATAAGCCCTGTTCCATGCCCAATAGCCATGGAGTGCCTTTGCCCAGCAGCACTGTGCCCAAAGACTGCAGCAAAATATTGGGCAAGGTTTTGCCCAGTGTCCTTCTGTGGAATGGGCCCCTTAGGAAATAGCTGCAGCTGAGTCCTTGCTGCAGAGGGGAGGGGAAAGCCTATATAGGGCTGCTTCCCCTAGAGCTCAGAGCCATTTTGTTTTGAGAGCTTCCTGCCCACCTACCCACAGGTTAGAGCCTTCATTGAGCAATTTTGGGTTGCTGATTGACAGGGCAGGAAATGATTTTTTTCTCTCTCTCAACCTGATTGACACTTGGTTGGGTTTCCTAACAACTCTCAGCACCCTTAACGAATGGCAGATTTTTTTTGGGAAGAAAGCCATGTTGGGATACTGCCAGGGAGACAAAGTCCATCATGACTCCACGTCGTCTCCGGACGTCGATTGATCTCCCGTAGACACGCAGTATCAGCAATTAGCGACACGAGCTCCAGAAATAGCTTGCCACATTCCAGAGCCGTGCACGCTCTATCAGCAGCTAAAGCACACAGCGAAAGATGCAGTCAGGAGAGCATTATTTACAAGTTTATTCAGCGTAGGTCAGAACAAAGAAAAACATGGCTGCCTGCTTCAGTGTCTCCGGCAGAGAGAGAGACGAAAGCAAAGACACAACAGAAACATCCTGTGAAAACAGGAAATACGCAGACTCTGACACAAACATCCTGCTCCCTTTTAAGGTGGAACGGAAATATCCTAACAAGCCACGGCTAAGGTATCACAGTGCTTTAACTGTGTGAACACCGGTAACTCTGATGTTTTTCATAACACAGTGCCAATCAAGATGTATTCAGTATCTCCACCAGTGCTAATTCTACCCTCTCCGCCTTACTGTAGCTGCAGGTGTTCTTTACTAGCATCTGATTCATCAAAGGGAGTTCATAATTTTGTGAAAAGAGTATAAGCACAAACTTTCGATCCCATCCTTAGCTTAAGCAACAACTGCACCGGCCGTTGCCCATCAACTCATCACTGCAACCTCAATCTTTTCTTAATTAAATATGACATCAATTTTCACTACTTAAACCAGGGAGGGTTGTTTTTCTTTCTGACAAGTACAGCGCCATCCAAACCATGTTATTTGATACTTTTACAAACAGCGCCAGCCTTCATCCATCTAGGTCATTAGATGCTGTCAAGAAACAAAAGGACTGGAGCATAAGGATTTTTTTTAAAAAAGGGAAACACAATGCTGAATTATTTCAGAGGAGTGACACCGTGCAATTAGCAAATGTTAGCAGCCCTGGTTAAGTACCATTAAGGAAGAAGAATGGGAGTCAGTTTAATGGTCATTGCTCTTTGAGCTTTGACTTAATTGATTATGCACACGATAGCTTAAAACTCTGGCATTTTGAGAGAACAACTGGAAAACAAAGCACCTCTTATAATGTGCTTGCCTTAAGAAGCTCTGTAAAGCTTTTCTACTGTTCTGATTATGTGAAGGCAAATTCTACCATACTTCTACAACGTTTATTCCGGAGTCAGCTCAATGAGATGAGCAAGGCAATCATTTGGGGTATGCCAGAGGTTACATGGGTGTCAATAGTTTATCTTCTAAGCTGTCCCAGCAGCAAGTTACCCATAGAGTTGTTCTGGCTCAGCCTTAACAACTTTACTTATAACTAAGGTCGTTCATTGCCACAGATCTTGTACAGAAGAGCTTTCTGATAGATTGTAGATAGAGTCTGGCTTTCATTGGTTATTTGCTATATGCTTATTGGAGTTATTGTTAACAATAGGGTGTCATTGAAGTGTTAATAAAGTCTTGTTCTTTCTTAGAGCCCTTGGAATGTGTCAAGCTAGAAATTTACATGAATAGGTAATTATCGGATACAGGAGCTATTTTGATGGTTGCGTAAAGTGGAAGTTTAAACATTGCTAACGTTTCCATATAATTAAAACTGAACATTAGTTATGTCTGCAGCAAATGAGAAGTACCGTTTTTAAGCTGGTGCAATATGAATATTATCTTTTTATTGTTTGGCATTGTAGCCTGCTTAGAGATTTTAAAAATATTGAGTGGTTCATAAATGCTTTTAAATAATAAAATATTTAATTCTGTCCCTAATTAATGCGCCACTTCTGAGTTTTTGCTCATGAAAGTCACTGCATTATTAAAGAGCTACTAGAACTCTGTAGTGTAGTATATTTTAGCTTGTTTTGACCTATGGTTCAGTTTGTATTTCTTTTTATTAGTATTATCTTGAATTGTACTTTTTATTTATTTCTACTCTGCTAGCTGCCTTGAGAACAGAAAATTATATTGAACATGTGAATAAATCAGCTCTGCACATGTGAGACTGGTCAAACATCCTTAAAAAATCCCTAAACCTCTCCCTCACTGTGCCTCTACATAAGCTTATAAACTCTATTTTTAATGCTTATTTTGAAACTATTCTTCTTTGCCATTATTAGAGCATTGTAGTTTTCTGACCTAATACAGTTGGGTGGTTGAGAACTCAAGCTAAATTATTATTATTATTATTATTATTATTATTATTATTATTTATTAATTATTTCTATCCTACCCTTATGACTGGGTTGCCCAGTGCCAAATTTATGTATAAGCTAAACAAGCTATAGCTTAGGACCCCACTCTCTTGCCCCCCCCCCCAAAAAAAAACTAGAGGAAAAAAACCTGGATGTACATTTCCAAAATATAAGATAAAAAACAAATAAAATAAAACCTACATACAGCAACAATGTTTTGTACATATTTTGTTACGGGCAAATGGTTTTAGATACCTATTAGGGCCATAAATTACCATGTAGCATATATTCAACACAAAAAACAGCAACAATTTGTTGTTAACAAAGGACAGCTGGACATATAAAGGGCCCCATTACCTTCAGTAGCTCAGGGCCACATCAAACCTAAATCCGGACCTGAGGTTGCCCCAGCCACTCTGGGTGGCTTCCAGCATATATAAAAACACCCTGAAAGACAGAGTTATCTTTGTACTGTTTTTAATATGGTTAGGATTGGGCCGCTTGGTAGATCTCTAGATGAAATAGCTTTGCTGAAAGAATTTTGCATTTTTAGGTCCCAGTTGCTGGAAACCATAGGAGCTGCGAGTGCTCTTGTACTCATGTCCTGAGAGCCAGTGTGGTGTAGTGGTTAAGAGCGGTAGACTCGTAATCTGGTAAATCGGGTTCGCTTCCCCACTCCTCCACATACAGCTGCTGGGTGACCTTGGGCCAGTCACACTTCTCTGAAATCTCTCAACTTCACTCACCTCACAGAGTGTTTGTTGTGGGGGAGGAAGGGAAAGGAGATTGTTAGCCACTTTGAGACGCCTTCGGGTAGTGATAAAGCGGGATATCAAATCCAATCTCCTCTTCTTCCTCTTCTTCTTCTTCTTCTTCTTGCAGGTTTCCAGTAGTCATCTGGGGGTCCTCTGTAAAAACAGGATGCTGGACTAGATGGGCTTTTGCCCAGATCCAGGAGTCTCACCTTATGTTCTTAAGTTAGTCTACTCTGAAATAAGTGGATTTATTCCAAGGCAAGTGGGTATAGGATTGCAGCCTTAAATACCATATTCTTCAATTTGTTTATTTTTAAGCAGGTTTCCTCAACCTCGGCCCTTCAGATATTTTGAGACTACAATTCCCATCATTCCTGACCACTGGGTCCTGCTAGCTAGAGATCATGGGAGTTGTAGGCCAAAAATATCTGGAGGGCCAAGGTTGAGGAAGCCTGTTTTAAAGGATATCCTAGCTTCACCCACCTGAGCGGCATACTTACTGATATCATTAAATATATTGTAACTAATGAAAATGGAGTGCTGCTGTCTTAAACAGCTATTGATTCGACTTTTGTCAGTTGTTTTATCACCCTGAAAATTATCTTGCTGGATTAATTCCAGATATCTGCGCAATCTGTATCTGATTATTTCCTTCCAGTAAAGAAACCACCATGGAACACAATAACCACATTAATTTGATTGATGCATCATAAGGGGATGAGTGAACTTTGCAGGAACCCAAAAAACAACTCTTCACAACACAAGGAAGAGGCATAGTTCTTAACTGAATTCATTGAGGGCCAGTTGTAGTTTAATCAAAGAGATCTGCAAGCTTGCTGTTGGGAATACACACACAGATGTCCTTGCTAATTATGCCCTTATAAATCAAGCATTGTATTTATTTATTGGGGGGAAAGTTCAGTCTCAGCTACGCACCAACAACAGCACAGCTTTGTCAAGGACTTTTGCAGTGCTTTGCTCTCAAAAACCCAGAAGCAAAACACCCACCTGTTCATTTAAGTATCCAAAATGGACAGCACTAGAAAGATAGAATGGTGCACTTAAATACAAATAGTAATTGGGTTATATCCAACTTAGTAATGTTCAGAGTAGACCCATTGAAATCAATGGACTTAAGTTGTTTAAAACTATAAGGTAAAGGTAAAGGGACCACTGACCATTAGGTCCAGTCGTGACCGACTCTGGGGTTGCGGCGCTCATCTCGCTTTATTGGCCGAGGGAGCCGGCGTACAGCTCCCGGGTCATGTGGCCAGCATGACTAGGCTGCTTCTGGCGAACCAGAGCAGCGCACGGAAACGCCGTTTACCTTCCCGCTGGAGCGGTACCTATTTATCTACTTGCACTTTGTTGTGCTTTCGAACTGCTAGGTGGGCAGGAGCAGGGACCGAGCAACGGGAGCTCACCCCGTTGTGGGGATTCGAACTGCCAACCTTCTGATCGGCACGTCCTAGGCTCTGTGGTTTAACCCACAGCGCCACCCACGTCCCTAGTTTAAAACTATATTGTAGTCTAAATAATATCAACTGATATGTGTATTGCTGACTGTTAGTCCCTGGTTTATAATAAGATGCATTAGTATTATCCAAATTCATTGCTTGCTTGGATTGTGTATGAAATGAGTTTTGCTACTTTAATTCTGTTATGATCTGAGCTTCTTTGGGCATATTTATTTGGAAAAGCATACAAATTGAAATAGTAATAATAACAATAGCAAAGATAATGATGATGTTAATTAATAATAGCAATAATTGCACAAATCCTCCTTTTCCAGCACAGCTAGTGCAGTTAATTTGAAGGCCATCTGCAAAGTTTTCCAAGACGAGAGTGAGAAATTCTTAGAGCTGACTTTATTGCATGGCTTCACCTCTTCCCCCTCAATCACATCTTTGGCAGCAACAGTATGTGATTAAGGTTTTGTTTTTTCTATGCTGTGGCCTATTTTCTTTTCTTTTCTTTTTTAACAAGCCTAAAGCTGCTGGCAGGTTCACATGGCAAGCAGCACATTAGGTGCCAAGTGATGGTGTTTTTCTTAGCAGGAGACCTGAGCTTTTGCTGGCAACTGGACAGAAGTCTCTCAGTAGATCTAGGAGGTCTTCTTTCTTTTTCTTCTCAAGGAGTAGTCCTAAACATAACTGGGCCGAGGAAGACACTCATTGTTCATAACAACAACAACAACAACAACAACAACAATGCTCCTTACCACTAGCTAAGGATCTGTGGTGGTATGCAGGGAGACCTTCAGATTTGGCTACATTTCTTAGAGTGGTTTAATGGTACTTCCTTTTGGTGCAGTGATTTGTTTCTTGAAACTGAGCTGCAGGTTTGTTCAGATGCTGTTGGTGGTATGAATACAGGTCTTTAAGACATGGTCTGCTGGTGTGCCCAGTAGTAGACAGATGGCTGGACAAGCAATTGGGGTTACTAGGGATTTGATATTCTTGGAGTTTTGCCCACTGTAGTTGTGCTTCCCATCTCGGCTGACATTTTGTTAATGGAACAGTAAAATTTTGGTTTCATAACCAAACAACTGTGATTTTAATCGCTTGTCAGTGGGTAAGTCACCTAAGATTATGAGGCTTCTTGGGGTATTTGTGTTTCATCCTGTAAACATAATGGTTGGTATTCATCTAAGTTTTACTCAGAGAAACTGAAAACACTAAGCCTGACTTGGCCAGGCTCATAAATTTCAGTAGGTCTATTCTGAGAAAACCTTAGTTGAACATCACCCATGATTCGTTTTGTTACTGGCCATGTATCTGGGCTCAATAATGAGATTGTCGATTTCCTTTCTTCTTTTCAGGTGGGGCCTTATTTGAGTTTTAACTCCAAAGGGCCAAGCTGGGTGCTATGGCTGCAGAACCTTGGAAGATCAAGGCACAGTGAACTGTAGAGGCTCTCTTGGCTCACAGTATGTATTCAAGGTATAGTAGGGCTGTTACTGAATTCTGGGCTTTCAGAAAAAGGGCCGGTTTGTCTGATGTTTGGCCTATACCAATGGAGCATATTATTCAGTTTTATATAGTTCTCAATGGAAAGGATTTAGCAAAAGGATCTATTGCAGGGAAATTGGCTGGTCTACCGCATCATTCAAAAGCCTGGGGATTTTCTGTTCCTACGGGGGATTTTTGTGTTTGGAAAATGCTTGAAGGGTGGGCTGAGGAGACCCCTTAGCAGTCTTATTTATGCAGTACAATTTCCTTTGACTGCTTGTGTACGTGTTAAGGTCCTTGTTGTTTTAAGTCCCTGTAAATATGAAAGCTACGTTTTAAAGCTGACCGTGCTTTCAGAACAGAGGAGTTGTTTCTGATTCTAATTGGCTCTGAATTTCCAGGAGCTTTCCTTTTAAAATTCTGGTGTGGTTCTTAAGCTTCAAAAGGTGGACAGACTCCTTGCTTCCATGAGGGCCCTTTGCTTCAGGGCATCTCCATCAGCTGACATTTGGCATGGTGATGGACCTTTTTCTCATCATGAAATTTTGACTCCTTTTGCCTATTGTTGGCTTGGGGCAGTAGTTAAGAGACCCCTGGAGATAGCTGAGACTCATTTTTTGAGAGCTACCAGTTTGGGTATTGATGCCCAACATACTGTATTCAAAGGACTGGCAGTGGAAGTTTGGGCGGGTTTCTGCAGATGCATCTGTTGGGTTGTTCGTTTTCTCCTTGTGTTTTTCAGGATCTTCATTTAGCATGTTTTCCTGACTGTGTTCTTTCATTTATATGTTGGTTATTATTATTGGTGGTGGTGGTGTTGGTGTTGCAAGTTTTAGTTAGAGCTGTGAGCCCAAGCGAGTCCTGATCTATATCCAGACCCATTGAGTGAAGTGGAGCTGTTGTGTCAGCTCCGCAGCAGGAGGGTCATTATTGCTTACCAAGATGGTTAGGAGGCAGGAGGAAGGCTGGCACAATACAAATGCCCCATCAGAAATGCTGTGTTGGGTCTGCTAGTTCATTTGTACCAGGCCAGTCTCCCTGCCACCATGCCCCTCTTTCCCTCTATTCATGTACCGTATTTTGGGGGGACTCAAATTTAAGAAAATGGGGGGAGATGGCCTAGAGTTATTGGAGAGGGTTGCCCACAGTTTTTGAGCTTTTTTTGGGGGGGGGGTTGCCCGCCTGACCCATCGCCGCCAGCAACCTCCATTTGACTGCCCGCTTCCCACAGCGCCAACCTATCAACAGCACCCCTTGCCGTATACACCAATCAGCATCCCTATTGCTGATGAGAATCTCCTGCTGGCGGCAACAACCAATCGCCAGTCAACCCTCGGCACTATCCATGTATAAGATGCCCCCACATTTTGGACATAATTTTTTAGGGGGGGAAACCTAGTCTTATACATGGAAAAATACATAAGTCATCAGCTCTGACGCTTGATTCGCCCCATCCTCCATGTAAGCACCTTTTTGTGCTACCGGTCTCCATCCGGTAAAAAGAGCCATATATAGAAACCCGTTTCTTATATAATGTATGCCGATTTGGATCAAAGCACTTAACAATTCAGCTATTTTATAAGATTGACTGCAGCATGGACTTGGTCTCCTGTTTGACAATTAAAGTTTGTAAAGGTTATGCCCAAGTCACAGGAACCTCCAGCTAAGAATTGACATCCCCATGGCATATTGTGGGTGAAGACAGCACTTTCAACTCAGTTCAACAGAATTCATGGGTACCTGCATTATGTCTAATATTTCAGTTATGTTGTACAGGGCCAGTTTTACACCAAATAAACATTTTGACAAATGATCAACAGTCATCCTAGTCAAAACCTATGCAACGTATCTTGGCAATGAGGAGATTTTTCAGAACCGTCAAAGTGTTTCTGTGTTCAGTATCTAGGTTTAAATCTCTGGTTGTCATTAGGAACTCCACTCAGATTTGACTTCTGCTAAATTGCATTTGTGAGGAGAATATTGATAATCTCCTAGAGTAAAATCACCTGGAGTTAAAACATTGTTTGCTAAAAACAAAGATTTGCAGCCTTACTATCAGCATAATAAGATTCTTTTATAAAACAATGCTTTTAACTTGAACATCTTTTATATGAACTAAATCTCAGACTGTAGTCAAATCATTTGTATTTACAGCACATTTTTTTTAAAAAACAAAACTTATTTTTTCTGTAAGAACTGTTTGAAATTTCTTTCACACTCAATTGAATGAACAATTGAGCAATTTCCTTTGGTAATAGGCTTAATTAATCAGAGAAAGTATGGCTGCCAAAATGACAGCTTGAATGGGTTTTGGAGAGGGTATTTTATTCTATTGGGAGCATTGGAGACTAATGCAATTTGCCTAGGTTTTCACCAGTGAGTGTCACACGCATGAATCATATTTCCAAGAACTGGGCTATTTAAAGCAACTCCTTGCTGGGGTCTTCAGCTTTTAAACACGAGAGGGAAAAGATCTTTCAATCAGGTTGGAAAGTTTTTCAAAGATAAGTACATTAACAGTCTATATAGCACTTAAATTCAAGGAAAAGGATGTACATAGTAGTGTTCTCTGATTTCTCAAAAGTTTCCCTTGGTTCCATTTTTCTGCCTCATTCTCAAGGCACTTGAAGATTTATTTAGAATTACCACTGTATGGTGGCAGAGAGTGTTGGGAGTGTGCTTTTCTTTCCATTAAACATTTCTTCAGGAAACTATAGCCTTCCTGGCTGCCCACACTTCCTGATTTGAAAAACCCCCATAGAAAAGGGGGAATGTGTGGGTTGCAAAATGTTCCCTGACCCTGACTGCCCCCACTGTGTTTACTCTCTCTTTTTTGCACACGTTTGATGCTGTTGACAGGTCCTCTCAGCTTCTGTCATGGTGCCATCTCTTTCTTCTGAGCTCCATCATCTTACTGACTATATGATTGATTATCAAATGGTCACTGTGACAATGCCATGATGTAACGCTGTCAAGGTTGCTTGGTATGGAAATGTCTCCAAGAAGTCCCCCTCTTGGTTTCACCTCATTTATAATCCTTTGATCTCTTTGGGCATAGGTAGAAAGAACAGACAGAAGTATTGCATGATCAGATGAATGTGCCTTGATCTTCAGGGGCTTACCCCCCCCCCCAAAAAAATGTATTCATGTCAGTGCTGTGTCTTAACTTGCTGCTGCAGTTGTGTGTTTACCTATTCTGCATGAACTGATGCTTGCACAATCAAATGGCAAACATGCTATGCAGTGGCGTAGCATGGGTTGTCAGCACCCGGGGCAAGGCAAGTAATTTGCGCCCCCTAACTCGTGGATTTGCGCCCCCTAACCCCAACCCCCAGATGTTGCGCCTGGTGCAGCCGGCCCCCCCTGCACCCCCCACGCTACGCCACTGATGCTATGGGTCTCAGGTGGTCTTTGCAGCAAAGAAAGGGACACATTTTAAATCACTGATTCTCAAAGACTGTGCTGGAGACACGCAAGTGTTCCTTAAGAGAGTCTGAGGTGTGTCTTGAAAATGTATGCAGCTCAAGAATGAAGGAGACCTTATGCAACATTCAGTCCACTACCTGCCAATATGAATAGAATAATGAAGACAGGACTGTAGCTTTCTGGGAGAAAGGGCCATTGCCCAGTCGTAGATCTTCTGATTTGCATGTAGAATGTTCCAGGTTCAATTCCCAGCAGCCCCAGATAGAGCTGGGAATGTTCGTCACCTGAAAGCCCGGAGGGTCACTGCCAATCAGTGTAGACAATACTGAGCTAGATGGAACAATGGTCTGATTGTGAGTAAAATAGCGTCCTGTGGCACACTAGGATTCCCTGGTGTAGTCTGCACTGCAGAAGACAATGGGAGGTGAGTCCAGAGCTGAAGCATTACAATTGCCTCCAAAGCTAAGCCCCAGCTTTTAGATATTAACCAGGCCATCCCACAATTGCAAGGAGGATGCCTGGCCATTGCTGTAGGAGTGGATTGAGAAAATATATGCATATCTTTTTGAACATAAAAGTAAAGTGTGTCCTGGGTATCAAAAGTTTGAAAACATTGCTTGAACGGCATTTATTATCAGTACAGCACTTGAAAAATGTAGGGATATCGCCAAGTGGACAGTGGGGTTCTGAGGGAGCACACTTTCCACCAGCAGGCAGCCACAGTCTGCCTGCACGCGTGACCCTGGGGTGCAGGGAAAACGCCCCCTCAGACAGGTCATGGCTGTCTAGAACATCGTCCCCTGTGTCTGACCTTTTGCGGTCTCAGCAGTCAGCAGTGTCCTGTCTGTAACCTTTTGTCCCTGAGACTATTTGTCTCCATTTGTCATACGCTGTGCAAGGGGAAAATGACGCTGTGGAACAGGTGCCAAAATAGCTTTGTACCACCCCACGATCTCGGGACGGAAGATGTGTAAAGGTCACAGCCCAAAGTGTATTTGCCTGGCTTGCATATTTGTCTCAATAAAAGGAGGCTCCACAGGAATGGTGGTAGCTTGCTTCAGACCACTTGTGCGCAGCTCACATGATGATCAACACCTGTTTTGGGCCTTCACTTCAAAAAGTTCAGTTGCAAGTTGTAATAACAACACGTGACAACCAATTTATAGCTTGACTATTTAGTTCAAACGACATCCTGTTGTTCGTATCTGAAGCATCAAGAGAACATTATATGTTTGTTTTAAGATACAGGTACAGATTTCTACTGTTCTATGCATACTTACTTGAGAATAAGCCCAACTGAATTGGCAGGATGTATTTCTGAGTAAATGAAAATAAAGTTGAGCTATAAAATTGACAAAACTTTCCCCTGAATATTGTTGTTAGCATTGGCAACAGCAGTCCTAACAGCCCAGAGCTCACTCAACCTTCCCACATGCTTAACTTCCTGGCTTGGATTTACTGAGTGGCAGTGGCGAACAGGAAGGGGTTGCTGCCATTTTGACACTTGTAGAATGCCCTGCAGTGATACTGCATTGGGGCATTGATGAAGCATGAAAATCATGGGTGGATGTCAAGCACTCACCACAGATTGCAGCAGTGCTACTGGTAAGTCTGGCAAGTCTGTGGGGTATGAGATATTGGGTGGGCATTGTATGGAGGATGCTTGCACCTGGCACCAGTCTTGATTGTTGTCATATTTTCATGAAAGGTGCCAGGATTTTATAATGATTTGTCTTTATTTTTCAAGCAATTCATTTGTCAGGATAACGTACTGGTATAGAAACACAGAGCTTTTCAGTTTGGATATTTCTAGCATTTTCTAGCAGAGAGGTGGTCAGAGTGGTGCCTCTTTATGTTGTTGGACTACAACACCCATGAGGACCCCTAACCCTTCTGACTGGACCTGACAGGAAATGGAGTTCAATCACACCTGGAGGGCAACACATTGGCTTCCTAATTCTAGCATTTTTGTGAATGAGTGTCAGCATTTTAGAACAATTATTTATCCCTATTCTTTCCACGCTTCAGAGTACACTACTGAGACACAAACACAGAGAGCTTTTCTGCTGGAGGTTCTTAGTAAATATTTCCAGTATCTATTTCATTCAAAGCCATGCTTCCATTTCCTTACTCTGATTTGAACGGAATGCGTTTGTGTTGTTCAGCAGACAGTTCTCCCCCAGCTTTCCTTTGCTTTCCCCATACAGTAAATGAAGACACACACCCCTCCCAAGACTAGATTAGGGAAAAGATCCAGGCACAGCTTTTTCCTAAGCTATTGTGAATGGATTTAGCACGAACCCTGAAAGACAATATCTAGTCTGGCATGACGAGATATGAAAACTCGCAGCCTAATTAATGTGGTTGTGGCCCGCAGTTTTATAGAGGATGCTAGGAACTGAAGTAGAAGACATTGTGTTTCTTTAATCCTTGACTGATTGCTGTTCTTCTTATCCACATGTTGTTTTTACCTGATAGCAGGAAAATGCACTAGCAGAGCTCTGTTTTATAATTGCAGGGATGATTATGAAGCTATGCATTCTTGGAATGACAATACTTCTAAAGGAGGTTCAAAGTTTCATCTCTGTTACTGAGAAAAAGTGCTAGACCTGATCCTGTGAAGTAGTTCTCTTGCATACAAAAATAGATACTCTTAATCTGAAAGGGATTTCAACACATTATGATGAAGCGGTGTGTCTTTCTGGAATATTAACTCTATCCACCCTTTCACTGAAGTATTGTGTTGTCTTTCAAAACTCTGATCTGATAAATAGCATGTATTGTATTCATGTGTCTTCCCTGTTCATACAGAAAACAGAGAGTTGTGGACTCCCCCTTTTTAAATGTTGAAGGGCAGGGTTGAGGGAAGCCAAGCCCTGATCTGTTTCCTTACCTCGCTTCGCTGCTTTCCACTATTTGGAGCCATCTTTTGCCAGTCTTCTGCCTAAACTAGATGAGATACCATTCATTCAGTTAGCAATGCCTTTTATTTAACAAGTCTAGGGCCCCATCTACACTATGATGCCACATTAAACAGGCACGGTTTTCCCCCAAAGAATTCGGGGAACTACAGTTTGGTGAGGGCACTGAGAGTTGTTAGGACTGCCCAGTGCCCCCAATTTTTTGTGGGGGGAGGCCAAAGTTATTGAGCTTTGGGGAGGCATGCAACTCTCTCCCATGCCGCTGCGGGTGGAGGGAGGAGAGCAAGCTTGGGAGGGAAGCTACATGCCTCATGTGAGCAGCATGTGTGCGCTGGGTGGGCCTCTTGATGGCCCACCAATCCCAGGAGCCAGCCAGCTGCTTCAGCGTCCACAGCAGAAAAGCCTGTGGCGCTCTGATGGGCTCTGCTCTGCTCCGCTCGGCTGTTGGCTGTTGGCTGGCCTGGCTCTTCAATCCCCAGTCTCTAAATCTCAGCCCTGGACTCTTGGCCTGGCGCCCCTGAGAGCCCGCACCCAGGTGCCCCGCACCCCTAGCGCCTATGGGTAAGCTGGCCCTGGTTAGGAGACCCCTCTTCCTCTCAGAGAGCTATAATTCCCAGAGTGGTTTAACAATCAGTCCTCTTCCCAGGGAACTCTGTGAATTGTGGCTTTCTGAAAGGGATTAAAGGACCCCTAACAACTCTTAGCACTCTTAACAAGCTATAGTTACCAGGATTCTTTGAGGGAAGCCATGGTATGATACTGCTTTAAATGTTTAATGCAAATAGGACCTGGATCAGAAACAGGGGTAAAGGTTTTCATCCACTGTCCCCTGACATAGTATTGATCTTAATTGGGCCATGCTGCCTGCTGCTTCTAATCTAATATAGCCCTGCATTACGTCTGGACTGGGCTAAAGTTTACAGGATGTCAAGAAATGGTCTGAATATGAAGACTGGGGAATGCATTCTGTGGCAGACCAGCTTCTCTCCGATGGAGAGCTGGAGGGGAAGAGTCACCCCCCTTCTCCACAGCGTGTTCAGAAGCAGAGAGAGAGATAGGAGCTGAACAGCTTAGGGGGAAGTTACCCAGTTATGAGATAATGACAACAGAACCAGAAGGGAGGGGCAGCTAGTTGAGACCTGGGAGCGTGGGGGACCCCCCCCCCAGACTTGGAGGTCCAAACGTCTCAGAGAGCAAAGGAGTCAGAGGGAGGGAGGAACTTCCTATTGGTGCCCAAAATGCTGCTGAAGTCAGAAGGAAGATTAGACTAGCCATCTGCCCTCCTTGTGGAGAGCTGTGTATTTGTGCTCGCAACATGATGCTGTAATAAAATCTACCAACTGCTCGTTAATTCTTATCTGTGAAGTTACTGCAGAGAGGGGAGGACTCTCCATGCCTGACACAGGAGGTTGGACTAGATGACACTCATGGTCCCTTCCAACTCTACAATTCTGATTCTTGAAACCTAAAGGTCACTTTTACTGAGTCTGTCAAATACAGGGGCAAGGCTCCTTCACATCATGCAGCTTTGGCGAACATGATGGGCATCTAAGTATGTATGTATGTATGTATGATGGACATAGTGCCAAGTGGTAGAGATGAGCATTTTTCTCAGTACCACAGATACACATGTGGCTGGGTCTCTACACAAACATTAGTATTGAATGGCAGATTATGGATACGTGTGCAAATTATAGTTTTTATTCGTGAATTGGAAAACTGGGCAGGCTTTCATCTCTCTTACCTAGTGAGCAGGGGGTGAAACCTGCAGAATGGGCTAGATTAGTGGCATTCCCACCAGTTGGCAACTGTATATGCTGCATAGATTACTTTGATCCAATGGAGGTGGGGGTCAAGAGCACTCGTCGGAAATGTCTCCATATTTTTGGTATTTCAAGCTTGATCTAGAAGCCTGGATCCAATCTCTGCACTGTGCAAAGATAACAAACAACAGATAAGACAGTGCTTTGAAACCAGGCACTCAGCAACATTACAGAGCACATATTTTTCTGCCTTTTAATTAGAGTTCCAGCAGCTCTGCTGGCATGTACTATTTTATCTAATTATTTCTGCCATTTCATCTGTCACATTCTTACCTTTCATCAAGCGACAGCAAAGATATATTGTCTCCTTGGTAGCAAAGTACAAAGCAGTCTCTCTAGAGAAGAAATGCTACTGGAGTATCTTCCTTTAAAAAAAAAACAACCCCAGAAAACCCTGCTTTGTGTGCATATATTAAAGAACCCTGTAAGTAAATGGCAAAACGTTTGCATTCAGTTTTCATGGACACAGCAGTCTTTTCAATCAGCTTTTCGCTTTCTTGAGAAATCAGATCTGGGGAGTCAGACAAACCTTGCACAGTACTGTATTTGCATAAGCAGGCTGCTCTTCTTAATCTACTCCCATGTGTCCAAATGGCTGTTGTGGGATTGCATATTCCAAGCACACAGCTGCATAGGCAATGCCTTTGTGCCACCTCTGGGTGAACCAGCTTCCAAACAGACAAATCACTTGCTGTTGGAGAAAGAGTGCAGCCCTTTGACTGCATTGGCAGCAGCTGCACAATTTACTGCTGTGCAAGGGCGTCCAGTCTCCCATGGCACCTTTTCTTAACCAAAGATGGTCCTCTGCTTGCTTGCTTTACATTGTCAGGCTTCAAGGAATGGGCTTCCTCCCCCCCTTGGCCGGTAGATAAGCAGAACAAGTGAACCGTCTTCTTACAGTTAGAATTCTTTAATAATCACAGCAAGGGATAATGAACGTCTCCCTCTAAGAATGGTAGAGCTTGCAATTAAGGCTACACCCGCCTGTCACTCTCCCCTACCTCTGGTAACCTGAGCTTTTAGTCACTGTGCCTTCTGTTCAGCAACTTTTTCCACTCTCCTAGAATGTGTGTGTGGCGAAAGGGGGATGCTATCCAACGACTATGAATTTGTTAACACTCTCTCTTCCAGTGTTTTGTCTCTTAGCTGCTCTTCATCCAGTATTTCCCAGCTTTTCCCTTCTGAACTATGCCCCTCTGCAAACCACTGTTCTAAATCTATACTGTCCTCCTACTCCAAAGAAACAGTGGGGTCACTCAGAGGAGAAGACGGTGAAATGCAAACAGGGGACACAGAAAGGGCTGAACTCCTCAATACCTTCTTTGCCTCAGTCTTCTCCGATAAAGAAAACAATGCCCGACCTGAAGAATTTGGAGGAAATGATTCAGCAGAGGAAACACAGCCCAGAATAACTAAGGAGATAGTACAAGAATACTTGGCTAGTTTAGATGTATTCAAGTCTCCAGGGCCAGATGAACTGCATCCAAGAGTATTAAAAGAACTGGCAGATGTGATCTCAGAACCACTGGCAGTCATCTTTGAGAATTCCTGGAGAACAGGCGAAGTCCCGGCAGACTGGAGGAGGGCAAATGTTGTCCCTATTTTCAAAAAGGGGAAAAGAGAGGACCCAAATAATTACCGCCCAGTCAGTCTAACATCAATACCAGGGAAGATTCTGGAGCAGATCATTAAGCAAACAATCTGTGAGCACCTAGAAAGGAATGCTGTGATCACCAATAGTCAGCATGGATTTCTGAAAAATAAGTCATGTCAGACTAACCTGATCTCATTTTTTGACAGAATTACAAGCCTGGTAGATGAAGGGAACGCAGTGGATGTAGTCTACCTTGATTTCAGCAAGGCATTTGACAAGGTGCCCCATGATATTCTTGTAAAGAAGCTGGTAAAATGCGGTCTTGACTATGCTACCACTCAGTGGATTTGTAACTGGCTGACTGACCGGACCCAAAGGGTGCTCATCAATGGTTCCTCTTCATCCTGGAGAAGAGTGACTAGTGGGGTGCCACAGGGTTCTGTCTTGGGCCCGGTCTTATTCAACATCTTTATCAACGACTTGGATGATGGACTCAAGGGCATCCTGATCAAATTTGCAGATGACACCAAACTGGGAGGGGTGGCTAACACCCCAGAAGACAGGATCACACTTCAAAACGACCTTGACAGATTAGAGAACTGGGCCAAAACAAACAAGATGAATTTTAACAGGGAGAAATGTAAAGTATTGCACTTGGGCAAAAAAAATGAGAGGCACAAATACAAGATGGGTGACACCTGGCTTGAGAGCAGTACATGTGAAAAGGATCTAGGAGTCTTGGTTGACCACAAACTTAACATGAGCCAACAGTGTGACGCGGCAGCTAAAAAAGCCAATGCAATTCTGGGCTGCATCAATAGGAGTATAGCATCTAGATCAAGGGAAGTTATAGTGCCACTGTATTCTGCTCTGGTCAGACCTCACCTGGAGTACTGTGTCCAGTTCTGGGCACCACAGTTCAAGAAGGACACTGACAAACTAGAACATGTACAGAGGAGGGCAACCAAAATGGTCAAAGGCCTGGAAACAATGCCTTATGAGGAACGGCTAAGGGAGCTGGGCATGTTTAGCCTGGAGAAGAGGAGGTTAAGGGGTGATATGATAGCCATGTTCAAATATATAAAAGGATGTCACATAGAGGAGGGAGAAAGGTTGTTTTCTGCTGCTCCAGAGAAGCGGACACGGAGCAATGGATACAAACTACAAGAAAGAAGATTCCACCTAAACATTAGGAAGAACTTCCTGACAGTAAGAGCTGTTCGACAGTGGAATTTGCTGCCAGGGAGTGTGGTGGAGTCTCCTTCTTTGGAGGTCTTTAAGCAGAGGCTTGACAACCATATGTCAGGAGTGCTCTGATGGTGTTTCCTGCTTGGCAGGGGGTTGGACTCGATGACCCTTGTGGTCTCTTCCAACTCTATGATTCTATGATTCTATGATTCTATGATTCCTAGGGAGAGTCAGGCTCAGGGGGAGAAGGCAGCACTCACCATGCCTCCTCACTGTAGCCCTCCTCAGCGCGGTCAGTCATACATATTCTTGGGAAAGACAAGAATGAGTTTAGTAGGCATAGTCTACACCAGAACATTAGGAATGATATTTTGCGTTCTGCTCTGCCTCATTCCTAGCCATTCCCTTTCCTCTAATATTAACATGGGAAGCATTCATTCAAGATATACCCTACTTAGATCAGTGCAGACATCCATACTAACGGCATGGGAAGACACTAAATAAAACATATGGCAGAAGCTAAGTGCATATGTGGTTTTTTTTGGAACTGGCTGGATGCTTTGGGAACTGTGGGACTGATGTTTGAGGCAAGGAGAAGAATAGGAGACAGAGAGGATATGAGGAAAGACTTCAGTCTTCTTACCACCTGCAGCTACACCCTCCCTTCTGCTAGCCTTGCACCTGCTGAGCCTCTCACCATCAGGCAAGACAGCCCCACCAGCAGCGATAGTTTGGTGAGCTCTGCACCTGCAGGCAGTCTGCATCTTCTGGCTGCAGCACCAGCTACAAAGAAGAGACACTGCTATGATGGTTTTAACTGTTTTTTAATTTGTGTGTGGAGTTTTGTTGTTTGTTTTTATTGAGTCTGGGAGGAAACGAGCTGGAGAGAGCGCAGCGGTGGCAATCAGGGTGGGGGAAGGTATGGTCAGGGTGGGGGGCAAGCCAGGTAAGGCGCACAGGGCACAGGCAGTTAGCAATTGTACCACATGCCAGATCCTCCTCCAAGGTAGGAAATTGTACTTGTCCTATCAGCCAGCCCTCCTGTCTGCAGCTGCTGTTGCTGAATGTCAGATCAGCTCTGATTCAGCCCTCCCTCATCTATAAGCTTATTATGGATGGGGAGGCTGATCTGGCCTGTATCACTGAGACCTGGGTGGGTGAGCAGGGTGCAGTTGGTCTCACCCAGCTGTGTCTACCTGGGTACTCAGTGCAGCATCAGAAAGTCAGGGAGGGGAAGTTGCTGTGGTCTATAGAAATTCTCTCTCTCTCCAGGTTCTCTTGTGTGTCTCTGTGTGGGGTGTCTAGAGTGTGTGCTTCCAGCACTGGGCAATCCAGACAGATTAGGGATTCTGCTGGTTTACCACCCACTTCACTGCCCAGCAGTCTCCCTGCCTGAGCTGGTGGACCTGGTCTCAGCAGCAGTGTTAAGGTCTCCCAGTCTTTTGGTTTGGGGGGAGGGCCTTCAACATCCATGCTGTGATGACTCACTCTGGGGTGGCTCAGGATTTCATGGCTGCCATGAGGCTGTCCCAACATGCCATTGGCCCAAAGCACATTACAGGCCACACTCTGGACTTTGTTTTCTCAACTGGGCAGGAAGAAAGTGATCATGTGGGGGATATTGACATCAGTCCCTTATCCTGGTCTCACCACTTCCTGTTGAGATTAGGCTTTCAGCACCTTTTCCCCTCTGCAGAGGTGGGGGACCTATGAGGATAGTCTGCCCTTGGAGGCTGATGGATCCAGTTGGTTTCCAGGTGGTTCTGGTGGATTTTCTGGCCAATATAACTGGCGCTTCTGTCGAAGCCCTAGCCAAGTGAGGAAAAAGCTTGGAGATGGCTTGCCTGTTATAATGTGCTTTGAATGACTTTGAGACAATGGACCAAGCTAGATGGTGTGAGAAAAGTGTGATCGCATTCCATGTGCCAAAAAGAACAATATGGAGAGGGACCATGGCATGTGGGAAGTGGGTATTTAATCATTCCTGCCACATGTCATCAATCCAATGAACAAAATTGAAGGAAGGGTGCTGTTATTAGTGCAAATTGCATATTCCATTCTAAAGCAAATATAAGAAGAAATTTAATTTATAGGGCATCATATACTATTCAGTATCCATGTTATCAGTAAACCATTAAAACTTAATTTAATAAATTTCAACATAAACATTTCATCAATTGGAAGTCAAACAGCACAGTGGAAAATATCCATCACTAGCAGTATATGACAGATCTGTAATTCAGTGGATTCTAAAGTTCTCAGTTTCTCTCTGTCTCTGTCTGTCTGTCTCTCTCTCTCTCTCTCTCTCTCTCTCTCTCTGTGTGTGTGTGTGTGTGTGTAAGCAAGCCTCTCTGATAGGGACATTCCATAACTGTGATGTCACCATGAAGAAGACCTTTTGACCAGTGTCCACTCATCATACCGGAGTGGAGACACACAGAAAAGAACCACTGATGATGATCCCAGGATTTTGGTGGGTTTGTGTGAGAGGAGCTGCTCCTGCAGACAGCCTTGTCCCAAGCCCATTTATAGGGCTCTAACAGGCATGGGTAGAATCCCTCCCAAATCTCAAGCACATACATTATTTTGTTTACTCAAGCAAGACACATAATGACTTTCTTGCCTTTCACTGCCCAAACTCCAGGGCGGGAAGGAAATGTTCATTAGTTGTGCAAGTTGTATGTTAGTTGCCTTCTTTTATATTCAGCATACTTGTTTCAAGCAAAAAGGGAAAATATTAAAGTTTACATATTCAGAGATGAAGTGTGGCAAAAATATCGACAGAGGCATTACCTCAGAAGCATTGTAATTGTGATTTTCAATGATTTCCTGGCTGGCTGAGGCATATGATTTGGAAAGCAAACATTATAGTCGCAGCAAGGTTATGTTATGTTAAATACGCCTTTAAGCTGTGAGTGAACCTTGCACATTGTCTTTAATCCACAGTAAGAAAATGAAATAGGAAAGAGGGCCTAGCTGCTGTAGCATTTTGGGGCGAAGGCCTGGACCTTGTAATACCTTCCTCTCCGTAGGGATTTGTGTTTGTTTATTCCCTCTTCCCATTCACCTCACCTTTGCTACTGGATTGAAACATAGTACATTTAGCAAGGCATGCCTTGTATTGATTACATTCGATAGCCCAGCAGGTATTTCTTATGTTTTTATCTATTATTGACTCTGGCTGGCAGTGCTTCTCCAGGGCTTCAGGTAGTGGTCTCTTCTAGCGTGGCCTAGAGATGTGAAGAACTGAACCTGGGAAACCAATTTTCTACCACTGAGCTATGGCACTTCCCTGAATGACGTACAATGAATGTCAGGAGTAGTAGTAGCAGTTGTAGTTATTATGCCACCCATCAGATTGGGTTGCCCCAGCCAGTCTGGGTGGCTTCCAATAAATTAAATACATTAAGCACAGTAAAACATCAAACATGAAAAACTTCCCTATACAGGAAGAAGCAGGGCAGCATGTTTTCATGTTCTGTCCTGTATGTTTAAATGCACACGCACTTGTAATCTTGAGATAGAGCCTGCTACTACAATATCTACCATTCTTGCGGTATTCATTGAATTCAATGTCTGTAAGTGGTTTTTGTTTCACTGTTTCATGACTGATATGCCTCCTCACCCCCAGAACAACAATACAGTGGTACCTCAGGTTAAGTATTTAATTTGTTCCGGAGGTCTGTTCTTAACCTGAAACTGTTCTTAACCTGAAGCACCACTTTAGCTAATGGGGCCTCCCGCTGCCGCAAGAGCACGATTTCTGTTCTCATCCTGAAGCAAAGTTCTTAACCCGAGGTACTATTTCTGGGTTAGCGGAGTCTGTAACCTGAAGCGTATGTAACCTGAGGTACCGCTGTATATGATTGCAGGGCTTTTTTCAGCCGGAACTCACTGGAATTCAGTTCCGGCACCTCTCAGGTGGGCACCATTGCCATTATAAGAGGAAAAAATGAGGCATTCATGGTAGGTTCCAGCACCGCTTTTTCTAGAAAAATAGCACTGATATCAAGTTATACAAGCTGTAGCTTAGGGCCCCACTCTCTTGGGCCCCCCCCAAAAATATACTTCTTCTTAATTGTATTTCAGTATTAATATACTACTTAATTGTATTTCAGTTCAACAATTATTTGATAAAATACATAATTTGTTATGTACAAATGGCTTTAGATATCTATTAGCTCCATAAATTACCATATAGCATATATTCAACACAAAAAACCGTGACAATTTGTTGTTGGCAAAGGACAGCTGGACATATAAAGGGCCCCATTACCTTCAGTAGCTTAGGGCCTCATCAAACATAAATCTGGCCCTGACTGATTAAACAGGAGCATATCAAAAAATATCAGATGCAAACCCTTAATGTATCAAAGCACTGCCTAAATCTTGATGTGATAGCAGTTCCTTTAGGGAAATACACATGCCATTGAAGCAAATGGCAAAGTACCACTGATATTATTGGAGTTGCATCACATCTTTTATGCACCACATATTTCTTAAGGGTGCAGTTCACACATCATATATGATGATAAAATTCTCTCTCCTTCAACGGGAGGTAAGTCAAAGTAAGTGATCAATGATCTTGACCCTATAGTGGCACAGTATTTAGGTTAATCCATGGATCTGAAACTATATTGTCAATCAGGGCTTGTTGTAGCTCCTGGTACAGCAGATCAGATAGCAGTCAGTGGCTTAGCATGCTGTGACATTTATTTATTATACCTGACAAGGTAAATGGCAGTGACTATCTCAGACACACTGATGTTAAAAGTCTAACAAAAGAAATATAAGCCAAGAATCGACATGCTCATCACTGCCATGCTGATAACTGCTTGAGCAAGGTAAATGCTTCATTCATACTTGCTACAAATGCGTTTTGATGAATGATGGGATTAAAAAAACAAATAAATCCGACAAGGAAGCATATTTGAACTTTACAGAGACAAAAGTTGCTACAGTTTCATTCACTTCACTGTTGAAGTTAATTAAGTTTGACTGTATTTTCAATACATCGTGGCTGTTGCAATAACAAGGTACTTTAGAAATGGTAAAACATTTATGGAATGTTTGAGGAGCATTAACAGCAGTTGAAGGAAAATATTCTACTGTCCAAGGGGACTGCGATGTAATCTATCCCAGCACCATAAACACATTTTGAATTCCCAGTGGAGGCATGAACATGGGAGGCACAAGCAGGCTAATACCTGAAGATGTATCACAGAGACCAGGATGGGGAACCTGTGTTCCTCTGCTCCCTCCACATGGTTGGCAGGCAAATAACCAGTCAAGCAGGGTGAATCCCATCATTCCCTGCCTCCTGTTTTTAAATGTACCTTTATGGAGCTGAGCAACTGCCCGCCTTCAAGGTCCACATGGCTGGTGGGCAACAAATGGCCAAGCTTTTTCTTCTGTCCCACCCCAATACTTAATAAAGCTCCTCACAGTGAGATGCAAGATGAAGCGACTTGATTGGGAGATGCCCCTGGTTTCCTCTGGGATTCCAAGAAAGACCTTTGTGAGGACCAGAGTTGGTGAGCCTCACTGTACAGGACTGAAGCCTCTGTGTACTTCTCTGTCCACAGGCATCCTATCAGTCAGGCACTAGTAGTTCTGCTCTAGGGGAAAAAAGATTAAGCTCTTGAGAAGTTCTGTGCACAACATTTTCCAGTACTTGTTGATTTTTAATAGGTTTTATAGTATCAACTGCAGTTGGCGTACTGAATATTTTACTGCGTTGGCTTGTAGTCCTGGGCCAAAGGAGAAAGAGCGGAGATGCATAAAAAATTAATAATATGTACATAATGTGAAACCTTGGTGAATTATAAACATTCTGGAACTTCCACAATTGTTCTGAGTAAGTTTAAACTAAGGTTGAGTAAGAAACAATACAAAAAAACACCAAAACAAAACCGAAACCTTCACACTACTTGTCAGTGGTGAAATTTGAATGTGTCTGTGGGGAGGTAGGATTGCACCTCCAAGGGAGAACTAAAATCTAAATCAATTCAGGAGGAGTTTGAAAAATTAAAATTAAAAAATTGTTAGACATGTATTTCCAGACAAATTTTAGGTCACGTAATGTTGAATGAATATTGTGGGTCTATATATGATGGATGAAGGAATACAGTGGTGCCCCGCAAGACGAATGCCTCGCAAGACGGAAAACCCGCAAGATGAAAGGGTTTTCCGTTTTCAGAGGCGCTTCGCAAGACGAATTTCCCTATGGGCTTGCTTCGCAAGACGAAAATTGACGAAAATTTTTGAGGTTTTTTCCCGCTCCCCAACCCCTTTTTCTGAAGCGCTAAGCGGCTAATAGCCTTTTAGCAGCTAAACCGCTAATCCCTTAAGCCTTTAATAGCCGTTAATAGCCCTTAAACTGTCAATAGCGCTAATAGCGCTAATCCGCTAATGGGCTTGCTTCGCAAGACGAAAAAACCGCAAGACGAAAAGACTCGCGGAACGGATTCTTTTCGTCTTGCGAGGCACCACTGTAACTGTTATTACATATGTGTTCTGCCCTTTAGGATGGTTATACAACATCATAAACACTACTACTAGTATTATTATTGATAATAAATTATTAAACACCATGCATTTTGCATGTTATTTTCACTAATATATGCATTTTTATGCATATTTTACCCTAGCGTATACATATTATTTTACACATCACTTGCTTGTGGAACTGCATTGCAAAATTCAAACAAGTGCAACTTTCAAAGGATGGCTATGTTTAAATTTGCAATTTGAACTGAATTGAATCTCCCCCCATCCCTTCTCAAGTATTTGGTGTTGAGTTTTCATACCTAGTGTGTATTTTGTTTGGGTTGGAAAACTGCATTGCAAAATTCAGATAACTGCAAACTTTGAATTACAGTTTTGTTTTTTAAGAAGAGTGAATTATGTAGCTTTGGGTGAATGTGGTGACTGAACTGAATTCATCACCATCCTCCATTCCTGTGTTGAACTGCTTCAGCTTCTGCTGAAATTGCTATAAAAACATGCTTAAGTTGGGGGAAGCCCTTGGCAAAGGTAAAAAGGTAAAGGACCCCTGGACGGTTAAGTCCAGTCAAAGGCAACTATAGGGTTGCAGCACTCATCTTGCTTTCAGGCCAAGGGAGCCAGTGTTTGTCCACAGACAACTTTCCGGGTCATGTGGCCAGCATGACTAAACCGCATCTGGCTCAATGGGACACTATGACAGAAACCAAAGCACACGGAAACACCGTTTACCTTCCCGCCACAGTAGCTGATCTACTTGCACTGGCGTGCTTTCAAACTGCTAAGTTGGCAGGAGCTGGGACAGAGCAATGGGAGCTCACTCGGGGATTCAAACCACCAACCTTCTGATCGGCAAGTCCAAGAGGCTCAGTGGTTTAGACCACAGCGCCACCCGCTTCCCGTTGGCAAAATATATGTCATCTCCCCATGTGAGTATACCTGGTGGCAGGAATTGGTGGCCTTGAGGGTGGATGAAGCCAGCATCTTCCTTCTCAGCATAAAATAATTAAGAGAAAATAATTAAGAGAAGCCATGATTAGCAATGATGTGCCATTTGGCATCTCTTGGCCCTGACATTTGTCCACCTGTGTCAGGTGCTGATGTCAGGCTTGAGGAAAACAAAAAAGAGGGCTTCTACACATCACACTTCTTACATGAAGGACCTTTTCCCATCCAGCAAGCAATGGCATTGGTCTGAGATGCCATTGCAGTGCCACCAATGCCTCTTTGAACTGAGTTTTATGCACTGTAGTCGCAAGCACTGGCTACAAAGACCATGCTTTGAAATGTAGAAATGAACTGAGTGGATCGTTCATTTTTGAGTAGAATTCGTGCATTTGAATCATTGCAATGACTTTCACATAAAAAAGGAAGAGCCCTCTTTATGGAAAAAATATGCTTTATTTATTCTTGCTTTGAATTTCTGAGTAAACTTTGAAGTATTATGTTCTACTCCTTAACTTCATTGTACCTATCATCTCTTTTATATTGAGTTTCACTGAAAGCACAGCATAGGCATTTACTGCTCATTATATTTGAAGGGATTGAATTTAAATCCAACATTATTCTCACCTGAGTAATTGATTCAGATAATGTCACTGTTCAGTCACTGATCTGGACATTCCTCTTTTCTTCCTAAAATATTATTTCACTGTTTTTTTTCAAGAAAGAAGTGACTTCCATGCGTTAATATGGATCTCATCAGCTCAGTGATAGAGTTCTACACCTGGATGCCTATAACCTGCCGTCTTTCCCACTTCAATATCATGCACCACATTTGCCCCCATCTCCTTAAAATGAATACAGTGGTACCTCAGGTTACATACGCTTCAGGTTACAGACTCCGCTAACCCAGAAATAGTACCTCAGGTTAAGAACTTTGCTTCAGGATGAGAACAGAAATTGTGCTCTGGCAGCGCAGCGGCAGCAGGAGGCCCCATTAGCTAAAGTGGTACTTCAGGTTAAGAACAGTTTCAGGTTAAGAACGGACCTTCGGAACAAATTAAGTACTTAACCCGAGGTACCACTGTACTCATTCTTAAAGTCCAAAGATGTGTCATAAAAATGGATATGCTGTAGGGTGGCCAGATGCAGAAGAAGACAGGACTCTTGCACCTTGAACAGAAGATGGAACGTCATCTGGTGGAGCTTTCATGAGAAGCTACAATGGCTGACATTCCCTTTTATATTAAGAATTCCGTGCTCTACAAAGGTGGAGGATCCCAGTCCTCTTCCGCATCTGGCTAACCAGGTGTTATTCACATATTCCAAATTAGAAAATGGGATTACATGGGGAATACTTAAACTATGGAACTTGCTCCTGCAGGAGGCAATGATGACCACTAACTTGGATGGATTTAAAAGAGAATTAGATAAATTCATGTAGGACAAGGCTATCAAAGGCCAAGATGGCCATATTCTGTCTCCAAAGCCAGAGCCCTTATACCTCTGAATATCAGTTCCTGGGGACTTTAGGTGGGAATAATAGTGGTGTCCATCTTGCAGGCTTCTCCCAGGCATCTGATCAGCCACCATGAGAACAGGGTGCTGAACTAGATGGGCCATTGGCCTGATCCAGTAACTACCTCTTATGTTCTTAATGTATATATCCAGAAGATCCTCTTCCTGGTGATCTTCCTTTTGCTATGATGCTTGAAACATTTAAAGATGTGAACTGCTACTTCAAAGCCATGGGACCCAAACATTTCTAAACACACCCCTGCTTCAGCATATTGAAGGATAAATTGAATTGGAAGCTTTCTTTGACTGTGTCAAGCCATTAGCTCATTAAGCGCAGTGGTTTTTACATTGACTGGCATCAGATTTCTAGGGTTTCAGGCAGGGAGCATTCCCAGCCTTATCTGGAGATCCAAAGCATGCATCTAAAGCAACTGCTTTACCACTGAACTATGGTTGCTCCCTGAAGAGACAAAAAGCGGAGGGGATCATAACAACTGGATTGATGCTGAAGAAGGTGCTGTTTCTGCTACCAGCCAACTGCACTTTCAAACAGAACAGAGCAGCAGGTCTTTGTCCTTTCACCAAATTGCTGTCACTTCTCTTAACTGATCAGATAATGTTATGTGGATGTGCTGTGTAGTATGACTTGATTGTAGGTTTTGCCTACCTTGCAGATACACTCAAGAGGGTGACAGACGCTATATGCTGTCAGAGAGTGTTAGGACCTGAGATGTGACCTAAAGGGACCGATGGCAATTATTGCACTCGCTCCCAGCTGACTCTAATCTAGAATAGGAGTCACAAGGTAGTCATTCCGCACCTCTCCTTCTAGGGACCTGATAGGCTGGTTTTGGCAAGCTACATGCATTTCAGCACAGCAGCTGAGCTTATGGTGAGCAAAAAGCAATGGAAGTCATACAGGTCCATAAGGAAGATCCCAAATTGGGCAATACTTTTATTAGGACCAACCAACAATGCCCCCCCCCCCAAATGAGCAAACTTTGGTGTTCTGGGGCTGGATATCACACTATGTGGAGGCACATAGAAAGACACACTCAGTCTCTGCCTCTGTAATGGGTTTTTAAAAAATGTTTTCTGCACCATTATTTTAATAGTCAGGTGGACTGTAGCTTCATTTGGGGGAAAGGGGCTTCCACACACAATGCATTCAGGAAGCCATTTATTGTGCACTCAGATGAAAGCATCTACCATTTTTAAAGTTTCAAAAATTGCTCTATGAATTATCCCCAGAGTGTTCATCAGGGATATTGTGTGGCAGCGACTGAAGGTTCGTCTGATTGCTGATTAGCGTTCTAACTATGCTATTTATTTTATCCCAAACTCTGCTTCTCTCAGCATTGCTTTGCCGAAAGAGAACTGTACCTTTGCCTGGTACAGTAACTTATATATGTGTAGTTTTGCATGTCTGCAGCTCTTCATATGAATTGAAAAGCAAGAAAAATGCCATCTGTTTCAGAACAGTAAAGGGTAGAGGTTCTAAGGAAAGAAATGCAGGATGCATATCTTATTTTGACTAGATTTTATTCTTCTTTGCAGTTAAATTGTTAGTAATGGAAGTTACCTCTGGTGACAAAGTGCCCAAGGTAATGGCGTTCAGTGAGCCAACAGGATGCTAGGATGAATCAAAATGATGGGACTGTTCACTTTCATTTTCTTACAAAAAGTGTTCCATTATTTTCTCACATTGCAATAACTTATGGGAGCTGCTAAATCCCAGAAGGAAAGGAGATGGATCACTTGAGGAGGAGAAGCCAAGGAAGTTATGTGGCTTTTTGGAAACGAAAGCTTAGCTAAAATTGGTTTTGTAAACAAACATGCAAGTGTAATATATCCCTTTATTTGAGTGGAAGGGGAGGCGAAAGAATGGCATAATGACAAGCACGACACAAGTGACCCCAAAGCAAAATATATCAAGCTATGAAGACATCTTCTCCATCTGCATCACACGGGTTCTCGGTCCCGGGGCATGTGTGTGTGCTGGGGTGGGGCACAGAGGGTGGCTGTGCCAGCCCAAGCTCTCATCACTGATCGAGCTGCGGCGCTGTTTATAGAGTTTATAGCAGGGGTCAGCAACCTGTGGCCCATGGGCCACAAGCAGCCCATGGAGGTTGTTTAAATGGCCCCCAAGCCACCCCTGAGCTGCCCCCGAACTGAGCCGCCCACTCAATGAGTCCCCACATGCTGCGATAAACCAGTGCAGCACGGAGTGGGGACTGGCTTCTGTGGTGCCAGAAATTGCGTCCGCACAGACGCGATCCGGCCCACAAAGCGATCTCCACAGGAGTGAACAGGGCCAGGCGAGGTAAACCTTGCCAACTCCTGGTTTATAGTGTTTACAGAGTTAAACTTTCTGTGCCTACCTACATTTCAATTACCGTATTTTCCCATGTATAAGAATAGGTTTCCCCCCTAAAAAATAATGCCAAAAAATTAGGGGGGTGTCTTATAGACGGGTACATCTCCCCCAATCTGAGTCCCCCAAAACAGGGGGAGTCATACATGGCGGCATCTTATAGAAGGAAAAATATGGTATATCCTGTGCTATATTACTGATAAATTGATATTTTTGTTTTATATGATAAATCAAGACACCTTCAGATACCTAGAATAGTACAGATAAAATGGTGACAGCCACTAATTAACCTAGGAAACAGCCAATGGTACAATTTGAGATGTTGGTTTATATATGGCTTTGAACTCTCACATTCTACAGCTGAGACATTCAGAGAGACTCTAGTTTTTGCTTGAACCAAATATTTTAAAACATCTTGTGAGGCATACACTCCACCAGACACTTATGGAAAATGATTGTTGGCCCAGCAATGCACACATTCTGTTATTTATTCAGAGGTTCTGTTTGCTTCCAACTTGCCCATGCTTTTGAATGTTCCCCTTAGTGTTCCAGCTGGCAAACCTCCACATCAATAGAGCACTTTAATCCAGCGAAGAGAGAGAAAAGTCAGACATTTATGTGCTGAAACAACCAGGCAAGACAAGCTAGATAAACAGGAAAACATTGCAAAGCTAACACTGATTTTGGCAAAATAGAAACAAGCTTGCTTGAGTAGGTGTGTTTTCCTTCTAAAATACCGACCAAGAACAGAAGAGCTTTGGCACACTTTCTGTTCATTCACAGAAGTCAATCATAGTTGTCAAGTGTCCCTTATTTGAAGGGACAGTCCCTTATTCCAGCGCCATGTCCCGCTGCTGTCCCTTATTGATGGATGTCCCTTAAATGTCCCTTAAATGATGTCCCTTAAATTTCAAAGGAAGCAGCTCCTCTCCCTCCCTCCCTGCCGGCCAGGGAGGAGGAAGGCTCCAACTGTGTTGCTTTGCTGTGTTGCTCACCCAATAAGAAGTCTAAGAATGACTGTGGGGGGTGGAGCTAGCATGCCTTGTGTGTGGCTAGTTAATGCAAGCTGAGGGGGGTTTTGAATGTTGGACGTCATTTTGTTGCACGTGCTGCTGCAAACTTTGCAGTGCAAAGCCAGGCCGGGGAGCCATCTTAAGTTGAGGCTGCATAGGCCTTTTGGTGCATGTGATTCAGATTCTATTCAGTTGAACCTCTGGTTACAAAGTTGGTTGGATAGTGTTCTCGTAGCTACCCAGCATGAGTTTGACCAGACTGCAGGAGGACAGGAAGACTGGAGTGCCTGGAACAGGTGAGGCTGCAGGTCCCTTATTTTGGGTGCTGGTCCCTTATTTTCAAGGCTGCTGGTCCCTTATTTTCAAATCTGTAAATTGACAGGTATGGTCAATTGACCCTAAATTTAAAAGATTTAAAACCAATCTACAAATTAGGACAATCCAAGGATTCATTTGACTCAAAACCAACAATGAAGATCCATGTCCTCAGCTGAGGGACGTTCTTAAGGCTGGCATATAAAAAGAAAGAAGAAAGGAAGAACTTAAGCAATCTCTCAGTACTGTTGAAATACATCTCCCATGTAATTTCACACCAATTAGCAGAAGTTTTTAATCTGCATAGTGAAAATGCATTATGCGACCATTTTTTTATAGACTGGCAGTGCTGCCAGCAATAGTACACACCCAGCTTGGCACAAAGAACCAGGGCTAAATGCCAAAGCTCTCACTCACAGTTCAAAACCGGTTGCTAACACACTGAGTCTGTTTCCAACGTGGAATCCCCTCTAATGAATTTAAAGAACCAGACATCTGCAAGCACACCAAGCAACGAGAAACAGAAGCTCACTTTGTATTAAGGCGCAGATGCTGTCCTCTGCTCTACAAGGCTAAAGAGCAGTAATATGGCACGATCCATTTGTAGCTGGGTACCACTTGTGCCTGCCGCCTCCATTTGAAACTAGGATCTGCAGTTATTTAATTCTGAATATACGACGACACTTGTAAAGGAAACAAAGGGAAGCAGCTAGGCCTGACCTGCGCCATGCTGTTTCTGGTTTCTCTTTTGGGAACCATGATACCTGGTGGGAACTCTTCCACCCAGACCCTCCAAATGTCCCTATTTTCAAGGGACAATCCCAGATTTACAGAAGCCATCCCAGTTTTTGATTTGATCCCAGAATGTCCCACTTTGCCTTAGGACGTCCCTATTTTTAATCGTAGAAATGTTGGAGAGCATGGAATAGGATGTCCCTACTTTCACTGGAGAAATGTTTGAGGTTATGTCCACCAGTTTCTAGAGGCAACACGACATTTCTTTCTCTCTGAATCTGCCATTGTGCAGACTTTGGTAGACACTCCCACAACTGTCAAAGAAAAAACAATAACAGTCAGGACAATCCCGATTTCTGTTGATAAGACTGAACAATTTTGTAATCCACTGAAACTCCCTGCGGAATATTTTATTGAGTTGTAAATCAACCCACTCAACATCTTTCTCTGCTCTCATGTTCTGGCAGCCTCTAATGTTTCAGGCATCTGTTTATCACAGTATCGCCTGCTTTTAACAGAGGCATGCTGCCGGAAAAGAAAGTACCAGTTTCTGAGCAATCAAACATTTTTTTATATTTTTTTTTGCCTCCTCTTAAAAAACAGGACTTTATTTGTCCTATACTACATTTTGCCCTTGATCCACTTGATGCTTAATTTGTCTACCACTCCAGGGGAGCACACATTTTCCAGAATACAGAATGGAGAAATGGTGGCTTGTTTCTTAATTAATGAATCCCTCATGCTACATAGTTTGGGGCCATATTCCGTAACAGCCACACAGAGATTGGGTACATAGCGATAAGCCATCTGTCTGCTCTGCAATGGCTTCTTTTCACCTTTGCGAGTGGCTCTATGCCACATTATCTCATTGTCACTTTTCTTCTTGGTTGGGTATTTTGTTCCTTGACTGCTCTTTGTTAGGCATAAAGTTTCATTTTTATGTGTTATACTTGCATTATTCCCCCACCCACCCAAATAAAATAAATTTCCTAGTCGACCATTTCAATGAAATCCATCACAGCCAGAAAGGGGAATAAGCCTTCCTCAAAAGTCAACTAACAGTCAAACATACCTTACGGACAGGAACAGAAAATAGATTGCACAAAATCCCAGCACTACAGCTAAAAGTAGAACAGCTACATGTTGGAAAATGAGGTGAGGGCGGTTGAAAATGCTGCTTGTAGAAAATGTACTATTTTGTCACACTGATTTCAGAGAATTCAGTATTATTTATTTTGCCACTGAAGCCTCAAATATAAACAATATTTCAGCACTCTGCCTAGCCCCCTCTTCTCAATAGACATTGACCTAGTAACAGCTTTGTGAATTGCTGGCTCTCTCTCATTGAATGTAGTCCCAGGGATATGAGCAGGATCAAATCCCTAGACTGCTGGGGAACACAAATTCAATTTCCATCCTCTCTGTACCTATTTTTCCTCTGATGTTGTGGCTGCCCACTCACAGGCATAATTTCATGAAATGCTGATTCATCTACCTGTCCCAGATTGCTCATTTAGTTCCCAGATTTTATTTAAGATGTCAGTTCTGTTTTCCTGGCAGGCCAGGTATCAACAGCTGACATCTTAGGCTGGCTGGTGGCCTCCACCAGTGCTTATACCTTCTCTGGATCCTAAGATGTCAGGAGGTATAAAGTGTCAGGCACCTGAGAGCACATTGTGGGAAATTAAAATGGCTTCTCCCTGCCCACTTTGGCATCAGGGATGGAGAACCTCAGGTATGTGTACCAAATGTCCAAGCCTCTTTATTTGGCCCTTTGGACTCTCCCTAGGCCAAACTCCCTCTTTGACACACAAAACCCTATTACCAGTCCACACTCCTCCCCAACCCTTCACATGCTTCACATCCTCTTTGGGAGTTTTTGTCTTGCTGGAATGTGCCGTTGAACTCTGTTAATGCCTCTTGCTTGCCTGGATAAGAGACAGAGAGGAGATGTGGGTGTAGAAACTAGCCTACTGTAAAAAGGGAAAGCGTAATGCTGGTGGTCAACAAAAGAGATTTAAAGATTGTCTCAAGGCAAATCTAAAAAAATGTAGTATAAACACCAACAATTGGGAAACACTGGCCTGTGAGTGCTCCAGGTGGAGAACAGCCTTTACCAAAGGTGTCATGGGCTTTGAAGACACTCAAACTCAGGACGCAAGGGAGAAATGTGCTAGGAGGAAGGCACGCTTGGCAAATCCACACCATGATCAACTTCCACCCAGAAACCAATGTCCCCACTGAGGAAGGACATGTGGATCCAGAATTGGCCTCCACGGTCACTTATGGACTCATTGTTAAAACCGTGTTTATGGAAGACAATCTTACTCGGCTACGAAGAAAGAAGAAGACTGTAAAAAGGTTGAAACAATGTACATTGCTCATCCCAAATCTGTCTCTCATCCCACCCACCACTGTTATGCTGCCCTTGGCAGTTTGCCTAGAAAGGAATGTGTCCCTCAGGCTCATATGGTTCTTCATACCTTCTTGAAGTAGCGCTGCCACCACAACTGCCATATAAGTCTGAGGGGAACAATCATCATAAGAGACTGAAAACCATCAGGCATTTTTCCCAGGGCCCCCTCAAACCTGGAGCTAGCTCCTGGATCTTAGCCTGAAGATGTTGGACTTTTATGTGTGTTTGGGTCCTAGTCAACCTTTACTCCTCTCACATAGACATCAGCTGCAGGAGAAGCACATCACAGGCAGGTGGATGAGAAGGGAAGATGTGTTTTGCTCCCAACCAAATGTAAAGGAGCAATATGGGAAAATATCATCTGATTAAGTCCTTCCTGTGTTTTACTTCCATGTGGAATGCGATCACTGTCTTTTACAAACAAGGCAGCCACACTCCAGAGGCTGAATTAAAATGTTTGCATGACAATACCAACTTCATCAATCTACCATTGGCTTCATCCGTGAATATTATATCTGTTCACTGCTTGAACAGTTATTTATAATGTTACTCTCCCCTCCCCCTTTTTTTGAACAGTCTAAAGCAGTATTTAGCTTTATCTCTAGCATTTTGATGCTGAGGTACAAGTCAATCTCAAGAATCCAAGATAAAGGAGTTTTAAAAGTGAGAATATCTGTTAAAACACACTGCATTCCTCTGTGAGTTCGTCAAACCTAAATGTTAATGAAATTCTCCCTTTCAAATTACATCCACAAGGCAAACATTGATAAGAGGCCTAGTTATCAAGGGTAAAATGTGATTGTATTGCTTGTTTTACATTTGAGAATCCACATCAAAAGCTGTAGGTCAATGGGGGGGAGGATGGTATTTAAGAGTTTTCTATTGTGTCATTAAAGTGACACTTTTCCCCAAAGATCTGCCTGGCAATTCATTCCCAGATGATAATTTAAAACATAGTAGCTGCTACAGGGCTAGTTGTTAAGAAGTGCCAATATATGTTCCCACCTTATTGCATGCTCTTTCCCCCTTAGCAGAAAAGGGAAGGGCAGAGCAAGGGCTTAAGGCTCCCTACCATCTGCATTGCTGAACTATGTACAAAATATGCACATATACATGCCACCATGAGCAGGAATGCATGTCTTGGCAATGGAATGCCTACTCCTCATATAATTGTGTAATATGTATGTAAAGTAAGGAAAGCTTCCTTTTGTACACCCTTCTGCAATGCTATCACAGATGAGGGCTTTTGGGTGACCTTCATGAGCAGCAGCAGCTAACCTAGGGTTGCCATATTTCAACAACTGTTGAGCTTTTTTTTTAGAAAAGGTTTAGTTCTGCCTAAAGTTTTTGAGCTTCTTTGGCAAAAATGGATGTCAGAATGGACGGTTCTTCAGCCCTTACCCAACTTTGGTTTCTCAGAAGTTGTAGGTTTACAACCCAGGCTGGACCACTGGCCATGCTGGCTGGGGATCATCCAACAACATCTGGGGACCCAAGGCTGGTCTAGAGGAATATTATTGCCAGGTTAGGCCACAACTGATCTCTCTTGCATTTCCTGTTTAGTGATGCTGCATGGAATCCAGGCCAATGAGCTTTGGATCAGCTTCAAGAGCCTCCTTTCTCACCACCAACTCTCCTCTTCTAAGCTCCTTCTGTTGCTTCTACTGAGCCAGTGCTGAGGCTAGAATTGTTTCCTCCCAGTGCTGGCACAAGTAAGTGGATCCATGCCACCTGGCACAACAAACAGATCCCTCCACCCGGCAGCTCATCACAGTACTGGGCCATTAGACAAGTAATTCTAAATATCCAGGATAGCATAATGCAAGGACTGTTGTTGTGCTGGTTTTTAAAAACCCTCTACAGTGAAATGGTGAATACTTAATGCACCTATAGGATGCTCCTCATAGATTACCTTCCCATATACCCTCTTCACTAAATTGCAGTTTGTAGGATGGTCAGAGCCAAGTGGGATGGGAAATTATGCTTCAGTTTTAATCAATAACATAATACAGTTAACATGATTTGAGTCATACCTAGATATGATTTTTTTTTTCAATAAGAAAAAATGTAAAGATGCCCTTTACAGCTAGGGTTTTGGTTTTTTTTTGCCTCCGTAAGCAATAATACATTGATGATCAGGTTGTTTTTCCAGGGGAGAAAAGTTGGCTGGCATTCAGAAATGTGTGTAATGAGCTTCAGTGTAATTATCCAGATACCAGATTGTGTGTGAATTGTTATGAGGTCTCAGATTTCTGTTCTGTCAAGTACTGTCAAGACATCTAGCAAGATGGCGACGGAGACAGCAGTCTAGTCAGACTCCTCCGCTTTTAGTTAAGCTTTTAAGTAGTTTTTAAGTAGTTTTTACGTAGTTTTTAGCCACCTCTTGGTTTTAAACTCAGTTTTAACGTCTTATCGGCTGCTTTATTACCTCCTCGCTTCACCTTGCTTTTAGTTTATTGTTTTATTGTTTTACTCCCCGACTTGTCGAGGGAGCAGCAACCCCTTACTGATTTATTGGCATTTGGCTGTTGGAGGTTGCCTACTGCAATGAAACATCCCTCCTGCTGGCGGCTGCTATGAGCTCTCCCCCCCCACAAGTTTTAAGTTTGTCGGAGATGCTGGAGAAAAATCTTTAAGCTGCACGAAGAGAAAATCCCCTGTTCAAGGATATTTTCAAGACGAGTGAGATCGGTGGACTGCTTCCAAGATGGCTTCCGTGTAAGGTTCCTCCTTCCAGTTCTCTCCGACCTCTTCTCCCAATTTGGATCTTACAACCACTGGAGTAAGCTATTTACTTTAATTTTGCATTCTGCCAGTCAAGTAATTGCTGGACTTTCCACTGATGTGATGCCAGATTTTAATTAAGTCTGACGAAGGAGGATTGCTTTGGATTGAACGGGGGATGTTGCTGTAGAAATGGCGACAAGGTAAGACGCATCTGCTGGAGTTCATTTCGAACCCTCCCTAAAATTTGTGTTGTGGCTCCCAGCCTTTCAAGTTCTTGCTGAAGGTTGCTCCAGGGTGTTGGAGCCCACGCTAGGAGTTCACATTGCTGATAATCTGCAAAGCCTGCATCGCAAATCAGCTTTAACGAGCAGATAACTGTATCCTTCAGCAGCCTTTGACACACTGGTTTTTTCGCCAGCTCACATTAGGTTATATTTCTATTTTTATTACTTTTATTACCTTTTAGCACCGTTATTTTAAAAGACTCACAATGATGGGCCATGGCAAACGCCTAAGGGACTGTGACGAGGCTCTGTCCTCCCCAAGAGCCAAACAACTAAAAACCGACCCCCCTGTGTCCGGCAAATGGAGTGTCCCCACTGATCACCGCTATAGGGTGAAAACTCAGAACCGTTTTCACCCCCTAATGTCACCAGAAACAACGTCAACACCAGAGGAATTACCTTTACTTTCATCCCAGATTAAAGCTGTGGATGGCAAACTCGGAGGAGGAGGGAGTGCCTCACTGGGGGTGGTGCAGGACGCCGGAGCAAGACAAGAACAACATGAACATCTCCACCTTGTGGTCAGAACCCTAAATTGCATATTCAAGAAGATTGATGTGCTATCCTCCCAGCTATGTAACCTTGAACAGAAAATTGATAACCTCTGGCCAAAGTCTGAACCAACTGTAGTTACGGGGGAAATGAAGTGCCAGAGAACCTTACCCTCAATTAAAAAAGGAAGTGGGATCCCTAAATACAAACCAAATCCCGCACTGAAACATCAAGCATTGTCTCTGCAACCTAAGAAAATCTGCCTAAATATCGGGGTAGGGTCAGCAAGGTGGCTCACTCTGGATGGGGTCAAAAAGCATATAAGCAATCTCCTAAACATAGAAATCACACAATGCGATCTCATTGCAGTATTACCTTTGAACCAGCATTTCAGGCAACAGAAAGTGATGCTTGCGTTCTACTCTCCAAGGATCCCTTCAGCTATCATCAGGCAGAAATCACTCTTGGCTAGATACGATATCATCCCAACAAGAGTTTTTATGGATAGCATGATTCATCCCCTCCTACTTGCCGGTTACGACTCGGAGCGGACCCTGTCGGAGAGGCCGGGAGCACCTCAGGACATCGAGCCTCCTTCTCTGGAGGATATCCATCCATTTCGAAACTGGACTTATCCCACGTCCCCACGAGCCTTAAAGGATCCCACTGGCACAAGTAATTCCCTGACCCCACCGGAGGAAAGAGAGCTTTTAGCCACCTTTGGCGACCTTCCACCGAGGGAACAACAAGAAATAATTGATAGACTAGAAGTACTAAATCATCAGCTCATACACATCCAGAAGAATGGAAAAGTCCTGTCCACTGTTCAGGACAACCTTGCCAGCTTTTCGGAGCCGTGTTTTAAGGAAATAGGAAGTCTCCCACACCTCAGTCCAGCTCCTAAAACCATGCCTCCCCCACTTGTGGGTAAATCCCACCGACGCCTGGTAGAACCAGGTCTTGCCACACAAGTCGGCCTCTCATCCCAACTCTTGATAAATTTTGACTCGCCCTCCAAGAGTCCCCCGCCGAAGAGTGTAACTCAGAGTTCCTCCCTTCAAAACAATTCCTTACCATCTAATCCATCTATGCCGGAACTGGAGTCCTCATATTCCCCTGAGCGGCATAGACCCGTCATACAAACGGTACCTGCACGCCGAGCATCCCCAGCACCTTTGCTGGCAGCTGGTCAGGGGAGTGTTCCACCTACATCAAAAAATGGCCCGGTTTTGACTGAAGATCCGGCTGGACATATAAACCAAATGGTTTCATCGGCGACCTTTAGACCTCGCGGTGGGGCAGCCTCAGCTAATCCAGTGGTGTCTCCCACTGAAGTGTCCGCCCTTGGGTTAGTTAGCGGGAGACCCGTTCTGTCACCCCAGTCAGAATATCTCAATACCAACTTCGAGACCAGGTCCCTTCAGCAGGTGCCTGCTATGCAAAGTAAAATAACTGACTTCTTCGTGGGGCCCGCCCTGCCCCCAAAGGACTCACATCCCTCCCTGAAATGACAGCGAATCGGACTCAACAGGAACTCCCCCCTATCAGTCCTGAGCTGGAATATTGCGGGCTGGAGGGGGAAAAAACTTGACCCAGAATTCTTGGAGTTTATTAACCCATTTCACATCATCTTGTTCCAAGAATCGTGGGAAGTAGAGAAAATTGTCCTAGATGGCTTTGAGCTTCTAGAACTCCCTGCCTGTCCCTCCCTGAAAGGAGGCCGCCCTAAAGGGGGCCTAATAATAGGCATCTCTCTCAACCTTCATTCTAAATTTTCCCTAGTACAGGCCTTACCCCCTTACGCCCTCACCGGGCTGATAGTGGGGGAAAAGATCTCACTCCTAGTCACAAATGTTTATTTGCCTCCTGGGGGTTCCTCTCTTGAACTGGGCTCTAAATGGGGCTCGCTAGAAGATCATTTGCTCTCATGTTATGTTAAGTTTCCCAACACCCCGGCCATAATAGGTGGCGATTTTAATGCCCGCACAGCAGCAAACTGGGACTCGCTGACCAAAGCCAAATGGTGGGTTACCCCAAACCTTGATAATTATGATCTGGAACACATGATGAGGAGATCCTCTAAAGACCACAGAGTAAATGAGGCTGGTGTACTCCTATATCAAATGGCCATCCGTTTAAATCTGGCCCCCTTAAATGGCGCATGTCTCCCTGATATCCCAGGGGAGTTCACTCACCTGAGCGTTAAGTCAAACAGCGTCCTCGATTACCTGTTGGTCTCCAGGGATCTACTTAAGTGTATTTCCACCTTTAAGATTGAGAATGTACAATCCAGTGATCATCTCCCCCTGGTAGCCAAGCTTTCCCTGAACTGGCAGCCAGAGACGGATAGACATGCGACCCAGATGGTAACCAACGAATCTTTCCAAATAAGAGGAATCAAATGGTCGGAGACCCAGGCTCAAAGGTATCAGGAATTCTTTCATAAAGAAATCCTTGGGCCTCATCCCAACATAGGCTCTGCCTCAGATGAGCATAGCATAGTGTTGAATCGCTTCCACCACCATACGACTGTTCTTACGTCCTTCTTCAGGTTACCACCCAAAAATTCAATTCGAAACGAGTATACTCACGGTGCCCCCTGGTACAATTCTCAGTGCAAACAAGCAAGACAGCGCCTTCGTGCTATATATAATGTATATAAGACCTCCGATGCATCTACTCTGCCAGCTAGCTACGCACAAGCCAAGCAAGTTTATAAACGCATGCAAAAAATTGCCAAACGTGAGTGGCAACATAATCGTTGGCAGGCCTTGATTACCGCTTCAAAACCACACAGATCCAGGGAATTCTGGTCTCTGATTAACAGAAGGGTGAGGAAATACCCAAGGGCAGTCATCTCTGCACCGACATGGGAACTATTCCTGAAGAAATGTTTTTCACAAGCAGATGCTCCCTCCGACCATCTGATGCACCTGTTTACCCACCTACCCATTTGGCCTCCCACCGATCCGGACGAAATAGTCAAGCTAATAGTTCAGCTGAAACCGGGCAAAGCCCCTGGGCCCGATCTGATCCCTGCCGAAGCCATTAAACTACACCCAAAATGGTGGGCTGGCATCCTGGCCAAAACCTTCGACGCAATCAACGCCTCTGGTCTCATCCCCAAAATATGGAAGGAGGCCATCATAGTACCAATTCACAAAAAAGGTTCTCCAATGGAGCCGGAAAATTACCGTAACATCAGCCTCCTTTCGATTATAGGGAAAATTTATGCCAGCTTTTTGCTGACTAAACTATTGCGATGGGTAGATGAGACTAACCAGATTGGCCACGAACAAGCAGGGTTCAGAACTAAACGTTCTACAACCGATCATGCGATAGTGCTTTATCATCTGGCACGGAAGTACTCCTCCCCTCCTCGGGGCTACCTCTGTGCGGCCTTTTTAGATCTAAAGGCAGCCTTCGACAGCGTGCCTAGAAACATTCTTTGGGAGAAACTCGCGAAACAGGGCATTGATAGAAGACTCTTATGGCTTATAAGTCAACTCCACGAAGGTACCCTTGCCAGAGTAAGACTCACTCCTGCGGGCGACCTCACAAACCCGATACCAATAAACAAGGGAGTGCGCCAAGGTTGTATATTGGCTCCCTGCCTATTCAACCTATTCATCAGCGACATGCGAGCACCCCTAGTTAACTCATCTCCAAGTACACACGCGCCTAGACTAGCGGATTATCGTTGCCCACTCCTTTTATATGCGGACGACGCAGTAATTCTATCTTTTACACGTGTTGGACTAACCAGAGCTCTGAAGATCTTTGCCACGTATTGTCAACTCAACCAATTAACCATCAACTATGCCAAATCCAAGATTCTGATTTTCTCCAGAAGTCGGAGATTATATAAATGGAAGCTTGGTGGAGCAAAAATAGAGCAAGTCTTAAAATTTCAATACCTAGGAGTTATTTTCCAATACAATCTGGGGTGGAAAGCTCAAATCCAACACCTACTTAATAAGGCCAAAACTCTGTCATATGCGCTCCTCCGATTTTTCTTTTCGGATGGAGCTTTGCATGTTCCCTCGGCCCTAAAGGTGTTCAAGGCAAAAGTGGTGGCTGTGCTCGCTTATGCTGCCCCGCTCTGGGCCGTGTTGACAGATCTTGCCCCCCTTGAGACTCTGCAAAACCAATTCCTACGTCGGCTCCTAATGCTCCCTAGGTGCGTTAGCAACGCAGCCATGCGACTAGAATTGAAGATCACATCCTTAGAAACTTGCCTGTGGAAGCAAGCCTTCAATTACTGGTTATCATTGTGGCACAGATTACCAAACCATTACCTTGTCCAATGCCTATGGCGAGATGAATTCTCTAGCCTTTGGTCTAGTAGAATTCATGCCAAACTCTTGAGCTATGGAATCTCTCCCTCAGATTCCCTAAAATTAGATCAAATCACAGCTCAAAGACTGATCCGCCAAAGACTGGACGACATCGACTTACAGCGAAATTATATGCTGGGGGGAGGTGTTTGTTCGCCCCAGAGCATTGGTATCACTTTAACTTACTGCGTTCCATCATACCTTTCCTCCCTTTCGACTGTTGCCCATAGACTGGCCTTCACCAAAGCGAGGTTTAACGTTTTTCCCTCCAATGTCCTGAGACATAGATTCTCAAAGGGCCAAGTCCCCGCCATGTGCGAATGTGATAAGGTGACGCCGGAGTCGCTCCAGCACATCATGTTCTCTTGCCCCTTGTTTAATGTGCTACGGGCAAATTTACTGGGATCAATCATTCAGAAACTAGTGGGTACCCCTCCAACATTCCACCTTGCCCAAATCTTGCAGGATAAGGATACCCATACGACCCTGAAAGTGGCTAAGTTCCTGGCCGCGGTCCTTACCCAAAAGCGACGCCAAGGAGCACTACAAGCTAATTAAGGTGTAGGATGCCATTCCATCTTACAGTATTTTATTGTTATAGGGGCGTTTTAGCGGCTGTTTATTTCTATTCTTTCTTCCCCCCCCCCTCTTTTCTTTCCCCACGTCCACAAGCTGTTATTTATGTTTTTTCTGTATGGGCCCATGGCCGTAATAAATTTGATTGATTTGAAAATTTGATTTGATTGTTATGAGGTCTCAGATTTCTGTTCTGTCAAGTACAGCTGCGCTAATCAAGTGAGCATCAAATGGCTCCCTGGTTTCTCTTGCCTCTCACTAGCTTTTTGCACAAATTCTGAGAATTCCAGATTAAAACCAAATGCATAGCTAAGCTTAACCACAATTGTTTTTTCTCACATGTTTACAACATGGTATTAGTTAATTTTGCTCTCAACAGAGAGCACACTAGAATTAACATCATTAAAACAAGGGCATTTTGTAGAAAACTTGTTAGACTGAGGGCAAGTGGGTGATAAACTAATTTTTATTTCCATGATGGCAGTCCCATAAATAAGTGGATAACTTTCTCATAAAATCAAGTGTTCTGTTATTATACAACCACAGGGATTCAGCAGATAGAATTAGTATAAGTCATATTGTAGCAGCAAAAATATACAGTAAGCAACAATGAGGGTTGTTCAGGAATAAGATATCCGCTAAGTCACTCCCTTTTTTCTCCATTGTCAGTCACTTTATATTTAACATAATTAACCTCTTGACTTCATCACAGCTCTAGTGTTAAGTTCAAAAAGCATGACTAATATGCAAAATATATATTGTACCTGAAAAAAAAGAAATTATATGTGTCCCACAACACATAAATACAAGAAAGAAATAAGAAGCTGTCTCTCGCCTTCCTTCCTTCCTTCCTTCCTTCCTTCCCTCCTTCCCTCCTTCCCTCCTTCCCTCCTTCCTTCCTTCCTGCCAGCATTTTGTCATCTAGATATCACTGCTTGGAAGCCTAGGTTATTCTCTTAGGCAGATACACTGTTCCATTACAGCACACATTCAGTATTATGTAGCAAAGACTGGATTTTCTACAAGAAATGATAACTGGCTGCTATGGTAATCAAGGTTGGTTTGAGTGCAATTCCTCCATACCCACCATACTGCATGTGTAATGACTACATAGATAACCGAACATGCTTAGAAACCACCACCAGTATTTGATCCATGGTTTAATGGGGTTACCAATCACTGGCAGAGTTTTACAATGTTTTATTGAAATCTGCTCTGAAATTCTTCAAATAAATGAAGTGGGATACTAAACACTTCTCAACGAAATAATAATAATAAAAAAACCACTTCCAACAAGACATGTAGCAGAAGAGTGACAGTTTAATCAGTATTGTCTCCCTACTGTGTCTTCAGAAATAATGGGTAACATTTTAGGTTACAGGTTTCTAACAGAGAAATAGAACTAACCTGTCACCCACAGCCTGGGTGAGGCAATCACTCTTATCCTAGGGATACTAAACCTCTTCAAGTTATCAGTTCAGGTTTCTGTCCTGAGCATGTAGGAAGAAGGAGAGAAAGAAGGGGATGCCAGAAAGACAAGAGACTGAGACAGAAGGAAGTGGCAGAAAGAGAGAGAAAAGGGCTGGTCTCCATGTGGGCCCTGATGGATTACACCCAAGGAAATGTGGCCCTCCACAGAAAAAAAATGATTTTCCACCCCTGTCCTACAAGGAGGGGGGTGTTTTGCTGAGGATTGTAATAGCTGTAAGGAGTATTAGTTCACTTTCTTTGTTGTACCTGTCCTATAGCAAATAAAGCCCGGGATTTATTCTCCTATTGCCTTTTCAATGTGCTTCTTCCCTTGTCTGGGTTGGCGCTGCCGTGTTAGCCATGCTTGGTATAAATTCTCCAGGAGTGAGTCTCTGTCCAAAGTACTGAAACTACAATGCTTAAATATGTGGTGAGCTGCTGAGCAGAGGTGTCAATCCTGTAGGGTGCTCCTCTGCAAGAGGTTTTCCTGCTTGAAAAGGAGCACCCTAAAATAAAGGATTGAGGCCTCCACTCGGCAGTTATTTGGCTGAGGCATCAATCCTGTGGAGTACTGGTTCAGGAATGGGGCAAAAGACTGCATTGGCAAGACTCTCAGAAAGTTGCACCTGCTGGTTGCCTTTCTTTCTAATGCGTTCCTCTCCTTCCTGCCTAATATCCTACCCTCTGACAGCTCATATCTCTCTGAGGCAACCGGCCCACGCCACTGTGATACATGACTGTCTCACTTCGACTTGGTCAATGCCCAAATCCCTTTAAATAGGCTCAGTTTGGTTCAGGAACTGAGTAAGTTAGGGTGGGATGTGGGGTTGGGAATAATGACAATGACAATTTATTATTTCTACCCCGCCCATCTGGCTGGGTTTCCCCAGCCACTCTGGGCGGCTTTCAACAGAACATTAAAAACAGAATAAAACTTCAAACATTAAAAACTTCCCTAAACAGGGCTGCCTTCAGGTGTCTTCTAAAAGTCAGATAGTTGTTTATTTCCTTGGCATCTGATGGGAGGGTGTTTCACAGGGCAGACGCCACTACCAAGAAGACCCTCTGCCTGCTTCCCTGTAACCTCACAGTGAGAGAACCACCAGAAGGCCCTCAGCGCTGGACCTCAGTGTCCGGTCTGAATGATGGGGATGGAGATGCTCCTTCAGGTATACTGGGCCGAAGCTGTTTAGGGCTTTAAAGGTCAGCACCAACAATTTGAATTGTGTCTGGACCTTTGTATACTTTCTATCTTTCCACATTCAATCTGGATAGCTGAAGAGGGCTGCTGTCTTCCTAACTTCACATGCTTCTCTGCCTTTTTGCTCCACTATGTAAAACTGTTTCCATCACCCCATTCCTATGCATGGATTAACTTTCCAAGTCCTTTCATGAAAATGATAAAGGGGGTTCCAGCTCATGAAAGCTCATGATTCAGTAAGCGTGCTTGTCTTTAAAATAGATGTGACGATTGCTGTTTTGCTGTTATCTGGCTATTCCCATTTTAGATTGTTTATTTGTATGTTATTGCTTTTAATATGACTCAGCTGCCTTGAGGGTACCAATTGGAATAGAAATTGGAATTGAGCATAAATATTTAAATTAATTAACAAGGAGCAGGCCCTCGTAGTAACCAAGACTACGTAAAATGGACATTAATAATATTCTGTAGAGTTTTCTTCACTGGAATTCCTCAAGCAGTTTCCTGCTAACTCTTGCCTTAGGAAATTTCCCAGTAGGATATCGCATGACATGAAGTGCTATAGAAATGCCTGGCCTATGTGGCTTCCTAATGAGATTTGCTATAAATAGATCTTGCCTATCAGGCCACTTTGCTTTAAAATGCCTCCACCCACTGCAGAAAGGAGGTCACAGAATCTGCCAAGTTCTGTCTCCTGACAATGTAAAGTTATCATTGCAAAAATTGCTACCAGGCATTTAGAGCCTTAAGGAACATCTGAAATCTACATGATGATACTTGCTGGCTTGAAGCATAGTAAAGGTAAAGGTAAAGGCCCCGTAAGGGCCAGTCTTGACAGACTCTAGGGTTGTGCGCCCATCTCACTTAAGAGGCCGGGGGCCAGCGCTGTCCGGAGACACTTCCGGGTCACATGGCCAGCATGACAAAGCCACATCTGGCGAGCCAGCGCAGCACACGGAAACGCCGTTTACCTTCCCGCCAGTAAGCGGTCTCTATTTATCTGCTTCCCCCCCAGGTGCTTTCGAACTGCTAGGTTGGCAGGCGCTGGGACCGAGCAACAGGAGCGCACCCCGCCGCGGGGATTCAAACCGCCGACCTTTCGATCGGCAAGCCCTAGGCGCTGAGGCTTTTATGCACAGCGCCACCCGCGTCCCCCTTGTAGCATAGTACATTCATCCTATTCATCCCATGTGCTTGTAACAAAAATAAGTCAATTATACTAGCAGAAGAGTTTAAAAACATGATGGAACTTAAGGGAAAGCACTGGTGCAATGTGGAAAAGAATAAGAGCAACGAAATCAATAGATACAACAAAAGCAGATATTCAGTTAGGACTTGGACAGATATTTTAGAAGGCAGGCCATATCTTCCTAAGAAATGCATTGAGATAAATGCAGGGCAAGTGATAAGAGTCTTGTCTTCCTGAACCAAGCAATTGCTAAAATTATGCACCCCTTCCGCTGAACTGGCATAGAAAGCTGTATCTCCAGTGCTGTGGTCAAAGGGAATTCCTTCCTGGCCAAGCAAATGATGAGTACTAATCAGCTCTGATTACCTGTTGATTTAAGAGGCAAAGGGTCTTTGGCATAAGCCTATCTTTAGCAGGTGATCAGAGCCATCAGAGTCAACTTTGTCATGTCTCGAAGATAAATAAAAAAAATAACTTTTATTTATTTTGACTGCGTCAGACCAACATGGCTACCTACCTGAATCTAAGCCCTTTGTGGCTTAGGGCCCTCATATTTACGGGACCGCCTCTCCTGATATGCCCCGCAGAGGACCTTAAGGTTCATGAATAACCATAGTTTAGAGGTCCCGGGTCCTAAGGAAGTCAGACTATCCTTCACCAGTGCCAGGGCCTTTTCAGTGATGGCTCCGACCTGGTGGAATGCTCTGTCCCATGAGACTAGGGCCCTTCAGGATTTAACCTCCTTCCGCCTGGCCTGTAAGACACAGCTATTCCTCCTGGCCTTTAATTTGAATTCAGCCTTATCTTTTATTTCCCTTCTCTTCCCTCCCCCTCCCCTTTTATGAAGATTACCCGCTCTGAGACCCCACAGCTAATTCTCCCCAGCCTCCTCACTGGCCCAAGTAGGACTAATTCAGCCAGCTAGCCCTGGTGACTATCTAATGCTTATTGGATGGATTTTCCCCAAACTGATTTTTGATTTTTATTGTTATTCATGCTTTTATACTGTATTTTATGCTGTTTCTATGTTGCATTACAATTAAGTGTTTTAACTTTGTTGTTAGCCACCTTGAGCCCAGTTTTCTGAACTGGGAAGGGCGGGTTATAAATAAAGATTTATTATTATTTATTATTAATGTCTTGAAGATGTTTACCTTGTGCAGAGGACAAGGGATCAGTTTTTAAGTGTAGCAGTTCAGTTCTTGCTTCATACTTCACGAAAGCTAGTCATAGATTAGCCAATTACAGTCAGCTATGATAACATGATGTTGCACAGGGATCAGTGTCGGAGCAAGAATATACTTTGCAGTTAAGCCTGTCCCGTTGTGTTCAAGTGGGGATGGATGAGTTTGTCAGTTTTGGCTACTCTCAGTGGAGAGTCCCAATGGCCAGCTAGAGATGCATGGAGTGCTGTCATTGGCTCCTGGACCTGAAAATTCCCATCCCAGTGTTAGAAGGTTCAAGGTTCAGTCTCTCCCATCTACATACACAGCAAGCACTCTACCACTGAGCAAGGCTTGCAGTTGTATCATTATTACCTTGTCATAATGCTCTTGTGGCTTCATATTCTCTTGCGGCAAACAACTGGCTAGGATAATTAATGCATTTTTATATTTTATGTGACTATTGTGGGATGTATTGCCTGATGAGGAAGGCTTCGCTCATGGCAGTGATGTAGTCAAGAAGCTGTGGGAGGAGGGGGGATTAATTGCATTATTATAATATTTCATCCTGAAAAGAAAAGAAAAGCTTGTGAGTTGTGCCTGATACAAAATCCTGTGCGAAGCCTGACTAATTTTAACTTGAGGTGATTAGCCAAGCAAAACATTTTGAAAACACTTTAGAAGAAGCATAATCTGAAACAACTAGCATGAATATAATCATATACTGAATCAGAATTTCCTGAATGATTGTGTTGTGAATAGCAAAGACTGGGAGTACAACATTTTAATAGTTGTCTATCATTATGTATTACTCAGGGCCTCTGTTGTAAATGAGATGTTTACCTAAATGAGCTTATTCCCTCCTGGTAAAAAGAAAATAGATAAATAAACCAGATGCTTGGAATTCATTAAGATCACTGAGCACACTGAAATCATCTTTCAAACTTCCTTTTGACACGGTAATAAAGTATCAGTATTTATGAGCAAAAGCATATACCTGGATGGTAGTCATGGAAAACTGATTTCCTTATGTTTACAATTTCTGGATATATTAAGACCCAGTTGTCACAATTTGGGAGCTCCTGTACGCAGGCAGAGTCTTATAGGAGCACACAGCTTCTCCTGAGTTGGGGGTTCTCGCAGTCTCATCAGTGTAACATTGAATGATGAGTGACATCGTCAGAAGATAATGTGAGAACATAAATAAAAAAGGTAAAGCTACCCCTGACTGTTAGTTCCAGTCGCGGACGACTCTTGGGTTGCGCGCTCAATCTAGTTCAGGACCTGCTCTCGTAGGGGCCAATCAGATATCTATAGGATGCCTGCAAGCTCAACAGCATTTTCCCCACTTGTATTTTCCAGCAACTAGTATCCAGAAGCATACAGTGATACCTCAGGTTACATGCGCTTCAGGTTACATATGCTTCAGGTTACAGACTCTGCTAACCCAGAAATAGTGCTTCAGGTTAAGAACTTTGCTTCAGGATAAGAACAGAAATCATGATCCGGTGGCGCAGCAGCAGCAGGAGGCCCCATTAGCTAAAGTGGTGCTTCAGGTTAAGAACAGTTTCATGTTAAGAACAGACCACCGGAATGAATTAAGTACTTAACCCGAGGTACCACTGTACTGTCTCTGACAGCGGAGGGTGAAAATAGCCAACATGACTAGTAGCCATTGACAGCTTTGTCCTCCATGAAGTTGTCTCTTTGAAAGCCATCCAAGTTGGTGGCCACTGCTGTGTCTTATGGAACCAAGTTCATTCCAGTCAAGCAAAAACACTCAGGGTGCAAAGTAAAGGGGTATAGTCTGGGATGGGCCAGATAGAGAAGTCTGGGGTGCTGTATTTGGACTCTGCACCTGAAACTCCTCACCCCTGGCCTACTGAATAGCAGTGTAATGTGGGCATCATGCCCTCTGCTTAAGCCCTGCCACCAATAAGCTCTCATGCTGGTTAGTGTACTAGACAGAATGAAGAAGGCATGAGGCAATCCTCTAGCTGCACATCACAAAGCCTTTTTCATCTTCCTCTCTGAAAGAGGTGAGCGAGCCAGTAATACATGCAGCACCAAGCCTGGCAACACTCAGGGGAAGTTCCACAAATATTAATTGTTTGGCAGGAAAAGGAGATGATTTCACTGATAGTACTTTTCACAAAGGCAAATAAGGTTGGAGTGAAAGAGCTGGTTGCCTTATCCTTGCCCTGGATATACTGTTTTAAAAGCTATCATGGATGCATACAAAAGAAAATATGTTTGCATTGTATTATTGCGTATAGATGGCACAGCACAGCATAGCAGAAGAATGTTTTATGAAATTGCCCGAGAACAATGCACATAAAGTGCGTGGTTGGAATAATAAGTTATTCATGCCAAGAGACTACCATTCCCTCCCCCTGCAAGAGGCATTTTGTGTTAAAATAATGAGAGGAATTATTTTGTTATACTGCGTGCTGTACAAAGTAGTTTATCACGTCATATACACAAAATCTAATTTGCAGTGAGAAATTTTCAGAGTTAGTTATTATAAATAGGAGATTCTATAATTGCAGAAAGTACAATGTAAAGTGAGCAAAATTATACAGGCGCTCAAGGATCTAATTTTCTCAAAAAGGTGAGAGAAATTAAACCTGCATTCTCCAGGAGGAATAAAGGCATATGGGGACAAGGTGAAGTTTATGCAGCCTAGAGTTTCTATTCACAGCAAAGAATAATTTAGAAGCAGTATAATAAATCCTTAATATGTGTCTATATTTCCCACAAATTGCATTATTACTTAGAAAGTATCCCAAGCTATAGATCTTGGTTCTTTTTAGTAAACCTTTGCAATCTAAAATTATTGATATTATAAACTAATTTTGTTTAGAGTGTGCCTTTATTTGCTGAATCAATAAATGTCAGAGCAGGACAGAGCCACATTGAAATGTTGTTTGGCCAAGTATGAGCTGCGAGAAAATCATATAATCTTGTAAGATAAGCTGTTCTTAGTATAATAAGGCTGCAATCATATACAGGGGAAGGGCCATAGTGCAGTGGTAGAATATCTGTTTTCCATGCAGAAGGTCTCAGGTTCAATCACAGGGTAGGGGGTCTTCCAGATTAAACTCTGGAAAGTCACTGCCTCTCATTGCCAACAACACTGGTTGGATGGACTAGTATTCTAACTCAGCAGTTTCCTATGTTGCTGAACCTACTTATTTTAGGGTAAGCCCCATTTAATTCAATACAATTTGCTTCTAGGCAGACACATATGGAACAGCACTGTAAAATGTGCAATGAAGTCAGCACCGACATCCATTTATGGAGTACAATCCCAGCAAATATATGCACTCCAGATGAGGGTAGCCAATAGGTCTCAAACCCTCAGTGATTTAGGAACTTCCCCTGCATGCAAAGGCAGGTTCCAGAGGATTGAGTGGATGAGAACAATAGTGGGTCCAGTGGTCAAGAACACGGTTTCTGCACGTGTTATAAAAGGAAGTGAGGGGCAGATGGGGCTCGTCAACCTGGGATGGCAGCTCATCTGGGAGAAGGAAAACTCTGATCCTAAATCTCTGCTTCCTTGCAGGATATCTTCAGGAGAAGAAAAGGCTAAGGAGTAAACTCTCCACACATCCGGAGTGGATGGCACCTTGTATGCCTCCTTCCAGCAACTCCTGCAGCCAAGCTGGTGCCAAACGTATTGCTCTGCTTTCCTTTGGGCTACATCAATGAGATCCTGTTGTCTGGGCAGCCCAGGACCTCCATATACACTGCCCAGGCTTGTGTCCCAGAGAGGATATTTAGGGGAAACAGGCAGGACATAAATTCAATAAATAAATACTTTTGGGTCTAGCCATGCTCACCTTTGGCCCAGGCTCCACTTCTCACTGGCTCCAACATAACCCACCATCACACCCACCCAACAGACTGTTCCCATGGAATTTTGAACGTTGGCAGATAATACTGTCCCAACACTGCACTCAGGAAACCCAAGTCTTGCCTAGGCTTTTAAAGGTAAAGGGACCCCTGACCATTAGGTCCAGTTGCGGACGACTCTGGGGTTGCAGCGCTCATCTCGCTTTACTGGCCGAGGTTGGCAGGAGCAGGGACCAAGCAACAGGAGCTCACCCCATCGCGGGGATTTGAACCGCCGACCTTCTGGTTGGCGAGCCCTAGGCTCTGTAGTTTAACCCACAGCGCCACCCACGTCTCTTGACTAGGCTTTTAGCTCTGTGCAATTTCAGCATAATCCATGCTCAGTCTGAATAGAGTCAAGGCCCCAAAACAAGTAATTTGGATAGTTTATATTACTAATAAACACAGCCATATTTTTCTTTCCCCCCAAAGGGCTATTTGAAGAGAAAACGGCCACCATTGCCTAAAAATGTTTACTATCTTTGTGTGTGTCCCACAGGATGACTCTTCCAGAGCTATAAACTAATGGGAGCAGTGTTTTAAAACAAACAGACAAAAAAAAAATCCCCCAAAAGCCATCCTTAAATATTGTGTTGCAAGGTGTGACACCGCAATGCATGCACCAAGCTACCCAAAGCAATAAAAAAGAGCCACTCGTATAAATTGTTTTAAAACTGGAGATGAGCAAGTATTTGGAGAAAAGAAATATTATCAGGGCATGCCTGTTAAATCAAAGGGAGCACTGCACAGTAAATGCCAAAGCGCAGTGCCTGTAGGAGATTTACTGCGAAATTTCAAGGTAGCTCAGTTTTTCTCTTTGAGGAAAATGGAATTATGACATGACACCATGCCAGATCTCACGAAGTGCCAGGATAAAGATGTGATAAATTGACATTTATGGTGAGGAGCCAATGAATCTGTGCTCCTGGTATCCTTCGGGGTTTTATCTTGATGTTAAAAGGGTGTCCAAGGCACAATGTGGCTGAAATGTTTCTACTGTATGCTGTGCCTGCAACACAGGAGTAGATTTCAAAGATCAAACTCACAAGTCAGACTACGTGTATGAATTGCTGCATATTTGCTTTGTCCAGCAACCCTAATATTTGGTTCTTTGATTGTCTTCTTTGAGTATTCAGGGAACTGTGTCTACCAGGGCTAAGGAACCTCAGACCCTGGGGCCGTAGGCAACCCTTTCAGCCTCTTTATCTGGTCCCTGTGAATCTCCCTGGGCCCTAATCCCTCCTAAGACACACCCCTCGTCTCATCGATTCGCATTCTTCTTGAGGATTTTTGCCTGGCTGGAATGTGTCCAGCACTGATAATGATGGTGTGTGTGTGTGTGTGTGTGTGTGTGTGTGTGTGTGTGTAAAAAGTAGCCTTCTGTGCAGAGGTAAAATTCTGGCCCTGCCCACTACAGGCATGATGCTGACCGACAGTTGCCCAGAAGGGAATGCAGCCTTTGGGCTGAAAAGGGTTCCTCTTGTGTGGTGTAACCTAAAATCTGAGGGGTGTGGCACAAAAATAGAGCTGGACAATATCTGGTTTTCAACATTGTGATATATCATCAGCTAAATACTGACAGATGAGTAACTATATAAACTTTAGAAGACATCTGAAGGCAGCCCTGTATAAGGAAGCCTTTTAATGTGTAATATTTTATCATGTTTTTATAGATGTTGGAATCTGCCCAGAGTGGCTGGGGCAACTCAGTCAGATGGGTGGGGTACAAATGTTGTGTTGTTGTTGTTGTTGATGGAATATATCTTGGCTGTTTCTTCCACTCCCCACCTTAGGGGAGGAAGTAGCAGCTGAGATACATTGTCCAGCCCTACACAGTGAGTGAGCCCTCATACCGCTTAGCTGGGAGGAATAAGCCTCCTGCCCCCCAGCTGAGTGAGCCCTAATGTTTCCCCCAGCTGAGTGGTTTGAGGAAGCTGCAGTGCCATACAAGCCAGAAAGGCACGAGGGCTCCCTCAAAGGTGTCTGCGTCTTTCTTCCTGGAGCGACTGACAGCCCCAAGAGGAAAGATGCAGCCCGTCCACTCAGGCAAAGGGAATTTGAGCTGCTGATACATCGTGGTGGTTGGGGAGCTGCAATGTATCAGTAGCTGAAAAAGTCTGAAACCAGTATCATGATGTGGACACCATGCCAGTTTCAGACAATAAATCGGGGTATTGCACAGTCCTACACACACAAGTCCACTAGTTCTGCCCTCCCAATCCCTGCCACCCTTTGCAGGTAGGAGAGTGACCATGTGAAGAGGGGAGCCTGCTTCTATTTACATAGACATACACAATAACACACCCTAGCCTCGTGAAGAGGCTATATAAGTAGAACTCTGGGTGCCCTCTTCAAGCCATATGTGCCACTGGAGGCCTAGGTGATCATAGTGGCTCAAGAGTGCCTTCTACCAGCTTTGGTTGGTGCCCCAACCACAATCATCCATGGTGTCAGGAGTGAGTGCGGGAGACAGGCCCTGTGACTGGTAGGGCCTTGCAGGACTGGGGCCTTCCTGAGTTTGGTCTGGAAGGGCAAGGTGTGACCGCACAGGTGCGGCTTGACAGAAGACTTGTAGCACCAGGTGGCAAGGGCCGGGAGGGGTATATAAGATCAGCATTTCCCTCTGGCTCTTTGCCACAGCAACACGCTACCCACCTAGCTGTGCTTCGGCTTCCCGAGTCCTGGTATCCTGACTCTTGGACCCTTCCAAGACTCCTGGTTTCCTGACTCTTGGACCCTTGACTTCCTGACCCTCAGACTCTTGGCTTCCTGACTCCTGGTTTCCTGATTCGTGGACTCTTGGCTTCCTGACCCCTGGACTGCTGACCCTGGACTGCTGATTCCTGCTTCCCGACCTCTACCCCAGTCCCAACATACCAAGCCAGGACTCTGACTGCCTGTAACCCGGACCATGACACATGGACTTACATAGTCTAGCCATAGTTATCTGTGCATGGCAATTAATACCATCTAATTGTCCTGAGGGGACGCGGGTGGCGCTGTGGGTTAAAGCCTCAGCGCCTAGGGCTTGCCGATCGAAAGGTCGGCAGTTCAAATCCCCACGGCGGGGTGCGCTCCCGTTGTTCGGTCCCAGCGCCTGCCAACCTAGCAGTTCGAAAGCACTCTCGGGTGCAAGTAGATAATTAGGGACCTCTTACTAGCGGGAAGGTAAACGGCGTTTCCGTGTGCAGCTCTGGCTCGCCAGAGCATCGATGTCACGCTGGCCACGTGACCCGGAAGTGTCTTCGGACAGCGCTGGCCCCCGGCCTCTTTGAGTGAGATGGGCGCACAACCCTAGAGTCTGTCAAGACTGGCCCGTACGGGCAGGGGTACCTTTACCTTTTACTAATTGTCCTGAGAGTAATGGAGGAAAGAGGCACAGAGAAATATGGGGGAAGTGATATAGTCTATGGGCCATACAATGTCTTCTCTCATTCTGAATGTATCTAAGATAAGGTCAATCTTTTTGCAGTCAAAAGCACAATGTGCATGTCTCTATTGCTCCAGTTGGTCTTATTTATCTATTTCAGTGTTCTGCCCTTCCTTTCCTAATAGCTCAGGATGGGTAATAACAAGGGCACACGAAAACTTATCCTGGAAGAGCTTTGCATTGTTGATTATTTGTTCGTTCATAACCTCATTTTGCATCTCCCGGGATCCTGTACGAAAATGGTAGCAGCAACCATTTAAGAATGACATGGTTCCCCCCCCCCCATGAGCAAAGCTTAACCTATTTTGTTAGCCATGGGGGTCAGTGACCTCTGATAGAAAATAAGCATTACTATATAAATTTGGAGTAACCTAATCTATTTAATAATGATGATCCTTTCCACTTTTGCGCTGAATTATTTCTACCAAAACTAGTAGTATCCGCTTTGGAGGAAAACTCTTGCATTAGCCACTGGGCTTGCAAATGTACCTTTTGAATAAGTCAGTAATAGGATTTGGCCTTCTGGATAAACTAAAATCCCATTGAATGGGTCCTAGGGCCACTGCAAAAGGTTATCTCATCATCTAATGCATGCTGCAGTACTGAGCTTGAATCAAGTAGCATCACACCAGTCACAAATTATGTATTAACATTTTATTGGCTTTCCCCCGATTCCTACATATAAAAAAGACTAAATTGATGTGGTTGGATGATCATACAGGACTGGGTGACTTACAAATCCGCAACACGGAAGCTTGCAGATAGCAATAATGAAAAGGTATAAATCTCAGCTTGTAAGTAGAATGTGAGTCAGTGGACTCGGTCTGATAGGATCTTGATTGCTCAAGTCCACCACTAATTGAACAGCATTTTGTACAAATTTCAATCACCATTGAATGAAGGCCTAAATCAGCTGAAGGAAAATGGAAAGAGCAAAACACTTCAGGCCTCTTTCGAAGGCTGTGATAGAAATGTGTGCATGAAGTTCAGGCAGGCAATAAAACAGGCCGGATAACAAAACAAGGTCAAGGGCAGTTTCAGACAACAAACTTCTCAGCACACACACATGGTGGTGGAAGTCCAGAGTTTTCCCTAAAAGATTAAGTGAAAAATAAATGGACTAATACTATGCAAGCAAACAAGCAAATAAAGGGATATTAAGTCAGTAATGTTAAACTGGAAAGTGGAAGTAGTGAAACCATCTCAGAATGTTAAATGTGATTGACTTCCATCTTTATGACCTATTCTAGCATCAGCAGGCAGCTTCTGCATAGGCATCCATGTTATTTGGTCAGCTGCAGTATAATCAAGAGAGAATACAAATCTTCCCAGAGGCAGCTCATGGGGAGACTCAATGCGCAAAATTGATAATGTTGCAGAGATTATAAACACATCAGGAGGAATACAAAGCTTTACACTTTTCATTAATGAGCTCATTATAACAACACCCCAGCATTACAAAGTAGCTCTTCACACATTTTCAGATTTCTTCACTCTAATAAACTTGGCAGCTTTCTCCGAAGCAGCTTAACCATGACGCTTTCTAGAGCAATCTTTGGGCAAAATAGATAGAAGGATGTAAACATTTGCCACAGTTATTTCGATTTCAAAGTTATTATCAGGATGGATACTAAGCACGCTTTCCAAGAAATACGTTTTGCTGTTCTCTCCGAATCACATTAGAAAGAACTTTTACATGACACAGAGATGGTTCAAAGAAATGAATAACTTGTCATTCCTTCAGTCTGAGCCAAATTAAAATCTTCTCACAAATGAAAGCATTATACTTCTCATGCGCCACATCCCACACCTCCTTTGCAAAGCTAGCTCCTACTTCAGTGAACTTGATGTAAATGCAGATCTATTATTTAGGACTTGGTTTTAGTATCATACATTTTCCATAGCAGTAATTTAATTCTTTCAAGCAAAGACGTGCTTCTGGATTTATCCCCTAAACGTAGAATAGTATATAATAGGCCTCTACCAGCTGGGTTTCTTTACAAGAGCTCTGGTTGCCTAAGATCAGTGGAAAGCAAAGCTTCTGATCTCCCCGGGCCCTTTTATTTTGGTGTGGGTGGGTGTCTATATCTGTGCTATAACATTGCATAGCGCTGTAATTGTTCCAGACAGATTTTAAAACTGTTCTTCTTACATAGATGTTTATATAGATTGCATTAAACAGATGTCAGTATCTAGGAGGAAGGCTCTTTTCGGTCTTACCATAAGCTAAAATGTCAGGGAAGGTACATAGGAGGAGCAGAAGAAACTCTAATACAGAGGATGGTCACTGTTTTAGATCATGGAATCCTAGAAGTATCTAGTCAGAAGGAACAGCAAAGGTCATCTTGCCTTACCCCTGAAATGCAGGAATTGCTACTTCTGTTCTCCCTAATTTACTTGCTTTCACCAGCTTATACCTGATGTTGCGGATCTCTCTCCTCAGGACCACTGAATCCCTTGCCTGCTTCCTCCCACTGCTTATGAGAGTCTTTGTTGCCCGTCCCTCCCTGGTCTGTTGGTAGGTAGTAACAGGCCCTTCATCTGCTGCAGCACATCCACTTGCAAGTGAAAGTGAAGAGAGAAAGCCCTTTCTGCCTGCTGCTTCAAAGCAGTTAGCCCTGACAGCTACCAAGTGTAGGCTACTCAAGCACAGCGGTGTAGGCTGGAGGAGGAGCACCGGGCTAAGCAAAATGGATTGGGAAAGGGAGGGTGAAGTGAACATACTGGATTGTTGGAATTAATGCCTATACAGTGGTTCCTCGAGTTACAAATGCCTCAGGTTACAAACGCTTCAGGTTACAAACTCCGCTAATCTGGAAGAGTCACCTCGAGTTGAGAACTTTGCCCCAGGATGAGAATGGAAATTGTGTGCCTGCGGCACAGCGGCAGCAAGAGGCCCCATTAGCAAAAGCATGCCTCTAGTTCAGAACAGTTTTAGGTTAAGAACAGACCTCCAGAACAAATTAAGGTCATAACTAGAGGTACCACTGTAGTGCATCTGGATTGCATTCATGAGACACACAAAGGACCAGAGTGGGTTATGAATGCTGGACAGTCCTTCCTGTATACCAGCTCTTTGGTCCAAAAAGATTCTTGTGCATTTATGGGTCATTGATTTTCAATGGTCTGAGGCTTACAAAACAAGATAACTTTGCTAGTAAAACTTCTAGCTAGTCCTGCAACAAATTGTGGATGCTTATCATCCTGAACAATGTCCCTTGCCTTCTTAAGGCAGCTTGCCCATTTCTTCAGGAACTGTTCTGCTAAAGTGGTGAGAGTAGGACTATTGAAAGGAAAGTCTGAGGAGACTGCTCAAGGAAGCTATCATCTAAAAAAGAGCTCCCTAACTACCTCTTCTTCTAAGGGCTCAGGCAGGGGAGCCTAATCTGTGGTCCTCCAGACTTTGATTCTTCTTCTGTCTGTATCAGCTCCAGATAGTATGCCAATTGTCTGGGATGATGGGAGTTGTAGACCAATGATATCTGGAGGACCGCAGATTCTCCACCCTTGACATAAGTGACCCTCACTGGGGGGGTTTCCCCAATTTTAGGAAGTCATCAGTGCCTTTGTGTCAGCAGCAGCTATTACACTCATTCCCAGCCTCAACTCAAACCTATTGGCATGCCTACATGCCTCGCCCTAAAGAACAGACAAAGTCTGCCATACTTAGTAGGCCTAAAAAGAAGGGATCAAGATTGCATGGGGCATATATAGATGAGTAAGCCACTCGTACATATCCCTACTATTTCACAGATATTTCACTAGTATCTTGATTTTCTAAGATTGGGCTGGGTGGGATTCTACATTTACCACCACTCAGTGGGGAGAATAAAATGCTGCAATCAGCAATTCAAACGAAAAACAATGTTTTGCACCACCCTAAATAGGAGAAAAATGGTTCTAGATGAAAATGATTGCTTGGTTATGTTTCCTGGCCAGTAAACATCTTGCTCGATGAGACACAACACAGCAAGAATAGATGCAATTAACAGGTTATAAATTAGTTTTGTTAGTCAGAAGAATTAACTAACATGATACTGAGATAATGTGGCTGGAACAAAATTATATGATTAAAAAAACAAAACACAAAACACATTTCATTTTTCCCCATCAGGACCCATTGCATAGTAAAGTAACCCCAATATTAATAGAGATTGATATCTACCAATCTACTTAGCTACACACAAACACATTTTACCCTATTATGAGTGCTGAATGCTTCTTCTTCTGCTGTCTTAAAAGAAAATGTCACAAAAGCAAAACTATTATTGTCTTATTCACGTCTTCTCTTTTGAGAGCAATCTTTAGAAATTATATTATATCTCCTCAAAGAAATATTTATTTTAAGACATGAAGCAGTTTGTGAGACAAAAGCTCAATTGTGCTTCAATTCTTTTAACGGATAATCTAGCTTACATAAAACCACCTAAAACAAGCTTGTTAAAAGCAAGCTTTGCATCAGACATTCTGGACCAGGGTAAGATCTAACATTTGGAGCTTTTTTTAAACAAGACTGAGAGATCAGAAGAGCACTAAGAAATAACTGGACACGGGTCATTCAGGCAGCCGAATCCAACAATCCCACTCACTTCTGGAATACAACAAGACTCTCCCAAACTAACAGATTGCCAATGACAGAATGTCATATCCCATCAAGGATCTGGGAGGCACATTTTCAGGAACTGTACAAGGACAGTGATGATAGGAGAGGCCAAATCCCTCAAAACATAGCGGACCTCTCAAAGTGGGTCCCTGTAACAAGGACAGAGATCGAGAGCCTGGTAGCTCAGCTGAAACAGGGGAAAGCCCCAGGAGCAGATTTAATACCCGCAAAGCTCTTCTGTGGCTGCGGAGACCTGTAACTTGAAACTGCTTCCTCCCACATTGTTTTTGCTGAATTAGCAGCATGGAAGTGACCTTTCTCAGGCACAGACCTGGGCAGCGTGTAGGTAGCTCCTGGGCTGCCCTGATGACAGGACACCCCTCTCAACCTCACTGATGTAGTTCAAAGGAAAGCAGAGCAATACATTTGGCACCAGCTTGGCTGCAGGAGTTGCTGGAGAGACGCACACCAGGCGCCATCCAACCATCTTAGGGACCACTCTGGATTTGTCTAGGGTTTACTCCTTAGCCTTTTCTTCTCCAGTGTGGTGTAGTGGTTAAGAGCGGTGGACTCGTAATCCGGTGAACTGGGTTTGCTTTCCCACTCCTCCACATGCAGCTGCTGGGTGACCTTGGGCCAGTCACACTTCTCTGAAGTCTCTCAGCCCCACTCACCTCACAGAATGTTTGTTGTGGGGGAGGAAGGGAAAGAAGACAGTTAGCCACTTTGAGACTCCTTAGAGTAGTGATAAAGTGGGATATCAAATCCAAACTCTGCTTCTCCTTCTTCTCCAGCAGGCATCTCCCAAGGCAGCAGGTTACATACACCAACATTAAGCATGGCTAAATGTTGGCCTTCCATCCATGATGGCATTCTATCAGAGTTTGAAGCTCTCTCTGAGGAGAGAGTCGGGAGCACATGCTCCCATAGCCTGGTCCCAATCTCTTTATTGCACTTGAGCAATTACACCTGTGTTGATAGAGTGTTGATTAGTGCCATCATCTGCCCCACCGGCAATGGTTTGTTATTACTTTAACTACAGTTGTTTTTGTATTACGGGTTGCTAAAAATATACAAAACACAACATTCAAGGGGCTTTTTCTACAGTTACAGAGGTGCGGGGATGCCTGTAGATCCCTTTTGTCAGCTGGTTTAAAAGCAATGAGATGGTTTTTCATTTAGCATAAGAAGAGTCCTGCTGGATAAGATCAAAGACCCAGGTAGCTGTTAAATTGTGGGTGAACATATCAGACAATACAGTGATTCTTCAAACAGCTCTTGTTTATTCAGAGGCCAGAACTGAACTGAACTGTAGGGTTCAGTCAGCCTGCTTATATAGAGCTCCAGTACAACGTAACTGTAACAATTTTCTAAAACTATCCAATCACTGAATGTCACTTTCAATCCCTTATTTGCATAACTATCTACACTATCCCCCTGCTGGCCCAGGGTGAGAACTTCAGTACATAACAGTAGCCAAGCATCCTGCTATCACAGCAGTCAGTCAGATGTCTGTAGGAAGCCCACAAGCAGAACCTGAGCTCAGCCCCACCCTCTACACTGCTGTTCAGATTCAGAGACATTCTGCCTCTGCTAGTGGTGGTAGAACAGGACAGTCATGGCTAGTATCCATTGATAGCTTTATGAATTTGCCTACTCCTCTAAAAGCCGATTCTGTTCTGCTGTAAGTCCTGCAATAGAGATGTTCCTATTGACAGCTGAACCTTTAAATGTTGTCCCCATAGCTCTTCACTTTTTAATCACTAGCGGATCTCTCAGTGGATAAATGAATCTTAAGCGGAATTAATTTGCTTGTAAATGTTGGCATTTTATAGGGGCATATATCTGACCAAGGATAGTTTGCCTTCTCTGTGTGCTATTTCCGTTTTAAAAATCTGTTTAGGAAGAGAGTTGACCACAAAGAAAAAAAATCAAGCCTGAACTTTCAATTTCAGCAAAAAAAAAAAAAAAAAAAAAAGCAATCTGAGTACACCGGAGTCAAGATTTGAACTCCCAAGTATCCTTCCACATGTTTAAACCTAATGTTTTTATTGCCTTTTTCATCCTTGCTCTCTCGGTAATGGCAGATGAGGACAACAGAAGTTAGGCTATCACTTTCCAGTTAGAGGTGTAGCAGGGCCACCAGTTGAAGCTGATGGAAGGCTTTTTGTGCTACTGAGGCTACTTGAGCTTCAAGAGACAGTAACGCATATGGAAGTAACCCCAAGCTACATACCTGCTCCTTCATAAGCAGCACAATCTCATCCAGAGCAGTCCACATCCCCTACAACCAGCCTAGGGAACCACCCACTAACAATGCCTCAGTCTTGCAGGGATTAAGCTTCAGTTTACTGGTTCTCATCCAGTCCATTGGTCTCATCCAGCAGGCCCTTATTATGTTCTTGTGTTCTCCTAGCAAAACCAGAATTCAGGAGGAGTAGAACTTAAATCAGAGACATTTCACAGTGCAAGACAGAAATGGAATAGAGGAAAGTGGCCCATCTATGGAATTCTTACGCATGGCCTCTGTTGTTTTAAAATGCTCTGGGCAAACTCAGAACAAACTGCAATGCAGTGGGTGTTTTGCTGGCCTTAGGGCTCTAGAAATACTCTGTTAACTGTATCATTCTCTGGAGCCAGACTGGTTGAAAGCTGCACATAGTTTTGCAGAGATTTTTTGCCGGCAGCCATCAAAGCAGTGTCACAAGCTGAGCAGTTGTTCTTAAAGACTTCTCTCTTGAGCTCTGTGGCAATGTCTAGACAGAGAAACCCAAACTGAAAACTTCATTCAGTCATAAAGCTCACCTCGTAGACTGAGGTATAAGCTACTGGGTTTGATCCAGGATGTCATTTCTGTAAATTAACACTCTTCCATTCATTGAAAGGCCTGCCATTCCTCCTCCTTTTATAGGAATGGGGGGCTTTCTCCTGCAGCCCCCAACTTCACATCCACATTGTTCTGGATGGTCCTTCAGTCCTGTTTATTGAAGTATCTATAGATACCCTTTCATGTTGAAATAATACATTTGCTTGTGAAATCTGCCTTATAATTGAAGGTCTTAGACTATTTCGTTCAGAGGAATCAGTTATTTTTGAACATATATTTAGCATTTTAAAAACCATACCCCGAAAGTTAACTGGATCTTTGGCCAAGACTAGGTGATTTTATCTCCTCTAGATTTAATCACTGCTTCAATCAAATAACCTTCATAAAATGCTTAACAGTTAGTAGAATAAATATTAGAACAAGGTTCTTTATGAGGCTGAATTAATTTTTATTTGGTGCCCCTATAAACCTTATCTTGACACTGTGCCCAAAACATATGAGGTAAAATATCAATAAGATGCAATATAAATGAACAGTCCATTATGTTTTAATATCCTTTTAAAAGCGTAACGGCTTTAATGCTATTTTATCGGTCCTTGGGGACTGCTGGTGCATAGACAAGCACATCTAATTCCTGATGTTGTTTAAAAACCAGGTTATGTGTTTCCATATCTCTTGTCATCTGGGGACCAAGGAGTACTGAAGTATCAGTAAATTATTCATTTATTTTGCCCATCCTCTTTTTTATTGATTAATCCACTACTAAGTTAAAGTCTAATTCGCAATCACTGTTAAGTTGAAGCACTCAGATGTAAGCCCTTTTCACCTTGTTGAATCCAAGGTTCCTGGTCTAAATCTCCACACACACTCTTATGTGTACGTGGAGCTCTTTCAAGAGTGGGCTATATGAAATATGAAATGTCTCCTAAGACTATGGACCCTCAGTTTTCCAAGCCAGAAACACCCCCCTCAGCATTCATCTCTAGAATGCCTTTTGCCAGGGAGGTCCATCTAGTCTTTAGTCATGTTTAGCACCAACATCAATTGGCATATTTTTGAATTATAGCGATATGAGCAGACAACTGCAACAATACCAATATGAATGTGGTGGCTTGGTCATTTTTCTCTGGCTGCATAATTCAATGTCTTCTTTCACTGCTGAAACAGAAAAGGCAGCTTATCATACATACTGCCTGAACTTGCCGTTCTAGCAAGAAAGTGCTTTGTGATTATTCTTCATCAGCAAGACATCTACAGACTCTGTTTTCTGCCATTACAGTGAATTAGGATGTCGCTTCCAGAATTACGCAAAAATCCCTTCCCTTCATCATGTACCAAATGTGAATTTAAATAATAATGTTTTTGTTTGTTTGTATTCAGAGAGACAGACTCTAACAAAGCAATCTTAACTCTCAGAAGCCAGTATAATTTAGGCTGATATAATTCACACCAGCATAAATTACCCTTTATTCCAAACTCTGTTCAGGAACCTCTGCGAGAGAAGCCAGCAAATTATTCTAGCTTTGAGGTTTGAGGATGGGGCCCTAAGTCACACGACCAACCTGAAAGGGGGTTGGAAGAGGTGTAAGTCTCTGCTTGCCCCATCCTGCCATGCCCCCTTCTTTGGTTTACGTTGACATAAATTACACCATCTTAAATTCCACTATCCGAGCCAAGATTAGGGACTTTATCTGTGGCTCGGTTGGGGTAAATACTGTAACTTACCACTTCCCAGCTAGCAAAGCCCAAGATCTGCCAAATCCACCCCCTCTCATCCTGGTGGATCTAAGGTTTGGATTGCACTGTAAATGTAAGTAGGACTAATAATAATAATAATAATAATAATAATAATAGCCTTCTCGCCAGTGGTGTCCTCCCTGTGGAATGCCCTCCCATCAGATGTCAAGGAGATAAAAAACCACATAACTTTTAGAAGACATCTGAAGGCAGCCCTGTATTTGTTTTTGTTTTTTTAAATGTTTCATGTTTTATCATGTTTTTAAATGTGCTGGAAGCTGGCCAGAGTGGCTGGGACAACCAGCCAGATGAGTGGGGTATTATTATTATTTATTATTATTGGCATGCTGGTGGCAAGGACTTGTATTTTTCTAAAATAATCCTTTAAATTTTACACATGCAAACTCCAATATCGTAGAACGTAGCAGCTGAAAACTAGCAGTGAACAGTGAAAACAAAAGGGAACAAGGGGTATTATTCAATGTCCTCCTCCTCCTCCTCCCTCTCTCCCTGAATCCCACTTTTGTCTCAGACAACTTACTTTCCAAAAATGAAAATGATGCAACCATACAGAAATTCAGGTTGTGCCTGACATGCAGTGGGCTTTTATCTCAGTGAATGTGTTGGTGCTTTTTTTAAGGCAGGATACATAAAGGACTCTTTATGTACATATAGTCTGAAGATGTTAGTCACTTGTGAAAACATCCTTACTCAAGCATTTAGAGCATGGAAGACATGGTTAATTAAATCATTTTATGGAAAGCTTTTATTTGGTGCTTGGAATCCCTTAATATATGTCAAGCAATGCAATAATGAGAAAATAAACCTTCCCCTTGAGAGAGAAATCTCTTTCTAAATCTCTCCACCATCCATTGTTTGGGTATGATTTGCGCTGTTAAAATGAAGTTTTTGAGTTCCATCCCAGTACATTTCTACTGAGATTTTATATGTCACTGGTGCAGTCTGGGTTTGTTTCCATCCCTACCAGATATCGCGTACTCCGTTGGGCAGAAAATTATTGTTATATAGTCCACAATAGACAGACACGTTAACCGGAAAATGTACAGTCTCAAAGGCAGAAAAAGGTGTTGCAGAAAGAGAAGTAAAAGTTAGACGAAGCAATTATATTTGGCATAAGATGTAGGAGCGCCTGCCCAGCGCATGTTTCCAAATTGTACATTGGATAGAAAATCTATCAAAATAAATTGCAATAGATTCTGCTTATGTGGCTGATCCTCCTTTTATAACACAAATGGTTACTGTGCTGCTATAACTTTAGCTACAGGACACAGCCATGGTTACAGCTTAATGGGTTATAGCTGCAGAAGGGAGAGTGGTGTCACATGTGGGGTGCCCACCACAATTTCTCTGGCTGGTATATGGGCCTATGGGCCCCCCAAAGACTGGCAACCCCCCAACTTAAGCAGTACCCACTTCCGATCAGATAACAGACCTTCCAAGTGTCCCTATTTTCCAGGGACAGTGCTGGATCTACAGAAGCTGTCCTGGTTTCTGATTTGATCCTGGAATGTCCCGCTTTTCCTTAGATTTCCGTATTTCCACCAGAGAAATTTTGGAGGGCATGAAGTTGCACAAACACCAAGCCAAGGAGATAAGTAACTATACAACCTTTAGAAGATATCTGGACAGGGAAGTTTTTTTTTTTTTTTAATGTTTAATGTTTTATTATGTTTTTATATATGTTGGAAAGCCGCCCAGAGTGACTGAGGTAACCCAGTTAGATGGGCAGGGTAGTAGTAGTAGTAGTAGTAGTAGTAGTAATAATGGAATAGGATGTCCCTATTTTATCAGAGAAATGTTGGAGGGTATGAGATAAGGCATGCACATGAGCCAGATTTTCTCTTCCTTGGTGGCTAGTGCAAAATAGATCAGACCTGCTTAGGTCCCAGGTCAATTATTCCCAATATTTAAGAGGAGTTTGAGTGTGTGTGTGTGTGTGTGTGTGTGTGCGCGCACACACACACACACACAGAGAGAGAGAGAGAGAGAGAGGAAGGAAGGAAGGAAGGAAGGAAGGAAGGAAGGAAGGAAACAGAAGCTTCAGTCAATGGTCCATCCACAACAATACTTTCTTATCTGTCTGGTTATGCTCCTCCAGAATCTCAAGCTGAACTGCCTATTGAAATCCTTTAAAACAGAGATATCAGTAATTAGAACTGGGATTTTCTACATCAGGGGTAGGCAACATGGTGCCTTCCACCAACTGCATCCCCCATCAGCCCCAGGAGACATGGTCAATGAGAAGGGATTGCGGTCCTGAATATCCACAGAGCACCAAAATGCTTACCCTTAACATACACTCCGCCATCAAGCTACAGTCATTATCGGGGATCAGCACAGAAATACTTTTCGTCATGCAATACTGTGTTTGCACAGCGGTGTTTCACCTCTGCTTAAGTCACAATCCCTTGCCATTGCCAGGCCCAGAGCCAGCCACTAGCACAATGGCATGAGCTTTGTTGTTGGCAGATTGATGCAGAGGGAGCCTGAGCCTCTGTCCTGCAGTGCTTGGCTCAATGAAAGTGTAACTACAAGCAATATGCTTGTGGCCTCTCCCTAGTCAAGGTATCCAACAAGGTATCCACCAGCATTGGAATCATAGCCTGGCCAGGGCATGCTACCAAATGCTGATAGAACATCCTGACTGCAATTTAAATGTGGAGCAGGGAAGTCACACTGATAACTCATCCTTTGAATGTTAAATGGATGTGGTAATCACTTTGGAAAACAGATAATGACACAATGGGCACAGCATGTGAAAATAAAGGAATAATTGTGCCCCTAGGGCATTGAATGGGACTTAAAACATAACAATGTGTGTGCCTGGATTCTAAAGATATGATTAATATGTATCTCAGAAATAGCCCTGATTAAAAAGTATTCTTTATCACTGAAAATTCATTTTGTGGGGAAGAGAAGGGTGAGCCAACAGTGCAATGCAGTTAAAGGAAGCTGCTCTTTTATTTCTCAAAAACTATAATGTGGATTTGTAGAATATTAACTCATAAGTAGCTTTATCTGAATATGGCCAACAAGTCAGAGTACTTCACAAAAGCACAAGTCAATTGCAGAAGAACTGTCTTCTGTTATTTTTTGCAGTGACAGCAACCACTTCTCAGTCAAGGAAACAGCCACAGGCGACGTGTCAAATAGTCTCTCCAATTGTCTACACTCCATATTGTTCAAGAGATACTAGACTGCTACCATCCCAAAGATGCCTCTGTTATCAGATCTAGATGTTTTCAAACTCTGTTCTTCCTTTCAAACTACCATACAGAATAGGTTATGCTATCTAGTGATATACAAACGTATCTGCTTTCCAGCAAGTGAGTCCATGGCATACTGATCTGATCTTTGCTTTTCTTTTTAGCTTGCAGCAGATATAGATTTGTTTTCTCCTTTCTAGTCTCAAAAAGATAAATGGGCAAAAAACAAACAAAAATTCCAGCATCAGTTCACTGTTGTGTTGGGCTTGATAAATTTCCCAATAGGCTCTTTAATGCATTGTGCAAATTCTTTTAGCTTACAATGATCAGGTTTAGCTTCATTGATAATTATTTTGATTTAACTACTGTATAACTAATGTTGTCCACATAGAATTTGTAATCACAGAATAACACGCAGTTGCTGGTTGAACCAACAACTATAGAAACTACTTACAATATTTACACTGAAAACAAGCTCAGAATCTTTTTCTTTCCATTAATTTCACCAATTAATAACAGCAACAACAACCCAGGACTGAATCCTTATGCCTATGCTCATTTTCATTTCATTATAATGCTAGAATGATAAATGATGCAAGCTCACATTACGGTTTGGCCATTTTAAATTGTTTTAAGAATTATTCTGGAAGTGTTCACCAGGGATATTATATGGTAGTTACTAGTGCTATTTTTCTAGAAAAAGAGGTGCCAGAACTCACAATGAAAGCTCCCTTGTTTTCTTATAATAGCAATGGCACCCATCTGAGACGTGCCAGAACTGAGTTCCATCGAGTTCTAGCTGAAACAGAAGCCCTGGATATATGTTCTAAAGGCAACCCCACCTTGGAATCTGGTTGCTGCATTATGTGAGATGCAGTGATATTGAATCCCTACCATCTACCTGGTAGCCAAAGCCTCTTTTTCTACCATAGAATAATAATCTTCTCAGGAAAGAATAATCTTCTCAGGAAAGAATTTGTGGCTAAGGAAGACTAAGGGTGTTCTTCTCTACTGTAGAACTGGGAAGATATCCCTGATCAACTTGGAAGCATCTGAAATGGTGAAGAGGAAAGCTGCATGGCTTCCCAAGAGATGTGTCTATGTGTCTTGTCTGCTCCACCTGTACCTTGGAGAGTGACTACTTGAGCAGCTGTGTCATTGAACCAAAGTCCTCTGAACCAACAGCACCTAAGGGAGCATCCAAATTGCTGTGGTGACTGATCTCTCTTAGCTTTATCCCATATAGTGGAGCACTTTGTAGGGGCCCTGCCAATGACTGGAATATTTCTCGGTATTTCCCAGTAACAAGAATAGCTATGTAGTTCATTCTAAAAGGCCTACAGTCTCCATGCCAGTTCGCTGAAAGGGCTATGCTTTTGTGCATAGGTTCTGTAATGATGCTGCCAGAGGGTTTCATTTGTATGCCTTCTGACACCTCTTGAATGTGTGGCTGTACACCTTCAGATCTGGCCTTACTATTGACGTAAAGAATTGCTTTTATCTTGGCCGGGGGCCGGGGCATGATCTGCACTGGTATCCTGGCTGCAGCCTTCCCTGGTGTTCTAAGGTGGCTTGTTGTAGAATCTCTCCCCATTGCCACAGAAACAAGATCAGCTCTTTAGCCTCGTGTCCTCTGGCCTTTGTAATGTGCCACAGCAGGTCCTGCCATTTCTCTGACTGAAACATTCCTCAGGCCCATCGCCCCTTACTCTCCATATTTTCATTATATAGTAGTGGAATAGGGTATGATCACCGCAGAGGATGATCACTATGCTGTCCTGCATTCATGATGGGAAATTCTACATCTGCCTGTGGGATACTTGTTCAGCATTCCAACTACTCCATCCCATGCCCCCACTTTCCTCTCTCTCTCTCTCTCTCCCTCTCTTCATCTACCCCCACCCTCTCTCTGACAGTAAGCATGTTGGGCCAACATGAGCATACATAGTCTTTAATGTGCCCAGTCCCCACTACATTAAAAGAATGGCTTTTTCCATTGATGCTTAAGGATAGCTTTCTCTCTTCCATCCTGGGAATATTTTAAAATAGCTTATTGGTGTAAACCAGGAAATAAGGTATCCAGACAATGGGATGGTTCTTTTCCTACCATTTTTATATCGAACAGTCACTTCCTCCCTTTTTCCTTTTCAGACATTCCATTCCATAAGAACTTAAGAAGAGATTGCTGGATGAGGTCAAGGACCCATCTAGTCTAGCATCTTGTTCTCACAGTGGCCAACCACAAACACACAAGCCGGACCTGAGCACAAGAGCTTTCTCCTCATTTGCGATTTCCAGCAACTGGCATTCAGAGGCATACTACATACAATGGTGGTTGATTTCCCACCTGCTTGCCAATTTTCTCCTTTTCAGTCAGTCAACATTCCATGTCAGTCAACATTCCAGAGCCAGTGTGGTGTAGTGGTTAAGAGCGGTAGTCACGTAATCTGGTGAACCGGGTTCGCGTCTCCGCTCCTCCACATGCAGCTGCTGGGTGACCTTGGGCCAGTCACACTTCTTTGAAGTCTCTCAGCCCCACTCACCTCACAGAGTGTTTGTTGTGGGGGAGGAAGGGAAAGGAGAATGTTAGCCGCTTTGAGACTCCTTAAAGGGAGTGAAAGGCGGGATATCAAATCCAAACTCTTCTTCTTCTTCTTCTTCTTCTTCTTCTTCTTCTTCTTCTTCTTCTTCTTCTTCTTCTTCTTCTTCATGTCACTGACTCTTTATGGAATTATTTTTAGGTTCCCCCCACTAAAAGATGCTTTGTGCTTACCCCGAGTCTGTGATACCTATAGTACCATTTTGGTTGCACTATCGTAAATACAGTGAGACTTGAGTCAGATATAGTGGGAATGAAGATGACACAGAACAATAACTTCATGGAATTGCTTGCAATATATTTGTAATACATTAAAGTTAACAGGCAGCTTCCTGCCAAGCATTTGGGGTCAAAAGCCTATTGTTAACATATACTTATTTGCATCTCTGCCCAGGCTGAGTTGTACACTCTTATTTGAATCATTTGGCATGCATCCTTTGAGACAGGAAGATGAGTTTAGCTTTTCTTGCAGAACAAATATTGTTGAAGCTTGCTCTGCAGTGGCGTACGGCTACTTTGTTATGCTTAATTCTCGTGATACAGATTACAGAGCTGTTTTGCCACTTCCTCTAATGAGAAAGAAAACTTTCCTCCTGTGTTAGGACAATAGGGGAGCTATTAAATGTGAAGGCAAGCTACATTTCCTGTGGCATAATTTTAATAATTAAAAAACAAATGCTGCTTCTATAACTCAGCTAATTTACTCTGGTTTACAGTTGCGCCGAAGATTTGCTAACAAAGAGTAAATAATTAACTAAAAATAAGAGTACATTGTCCCAATAATTGCATGCACTGAAAAATGGTTTATGCTGCTGGGCTAATAGCATTCCTCCACTTTGTCGTCCTCCTCCTCCTCCTCCTCCTCCTCCTCCTCCTCCTCCTCCTCTCTCGCTCTCTGTACTTGATTTGCAAGGAGGGGGAGTTTTCCTCCCTTAATAAAAAAGAAGAGTTATTGTGGTATGATTTGGAGATCCTTTCCTATTATAATTCAGAACTACTTATGCACAAGCCCCAATACACAACTGCCATCTACCTTGTATAGCCATATTCTCAGCACATAAGGCAATATCCAACCAGGCACAGCATTACAATTTCCTGGAGACTTGTTATTCATATTTTACAGTTGAGGAGAAGCAACTGGCTGCATTAAGTTGAGCCAAAGAATATTTCAAGGCAAATAATCGTTGTTTTCTTAGGGCCCAGTCTACACAGCAGCTGTGCAGGCTTCCACCCCTCTCAAGCACCACTGGAAAGAGTGAGGGGCTAAGAATCAGTGCCAAAGAAAAAAACAGAAAGCCTGGACCAAAATGCCAAGCTTTCTATGACACACATTTAGTTACTTCCTTGTTGATGTATTCATTGTAATACATGGATAGCAGACAGTGGGGTGCCAGCACTCACCTGATCTCCAGTGGTTGCGCTGCTTACTAGGAGGCAGACAAAGGTAAAGGACCCTGGACAGTTAAGTCCAGTCAAAGGCGACTTTGGGGTGCAGCTCTCCTCTTGCTTTTCAGGTCGAGGGAGCCGGTGTTTGTCCACAGACAGCTTTCCGGATCATGCGGCCAGCATGACTAAACCACTACTGGTGCAACAGGACACTGTGATGAGTGCCAGAGTGCACGGAAATGCCGTTTACCTACTACTGGGGGTAAAAGGAGCAAGAAGATTGGCAAGGTGCAAATGCACCACACCAACCACACCACTCCCCCTCTACCTCCCAGTAAGCAGCAGTGATGTAATAAAGGAAAGGTCAGGTGAGGTGTAATATGTTAAGGATGGAGGAGAAATTCACATTTCATTGTGAACTTACCTAATTCACACTTTCCAAGACAAGGCTTGGATCAAAATGTGTCATCCTTCAAAATTCCCACATCTCCAAATTTTGTAATGCCATTCTCTAGCCATATAATGGGTACAAAAATACATACACAAGTGTAAAGGGTGAATATAAATGCATATACTAATGAAAATGACATACAGAAATGCATTATATTGTGGGGAATTGCTTGCAAAATTGTATATGTTGCTGAAAACTGTATGTATTACTCATAATTTTAGTGTATTTTTGGTCTTTGTTGGAAGCCACCCAGAGTGGCTGGGGAAATGCAGCCAGATGGGCGGGGTACAAATAAATTATTATTATTATTATTATTATTATTATTATTATTATTATTATTATTTAGAAAAATGCACTTATTAGGAGAAATTCTCACTAATATGCTGATATAGTTACATGAGGTTTTTTTAAAAAAAAAAAGAAGAAGAAAAACACAGCTTCCTGCAGAAATATGGAGAACTGGATTCAAGATTTGGGGTGGGGGGGACAAAGAAACAAAATGGACAGATTCTTCTATTCCACATCACCAACTGCCATTATATATACTCTGTGTGTGTGTGTGTGTGTGTGTGTGTGTGTATATCCCTTTTCCATTTTAGATGCCCAATGTGGTTAAGAGTAACACCAATAATAAAAAAAGCTGTACAATAAAATAACATAGCAGAAATGCAGAGAGAGAGAGAGAAGGAAAGCATCTGCCAGCTAAAATATAAGACCATAAACCAAAGACTGAAAAAAGCCAACTGAAAAAGCCAAAGACCTGATGAAAGAGGACAGTCTTTCATCAGAGACAGGGACAAATGGGTCTTCTCAGAGGAGTTACATAGCCTATGTGAAGCCACTGAGATGTCCCTTTCCTGCTTCCTTTTCTGACGCTCTTCAGCCATATAATTTTATGTGTTTTATAAGATTTATGCCAACTCATAAGGAAAACCGCCTCATGGTGGTGTACAATAAAATTACCAAAACACTGTAAGATTACAATATCATAAAATATGAAACAAACAACCAATACTTAATCAAATCAATGCTCTAACAAAAAACACAACTTGGTAAAACAAAAACATTTTCAGCAGGCGATGAAATATCAAAATTGTAGGTCCCTGTATGATCTCAGTAGGAACCAGTGTTCCAAAATACCGGTGCCACTGTGCTAAAAAGTCTTAGCTTACATGGAAACCATGAGGTATAACTGTAGGAGAGTCAGGAGGGCATCTTCAGATGATCTCAATGATCCGGCTGAGGTAGCAGTAAAGGTGGTCCTTCAAGAACCTGGTTCTAAGCTATTAAGGGCTTTATACACTAATACCTTGACCTTAGCTCAGTAATATACTGGTGGTCAGTGAAGAACTTTCAGGGTGATATGCTGACATGGTGCTGCTCTGCCTATATCATAATAGAATCATAGAGTTGGAAGTGACCTCAGAAGTCCTCTAGCCCTGTCTACTTCCAATTCAGGAAAATCACTATTACAACAGAAGATAGGGGGATACAGAGGAGAACCAAATATCTTAAGGCTTGGGCTGGAGAAGACAATCTCCCAGGTAGCCTGGTTCTAGGCTCCCATGATCATATAAAGCTCACAGTAGGCAGACCTTATTCTATTCCGTGTTAGGCGATGGTCTGTGTATGTAGTCTTATGCATACAGTCTCACAGCATTGCCTACTCCTAAAAGAGAACAGAATACACAAAGCTATGCTTCTGTACCAGAGCCAAATTTCTCTGCTCTGGAGCCTCTAGATCAGGGCACCAATGTTAATTCAATGATGCTGTTCTAGGAAATACAAAAGAGGACTCATCATCTCTGACCCTGCATTAAACTCTGTCACTGTTGCTGTCATTTTACATGTTGCAAAAACTCTGTGGGATTGAATAAATTAGCAAAATGAATTGATGTGAAAACAATCACAGCTTGACAACATATTATTAACATCAGTCCCTTAGTGGCCCAAATCTTCTAAAAATGCTCATCTAACGTCAGTGGACTGTGTAAATCTCCTCTTTGAATGCAAAACTGAAAGATGGCTTGTGGGTGCCTCTGTGAGATTGAAGAACTGAACAAAGAATGCTGGGACATTGGTGGCCACCCACAAATAAATCTTAAACTGCTTAATATAAATGACATGCTATTTGTGGCTTAGTAATTATCAAAAAATGCCAAAAAAATATGTAAAGATTGACAGTTTTGGGGATGGTTTTGCTTTTATGGGAGGTTATTACTTGTAATCATCTTCAATAATGACTTGTGAAAATAATTGAAGAACAAAATGCAAAATATCATCTCCAAGTCTATTTGAAGGGGCTTGCAAGGATTATTGATTTTGACCTCATACTCAGGATTAATATATGTTATTTAAAAAAGGAAATGAATGCATGCAATTGTATTTCCAACAAGGAAGTTCAACAGTAGGAACAGGAGAGAAATTCAGTTCAGTTCACATTTAAGGTGAACCTGCATGTCCCCTGTCCCAGGGGAAAAAATATATTAACCAAGACACAGCTGTCCTTTAAAATTCACACTTTCCCAAATTTTGCAATGCAGTTATTCAGCCGTGAAATGTGTTTTAAAAATGCATATAGTAGGGTATGACATGTATAAAAATGGCTATATTGGTGAGAAAAATATGTGGGGGGCACCATTTTGTGGTTTGCCTCAGATGCCAAAATCTCTTGGGCTACCCCTGGTCACTGATAAAGCTGAGTACAGGGGTGAGTGGGAAGGAACATCAATAATTTCTTTCCAGAGATTTGCAGGCATTCAAAAGCTTCTCAAAAAACAAAGTGCTGAGTTGGAAGTCTGGATGATCTTCAGTCTTCCTGGCAAAACAAGTCTGGATGTTACAATGAATTGTTTCCCGATAGCAAGAGCTACCTTGCTTACTTTCCCTTTCTCTTTGCATTAGGTGGTTGTGGTGGATGGAATCATTCTTGCTCAACTCGATGAGGGGAATAGTTCTCGAGATATTCAAAACCAAGGTCTATTTAGAAAGCACTAAGGTTTTTAGAAGTAATTTCTGCCTAGTACATCAGGCTGCCATTTGAAAGGGGTGATTGTGCACAACTCTCTGAGAGTTCATGCTTCCTAATTAAATCAAAGGAAAAGATCTATCAAAGCAGCGACATTCTGCACCCCACCAGGGTGCTGGAAGCTGGTGTAATAAAAAGCAGAATAGAAAATGTTTGTTCAGTTCATAAAGATCTAATATACAGTTGTTCTTTAAAAAGGGGGAGGGACTTAAGCCACTCCCAAATTGGGAACCTGTGGCCCTCCAGATGTTCTTGAACTAGAATCATTCCTGACCATTGCGCTAAGGCTGATGGGAGATCGAGTCCAACCATTGCTGCCATCAATCATACAATTGCTATTTCACTTTGAAACTGTAAACCACGTTTCCTTACTCCCTTCTGCCCTCCCTTTCCTCAGCCCAGAAACCTCTGTAAAAAAATTATCTCCAGGTCATTGGTACCATGTAATCTATCATCTTCCTGAAGTTTAGATATTTCCCTCCTTGTTCACTGGTCGTATCAGCTGGAAACTGTAGAGAACCTTCCTCATTTCTTTGGCTTCTATCCAACCATGACAGCTGGATATTGCAGGAGCTTCCACCACTGCTGCTGACAGATACTTGTTCATCCTTTTCTTGTAAATGTCTAGGGAAGAAGAGCATTCCCCAGGCAGCCAATCCACAGCTTAACTGCTCTTCTAATTAGGGCATTTGTTTCTCTCGTGTTTAACCTAATTGGCTCATCTTGTGGTTTGAACCTATCATTAACAGGTTCACCCTCAATGAGTAGTTTCCCATTTCTACCTTTTAATATCTGTGGGGAGGGAGAGAACCAGTCACGACCCCCGACCACCTTGCTTTTCTGCAGTGCCTCAAAATAAATCTCATTTCCTTCACACAGCTTGTTTTCTAGACTATTTTGCATCCCCGTTGTAGCTCTCCTCAGAATCCTTTCAAACGTGTTGACATCCCCCCGTCCTTCTCAATGTGTTTTGTAGGAAAGATATATATTTGAATGATGAGGCGGGCACGCTGCATGTAAAAGCCCCCTCCTCTTGCCAAGGTGAGAAGGTGAGATACATTCCTTGAAGAATGAATTCATAACTCACACAGCATGTGCATCCATTAAAGGTGTGCTGAAAATCAGCCCGTGAGCCAGTGAGTCAAATGACAAGTGGCAGGTGCTGATACCTGGACCCAGCCCTAAATCCCCAAGAGCTATGCTCCTCAATTTAAATGAGATGTGAGTATGTGTGTGAGTGTGTGAGAGATTAATAATAATAAAAGCCTCTGAGAACTTTACAGCCTGAACCAAGATCAAAGAAACTCCTCTAAGCAGCTCTTCCTTCTTGAGCAAAAGTGATTGAAATTCCCAGCATCTAAGATCATTTTAAGGAAGAAAGTCCCTTGCAGGAAAATTGTTCACCCATTGGAGCAGGACAAGCAGATCTCAGCCTTTCAGCTCCAGGGAGAGCAGATTTTTCATGTCTGCTGCAAGTGTTAACTGCACTACAAGCTTAGGCGGCTTCAGCTTTCAAGGCTCTCTCAACGAAACGACCTTCAGAATTGTGGTTGAAAGCATGGAAGTTGGGGGATCTCAAAAAAGCGTGCTCTCCCATATCACAAAACAAGCCTGGATAGCTCAGTTGGTTAGAGCATGGTGCTGATAATGCCAAGGTTGCAAGTTTGATCCCCGTATGGGGCAGCTGCATATTCCTGCATTGCAGGGGGTTGAACTAGATGATCCTCAGCGTCCCTTCCAACTCTACAATTGAATGATTCTACAATTCCCAGATATCCATGGGGACAGCTACAATTGTCAGAACAATTAGAAACCAAATCAGATCATTGGCCCATCTAGCTCCGTAGTAATGTCTACACTGGCAGGCAGTGAGCATCTTTGAAGAAGTTCTTCCTTGCCACCAAGGATTGAACGTGGGGCTTTCTGTATACAAGACAAGACAGATGCTCTACCATTGAGCTATAGCCCTTCTCTGTTTGGATGTGAGTTTGATATAGCTACAGTATCCATCACCCCATTGATCACCAGGATTGATTTGCCTGCTCTAGCTGGCTAGCTGGGTACTCCCTTCTTCCCTCCCTGCAAAGAGGTCAAGAAAAACCCACTGACTGAAAGATTCTGCTTACTGGGACCGGTAGTACTGCACAATGAGGATTCTTGAGCTATATCAAAGGGGGAAAGGGAGAAGGGTCCTCACCACTCAAGCACATTTGGGGATCCAGGCTGTTCTATACAACCTGATGTGACATGGCCTGATTTGTCATTAGTCCTTAAAGGTTGAAGGAGAGCAGAGTCATCCCAACATAGAGGACAGCTCAAAAGTCTTACTGAATTTAGTCACTGAATCTTACCTCCATGTAAGTGGCCGACTACATGTGGCACTATTGCCTTTGTCTCAAGCTGAATTGCGAGCAACATATGACTTGTTAATTAACATATGACTATGTTAATTAAAAGTTCCACTGTTCCATATTATGCCCAGGTGCAATGCCCCCTTGCCCTAATAATGAAGGGCAAGGACCCTGATCTCACAGTCTAAGGGCTGAGAGACCAATAACATATTTGATTAAATTAGCTCTTGCTAATTTTCAGAATTACCACCTATTACTGTTCTAACCCATTTCAAAGAATCCTTCGCATAAGAAACTGTGGGATCAAATCCTTGATTCTAAATTGCAAGGAACACTAATGAATTTTGTTCCCTAGATGTATAGAGTTAAAATAAAAATTCACCTGGCACTCAAAGCTCTTGGCAATGCATTAAAATAATATTCCTTTCATGCTTGAATTGACTCTTACTTGTCAGTCTTTAACAGACGACAAAGCGAGTTGCATTTGGCAAAGGCAGATAAATATATAGATGCAACTCATCTATACAAATGCTAGCAAGAACAAAATGCTAGTAAGCAAACACATGCATACAGAGTGAACATGTCACTGACATCCATAAGCCTGGCAATCTGGGAATTAATTGCCGTCATAAAAATTAATTGCCATCACTTACTTTGTCAAAAAGAAGAAATCTGACAGGGTAGTAGAGTTATTTTAAACAAAATTTTACTTTAAAAGTCTGGTTTTAGGAACTAAAGTAAAGAAAATGCACTATTTCTCAATGAAAAAGGTTTGTGGCTCAGTGGTGGAGAACATGTTTTGCATATGAAAATGTACCATGTTCAATCCTGCATGGATCTCCAAGCAAGTTTGGGGAAGATTCTTGTCTGAAATCCTGTCTGAAATCCTGGAGATCCACTGCCAGTCTGTGTAGACAGTGCCAAGCACATGGAGGTTTGGATCAGTACAAATACTAAGACATTGGGCTATTATTAGAATCTTGTGTCCTACACTTGCTGATTGGGAGTAAATCCATTGAATTCAACTGTACTTCCAAGCAGACATGTACGGGATCAAGCTGACATTCTATTAAGTCCCCAAGTGATCCATGTTTATGGTCAGATTCACATCTAGTTATTCAAAACATAGTGATGCCAGATCCCAGAAGTGGCCCCAGTGATCCCAGTGATCCCAGAAATGGCTCCATTCAATTGTTTTAGGCCAAAGTGAAGTTATGTTCATTTTAATCTAGATTTTCCCATTCAACGATAACAGTCTCTCCATGTGTATTTTGACTGAAGATTGTACTAGTAGTGAATTTCATGGCACAGATTAATTACCAATGGGACTGGGCTATTTGTGGGCAAACAGATTTTGGCAGAGGGAGGTATTTCATTGATCTAGTAATGCAAGGAGAGGGTTAATTGAATATTATACTCAGTCTTGGTTACTGGAAGACAGATGTCTCAGCTGAGATTTACTTGAAGTGCTTGGAGTTCAAAGAGAATTACATTAGCGAATGGAAGTCAAGATAATGTGGAAATAGGTACCGTACCATTAATACCAATTATACCATTATTACCCTAGATTTAGGAAGCATTTGAAAAGAACCTGAGAGTCAGTAAGACTGGGAAATAAATTATTAAGAAGGATGCAATTATAGTGCCAGTCAATACTTTTTCTTTTACTACAAAAGAGTGATGTGGATTTGGGGTTCTTTGTAACTTCAAAGGCCAATAGAATTTAAAGTTAAAAAGAGATTCCTAATAACTACATAGTACAAGTGCTTCCAGACAGGATCTTAAAGTCACAAACAGGTTGTTGAGACATATACTTTTTTTAACAAATTGGCTTTTTCCCAGAAAAGGAGAATTCTAATTAAATTTGTGTGTGTGTGTTTTGTGATATGGGCTGGCATTTTGATGTCACAATATCATCATGTAGATGCTGAGTATGTGTGGAAGTGTATGCATGAGGAGCAGCAATACAACAATAAATGCCCATTTGGAAACAGTCTAGAAGGTTGGAGTGGTAGAACATCCATTGTCTCTAACAGCAATAACAAGACATGGTGAGATGAACTTAGCCCATGCTAAGGCACTGGTGAGATAATGTTGATGCAATAGTTAAAAGGCAAAAATAACAATCCCGTCAATGAGAATCTCAGAATCATTCTGCGATCCGTTATGAGAGAGACTCAGTTAATCAGATTTCATTCTGAACCAAAACTTCACAGAAACTAGAACACTGCTTTTCTTACACCCAGGGCACCGGGTTCCAGGAGATGTTGTTGTTGTTTAGTCGTGTCCAACTCTTCGTGACCCCATGGACCAGAGCACGCCAGGCACTCCTGTCTTTCACGGCGTCCCGCAGTTTGGTCAAATTCATGCTGGTAGCTTTGAGAACACTGTCCAACCATCTTGTCCTCTGTCGTCCCCTTCTCCTTGTGCCCTCCATCTTTCCCAACATCAGGGTCTTTTCCAGGGAGTCTTCTGTTCTCATGAGGTGGCCAAAGTATTGGAGCCTCAGTTCATGATCTGTCCTTCCAGTGAGCACTCAGGGCTGATTTTCTTAATAATGGATAGGTTTGATCTTCTTGCAGTCCATGGGACTCTGAAGAGAGATTTCAGGAGATAACAGATAGTAATACAGATGTCTGTGTTCACTTTTATAATTTTTTTACATAATTCAGATGGCTTTCCAGACTACTGAGGTTTTCTCTTCTGCATGATATTTGATGATCAGATGAGAGTCTTGAGTAGTCCAGGGAAAACATAGGAACTGTGCAACAAAAGTAAAATTTATTCAGGAAAATACACTGTAAAATCAGTTACTTTTTTGCTTTTGTAAGGCCTTTGAACAGGTTGACTGAGCACAGGGTGCAATGTTGTTATAAAGAACTGACAACCCCCCTTCACACATGTATTGCCCAAAGGGGAATCCTTTGTAGAAATGAGCTGCAGGGCTGTACTTCCGCTGCAGCGGTCATGCTGCTTTGCTGGTCTTCGCCCCCCCCCCCCCCGATGAACATGTATTAGATATGGGCGCCTGCAAATGAAAGCTGACTGGTGTGGACCTCTATGTGCATATTTATTTCCTTTCCAGAAAAAGAAAAAAGAACTATATTGACAACATTAAGGGGTCGGAAAAGAAAGAAAGAAAAGAAAATCACAACAGTGAGCAGCAGAAAACCAACAGTAAAATTTCCTTTAAAAACTAGAACGTAATAGATCATGTATCAGTAGAGTTGCATAGGCTTTTCCCCCATTCCCAAACCCTGAACAATCAGAGTTCCTGAACATAGGAAAAAGCCTATATTCAGGCTTCCCTTTGAAGATTACTATTCCTAGTGCATGGATCCTGAAAGTGGGGTTAACAATTCCTAGGGGACAAGGTCACCAACTGAAGCTGGCAGCCCTGTTCCAGCTGTAATCCCCTTGTGATGTGCATTTGAAGGGGACTGAAGTTTATTCAGTTTTTAAAAGAAAGGTTAACACTGTCTCTCCACTGACAGAGGGAGGCAATCCTTGTGTTTTCTATTTGGCTGGTTCATGAAGATGAAGCAAAGACCTGATGGCTGTTTGTTCGATTTGATCCTATGCATATATGATTTGTTTGGGACAGAATAGCATCACATCCCCTGGAATGTTTTGGAAAGCCTGTCTCATAGTGTGAATTGTATGAGGAATAAGAAGAAAAATAGACTGGTGGATAACCCTATTTAACATATGACTAGCTTTGGTATCACAGATATTGATGCAGCAGTTCTCTTAGGAAAAATTGTATCAAGTTTAAAGATTGGGCAGAGCATAATTAAGAATCAGTTTGTGTGCATTTATTAATCAACAACAGCAAGGACTCAAAGACATAACCTTTGATCCCATGCAGATTTATCCGCCCAGACCATTGCAAAGCTGTCATACAGCATTGGCTTCCTTCTTTATCTGTTACTGGCACAAAATTGGTCTCTAGCAGTGTTTCCCAAACTTGGGTCTCCAGCTGTTTTTGGACTACAACTTCCATCATCCCTAGCTAGCAGGACCAGTTGTCAAGGACGATGGGAACTGTAGTCCAAAAACAGCTGGAGACCCAAGCTTGGGGAACACTGGTCTACAGCCACACAGTGAATACAGTGTGGGTTGGAACCAAATTACTGAGTTGAAGGGGAAATAGCCATTAGCACTGTTCCACAATGCTTGCACAGGACTTTGCAAAATTAGGTGGCCTACTTAACCCTGTGGGGGTTCTCATCTTTCCATTAGTCCAGGAGTTTACAGAAGCTCTTGCATAAGCAGAAGAATATTCATGGGTTTAGTTCAGCTTCTTCTTTTATGGGTTTAGTTTAGCTTCTTCTTCTTACAGAACACTCTAGCCAGCATAGGGTGTAAAGGTATAAAAACAACAACATCACCAACCAACCTACCATGAATAGAAAACACTTTTGTGCATGGTGGTGCATATTTGAACCTACCCCAATTTCTCTTATTATTCATGGGATACAGGTTAGAAATAAGGCTATTAGAGGTTCCTGCCCAATCATAATCTGGGGAGCCATTTTAGCCATAGTGTCAAATTTGTATTGGCAGGAAATGGTGTACATGCAGTGTCTTTCAACATTCATTAGAGCATTGTGAATGAAGCCGTTAGGAATCTCGTACACCCGGCAGGGTCACCCAAGGCAGTAAAGTCAAAGGGAAGGAGCTAGACCAAGAATGATCCAAGAAGTCCTCAATGGCAGAACAGGCGGATGATAACAAGCGGTATGTCACAATGGCTGTGAAGGCGGATGAAGGCTGCAGCAGATAAGAATCTACCCGTTTGCCATGACTACCCATGCTATTGGAACAGAGCCTTACTGCGAAGACTGTGCTTTGGTCAGCGTGCACTGATCTACACACATAAAATGAATTCGCCCACAGGTGTCTTCCAAGAACCTATCCCAAACCAACAATTGGGAAACACTTGCCTGCGAGCGTTCCAATTGGAGAACAGCCTTTACCAAAGGTGTCATGGGCTTTGAAGGCACACAAACTCAGGATGCAAGGGAGACATGTGCTAAGAGGAAGGCATGCTTGGCAAATCCACACAGTGATCAGCTCCTGCCTGGAACCCAATGTCTCCACTGTGGAAGGACGTGTGGTTCCAGAATTGGCCTCCACAGTCACTTATAGACTCATTGTTAAAACCGTGTTTATGGAAGACAATCTTACTTGGCTATGAGTGATTGCCAAAGAAGATGACTAATGTCTAGCACCAATAATTACCCATGGTGGTTAAATGGGATATCCATGGTTGAAGGATTGATACCATGGGAAAGGGCCATAGCTCATTTTGTAGAACATTTGATTTGCATACAGAAGGTCTCAGGTTCAACCCACAGCATCTTCAGGTAGGGCTAGGAGCAGCTCCTGTCTGACGTTCTGGAGCTAGATGGTCCAATGGCAGCTTATTCTGTTTCGATGACTCACAAAGGGCGAAAGCTGTTGCCTTCATTCCACCCTGTTGGAATCCAAAGACACCTGGCTGTTCATTGTGAAACTGGAAGCTAAGTTTGATCAACCATGGTCTCATCCAAAAGGGCTGAGCTAGATGGACCAATGGTCTGACTTGTCATAAGGCACCTTTCTAGGTTCCTAAATTCCTATTTTCTTATGCTCATTTAGCAGCCATCTATTCACAACCTCTTTCCCTTCATTAATACAATGCTGGACAGTAACGACAATGCCATTAAACCTGCATTAAAATTAAGTGAGCAGCAATAATGTCTATTGAAGTGCATTATGCAATTGCTTCTTGGTAAGCAAATGGAATTAGGTATGAGTCACTTAACTGAGACAAACACTTCGGTAAGAAGACCAGAAAACCTTTTCAAGGCTGCAAATAGATGTGGAGAAGTGCTGGGTATTTTCTGCCCTGGAATGCTTTCTGGTTCATCTGATCCTTCTAGAGTGCAAATGTGCAATCTCAGTGATGACCTTTTTGAATTTCAAAAACACCCAAGAAGGCCTTGCTGAGTTCTGAAGCCCACCACAGTCCAGCGAACTTTAAATTTCAATCTGTAAGAGATTTTAATGGCTCCCACCCACACTGCACATCTAAAGCAGAAATGAATTATACAAGAAGAGCATGGGACTGGCCTTCAGCCTGTATAAAAATGACCTGCCGACTTTCCTGTATCGTTTTACACTACAAAGAAAAACTATAAATTGATTTTGTAAAAAAAAAAAATCTATTCAGATCCTCAACTTTGCTGTCCATTTTCACCGACAATAATGCTGATCTTATGTGTAAACTCCTTATAACTTACTTGTTTGTTGCTGCTCGGCTAACCATTGGCCAGATATGAAGGGCCAACTAGGCCTTTTCTCTTGATGACTGGTTTAAGAAGATCTCATTTGCTGCAATATCTGAAAAACTTACTAATTCTTTGAGTTTACAGGGGTAAATCTAGACCTGTGAACTATGCAGCTACAAGGCTGTCGTTCATGGACAAAAGCCAAAAGACAAACTTATAGCTGTCTAGTTCCTGCAATGTACATTTTTAGCTGAATCTGGTTGTATTCCAGGATTTCTATGGAATCATGATTTTTTTTTATTAATCTCAGTATTTTTATCTCTCTGCAATAACCATTTCTCTGCTCTGCGTCACTTTTTTATAATTAAGTTGTGGGCTATATGATGTCAGACAAGCCATTGTTCATTTATATCTCTCTCAAACTTTTGTATCGTTATATATAACAAAAATAAAAAAGATGGAGATTACCATTAGGATTAAGTTGATTTTATGCTGGTTTGTGTTTGTTCTTTCTGTACTTTATTTAAAAATCCAACCAATGAAACTGTTTACATCTAGTTAAAATGACACAAGCATCATTCTTCTGAGCTCAGCATCAAACTCATAATACAAACCCTCCTGGCAATGCTACCTTGCCTGGTGTTGTTGTTGTTTTTTTTGGGGGGGGGGAGGTTGATTGATTGGTGTCCTTTCCCTTTTCCTTTGCTGCTTACATTTCTTGCAGCCTTATTTGTATTTATAGGCAGACATGACAGTATGGCATGCTAGTATATTAATAAAGCACATGGGTGGTGGTGGGGAAACCCTTTAGATATTATTATTTTCTGTCCCTAAGAGTTAGGTAGGATCCAAGCCATTCATACGTACACTACAAGCAGGTACCCAGTTATTTAGTACAGGAATTGCAAAGGTGGTATTCTGCCAGGAAAATTACTACCATTTATTTGGAAGCAATCAGCATTTAAATCAATGGGGCTTATTTTCGAGGTAAGCAGAAGATGTGGCATGAAAAAGCTGTGTCCCTTAATTAAATCCAATAATGTCCACCCTTGATTTCTTTTCCTTAGGAAAAATGGACAATTTTATCTCCAGGAAAAAGAGGGAGGCCCAAACATGCATCTATGACTGGACAAGTAATGACCAGCCACAGTTATTATATTCTTGTAGACATTTGAGATTAAGTTAGGCCTATAGTTCTTCTGCACTTTAGAAGGTGATTTCCATTCAGAACATAGGGCTCTGGTGAATTACACTTGCCTGAACAATTTATAAATAAAACCCTTGAAGAAATGAAGTTCCCGCTTGAAGCAATTCATCTTAGATGCCACAAAAGAATTATGAAGAGCAGCTGTTGCATGACTATGCAGAGCAAAAGGCGGAGTGCATTTTAGCAGCGTGTGATTTTTCTTCCCATACAACCTTCACCTTGGTCCTCCTTTGATACATGAGCTGACTACTAATCCTCTAAAGCAAACTGTGTGCCACATCATCAGGAATACTGTTTGGAAAAGAATAAACGAGAGCCAGTGTGGTGTAGTGGTTTGGGTGCTGGTCTGCGACCCGAGAGACCAGGGTTCAAATCTCCACTCAGCTGTGAAGCCAGTCACCATCTCTCCATGGCTGTCAACTGTTCCCTTTTTAAAAAGGAAATTCCCTTATTCTGAATAGGATTCCTCACGGGAAAAAAAAAAAAGGGAAGAGTTGGCAGCTATGCATCTCTCAGCCTAAGGTACTTCACAGAGTTGCTGTGATGATAATGTGGAGAGGGGAGAGTCAGGAACCCCATCACAACTGGCATGCGGCCGACTCCATCCTGCCGATGGGGGAGATCCACATGAGCTCCTTGGTGGAAAGGTGGGACTTCAAAGCAAAATGAAAACAAAAACAAACAGGCCTGAACAACTTCTCTAGAACCCCGCCCATCTTAGACTATGGCATCTGCAGGATTCCTTTTACATCCTTGTTTGCCTGCTCCAGAAGTTATCACTGCCCTGTTTGAACTTACTTCTTCCTAGCTCTGCTGGATCCTGATAAGATTATGAAAGATGTCCCTGAAAGATACCCAGCAGGGATTTTCCAGTGATGAATATTGTATAGATAATTTGGTGAAGAAGAAATCTAAGTGGGATTCGGGGAGGAGAAAGCATGTGATATCATCATCATCAAAATAATTTATATGCTATCTTTCATTTCAGGAAGAAATACCACGGTGGTTCACAAGCAAATAAAAGCCAACAGCAGAATAACAAGGATAAGAATGCAACTACCCATAATTAAAAATACATAGTAAAACAATTACATTAGAGCATCCATAATTAAACTATGTAATTAACAAGCCCATTAAAACAGCGTAACATTTAAAACAGCTCAAAGTAAATCAAAGCCGGACATCAGGGAAATGCTTGTCAAAACAAAGGTGTCTTCAAGCGTCGGCAGAATGCCAATTGTGATGGGGGTTTCAGTATATCAGCTGGTGCCACCAGAAAAAGTCCACTTCTGTATTACCACAAGACATAGGCTTTTTAGACTCTGTAATAATTGGGAGCACCAGTGATGTGTTATTTATTGGCTTAGATGGTATTTGTTTTAGGATGTGCCTGGTGTATTTGGTACGCATAGAGTTGTTTACTATGCCTTACTAAATGAATATTCTTTCTCAAATCCCATCAGTTGATTTATATAATAACTTCTCTATAGCTTTGGATTTACATAACAAACATTTTAGTGGCTCCTCAGTTTTCATTTATTTATCGTTTTGCTCGAGGCAGGAGCCAGCATCTCTCCTGTTGCATCTTTCTGTCAATGTTAAGACCCTTAAAGCAAAAAACTCTGAAGGAAATGCTGCGTCAGTGCAGTGCCTCTTAGGACTGCTAATAAGATGGAATGAATTGCTAGCATTAATTGTGCTTGCCAATTTAAAACAATGTATACTTTATAGCCTAAGCAACTTTGTTAAGCAACACACCTGTTGAGCAGCCTGATCTTGCAAACGTTTAGATAGAAGTCCCATTGAGTTCTGTGGGGATTTACCCTGAAGTATGTGAGCATAAAATCTCAGCCTAAATCAGGCATAGGCAAACTCGGCCCTCCAGATGTTTTGGGACTACAATCCCTGACCACTGGTCCTGTTAGCTAGGGATCATGGGAGTTGTAGTCCCAAAACATCTGGAGGGCCAAGTTTGCCTATGCCTGGCCTAAATGAACAGTTATTGTTAGATTGCACTCAGCAATGCAGCAAGTGCTGTGGTGGTGAGAGTCTCATACCAACAACTCCTTGGACATATGCTAAGCCTACGTGGAGAAGTAGCAGAACCAGGCATCCCTTTGGCCAAGCCACAGCAGACCTTCAACTCTGCCTACTGCCCTGCACAATACTTGAGCCATGCTCTGCTGCCAGGTACCACCAAGGTGCTAAGTGGGGCTGTGCTGGGTGCCAAGCCTGGGACAGCGAGCATGGTCTGCTTGGGTGCAGCCCCCACCCCTAACCCAAAAATCCTAACCCACTTGGCACATTTCCTCACTTCAGCTACTGCAAGCTACATGGTGCCTCCTACTAGGACCAGAACATCTAGAAGCTCTTTTCTGAACTATAGTTGAAGTTTCTGAGGTGACCTCAGAAGCAACACCACATACAATTGTAATCTAGTCTGGATGCCACATAGACGTGGATAACTGTGCCCAGGCAAACTCTGTCGAGCAAGAGCTGCAGCTGGCACATCTGCCCCACTTCAGGAAAAGTACTATGTGCTATAGAAGCCGCATGGGTTCTCCAGGACAGAAGCCATCAACACCTCCAAATTGCAGCCTGATTCTTTAGGAGGTGCTCAGGCCTCTTCAGCGAAGGCTAAACACCACCTTCCTCCCTGGTTACTACTCACTGGCTGTCAGGCTTCAGGGAATCAGCTACTTTCCCCTGTAGATAAGTCAATCAAAGAAAGGAACGTCTTACCAGATAGAAACTGGTAAGAGAGAGAGAACAAAGAACACATCTCCTAGAAATGGTGGTGCTCCCAGTTAAGGATCACACCCCCTTCTGTCCCTTTTAATTTACTCGTACGATTTGTAATCTGAGTTTGTATCCTCTGTGCTTTCTGTTCGGACACTTTCTGAGCTCTTCTTGACCTTGGGCTGAGCGGAGGAATGCTGTCCAGAGACTGTGAATCTGTTAACCCTCTCTCTCCAAGTGTTTCTTCTCCTTGCTGTTCCCCATCCAGTATTTCCAAGCTTCTGCCTTCTGAACTGTGACCCTCTGCAAACCACTGTTCCAAATCTATACTGTCCTCCTGCTCCTGAAAAGATTCAGGAGCAGGAGCAGGGAGAGGGGGAGGCTCCCACCATTCCTCCTCAGTGCTGCCTTCCTCAGCACAGTCCCTGACATAGGTGGGCCATCTGCTTTTCATGAAGAAGGTCCCAGGTAAAATCCCCAGCATCTCCCGGTACGTAGGGCTAGAAACCTGATGGAGTTGCTGACAGTCAATGTAAACAATACTGAGCTAGATGGACCAGTGGCATGGTGGTAAGGTGCCTTCACATGTTCCTATGATACAAGAGACCTTTCTTAAATTCTCTTGGATCACAATCAATTTTTGACCTGGTTATATGCAGCAAGTCCAATTTATCAGCATTGACCATGTTAGACCTCTCTTGGATGCCTGTGTTTATTGCACACCAATGACGTGGTTTCCTAATTTTTGTCTCCAACTGTGACTTCTGCTTAATAATTACAAAGCAAAAGCTAAAGAAAATCAAAAGATTCCAGGGCTCTCTCACAACAGATCCAAAGCTGCTTACACTTTTTGGCAAACTCGCTTTGTTAGGTGATCGACTTTAGTAGCTGCTTTAAACTCTAACATGCTATTTTCTCTTAAAAGACAAGATACATCTTTATGTCCTTAAAATAATAGGGGAGGCAAATGTCAATAGTTTGTTAAATGGAACATAGTGCATCTGTCTTTATTGGAAATGACAGCTTCAAGGCACACATTAAGCACTCCAGCAGGCCTGGTATTGACTTTTGGAGGGTGGGGGGAAACCTTACCACCCTCACAATAAAGACAAAACATTCAGTTATATAGAAAACTTTCCAAATCGCTTTTGTTAAATCTGGGATAAATCAATACCTCTCACTTTGCTGAGCTTCAAAGTATGGTCTGTGCAAGTCACACATGAAGGGAGCAGGAAAATTTTAGATCATTTCAGAATATGGCTTTGGCATGAATGTGAATGCTCAAGCGGTTACTGGAGTTTGCCTCAATAGACATATGCTTAGAAGGTGCTATGGCTCAGGAGGTTCTGTGGTCTAGCTTATTGTGCCTAAGGAGAGAGAAATACTTCTAAAGGTACCACTTTCGCAGCAGGCTTTTCAGCATGTGAAGGAAGAACGACACATTACATTAAACACATGGCATTCTCATATCAGGAGGTCTCCATCTCCCCTGCAATATACAGATACACCCACTCCATTTTGTCACATTATCATATATTTGGTGGCTGCTGGCAGAAATGGGAATATGTGGAAATTGAAAATGTTATAACAAAGTACCCCTACCTATTAGAAAAAGGGAGTGAGAAGCAATCTCTCGTCCCACCATACTTTTTCCTTGAGTAACTAAAACACAGACATTCTCCATCCAGCTCCTTTTGAAAAGAATGCTGTGCTTTATTCACCTTCTTCAGTATTTGTCCTGCCTGTTCTTTGGTGTTTTACATGGCTTACAAAGGCCAGTCATTCGTTTTGAAAAGGCATTTATTTCATGTTCCAGCATTTCAAATACTCTAAAGCAAATGCTATTGCTGGGCAAATCAAACATTTATTCCATCTCTTTAACCGAAATATCCAGAACTTGAGCAAATTAAAGGTAAAGGTAAAGGTACCCCTGCCCTTACGGGCCAGTCTTGACAGACTCTAGGGTTGTGCGCCCATCTCACTCAAAGAGGCCGGGGGCCAGCGCTGTCCGAAGACACTTCCGGGTCATGTGGCCAGCGTGACATCGCTGCTCTGGCGAGCCAGAGCCGCACACGGAAACGCTGTTTACCTTCCCGCTGGTAAGCTGTCCCTATTTATCTACTTGCACCCGGGGGTGCTTTCGAACTGCTAGGTTGGCAGGCGCTGGGACCGAACGACGGGAGCGCACCCCGCCGCGGGGACTCGAACCGCCGACCTTACGATCGGCAGGCCCTAGGCGCTGAGGCTTTAACCCACAGCGCCACCCACGTCCAAACAAATTGAGCAAATTAGGCTCTGGTTATTGCAGCAATTGCAGTCTCAGACACAGGCTGCCCTCTGGCACGTAGGAAAAGACATGTGAAACTGTAGGCTTGGGATGGAGAGTCAAGTCAGAACAGCAAACAGAGGTTCCATTCAGTGGCGTAGCGTGGGGGGTGCAGGGGGGGCGGCCGCACCGGGCACAACATCGGGGGGGGGGGCGCTCACACTCGCAGCTCTCTGCCCCTACCTGGCTCACTCACTCTCTCTCACTGCAGTGCTGGCTGTACGAATCTGATCCGAGCCGCCGGGTCGCCGCCCACTGTGGAGGGGAGGGTGCCAGGCGTGTGGTGCGGTGTGGAGAGAGAGCGAGGGACTATCTGGGGGAGGGACAGTGCAGCGGGGGGGGGGGCAAATTACTTGCCTTGCCCCGGGTTAGGGGGTGCAAATTACTTGCCTTGCCCCGGGTGCTGACAACCCATGCTACGCCACTGGTTCCATAGGTCAGGGATGCAGAACCTTCCTCAGTCCAAGGGGCACATTTCTTTGGGAGAAATCTTCCACAGGCTGCATGTCAGTGGTGGGCTACACTGCAGCCATATAAAAGTTACAGGTTACTTTTCTAAATCTCCAGAAATTTCACATAAACATTCCAATACATAACAGATCTTTTTCTTTTGTTTTGTCGACTTCTCATCCAACTTTCCATGGTGCTTTTTATTTCTCCCCCTTGCTGCACCCTATCGTTCTCTTTTAACATAACAGTAATACAGTAATCTCTCATTCCTTCTGTTGCTCATAGTTCAAAGCCTTCTCGTGAATTCACCATACTATAATATTTCTTTGAATAGTCCTAAAAAGGCTTTCATTCTTCTATAAAGCAATCATCATTAAGTTCTCTTATTTTAGCTCTTAACTTGCTGATTCAGCACAGTCCATCACCTAACTTATCCATTCTTCTTTGGTGGGAACTTCTTCAATTTTTCATTTTTGTGCATAAAGAATCCTAGCTGCTATAGTTACATACATAAACAACTTAATCATCCATTTTTGGAACTTCTGTCCTTATAATCCATGGAAGAAATGCTGCAGGGTTTGTTTGGCATAATCACTTTAAACATCTTTTTTTATCTCATCATATATCATTTCCCCAAATTCCCTCGCTTTCTTACAAGTCCACCACATATGAAGGGAAGAACCATCTACTTGTTTACGCTTCCAGCAGTTATTAGGAACAAAAGTCAGAGGTTTCGCTGTACCCCTCTGTCCCCAACCCCACCTTGAGTGCTGTCAAGCAAAGGCGCTAAAGCAATGTGTGGACCAAGGACCACGAAAGGTTTCACATGAGGAGTGGGCCTGGGAAGTGGGGCATGGCCTGGGCAGGGTCCCAAGAGACAAATAGAGAGGCCATCAATCCTGAGGTTCCCCACTCCTGCGATAGATAAATAGCTCGTTGCAAGATCAACCTGTGAGAGGATTAGAGAACTTCAGTGTGAAATTGCAGTTCTGAATGCTGATTTTTTATTATTATTAATATTATTATTATTATTATTATTATTATTATTATTATTACCTGCCCTTCATTCAAAGGTCCCAGGGCAGGCCACAATGATTTTAAAATACAACATTAAAAACAGCTGAACACCAATATGAAATAAAAAACCCTAAACAGAGAATGCTGGATGTCAGGGAAAAGAATCTACGCCAGTGTGGTGTAGTGGTTAAGAGTGGTAGTCTCGTAATCTGGGGAACCGGGTTCGCGTCTCTGCTCCTCCACATGCAGCTGCTGGGTGACCTTGGGCCAGTCACACTTCTTTGAAGTCTCTCAGCCCCACTCACCTCACAGAGTGTTTGTTGTGGGGGAGGGAGGGAAAGGAGAATGTTAGCCGCTTTGAGACTCCTTAAAGGGAGTGAAAGGCAGGATATCAAATCCAAACTCTTCTTCTTCTTCTTCTTACATTGGCTTTCTCCATGACTAACTAGTTTTTCCCATTGGGGAACACTTAGTCATACAATACCCCTCTGCAATTCAAAATGGCAACAACAAACAACAACAACAAACAAGCTGGCTGGATTTCCCCAGCCATTCTGGGCAGCTTACAGCATATATACAAATATAATAAAACTTCAAGAATTAAAAACTTCCTAATATAGGGCTGCCTTCAGATGTCTTCCAAAAGTTGTGCAGTGCTTTATCTCCTTGACATCTGAAGGGAGGGCATTCCTCAAGGAGGGCACCATTACTGAGAAGGTGCTCTGCCTGTAACGTTGCTTCTCATAGAGGCAACCAGCAGAAGACCTTTAGAGGAGGGCCTCAGTGTCTGGGCTGAACAATGGAGGTAGAGATGATCCTTCAGGTATACTGAGCTGAGGCCATTTAGGGCACCAACACTTGTCCAGGAGGAATTGTAGCACCATTTGTGCAGAGAGCCTTTCACTTCTGCAACAGCTTGCAAGCCTGATTGGAAAAATATATACATATATTAGCAACACCTGATTTGCTGAATAGTTGGAGAGACCTAATGCTGGAAAAAGAAAGAAGAATCCAGTACCCCCAGTGTGGATTAAAAAAAGGTAGAAAATGTAATGGGGCTTCCATAGTATCTCCTGGAAATGTAGATTTCTACAGAGTTCACGGACCCTACTGCATCTGCTAGAGACTTACATCAATAACACCACTCTGTCTTGCTGCCAGCATCACTAATGAGCCTGTGATGAAATGCATTTAAAACCCGCTTCAAAGCAAAAGGTCAACTTTGCTGCACAATTGGAATTTAAAGAACCACTTCAGCAGGGTCAACATTAGCTACCTTTGCTGTAATGCTAAATCATTTTCAAATAGACTGTGTCTTGGACAACAAAAGAAGGCAACCAGATTTCATAACAATGGCGATTTCATTTTAGTTGATACAGAAGGATCAAAAGAAGGCAGCTTCTTGGAGTTAAGGAGGTCTCCTAGAATGTGCCCTCTCTAAGTAATTTGGTTTAAAGCAGTAATAAGTTCACAAGCTACAAAGCAAATACTTCAGGTAGGTAGATCTCCTGCAATGTTGAGCCCCAGATAATAAGAAGTACAGAAGATCAGGACAGTGCTAAGCATAATAATAGCTTTCAAGTTTTGAAGAACATTTCTTCATGATGAAAGCATACATTATGTATATCTACAAAACAGGCTCACTGGGATATGTCAAGTCTCCTCGTCATTTCTCATTTCATTGTGAGGACCAGACCATTTAGAGTTTGCTAATTTGCAGGCTTAATTTGGTTGGGGAAAGATAAATGTTGATGTTTTGTCAAGCACTGGGGCACAAGGGCCAGAGCAGACCGCTGATATTGTAGTGGTGGGACTATGGGGAAGTTCTACAACCTGGTGCCATCCAGAAGGTTTGGACTACAACTTTCATCAGCGCAAGCAGGGATGATGGGTGTAATAGCACAATAACATCCAAGGGCATCAGGTTGGGGAAAGCTACCCTTGCCTCTAACTGGTCATATGATTACATTTACACACATACCACTTCTTAGAGGATTTTTTTTCTGGTGGCAAAATGTGTTATTTTGGGTGGGTGGGCTTTTTTTTTTTTTTTTGCTATTCAGTAATTTAATAATAAAAAGGTAAAGGTACCCCTGCCCGTATGGGCCAGTCTTGACAGACTCTAGGGTTGTGCGCCCATCTCACTCAAGAGGCCAAGGGCCAGCGCTGTCCGGAGACACTTCCGGGTCACATGGCCAGCGTGACATCACTGCTCTGGCGAGCCAGAGCCGCACACGGAAACGCCGTTTACCTTCCCGCTAGTAAGCGGTCCCTATTTATCTACTTGCACCCGAGGGTGCTTTCGAACTGCTAGGTTGGCAGGCGCTGGGACCGAACAACGGGAGCGCACCCCGCCGCGGGGATTCGAACCGCCGACCTTTCGATCAGCAAGCCCTAGGCGCTGAGGCTTTTACCCACAGCGCCACCCGCGTCCCAATTTAATAATACGGCATGCAAATAATATAAAAAAGGTAAAGGTAAAGGACCCCTGACAGTTAAGTCCAGTCGCAAATGACCCTGGGGTTGCAGTGCTCATCTCGCTTTACTGGCCAAGGAAGCCGATGTCTTCACTAATGGTATTCCTCATGACAACTCTGTACAACTCATAGTATTTTAAGATGATTTGTCATTCTGAGCAGGTGCAGGCCTCAATATAATGTGCTACATCCTTGCCTTCCCCCTCCTCTGCAGGATGCAAGGCCAGTTTGGGGCAAACCATTGTCTGCTGTTGTGTCCAAACCCAGAAAACTATGGTTTGTGCAATCCATAGGTTGCCTACAAACGATGACCTCAAATAAGGGTCAAACCATGAATGGGGAGCTACGTTACATCTTAACAGAGATTTTTGTCCGTGCCTGACAGCAATACACAACTCCACTGAGCAGCTTCCAGGACCCAAGGTTTGTGGCAGGACTCTTTGGGACACTTAAAAATAATAATCCAGGTGTCTGAGTCGGGGAACTGCCATTCCTCACAATGTCCCAATATTGGAGATATTGTGGGATGTCTAAGTGGTCACTCCCAGATACTCCATTCTCATAGCATAGACAGATGTTTATCTGCATCAGCTAGTGGTCATTGCAAACTGTTGATAAAATGCAAATAGATAAACAACTAAGCAGGCAAAATTACCAAACTTAAAATGCCACTCATTTGTTCATAAATGTAAATGTAATCCACTTTGACAAGGGCCCCTCAAACCTAGAGCTGGTCCTGCCTAGTCACCTTACTTCCTGTAAAAGACGCATAGTTGTCCCAATGAAGACCAAAAGAGCTCAGAGGAACAAAACACCAGAGTCAATTCCACCAGTGCACTCTGTGTCATAACTACGTACTAGCTTGATGAGAGCCCACATGCATAGCAACAAAGAATGGGGATATTTACAATTCCTGTGAAACCAGTTCCTACTTGCAGGCACATTTAAGCATAGCAGTAGAGAAATGCAAACAAACATATAAGTTGTATCACCCAGCATGAAGAAAGAGACTCTGTGAATGCTCATGCACGTACCGAGCAAACACAACACTCTCATCAACTGCCGGAGCAAAGTCAGAAATTAATGACTCAAACAAATCAGTGCAGGCTAAACAAGTAGCAGAAAGAAAGTCCTAGGCAGGAGATAATGAAATAGTTGCCTCTGCCACTCACAATATCTAAAGAGAGCCCTTAAGCAAGGATCAGGAGTGTGTTGATATAGAATATTGAGTTTAACATCATCATTATTAGTCTAAAGCCTTTAGATGCTGTATTATATATGTTTAAAAGGCACATAAGCCTGCCTGAAGGCCTATAAAATGAAATAATTCAGCAAGAATGTGCCTGTATGGAAGAATTCATCAACTTCAGTTCAGTGCTTTAGTGAAAAAAGCACGTTTAAAAACATGCCACCATGCAGTATGTCGGGGTAGCCAACATGATACCTCCCAAGAGTCTGGGATCTACTCGCGGTATAAAAAACTGGCAGTGAGTCACCCATTGTCTTTGGAGGATTGACCAAGTTGTTGCGCTTTTTTTAAGGGAGCCAGAGTTTTTTTTGTGTGTGTTTTGCAGTCTCTGGAGATCTAAAGATCAACCAGGATCGACCAGGCAAGCACGCAATCAACACGTAGATCATGATCGACCTGTTGGACATGCCTGCTCTTGATGCTACTGGACTTGTCATGATCCCATATCAGGAATTTTTGTAGGTAGAGTCTTCATCCACTGGCAGTCCCAATGAGCATCCACTTCCTGACCTCCTCTAACTCTGAAGATACCCATCTGCCTCTAGACTGAGGATTGGTCCACAGCCTCCTTGGAGAATCAGGAGAGTGCTGAAACCCCAGGGTCTAGAAGCATCCAACAAAGGAAGACACTGGCCTTTGAACTGAATGGATGCAGCATTCAGAGGATGGGCTTCTAGTCAATGAATGCCTAGCCCAGGCTATAAAAACCTGTCAATTGCTCCAACACGTTGCTGAGACAGGTTGTATGTTCTCTGTCAGCTGTAGAATCACCAACTGTGGTTCTGAAGCTCCCACCTAGGTCCAAGGTGCTGATCCAGCCTTGTAGTTTGCCAAGCCCTCTCCTTGCTCAGACCCTCCCCTCTCCACCATGGTGGACACCACCAAGGACAAGTACAGGACCAGCGCAACATAATCCCTTACTATTGGCAATGCCGGCTTGGGCTAATGTGAATTTGTGTCCGCAAACAGTGGCAAGGCACTACTTTGGCTGTCCCTGCCCTGTGCTAATATCACGTCTTGATTGTGAAAGAAGACTCCAAGAGTGAGTCTGCCACAGTCATCCTCTGCAATACAGACAGGCAAAAAAAAAAAAAGGCCATGTGGATCACATGCCGTGTATGATCATATTGTACCCCAGCTCCTGAACCCCATTAAGACATACCCTATATGTCATTCATTCTGCTCTATATTGATCCAGAGCAGGCCCCAACATATAGTTAACAGAGTAAAAATATAAACATGATGCAGGGTTCCCCCAAAATAGACCAGAGGCAATCAACTTCATTAAGCAGAGCTTTGTTTTTTACTACTGAAGGCAAATGAGCATAACGATCACAAATCCATATTCTTCAGGATTGGCACAGTCCACAAGGAATCCAGTTGCAGAAGACTTAACTTAAACTTACAATAAAACTAAAACCTTAACACTAAGCATGCTATATACAGACCACCACACCAGAAGGAAAGAGAGACAGAAAGTGAAACCCAGGTTCCTTCTGGCCTATTATTAAAGTCAGCATGACCTTGATGGAAAGAGATAACAGAACCAGTTTAAACCAGATGTTCAGCTTCTCCGAAGGAATAACCCAAACATCAGAAACCTTCTGCTTGTTTCTAAGCAGAATCAAAGCTTTCTTGTTAGCTAGAAACTTCCAGCTTGTACCAGCTTGTATCACACAGAGAGGCCTCCAGAACCTTCTTGAATTAATTAGAATAGGAATGATCTCTACAATACTTTTTGCACCAAAAAATGCAAACCTGACACTATTATGGATGTGCTCTAAGTGACAGAATCTTTAGGAAACAGAGGAATAATGGAAGAATCAAATGACTAAACCAGAACTTTGGGGTCTGCATCAGAATATATAAATGAAAGGATCAGTTTGGCATATGGTCCAGGCAGGTAAGAAGATTTCAGAAATAATGGAACACTTACCTGAGGCAGTGTTGGGTTGTTATTCATTGCTGTCAGGCATAGTCTGTGGGTGCTGGGGGTGCCCTTTGACCTGACAGACACACCAGGGTGAACATTGGCCAAAGGGCCATGGTGTGCCTGTTGTGCTCTTGCACCCAAGGTCCATGCAGCGGGGACAGAGGATCTTAGGAAACCTTCCTGTGTGCATGTAGAGTGTGCCTGTTAACTTGCCCTGGTGATGGGGGTAGAAATTACCCCCATCTATTAAGGAACACCTGCCTAGTTAATTGGTTTTGCAGATCCTCAAGTTGTTATGTTTAATAAATATAACCTATTTCTCCACATTTGGTTGTCTTGACTCTTCTGCCTGGTGTGCTGACAAAGAAGGCATGCCTTACTAGCTGTGTTGATAATCCTTCTTGAGAACATATATACCAAGCTTTTCCTTGCAGCATCTGCTCATATTTCCTTACAAATCATGATTTCTTCAGCCAAAGTAACAGTGGCAGACAGGATAGTTTTTCAGCTTAAAAGCATGTCTACCATTTTCATTTATGGTCTTCTTAGGCAGCTCAAATAGCTTTAATAACATTTACATTTAATAAACATTAGACGACAACTTTCAAAATAAAAAAACCCCACATTCGTTTTTAAATTAACTTCATACCCTTGCGCTAATAAAATTTAATTAGTCTAAAGCATTGCTAGCCCTTGAAGTACATTGCAAATTAAAATTTCATCAGGATCCTGCTTATATGCTTGAAGCTGCTAGAAATAGAAATTTTAGTAATTACATTAAGATCCATATGTCAAATGTTGATATCAGTGTTTCACTACTTGCATATTTACCTGAGGCACCTTTTCAATAAGTAACTCTTACAACAGTTCATAATAATTTGGGTAGCACTTTAAAAAGTGATTCTGCTTCCCAAAATGACTGCAAAAGTTCCTGGAGCCAATTTCCCTATTCCCTGTGTGGAGACTTTGTACCTTCTGGACTAGATTAGAGCTGTTTGGTGTTCAGGGCTGTAGGAAATAGGGAGACTCCAAGGGGACTAATTTAAATGCTAGTGCTCGTTACACACATACATTCAGTATGTTGTAAGTTGTTGAGGGATTGCGGAACAATTTATTTATTTGATTTGTTTATTGCATTTCTACCCCACCTTTTTCTCACACGTCTCATAAAGACACAATCATTTTGCCCAGTCTTTCCATCAACCGTAAGATAGATAATCATAGGATTGCAGAGTTGCAGAGTTGGAAGTGACCCCAATGATTATCTAGTCCACCCCCCTGTTATTACTGAATCACTATTTTTATAAAATCTTTCACTTTTGTTCTTTTGTTGAATCCCTGTTTTTATGATACCGTTCCATTATTTTTATGTTGCATTTTTGCATATCGCTTTGAGATGTTTTACTAGTAAGCAGTTCAGAAATACTTTTAAATAAATTTAAATGTATACCCGCCATTGAACGTTCTCATGCTGGGGTTATCACCATTTATATTTAACATTTAGCTGTTCAACATTTAGAAAAATCTTTTGCATGGCTAGCTAGTTTTTGAAGCAACTCAGCACTTTGGATCCAAATCAATTTTCAATGTCTCCAGTACTGACTTGTTCTGGGTTTGTTCTTTCGCCAAACTAACTCTGCTCTCCTTCCCAGAAAAAGTTTTCCTTAGTTATGACTGACTCTTCTCAATTGTAGTTAAAAAAAAAAAGTTTCAGGAAAGGGCAGGAGGGATCTCTTCATGAATTTTTTTTGGCTCCGGGCATTATGACACAATGGCTCTTGCATAGAATATACATGCCCTACAGTTGGCAGGTCAAGTATTAAACAGCAGCATCTAACAAACCTAGACAGCATCTTAAAAAGCAGAGACATCACCTTGCCAACAAAGGTCCGTATAGTTAAAGCTATGGTTATCCCAGTAGTGATGTATGGAAGTGAGAGCTGGACCATAAAGAAGGCTGATCGCCGAAGAATTGATGCTTTCGAATTGTGGTGCTGGAGGAGACTCTTGAGAGTCCCATGGACTGCAAGAAGATCAAACGTATCCATTCTTAAGGAAATCAGCCCTGAGTGCACACTGGAAGGAAGCTGAAGCTGAGGCTCCAATTCTTTGGCCACCTCATGAGAAGAGAAGACTCCCTGGAAAAGACCCTGATGTTGGGAAAGATTGAGGGCACAAGGAGAAGGGGATGACAGAGGACGAGATGGTTGGACAGTGTTCTCGAAGCTACAAGCATGAGTTTGACCAAACTGCGGGAGGCAGTGGAAGACAGGAGTGCCTGGCGTGCTCTGGTCCATGGGGTCACGAAGAGTCAGACATGAATAAACAACTAAACAACAACAACAACAAATCTGCTATCATCATCATGGTCATGCAATGATGATGAGAGCCAATGTGGTGTAGTGGTTAAGAGCGGTAGTCTCTTAATCTGGGGAACCGGGTTCGCGTCTCCGCTCCTCCACATGCAGCTGCTGGGTGACCTTGGGCTAGTCACACTTCTCTGAAGTCTCTCAGCCTCACTCACCTCACAGAGTGTTTGTTGTGAGGGAGGAAGGGAAAGGAGAATGTTAGCCACTTTGAGACTCCTTTGGGTAGTGATAAAGCGGGATATCAAATCCAAACTCCTGCTCTTCTTCTTCTTCTTCTATAAGGTCAAGACCTTCTCACCATCTGCTGCCTTAATGCAAGGATTCTGATAGGAACAGTCTATTAGAATATGGCAGCTAAATATTTTCCAGCAAGTCCTCAAACACAAAAGAATTGTTTCCTAGTGATGAAAGATAGCATATTTGTTGTTCCCTCCAACAAAAGACTTAATGAATCCATTCTTGCAAAACAGACAAAAGCAGTACTGAAAATAATTGATTGTGTTTGGGTTTATGTTCAATTTTCATACTGTTTTGCATTCAAACAACGTAATCAGGAAAACTCAAATGGATTCTATTGACTATTCAGCTGCCTGGAACATATACTTTTATGCAGTCATAATTATGCTCAAAGGTGTATATTTACATTTTGAAATTTGGTTTTAGTATTGTCATTTTAATTTTTTTAATCAGTAGCTTGGAGTCTGTAATTATCATCATCACCACTGTGACGAAAGCCATTCTTTCTCAGAATCTGACCTTTCAAGTTGTACTTCATTATTGCTAAATCTAGATCTTTCTTATTTTCCATACTCCAGACAGCAATATAATGGAATTTCAAAAAAAGAGAGAGACAGGTCTCTAGAGGTTTCTTTCTACATTTCATATTGCTTTGACGTAAATATAGCATGTACTTAGGCCAGTACTTTAATTCTATCGGGATATAATCATAGCTATCTACTGATCAGAGCGGAAAACATATTTTATCTTGTTCACAAGTGTGCTCTGGCCCTGAGCACCCTCTATTCCACACACACACACACACCATATATAACTTTACGATTTTCCAAGGATTTTAAAGGACTTTTAATGGGCTTTTAACCCTAAAAACTACAAACTCATAAAACCACAAATTTCTCCCACCACCTTTAATTTCGTGGACCCCCAAACATCTCAGTTGTTTTAACAAACTGAGAAGAAGGGGGGGGGGTACTGCAAAGGAGTGCTCTAATTGGACCCAGTTTTAAACTCCTCGCAGCAGCCCACCTAGGACTGAATGAAAATTGAATGAGATTGCGACCTGAGAACTTTAACACTTCATCACTCTATTTAGAAGTCTGATCTCATTGATTTAAGAAGAATCTGCAATGAGAAGAGCCAAAAGACTCAGGTGTCTTGATACAGAAACTGACGCAGAGCCCTCTGGTTTCAAACAGAGTAATCTAGATAATTATCTGCTACCTCAAAAACAGCACATATCTCCTCCCAAAACCTTCCTCAACTCTTTACATGGAAAGACAGTTGAAGAGATATCCCTAGGAATAAACGAGGATAAGGCTACTACTCCCATAACCGAGGCACAAGTACTAATTGATAGAAAGGTGGAGCTGCTGGAGGAATGCTGCCTACTGACTGCTCAAACAATTCAAAAAATCTTTGAACAATTACAAAACATCTTCAAGAAGCTGGATAACCCAGATGAAAGGAGGCAACTCATTCCCCTTTTGCCATCCTTAACAAGCCCTGGAGATAAACAGAATAAACACAAATTTATACCTCTAAACCAGCCAAAAATCAGAGGAAGCCCCCCTCACTCAGTCAACCTGATACTGAGGCCATGTGAGATTGTTCTCCACATCTTTCCATACAGAGGGCCCCTACCTTACTGGGAGTCATCCTTTTGGGCCAGACATCATCTAAATCTGCTCCTAGGCCTTGAGGGGGGAAGGACTGACTTAAAAGCAGTCAAGAGGCTCACTAACGATGGATATTCCAAAAAAGTACTACTAAGATTTGGTAGTCATAGAATTCCAACCAAAATCTTAAGGGAAAAGGCTCATCTAGCCCAGAAAGGAATTATTCCACGTCGACACTTTGAAGATATATCACTCAGACCATTGATTGCATCCAAAAGACAGAACAAGATGAACAAGGCCATTCCACCAGAAGCCGATATCTGCCCTACTCCCGTGGAAGAACCCAGTAGATGGGAGAAACCGCAGCCAGCTATCCGGGAAATCACGCAAGAAAAATCCAAGCTCCCAAACCATGCGATTGTAGCATCAAATAACAGCCTCGCCCTTGACACAACAGACTGGACAGTCCCAGAAGAAGAAGATCTGCTGAGTAACTTTACCAACCTACCAGATAAAGAACAAATAAACATACTCAGTAAACTGACGAAACTACAGGCCAGATTGACCGAAATTCACCAACAAGGTCAACAAAATGCAGTAGAAACAATACACAATCAAACTCCACACTTACCAGCCCTCTCCCCAAAATGCATAGTCAAAAAGAGAGCTACTAATGGAACTTTCAGATGCATAGATGCAGAGCTTCAAATCCAGCCTCCTTTAAAATACGAAATGACAAGGAAAAACTCCAGCAATGAGACTACAAATTCCTGGCTGAGATATCAAATACTAGCTCCAAACGAAATAGGTACCCCTTATTTAAGTACTACAAAGGATTCTAATATTGCCGAACAAAAGATGACCTCCAACAGACCTGACACACTGAGCTCAACATCAAATGAGACTAAAGAAATGGAAGTAGAGACTGAAAACAGTCCTACTGTCCATAATAGTCCACCAACCACAGAAATTTCTCAGGAACAAGGAACAGCTAAGGAAGAAAATCAAGAAAGGGAGGAAATTTTAATTTCCCGCACTCCAAAAAAGAATCTAAAAGATCCACCATTATGTCCCCCACCGAAAGCAACGACAAATGGCTGTATTGGCACAAGACAAAATCCCTCGCTGGACTCAATAACAGAACTAGAATGACTAAATGCCATCAACCAGCCACCAACTCAAAAACGGATCCTACGTTTGCTGTCCTGGAATATTGCAGGGTGGGGAAACAAAGATGGAGACCCAGACCTAATGAACTTCTTTAAAGATTTTGAATTAATACTTCTACAAGAAACATGGTCAACTAGAGATATTAAAATCAATGGATTCTCCTCCTATACGAAACCCGCATTGAAAACAAACATGAAGGGCCGGCCGAAAGCAGGGTTCTGTTGTATGATCAAAGATAACTTAGGGTTTGAAATCAAGCAGCTAGAAAAATGCTTACCACTTGCACAAGCTCTACTTTTAACCCAAAAAGACGATACTCTGCTACTTGTAAATGTCTATATCCCCCCATCCAAAAACAACAGCAACAGTGATAATTGGTCACAACTAACCTTTTATATAGAAAATTTGACCGACAAATACCCAAATGCCTCATTGATAATAGCAGGTGATTTTAATGCCAGAGTGGGAACCAACAATGAACAACTATGTAGCAAACTAAACTGGAACACTGATAATGATATCGCACATGCCCTGAAAATAGGACGATTCTCCAGAGATAGGGTTGTAAACAACGAAGGCTTACGCCTACTTGAATTATGTAACAACTTTAATTTGCAGATTGTGAACGGTACAACAAAAGGCGATAGAAGCGGGGAGTTTACATACTTCTCCCCCCGAGGATGCAGTGTCACCGACTATATTCTTGTCCCTTATAATATTATAAATTCGATCATAGACCTCAAAATTGGAACGCGTACTGAAAGCGACCATCAGCCATTATTGTTGTCTATTAACTTAAAGGATGAAACCAAAATAACCAAGCACAATATCATAGAACCCTCTCAATACAAACAAATGACCCAATTAAAATGGTCCCAGGAAATGAGCGCAGCAGTGGGGCAAAAACTTACAGCCAACCTGAGAAAGCAAGTATTATCCAACTTAAAGACCGCTAATTCCTACAGCGATATTCCGAAAATTTATAATGAAATCTTCCAAATGTTCGTAGAACTCGGTACTCCACCTAAAGCTTGGGTACTTAAACATAGCGCTAGCCCTTGGTTTGATGATGAATGTTTCCAGCTAAAAAGAAAACTGCGCCAAACATTTAAAAATAATCGCACTAAACTAGAGCCCTCTTATCTTGATGAAAAAAGAAAATATCATTACATTCTGGCCGAAAAGAAACAGAAATATGCAACCCAAAAATGGCTACAATTACTCGACTCAATTCAGAGTAAAAACAACAAAGCGCTCTGGAACCTAGTGTACGGAGGATTGAAAGCCGAAAATCAACTAACTCTACCACCAATTGCAGAATCCAAATGGTCCCAATATTTTACATCTGTATTTAACAATCTACACAGTGAACTTAAAGGAAATGAAACCACTAAAAATAAAATCAATAAACTCCAGGAGTGGCCAAGGGTAGAAGAAGAGGAAATTAGAGAGATAGTTAAAAATTTCAAATCGGGGAAATCTCCTGGGCCAGACGGTCTACCAATAGAATTATTTAAGACCTATATAGATTGGTGGGCAGAACCCTTAGCTCACTTGTTTACTCTCATAGATAAATATGGGATCATACCTGAGATATGGTTAAGATCAATAATTATCCCAATCTTTAAAAATGGCGACCCAAAAGAACCAGGGAATTATAGACCGATAAGCCTATTATCAGTGATAGGGAAAATCTACGCTAAGCACCTTTTATCTAAACTCCTCACCTGGATGAAAAATCTAAATTTACCAGGGAAAGAACAAATAGGTTTCTCCAAAGGTTGCTCTACATTAGACCACTGCCTTATACTTATGCATTTGGTTGAAAAATACAGATCTCAAAGGCAATCTAAGATATATGCTGCTTTTGTAGATTTTCGTGGTGCATTCGACTCAATTGACCGCCCAAAGCTGTGGAGGAAACTCGCAGAATTAAAAATTGACCAGCGCTTACTGATTCTAATACAAAATTTATACTCTTCCAATATCTGTCAAGTCAAACTTAACACCAAAGGTCACCTTTCATCAGACATCCCAAACTCGAAAGGGGTAAAACAAGGGTGTATTCTTGCCCCCTTTCTATTTAATTTATTTTTATCAGACTTGCCAGATCACCTTCAAAAAATAGAATCACATGCCCCTAAACTTAATCAGAAACCAGTTCCTCTGTTATTATACGCAGACGATGCTGTTCTACTATCATTAACGAGCTTGGGTCTGAAACGTCTTATATCTTCTCTGATCCTTTACTGCGAATGTAACAAACTCTCTATAAATTACGAGAAGACAAAAATTTTGGTCTTCTCGAATGGTTGGAAATTAGAGAAATGGAAAATAAGAGGGCAAGAAATCCAACAAGTGAAAATCTATAGGTATCTGGGAATCTTATTCCAGAGCAATTTAGGGTGGGCAAATCATCGCACAAATGCCATAAAACAGGCAAAGTGCACCTCATCAGCAGTTGCCCGTTTTTATTATCAGAAAGGCAATCAATTTATTCCTGCGGCCAATCAGATATTCCAAGCAAAAGTGCAATCCCAGATATTCTATGGAATCCCGCTATGGGTCCAAGCATATAATAGTGATTTAAAAAAGATTCACTCCAGCTTTTTGAGACGTATTCTTGGACTCCCAGCTGCGATTAAATATGAAACAATGTGTGCAGAAATAGGCATACACACAATGGAATATTGGGCCTGGTCCACCTCAATAAAGTACTGGTTACGCTGCCATTTTCGCTGCCCTCCATCAAGTCTGCTCGCAGATTTGCTCAAAGACTCCTACAAATCAAGATGGTATCAGTACCTCGAAAAAAAGATTGAATCTTTAGGCATCGAGCTGGAGCCCCTGTACAATTCTAATGAGCAATACATTTTCCATAATATCCTAACTAGACTAAAGGATGTCGAGAGGCAAAATATTATGGCAGCTGTAAACAAAATTTGCTCTCCCATATTCTATGGTTTAAATATCTTAGCTGGCAGAGCCAATTACGTCACTAAATTAATAATCCCAGCCCAACGTAGGGCTTTTATGCTGGCCCGTTTGAATGTTTTTCCCTCAGCATTTGTCAGGGGAAGATATCAAAACATTCCCAGAAACAAGAGATTCTGCAGATGTTCTATGAATGTCCCGGACACCGTAGAGCATATTCTCTTTCATTGCCCATTGTACCGTACGCTCCGTCAACGCGTGCTGTCCCCTCTTTTGGGTGGTCTGGAACCCCAGCAAGGTGAATGTGTGGGATTCTGCCTATCCGACGTTGACCAAAGGGTAACGGCGGGGGTAGCCGAGTTTTTGGTAGCAGTTCTCCAAGGAGCAGGTTAACAAGGAAAACCACTGACTCTATATGCATATATATATATATGTATGTAGCCAACTGCTGCCTTTTTATATATATTTCAAGGCTTTTATATCTTATCTTCTCTTTTATGGTTTTATTTGTATAATGCCTAATAAAGGTTTGATAAGTAAGTATATAACTTTAGAACCCTATGGTGGTACATAATTAAGTTTGACTCAAAGTAGACAAATTGAATGGACATGTTTAAGTTAGGTCCATTGATTTCAATATGCTGAGTAAAATTTAGTTGATTCCACTCATGATTGCAAATCATCGTATCTAACTCTCGTCCTACTCTGAGTAGACTTATTGGGTGAAATTCAACATTGCACTCTTCCAGTCATTCCACCTCCAGCATTTCTCTGATGAACATAGGGACGTCCCATTCCATAATGATAATTTTACTATTTCTACCCCACACATCTTATTGAGTTGCCCCAGCACTCTGGGGAGCTTCCAACATATATAAAAAACATAACAAAACATTAAACATTAAAAAAAACCTTCCCTATACAGGATTACCTTCAGAGGGCACAGAGGTTGAATACCTCCGTACCTTCCAACATTTCTCTGATGAAAATAGGGACATCCTAAGGAAAAGCAGGACATCCCAGGTTCCAATCAGAAACCGGGATGGCTTCTCTAAATCAGGGATGTTCCTGGAAAATAGGGACATTTGGAGGGTCTGTTCCACCTGAATGAGGATTTCAGCTTTCTTCCCTCTCCCCCATCCTGCCCTGGTGCAGTGGAAGAGAATGGCCTCTTATTTGGATTATTATGTTTTTCTTGAATGAAAATGATTTGGTGGGCAACATCTGCATTGCTACCTGCTTACGAAACTCCCCCCCCCCAAACCCACATTTCCTGCAAAACATGAGCATTTGCAATCAAAATGTCAGAGATCAACATGTTCAGTGAGAGTAAACATGCCCCTCATGTTTTAGGGCTGACCTGAAAGCTTAGAAGTTCATGCCCGGATTTTCTGCCTTCCTGATCTGTCTGCCTGTCATTTGCATCTTTCGTTTCCTTTGGATAAGACATCCTTCTCTGTTGATGCAAAGCTGTCACAACATTCACGTACAATCTTTGCAGGATTTAAATTCAGCTTGTAAGAAGCAAATCCGAGGACGCAGGGTTTTTCGTAGCTTTCTGTTGGCAAGATGTAAATGACTTTTTGTGCTATGATAATACTGCTTGGCACAAGAACATACAGAGCATTTCAATGCAACATGACTTTGCAACCACATAACCAAGATAATAACATGCTCCTCCTCCCCTGCTCTTGGGCGTCAAAGATGCCTAGGAGCTGGTGGGTGCTTGAGTTCATTACTACATGAATTGACTCAAATAGTGGAACTAATTTGGAAGCCTAGGACAGCTTAGAATCCCTTTGCCATTTGTTCATAGGTTATGCTTTATTGGCACTATAAATATTCAGGCCAGATGCTTGCTGCATCGTAGAATTCAATTCATTCAAATTTATCATTAAATAAACCCAAAACTCTTCATGGTGTGTCAATTAAGTGCTTTTCTCAAGCACCATAAAAAGATGGATTTATTTTTTATTTTTTTAGGAGCAGAAGCTGTTGACTCGGCTTTGATAATGTGGGCTAAATGTTAGCATTGGGTCTCTGTGCACACAACAAGGTGAATCAGGGTGATTTGGGTCATTTTCTCATTATTTATAATGTTACGAGCAGTGCTAATTTTCTAGAAAAAGAGGGCCCAGAACTCACCATGAATAGGCCTCCCTTGTTCTCTTGTAATGGCAATGGTGCCCACCTGAGAGGTGCCAAAACTGAGTTCCGGTGAGTTCTGGCTGAAAAAAAGCCCTGGTTATGAGTTTGTGGGTGCAAGACACCTCTAATCCTAGCAAGTGTTAAAAACTAATTAAGCCAGGCTAGCTTCCTACCTTGGTGACAAAGGTGCGTATAGTTAAAGCTATGATTTTCACAGTAGTGATGTATGGAAGTGAAAGCTGGACCATAAAGAAGGCTGATTGCCGAAGAATTGATGCTTTTGAATTATAGTGCTGGAGGAGACTCTTGAGAGTCCCATGGACTGCAAGAAGATCAAACCTGTCCATTCTTAAGGAAATCAGCCCTGAGTGCTCACTGGAAGGACAGATCCTGAAGCTGAGGCTCCAATTCTTTGGCCACCTCATAGAAGAGAAGACTCCCTGGAAAAGACCCTGATGTTGGGAAAGATGGAGGGCACAAGGAGAAGGGGACGACAGAGGATGAGATGGTTGGACAGTGTTCTCAAAGCTACCAACATGAGTTTGACCAAACTGCGGGAGGCAGTGGAAGACAGGAGTGCCTGGTGTGCTCTGGTCCATGGGGTCACGAAGAGTCGGACACAACTAAACGACTAAACAACAAGCTTCCCAAAGAGGCAACCACCTGAGTGATGGGTCATTAAGAGAACAAAGGAAGTGGGAATCTGTACCCAAAGGGTGGTCTCCTGAAGAGAGTTTAGAATATGGGCAACTTATGCCAGCGTAAGTTGGCTTTCTATAGTTATGGTTGCTTGGTCATTTCTGTGAATGAGACTCCATGGTCTCACTCTGTCTGATATACATTTACCCATGAAGCTTCTAAAGGGATACGGAGTTAAAGATTTCCCTGTCTTCTAAAAATGACCAGAGTGGGGAAAGAGATCATGGTGGCTTCTTCTAATAGATTTTTCTAAGGAGGATAGAAAAGCAGCTCAATCAATACGATGAGACTGTATCCTGTTTAAGGGTTAGTCTGACAAATAATTCTGTGGAAGAATTAGGTGAGTGATAGTTGCCACCCCCTCTTGCTCTCAGCCACTATCCCTTGGTGGTCAGAGCTCATGTTGCTGGCTGGCTCTCGGAATTTCCCTGGCTGGCTAGTCTGCTGGGCATGATTGCCTGGCAAGAGCTGGAGTTCAAATGGGCCAATCAGAGGCCCTTACGGCCAGGCATGGTCTGCTTTCATGGCCAGCCAGCCAGAAGTGCATTTAAGCCGGTTGTGCTCAGTGGCCAAGAATATACCAAGTTGAATTATTCTTGCCCAGCTGCCCTTGTGGCAGTTTATTTCCTGGGGTAAAATCCCAAAAATACCTCAACAACTTCAATTCTAAAAACAAAAAAAACGGTCAACAACTTTGGTCGGCCCTTTGGTTGGCCCTCACGGCCCTTCACTTCATCAAACCTGGCCCTCTTTGAAAAAAGTTTGGACACCACTGAGCTAGAGCATGGGTAGGCAAACTAAGGCCCGGGGGCCGGATCCAGCCCAATTGCCTTCTAAATCCGGCCCACGGACAGTCCGGGAATCAGTGTGTTTTTATATGAGTAGTCCTTTTGTTTAAAATGCATCTCTGGGTTATTTGTGGGGCCTGCCTGGTGTTTTTACATGTGTGCTTTTATTTAAAATGCCTCTCTGGGTTATTTGTGGGGCATAGGAACTCGTTCTTTTTCTTTTCTTTTTTTCAAAATATAGTCCGGCCCCCCACAAATTCTGAGGGGCAGTGGACCGGCCCCCTGCTTAAAAAGTTTGTTGACCCCTGAGCTAGAGCTAAAATGGAGACACCTACAATGAATTACAAACATAGTTAACTTGGTTGACTTCTTTCACTCCAACACTGGGTGCTGCAAGAAGCTTGGTACCCGCTTTATTCGCAATGAGCAATGTGAAAGGCAGAAATTGTAGGCACATGGAGACATAGCTGTCAACTTACAGATTTGAAAATAAGGGACCAGCAGCCCTGAAAATAAGGGACCAGCACCCAAAATAAAGGATCTACAGCCTCACCTGTTCCAGGCACTCCAGTCTTCCTGTCCTTCTGCAGTCTGGTCAAACTCATGCTGGTAGCTTCGAGAACACTGTCCAACCAACTTTGTAACCAGAGGTTCAACTGAATAGAATCTGAATCACAATCACCACAAGGCCTATGCAGCCTCAACTTAAGATGGCTCCCCGGCCTGGCTTTGCACTGCAAAGTTTGCAGCAGCACGTGCAACAAAATGGCGTCCAGCATTCAAAAAAACCCCTCAGCTTGCCACACACAAGGCATTCAAGCTCCACCCCACAGTCGTTCTTAGACTTCTTATTGGGTGAGCAACACAGCCAAGCAACACAGTTGGAGCCTCCCTCCTCCCTGGCCGGCAGGGAGGGAGGGAGAGGAGCTGCTTCCTTTTAAATTTAAGGGACATCATTTAAGGGACATTTAAGGGACATCCATCAATAAGGGACAGCAGCGGGACATGGTGCTGGAATAAGGGACTGTCCCTTCAAATAAGGGACACTTGACAGCTGTGCATGGAGAGAGAGGCACAGAATGGAGGACTGAGCTTTGTAAGGAACTGGAGGAGGCAGGAAAGCCCCATCGCACAAATGAAGCCTGCTCTCTGGCCTCTGGATCCTGCCCATTGTAAATAGTTACATTTAATTACATAGCTTTATGTGGGAATTCTCATTAAATATGTTTAATTAACTTCATGAGGGAAGTCAGTTAACATTAAAGAGCAACATTTGTAACCTTAAAATATTCAACATAAAACTTTAATGGACTAATTAAATATTTGGATGCAGCTACAATCATGCACTGCAAATATATAATTATTTGTTGGGGAGGGAATTAACGGAATTAAAATAAAGGTCAAATGCAATGTACATTTTTCTACAAATAACGTATTATTAAGTGGCACTGTAAAGATGTGTATTTTAAATACCTTAATTAATAAAGGAAATGCTACTGAAAGGCTGGTGGAGAAGGAGTGAACTTGCAAATTTTGGCAGTCAGAGAAAAGGCTTAAAATTCTGTGTAGCAGCAAAATCTCTGAAAGATGCAGGGACTCAGAAGCCATTCAAATAAATGCATATGAGCATAATTTCTGTCGGGGTTCCTTAACTGTATTGACATAAAAAGAGAAAGCTTCTAAAACTTGGATGTTGTAAAATTTATTGCTTTGCATATATATGTTCACTATATGTTTCAACGAAAGCTGTCATCAGCACCAGCCATCTGATAGCAGTTGTCATTCAAAACATCTGGAGGTTGCCAGGTTGGCAGAAGCTATCCTAAATCTTTTATTTTCACTGTAGCAGAGCTCACTAAGTGGAAAGCTCCACACTTAGTAGGTGGAATTGCACTAACAGGCAGTTTTCTTCTCCATGGAAGAAGACCTGTGTAAGTCCTTGTGAAGTTAGGCTGACACTCTTCTTCTTAAACAAACTAGCCAGATGTGACCTATATTGTATAATAATGCAGTGTAAGATCATCTGGGAACCATATGTAGAGGTCTTTGGAGAAACAGAAAAGTATCTTTGAGCAGCAATTATTAATTAACATTATGAATTAAAAAAGAAGCCATATGTGTGTTGGTCCTTAAGGGCTATTTCTTTCCCAAACAAGTTGTCATCATGTTTGTTTCAGTGTTGTAATAGCTCCGCTCTGCCTGACTAAAACCTCCTTTAAATGGTAGTAATACATTTCCATGCAAACACGCCTTAAATATTATATTGCTGTTGATTCCTTATAAATAAGGAAACTTTCAGAAATTGTTATATCCCCTAGCTGAAATTATCTCAGCAATTTATGATGGGCTGTAATTCTTTAAACTCAGTTGCTTATTTGTTTTAAAAGAGTATCTCCTAGCTTGACTTTCTAGCCAACACTGGCTTGTTGTTGTTTTTTGGGGGGAGAGGGGGGTTGTTAGATGATGGATGACAATGAAATGTACTTGTTGATCTTCCAACACATGGCATATTAAATCACATTGACATGTTTGCTGATCTTATTTCACCATCCCACAGTCTTCAAGTAAAAGAAGCAAGCAGTACATGAGTAAATAATAGAATTTGTCCCAGAATGTTTGATTAGTATCACAGATGGCTTCCTAGGGGGAAAAAACACAAACACATGGGCATTCTTCAGTCCCCAGACAGGCAATGCTCTCCTTGAGGCTCCCTTCAGTAGAATCAAATTTATGATGGTTGTCATATCCCAGGTGAGCTCAGTGGCGGAACAAACCGATTGGGCGCCTGGGGCGGTGTGCGTGCCCCGTACCCAGGGGCAGGGGCCAGCCGTGCAGGGTGGGGCCAGCTGCTCTGCGGGGCCTCTGAGGAGTCTGCCTGCCTCCTCCCACTCAGCCGCCCTGCAGCTGAGGGAGAGGCAGCGGGCAGGCCATTTGGAGCACAGGAGAGATGCTTGGCTTGGGCACTCTGCAGGCCCCATGGTGAGTACCACCTGGCATTTTGTCACCCTCCTCAGTGGGGAACGCCCCCACCGCTTCTCTTCCTCTTCCTCTGGGTGAGCTAGAACTCCAAGATGAAGCTTGAAGAACACAACTTTGTTGCCTTAATACCAACCATGGTGCAGCTAGGGGTGGACTTCAAGGCCCTCCACAGCTCAAAGCTCCCCAAATGACAGTGGTAAACAGGTCTAACATAAACGGCCCATTTTGGTTCCCTCTCAAGGAACTCAGAAATTTTGGACAGAGGCTCTAAAAAGAGAGTGGACTCAGTAGATCAGGTAGAGAGAGAAATGACCATAAGACTGCAGCCTTGGAAAAGTCTTAGACCTATGCTCCTGCAACCTCATATGGGGTGTGTTCCTCCAAGTGCATTTTCCCATTTTTGGTTTATTCTCTGGCTGCAGATCTGTGGTATCTGCAAGATCCACATAGACTGGATTAGAAGGAACAAATTTTGCTTAGCAGTCAGCTGCTATTAAACTATATATATACAAAACTGAAACTAGTCAGATCTTCTTAGCTTCCCTTTGCTGCTATTGTTACCCAGAACTGATTCCCACCTCATGCAACAGTTTCTAAATCACTTTAGTTCCAGGTCACAGTACAGCATGCCAGGCAAGAGGATCGAACTCTGACCTGGAGGTATAATATTTCAGGATTGCAACTTCCAAGGCAATGAAGTAGTAGATGTGTCCTAGCTTGCTCATCATAGTTGCCAGGAACACTGGGATATGTAGTTTTAATTCTTATTCTTAATCAGCAGTGAGGAATTCCTGGCAATGATGGAGGCAGGTGAGCCCATTCCAGGGTGAATTTTGCCCAATAAACACAGTTTTGCCACACATTTTGTTGTTTTCACTAATATATTCAAGTTGATGCACAGTTTTGTAAACAATCTTACTCGGCTACAAGTGATCGCTAAAGAAGAAGAAGAAGAAGAAGAAGAAGAAGAAGAAGAAATAATAATTTACACATACTCTCTTTCCCATCCTTGATGAGCTAGTCTTTTCTGGTCTCAGGAAGGAAGTGCAGTCTGTGTCCCAGAAGTAGCAGAAAGGAACTGCCCTAAGCTGTGAGGAATTTGTGGTTCCTGAAAGGTGACAGCCTCCAACAAAATGTAAAGAGATTAGTTCTTCATTGGATCAGAAACAATGTGTCCACCGGTTAAATTGGCAGCTTGTTGAAATATATTTGTGAAAACAGAAAATCCAGGTGTTCTCCATAAGATAACCTTTTTCACTTTGATGTTTGAACAAGCCCCTGTTGAAGTCGGGAGTGCTTGCTTCAAGGTAAAGAATGTGGAAATATATAATTTATAATGGGATAGCTGGCTGTTTCAGATAGTTGCAAATCTTACCAGAGTCTTATTTGAGTATGAGAAAGAAAGGCAAATGAAATAAAATGAGCTGTAATTCACACTTGCATATCATCAAGTAAAGTTGCTGGCAACAAGAGTGTTCCAGCAAGCTGTGCAAATTCAATCACTGCTCATTTTTTCTCTATCGGAAGAAGATGTCTTTAAATGTAAAATGCTTATTTAAAGGCTTTTAAAAATCAACGTAGCAAAAGATAATACACCATTAAGCATTGGAATGTGTGCATTTATCTCATGTTTCCTTTCAGGTCTCGTAGTATGTTTTTACATAATGGGGGCAGGATTCAGCAAAAAGGAGATATATTGTTGTATTAGGATAATCTCATGATAAATTTGTGAAGCATGCTGGATAGAGTCAATTTGATTTCTGTTTGGTTATATTTTGAAACCAGCTGGGGGATTCTAAACCTCAGAACACTTACATTAGTGTCTGGTTGCTTCATAAATACGTATGTCCTTGAGAGTCCAAATTAAATGAGCAGTTGGCTCCATTTTTTTTAAAAAAAGAGATAGAATGGAATCTAAACTAATAGAGAGTCTGAGTGAGATGGCATCACTCTTTGATTCTCTGCCCACACCAACATTATAAAAGAAATGAAGAAATGTGACAGTGGGAAAACAGACGTGGAAGACAGTAGATTTCATGGTGGGGCAGAGGCACTCACTGACAGCTGAATCACAGCTGATTCCTAGGAGAGGCAAGAGTTCAGGGATGCAATGCAGTGCAGATGCACCATTGGAGTCCATCCGGGGCCCCTGTCAGTGTGTTTGCACCATGCCAACCTCCCTGCCACCTCTCTCTCCCAACAAGCAGCAACGACTCGGCCGTCAGGAAGTTGGGTGAGCACTGCTGCCCACCTTGCCATCCACTATGGGTGTGGGATGAGTAAGGGGAGCCATTTCTGCTTTAATGGTGGGAGAGAATGATCAGAAAAGAAGGCCTGAGAGAACAGCGGGAGATGCTGTGGGATGAAAAGGAGCAGCAAAAAAACCTGGAATGGCTAGTTGGTTTGAGGAGAAAGTGGGAAGAGGGAGGCTGACCTCAACAACTCACGTCTTCTAGGTCCTGCCTTTGACACACAAGAAGACTGTGAGGGGTCTTTGTGGACATCACAACAGACAGCCGGGTTGTATTTTCTTATTATAATTCTTGCTTTTCTTCTACATATGTTCAGTGAACTTATCTGTTCCAGGGGAAATGTTTTGTGAATGCTTACCGTTCCCTTTAGTTCTGTGCCTTTTGCACAAGCGATATGCATTATTAGCTACTCTGTGCATGTGGTTTGTGCAAACATTTGCACGTCCACCTGTGAATTAGTAACCTGAAGATGGTTATTGATTTGACCAGAAATATTTCCCAGAAATATTCCCTTGCATAAAATTACCATAATATTTCAAGAGTTTTTCTTGAAGGGAGGAAAGAGAGGCCCTTTCTTGTTGCTGCCCTAACCCTCTTTCTTGATATGTAAAATACTTGACGAATGACTCTGTGGTGTTGTATAGGGAAGGAGATGTTTGCCTTTAATTTGCATGATGTGATGCTACAAGAAGCTCTATCTGGAGCACTCATATAGAAATATGCAATGGCAGCAATAAAAGAAACAAGGTAATAGATAAGCAAGAAGAGGGAATATCATCTCCCATGCCAAATATACTAGCAATCCTAAAGGACATGGGAATCGCTGAGAAAGAATCCATTCTGAAACTCATTTTCTATTCTATAGTGAATTAACTTTTCACAGCCAATTAGAAATTCCTCTCCTCAGTCAATATCTAATTTTCTTTCTGTTATATTCTCATAAGCAGTTATTTGTTTCACTGCAACGACAGCATGCATTTCCATTACATCTGCGGTAAGCAAGATGAATAAAATCTGAGTGAATCTGTAGAGAAATTCATGGCTAGCGTGAAGAGTAAGAGATTACAGCAGATTTGAAGAGGACATCAACATATCAAGATTGGTAGCTTGATCCTATTGTTCTCCTCATTATCCCACTGAGCTATTAGGACTGTCTATCGGGGCTGGTTATGTGGCCATGATACAGAAATGATCTTATGCATTAGAGGAGATGGCAGCACCCAAGACTATCGAAAAACAAATTTGAAATGGACAAATTTGTCCATCCTTAGTTCCTTCAGAGTTGATTAATATGGACACAAGCTCAGCCTACTATAAAAAATACATGAGGAGAACACTCTTTCCCCATAATACAGAGAACAAAGAATTCCTGCTAGTTTAAGGTAGAACCAATTAAACATACCAAAGGATATTTTTAACAAAACCTGAAGGTATGTGTAAAGGTAAAGGTAAAAGGTAAAGGACCCCTGGACGGTTAAGTCCAGTAAAAGGCGACTATGGGGTTGCGGCACTCATCTCGCTTTCAGGCTGAGGGAACAGAGTTTTTCTAGACAGCTTCCTGGGTCATGTGGCCAGCATGACTAAACCACTTCTGGCACAATGGGGCACCGTGACGGAAACCAGAGCGCATAGAAACACTGTTTACCTTTCCGCCACCTATTTATCTTCTTGCACTGGCATGCTTTAGAACTGTTAGGCTGGCAGGAGCCGGGACAAAGCAATGGGAGATCACCCCGTCATGGGGATTTGAACCGCCATCCTTCTGATTGGCAAGCCCAAGAGGCTCAATGGTTTAGACCACAGCGCCACCATCACTGTACATGTATATCCTCCACAAAAAGCAAAGGAAGCCAAACTGCATTTATTGAAGCTGACATAGCTCTGGAACTTTATAGTACTAAAGTGAGTAAACAAATTGCTCACCGCTGATGACATTCTATGTTTCTGTGAAAAGAGTTTTTAACAAAATCAGGAACAAAGAATTAAATGGACTCTTTAGCATGTGGTAAATGTAGATGTTAAGGTGCCTTTTGGCCAGGTCTACAGTAGCAGCTGCTCCCTCTGTCATCACCGCTATGACTCTAATGAGTAAAATTAGAGTAGGGAAGGTCTCATGGGAGAGAGCAGTAAGAGCACTCAAGCCAGCATGCCTGGATCCTTATGAAGTGAAAAGTTTCTAACTTCTAAATTGGAAATGATAAAATTAACTATGCTGATGCCACCTTGCAAATTGACTACAGAAGGAATGGCTAACTGGGCATTTACAATACCTTATATTAAAAGAGAGCTTGGTTTAACAAAGATAGGCTTAAACTGGATGTCTTATGAGTTGCTTACACATTTCAAGATGCAATTATTGGAGAAGAGATTAATTGTATATTCTATATTTGATATTTGCCTGTTTGCAATGTTTTGTATTTTCATGTTTGTTTCCTTTTTAACTTAATGGGATGTGGAATAGATGTTTATGTAATCATGTAGAATTATGTGATATTGTAATGGTAGAATGAAATATTTAAAATTATAAAATTAATCCCCCCCCCCCAATCTAACACTTTTCTTGGGTCTTTCCCAGTTAACATTCCTCCTCTGTTCATTCCCATCGTCTTCACATATTTTCCACATGTTATATTGTAAAGCTGTACGTGTAGTTTCGTTGTTTTTAAAGTTTGTATGGATGGTTTTATTGTTTCTTGAAACTGATTTTATTGTTCTGAGATTTTGTGTATCTGTGTTTGATTTGTTTTTACAATGTACACCAATTGCTTTGATAGCTTTATGCTGTGAAGCCGTCAATAAATTTCATAAATCAATAATCTAAGTTGCTGGCCATTTCCCTGCTCCAAATGGCACCTGGACTGTTTTCACCGCTCACAGCATCCCACCATAAGTAGACACTGGAAAGGGAAATAGCAGCTGGAGAGGGAGGGAAAAGAGCACAAGAGAATGGCTCCAGGATGAAAAGGTTAAGCAGCCCTATCCATTCACTACTTTACCATTCAAAATGGGTCCCTCCCCAATATGCTTTTCTCCTTAAAAGTGTTGTTTGTTATTGCTCTTTGCTATGAGCTTAGCATTCTGAACAATCACAGCCACTACCAATGTTCTGATTACTTATTAGTTGCAGCAAAGTGTTTGGTAGTTTAGATGCTGTACACAAACAGAGTCTCCTTCAATTGCTTCTGACTAGAGAATCAATGCATTTTGGGAAGCCCATATAATGAAAAAATTAACCTGTAGAATAAGACCCTGAACGGCTATTGCTTCTTTTGGTTGAGTTTAGCACCACTGGCCAGCTAATTACTGCTATGAATGCTTAGATTGATTTGCCCTTTTGCATTAACATTTTTATCTTGTGCTCTTTTGCTTCTGGCTGAAAGGTTAGCCCCGTGTCTTCCTAATTAATTTTAGATTTGAATCTTTGATCTTTATGTCTGTAGCCTGCAGTTGTCACATAAAAATAAAACATTCTTGCGTGTAAGCTAATCAAAGGGAGTGTGTACAGAGATGACTGATAATGGCAAAAAAGAAGAAGAGGAAGACAGGGTGTCATGGATTTAAGTCCTGCCTCTGCAAATGATTCATTTTGTGATCTTGGTAATCATTACTTTGAGCCTTTGCTTAGTCCTGCAGCCAGGCCAGCTCAAGATATTTTGCTGCCTGAGGCAAAGATGCTCATGCTCACACACACATTCCGCATGACAGACACTGACTAGACTTGCAGCTGAATCTTACTTCAGCAATGGTGATGGGGCAGAGCATTCTCCCCATCAATTGAGAGCAGCTGGCAAGTTTGGGGGGCATAGAGTCAGTTGCATGGCATGCAAAGCTCTTTCTTCCAGAACTTCAACACTGCTTCTCATCCCTGGCCATCCCCTGCCTCACCCTGTCTAATGATAGGACCAGCCTTGACTCCATCCTATCATCAACACTAAATATCAGCCTTGGGACACATGGAAGTCATAATGCTGTATTATCTACTTCACATTTGCCAGGGCTGTTTTCCCACACCAAGAAAGTAGGGAATGATGTCTAGCATGTGTGGAGTGCCTTTCCAGTACCACAGATTCCCAATTTAAATGTGATGTTGCACACCTGCCAATAGTTCTGATTTCTCCAGGGCATCACTGATTGACAGAAGTTGTCCCGGCTTCTTATGTCAATCTGTGATGGTCTGCTTTCTCCTCTGCCACTTCCGCAAGGCATCTGCTGAGGCCCGGAGGCCTGCTGTGGCTGCTGATGTGCTTCAGGAAGCCGAGCCGTACTTCCAGAAGTGCACTTCCAGTGTGGTTCTGGCTTCTGGAAGTACATCCGTGACCTCGGTGGGACTTAGCAGAGACCTTGCAAATATGGAGGGCTTCTTGGAGGCAGAGGTGGTGAGAAACCCGAGCAGCAGGTGGTTGTGGCAGCTGAAGTGGCCTGATCGGGGAGGGGGAGGGAGCGGTGAGGTCCTGTGCCAGGGGAATGGTGGCAGGCCTGAGTGGGGTAGCGGTGGCCTGGTGGGCTGTGTGCCCCAGATTTCAGTTAGAAGAAGTTGGAGGGTATGATGTTGCTGTGCAAACATATACATACAGTCCTTACTCGTGTAGATGTTCTAAGCATCATATGAAAAAGGCATCATATGAAAGAGCTCCTGTGTATACATATCATTGGCATACCAGTTATGGACTTGGGGAATCCATACACCATGGTGTGCTAATACTGCCTCTGTATGGATTGGCACTAGGGATAAGCAGCTTTCTCTGAGTTGTCTTCAAAAGACACCCATTCCTATTCAGCAATCCAGTGGAAACTAAGATCATTGGATGAAGGGTGGCATACACATTTAATAAATAAAAATAAAACAAAACGGTCGGGTCCTATTCAGTGTCACATTTGACAGCTTCAGCACACTTTCTTATTCAAATAAGCTATGGTTCTTGCTGGCTACCACCCAGCTTGTAGATCAAGCAGCTAGCATGGACAACAAGACAGAGCCATAACCAAGCAAATTTAGCTATGTGACAATCTAGTACAATGCAGTGGTTTAAAGGTTGCACTAGGACTTGGAAGACTTTAGGTTTAAACGCCTATGCAGCCATGGAGATCATCAACCAATCTAGGCTACCTCAAATGATTGTTAAGCAAATGAAAGGAAGAGGGAGAACTGGGAATCATAGAATCATAGAATCATAGAGTTGGAAGAGACCACAAGGGCCATCGAGTCCAACCCCCTGCCAAGCAGGAAACACCATCAGAGCACTCCTGACATATGGTTGTCAAGCCTCTGCTTAAAGACCTCCAAAGAAGGAGACTCCACCACACTCCTTGGCAGCAAATTCCACTGTCGAACAGCTCTTACTGTCAGGAAGTTCTTCCTAATGTTTAGGTGGAATCTTCTTTCTTGTAGTTTGGATCCATTGCTCCGTGTCCGCTTCTCTGGAGCAGCAGAAAACAACCTTTCTCCCTCCTCCATGTGACATCCCTTCATATATTTGAACATGGCTATCATATCACCCCTTAACCTCCTCTTCTCCAGGCTAAACATGCCCAGCTCCCTTAGCTTATCCTTGAACTCTTTGGAGCACAGTCATGATAAAATGTGCAATAAATCCATAGGGAAGTAACTGTTTCGATCAAATGGAAATGATCGTGACTTACATCACTAAAGTGTGGGTGAGCACAATAATTTTATTAGCATTTTGCAGATCAAGAATGCAATGTAAATGATAAATTGTCTGCAAGAGGATTATTGAAAGCTGGCCTAAACTATTATGCCTATTTTCCATGGCAGCTTCCTAGATTGTGTTGAATGATCAAAACGCATAACAACCGACAAACAAACTGCTGTCGCTTGCTGCACAGAGCTGTGTATAGCTGACCCAGATGAAGAAAACTTCAATGAAGCTGCCATTTTCATTCCTAAATCTGTCACAAAGTCGGATATTCACCATTGAGACCAACCACACTGAAGTCTGATCAGCTGCTCCTGTCAGTAAAGATCTGACTGCTTGTGGCAATTTTGCTGCATAAACAATAGGCAGAGATTTATTTTTTGCTCAGGACACTTTAAATTCTACGTTTTCTGGCTTTTAAAAAATCAGTGGCTCTGGTTAGCTCTGCCAGTTGTTACCAAATGGAAAATTTAAGGTCTGTCATTGATATAAAAAAGAAAAACTGATTGATGAGGAAACCGTACCTTTCATTTTAACACAGCTTGTATATGTTCCACATACCAAATCCATTTCCTCAGGGGCTTGCGGGTATACAGGAAAACATGAGCCATGAGCTCTCTGTAGGAGCCTCAGTAGTAATTGCAACAAGAGTGGCATCAAGGAAAAAGAATGTATTCTGCACACTAGAAAGTCAGTCGCTTGGGGGAACTCTGCTAAATTTTGAGAAAACAGAGAGACGACAATATGGAGGGAAATCAGTTTGCAATATGGGGATCTCTTATGAATGCCCTGCAACTTGGCACTGAACGACCTTCTTAATTTGCAGTCTTGAATCTAATTTGGAGCCTCTCTGCTGATAGAATCACAGAATTGGAGCGTTGGAAGGGACCACACAGATCATCTTTTGCCCAGCATGGGGCTTGAACCCACAACCCTGAGATTAAGAGTTTTATGCTCTACCAACTGAACTATCCCTCAGGCCCGGCGGAAGGAATCCATCAGCAGAATGGACAAGGAGAAGATTTGGTGTGAGTTTTCACTATATGTTTCCCCCCCCCCCCCAATATTTTTTTTATTAGATTTTCCACAATGATAACACAAACCACAAAGCAAAATAATACACAAAAACAGAAAAAGAAAAAGAAGAAAGAAGAAAGAAAAAAAGGGAACAATAAACAGATAAACAATACCAACAAACTTAATTCTTCACAAATCCAACCTTTTAAACATCTTGGTTGACTTCCTCAAATCCCTCCCTTCTGAGTTTCCTTGTAATTAAAAGTAACAGCTTTCCAATATCATTATTAAACTAAAACAATTTCCAATTATAGTCCATCTTATTCACTTTTCTTAACATTCTAAATCCCATTTATTTAATTATAACTTAGTTTAATCCTAGGCCTATTTGTTTCTTTCAAGTAATTTCTATTTTTTTATATTACAATATTTATTCAAATAGTCCTTAAATTTCCTCCAGTCCTCTTGAAACTCCTCTTCTTTCTGGTCGTGGATTCTTCCAGTCAGGTCAGCTAGCTCCGAAAAGTCCTTCATCTTGAGTTTTCACTATATGTTTGCTATAAGTTTTCATTTTTCCTAAATCATGATTAGAAGTGATATTAGGGAGCTTGCATTGGTCAGCTTCTCAGCAATAAGAAATATAATGTAACAAGGCAGCTAACATGTTGTTGTTTTTTTAAAAAAACATAAAAAATACTTAACCAGTATTTCATAGCCAGATCAAATATCAATGAGTATAGTTGAAAGGCTAATGTTTAAAAATACTTTTGTTAAAAAAACCAGAAGCCTTTTTATTGGTTATAGTGGGGGAAGAGATACCAGGAGAAGATAAAAGACTGTAGAACTGGATATGGAACAACTGATTGGTTCAAAATTGGGAAAGGAGTACGACAAGGCTGTATTTTGTCTCCTTGCTTATTTAACTTATATGCAGAATTCATCATGCGAAAGGCTGGGCTGGATGAATCCCTAGCCGGAATTAAGATTGCTGGAAGAAATATCAACAACCTCAGATATGCAGATGACACAACCTTGATGGCAGAAAGTGAGGAGGAATTAAAAAACCTTTTATTGAGCGTGAAAGAGGAGAGCGCAAAATATGGTCTGAAGCTCAACATCAAAAAAACGAAGATCATGGCCACTGGTCCCATCACCTCCTGGCAAATAGAAGGGGAGGAAATGGAGGCAGTGAGAGATTTTACTTTCTCGGGCTCCATGATCTCTGCAGATGGTGACAGCAGCCACGAAATTAAGAGACACCTGCTTCTTGGGAGGAAAGCAATGACAAACCTAGAGAGCATTTTAAAAAGTAGAGACATCACCTTGCCAACAAAGGTCCGTATAGTAAAAGCTATGGTTTTCCCAGTAGTGATGTATGGAAGTGAGAGCTGGACCATAAAGAAGGCTGATCGCCAAAGAATTGACGCTTTTGAATTATGGTGCTGGAGGAAACTCTTGAGAGTCCCATGGACTGCAAGAAGATCAAATGCATCCATTCTTAAGGAAATCAGCCCTGAGTGCTCACTGGAAGGACAGATCCTGAAGCTGAGGCTCCAATACTTTGGCCACCTCATGAGAAGAGAAGACTCACTGGAAAAGACCCTGATGTTGGGAAAGATGGAGGGCACAAGGAGAAGGGGACGACAGAGGACGAGATGGTTAGACAGTGTTCTCGAAGCTACAAACATGAATCTGACCAAACTGCGGGTGGCAGTGGAAGACAGGAGTGCCTGGCGTGCTCTGGTCCATGGGGTCACAGAGTCGGACACGACTAAACGACTAAACAACAAACAACAAATGTATGCAACACCTGTGGCAAGAATTCTCCTAGCCCCAAAATGGAAACAACAAGAAGTCCTAACGAAAGAAGAGTGGCTGATGAAAATGATGGACTTTGCAGAACTGGCAAAGCTGCCTGGAAGAATCCAAAACCACCACGATCAAGTATTTTACAAGGACTGCAGTAAATTTATACAATATTTGAAAGATTGCTGTGAGCAATTAACATCACTAGCAGGGTTGTCTGAAGACTTGTAATGATGAACTTTCTCCCTGTTTATTTTAATTTAAATCTCAATATTTTATGTAATGAGTGATATAGAATTGGAAAAAGCACAAAATGTAACAAGATAAAGGTTAATTTTGAAAACCATGAGGTGGGAAGGAGGGAAGTCGGTAGGCTCTATAGAGCCAGAGATGTGAAGAGGACAGTATCAATGTGAACATATATTATTAAATGGAAAACTAATAAAAATTTATTTAAAAGACAGGCTAAGGTCCTAGTGTTCATATCCATCTGAGCACACTCAGGGTGTGTTGACTTTGCCACCTTAGAGAGCAGTGAAATTCTCCCTCCCTGGTGTGTTTCCCAACTCTTTCCCCATTAACTGTTCACATCAGCACAGCTTTGTTAATGTCAGATTCTTTTGCCGTTTGACAGGAGGGGTGAGTCTTTACCCTATGCAAAGGTGTTCAGCCCTTGGCTGGAGACAAAATAGCAACAGCTTAAGGACTCCGGTCAGTGTGAAGCTGGTTTGAGAAACAGCACGTCATATAGAAGCCTCTTATTACAAAGTAGGGGGTACATATGCATTTTCCATTATGTTCTGTGAACGTGGATTAGAAACCTAGTACATTCCAGACGATGCCTTGGAAACTGGCTCTTCTCCTGTCAACTTTGGCCCCATCATAGTTGCAAAACTGGCCCCTTCCTTGCACCTAGGAAAATGGACACTCAAGAAAGGATTCTAATAGCAAACAGGTCACGTGATAGTTGTGCTCCACTTGCCAGACTAAGGATGCTGCTGGAGATGTTGATTTACAGATAAGGCTGTAAGCCAGTTTGGACCCAAGTACTTTGGTTCAACCACTTGGCCATGACAGTTTTATTATCACAGCTTTATAGAACAGTAAAGCTCTGCAAAGGTAAGGAATACTGCATTTATATTAGATTTATTGCATGTTATGAGGCAGAACGACATGTAATTCCAGAGGTACACTTTGGGGGAGGGATAGGATTCAGAGGCACAGCCGCGTTCGGAGGAGAAAATATTCTATGCAGCACACCAGCTCGCTTCAGCTAGGAAAGGCTTATACTCGCTTTTAATTTACATAAATCAGGGAATGCTCAAAAGAGAGAGTCAGATACAAAACTGTGTCATCTTGCAAACAGACCTAGGCAAGTTATCCAAATTATGGCAGCAGAGAGCTGTGGACATTAAGTTTAAATAAAGACAAATCCTACGATTTGGTTTTCATTCCTTTTCATTACCCATTACTCCAGCAGAAACATTCTAATGCCTCTCACTTGTAGAGCTTATCCCAGTGTTGAAAGGGCAACATTCTTCTGTGATGCTTGAGTTATCATACCCTTGTCATTATTATTATTTGGAGAAAAGTAGACAGCGGAACATGTAGAGGAAGTCAGAGAAAGAACGTCACTGTTGCATTTTCAGGAACAATGGAATTGTCGAAATGACATGAAGAAACAATGTTAACCTGGTGATGAACACAATAGGATTGGACTAGAAACCATTGTATACACATCTCAATTCACACGTTTTGTGTGCCCTCTCCCTGATTTCCATTGGTTGTACCCTGGACTCCTCTTATTTTGCTTAGACCTGTCACATTGATGGTACATTCCTTTCTCGATTGGTTGGAGTCACATTTGCCTGATTTCTTTTTATCTGAGTCAGAAAAGGTGTCTGAGGAATTCTCCAAAGATTTTCCAAGCATTAGTGGAATATTGGAATTGGAGAGTCCTGCACAAGAAGTGACCTGAGGGCTTCAGGGGGGCATTGCCTTCCCTCCACTTCCATCCATGGAAAGGAGGTACCCATGAAAAAATTAGGCAACCTAAAATTACCGTTAAAAATAATCATCTCGCTGCATGACCAAAACCCAGGGGTCTGATTTTTCTATAGCTATAGGAGATGACATCCATACAGTAAAATTCAGGGTGAAACGTAAGCAGCTGTAAGTTCTTACAAGTCTCGTGGATGTTTATTCAGAATGGCTACAAAGCATGATGGCTATGTTCTACCTCCACTGTCAGGGGCAGTATGCCTCTGAATGGCAGTTTCTGGGAATCACAGGTGGTGCACTTAGGTTCTACTTGCAAGCTTTGCATAGGCATCTATGAGAGAAGAGGATACTGGGCCAGATGGGCCTTTGACTTGATCCAGAAGGGCTTTTCTTGTGTCCTTACATCCTGTTACCCAACTTTACCATTGCATTTTCCTGTCACCTTTTTGTGCTTTTAAAAGCAGGTTTGTTGCACAACAGTACCCAACACACTTGTGCTTTAATTGTGTAGCCTAGGTTGGCCAGCATATGGCCAAATCATATTTGAAAAATATTGAGAGTCTGAAAGCAACCTCTGTCCTCCAAAGTCATCTCTCTCTCTCTCTCTCTCTCTCTCTCTCACACACACACACACACACACACATACACACCCCTTCAACAGCCTTCTTCCCTGAGCTGGCGATAAGAGGTGTATCACCTTCCCGAACCTTTTGATGGTCTTCCCTTTCCAAGCATTCTGGCCAGAAGTCTGATTTTTTGCAGATAATTCCTCACATTATATGAGTCTTGACTAGTTGGCATCTTTCACAAAGATTTCTTGACAGCATGCAAATGTCAACAAACATTTTAAGGAAAGAAACTGTACAGCCCTTAGGATTGATTCATCTGTTTATGTACGGTATATCAGTTGGCTATTGGATAACTGATGACAGACAGCTTAACTTGTGAACTTAATCCATTACAAACATTGCATTTGATATTTTAAAAGGCAACATGAAAATAGTTTGAGACATTTTATTATGATGACCCATTCATGCGTGCAAGCAATTGTTTGTTGCCATCTAGTGATCAGCTTGCATGTGAGAACCAGCCTTGATTGTGAAGATAATCTGAAGTAAAGTAAGAAATATTCTATAATTGTACATACTGACCCAAGTTTTTGATTTTATGGCCACTTCTAGGACTGTATACACGCCATACATTGAAAGCACTTTACTTTCCCTTTTTTAAAAAAATCATGGGAACTGTAGTTTACCACTCACATAGTTACAATTCCCAATACCCTTGAATTACAATTCCCAAGATTCTTCGGGGGAAATAATGTGTTTTTGATGTGTGGTGTGTATTCCAGCCCTAGAAATTTGCGGGTGTTTGAAATTGTTGGCATATAATTATTGGATTGCAAACAGAGCAGAAGTTAAACATTTTTCAAGCCTGAGCCATAGGCCACAGTCAGAGGCAAATCAGAAATTTTGACAGGGACATGCAGGTGCACACCAGAGCCAAGAAGACCTTGCTGCTCAGGCAAAATCCTAGCTGAAACAGGAAGTCCTTTGTAGAACTTCCTGTTTAGGATGGCCCAATGACCAGCTTGGTGGAGGTCCAAGACCAGAGACTATTTTACTGCTTGGATGCTCTGAGCTCCAGCTCTGAAAGCTAGGTGTGGTGCAGCTGTATATTGAATTGAAGGTTTTCTGTTCTAGCCCAGTAGCTCCTAATAACATCCAACATGGAGCTTGTTTGTACATGCAAGTTAGACACTTCCATGAGAGCCATCACATGTATGCGATCAAGTGAGGATATGGTTGCTGGCTGCCATGGGCTATACAAAGAGGAAATTGCACGGAGAAAATCAGCCACTGACTCAACCTTTTGCTTTCCAGATTTCAGATAAAAACAGATTCTTTTTATTATTCCTGTCATGCAGCCTTCTAAAAATAGAGACTTAACACTCAATGAAAGCAGAATATATCATTCAGTGTAATGATTCTGCTGGGCACCAACACAATAAATCCCCCAGTTAGTTACACTGCGAGTTTGCATAGCCAAGTGATGGCAGAAATCTACCAAACTTTTATTTGCCGAGTCCATTTTTAGTGTTATTACCCACTTTGCTTCTAGGTACTTTATAAAAAAGCAAACAGTAACTTCTGATGTAGTTAATGATGCACTCCCTGTTCAGTGTTGATAAAAGGAGAAAGAAAGAAAATTGGAGTTGCTTATTTTGCAAAATAAAAAAACCGCTAGGAGTTCTTGGAAAGGCTTAACTAGAAGGTAGAGTGCATGCAGACAGTAGCAGTGTAGACAAAACTCTGCTCAAACAACCGATGCTTTGACTTGATGTATGGCAGCTTCCTAATCTCATTCCAGAATTGCAATACAATTGTATTATTAAACTACTGAAATTTCAAGGCTGTAGAGCCTGTAAAATGATTATCATATGCTTCTTAGGGCATTCAGATCTCCCTAATTTTATACCGTTAGAATTTTATTTATTCTTTATTATTTCTTTATTATTCATAATCTACTTGAAAGAGCAGGCATAACATGCTTAAAATACAAATCTATCTCAGGAAGAAATCCCCCCAGTGATTCAGAGGTGATAAGGTGTTTTCAAACATAACATGAAATGCAATAAATTAAATGCACTCACAGTCCGACTGAGTTTAATCCAATAACTCTTATTTATTGCATTTTTATTTCGTCTTTCCTCCTAGGAGTTCAAGGTGGCCTGCATGCTTCTGTCTTCACTTTATCCTCATAATAACCCTGTGAGGTAGCAGAATGTGACCGAGTGCTGTGTGGTTGAGGAAAGACCAGTGCATTTTATTTAACATATAGGAACACCTGAAACTTTATGAAAAGGGAGCCTGCTAGGCCTCTTTAGGGAACGGATTTGTGTCCTATCATCTGATTTATGCCTGCAGGACTGTGAGATGCAGGAATGGCTGTAGTGAGATACAGATGTTTCTTTTAAGGCATTAGGCAAGATGCTAGGGGACATGACTCTTACACTGCATTTAATTATATGCAATGGTCCCTTTATATCTCTAAAGCCATTCCGCTTTCCACTGCATTCCTGGGAGATTAGAACAGAGTTTCAAAGATTCTACCCCATCTTTCACAGCAATCAAAAGAAATTAGACTATATGAAGGTTAGATCAATCCATACACCATAATGGCTAATACTTCCTGAGTCATTGTCATGTCACTACTTCTAGGAAGACCATTGATCACAATTGAGAGCCTAATCCCTTCCTCGCTGAAATCAATAAGAAAGTCTGCCCTAAAGCCAATTTTATTGTACCTTAATCCTTCTAGCTGGTATGAAACCATTAAACATTCTGCCTGCTTCATCATTTTGCTGACGGATAATGGAAGTGTCTTTATATTTGTAGCCCATAGGGAATATCCAAGGGATTTGGAAAATCAGAAATTTAGCAAATGGGGCGAGCATTGTTTGAATAAGTTTATACTACAAAAGAACTACAATGCACAACATCCTCTCTCTCCAGCAGAGCAGATTCTAATGAGTGTTGGACTAATAAGGTGTACCTAAAGGAGTCCTACTGTGCAGCGTAATTAATTAACAATGGTGAGCTCACTTCCCTGCCTCCCCTGACAATTACAAAATGCCATTTTTGCAGTAATCTAGAATGGAGGTTTAAGGTCCGTATAGTAAAAGCTATGGTTTTCCCAGTAGTGATGTATGGAAGTGAGAGCTGGACCATAAAGAAGGCTGATCGCCGAAGAATTGACGCTTTTGAATTATGGTGCTGGAGGAGACTCTTGAGAGTCCCATGGACTGCAAGAAGGTCAAACGCATCCATTCTTAAGGAAATCAGCCCTGAGTGCTCACTGGAAGGACAGATCGTGAAGCTGAGGCTCCAATACTTTGGCCACCTCATGAGAAGAGAAGACTCACTGGAAAAGACCCTGATGTTGGGAAAGATGGAGGGCACAAGGAGAAGAGGACGACAGAGGACGAGATGGTTAGACAGTGTTCTCGAAGCTACAAACATGAATCTGACCAAACTGCGGGTGGCAGTGGAAGACAGAAGTGCCTGGCGTGCTCTGGTCCATGGGGTCACGAAGAGTCGGACACGACTGAACGACTAAACAACAACAACAGAATGGAGGTTTACAGGCATCCCTGTCTGATCACAACCCAGCATCCATTCATACTGAGGAGCTAAAGAAACTCAGATGTCCATTCCTCCAGATCACAACATCTCTGCACTACAGCTTGGAGCTCTAAAGGAGCTTTTACTTTAGCAGTGAAGCAGCGCTGACTGAGAGCTTACAGAGCAGGAGTAGGGGCAGCTAGTGGGGTACCCTTCAGATGTAGGAGACCCAATTCCCATCCTTCCCAACCAGCATGTCCAGTGGTCAATGGTGATGGGGCTTGTCACCAACCACTTCTGGAGGTGCCACCTTTTCCAGACTCCAAGTCAGGCTCTAATCCAGGTAAGTTTTTACATATTGTTTTCCCAATCTCTCTAGGAGCCCCACACTGTCGTAGCCCTGTCCCAAGCAACAGAGTGCAGAGCTGGGTGGAATGTGAGGCCAAACAGACAGGAGATAAGGGTCTCTGAGATACACTAGCCTCAAAGCCCAGTACACATACAAAGTCCAGTCTGTTCCAAGGGTTGGGCAACCAGCAATCCACATAGTCAGATGATCTAGGGGGTCAAAGAATCCACGATCACAAAGCCAAAGGTCCATATGGAGAGCAAGATGCACAAGGTAGGGCAATAAACCACATGAGTTGTTTCCAGCATCTGACCGCTGCCAAAAGCCCTGTTTAAGAAGGTTGAAGCCAGCTGGTTCTCATCAGTGCCTTCTCCTCTGTGTCCTTGAAGGCTGACCAGCTGCAGGTGGAGTCACTCCACATTCTCTCCCTTCAGGCTGCAGGGGAAGCTGACTCCTGGCCAGCTAGGTGGGCAATTTGCCAGTGGCTGTGAAGTGCCTGCTTGTCTTCCCTGAACCAGTGGCTCTGGTGGCTCTGGTGTGGATGGGACCATGAACCCAGGAGACCTTCAGCTCCTCAGGGTCACTGGCTGTGCAGAGCTCTTCTGGGAGAGCATTCTACTCTCCCAGCTTTTCCTACAATGACTGGGGAGTACAGAAGCATGACATCCAGTTAACTTGTATTGGCCACTTGTTCAGACACAATGCATTCACAAGGCTGGGATGCATGTGAAGGTCTTTTGTGAGACAATTGTAAAAGATAGTGTGATGCTGTCTTTGGGGTGTCTCTGTCAGCTTGAGTGATAGCTATGAATCCTCCCCAAGAGATGCAAGGTCTAAATGATAGACCACAAGCCTTTCTCATATGAGATATTGGGTTCAAGACAGGGCTCAATCATGAGTGAGACAGAGTAACAGGCACACTTGGGGGTGTAATATCCGTAATCCTCTGCATGTTTTCTTGGATCTAAATTCCATTGAAGTAAAGGAATAAAGATGAATTGGGTTGTGCTCTTACATTATATTATCATGATTGCCAAAATGGCCTCTAAGCAGTTTGCAAGTACAGTCGTACCTTGGATCCCGAACGCCCTGGAACTCGGACATTTTGGCTCCCAAATTCCGCAAACCCGGAAATGATTGTTCCAGTTTGCAAACGTTCCTTTGGAACCCGAATGTCCAATGGGGCTTCCACAGCTTCTGACTGGCTGCAGAAGCTTCCTGCAGCCAATCAGAAGCTGCAATTTGGATTTTGGACATTTTGGAAGTCGAACGGATTTCCGGAATGGATTCCATTCACCTTCCAAGGTACAACTGTATAAAATAAATCTAAAAATAGCCATACATAATTAAAATATTCAATGAAACAGTTCCACCACAACATTAAAAACTCCCCTAATAAATTATGATTATGCTTTATGTGTTTCTGTCAAGATATGTGCCTAGATCTCTCAAGAGCTGCTGGAGCTAGTCAGAAGTAACATTAGAAGAACAAAAAAGTCTCTCCGTTTCATCTGTCTCTTCAAACTAGGCAGCCAGGAGCACAAAGAGACTACTGAAAGTAATGAGGTAGGAATCAATCATTTTTTGTGATTGTTCTAAAGTAGAAAGTGAAATGATGCTTGGCTACTGCATCATTGGGCCAGGAAGGACCTCATGACCACACTGTGACCACCATGAGTCACAGTAGGGTCTGAGTAGACAGTACCAGAATGGTTGAAATAGGGGTTTTGACTCAGTGTTCTGCAGCTCCTTTTGGAATGAACTGCTTTTTACATGAGAATTCAAAGATGGCATAGGTCAAAGATTACATAGGTTCAAAGATTATGTTGCTGCCAGTGTCTCCTTTCCTGTATCCTTTCTATAACTTTGCCCCATAACAACATCTTAAGATATAAGAAAGCCCATACACAAAAGAATGTGTAGTCAGATACTATCCTTGGGAAAGGTGAATGCCCTCAGGTGAAAGGATTACAGTCCTAGGGCTTTGTAACCCTATGTTCTGTCATGGCGTATCATCTTATTATTCATACTCCTGTGTGATCTCTCTTGATCTTTTGTTCCACCTTATCTGACATTGCCCCCTTGCAGAATGTTGCCATTCTCCTCTATATTATTGTGTGCCCGCACACACACAAAATCCAGCACCCTCTTTCAGCTATGAAGGGAAAGTAAGCCTTTCAATAAGCTTATTGTTAGACAGAGGTTATAATGGGTGTTCTTAAAAATGAAATTAAATCCATAGCTAAAACTCATAGCTAAAAAAAGATATGTACACAAGAAGCAGCAGGTTTGTTGGCTTATTTATTTGCAATGATTTCTGCTCCTTTCCTCAACTCTGAAAGAGCTGCGAGAGTGGCAAACCATTAAACCCAGCAATTTGCAATCTCATTAAAACAATACATTTCTTTCATTGCATAAAACAGAACATTATGCATCGTTAGTGACAGTGGCAAGATGGAACAATGTTGGAATGTCTGAAGTCTTCACTTAGTGCTGAAAATAAGTAGCATTTGAAGAGTGCTTTGAAGTGTTCAAAGTGTTCCATATAGGTTATCCAGGTGCCATCCTTAAAACAACCCTATAAATAAGGTGTGCCAGTTTTATGCACCCATAATGCAGTTGTGGGAGGTGAGGCCAAGAGAGAGTGCCATGCCTAAAGCCACCTGAATTCACAGCAGAGGAAAGATGCAAGTTCCCTGAGTCAAAGCCCAGTCCCTTCTTCGCTATGCTACACAAGCCCTCTGATAACAGTGGGTCAGTGAGTCATTGCCAAGAAAACCCCTGAGTATTTTTTTAAAAAAACACCACCTGTGGGGGTCCCATGTCTGGCAGATATAAGCCTCTCACCAAAGAACTTGCCAGTGAGGCAGGACCTCAGATGCAACACAGCCCAAAAAACCAAGGTCAAGCTCAGAGAATCAGGCCAGGTCCAAACATGATCCAGGGGGAAGTCAAACAACAGTCCACCATCTATAGCACAGGGAAGTCAGAAACATACAATGCAGCTAGGAGCAGGAGCTAACATGAGGAGCAAGAAGCCAGAGATATTGTTTCCATCAAGCAGGAAGGCTCAGGAGAGAGAGCGCATATACAGTGGTACATCGGGTTAAGTACTTAATTCGTTCCGGAGGTCCATTATTAACCCGAAACTGTTCTTAACCTGAAGCACCACTTTAGCTAATGGGGCCTCCTGCTGCCGCCGCACCCTGATTTCTGTTCTCATCCTGAAGCAAAGTTCTTAACCTGAGGTAATATTTCTGGGTTAGCGGAGTCTGTAACCTGAAGCGTATGTAACCTGAGGTACCACTGTGCTCTGGTCTCCTAGACCACTCCCTGACCAAGGCTGATGACAGTGAAGGGGTTTTAGTTATCACTTACTCATGAACAGTATGACAAGTCTGGGTCTGCAGAAGCATACTCTGTCATTGTTTCAGCCTGTATCTGAATGCCTTGGTGCTACCTCCCCATCCCCTGACAGCTCCATAGTTTCTTCACCAAGCCTCAACTGAGAAGGACTTTCAAGGGGGTGTTTGGCAGTGTTTTCAGGGGATCCTGCCTGTTCCTCAAGGTCTTTGGCCTGTATGGGGTGTGCTTCATTGCTTCATTCCCCGAGAACTCTGTGTTTGGTACAAAGACAAGGCTAGGCATGACACCACCACCAAAAAGGCCCTTTATCAGGTCTCCATTGCCTTAGCCAAAATGGTGAGGGAAATCACAGAAGAGTCACAGAAGACAATCTCTTTGGTTCTGCTGGAAGGATATGATTTCCCACCATTGTGGTGCTGGGGGATTTCTTCAACAAACATGGGTGCTATGTTTGCTAAACCTGTGGCTCTCCAGTTGTTGTTGGACTGCAACACACCCCTGACAAGTGATCACACTAGCTGAAGATGATGGGACTTAGAGTTCAGCAACTTCCATGTGGGGCCACAGGTTAGCCACCCCTGCACAAAACTCTTCCGTGTACTTGGTGATAGTGTAACAGTTATCAAGTTACTATTTGATCCTGAATTGTTAGGCATATAATTAAAGTTTCGCAAGTAAACCTGAAAAACAATGAATTCTTAACATGGCTGTCAGGTGAGCAGCCGTTGGTTTTTCCCTTTTGAAAAATGTATTTTGAAAAGTAGATTCATGGCAGCGTGCAAAGCCAATGACCTTGTCATAAAATATTATGAGCATCCCAAATAATGGTAAATTCCATTTGAGTTCCATTATATCCTGAACAGACTCGACCCTGCTTGTCAGTTTGACGTATGTAATGACAGTGCAGTTGGCAATTAACGAAGAAGTTTCAACCCAGGCATGGCATTTGGGGTGATAGAAAACTGTGGTTCAGCAGAAGGCAAAAATCTTGCTCTGAATTAGTGGGGTCTAGTTGTGAAAAGTAGTTGAGGCCCCTTCCTATCTGAAAAATGTGTAATCAGAGATGCAATTTTGTTTTCTCTGTATTTTCAACAGGGATGGAGGGACCTTGATAATAAAGCTACAGTATATGGTTGAAAGGATTCAAAGGGGAGATCCTCATCTCTATTTTTTAAAAAAAGGATTCTTCTTTTGTGGAACTGGATCTAGCTGATGCCTATTTGAGTGTTATCCGAAGTCTGAACGTAGGGCAGGCCCACACCATACACTTAAATGCACATTAAATGCACATTAAGAGCACATAGCTTCCTTCAAAGAATCTTGGGAACTGCAGTTTGTTAAGGGGTGCTGGGAACTCTCACTTTGTGAAGGGAAAACTACAGTTCCCATGATTCCCAAGAGTCATGTACCACACCAGTCAGATGTGCCACACCAGTTAGTCCATCTTTGAACTGACTCTCTCATTCAGGACTGACACATATCTTTTTCCTCCTTCCCTGCTGCTTTTGTCTATTGCTGGTTTGTATTAGACACAGGTGATGCTGTGGGTTAAACCACAGAGCCTAGGGCTTGCCGATCAGAAGGTCGGTGGTTCAAATCCCCACAACGGGGTGAGCTCCCGTTGCTTGGTCCTTGCTCCTGCCAACCTAGCAGCTTGAAAGCACGTCAAAGTGCAAGTAGATAAATAGGTACCACTCCAGCGGGAAGGTAAACGGCGTTTCCATGCACTGCTCTGGTTCACCAGAAGTGGCTTAGTCATGCTGGCCACATGACCCGGAAAAACTGTCTGCGGACAAATGACGGCTTCCCCGGCCTATAGAGCGAGATGCGCGCAACCCCAGAGTCGTCCGTGACTGGACCTAATGGTCAGGGGTCCCTTTACCTTTAATAGACTCACCCACCCAAAGCCCTTCAAGCTGCGAGCAGCCCATGTCAGAACCAAGCAAAAGCAAGTAAGTTCAAGAGGATGGCATGAAGGGTATGTTCAGTGGAAGTTCAGTGAATATTTTGCCATGCATGTGATCAGAGTGCACACAGCATTTTAACTACAGGCTCATTGCATGTCATGATGTAAGGAACTGTGATTTGTCCCTGGCTCCTTGCAAAATATTGTTATACGTTTTTGGGGGGAGTATCCCCTCCCCAAACCCAATAAATTAATGAATCCCAGAATCTAGCAAATATTTGGGATATGAATGTGAAAGACAGGCTGCAGAACTGTGCCAGACAAGGAATTCCTGGCCCAGCTGGGACAAACCAGCCTGCCCAGGCTAGTTGAGAACAAAAACATTAACAGACAAAGGTGTTGTTCTGCACCCCTTCCATTGCAGACCTCACTCTTCCCAACAGAAACACAACCCCAGGTAGGAGGCTATAACCCCTGGATTCTCGCTCAGCCGCTTGACAGAGATGTGGGTGGCATGTAACACTTTGTCATGTTGCAAAGTAGGTACAGAAATAGCTTATTCAATGAATTTGGGGGTTTCTGTTTACAAAAGTGCAATACTTTTATACTTATTTTATAAAGCTACATTATACACTTGTCTGAGAAATAATTCCCGATTATGAGTGTATTTGTAAATGATTGTTCCTCACCTTGAGTCACACCCTAAAATTGTATTACATATAAAATGAATGCTTCTGCTTCCATCAGGACTGCATTTGATTTACAATCTTGCATAAAACTGGAAACTCGTTTTACTGGAAGTAAATGTCATTGTTTGAGCTTGCCAGAAAGCATAATTTGTAAATATGAATGTATTGTAAATGCATTTAAATTTGACTTTACATTCACAAAATAGAGCCCCTCAGTGGATGAACATAAAAGTTAAAAACATGAACTAATCCTTTATTGGAAGAGATTGCCAACATCTATCTGAACTAGCCAATGTAAATCTGAAAATACCTCTTTGAGGCATATGATGTGGGCATGTCCTGCAGTGGTGTTTTTTTTAGTCACCATGGGTGTTCTGTAAATAGGCAAGAGTAGCTGCTTTGTTTTGAATGATCCTGCCTGTCTAGGGAAAGGAGATGCCATCCCTGTAGAACCTTGACATTAGCGTTCAGTAGGGTCTGAGGAAGCACCAGTGTCCTTTCAGTCCAAATCTGAACAACTGCTGATCCACTAACGTAAGCATAAGCTACCATCCCCATATGGCAGCCCACATATAATTCCCTGCCTGCCTGGGACAATAAAAACAAGTAAACTGTCAAACCCCTGGCAGGCCACCTTAAGTATGTAACTGGATTTCTGGGTTTGGCTTGATGGGTCACAGGCTGAATCAGACTTACACATCTTATCTATGTATAGTTCTATTGTTCCTGGATCTCTTGAAGCATAAGTAACTGATAATAGACATAGATTGAAAACTGAGAAACACGTGTTGTTGTTTTGTACAGTACTTTTGATTCTCCACACTAGCAGAGATGAGTTTCCCATTCTGGCATTTTCAGAAGTGTGCATTCTGGACCAGTTTTTTACTTAGCTCTGAAGACATTAAACACTTATTCATTACTTACTTCTTACAGAAGACTTACTATATTGCCCGCTGCATAGTTTCCCTTGCTTTTCAGTCTTGCAATTCCTCGTTAAATTGATATAACCAGAGCTCCCCATTGTTGTCATATCAACACCTAGAGCTTTTGTCCAAACAAAATTCAAGGTCTTAGCCATTGCGTTTAGCTCGTGCCGTAAATCTTCAGCCTGATGCTCTTGGAAACTCCTTGTTTACTTGCACTTTTGGTCTCGCTCTTCATTATCTTGACACATTCTCTCTGCAGCTTATTATTATTATACTTGAGTCTGCATATTTTTATGCCAACAAACCGTGTGTGCAAACGCAGCAGCTTCAATTCCTTGACCTTCATTGATTATGTTAACTTGCGTTGCTCTTGGAAACCTTCCCAGTTTGCAAATTGGACAAGGTTAGCCAGCTGCTCATACCCTGTTCCTGTATCTTGCTATTTACATAGCGCTGGCCACTGAAGATGCTCAGCTATTTGCTTGTGACATAGAACACAAATCTCCGGTTGACGGAGGCAGAGTAGGCCGGGCCATTGCAGCAGCTCCAAACCACTTCAGTGTAAAAAAAGAGAAAGAGACCAGATATAATGAAAGCTCTACTTGTAATACAAACCAACAGTGGCTGCTGGTGCCACTCCACTAGGCTTTCTTCCACGTGGCAAGCTGCCAGCCAATCTGTAAAAAAGAAAAACAGAAATGTGGGCTAGGAATGGACAAGACCGTCATTTTCATTCTCTCTCAGTTTCTCATTTGACCAATCTTCAGTTCACCACACTTCTACATCAGTTTGCAATATTTACCTAATTAAAATAAAAATGCCCATGAAAACAAACCAGCATTTTAGTGTGCATTTCTCTTGATATATTATATATTGATATATATTTCTCTTGATATTATGTTTCCTGCTTGGCAGGGGGTTGGACTCGATGGCCCTTGTGGTCTCTTCCAACTCTATGATTCTATGATATACACATTTTATGTGCTATTTTGCCTAGGGTGGCCATATTTGAAACAGTGAAAATCTGGACAGAAAAGTGTTGTTTGGGGGGTGGGGAGTAAAGTTGTTGAGCTTTTTCTAGTTCTGCCCACATTTTTGAGCTGTTTTTATGTAAAATCGGCAAAAACTGCACTGCCGACATGGGCTGCCATACGTCCAGATTTTCCCGGACATTTTTTGCCAATTTCCACCTGGACACTGCTGCTGACACCAGTATTCCAGATATGTCCGGGAAATCCCAGGTATATGGCAACCTGAATTTTGCCTAATTTATACACATTTGAAAGAACTCCCCCCCCCCATACAATGCATTCTTATGTGTTATTTTCACCATTATAGGCATTTTCCTATGCACACTTTCTCCTAATACACACAGTTTTTGGCAGAAGAACTGCACTGTATAATTTGGAGGAGTATAATTTTAGAAGAATAGCTTCATTTTAAGACATGTTTAATTTGGGGAAGTACATGTTATATATAGGTTTGCATTTAAATGCAACCCGAAATGAATTTCGCCCCCAACCCTAACGTTAAGATATGGTACAATCTAGATAACCTTCCTTCTCTCTCCAACAGTAGAGGTAGGATATAGCCTTCATGTAACTAAAGCTGCTAGCTGCTAACATGAGGCTCTCCCTTAGGGTTGCCATGTGTCCAGGAAAACCTGGACATGTCCTCTTTTGGAGGGCCAACATGCCCATCTGGGCAGATTTTTACATTTTAAAGGAAATGTCTGGGGGGTTTTGCTCGGGCTCAAGGCTTAAGGCTCAGCTGCTCTGCATGTTGTGACCGCTGCCAGCCTGAGCCTGAGAAAGAGACAGGAGGGCAGGGCACCCCTTTCTCTGGCTTGGACTGGCAGTGGCTCAGGCTGTCCTCTTTTTTGCTCTTCAAGATATGGCAAACCTACACTCCCTACACCTTTCAGTCTACAGATATGAGGCTGTTGTGGTATCTTCTATTTTCCCCCAGGGCCTTTGGTGCTCTTTCTCCTGCCTACTGTCATAAGCAGGAAACCAGATATGCTACAAAGCAGTGGGAGGAAGGGAGAGAAACCAATGGACAAAAAATTATGGCCACTTAAAAGAGTCTGTGAACAAAAAATGCCAATTTTCCGGCTGAAGGAGGATGAATTTGCAGTTTTATGAGAATTTACACCTCCCGATTCAATCACTTTGACATTCTGATTTAGTTTTTGATTATACATCTCTGACATACATTACTGAGGATTCTACATTGCTGACAGTTAATATCAGGACTTGTATTTAGAAGGACAGGATATTGATACCATGCTGTCAGGAGGGAGTAAGCTGACAAGGCAATGAAAAATACAGAGGGTGTTACCAGCTTTAAGGCTGCTACTTTCTTATGTGTGCCCCTTGTTGGATATAACTTTGTTTTCAGTCAGTTCTGTGGGGCTCTGCAGATCAGAATGATATACAGGCAGGCAGCTGACTATATATGAAATTGGAATTTGCAAACCTTCTACTGGGTGTAGCCAAGCTAAAAAACCCAAGGTGGAATAAAATGATGTTAATTCTTACATGCCAAATAAGCATCTTCAGTTTACAATGGAGGAATAATGCCCAATAGAAATGACTTGAAACAAACATACCTAAACCCTGAAAATATTAACATTTTGGGGTTTATGTTGTATAAGTAAGCATTCACCCAAAGAGTCACAATTTTATTCCAAATTAGTACAGTTCAGAAGTATGTGACTATAGCTGTTCTGATCTCTCCTCAGAAGGGAGAGGAAATATTGTATTCCCCCCCCCCCCAATTATTTTGTGCTTTCATCCTGCATTTTTATATTGTGAACTGCCCCGAGCAGAGGCGTCATCTTCTCCAGTTGATTGAGGGGCCCAATGCAATGTCCTGACATCAGTCGTGTGACATCATGAGGATTGGATGGGGTGGAGCCAATGCCCTCTGAGTATTGAGGAGGCCCAACCCCCTCAAAAAATACATGGTGGGGCACGACATTGTCTTGGCCTATAGGAGCAGGCGCTGATGTTGCTGAGATCTTCAGACGAAGGGTGGTATATATATTTAATAAATAATAACAAAATAAAAACCCATGAGGCAAAGCAGCAAGAGTTTAAGCACCTCAGATAGCACCTCAAAATGCAAATCTTGCTCCAACAAAAGCAGGAGTTGACTAAGTCTTTATGAATCCCTCTGCTCAGATTGCAGCCACCGCCACCACCTCAGATGGTTTCTCAAAGGCCCAGCTTCTCTGCCTTCTCACCTAGTGTGCTCCTTGCTCTGCTGGGCAGTTTTTGTGGAGAGGGAGCTGATAGGCTCCATGGATGCATTAGACTTGGAGGAAGACAGGACTCAAGTTCATTTACAGAGGTTCCTGACTTACAGCCTTGGGATCACTGCCAGGCCCCTGGTTTTGTTCCTCAGCTGGCAGTACAGCAGGCCCAGACTTCACCAGCTCATCCTCCATCCCTGAGTATTTAACACCACTCTAGTCTGGGGCCATTATTATTACGGTAGTTCCATTTTAAAATAGCACATGGGACAGTGGTGGAGAAGCTACGGCCTTCCAGTCATTGTTGAACTACAACTCCCATCAGCCCTGACCATGGGCTATGTTGGCCGGGGATTATGGGAGTTGGAGTCCAACAATATATGGAAGTCCAAAGCTTTCCCACCCCTGTCCCATGTGCTTTTTTTAACCATCAATACAAGCAGTGAACCTGGGACCTTCTGCTTACAAAGCATGTATTCTGCTAGTGACCTTTGGCCCCTCCCAAAATATTACATCACTCATGCCATTCAGATGACAATTATTCCCACAGTTAAGCTAGATGCAAAAACATTGTACCAGCTCTTAGGCCACAACAATGTGGCACATTTCCTGGATCTCATCTCAAACCAAAGGATTTTGAGGCTAAAGGGAGCCATTTCTAGATGTTCCTTACTCTTAACAGAATTCAGAAGGCTCTTGCATACTTGCAAGACTCTCACAACTAGGTCTGAACTCCAAAATAGGTTCTATTTATAACACAAGCACTCTTTGATTGGGAATCAGAGTTCCAGGCAATTAGCTAGCAGAGTTTTAAATTAGTTGGGATCAATGAGAGTGATGGATATTTTGCATATCTGAAAACTAAGCAACTATTTAGACACCTAAATTGGGTGATCTTGTGCATAGTTATCCTTGAGTTACTGCCACTTAAATCAACATGACTTAAGGGTTCCTAATTGAATGCAGGACTGTTGTTTGCAGGTGCAACCCAAAGAAAGTTAGGGATGCGTAATTCTCGTTGATTTCAGCGTGACTTGGAAGTTAGCTTAGGCTGGAATGCATTCCTAAGGTTTAAACAGAGGTAGCAATTGAAATCCAAGATCCACCGTGGTGAGCAAGTTAGGATCCAGTGGGTCTCCAGCTCAGCCAGTTGAGTTCTGGTTCAGCCAGGCTACACATCCATAAGTCCCCAACCTGAGCTCAGCTGGAGATATGCCATGTAACTCCTCCATCCTGGCTGAGTCTTACACTGATGTAAGCCCTGAAAAATGGACATTCTGGGGGCCGGGCAGTCAGGACCATATACTGAACTCCATTCAGCTCAGTCATGTGTGACCTGACAACCCACTGGCCCAAAGGTGGTGTAATTCAGACCAGATTTTTAATGGGAAGGAAATGGGCCCAGGTTCACCTCCACACACAACTCTGAAAGAGCAGTCAGGATCCAGCATAATTTACGGCCCATGTTCAGCTTATTTCACTTCCACAGTGCAGCTCCTCATGTAGATGATGCAGGGAATTTGCACTCAGGAGACAGGTCTCAGGGCACTCGGTGAAAGGCATTTTGCACCTAGGGAATACTCTCCACAAACACAAGGTCCACCATGAAGTCCAGGAAGGGAGAATCACACCTGCTACTGGAGGACTGGGAGATATGGTGAGCTCCTCAGCAAGACCCCTGTGGCCAGGTAGGACAAACCCAGGAACATTTTCTGGAGCACCTTGTTCCTGCGGGCTTGGACCTGGGCTTGCATCAGGCAGAGCTCCTTAATGACTTCCCTGTCTAGTTGGAAGAACTGGTAGCATTCCAAGTCAGCCAGAGTAAGCTTTCGGAAGTGGGCAGGTATGTTGTGATGCCTCCACACCCTGTGCTCCGCTTGTAGCAACAGGTAGTCCCCATTCCAATGGTGATGCTAGCTGAGCTGGCTCTCTGTGTTTTGATGGCTTTCACCCCTTTTCTCTCTGTGCCAGGTTGAGGTTGGTTCAGCCAGCATTTGCCCCTCCCAGTAGTTCCAGTGGGGTTTGGACCAGGCATCCTTTTTTAAAGGTAAAGGACCCTGGACAATTAAGTCCAGTTGCAGATGACTCTGGGGTTGAGGTGCTCATCTCGCTTTACTGGCCGAGGGAGCTGGTGTTTGTCCTCAGTTTTTCCGGGTCATGTGGGCAGCACGACTAAGCTGCTTCTGGTGTAACAGAAGACCAAACACCGAACTTCCTACAAAACCCTGGAAGTGGAAGTGTCTTCTGCAAATGCAGCTGGAACTTGGGGTCCAAGCAGCAAGAAAAAGACACATCACAGTTATTATAATAAAAAAATGTGAGTAAAACTTTGAGGAATCTTTATTTTGAAGAAAGAGGATAATAAAAATAAGATGTTTGGAAGAGCAATCATATGGAAGATTTAATCTTTAAAAGTTTATATTGCATCTTTTAAAATAAATCAAATACACAGAGCTGTGGCAAAGAGAGACATTTGCAATTTAATGAAAAAAGATTACAAGGATAAATGGCTTTATGCAACTAAATGCTCTATTTCTTATCTAGCCAAGAAAATGCAAGCCAAATTTGTCATTGCTATTAAAAGCAAAACAATTCCTGACAAATTTATAATATGTGCAACATAGACATTCTGTATTAATTTTCCCAATGTTTGCATATAACAATATATGAGTAATCATCAATCTGCCACATTAGTATATGCATTTCAGTGTGCTCAGTCTCAGCAATGAGTCTCACTGAGTGTCTTGAGTCAAAGAATAAGATTCTTCTAAACACATGCTTTTGAATTTGTGCATGCTTCCATTTTTGCTGGTGTATTTGAATTTGCTTCACCCCATGGCTGCAGAGAAGTGAGAGCTGGACCATAAAGAAGGCTGATCACCGAAGAATTGACGCTTTTGAATTATGGTGCTGGAGGAGACTCTTGAGAGTCCCATGGACTGCAAGAAGATCAAACGCATCCATTCTTAAGGAAATCAGCCCTGAGTGCTCACTGGAAGGACAGATTGTGAAGCTGAGACTCCAATACTTTGGCCACCTCATGAGAAGAGAAGACTCCCTGGAAAAGACCCTGATGCTGGGAAAGATGGAGGGCACAAGGAGAAGGGGACGACAGAGGACGAGATGGTTAGACAGTGTTCTCGAAGCTACAAACATGAACCTGACCAAACTGCGGGTGGCAGTGGAAGACAGGAGTGCCTGGCGTGCTCTGGTCCATGGGGTCACGAAGAGTCGGACACGACTGAACGACTAAACAACAACAACAACATGGCTGCAGAAGAGCACCATGCAAGGAATAGCCTCAGATGACACACCAAAGTTAGTCACACCTATGCATGGTTTTATTGAAACACATGGCAGTCAAAACGGCTGTTTAAGATTTAAGCATGCATAAGTAATAGCCCACCCAAAGGAGCTCAAATAAGTTGGCATGAGACCTTGGTTTTGTTTGTGGTGGATATTTGGCGGTTCTGCTGAAAGAAAGACCACCTCTATTCAAACAGTTGAAGCAGGGCTCATAGGACAACAAATATCTGGGCTTTTTTGTGATAGTATTCACTAGTACTGAGTACTTTTACCTTCACATCTTTCCCCCCCATTTTGCTGCCTATGGCAGGCATTTTGTGCTGCACCCATGGCGCATCTCTCCAGATGTGAGTACCGGCACCTCAGTTTTACCCACCCACCCGCACCAAAAGCACTGCTGGATACGAAAGTGCTCTGGATTGCTAGAGGGGCTTTGACAAAATATTCCAACGCTGATGGATTCCAAAGCTATGGCTACTGTAGGGATGGGAGCATGTATGGGATGTGACGGACCTCTCCTGCTGGTACAAAACAAACCAACCCTAAGAGTGAGCACTTGAAAATATTTATTTGGTTTGGTTTTGGCTTCTAAGGGATGCCTTTGTGTGGTTTCAAATTAGTTGTCACCACCATGGAATTGAAGAGTTGGAAGGGGCCCTGAGCACCATCCATTCTAGCCCAACCCCTTACAATGCAATAATATGCAGCTGTCTCATATGGGGATCAAACTTGCCACCTTGGCATCATCAGCACCATGCTCTAACCAACTAAGCTACGTGGGCTAATGTAGTTTCATATAGGCTTTACCATTATTTCAGTGGAAATCCTGCCTGTGTCCTATTATCTGTAACTACAGCGTTGTTCATCCAAATGGCATGTTTTCAGACATTCTGCTCCTCCTTGAGGCCGTTAGACTTGATACATTCCAGACAGATTTAATAAGAAGAAAATAGAGTAAGTACTCTGAAAATACATAGAGCTTCAAAAAATACAGAATAAAAACACCCAATTATTAGTGCTGCCCAAATGCCTGCAAAAAAGAAAAGAAAAGGGAGATTCCAACTAAACATCAGGAAGAACTTTCTGACAGTAAGAGCAGTTCAAGAGTGGAACGGTCTCCCTCAGGAGGTTGTGGATGCTCCTTCATTGGGGTTTTTAAAGCAAGGATTGGATGGTCATCTATCATTGAGATTCCTGCATTGCAAGGAGTTGGACTAGATGACTCTGAATGTCTCATTCAACTCAACAGTTCTGTGATTCTATTCTATGGTACCGAAATGAAAACAAAGCTGGCATCAGGCAGGGCTTCGTGAGGAAAGCATTCCCTAGACTGGGAACCACCACAGGAGAAGCCTGTATTCTTATGAACACCCTGCAAAACTCCCTTGGAGGTGGGATGCAGAGAAGGTATCAGATGACTTATAACTCAAATGTATTTCATTGAAATGGCACATTGTTTCAAATAGCCTACTTCCCCTCCAAGGAAACAGGCTTGCCACTATGAATGGATGGCTCAGGGTGAGATGCTTGTGGAGAAAAATGGATTGACACCCTATTAGTGTCCTGATCCAAGGTGATTTCTGCCACAAAAAGGAAATGCTGGCTCAAGCAAGATGGAGACCAGTAAGCCGAGGGCTCCAAAACTGACTGGGAACTATGGAAAGGTCAGGATACTAGACAAGGGCTGAGGTGTTAATTCAGCATTCTGAATATCATGGAACACCAATAGTACAATTTTCAAAACAGCAAGTGTTATGTGTGCCGGTGTGGTTGCTCGAGAGCAAACAGGCAAGACTCCCTGTGGGTCTTTTCAAGGCTTTATTATCTGTCCAAAATGTTCACAATGCAGATTGACTCAGTTCTATGTCTGCTCACTCGCTAGCAGAATCTGGGAGTGGGCGATCCTTAAACTTTCCCCAGCAGAGTAGTCTTTTGACCCCCACCCTATGCCTCCCCTCTCTGCGCGTAAACCGACTGCACAAAGAAGGTGTGGGCAGAGGGGGGCCTGCCCCCCCCACTTTGTTCCCGCTTGATGCTGTGGCTCTCCCTTGCATCCTCCGAGCCTTGAACCCCTTCCCCACTCGAGCCATGGCTTCCCTCCTTCACGGAGGAAGTGCTGCTTCTCACGATCTTCGGAGGCTCCCTGTAACCCAACTGCCCTTCCACCTCTTGCTGGCGGTTCCCTGACAGCAAGAAAGCCAAGCAGCTCAGAGTTAAAATGAATCAACAAGTTAAATCAGATGAAACACCAGGAAAAGCATTCCACAATAAAGACACCTTAACATGTGAGAAAACAAACTGAGGACCACACAAAGTGTGCTGGGGAAGACATCTCACAGCATGGGCATCACTAACAAGCAACGCTCAGTTCTGCACACTTGCAGATCCAATTTCTGTATATGGCCTAGAAGCTGTCAGGATAGCAAGGTAAGAGAGCAAGAATTGGCTTAATAGGCTCCCTGTGGCCTACTGCAGCAAAGAGTCGATTTACAAAATTCTTCACTTTCTGAAACATCTTCCAAGGTGGCAACATGTATAACTCATCCCTATTAAAAGTGCCCAGTATGGCTTTACTTTAAGTGTCAAATAGGAGAGGGCGTCTTTGTGTGTTTTGTGTAGACTGCACTTATCTTGTCACTTGTTTCTTTATTCAGGGATGTAATATGAAATGCAAGTTTTCAAAGGAGATCCAGGACCATTCAATAGTTTCTTCTCAGTACCTGGAAGACTCATCACAATCAATAATGGAGGGACATGACTTCAGTCACCCTCATCAGCAGACGCCCAAGCATATTACCAGAGGATAACCTGTGAAAAAGAGCCTCGTTTAAGTATGAAATGTCTACTTTCCTCACTTCTTATTTTTTTAAATTCTTGGATCAATAGCTTGGGTGGAATGACATCGGAGGAAAACAAATATAATACATGCTATTTATTAGGAAAGTGCTAACTGATGCGATTTTTATTCAAAAATACATCACCAGGTAACAATGAAAGTTTGTTTAGATGGCAAAAGTATAAAAGTAACATTGAACACTTTTTTTAGCAAATGCAGGAAGTGGATAATTTATTGTTTATTTCATAAAATTTATACACCACTCAAAGTTGCTTACAAAAGATAAAACAGTAAAATCAAGAAAAAGATCACACACATACTTTGAAACATACAAAAGTTAAAATGCTAAAACAGATGAAAATTACACCAGCTTTCTGTGGATCTGAGTAAAGGTAAAGGGACGCCTGACCATTAGGTCCAGTCGTGGCCAACTCTGGGGTTGCAGCGCTCATCTCGCTTTATTGGCCGAGGGAGCCGGCGTACAGCTTCTGGGTCATGTGGCAAACCAGAGCAGCACACGGAAATGCCGTTTACCTTATCTACTTGCACTTTGACGTGCTTTCGAACTGCTAGGTTGGCAGGAGCAGGGACCGAGCAATGGGAGGTCACCCCGTCACGGGGATTCGAACCACTGACCATCCAGGTTAAGCATCCAGGTTAAGGCGGCCCTATAAGCCAGAACCTCCTGACTGCAATAAAGTGCAAAGATTACAATCGAATAGAGTGGCTTTGGCCCCATCTAATATTATTAGACTCATTGTGGAGTTACAGAGAGCAGTAAATCCTATTTCCCTCCCTATACACTGACATACTTGGATGGAACAGCCCAGGGAAATGGCAGCCGGGTGTGATAGTTGGAGTGCCAGAGGGCACTGCGAAATGCCACTAGAGATAACTGTTACAGCTGGCATGCTGTTAACGACAAGCATTTTCTGTTCCTGGTATGGCCACAATGCGCTGCATTGCTATCAAAGGCAAGTGAAATTGCTTCCTCTTAATGTTGCACCACCGAAAGCCAGAATGCTAAGCAATTATACCTGACACTTTCCCTTTTATTGCTCACCATTGCTGTGATCCTTATTTCCAGTTTCTCCACAGACTGGTCTAATTTGCCTTGTTTAGGGCTGTGGATCAATCCTTCTTTATGCTCTCCGCTTGTCTATAGATTGCTCGCATGTTGCATCTAAAGGAGGGCCTCGCCCAATGGGACCTGCGAAGTTTTGCTGTTCTAGAACTGCCTGTTAAGATAATGATCACCGAGCTCACAAGCGAATAATGGCATAAAATGACTATTGCAGATGGTTCGTATTTTTATATTTAAAAACTCCCCAATTTTATTTATTTTCAACTGCAGATCCCGTTGACCAGAACACAGTGGTACCTCAGGTTATGTACGCTTCAGGTTACATATGCTTCAGGTTACAGACTTTTCCTGGTGTTTCATCTGTTTTAACTTGTTGATTCGTTTTAGCTCTGGGCTGCTTGGCTTTCTTGCTGTTTTGAAAATTGTACTATTGGTGTTCCGTGCTAGTGTCTGATTTTGACAACCTAGTCTAGGTATTGAGACAGTACTTGTTGCTTTCGTCTCAGGTGAAGGTTTGCTAACTGTGGTCCTAAACCTAGAGAATGCTGAATTAACACCTCAGCCCTTGTCTAGTATCCCGACCTTGCCATAGTTCCCAGTCAGTTCTGGAGCCCTCGGCTTACTGGTCTCCATCTTGCTTGAGCCGGCATTTCCTTTTTGTGGCAGAAATCACCTTGGATCAGGACACTAATAGAATGTCAGTCCATTTCTCTCCACAAGCATCTCACTCTGAGCCATCCATTCATATTGTCAAGTCTGTTTCTTTGGAGGGGAAGTAGGCTATTTGAAACAAGGTGCCATTTCAATGGAATACATTTGAGTTATAAGTCGTCTGATACCTTCTCTGCATCCCACCTCCAAGGGAGTTTTGCACAGTGTTCATAAGAATACAGGCTTTTCCTGTACAGTGGTACCTCGGGTTACATACGCTTCAGGTTACATACGCTTCAGGTTACACACTCCGCTAACCCAGAAATACTACCTCGGGTTAAGAACTTTGCTTCAGGATGAGAACAGAAATCGTGCTCCGGCGGTGCAGCGGCAGCAGGAGGCCCCATTAGCTAAAGTGGTGCTTCAGGTTAAGAACAGTTTCAGGTTTAGTACAGACCTCCGGAACGAATTAAGTACTTAACCTGAGGTACCACTGTAACGGTAATTTTTCAACACCGGCGTACCAGTTTAAGGACGTGAGCTGCCATTTATCAAAACATGTCTCAGGCTGAAAAATGGGCAAGCGAATGCAGATGAAGAGTGGCTGATTTATGCCCCGTCAGATGGCTTGTGTTCTGCTATATCTCTAAGCACATCTTTGAAAGGAATCATGCTTTCTTTGTCAGGCTTTGATGAATAGAAAAATTCCGCCAGATATGTGAATGAACAATAGCAGGGATGAATGTACGGCACCCTGTCTATTGATCACCATGGTTTTCCATTGATCCCTCTAGTGCGCAGTAATATCAAAATAAATATCAATACTTTTTTGGGGGGGGGAGAGCTGCCATAAAGTATGGGGCTGCTGTGTAGTACAGCTGAATACACTGTGGAGTTTAATCTGGTTACTAGTGAAATACAGTGGTACCTCAGGTTACATACACTTCAGGTTACATACGCTTCAGGTTACATACGCTTCAGGTTACAGACTCCGCTAATCTAGAAATAGTGCTTCAAGTTAAGAACTTTGCTTTAGGATGAGAACAGAAATCGTGCTCCGGCAGCGCAGCAGCAGCAGGAGGCCCCATTAGCTAAAGAGGTGCTTCAGGTTAAGAACAGTTTCAGGTTAAGTATGGACCTCCAGAATGAATTAAGTACTTAGCCTAAGGGGTACCTGAGTGGTAACTGTATAGCATCACATTTTCCAGTAAACCGAAACTATTCTAGAATAGCATTACCATGATCTGATCAGAAATAAACAAGTCAGTTCCCATGTTGCTTATTTCGACTGGTATCACATGGGAAATAAGAATGAGATTAGAAAGGTTTCTCATTAAGTTTCATATTGTTTCTTCCATGCCATAATAAAGTAAAACCAGTATAGCATAATGGCTAGACCAGGGGTCTGCAACCTTTAAGACAAAAAGAGCCACTTGGACCCGTTTCCGAAGAAAAAAAAAACTGGGAGCCGCAAAACTCGTCATTATAAAAATAAATTTTTTGTCACTTTTTTATTATTTCTTTGTTTGACCCCTCAGAGTTACTCCTCCTCATAGAAATAAACATTAAATTAACAAGTTACCTTTTTGTGTGTGTGTGTTCTTCACTCCCCTTCAAAACAGTGACCAGCGTACATGCCCCCTTTCAATGCAGTGACCAGCGTACATGCCCCTTACAATGTAGCGGACGGGCGGGCGGGAAGGTGACGTCGGGACGGTGCGTGACTAACGCACGCACCGCCCCTATGCGACGTTACAGCCAGTATAGCGCCCGCCACAGTGGGGAGTGTCGGGGCGCACAATGCGCCTCCTCCCCTCGCTAGTATCCGCCCCGGAGCCGCGGCAAAGGTATAAAAGAGCCACATGCGGGTTGCAGACCCCTGGGCTAGACTGTTGAACGAAGACCTGGGAGATCAGGGTTTGAATTCCCATTCACCCATCAAGCTTGCTGGGTGACCTTGGGCTACTCACCATTTCTTACCCTAACCTACCTCACAAGGTTGTTCGGAGGAGGAAATGGGGAGGAGGAAAACTATGTGACCACCTTGAGCTCCTTGAAAGAAAAGCTGGTATATAAACATAATAAATAAATAAAAATAAAATAAAATAAGGTTTGGTTTTCTGCTGAACAGCAAACTGCATTGTTTTTACCAGATGCACTTCAGGCAATTTCTGCAGCTGAGAGGAAACTGCAACTGGTAACATTCAGCACGGACACTGCTTGCTCCCTATATAATTAGAGCCACCTTCACATGGGACGTTGGGAAAATTGCATCCATGCAGAAAGTTGCCATTTGTTTCCACTGTCTGACTAAATCAAGAAAATCATTTTCTATCTTTCCCAGGTGGATGTAAAGCAAAGCGAACATGAATCACTCGATAAAAAACATTCATTCTTGTCCTGGAATCAAGAGAAGGCAGTTCTTGAAGCATCACTTCGCGCAAAATGAGGCTTCTCAAACTCCCCTTGAAAAGCAACTATCATTTTGTTTTCGAAACGCAGAGAATTGGCCATTGTGTTTCTCCCTCCCAAAAGGCCTTGGTGTAGCCTAAAATGGTGGCTATGTTCTGTCTCCATTGCCTGGGGCAATATGCTGGGAATCACAAGGGCACTATTCAAGTCCCACTCAGTGGCATAGCGGGGGGTGGGGGTAGTGGCACAGGGACGGTTGTCCTGGGTGCAAAATTGTTAGGGGTGCAAAATTTCAACACCAGGTGCTGCCTCAGTACAGCTGTGTGCTTTCATTGCTGGGCTCCACTGAAAACAGAGAAGCTGTTTCAGCTTCCTGAACCATGAAGTGACCTCTCCAAACAACAGAGCAATCTTTTCTTATCTCTGCGGCTCCTATCTCCAGGGTTACACGGATGCTGTTAGGCAGCTGAATACGCATGTGTACTCCATCCATTTCCCTCCCACCCACCCACCCTCCACGCAGCCCCGGGCACTGGCAACCCACACAACACCACTGGTCCCATTTGCAGGTTTTCCATAGGAATCTTGTTGACTACGGTGAGAACAGGAGGACCAAGTTCTGGATGGGTGTTTGACCTGATCAATCGGAACTCCCTTACGTTCTTATGAAACCTGCAAAAACTGAACAGCATCCCAACAGAAAGTCTGCTGGTTGTTGTTGTTTAGTCATTTAGTCGTGTCCGACTCTTCATGACCCCATGGAGCAGAGCACGCCAGGCACTCCTGTCTTCCACTGCCTCCCGCAGTTTGGTCAAACTCATGCTGGTAGCTTCGAGAAGACTGTCCAACCATCTCGTCCTCTGTCGTCCCCTTCTCCTTGTGCCCTCCATCTTTCCCAACATCAGGGTCTTTTCCAGGGAGTCTTCTCTTCTCATGAGGTGGCCAAAGTATTGGGAGCCTCAGCTTCAGGATCTGTCCTTCCAGTGAGCACTCAGGGCTGATTTCCTTCAGAATGGAGAGGTTTGATCTTTTTGCAGTCCATGGGACTCTTAAGAGTCTCCTCCAGCACCATAATTCAAAAACATCACCATCCAAATTCCATATTAAGACTGTGGCTATGTGCAGACTCCTATCTAGGGCTTCAGTATCAGCCAATTTTATCTTCACACACACACACAGTTCCCACCACCATCTCCAAATCCAAACGAGATTTTGGGACTATACCATGGTGAGACCTGGATATACATACAATATCCTTCCTGAACTGAGTCACCCAGCAATCTCCCTCAGATAGACTTCTGCTTCAGTCAGCTGCTTTGCTGTTGGGCCAGGTCTGGGGCCTGGAAAGGGCATTTTGTAGCTGTCAAGCACCAAGCAGATATAATTCTAGAAGACAGCATGGAGCGGAGAACCTTCTGACATCATTTCCACAGGTTGTGAACAAAGGAGGAGTTGAGCCTTAATGCATTTCTAATTAGAACTTGGGAGAAAAGAATATGCTTCTTTAGGCAGCAGCTCAGCAAAGTCTGGGCCTAATGGCATGCAGATGAAAGTCATCAGGTTTTTTTATAGCACAATCCTATCTGTGTCTGCTCAGAGTTAACTCCCATTAAGTCCAATGGCACTCGCCTCCAGGTATGTGCGCATGCAAGAATGTTATATTGGTCTTTATTTGTATAGAAGATAGTTTTTTTTTGGGGGGGTGGACTATCTGCAATTGTCAATGAAATGTAGTGTCAGTTTCAAACAATAGAATTCTTCTTTCTCATTCAAAAATAGATTGTGTCCGCTTTTTTGTCATAAAAAAAGCAGTGCCACAAGGAACCATATTTGTAGCAATTTTACTAATGATATTTTTATGGCCTACATAACCATGAAAATATGCATGTAGCCAAAGACACTTATTTTATAATAGCACTTAAATGCAGAAAATGTGACTAGTAACTGTTGGCAATTAGTGTGTTTCATAGAAGAATGGCTTAGACTAATATGCTGATTTAAAAAGAAAATAAATCCATAAACCTGTTTCATAGCTACGGAGTCTGAAGTGTGTGCCTTGCCATCTGGAGTCAGTACTTGTCAGCTGCCCGGAAATACATTTGCTCAGGTTTTAAAAATCAATTTGTAGGAATATAGCCATTTGCTCCATTGTCAAATATTTGCTCTTACCTATGTTTGATTATGGAGATTGTGATATTATCTCAGTCATCACATTTACAGTCATTAAACAGTAAATGTCAAACTCCTTTGAAAGTCTTCCCCCCATACCTTTGATCTTTTGCGCCATATGTATTATGTATATTATGTATATGTATTATGACCTGTATACTGAAATTCTCACCAAGCCGTTGTTCTGATGCAGTTATTATAACAGCATAAGGGGGTATTCCAAAAAGAGAAAGCTTAAATGTGTTTTGGACAATTGGCTCTGTTTTTCTCCTTATTAATGGGAACTGCAGCATTTCAACATGTGTTGTGGGATCACAAAGGAAAGGAAAAATTGGATGTGAAATAAGCGTGATCCTTGGAAGAATGACTGGGAGGCTGACCATATCAAGCAGGGGGGTGATGACTACAAATCTATTGCATTCGTGGAGGATAGAGCTATTGATGGCGACTAGCCATGGTTCTACATCTACCTCTATGTTCTGCCTCTATAGCTGGAGGCAGGACAGCTCTGAATACCAGTTGTGGGAGATCACAAGTGAACACGCAAGTCATGCTTTGGGGTTTGCCATAGGCATCTGGTTGGCCACTGTGAGAACAGGATGAGTCCCTGAACTGATCCTGCAGGGCTCTTATGTTCTTAAAGACAGGCGGTGACCATTTTGCGTGGGGGTCTCGTTCCTGAAGCTACGGTACCAAGCATTCTCTTCCACCATTTCAGACTGTTGTGCACAGCAACCTTTCTCTATTTCATGTTGACGTCTCACTGATGAAAGTGCATTGTGGGTGTTTCCCCCAAAAAATAAAACACAAAGATGGTGCTGTGGATGCTATTTCAAAATGTACAGATTCTATTCATGATTCATTTCACTGGCACTCTTTGGGCATTCTGCACATGACTGTAGTCACATTGAGGCAGAAGGGGGGGATGCACCCCTGCCCCACTGTTGCAGTCCCCCAGCTTTGTTGCCCATAACCAAGCATGGGGGGACATTTTAAGGGGGGGGGTCTGTTCTATGCATGCAAGCTCTCCTGTGATTGAGTTTTTAATCAGAGGAAAGCCTGTACATATAGACCCTATTCAGACCTATGACCCCAAAACATGAACCTCGGGGGTGGGCCCAAGGGGCCAGTGATAAATGGGGCAGGGCCAGGAGACACAGCCCCACTGGATTGCTCCACCCATTTGGGATCAAATGGAGAACAGCTTCACCATTTCCATACCTGGTTCACGGTTCTCAATCCTTGGCACACCCAGGTAGGGCAAGGAAAGACTCCTTTGTCTGAAAACCTGGAGAGCTGCTGTAAGTCACATAATACTAAGCCAGATAAATCAACAGTCTGACATGTATAGAGAAGCTCCCTGCGTTCCTATTAGCTCACAAAGAAGGGGAAATGTGGGCAATGAGCAACAGAAATTAACAGACCCAAAGAACATTCCGTGACAGAGACCTGCAAGTGGCAGTTTTCATTTGTGATTGTTTTTCTCGTCTTTGCCTGTCTTTGACCATAATATAAAAGAACATTTTCAAGCAGCCATGAGAACAATGACTGACTGCCAGTCTGCTTCTCCACATCTGCAATCAAGGACGCTGTGCTTCACACCAATGGCCTTCTGTAGCCAGTTTTGGGGTGGCATGCGGGACTGTAAGGAGGTAGAGTAGTGACCTCCCTGCACATGAATGTTTTATCTCACACTACAGAATCTTAGGGTCGTTGTTTCCATTAGATGCTTTCTTTGATGTGTATTCACATGTAGTTTCAAAGAAACGTTACAAGGGAAAGGAAGCACTGCCTTACAGCCAGGTAATGGAATTATAAACTCGTAGGTGTGTTGTCTGTCGAATCTTGACTATTGACGAAGGGTCAACATGGCAACTCCAAAAGTGCTCCTCTAAACATTTATACAGATGTTCTGACCACTTAAAAACCATGAAGCTTCTAGGTCAAATGAGTGTTTGGTTAAGAAAAGAGTACATAGATACAGCATAGATTCATGTCCAGTTATTGACTCCCTCTCCCAGTGTCTGCTTTTTAAATCAGCTGTTCATGTAAAATACACTGAAATCACTTGCCTTTGGTGGAGCGAATACTATTAATATATTTTACTTGGAAACCTTTTAAGTAAATAGTGATATCTAACTATTTATTGCCTCATTGAGTCTGGGTAACCATACCCCCCCCCCCATCATTAGTGCGGATGGAAGTTAGACATCGGCACTGATGGGTAAAGATAAATTCTTGCTAGATAGGGGAGCTTAAGTAACTGCTGTTTTTGAAAAGAAGCCCTGATAAATACATGCATGAGAGGAAAATGAAGGTGCCATGCAGGGTAATAGAATTAATTTTTAAACATGTTTTCTCCGCCCCTTCAATATACATAGCATTGGTCATGTGATATCAGAGACTAATAGATTGCTTTTTGCCAACTGTTTATAATAGCTACTCTGAGCCTTGAATATAAAGTTCTAAATGAATATTTGATCCTCTCTCAAGCACAATAAAATAATTAACAAAGGCAAAAACGGAATAGGGGCACAGAAAACATGAAAATGAAATGGGGGAGGGCACCCAGAGACCTGCCAGCTAAAACATTTTGTCCAAAGCATAATGAATTGAGATTTCTTTGATTATTGCTCAATAATGATGGACACAAAAAGGTGCGTTCATATTTATCTCTGCATGGAATCAACCTATTTAGTGCCCCATTTGAGTTGGTATAGTGAACCACTTTGGTCCAGGCGTCTGGATTCAAAATTGTTTATTCCTGCTTCCCCACCAGCCAATCACCAGATACCATATGACACCAGGTGGATCCCCTGCTAGAAAGCAGTAGGGCTTGTATTTGGCCCTGAATTTAAATAGTGATGAATGCAAGCCCTGTTGCAAATGAACTCGCAAACCATGTGCTCTCAGTTGTTACTTGGAAGCAGTGTTTGACTCCAGCACTGTTTAGGCACCAAATGCAAATCCTGCTCAGAATGGTTCCATTCTGGAGCTCCCAAGTGAAAGTGATCCATGACCAATTCAAGACCTACTTTTGAGCATGGACTGGCTCCCCTCTGGAGACCAGACATGGCTTTCAGCCTCAGATAAGGTGATGTGAATCAGCAGAATCTCCTGTTTTCTGTCTCTTAGATCCTGAGCCTCATCAAACAGCCCTAAGCACCACTAGTACATATGTGCGGCAATGGCAGCAACACAACACTTTTGTCTAATTACTTGTTTTCTGAAACTTTTGAGTGTGCTTTCTCTTTGATTGTTTTGCAGTTTTAACACCTTCACTTCACCCTCCTTTGTTCCTATTTTATGAGGAAAATATACCGTATTTTTCGCCCCATAAGGCGCACCGGCCCATAGGACGCACCTAGTTTTTTGAGGGGGAAATAAAGAATAAAAATTTATTTCCCCCCCAGGTGCGGGGCTGGGGCGGGAAGCTGTCCCCCGAGTTTGCGGGGCTGGCGACGGGGAGGAGCAGGCTTCTCCCCCCCCCCCGCCAGCCTTCTAACCAAGTCGGGGGACAGCGGGAAAGGCGCGCTGCGTCTCTCCCGCTGTCCCCCGAGTTTGCGGGGCTGGCGACGGGGAGGAGCAGGCTTCTCCCCCCGCCAGCCTTGTAACCAAGTCGGGGGACAGTGGGAAAGGCGCGCCGCGCCTCTCCCGCTATCCCCCGAGTTAGCGGGGCTGGCGACGGGGAGGAGCAGGCTTCTCCCCCCGCCAGCCTTCTAACCAAGTCAGGGGACAGCGGGAAAGGCGCGCTGCGTCTCTCCCACTGTCCCCCGAGTTTGCGGGGCCGGCGACGGGGAGGAGCAGGCTTCTCCCCCCGCCAGCCTTGTAACCAAGTCGGGGGACAGTGGGAAAGGTGCGCCGCGCCTCTCCCGCTATCCCCCGAGTTTGCGGGGCTGGCGATGGGAAGGAGCAGGCTTCTCCCCCCGCCAGCCTTGTAACCAAGTCGGGGGACAGCGGGAAAGGCGCGCTGCGTCTCTCCCGCTGTCCCCCGAGTTTGCGGGGCTGGCGACGGGGAGGAGCAGGCTTCTCCCCCCGCCAGCCTTGTAACCAAGTCGGGGGACAGTGGGAAAGGCGCGCCGCGCCTCTCCCGCTATCCCCCGAGTTTGCGGGGCTGGCGACGGGGAGGAGCAGGCTTCTCCCCCCGCCAGCCTTCTAACCAAGTCAGGGGACAGCGGGAAAGGCGCGCTGCGTCTCTCCCACTGTCCCCCGAGTTTGCGGGGCTGGCGACGGGGAGGAGCAGGCTTCTCCCCCCGCCAGCCTTGTAACCAAGTCGGGGGACAGTGGGAAAGGCGCGCCGCGCCTCTCCCGCTATCCCCCGAGTTTGCGGGGCTGGCGATGGGGAGGAGCAGGCTTCTCCCCCCGCCAGCCTTGTAACCAAGTCGGGGGACAGCGGGAAAGGCGCGCTGCGTCTCTCCCGCTATCCCCCGAGTTTGCGGGGCTGGCGACGGGGAGGAGCAGGCTTCTCCCCCCGCCAGCCTTGTAACCAAGTCGGGGGACAGTGGGAAAGGCGCGCCGCGCCTCTCCCGCTATCCCCCGAGTTTGCGGGGCTGGCGATGGGGAGGAGCAGGCTTCTCCCCCCGCCAGCCTTGTAACCAAGTCGGGGGACAGCGGGAAAGGCGCGCTGCGTCTCTCCCGCTATCCCCCGAGTTTGCGGGGCTGGCGACGGGGAGGAGCAGGCTTCTCCCCCCCGCCAGCCTTGTAACCAAGTCGGGGGACAGTGGGAAAGGCGCGCCGCGCCTCTCCCGCTATCGCCCGAGTTTGCGGGGCTGGCGACGGGGAGGAGCAGGCTTCTCCCCGCCGCCAGCCTCCAAACCAGGTCTGGGGACAATGGGATGGCGGCGTTCCGCCTCCCTGCTCTCCCCCGAGCTTGTGGGGCTGGGGCTCTCCTGAAGCCTGGAGAGCGAGAGGGGTCGGTGCGCACCGACCCCTCTTGCTCTCCAGGCTTCAGCGAAAGCCTGCATTCGCCCCATAGGACGCACACACATTTCCGCTTCATTTTTGGAGGGGAAAAAGTGCGTCCTATAGGGCGAAAAATACGGTAATTCCCATTTCACTTCTGAATGCCGTTCATTATTGTACATCATGAACAACATGCCGCCTTGCGTCTTTCAGATAAATAACGCCAGTGTGAAAATTTCCTTATCCATCCTTATTGTGTCATCGACCTTCTCTGAAAGGTGGTTTGCACTGAATTCATGGCAGCATAAATCAGATAGGGGATAGCACTGTGTGGCAACTTGGCACAATGCCAGGAACCAGGAACTTAAATAAATGTACCGGTAAGTGATGCATTCTGACAGTCTGAAGCTGCCAGGATTTTGTATCTTTCCTAAATCAGTCTAATACAATAAGCCAGTGTGTAATAAAGCACACAATATTAACTTTTGTTGATGTATATGATGATCAGACAGCCTTTTAAGGAATATATTATATTCTTAATTCTGAAGATTTAGATACGCACATGATGAAATATTGGGCGTGGACTAACACTATAAAATACTGGCTGTGTTGCCATTTTTGTTCCCAACCTTCAAGTCTGCTTTCCCATTTACTTAAGGATGGCTCCATCTCATACACAGCAAAATTAGACCTATTGGTATTGACTTGGAATTACTGTATAATTCTAGTAATCAATATATTTATCACAATATCCAAATTAGATTAAGGGATATTGTGAAACAAAACATTGAGTCAGCTGTAAATAAAATCTGCTCCCCCAGGTTCTATGGTTTAAATACAACCGATAACAGGATCACTTATATCTCAAAGTTAGTAAACACAGGACATTTATGTTAGCCCAACTGAACGTCTCAGCTTTTGTTAAGAGCAGAGATCTAAACATCCCTAGAAATGATAAAAATTGCAGATTCTATTTGAATGTGCAATGAACACATTGTTTTCTTATTTTCTTTTTAATTACTTTTTATTAATTTTCTTACTTAATAGACAAACATAAACAGTAAAGTCACCAAAATAGTAAAATGACAATTGCAAACAAAAGAAGATATATTAGAAAACAAACAACCATACCAAAAACATACATACAACCACAAATCCATAAGTTCTTACGTACAGACTTATGTCACCATATTCTTTAATCCTAATTCCTTTTCTTCTCCAATAGACTTCCATCTTCCTCTAAGCGGGTCTGTTTTATCTATTTGTTAAACTGCTTATCCTTTCTTCATTTCTACTATTTTCCATGTACTATACTAATAATCCAGATTGTGGTATGCAAAATTAATCAAAGCAAATCTAAGTTTTTACTTGGGGACACTGGTTTTTTCACGGAAATCTCTCTTCTTTGCTTTCTCTTTCTCGTGCTGTTCTATCCATATCAAGTAATGTTACTTCATTTATATTTCCTAATAATATAATCTTTTCGTCGCTATAATCCAGCAATCTATCCTAAAATTCTGCTTTCTTTTCATTTGGTGCACAGATTCCCACAATTACCATTTTTCTCTCTTTGATATACTACTTTTATCACTATCATTCTGCCTTCTTCATCTTTAAATAAAAGCTTCAGGTCTAATCTTCGTAGCATATATATAACTATGCCTCTTTTCTTTACTACATCCGAGGAAATAAATTCATCACCATATTATTTTCCATTGCCCACTGTACAACCAGCATCCCCCCTTTTGAATAGTTTAAAATCATGGCATAATGAAAACATCAGATTCTACCTGTCTGATATTAACCTGGAGGTAACTACAAGGGTGATTGAGTTTCTGTCAATAGTATCTCTTATAGAGTGGTGAATGGCATGGTTTATTGGAAAGACATGCCAATGAAAATTTATGTTACTATACTGTATATATTACATGGCTACTGCTTTGTGTATATTTTAATTTTTTTGCATATGGATGCTTTAAGATGGTCTATATCTGTAATGCCTAATAAAGGTTTGGAGAAAGAAAGAAGAATATTATGCTCCAAGCATTTTTAACATGAATGGCATTAAAATAAACTGTCTCAGGTGCAGTGTAAGTCCTAACAGTCCAAACTAAGGGAAAGGCAGCTCTGATAGACATATTTAAACCAGCCTTCCTGCAATTTCAACCCACTTATGGCAAAATCCACTAGCATATTCTCCTTCATGAGACCCATTTTCAAGAGAAAGGAAGCTGCAAATGAGTTTTTATGCTTTAGAACAGTTCTTAGTAATTTTCATGCGAGATCACAGTGGCCATTTTGGGTGCTATGATCTTGGGCTCTTGCACTGTGCTCTCGCTCTGAAAAAAAAAATCACTTTTTCAAGGCAAGAGTGAGGCATGGGTCATGTGACTCACCCAGGAGCGCATTCTGGAAGATGCAAGTCCCAGTTTCAGGCTTGAAAAAGTCAGACGGTATGGTAATATTAGAGCCCAGGCCCATCCAGTGAAGCTGAAAGACTTGAAACAGACAAAATGAAGCACTTCTTAACACAGCGCATAGTTAAAACTATGAAAGTTGCTCCCACAGGATGTAGCAAAGACCACCAACTGGATGGCTTTAAAAGAGGTTTAAACCAATGGAGGATAAGTCATTGTGAGAACAGGATGCTTTGTTGTTGTTGTTTAGTCATGTCCGACTCTTCGTGACCCCATGGACCAGAGCACGCCAGGCACTCCTGTCTTCCACTGCCTCCCACAGTTTGGTCAAACTCATGCTGGTAGCTTCGAGAACACTATCCAACCATCTCGTCCCCTTCTCCTTGTGCCCTCCATCTTTCCCAACATCAGGGTCTTTTCCAGGGAGTCTTCTCTTCTCATGAGGTGGCCAAAGTATTGTCGCCTCAGCTTCAGGATCGGTCCTTCCAGTGAGCACTCAGGGCTGATTTCCTTAAGAATGGATAGGTTTGATCTTCTTGCAGTCCATGGGACTCTCAAGAGTCTCCTCCAGCACCATAATTCAAAAGCATCAATTCTTCGGCGATCAGCCTTCTTTATGGTCCAGCTCTCACTTCCATACATCACTACTGGGAAAACCATAGCTTTTACTATACAGACCTTTGTGGCAAGGTGATGTCTCTAGACTCTTCTTATGCTCTAAATGTGCAATGGCAATAACTATGGTATACGTGATGTTATTAAGCCTGTTATAACTTGAAGTTTCTGCATGTCCCCCAAGCAATCTCATGTCAATGACAATCTGTTTAAATAGCTCTCTCATTTATCTGTCCTTCTGGTTATTCAAATGTTTCAGACGCCCTCCAGGCAATTGGATAAATTATGTTTGTACTCTAAAGTGTACATCTATTCATTGTCTTTTTGGTCCTTTTGAACAAAAATAGTAGGCTTGGGAGCTTGAACTTAGCAACATTCACTTGCGACTCATATATATTATTTCATTCTTCCTCTTACTTCCAAGCGCTAATATTATATCATAATCATAATTCTGCACTCACTGCTGCAGGCTTATCACAAAATCCATATTAATCACATTTCACTGTAAGCCCTCCCAGCAGTTTCATCTTGAGATCAAACCATGAGTACTCCCATTACTATTATTATTTATCCATTTCTATAGCAGTTTTCAGTACAGCTTGATTCACAGTTCTTGCCTGCACAACAACTGTGTGTGAGAGAAACCAAAGCAATACAGGGTATTGGCCAAAGCAATACAGGGTGTGTCGCTGTTGAACAACTATTTGAAGCAAGGCTTCCCAAATCCACCAACACAATGCAGTTCAATTATCAATGACCCATTGGTCCTCACTTCTAAATATCTAAGGGCTATTCAACCAACCTTTACTTAAACTACACCAACTCAAATTAATGGGCCTAACTTAGCCATGTTCACTAATTTCAGTGGATCTGCTCCGAGTAAAAGTTAGTTGAATGCCACCCCAAATCTTATTTATTCCAGTTTTGTTTAAGAAATATGCACCATGTAGTATTTGTGCATTAAAGGTAAAGGTACCCCTGCCCGTACGGGCCAGTCTTGCCAGACTCTAGGGTTGTGCGCTCATCTCACTCTATAGGCCAGGAGCCAGCGCTGTCCGCAGACACTTCCGGGTCACGTGGCCAGCGTGACAAGCTGCATCTGGCGAGCCAGCGCAGCACACGGAACGCCGTTTACCTTCCTGCTGGTAAGCGGTCCCTATTTATCTACTTGCACCCGAAGGTGCTTTCGAACTTCTAGGTTGGCAGGCGCTGGGACCCAACGGCGGGAGTGCACCCCGCCACGGGGATTCGAACCGCCGACCATGCGATTGGCAAGTCCTAGGCGCTGAGGTTTTACCCACAGCGCCACCCGCATCCCATTTGTGCATTATAAGCTTCTTAGTTTCCTTTTTAATATTAAACAATAACTGAAGTTGGTCTCTTCCAACTTTATAATTTGATGAATCTATGCAGCGGTTATTACACTCTTCAACCATTGCCCATTAACCTCTAGGTGTTTTGTTTTTGTTTTTTACAGAATCTCCAGATTCAAATACCATTTGCGGGCAACTGGAAGCAGGAGAGGGCTGTTCTCTTCATATTCACTTATGGGCTTCCCAGGAACATTTTCTTGGCCACTGTGGAAAAGAGAAAGCTATCAGTGGTCTTCTTCCAATTATAAACTTCAGATTAGGTGTATAAAGTATGGTTTTTATTCTTTAAAAAATGGTGAACCTAAAACAGTTCTGTGAGTTGGGGGTTAAGTACTACCTAGGAAATGGAGACAACCATAAACACACTTTCTTGGAAATGAGTTTATTTGAACTCAGTGCTTGTGTTATAATTAGCCATGCATAAGATTTAGCTGCACAGCTCAAGCTAAAAGGTAAGGGGGAAATGGAGAAAACATCCACTATTGGCAATGGAATAGCTATGGGATGGGGCAACATGATGGTTTGCTTGTGAGTTGTGAGTTTGCTTGTGAGTTGCTTGTGAGAGGCAAGGGCAGACCTTTCCATTTTGATGCCTCCTGGTCTAAAATAGTTCAGAGTAAAGTTTTGGTTCAGCTGATAAAAAAAGAACTGAGAAACACATTATTTTCAGAGTTCTTAAGTGCCCTTCTTCTCCAGGATCCTGCTTAATATACAGATAAAAATCTTCCTGCCCAGGCAGACAAATGTAACCTACAACTAATGAACTGTCATGTAAATTCTCACCATTCACCTACAATAACTATTTTGGGAACTGGGGAAAAATCTTTTTCTCCACAGTAACCGTCAAGTAAATTCTTAATTTTAATACATTATTTAGAAGCTTCAATGCCGTTTACCGAAATTCAAGATCTGTCTCCCTTTTGTCATGTAAAACATTTGAAATGGAGCACAGCTTCCATTGTAAGTGAAGGAGAGTGGCAGACATAGAATGCCAGACAGCCTTTTTAATAAACACTAAATTCCAGTGACTGCTGAAATCCTCCATTTCTGTATATTCCATTCTGTTCTCTTTAATTTCAAAAGTAAATCAGTTTCTAACAACAAAAAAGAGAGAGCAAAATCTTGATCTGAGGCCCTATCTGCACTATGCATTTAAAGCAGTATCACACCACTTCAAACAGTCATGACTTCCCCCAAAATGCAGTTTGATGTTAAGGGTGCTGAGAATTGCTAAGAGATCCCCATTTGCTACACAGAGAAACAATTATCAGAATTCCCAGGGAAGAGGGATTGACTGTTAAACCACTCTGAGAATTGTAGTTCCGGGTGATTCTTTGGGAAGAAGTCTTGACTGTTTAAAGTTGAATAATACAATACAGCTTTAAATGTATAGTACAGATGGGGCATAGGTCTCAAAAGTCCAAGGCTCACACACTACATTCACACTGTTGTCCTTCGAACACTTACTTGAGAGAGTGATCCCACTGAACACAATAGAACTTAGTTTTCAAGTAAGCATGGATAGTCCAACAGTTTTTTCCTGAAACACTGTATGACAAACAATTGCAATTTATTTTGACTATATGGTCAAAATATATAAAATATGTAAATCTATATAAAAACCTAGCAAGCAAGCAGCAAACAGAACACCCTATTTTTGCTGAATAACACAAATGCAAATATGAAACTGGAAAGATAAAAGTTCTAAAACATGCACAACACTCCAACCATAAAACATTATAATTGATGGGACTAGTTTTACAGGGTAAAAATCAGCATCCATTTGGCACAGTAGTCTGTAACTAATAGCCCAATTCTATATGTTTTAAACAGAGCAGTATAAATAATGTCATCAGCACATCATAAGAAAAAGGCATATTATGTGACTGCCAATAGGAGTGTGGATAAAACAGTGTCATGTACATGTTGAGGAATACTGATAAATTTGTAGAATTATGAAGCAAAATCTGGCCAATTTCTAACTGCTGCCCAAGGTAGTGTAACTCCAACACCACCCCCACCTTCTCATGGTGAAAAATGACACTATGCTGATGGCAAAATTACATCAACATTGGTGGGGGGTGAACCTCCCTCTCTTATATACAGTGGTACCTCTGCTTACATACACTTCAGGTTACATACGATTCAGGTTACAGATTCCGCTAACCCAGAAATAGTACCTCAGGTTAAAAACTTTGCTTCAGGATGAGAACAGAAATCATGCTCCAGCGGCATGGCGGCAGCGGGAGGCCCCATTAGCTAAAGTGAGAGCCAGTGTGGTGTAGTGGTTAAGAGCGGTAGACTCGTAATCTGGGGAACCAGGTTTGCATCTCCATTCCTCCACATGCAGCTGCTGGGTGACCTTGGGCTAGTCACACTTCTCTGAAGTCTCTCAGCCCCACTCACCTCAGAGAGTGTTTGTTGTGGGGGAGGAAGGGAAGGAGAATGTTAGCCGCTTTGAGACTCCTTCGGGTAGTGATAAAGCGGGATATCAAATCCAAACTCTTATTCTTCTCTTCTAAAGTGGTGCTTCAGGTTAAGAACAGTTTCAGGTTAAGAACGGACCTTAAGTTAGTAGGACAAAGCCTGAGCTTAGAGGAAAAAGCTGCAGGCTGAAAAGGCAGGAAAAAACCATGACTGATTTCTGCTTGAATCCGAGGCTGTGGCTATGGGAGAAGCAAAACCCTTTTGGGATGCTAAGGCGCCATCATAATCTCAGATTAGATATGTCTGTAAGAAAATCATATATCCTATAGACACCAGTCTCTGCTGTGTCTCCTTTCCAAAAGGAAACTCAGACCCGGGATGAACACATGGAACTCCTTGAATCTTGCACCGCTGAGAGATTGGGGTGGCATACAACAACAACAACAGCAACAACAATGAAGCAGACATGGTCATCAGATCTTTCATGGGATGAGCAAAGAGCTGAAGGGGGACGTGTTTTGTGCGCAAGAGAGGAACCATTAATAATAATAATAATAATAATAATAATAATAATAATAATAATAAAATTTATTTATATCCTGCCCTCCCCAGCTGAAGCCGAGCTCAGGGCGGCTAACAACAATAAAACAGTACAAAAGTACAGCACAAACAACACTCTAAAATCATTCATTATATAATTAATTAATTCAAGCCACTGGCAACCATTGGGCCAGAGCTCTGCGAAGATTGCCGATGGAGGGAGTCAGGCTGTGCCTGGCCAAAGGCCTGGTGGAACAGTTCTGTCTTGCAGGCCCTGCGGAAAGATGTCAAGTCCTGCAGGGCCCTGGTCTCTTGTGACAGAGTGTTCCACCAGATTGGAGCCACGGCCGAAAAAGCCCTGGCTCTAGTTGACGCCAGCCTAACTTCTCTGTGGCCTGGGACCTTCAAGATGTTTTTATTTGAAGACCGTAAGTTTCTCTGTGGGGCATACCAGGAGAGGCGGTCCCGTAGGTACGAGGGTCCTAGGCCGTATAGGGCTTTAATGGTGAAGAAACACTGCCAGTCAGTGTAGAAAACACTGAGCCAGCTGGGCCAATGGTCCGCCGTGGTGTAAGGTAATTTCCAGTGTTCCTATGAGATCCGCTGCTGGAACAGGAAATACGGGCCTAGGTGAACAAGAGTGCAAACTGGTTTATGGCAGCCTATGCCTGGAGCTTGGCCCTGAATCCTGGGTGTCAGGAGATGGGTTTGTGCTATGCATTTGTGCCGAAGGAAAGGCATTCTCGGCAGCCACTTTCCTACTGTTGCAGATGTCGCTCCTTTCTTTCTGTCTGTCTGCTCTTCAAGAATATACATATGGGCAATATATATGGTCATGTTATTGTTGTTTAGTTGTTTAGTCGTGTCCAACTCTTCATGACCCCATGGACCAGAGAACGCCAGGCACTCCTGTCTTCCACTGCCTCCCGCAGTTTGGTCAAACTCATGTTTGTAGCTTCGAGAACACTGTCCAACCATCTCGTCCTCTGTCATCCCCTTCTCCTTGTGCCCTCCATCTTTCCCAACATCAGGATCTTTTCCAGGGAGTCTTCTCTTCTCATGAGGTGGCAAAAGTATTGGAGCCTCAGCTTCACGATCTGTCCTTCCAGTGAGCACTCAGGGCTGATTTCCTTAAGAATGGATGTGTTTGATCTTCTTGCAGTCCATGGGACTCTCAAGAGTCTCCTCCAGCACCATAATTCAAAAGCATCAATTCTTCGGCAATCAGCCTTCTTTATGGTCCAGCTCTCACTTCCATACATCACTACTGGGAAAACCATGGCTTTAACTATACGGACCTTTGTTGGCAAGGTGATGTCTCTGCTTTTTAAGATGCTGTCTAGGTGTCTTTATATGTGTGTGTATGGACAATATAAAATGTCAAAATAAATTGCATTTTTTGTGTCATTAAACCTAATACGGTATTTATAAACATGAATTCCAAATATCGTTAAATCATATGTACAAACTGGCTACACATGAAGAAGTTGTGTACCAACCTAGACTTGTCATGGGTATCGATAGGAACTTGCCGGATTTGACTAAGGATCTGGCATCTCCCCACCTGCAAACAGGGAGCAATATTGGGGGGGGGGGGTTGCTGTTTGTTTGATTGTTTTAAAAAAACAAACCCCCAAAAACCGAGTGGCCTTGTGTTCCCGGGGGAGGCATTTGAGTTTTGTCTGGGTCCCCGAAAACCCCATCCCTAGCCACTAGACATGACAAGAAAAAAAACCGCCTCCCCTTCCTCTTTTCTCCATCGAGCATCCCGGGCGAAAGGAAGAGACCGAGGGCCCTTGTTGCGCCTGCGCACGAATAACCGGTCCTTTTGGTCACGTGGGAGCAGGCCGCCTGAGGCGCGAGGGCGGGAGTCTCGGCCGGGAGACTTCCATGGCCGCGCCGTGTGAGGGGAAAGATGAGGACTTCCGCTCCTGCTTCCTGCTCTCCTGACAGGCCCCGCGGCGGCGCTTAGGCCGCGCCCAGCGGGCGCACGGTTGGACGGGCTGCCATGCGGCGGCTGTGGCCGGGGCTGCTCCTCCTGCTGCTGGCCGCGCTGTGGGGCGGGGAAGCGCTCCCGGCTCAGGGGGTCCTGAGGCCGCCGCCTCCCTCGCCTCCGCCGGCGGCGCCGTCGTCGTCCTCTGCCTCCGCGGCGCCCGGCAGTCACGACGCCGCGCCCGCCCTGGGCAGCAGCAGCAGCGGTTCCCCCGCGGGCGAGGCGGCGCGGAGCAGCAATGCGAGTGGGGTGGGCAGCGTGGCCGCCGCCGTGCCCGCCCCGCCTGAGCGCAACCCCCTCATGACCCAGCGCGCCCTCTCGGTCCTGGTCTTGGCCAGCGCCGCGCTCATCGTCTACTTCGTCATCCGGACCGTGCGGTGAGCCTGGGGCAGCAGGAGGGACCCCTGTAATCTGTCAACCCAGCGATCGGATCAATCGGTCGATCTCGGAAGGGTTTGGGGTTCTCCCCCTCCTCGTTTCCACTTGGCTTTGGGGGAAACTGAGTCTGAGGGGTGTCCCGTCCCCCTCCCCCCTCCAAGAAGAAAGGGAGGAAGGTTGGCTAGGGTGGCCTCTCCCTTTCTCAGCCGTGTTGCATCTTAGAATCACGGAAGGGACCCCGAGAAGTCATCTAGTCCAACCCTGCTTGCAATGATAGCCATCTCAAGGTCTTCCACGTGGGAGACGAGGGAGCAAGCTGCTTTTTCTCCTGCCTTTGGAAGGTGGCTTCAAGTTACAAGGAAGGAGGTTCTAATAATCATATTTATTTATTTATCTATTCATCCCTCCCCCACCCATCTGCCTGGTTTTCCCCTGGCACTCTGGGCTCCCCCCAGCACAATATTAAAAACAGGATAAGACATCAAACATTAAAAACTTCCCTAGACAGTGCTGCTTTCAGATGTCTTCCAAACATCAGATAGTTGTTTATATCCTTGACATCTGAAGGGCGCCACTACCGACAAGACCTTCTGCCCAGTTCCCTGTAACCTCACTTCTCGCAGTGAGGGAACCGCCAGAAGGCCCTCGGAGCTGGACCTCAGTGTCCGGGCTGAAGGATGGGGGTGGAGACGTTCCTTAAGGTATACTGGGCCGACACCGTTTAGAGGTCAGCACCAACACTTTGAATCACGGAAGGGACTGTCATCTAGTCCAACCTCACCCCCGCAATGCAGGAATATGCATGGAGGAGATATGATTGCCATTTCAAGGTCTTTCATGTGGGAGAGAGAGCAAGCTTTCCCCCCCTTTCTCCTGCTCTAGAGGGTAGGATGCGAACCAGTGGCTTCAAGTTACAAGGAAGGAGGTTCTGACTAAACACCAGAGAAAACTTTGAGCTGTTTGGCAGTGGAACAGTCTCCCTCGGGAGATTGTGGTCTCTACCTCCTTGGAGATTTTAAAGCAGAGTTTGGATCTGTCTCAGATACTTTAGCTGAGATTCCTGCGCTGCAGGGGATTGGACTAGATGACCCATGGGATCCCTTCCAACTCTTCAGTTCTATGACCCACGGCCCTCTCTTCTTGCTCACCTGCGAAACATCCCCTTTAGGCTGTGGTGTGTTCCCCTGGTCCTTGTTTACCTTGGTGTATCTGATAGAGCACATGTTGCTCGTGTACCTGATTCAAGCCTGGCACTCCTTATCTTAAGTGCTATCGTATGTGTTTCTGGAAGGTCGCTTCTGGGCAGGTTTTGCACCCAGTGAAAGGGACAGCTGCTTAGAATAATGATCATTTTGTATTTAAAGAAGACTGGAGAGAGAAGTCGTAACTAGCAGAGTTCCACTGTAAACTCAAGGCCAGTGACTGGGGAGCCTGTGGCACAAACCCCGAGAAACTAGCGGTACTTGTGTTGGATTAACATATTCAGTACGCAGGTAGATCTATATAAAAAACTGCACGTTTTCCTGAGTATATGTATCTAAAACAAGTAAGCAGTGGGCTTTTAAAGCCATGAAACAAACGTTTCTCTGTAATCTAGTCCTGTGTGGGAACTAATTTGTTTTGTGGTATAGTGTGACTTTGTTTGGGATGTTGTATGCATCTGGGAAAAATGCATAGAAGGGCAACCAAAATATCAAGGATCTGAAGCAGCTTCTATGTTTTGAAGAAGAAGAAAACAGCCTAGAGGGTAATCTATATGCACAAGATGCTGGTGTTAGTTAAGCCACCAAATGTTACGCCAGATCCAAGCTGCACTCACTAGCATAGCTCTGCATAAGCCTTTAAGATAGTCTGAACCTGGGTTGCCAAGTCATGTGAGTGAGCCGAACATGCTCAGGATCTGGCCTAAGTTTCTGGTCATGCTCCACACTCACTTCCACTGCTATCTGGTGAGCATAATTAAACTCCATCTTTGCCTTGCAGTTTGGAGTTAGAGGGAGCGTTGTGATGCCCAACCGCTTAGTTACACTGCATGTTGGAGGCACAACACAGCTACTTCTGGTGCAGCTTCCAACTTGAGAGGAAGGTTGGAGTTGATTGTTTGGACAGTGAGCAGCCAGGCACTCCGCACCCAAACCAAACCAAATCCCATCCTTTCCCGTGTTCTGGAGAGGAAGGGTTGGAGGGGCCATTTGAGTGATGGCTGGCATTCTGTGTATCTCAGCTGCCCAGAGGTCCTACCTCTCCTCAATAGCCTCCCAACCTGACTGCAACATGGTTCATGGATCTAAGCCATATTGATCTCAGTGGGGGTAACTTCTGAGAAAACATGCAGTGAAGGAAGAGTCTGATGACCACAGATTTTGACTTGGCTGCCAAGTCGGTGCAAACTTTATTGACTCCTTTATATAGAAAAGCAGGGCACTTTGTAGTCTAATTTCCTTTGTATATTAATGTAAATGCATGCATGCATGTGTGTTTGTGTGATGTATATACATTTATTTATTTTTGCTAAGGACTATTCAATCATGCAAATATAATAATATAATAATAATAAAGAAGAAGAAGAAGAAGAAGAAGAAGAAGAAGAAGAAGAAGAAGAAGTCTGAAATGGTAGAGCCCATGTGCATGTGCAGGTTTACCAATGTATTTAAAATTTATTTTGATTAGATCTTATATTGTTACTGTATCCTACCTTCCTTATGTTATGGAGCTAAAGGCAGGGTACATGTAGTTCCCAGTAATTCACCCCTCAAAGCAGTGACCAGACCCAGGCCTGCTTATCTTTAGCAATGGCCTTCAGAAGGATGGTGTGACAACACATTATGAAATCATGTATTGTTTTTTCAACCTTATGAATTCTCTCTCCCCACTCCCACCCCTGCACCTTCTTTTTCTAAACCATGTAGAATTTACTTAGCAAATTCACGGCTACACTACGTGATTATAGTAGCTGACTTTGCTCTTAAGGGGATTAGACAAGTTCATGGAGAATACATCTATCCACAAGTGTTAGTCCTGATAGGGTTAAGTAGAGTTTATACGATCAGCAGCAGTATACATGTGAACAGCATGCTGATAACATGCAACATATGGGTGTTGGTGAGAGCTGTCAATTTCATATCCTGTCTCTTAGCATTCCAAAAGGATCTGTTGAAAATGTTTGTTTATTTTATTATAGGTATTAATTGACTGCCCTTTGTTTGAACTTTGCTTACAGAATAAAAATTAATACATAAAATATAACAGGAAAAATAGAAAGGGGATAAGAAAACCATAAACGATGAAATAGGAGGTTGGACTGTAGGGCTTGTTGAGCAGAGCTCTTTTATGATTTGAAGCATCATATTCTGTAAAGACTGTAGTCTCTGAGAAAAACTACTAACAAGTCGGTACATGTCACATGTTGCATCGGTCTCATTTTGCATTAACCAGAAGATAGATAGATATATGTCCAAAATGTATTTCAGCATAAAATTGGCAACCTGGATAGAATTTAAAATGGCATTTGCACAAATTACAGAGTAAGCCTTTTGAAGGACAACTGACAAAGTTCTGGATATTAAATCTACATCTTGTGAATTCATGGAAGTGTGCTCACTTTCAAGGAATATTCTGTAGAAATGGAATACTTAAAATGAAATGGCTGCTTTATTGTTTCAACTTATTTTTCTGCTTCAAGAACAAAAATTGCATTAGAGAGAAGTTACATTTTCTTCACATAACTCAGGCAAATGTATTCTTAAAATGTTCATTTGTGTAATGCATGCATTTCATCAGAATGAGTTTCATAAATGCTTAAACTCCTGTTCTGCATTTGATTGTCATCAGACCTATAATGATACACTTAAATTACAGATTTTCTCACAATCATCCTATTTGTGAAAAGCATATAGAGATAGTTTCTGACCAAATTGTTGAACTGTGTTTGACATCTGGCCTTATATTCTTACATAATAAAAAGTTTAAGCCTGCCTTCCACCATTTGTCATATATTGTTCACTGTGAAATTAAGGCTGTTGCATAAGACTGTATTTAGTGGGAATCAAGCAACACAGTCCTTCATCTTGTTCTTTAACAGCTTTGCAATAACATTATAGTTTGCATTTTGGCAAATGATCCCCTCATCCGATTCATCTTTAGCTAAGATTTGTTTTGGCAGCCTTGGACTAGTAACTCTCTTTAGGCCCTGTAATTTGTTAAGCGAGAACAAAATCCTGCCTCACTTGGTTGTTGAATATGGATGTGATTAGAATCATAAAACACCCAGCATACTTGTAGCATGAAACTTCTGAATGAGAACAAAATGAAAGTTTGTTTTAACTTGTTCCCAAGTAAGTGTGCATCGGATTGCAGCATTTATATGCTAAGAAATCAATCAGGAAATTATTTTGACAGTGCCCTGCCATAAGGTGGCAGCACCAAGCACATGATTGTGCCATCCCTTGACAGTTGGCATTTTACTGGAATTTCTTCAGAAAAATTTTCAGTGAATTTTGTTCCCTTTGATTTAGTGGCTTAGCTAAGATCTCTGGTATAGACTGCATCTGCATCATCTGAGTATAATTAAGCTTCTGTAAAATAGATCAAATCAAATAAACTGTGACCTGTTTGCAGTCTTACAGCTCCATCACATCATACAAATAGGTCTTGCTGTTATTCACTATTTCAGTCATCTTCAGAATACTCTATTCTATTCCCCCCTGATCCAATGTCCTTTGTCAACATCCCCAGTCCTCACTATACTGTTTTTGTCTTCCTCCACTTGGGTTTCTCCGCCCCCAAGGGTTTTTTTTAAGACCTTCAAAACTTGGGGTTCCCCAGAAACATCTGTTACCTCTCTCTTGTGCATAGATGTTGTTTTAGCTACATAAAAAATACTCAAAGAGCAACATGTGAAACGTATTGGGCACAAGTCAATAGCTACATTGGCTGAGTGTTACAGTAGCAATATTGTCTTATTTCCCCAAAATTACAATATGATATTCTGGTACAGTGGTACCTCGGGTTAAGAACTTAATTCGTTCTGAAGGTCCGTTCTTAACCTGAAACTGTTCTTAACCTGAAGTACCACTTTAGCTAATGGGGCCTCCCGCTGCCGCCGCTGCACGATTTCTGTTCTCATCCTGAAGCAACGTTCTTAACCCGAGGTACTATTTGGGGGTTAGCAGAGTCTGTAACCTGGAGCTTCTGTAACCCAAGGTACCACTGTACTTGTGCCTTGGTGGGAGCTTCTGGCTTGAAATTGAGAAGTGTTTTGTGAGTATGTGTGTTTTCTTATTCAAAGATGGAAGAGCACATCCCTCCCTGTTTCCTTTTTGCAGTTAAGGGAGTAAGATCTGGCAAGATAAAATGCAGGATTATTCATACTGTTTGCTAAATTAAGCTGAATTTTCTTTGAAGCAAACTAAAATTGTGCAATCACATTATACAAATCAATAGTTTTTCAGTGCTTGACTGTCGAATTGGGCGTCCTGCTTATGCATGTGAATTACAATAATGCAATGCTTATACAGATGGTTGTTAGTGCACTTGAATTCATATTAGTTTTTCTTAAGTTTTCCTTCAGAGCGGTATTTTAATTCTGTTGTTATTAGTGTGATTCAGTTAATAAATTGTAACCTTTCACACTTTTCAGACTTCGACGAAGAAACAGAAAGACAAGGAGATATGGGGTTCTGGACACAAACATAGAAAATACAGAGCTGACACCATTGGAACAAGATGATGATGACGACGACACAACACTCTTTGATGCCAATCATCCTCGAAGGTCGGTAGACAGAGTTTAGGATGTTCTTCTTGTTGTAAGAGGGAACGGATTCCGAGGTACAGTGGTACCTCGGGTTAAGTACTTAATTCGTTCCGGAGGTCCGTTCTTAACCTGAAACTGTTCTTAACCTGAAGCACCACTTTAGCTAATGGGGCCTCCTGCTGCCGCCGCGCCGCCAGAGCACGATTTCTGTTCTTATCCTGAAGCAAAGTTCTTAACCTGAAGCACTATTTCTGGGTTAGCAGAGTGTGTAACCTGAAGCGTATGCAACCCGAGGTACCACTGTATATGACTGGAAACCAAGCGTAATGTATTTCATTCTTCATCCATGGATGAAGTGGATGTTTTGAACAAGATATAAAAATGCCTCTGTGACCAGAGGCACTGGTTGTTCTTTTAAGGGAGGCACGGTACATCTGTGTAATATTGTCTTGGGGCATTCCAAGCACAGTTGCTAAACCTACTTGCATGCAGCCTCCCTTGCCCAAATTGCCAACATCAGACATGAGGGAAATAGTTACCCCCAAACTTATGGATAAGAATCTTAGATCTGTGACTTTTAATTTAGGAATAAGTTGTTTGTATTCTTTGTTCTGTAGCATACTTTACATGGTGCTGTTTTAGTGCTATGGGCATTTCATTTATTTAAATACTTAAATTGCCTATTTTTTATGTCCCTGTTCTTATAAAGTCGTAACGCATACCAGGCTTTCTGTAAGCTATTATACTCCAGAAATAATGGCCATGTCTAATTAATTAAGGATTCTATCCTTACATGATATTCTTGGTAGTATTTCATTTCCTAAATAGTAGCTGTGTTAGTCTCTCAGGTGGCACAGGTCTTCCTTGTGTGTTGTAGACTAATTGGATTTATTGTGGCATGGGATTTCACTAGTAACAACCTAGTTTTGAAATGTACAGTGGTACCTTAAGTACTTAATTTGTTCCGGAGGTCCGTCCTTAACCTGAAACTGTTCTTAACCTGAAGCACCACTTTAGCTAATGGGGCCTCCTGCTGCTGCCACGCTGCCAGAGCACAATTTCTGTTCTCATCCTGAAGCAAAGTTCTTAACCCAAGGTAGTATTTCTGGGTTAGCGGAGTCTGTAACCTGAAGCGTATGTAACCTGAAGCGTATGTAACCTGAGGTACCACTGTAGATGTAAAGCTGTGTTGACACCCCCATCTCCAGTGATATTTGAGATAATTCTTTTATTAGACAAATGTCAGCAGCTTTCTCATGTCTTTTATACAGAAGACATGTAAATTTAAAATATTAACAAAATTCTTAAAAAGTGAGTCACTCCCAATCAGCAGAATTAAAAATTAGTTTGCCTTAAAAAGCAAGTAAAACATAGAACACTACTAAACTGGCCTCTAGCATACAGTTTTTGTCTAGTTGGATGCCATTATTTTCAGTATTAAGGTGTTGGGCAGAATAGGAGTTGTGTTTGTTGTGTCAGTAGATATTGCCGTAGACTGGACAGCTTCATGGCAAATTGTACCTTTACTTGAGTTTGTTTAATTATTTAGCAGTTAAGGCCATAGCTTCAAATAAGACTATTTGATTTAAGAAAGGATCAGCTTCTCAGCCTACCAACATTTTTTGGCCAGCTCTACTAAAATTGCACAGGAAGGCAAAAATGAGATTCTGTCTAAATCTAAATCTTTGAGCTAGTGCATGGTTGTTATTTTTGTGTATATGTCTCGAGATACAGAAACAACTTCTTTTTAAAACAAAAACAACACAGTTTAGATAGATGCACTTCTAGTTGATAATTACTTGTAATACAGTTCTGTATGCTGAAATGGGGGAAATTGAGTGAAATATACTCAATATTAGAGGAATAGCAACAATCAGTTGTTCATTGTTGATATGAATACAGCTCATTTCCTTTGGGAAAGCACAGTAAGATAATTGCACTTTTACGGCTGTGCTTTGGCTTTTGTTTTCTCAACAAAATTGGGCAATCTTTTCCAAGTCTCTCTCTGGAATATAGCTAACTTGCTTGAATGCCCTATTTCCCCATTAGTTCTTATACATGCTGTCTCATTTCCTAATTTTGCAAAGTACTTTATAAACATTATTAGAATTCATGGTTCCCTCTGCTTTTATAAAAAAATTGAGGTTGCTTTGCTGCTTCAGGTTTAGAAACAGTTCCATCATGGCATCTGCCCCAAAGCTTACAGGCTATATTTTCCAATTTTTTTTTTTCCCCCCAAACCGAGTATGTGCTGTTCTGTTTTGAGTGTTTAATTTGTGTTTAACCCTTGCATATATTGAAATTTTCATACCCTTGCTGTATATTAGTCATGCCAATTCCAAGTTCAGGAATCCTGACATGCTACAGTAACACTAGCCATAACAGCCGCTACTTCTCCATTGCAAAGCATCCTCTGGGGGTTGTAAAGTGCAATGAGAAATGTTGGGAAGGAGATGTGTATCACATCTTTCAGAAGCTACCCTTTCCCTGAAACTCGCATCCCTGAGCTGCTTCAACTTGCAAGCATGTGCCTGAAACCTCACAATGGAAAAACAACTCTAGGTATGAATTAAGCCAAAGGGTTAAGCACACACAGCTCTCACCAATTTCCCTGTTTCTCTCCCATGAATGCTTTGTAGCAGAGAAGCAGCCATCAAGTAACTCTGCTACCCAGTTACTGGGTGCTGGGACGTTTTCCCCAATCTCCTGAAGAATACTGCATATCTTGATTCAACACATCCAGATCTTTAAAATAATTAGCGTGGTTATTAATTATTAGAGAGGGGACTGACTCTTGGCCTGTTCTGCCTTGTAAGAATAGCTGGAGTGAGACCTCTTTGTAGCAATTGCCCTAGGCTCACATTCAGGTATCCACCAAGACAGTGCTTATTTCAAAACAAGGATTCCCCCCCCCCTTTTTTTTCTTCTTAATATTTGTTCTCATTGTTATGGCAAATTACACCTGTCCCATTGCACCTGGGTGTTCCCTGCTCCTCTATACCAAAATATCCCCCCTCTGAATAAAACTAGATGTAGGAAGAAGGGTTCTTTCCTTGCCTTCTCCCTGACAAGCCATTTTTGGGGCTGAAATAGCATTGGTTACAGGATCATTGTCATTGAAGCCTCTGCTTGCAGCCTGCAAATCCCAGGTACTGGTTTACTAAGTCAGTAAGGGAAAAAGAAGCTCCTGAATTACATTGTATATGTCTTGAGTACTAATAACTATGTTTAACTGTTGTGAAGCAACCTTATAAATGGCTGTTCGTATATTCTTATGCTTCCAAAACGTATGCAACATTGGTCACAATGACAGATTTGAAAGCTGTCTGAGCAAGGTTACAAACAGACTTCTCTTATCTGCTTGTAATCCATAGAGTATGTTACGCCTTGCTGCAAATATATATATACAAGTAATGAATACGACATTGCCTGAGTTGGAAATTCTCAGTGCTATGCTGATAAAGTTATCTACAGTGTTGCAAAATCTAAAAACACAGACGCAAATGGAACCCTGATCTCTTCAAGGCATTAATATACTGCTTAATCATTAGCATTCCTAAGTGGCGCAAGTCATCTCCTAAAGTCACTTTTTATAACACAATGTGGTCAAAAACTGCACTACTTTGAGTCGTGTCAGCAGCAAACAGTTAAAAACAGTGCAGCTTATTTTATTTGCTATAAACATGAAAAAAGTAAATGTCCACAGAAGCATTATGCTGTGAGTGCAGAAAGGATATAAATGTTGAAGTAAGAGAAATACTTGGAAAACTGAGTTCTTCTCCTGAGTGCCATTATAAGGTGGTTCTAAAAGATACTTAAACAATATCTTAACATCCAATAATGTCTTTATTTATTGAACTGCTTGCATCCTATAAGTAATAGCTAGCTGTGTGTTGTGCAGATAAAGTATGCTCAAAATTGCACTGTGTACCAAAAATAAATTGCTGAGTGGACTGAATATTATTGCTCTGGTAGTTATGATTTCATGACAGGATGGAACTGTAAAGCTTGTGTTTTTTGCTGCAAGAGGGGGTAGAAAGAGATTGATTTAAAGGACAGTGGCTTGGTGGCAAGAAAAGATTGGGTGGGGGGAATGGGAGTAAAATGGGATGCAGTATCTCGGTAAGATACATTTCTATAGGTAGTTCTTAATGTTTGATGTTTTATTATGTTTTTATGTGTTGGAAGCTGCCAGAGTAGCTGGGGCACAACAGGTTATAATAGTAATACTACTATTACAGTGGTACCTCGGGTTACATATGCTTCAGGTTACAGACTCTGCTAGCCAAGAAATACTACCTTGGGTTAAGAACTTTGCTTCAGGATGAGACCAGAAATCATGCTCTGGCGGTGCAGCAGGAGGGCCCATTAGCTAAAGTGGTGCTTCAGGTTAAGGACAGTTTCAGGTTAAGAACAGACCTCCGAACGAATTAAGTACTTAACCCAAGGTACCACTGTACTACTAAATATCATCATCATCATCAGAAAAAATTGGATTAGAAGACAATGTCTAGCTTGCTAATCATGATGATTGAGGTCAGAAATAAGAGAACGAAAAACATTGCATTTTGCAACTCTGCATCGTAAAATGTTACGGCCACAATTCAAAACACAAGCATGTCAGCTTAATTGGCTGGAGTAGATGTGTACCATTGAGTGGAAGGTGCTACTGGTCTGTTATATGAAGTCACCCCCCACCTTGTTAATCAGGGCTGGGAAACCTGGGACATCTCTCCCCACCACCATGTTGTTGGATTCCTACTGTCATCAGTCTCAGCCAGCAAGGCCAATGGTCAGGGGTAATGGGACTCGTGTTGTTGGGACTACACGTTCCCTAGCCCTACTGTAATTGAAGAAAAGTCTTCCTATTCACAGCTGTGGTGTGAGAGTCTTGGGGTTTGAGGCCCTGGGCTTGGAGCTACAGCCTAGAAGCCACAGGAGGAACAGTCACAGCCCCCCACCAATCCATGCCAAAATGCACATTCCCCCTTCTCTTTGCTTTTCTTTCAATTGCAGTACATCCTTTCCTTTGTGGTGGCTTGGTGACTAAGGTAGGGGCTTTTTAGTGTGGGTAGAGGGAAGTTTGATCTCCGCTTTTGGGTCATTGCAAGAATCAAGTATGTTAAATGCTGGATGTATAATATACATGAAATCTTGTTGCTTTCAAGTGGGTGCAGTGTTGAGGAGATTTGGTTTTTGTTGTTGTTGTTGTTGTGTTGAAAGATTTCAATGGAATGATGTTTACTTAAAATATTTTTTTTTCTTTGTAGATAAGTATGTGCCTTTTGGGAGAATATTTCAATTGTGGAGCAACGAAAGAAGGCTGTACAGAAGGAATAAGAAGCCAATATCAGGGTTGGGTGTATACAAGTGATCTATATTATGGCATCCTTAGTTTGTTGCAATAAACACTGTAACATTTTATTGTACCTTTTGTATATACAGAAATATTTTAAGTTTGGAGTCTATGGGAAATGTGCACTAAATTTAAAACCTATTTTAAAACAGGGTATTTTCTGCTTATGTTAATTCTGTATGGTGATCTCCCCTTCCACAGACCACTAACTGAGATATATTTGTGGGTTTCTTGACCAACTTAATTTTTTTAGATGAGTGTCAAGTGTGATAACTTACTTATGTGAACTCTCAGCGCCTACTCTTTCATTTAACAGATATATTGCCAAACTTAACTACCCGTGTCAGAGGGGTGTTCCCTCTCCTTTGTAAACTGGATGTACATTATAGATCTGTGTGAGCGATGCAAATAAATGTTTACAGTATTCCTAACACTCATTACTTGTATTTTGTATCTGTTGGTTTTGAATGTAATGCTTCGGACAGCAGGAAATATGCTGATAGTAATCAACCAAAGACTTTTGGTGAGGATGTCCCTGGCTGTCTTTCACAGGCTGGCTGAGATCACTCTGAAGAACGTTTCTGAAAACGATAAGCCTACTCAGCAGGTATAAATAAATGAAGCTTCAGTTTACATTGGGTTTCTTTCAAACACCATGGACTTCCTAATGAGAGGGAGATCATGAATGGTGTCAGTTATATCCTTTAAGTTACACAAAACCTTTAATCCTCCTCTCACTGTGTGTGCGTTCCCCAGAAATCCCCCTAACACAGAAAGTGGTGGGAAGGGGTGAGATGTGATAGGTGGAAGGGGAAATGAGAAAAAGGGAAGAGAGAAATGGAGGGGTGTGTGGGTGTGTGGGTGTGTGTGTGTGTGAGAGAGAGAGAGAGAGAGAGGCAGACAGACTGGAGTATCTCCAACCCTGCTCACCACTAGCATGAGATCCCAGGAATATTTCCTACATTTTATTTATTTATTGAGGAGGAAGCACATGAAGGAGGGCCTCAGAAGATGATCTCAGAGTCCGGGTAGGTTCATATGGAAAGAGGCGATCCTTGAGGTATTACAGTCCTGAACCGCAATACCTGAGATTTTCCCATGGGAAATCTCCCTGGAGTGTCATGCTAGATGGTAGAGCAGGCATAGGCAACTTCGGCCCTCCAGATGTTTTGGGACTACAATTCCCATTATCCCTAGCTAACAGGACCAGTGGTCAGGGATGGTGGGAATTGTAGTCCCAAAACACCTGGAGGGCCGAGTTTGCCTATGACTGTGGTAGAGCATGAAATTCTTTATCTCTTTATCTCAGGGTCATGGGTTCAAGTTGGACAAAAGATTCCTGCATTGCAGGGGGCTGGTCTAGATGACCCTCTTGGTCCCTTCCCACTCTACAGTTCTATTACGATTCTATGAAAAAGGTTCCCCAATCCTCTGCTAAGAGATCTGCCAGCAGTTATGTGCAAGCCTTGATGGAAACAGTCCGAAGAAAATCCTTCCAATAGAAGCCGTCTCCAAGCATTCAAAAAGAATGTGTGAAAGTTTAGACTGGAAAGGTGGATGGAGGTGCATGCACCCCCTTCCGTACCTTAGGTTTTCAGGCATACTTACTTCACTCCTCGCCTTTCTTCATTGAGTATGAAGATCTGAAGAAGTGCATCCTTAGAAGCCTCCCTACGATCCAAGTACCCTGCATCATCCAGACTCCTAATTGCAAGGGAGCTTTTAAATGTGTCCAGGCAACTGCAGTTAGAAGCTGTCTTCAGACCTTCCTGCCCAACACTGGAAGGCTAGAAACAGAAGAGGTATGCCTGGGAATGTTGGAGGGGGGGGGGCACCCCTACCCCTAAAAAAGTATCCAGTTTTAAAGCTTACCTGTTCTTTTTGAACTGAAGAAGACATTGAAACTTCTCTGTGTGAAGCAATTTCCTTCCAATTCCATTTTTAGTTGCTCAGCTTGAGGTGTGAAATTTCATTGGCTGTTCTTATTTTAAATTTAATAAAGGAACACTATACTGAGATAGTATATTTAAGCTTTCTCATATGTTTAGTTTTTTCTCCCCACCCCCCACCCCACCCCAATACATGCTTGGAAAGTGTGATTTCTCCTGTGCATCCCATCTATCCCATTAAAGTGATCTAAAACTGATTTGAAACCAGGATTAACAGTTTGGGTTTACTAGCATTGAAGAAGTGCTTGCATTTGGAGAGGAATGGGATATACGGCGATGTTCAGGATCAGCTTGATTTAGTGAGGAATTTCAGAATTGCTGTCTCAAACAGCTGTAATTAGAATGGGAAACTTGTTCAATAAGCAGGCTTGCCGAATATTTAAATTTAGTGGCTTTTAACAGCCTTCTTAGCACTAGTATCCTTCATTCAATACTATAATAGCTTCAACAGAGCCATTGAATTTTGAGAGATCAAATTCTAGGAGATCAAATTCTGAAGGAGGGCAAATTGCTATCGAAATGTATGTTAGGACCTGTTAGCTATTCAGATGTTCATTGTAATGTTACAGGCTTTCATCACACTACAAGTGTGAAGAACAACATTGTGTTCCAGCACATCCAAATGCCCAAGACGGGGAACACAGTGTGAAGTTTAGTGTTCATAATAACATTCATATAAATAGATAACACCTTCCTAGGAATTTCTGCTGGCTCAGGTGTAATGCTAGAATGGAATAATTTGTTCGAGCAGTGCAAAAATCCATCCTTAAAAGTTTCATAAATTCAGTACATGTGCATCAAATAAATAAATATTTTAAGTGGATAAGATGTGCTATGAACCGAGGGACTCGGATTTCAAATACCCAGTACTGTACTTCACATGGTGTTTGTGAGGATAAAACACAAGACAGCTATGTATGTATGCCATCCTAAGGTTTTTCCTGTGTGCATACGTGTAGTTTTAGTACAGTGGTACCTCGTGTTGCGGGTGGCGCTGTGGGTTAAACCACAGAGCCTAGGACTTGCCGATCAGAAGGTCAGCGGTTCGAATCCTCGCGACGGGGTGAGCTCCCGTTGCTCGGTATCAGCTCCTGCCAACCTAGCAGTTCGAAAGCACATCAAAGTGCAAGTAGATAAATAGGTACTGCTCTGGCAGGAAGGTAAACGGCGTTTCCGTGCGCTGCTCTGCTGGCCACATGACTCGGGAGCTGAAGTCGCGGCACGGCGGCAGCAGGAGGTGCTATTAGAGAAAGCACGCCTCATGTTATGAGCAGTTTCCTGTTACGAACGGACCTCTGGAACGGATTAAGTACATAACACGAGGTACCACTGTGATTGGCTAAAGTTAGCTTTTTGGCAAAGTGATCTTGTCTGATTCATATTTTGTAGTTATCAGGTACCAAACCTGTCGATTAGTCTCTTCTTTGTTGTCGTAACAATGATCCTTTAAAAAAAATTGGGCAGTCAACTGAGCAAATCTTTCACTCATCTAACGACCATCCCTGTATAAGTAGCATGTATAATTCTCAGTGTGTGCACTGCTAAGTATTCCTCTGCAAGAGATGTTTGGCACTGCAGGCTTAGGGACTGCACCAACAATACATTAATCAGCTTCTGTTTTGTAACAGAAAAATGCACTTGATTTCTTCACAGAGAAATTTCTATGATGCCTTTGTTTGATTTCGAGCTCAGATGTAATACTACTCTAGAGGGAAGGAGGGCCAGCGAGTATAATAATGTTCATGGGAGGGTCTAATTTCTTTTATCAAAAGACTAGAATAATTATCTTCCTGTTGTATTGTACCTCCTCTTGATATTTTCTTGTGGATTTGAGCTTTTCTTTTTCCAATTGCTTTTATTCGGCGCAACCTGGGATTAGAAATGGTTCCTCGCTTCTTACTCATTTTGTGATTTAAGGCGGAGGACCTTCTCTCATTAGACAGCAATCCATCAATTCGCAATGGACTCGAGAGTAATCATGCCTGCAGATGCTTGCAGAAACCCTTTGTTACAGAGAACCATCAATGTTCATTTAGCACAGATTTAAAAAACAACAACTACCAGACTGTGCACAAGGCTGATACTTAAATATTGAACTAATTTTATTAGTACAGTCATACTAATATGTAGAATAAACTGGTCTGGTCCATACATAGTTTGTGCATGCTTTTAGATCTCCATATGATTCGATTTTAGCATTTTAACATCCTATTCAAATGGGAAAACATTTCTGATTCTCAGTAGAGCAAGGAAGTTGAGCAAAATCAGATACAGTCATACCTCTTGTTACGTTCAGTTCAGGTTACGTTCTTTCAGGATACGTCCCGCGGCAACCCGGAAGTAACAGAACAGGTTACTTCTGGGTTTCGCTGCTCACGCATGCGCAGGTGCTCAAAATGACGTCACGCGCATGTGCAGAAGCGGCGAATCGCAAGACGTGCAGACGCGGGTTGTGTTTTGCTCATGTTGCGAACAGGGTTCCAGAACGGATCCCATTCGCAACCAGAGGTACCACTGTATACGGTATTCAACTGCAAGTACGTTGATCATATGACAGTCTGTCTCCCCTTCCTGCTTTTACCCTTCTGGCAGATGCACAATTATGCCAAGCCTATAGCACAATGCTTTTCTTGTCATGATAAATGGAAGGCTATGCAACATGTAGGAGCCAAAGACCGACTACCAGTAGCCCTACCCAAGGCTTGGTTTGCTTGCTTTACTCATTGCTCCTTCTAAGGAAGTGTATTTCTTTCCCCCCACCACTCAACTGTGAGGGCTGAAAACCACAATCAGTATTGTTGTAGGCTACACAAACACTTCATAATGAATCCCAAATCAGTACAAATAACTTTTTCGGCAGTGTATAAACGCCTGTATTATGCTACCCTGAATAGACTGAGAATGATTGCCTTTTGGAGTAATGAATTGAACTTGTAGGGATCTGCCAATTTAGCATGCCTGGTTTTTCAAAACAAAGCCATCTTAATGAGCTGCCCTGCGCTCCTGACATGAGAGAGGAGCGCAAGTTGTATCCGCCTGCGAAAACTTGAGTGCATCCTTCCACCAAAGGCTCATCTGCTCCCGCCTGTCTGGGAATCAAATTAGACATGATACTAAATGTGACATCAGGGGTCTCTTTATTTGGATAAGAATAGGAATGGGTGGTTTTCACGGAAACCAGAGGAAGAGACAGAATAACCCTTCCCTCTCCACTCCCAGCTGCCAATTCTGGCAAAAAATAAATAAAATCTTTTTTCCCTCTCCCACTCCCACCACTATTAGCATTAGGAAAAAGAGCTCCTAATGGGATCACGAGCACTAATTTCTAAGATTAGAGCAGCAGGAGGCATTTTCATTGAGACTGCAGATGGCGAAAGGAAGTCTGGCTTGCATTCAATATGAGATTAAGTAACTGTCCTGTTAGCGCAAGAATTTTCACTCGCGCAATGCGACTTTCCTTCTCCCATGATCCCCCTAAATCTCTTCTTGGACTTTTCCAGCCATCCAGAGCAGATTTGGGGAGAGGGGAGTCCTGTTGCAGAAGCATAAATCCTTGCACTGACTGGACGGTTGGATATATGTGCACACTGGAGCTGCAATTTGCAAAGTGGATTACCAATCTTTCTTTCAAGGGAACTCTGGAACTGTGAGTACCGTGAGAGAAATAGGGGTTTCCTAACAACTCTCAGCACCCTTAGCAAACTACAGTTGACAGGAGTTTTTGGGGGGAGCCATGGTATAACAGTACTTTAAATGTACAGCACTGATGAGGTCAAAGTTTCCTGTTTTTCGGTTCTGTGCTTTAAAAACAAATGAAAGAAGCAGAGCTCAAAAGATCAAGTTACTTTTCAATAGCCCCCATTTATTTTATCTAAAAGATTTTTATTCTGCCTTTTGATCAACTGATGATCCTCAAGATACCTTACAAATGGACTGGAAAACCCAAACATACACAAGAAAAGCATTCCTCAGTCTGCTGGCTAATGGATGTTTGCTTGCATTTTGCTGCAGAAACTGCTGAGATTGTAAGCCTTTAAAGCGTATTCAGATAACATTCTTCCCCTGAAAGAATTCTGGGCCCTGGGTTCTGTACCCCTCACAGAACTACAGTTTCCAGTAACCCTTAACAAACTACAGTGCCCAGAATACTTCGGGGTTGTTGTTGTTGTTGTTGTTGTTGTTGTGTGTGTCTTGGGCAGTGGCGTAGCGTGGGTTGTCAGCACCCGGGGCAAGGCAAGTAATTTGCACCCCCTAACCCGTGAATTTGCGCCCCCTAACCCTAACCCCCAGATGTTGCGCCCGGTGCGGCCGGCCCCCCCTGCACCCCCCACGCTACGCCACTGGTCTTGGGCATTCTTTAAAGGCATAGGGTGTATGCAGCCACAGTCCTGCTTGCAGCCTGACACCAAGCACATTTCCTTGAGCGAAATCTGCTCTCAGCGAAGGGCGTTCTTCAGACTGGAGTGTTTGACAGACTTCTAATTATGTCACCGCAAATGACAGCAATCCGAGCAAATAAAACCCATCTGTGCGACTGTTGTTTATGTTGGCGTGTTGCTGAGAGGATTTTCTTTGATTTATTAGATCTTGCTACGGAGCAAGCAAGGCTGAAGAATGAGAAGGCGAGGAGGAAAACCCACCTGCATCATTTGGGGAGAAAAAGACAACAGCATGGGGTCAAAGAGTTCTGGAGCATTTGGTGCAAACGGTACCAGCTCACGTCTGCCCTTTGTTTTGCAGTCATCACGCACTGTTTTTCTGCAACCTGGAAAAGTGATGGAAAAGTTTCCGTTGCTGTGACCCAAGGCTGAGGAAGCTCTGGCCTGTAATCTCATTTGGCCCATGAGAAACCACAGCTACCCAGCAGCAGAGTGTACTTTATTGGCACTGGGGGAGGGGGGGCAGGTTCGGAGGGCAAAGGGAGCCCACCGCACACCAACCCAGCCCTGGGATCCAGGGAGGGTGACATGACTGTTAGGCACTTGGGAACCCCGCGCAAGGGATTTTGGCAGGTAAGCAGGGCAGCACACCTGTCAATTATAATGATGTCACATGAATGGCAGGTGGGTTGCCCCATCCATCTGTCAACGTTGGCCCTTGAGGTGGAGATGTCCAATAAAAATCTGCCCCCTCCCCAGCTAAAATGGTTCTATAACCTTTGTAAAGGGAAAGAAGCCCTAAATTCCCATGCTATTAGTTTTAAATTTTATAGCAGCTCATAATAGCATTGGTTTTCGGAAGACCATCAAAGCTGGTGTTATAATGCACAATGTGGAAAGTGTCAAAGCCATCGTGGCTATAAAAGAGACATTCTTTCAGGAAATCTGCTGTATCTCACTAAGATCTATGGATGTTCTCCCTCTGATAAGATTCCTAATTCTGATGGTTACAATTTAAAGCAGCCACAATTCCACCCCAAACTTCACAGCTACAATCTTCTTGTTGTTTTTTTACAACCAAACAAAATTGGTTTGGTACTTGTCTTTCATCAAACTTTGAAGCTGCAGTTCATTTTCATTTGTGAAAAAAGCAGCTTTTTTTTACACTTACAATGTAAGTAAGAAGATGAGGCACATCTGTATGCCTATCACTTGACACAAATGAAGAAACAGACATTTAGAGCTGCTCTACTGAACTAAATATCTGCTGGAAATGTTCTCTTTCCAGGCTGACCTCTCTATGAGGCTACCATGTGCAGCCAGAGCTCTGCTTAAGTGAAGGCTTAACAGATTCCTTTCTTCCGTGAAACACTCTCTCTGTTACTTCGCATCCTTTCAAGGGATATTTTGCCCCAGGACGCTGCCCTTGCTCCTTGCTGTAGAGTAAACTGAGCCCATCAGCCGGGTCGTGAAAGCGAAGTTAGAAGCTGGTGTGTTAGAGCCATTCAAGATATCCTCTGGCCCTCTGAGCCCTCTCCCACCTGTCATCTGTTCCTGGTTGGGGGCAGCTGAGAGGGGAAAGGGCTCTGAGGTTGTGCAGTTGCAGTTTCTACAAGGAGATCTGTTGTGACAGGAACAGAACGCAGAGATAAAACATTTCAGCAAACAGGTAGATTTGTGCTCCTTGCAAATATACAAAAAGTCGCTGATGCAATTTTAGTGATGCGGTTGCATTTTAGAATCTGAGGCTTTGAATAGGTGTGAAGCAAGGCTTACAGTTCCGCTGTGCACTGACATGATATTTGCATTGATCTGCTGTTTTAAAAGAACAAACTTTCTTCTTAAAAGTCTATGGAGAAAAGTGGAAAAGAAGCAGGGGAAATTTTCTACTCAACCAGGACTATGCAGGCAATTAAGAATATATCCACACACAATGCATGTCTGTTTTTAACTATTTAGTTGTGTGTGTGTGATAAAATAAATAAGTAAGGAGAAACATTAGTGGATTTACTCAGATATATTGCCTCTGAATCCAGGACATGTAATTTTGTGTGTTAATGTCTGTCACTGTGTGTTTATGAGTCTGTGAATCTGTTAAGATGGTGGGTGGGTGGGTGTGGTTCCATGCACTTTTGGATTTGGCCCTGTCCACTATTGGGATGTGGTTCCTAACCACAGCTCTTAGCCGAAAACAAATTTCACACCCCTGGTTTAATGAATGCCCCCCAAAAAATTATTATTATTATTAGCAGAATAGAGAGATGAGGAACTTCAGGGGTCTATATAACTTTAATAGGGTTTTATCCTTGGTGCTTATAGGTCAGGGCTGGCTAACCCCCAGTCTGGAAGCCTAAGCAAAATTTTCAACCAGATTTTGGTGATGACAGCAAAATGAAAAAGACACAGGGCAAGGTGGGCAGAGAGGTTAACTCTGCATCCATCCCAGTATCTTGGTGGGGATGCAAATTGTACCCTCCCTGATTATCAGAGTAATCATTTGATGAATGGAGAGTGGGTGATAACTCCTCTCCACACGCTGCAAACACTCACACAAGTCAGTTTTGTATCCTCAATTTTGTATCTGTGGAGGTTCCCTGTATGATTCAGAACCCTGAAAAGCCAGACACCGAAAGCCAGACACCGCTTTGTTCACCTGAAAGATGAGAGGGACCTGGAGAAATTGTGGTGACACTTGCTACCTCCTCTGTTCTTTGGTCAAATGATGTGTGAGTGGAGCTTTTAAAAGGTTACTGTTCAGGTTCAGAGACATAAATCTCTTCAGCAATGTTTTGGGTACTGATGAAGCTAACCTACGTGAAATTCAAGCAAACATAATATAAAGTTCCCTTGGGACTTTTTCCTTATTTTTATCTCTCTCTGTCCCACAAAAAACATTTCTGATTCTCCATGCTGATTTTCCTTATCAAGCAAAAATGCGAGCAATTACTTTGCCTTTTTTGGGGGTTCCTTTTTATTGACCCAGATGTTATGTCCATTGATTTCTCTGATTTTAACACCAATAGCACATGCTGAATTCATGGCTGGGCTTGCTTGTTGTCCGAAGAAACTCAGTGGCAAAAGCAGAGTTCTGTTAAGGTCAGAGTAAAGGCTGATGGTTAGAACTGAAAATAATAATAATTAACAAGCGAAGTGAAAATAGTTGCATGCAAGAACTTATCCTATAGGGAGGTCTGATATCGTACAACCTACACAGGTTTGCTTTCTGCTTGTGGTCCACTAATCTGGATAATTTAGGAGTGTCAGACTTGGAAGGCCCAGCATCTGAGTAAGTGCTGTACAAAATGACCTTCAATTCCCTTCAGATTCTTCCATAATACACCTCATAGAAAGAAGAATTAGAGATGGACAGGGCTCAAGAGGAACTGGTGATAAAAGATTAAGATAGAAAGCCTGGGATCAAAGAGGAAGAAAATCTGCAGGAGATATCGAACAGCAGAATAGAACCTGTATAAACCCCAGTATTTTCACTGTTTTATTTCAATTATGACGGAACACACTCTATTTGGTAGGAAAGAACTATGAAATTGGCCCAGATTCTCACAGGGACTGCATACTTTGTGCTTAGATGAATTCTTTGTGAACTGGCAAAACTTTATTGAGTGTAGCAGAAGATATGGAACACTACCAATTATGAATTATGGATTTGCATCGTTTAATTAGTTAAAACAATATAGTATGATACTTTCGGGCAGGGGAGCATTTGTTTGTAACGTCAATCCTAGCTATTTATAAATGCCTTCTAATAATATCAACTGTGTATTGTAGTGTGTGTATGTGTGTGTATCTCACACACATGCATGATATAGAGAGAGATAGAGTGTGGGGAGTCCAACATATTGCTAAGGCAATCATTTTGCCAGCACAAGGATTTCTACTTCTGCAACCAAATGTTCTCCACTCACCATGTGGCCCCTAAATCCATTTTAGGGGGTCCCCAGCCCTATAGAGCAGGTTTGGGGAGAGGGGAGGGTTGTAAGTCTCATTGCACAAATGGAAACACTTCCACCAAGAGAAACATTAGTAGAGTACTGTCCATTGCTCGACTAATAATTTTTTCAAATAAAAAGGAATAAAATAATAGGCTAATTATAAAAATAATAAGTTCAAATTCTCACAACTACTGCATACTATGTGCCCAGAAAGCTGGCAGAACTTTCCCCACCTTCTCCTCTTCTCAAATCTACTTTGGAGGGTTGGGGAACCCCCCCAGGACAAATTTGGAGGGGGCACGGGGGGCACACAGGGAGAGGAAAAGGAAGACCCATTGAGCAAAGGGAAACTGGGAAACACTGGCCTGCGAGCGCTCCCATTGGAGAACAGCCTTTACCAAAGGTGTCATGGATTTTGAAGACACTCGAACTCAGGACAAAAGGGAGAAGCGTGCTAAGAGGAAGGCAAGCTTGGCAAACCCTCACCATGATCAACTCCCACTCAGGAACCAATGTCCCCACTGTGGAAGGACGTGGGGATCCAGAATTGGCCCCCACAGTCACTTACGGACCCACTGTTAAAACCGTGTTTGTGGAAGACAATCTTACTCGGCTAAGAGTGATTGCCAAAAAGAAAGAAGAAGAAGACTGCTCGTGCTAAAGGAACTCCTGCAGTGGATACTGCCCTCAGTTTTTGAGGTTTTCCCCATAATTCAGTGTACAAAATCCTTGCCATGGTTAGGATATCAGCAACCTTTGCCCTGTATAAGGATGGCATTTTTAGTTCAACAGAGAATAGACATACCCAGGTGGAACATCAATTTGGGAATGTTATCTAATTATGTTTGTTGCTGTAGGTCACAATTCCTTCACCTTTTGGCACTTCCACCATATGTGATAGATATATTTCCCCCTCCGCTAAATAACCAACACTTACCATCACCAATGCTCCCTATTATTTTGAATTTCCATGGTGACTAATGTCACTGCAGGGGTTCTTAACAGAGTTCTCCTTCCACTAGTCAACAACACCTAGAAGGCCACAGGTTCCCCATCACTGCTCTATAGGAACTCCTTCTTCCCTTCCTTCAGATCTTTGGAATGCAATCAGCTCATAGACAAGTTTTCATCCATAATCAGCAGCCTGCCGCCCTCTCCCTCCCTCTCCCCCCATTCAGAGCCCACATACAGGCAGAGGAGCAGGCTGCCGTGTTAAACTGCTGTCTTTCCAATAGAGCAAAAATAACTCCAGAAGGACAACAACAACATCCTGTTCTGCCCGTCGGCAATTGCTAGCTTAAAATGTTGATTCCTTCTTCTTTCTGCTTGTGATCAACAATGGGGAAAAGGAAGCAGAAATAACCAAAGAGAAAAAAGTTGTTTTTGTTAGTTGGCCACATTTCTTCTTATGAACATCTCCAACAGGGGAACATTTATGGAACTCTGGGCTGTCATTTTCACAAAAGCTGATCGGTTATTTGACATACACTTGAAATCCCTCTTGTGGTACTTATCACTAATAACTGAGCTAAACTGAGCAGGAAGTGGCTAGTGATGGCTCCCTCGTCGCTCAATAAACATGTGTAATTGAGATGTAATTGTTCAACTGCTATTTTCTTTTTGTAATATAATCACCTTGCACAATGAGGATTGGATATCATAAAGGAACAAGTATGAAACTGCCATCTGGAATTACATCAAAGTACAGTTGGCCGAGGAGACGGTAGAGTATTAAGCGCACCACAGAACCTGCTCATGCCTGCGTTTCGCTCCAAGGAACTTCTGAGCAATTATTTGTAAAAGAGAATCTTTTCTTCTGGGCCAGAGGATGTCAGAAAGATCCTACGTGTGATGCAAAGATCAGTGCCCAGGGTCCTGATAGCGAACCAAAGAGCAAATGTCATCGATGTAGAAGTTGCATTTAAAACAAGAATTAAGAAGCTAGCAACAAGGAGCTAGCATGGATGTATGTACCTTGTGTAATGATTTGGTTCCTATGAACTAGAGTATTGCAATGTGCATGGGAATGGGAGAGTCCAGTCATTCACATCTCAGGCATTCTGTTTAGTAGAATAAATTAGGAATAAATGGCTATATGTGGGGATGCCTTTGAACACAGTTTGGAAACTGCAGCTGGTGCAGAATGCAGCAGATAGACTGGGAACAGGGACACAGTGGTTAGATCATAATACACAGTTGCAACAACTGCAAATATATTTCTGAGTCCAATGCAAAGTGCTGGTTTTAACCTATAAGGCAAAAGTGTGGAGCCTCCAGGCCAAGGGCCAAATATGGCCCAGACTGTGTCTCAGTCTGGCTTGTAAGGCTCTTCCCCCTCACCATCCATGCCCACCTACTCCACACCTGATGTCACACATGGCATTAAATTTGGAGCAGGCAGAGATGGAGGTGGATCAGCTGCTTGACTGAGTTCCCTGTAGTGAATTTAATCAATAGCTGCTCCTTGTAGAAAGCAAGGTTGAAGAAAGCAACCATCCCTCAGCTGGTTGCAGGTTTGTTCCGTGTATGGGACATCTACATTGCAGGGGGCTGAACTAGATGATCCTTCCAATTCTTTGATTCTATCATTATACGAAGCGGCATACAACAAGTCTCTATTATAGGTCCAGTGTAGTTTAATGTATTCATTCATTACATGGAGAACAGAACAGAAAGCACACTACTAAAGTTGTCACTATGAAACTGGAAGGGATTGCAAGCACTTTGGATGACAAGAGCATAATTCAAGACTCTCAACAATTTGGGATAATGGGCAGAAATAAATGGGATGAAATTTAATAAGGGTAAGTGTAAGACCCTGCATTTCATCAGAACAAACCAATGTACAATAACAGCTTTGGGAATGTTTGTTTACCAAGGAAAAACAGAGAAGGTCTGGGGGTTGAGGGCATCATTAATGGTGAGAAGTTAGTGCCTTTGCAACAAAAGCAAAGGGTTGTGGTTCGAGGACCCGATCCCTGCATAGTGGAATGAAAACACAAGGACACGTGATATAAGGTTAATGGGCAAGAAAAGGCCACAACTTTATTGATTACAGCAAGTGAAAAAGTATTGGCTTAGGCATTGGATTACGTCAGCTGACTCCACCCACTCGGAGAGGGGTGAGTCTAAAACAGGGGGGTTTATTCACCAGTAGGTGGAGCCTGTTGATGCTAATCCAACTATAGGCTCTCCCCTGATGTCACCGAGGGTCGTGCCATGGCCTCCCGCCATGCAGGCATCAGACAGAATACACGACCACCGGATTCCTTTAACGGAATACCCAAAATTGAAGGCATAGGCGATGGCCACACCTAGCCCTTCCACACACCACAACACATTATTCCAATGCCTAACCTACCCACCAATACCACGAAAGTTGTGATGATTGCTACGAGGTAGGCGAAAAAACCAAAAAGCCTAAGGCCAATGGAAAAATTCTTACCAGGCCCCCTGGACAACCTGGGAGACCAACCTAAGGTCCATAGCAAGGCCAAAAGAAAACTGGGACCCTGAGCTCTAAGTGAGTGGAGGGTGGGTGACTCACGACGGGACGACGAAGAGTGAGGCCGGGAGGCTGGTGCCGCAGCAATTTACGCTGCCGTACACGCCCCCTCGAAGGCACCTGGTTGGGTGCCTGTCAGTGGGTGTGGGCGCCAGCCAGGTGAGTGGGAGGCAGGGGGCTAATGCCCCCTGCTTGAGGTGGAGACCGGCTCCCGCCCACAACCACTCCCCTCTTTTGCAGGAGGAGAGTCTTTGTAGGGGAATTACAAGGAAGAATAATGAGATACTTACCATACTCTATTCAGTGTTGGGCTTGGCAGTGAGTATGGTGATGTTCACAGAACAGGAACACAGGAAGCGACCTTATACCAGGTCAAACAAGCCCAATATTGTCCCATCTGACTGACAGCAGCTCTTGGGTGGGAGTCCTTTACTAGAATACTCTTCAGTTCTGATGGCCACATTTCAAAAGAAAGATGGAAGGGAACAGTTCATCTTTGAAGAAGGTAATAGGATGGAAAGAAGCAATCATTTACTTCAGTGTTTCCTCTTATGTCATATTCATAGGCCAGGCTTCCCCAAACTGTGGCCAATTGTCAGGGATGACGGAAGTTGTGGTCCAAAAGACCTGGAGGCCATCTGATTGGGGAATACTTTCTTAGACCACTGATGTTTTTTGTTATTCTGTTTTTACATTCTTTCTAGCATTTCTATGGCGGGTGACTAATTTACCACATTGTTGCTGCTTAAACAACAATTCTAAACAGTGGTTCTGACTGCACAGTTCAGAGCATGACCATTTCGAATTTAATCTTCTGTCTGGGGTTGCCTAGATTCCCCCCCCCCCAAAAAAAAATGTTAACAGGCTTTGTTTGCTTTGGAAAAACACACACACACACACACAGAGAGAGAGAGAGAGAGAGAGAGAGAGAGAGAGAGAGAGAGAGAGAGAGTCAAATTGAAAGCCCCATTTTGGCTGGCCCATTCCAAAATAGAAGCACAGTATAAATGCTCAGCTGCAAAGTTGGACAGCTGTAAATATTTGCACATGAAGAGACATCCATCCATCTCACCAACACCTGTTCGCATCAGATTTGCTCAAATATTTGCATATCTAATTCTAAACATTAAAAACGTTTTTGTCTCTGTCAAGCAATTTCAGAATTACAAGCATAAAATACAACCTGTGACTGCTGATTAGGGTAAACAAGGAATCCTTTTGTAGCTGGATTGTCTGATGTATGTAATTTTTAAAAGAACATAATTTGAGCTTGCGGGATCAGGCCAGTAGCCCATCTAGTCATCCAAGTGGCCAGCCAGGTGCCTGTGGGAAGCCTGCAAGCTGGACATGAGCACAGAAGCACTCTGCCCACCTGATATTTGCAGCAACTGGCAGCTAGATACATGGCTTGTAGCCTCCTCTTCCACGAATTTGTCTAATTCTCTTTTAAAGTCTTCCAAGTTGTTGGCCATCACAGCCTCCTGTGGCTGCAAATGCAACTAGGCGCTGCATGAAAAAGTACTTCCTTTTATCTGTGAAAGATCTTCCAAAGTTCAGCTTCCTTGTTTGCCCATAAGTTCTAGTGTGATGAAAATAAATTATACGCGCTCCAATGGTAGCCAAGAGACTGATATTGATGAAGTGGAAGAATAAAGATATGATCCCCTTTCCTAAATGCATAGACAATATGATAACCCTTGCAACTTATGAATGGACTGCTTAGTCTTTGTTTGGATAAATATGGCAATATTTGGAATAAGTTTTAGAAAATGTAGCAAACTATTAATATTTACATATGTATTAGGATAATAATATCAAATTTATAAAAGAATGTATGGGCTAGGTTATTTTTCATATATGGGTTTTCCCCCTACACATTTTTGTGCCATTTTCTTTTTCTTTTCTTCTTCTCTTTTTCTTTGCATCAGCTTATTTCTTTATAACTGAACCTTTTCCAATAATTTTAAAAAGTTATAGTGTTATGAGAAAGGGAAAGAAACTTTTCTCTATCCATCATGTCACTTCTTACTTGCTTTTTCTCTAAACTGAAGTCTCAAATGCTGCAACCTTCCCTCACAGAGGAATTCCTCCATTTTCTTGATCCTTGGATGCTCTTTTCGGAACTTTTTCCAACTCTACTATAGCCTTTCTCAGGTGAGGCAACCAGAACTGTACACAGTTTTCCCAAATCGGTTACACCATATATTTATATAACGGCATTATGATATCAGCAGTTTTACTTTCACTTCCTTCCATAATGCTGCTTAGCATAAGATTTCCCCTTTTCACAGCTGCTGTAGACTAGATCAACAGCTTCACCAAACTACCCACTACGACCCCAAAATCTCATTTCCTGGCCATACGCCACCAGTTCAGATCCCATAAGTGCATATGTGAAATTAAGAATTATTACTATTTGCCCTGACGTGTATCACTTCACACTTGCATACACTGAATTGAATGTCTCCACCCCCATCGTCCAGTCCGGACACTGAGGTCCAGCGCCGAGGACCTTCTAGAAGTTCCCTCAATGCGAGAAGTGAAGCTACAGGGAACCAGGCAGAGGGCCTTCTCGGTAGTGGCGCCCGTCCTGTGGAACGCCCTCCCATCAGATGTCAAGGAAATAAACAACTATCTGACTTTTAGAAGACATCTGAAGGCAGCCCTGTTTAGGGAAGTTTTTAATGTTTGATTTTGTGTGTGTTTTTAATATTCTGTTGGGAACCACCCAGAGTGGCTGGAGAAACCCAGTCAGATGAGTGGGGTATTAATAATAATAATAATAATAATAATAAAATACTCATCATTGACTAAGTTTGGAGAGGTTCTTTTGGAGCTCTTTGCAATTGAGTTTTGTTTTAATGACCCTGAACAATTTAATATCGCCAGCAAACGTGGCCAACTCACTGCTCATTCCCAGCTCTAGATTGTTTATGAGCAAGTTAAAAAGCACAGGTCCCAATACCAACCCTTCTGTTCTTATAGAAACAAAGCAGAGAGAAAAATGCTACCTTCCTGTGATCTCAAGACAACCCGTTGGAAAAAAAGGGAAACGAAACATGTTAGACAAGTTTTTCCTCTTTATTAAAACACTAGCGTTCTCCCCTCAGGCCTTAAATATTATCAAAATCAGCCTGGCTGTCGAAGATGAAAAAGGTTGCTTTTTTCTGTCCTATTCTCTAGAAGAAAAGCAAATGTTCCCAAAAGTACTTATAGCACAATTTTGCAGTACTGATTTGAAGGATCTTATACATAATGGATTGCCACATTTTTGCTGTCCAACAAAAGCTTAATTCCTCAAGGTAAGCAACAGTCCTTCCCTGCCCCTGATCTGCTTACCAGAGCACAACAAAAATCAATAGGATGCTTCCCTCCAGAGAATAGGGTCCTTACCTTTGTGATGCAAAGTGTATTCTCCAAAGAGAGCTCCCTCTCAGTCCTAGGCAGTTGGTGACATGCAAATTGTCCTAAATCTTAAGAGATTTCATGTTTAAAGAGTGGCAGGGGGAGAAGAGAGCTACAATAGTCTGCAATAGGTTATTCTATACTGCTTTTGTGGCTCTTTCAAATTCACTTTTTTTACATATTCTCAGGGGCTATCTGAAACCCATTGGCTTGCTTGCCATTTTGGGAACCTATGCATACGGCATCTTAAAAAGCAGAGACATCACCTTGCCAACAAAGGTCCGTATAGTTAAAGCTATGGTTTTCCCAGTAGTGATGTATGGAAGTGAGAGCTGGACCATAAAGAAGGCTGATCGCCGAAGAATTGATGCTTTCGAATTATGGTGCTGGAGGAGACTCTTGAGAGTCCCATGGACTACAAGAAGATCAAACATATCCATTCTGAAGGAAATCAGCCCTGAGTGCTCACTGGAAGGACAGATCCTGAAGCTGAGCCTCCAATACTTTGGCCACCGCATGAGAAGAGAAGACTCCCTGGAACAGACCCTGATGTTGGGAAAGATGGAGGGCCCAAGGAGAAGGGGACAGAGGATGAGATGGTTGGACAGTCTTCTTGAAGCTACCAGCATGAGTTTAACCAAACTGCGGGAGGCAGTGGAAGACAGGAGTGCCTGGCTTGCTCTGGTCCATGGGGTCATGAAGAGTTGGACATGACTAAACAACTAAACAACAACAACAAATGCATAAGGCTAGTATTAAAAAACACACAAACCCAGGTGGGGGAGAGAGAATTGGATGACAGAGGAGAGATTGGCACCGTGCAGATGCAGTCTTCAGTCAGCGGTGGAGCATATGCCCACTCTGCCCAGGGTGAGTGCACTCCCGAGGGGGGCATCGCACAGAGGGTGCTCTCCCAGGCACGGGATAGGCACTTGTGTTCCCTGAGTGGCGCACATACCCTGCAGCCAGGGGTGAAGCGAGCTGCCCATGGCGGACATTCAGCCCGCTGCCCGCCCACGAATCCCCCAAGCTGTCAAAATGAAGGGGGAAGGGGGGCATGCCGCCAGCAAGGCGGCGCAGCTCTCCTCTTACCCTGACGGCTGGGGTAGGCTTGGGAGCCATGGGCGGGTGGTGCGCCAAATGTCACCCCCTTCAGTGAGGGCACCCGAGGCGGTCCACCCGCACAGCCACCCCTTCCTCTGCCCCTCCAGTCTCCAGTTGCTTGGGGAAAGCCCTGGAAAGGAAGGGACTTGGGCAGCTGTGGGGAGGCAGGGATTTTCAGTCTCAGCTACTGCTTCCTGGATGCAAGAACCTCCAGAGGTGAGCTGCTGTGCTCATTTGACCTGAAACTCCCGTGTTGATTTTGTGTTTGCTACTAAAGAGTTAACTCCCATTTGGACAGCGTGATTTGCTGCTGGCTGGCTCCTGACACCTGCTTCATACCCACAAAAAGCAAGCTATCAAACTGGGTGCACATGTCTTTAAGATGTGTTTAAAGTCATATCTTAATATAAAGGCACATTTTGACAGTTTGGGGCATTTATTTTTGATACATATTATCTTCATTCTCTATTTAGCAAAGCCAAATCTCTGAATGTAATGTATTTCTCTTGATTAGGCAGAAAGTGGATTTTTTTAAGCATCAGAACTGACCAAACCAGTGGTTCGCTGAATTTCCCCCTGAGTTCCATGTAACCAGTGCTGGTTTTTTTTTTTTTTTTTTTTTTTTTTTTTTAGAAAAAGAGGTGCTGATATTCACCATGAAGGTGCTGGTACTGCATACCCCTGAGTACCTCCAGAAAGGAATCCATGTGACTATCAGCTACAATAACCAAGGCAAATGTTCTTAGTCACCTGAGCTCCCCCCCCCAAAAAAAAAAGAGTGGGAGGAGAGCATAAGTAGAGCTCCAGACCAAGGCCCAACTAGCACAGCATCCTGTTCTCACAGTGGCCAACTAAATGTCTCTGGGAATCCAATGAGCAGGACAATATCCTTCACCTGAAGAGATCTTACAGTAGCATCCCTCAAGATACTTGAAATCCCAATATGGAAGGCCCTTAGGTAAAGGGACCCCTGACCATTAGGTCCAGTCATGGCCGACTCTGGGGTTGCAGCGCTCATCTCGCTTTATTGGCCAAGGGAGCCAGCGTACAGCTTCCGGGTCATGTGGCCAGCATGACTAAGCCGCTTCTGGCGAACCAGAGCAGCGCACGGAAACGCCGTTTACCTTCCCGCCAGAGTGGTACCTATTTATCTACTTGCACTTTGACGTGCTTTTGAACTGCTAGGTTGGCAGGAGCAGGGACCGAGCAACGGGAGCTCACCCCATCACGGGGATTCGAACCACCGACCTTCTGATCGTCAAGTCCTAGGCTCTGTGGTTTAACCCACAGCGCCACCCGAGTCCCATCTGGAAGGCCCTTACACAGGGCAAAATATTTCAAGTCATGAATGTAGATGTTTGCTCAGATGTAAATTTCATTGTGTTCAGGTAAATGTTTAAGGCAGCAATGAGGAACCTATGGCCCTTCCAGATGGACTTTAGCTGCCATCGTCTTTGACCACTGACTTTCTAGGGCTGACAGGAGTCTAATTAGTATCCGGAGGACCACAGGTGTCCCATCCTTGGTGCGCAGAATGAGAGCTTTACTTCAGCTTTGATAGTTGGGTTGCTTGTTTGTTTTTACCTGGCCCAGGCATTGGGTACCGATACAGTAATTGCTACATTGTCTCTCTTCAACTCCACTCTGTCTCAGCCTCAGTTCTACATCTGTAATGTCAGGAAAATTGATGACTCCGTCGCTGGGCTAAAGATGTATGAGCGGCATTGTGAAGCAATTTACGTTCTGTAAGTGCTGCAAAATGATGAGCCGTGATTATCATTGCTATAGCATTCTTACATAATGTGGATTTGATTGAGAACAGTTGCCTGTGATGAGCTAAATGGTATTGCACCTTTTGGCGTTTAATTATGCCAGCCTTCGCCAACCTTCCAGGTGTTTCAGATGACAACGGCCACCAGCCCTAGTCTGGGGCTGATGGGAGTTGTAGTTCAAATCACCTGGAGGCTGCCATGTCGGTGAAGGGTGGGTTATGCCATTACCCACTGAACTTTTTTGAAAAATCCCCTTCTGAGTCAGTGATCTTTGACATTTTTCAATCATATATGTTATACTATTCCATCCCGACCCATACATCTCCCAGCAATCCTTCCTTAGCTCAGTGCTTTTTTTCAACTGGAGCATGCCGGAGTGCAGTTGTGGGTGCAGTTGTGGGTCAGCACTCCCCCTGCCCACTTCTTGCCTTTGAGTACTTCTTAGAAGCCCAAAACAAACATTTCAAGCCAAAGTGGAAGCTGGCTAGTGTGTGAAAGTCTACTTTTTTTTTTTTTAGATCAGTGACTTCAATGCATCTCCTGTGTAGTGGTGGCAGGCTTTAATTTTTCCAGCCAGGCATCTACTGTTGCACACACACGCATTTGTGCGAAGGTACTTCTGGAGCTGCCCTAGAAGAAGAAGAAGAAGAGTTTGGATTTCATATCCCGCTTTATCACTACCCTAAGGAGTCTCAAAGCGGCTAACATTCTCCTTTCCCTTCCTCCCCCACAACAAACACTCTGTGAGGTGAGTGGGGCTGAGAGACTTCAGAGAAGTGTGACTAGCCCAAGGTCACCCAGCAGCTGCATGTGGAGGAGTTGAGATGAGAACCTGGTTCCCCAGATTACTAGTCTATCGCTCTTAACCACTACACCATACTGGCTCCCTAGCCATCTGCCTGAATCTAAGATGACAAGGGAAGCAGGGGTGCATTTATTTGTCCTGCACCAGAAATAAGGGTGACCCACAAACCAGCTAGAGAGACCGCTTGCTCAGAGGCATAGTGGGGTATGTGTGTGCCATGGGGCCCCAGGTGCAATTTTGATGAAGGTTCCTTCATCAGACCCTGGCTCTGTGCCACAAGGAACTGTGCCTTGGCTGCGGCACTTGTGTCTGGTGCAGCTCCGCCCCCCGGGTCAGGCCTGACCCAAGGGAGGAGAGCAGAAGGAGAGTGGGCAGTATCTTCTCCACCCCTTTCCTACTCCGCCACTTAGTTTGCCATAGTTTTTAGCACCTCTGTGGGCAGTGAACATGGCTACTGTCAAACCAGTGTCTATTCAGGGCTGCCTTGAGTCGCCTGGTGACTTACTGTAACAACTTCATGGTGAGCTCTGGCACCTATTTTTATGGGGGGGGGGGGAATCACTGTCTTAACCCACATCCCATGTGGAACCCCAGAGTGGCTGGGGGAACCCAGGTAGATGGGCAGGGTATGTCTGCATGTATGTATGTATGTATGTATGTATAAATAAATAAATAAATAAATGCCTGACTTGGAGGAGGAGGAAACTGGCAACTGCAGCAGGAAGTGCAATCAGCAACAAAAAGGCCCCCTAAAACAAAAACAGAAAAAAAGCTTTCATGTCTGCAAGTGGAAGCAACCTCATATGAAAAGGGTTGCCAGATGCTAGAGAAGCACAACAACTCTTGTGTCTGGATTTTCACTTTTTGAAAGATGGCAACCCTACTTGATGTGAATTATTGTACAATAATCCTGTCAAGCTTTTATTTATTCATTGGTAACATGTTATCAGTGCTTACATTCTCATGGGTAATGTGGAGGAGTGGAAAATGAGTTGGGTGGCACAAACTACTTATGCACAGTGCTCTGTGAAGAAATCAGATTTCAAAAACAACCAGAGGAATTGACAGTTCTGAATGCATTGATTTGGCTTCAAGGACAGGACTCAGTAATGAGGATGGAACCCACCCCCAGACAAACTAGATGATTAACAGGATGTTTCTTAGGAATCACCTGAACACATGGCATTCTCTGCAAGAAGGATGGTACCTGCAACTTTCATATTATAGGGTCTGTCATTCAGACCTTGCTTTTCACAAGTTATTCGGACACCGAAAATATCTCATTTCTGCCACAGCCTCAGTTGTGCTCTTTGTTTGATTAGTCTATTTTATCTAAATATATATGACAAGATATAACAGTCCAATCAAGCCAAATGCTCAAGTGAGGCTAATCTAAATTACCTTTTAATAGTGCCATTTATATTCCTCTGTACATGTTATTTAATCATGAATTGAAATACTCATTTTTCATGCAGATACACAATTTTTAACAGAAGGCACTGAGAACCTTCCCGTAGAATTGCTGGGCTTTATGTATGGTTAATGAGATTCTTTTTTACTGAGTATCTAAGAGTTGCTCGTATTTGAATGTGGTTTGAAAGAAAGCATCCCCAGGAGAGTCCCTGATATATAGTCCCGATAATCTAAGAAACCCTTTTTAATCCATGTCTACTGTGTAATGTATCCTAGTTCTCTCTATTGTAACTTGATTTGACAGCAGAAGTGAGAGGGATGCCGAAGGAATGGTCCTGAAAGCCTGGTTAGCCTATGCCTTGTGATCGTGACCTGCCCCCAAGACTTCTCCATCACCAAGCCTCTGATTCTTCCCATCCCCAATGGATAATCTTCCTTCTCTCACTCTTATATCTCCTCCCATTTATGTAAAACACTGCATGAAGATTTGTACTTTGTGGAAATGCTGCAAGCAGTACCCACATAAAACACTGGAAAAGTGTTGGTCTGGATGGAAGAAGCAGAAGAAGAGTTTGGATTTGATATCCCGCCTTTCACTCCCCTTCAGGAGTCTCAAAGCGGCTAACATTCTCCTTTCCCTTCCTCCCCCACAAAAGACACTCTGTGAGGTGAGTGGGGCTGAGAGACTTCAGAGAAGTGTGACTGGCCCAAGGTCACCCAGCAACTGCATGTGGAGGAGTGGAGACGCGAACCTGGTTCCCCAGATTACAAGACTACCGCTCTTAACCACTACGAAAAGTTGCATATTTTGTGGGCAGACAAGGGAGCATTCAGATGTGGGGAATATTGCGTTAGTATTTTTGAGTACAATACAAGTACTTCTGCCCCATTTTCTAATGCTCGTTTGACACTGCAGTACCTGTTGTGTTACGGAACTGTGGCTTTTTGACCAATATACTGGCACGTTGTGCTAAATTTCATTCCCACCCATGGGTGAGGCATGACACAACAGTGAATTTCATTGGACTACTTCGCTACCTCCTCACACCTTGTTCTCCCAGAACATGCTTCTGTTCTCCCATGATCCCCCCTCAATGAAAACAGCAGGAAAGAACTGTATTTTGGTATATTGCCCCAAATTTTGTCACTTTACTTTCATGATTTTCTGAGTGAAGGGTGAGGGAAACAGACTTTTTATTTTCTGGAATCAAACGGCACAGAAATGTGTGCTAAACATGTGTTGCATTTCATTACACTGTATGAAAGCTCTGTGGGATGTAATCCACTGGAGCAGTCAAATACAATATTCCTTGTTTTCCTAGAGTGGACACAGGCTGGGGTATGACTCCAGTCAAGGTAGAGTTTCTTATTACACCTGGTCTGGAGCATCCTCCCCCTGTATGTGACCAGGTAGGTGGATGTGACCGTTACAGACCTCAAAAAAGGTCCAGTCATGCAGCCATTTCTCTCTCTTGATGCATTTTGGCCACTGCTCCTGATGCATCTGATGTTGCCTGCCAGCAACAGATGGGCCCATCCTTACAAGGATGTAAGCCACGCTGTATCTGTAACTACAAGCTAAAGCCTGCCTTCAGGGATCATACTGTGAACTGAATGTGAGTAAACTTTTCATTACTTATAAGGAAGACTCTTGTGTCTTTATTCTTTTAGGAGGGAATCAAAGGGGTCTTACACAGGAATATACTCCAATCCGGGCAATTCAAATGAATCAATCTGCAAATAGCTTCTTGCTATGTAAACGGGGAATGAGCATATATATATATATATATATATATATATATATATAGGACTCACTAGCACGAGTTAGGAAAGATAATATTTAATCAATATATCCTCTCCTACTATACACAACTTTCCCACAAGCTCAAATATAGTATGGAAATTAACAGGAAAAAGGAATAAGCTTCCATGTGAATGTAGCCAGGATCTCGCTTCAAATCTATCCATCCCTGAGCTTGAAAAACAGAGAACATAAATCACTCAAGCCACAGAAAGAGAAGTTTAAAATGATGACTGTTAGCTTTACCAACCCTGCCTAGAACCTCAACCACATTTATTCTCAGAAAAGATGGCTCTTGTTTTCTCGTCTCCTTCTGTCTGGGTGGCATGCTGCCCCCATTGAGAAAAGGGCAGGTTTTCTAGGACAGGGATGCTATCAATAGTTGGTTAGCATCTGTTCAGCTTGCATAACACTATTTTTATTCCTAATTGCCGTTGCACTTGTAATATGCCGAGAGCGCTTCACTCCTTATTCTCACATCAATCACGTAAGATATTTATTGTATTTCTATTTATTTAGAACATCTGCTGATTGCTCCATCAGCTAAGTTCTCCGGGTGGTTCACACAGAATTCAGGCAATATATAATTAAAGCATTAAATGAGGTGTAGCCCCTAGACATTTTGGACTATGACTCCCATTAGCCCCAGCCAGCATGGCTAATGGTCGAGGTGCAAGTTCAGGCCTTAGGAGCGCTTACTCTGACATTCAAAGAATGCAGGCAAGAGAGCCTAGCAGCAATGAATAGGATGGAGTTGAAAAGCATTCCCTAAAGATTCCTTGAAGTAAAGACTCCTGAAGTGTCAAGTGTTTTGTCCCCTCTTTTTATCCCATTTCTGGATTTAATAATTATAATACAGACCATGGTGGTGCCTTGACTCCTGGGTTCTCCTAGGATCTTAATTAAAATGTCAAATTAAAATGTCCTAGGATCTTAATTAAAATGTAAAATTAAAATTAAAATGTTCTTCTGGAGGGAAGATTGATCCTGTGACTTCTCTCATCTAGGAGCACTAGGAGTGAATAACATTTACTCACTAAGTTTACGTCTTCAAGAATAACAGCAGATTGATGTAGGCAGGGTTAAAATGCTAATTGAGTTACTAACATATGTATACTAAAGTCTAGGTTGAAAATGGAGTCTGAGACGGAGCTCAGACTTACAGATGCTCTCATGTTATAGACATGATGGAAAATATATTAAGTTAACCCTCTTACTGTCAGGGCATAAAAGGGAAATGATGTCACAGAGTTCTCTCTAGCAAGTTTACAGCTCTGTGATCCTCAGCCCCTTCATGTACCTCTGTGGCCAAACATTAATAGTTGGTTTGACAGCAGTAAATATCCAGCAGAAAGGCCCCAACTTTAGTGGGATTTAAGATCTTTCTTTTGGAAGACGTCCCATTGATTTGATGGAAACTTGTTTCCAAGTAAGGAGGCCAAAGTGTAAGGTTGTGTGCATAAAAATTAAACTTTGCAGTGCACAAGCTCAGAAGATGAAAGTATGCTATGCAGTAGAATAAAGTGGAATTATAATGTGGAAATTTCTTATGCCAGAAACAGAGTAAACAACTACCTAAACACAGTTACAATTTAAAGGAATAAAAAGACACAGAAATCTTTAATGGCCTTTCACTTCCTAATCAGCCATTCATTTCCTTTGCAAGGAACATGTGGAAAGTGAGGCAGGCAGAGGTCAAAACATGTATTTTCTCTTCAGGAGATCTTGACCTTCATTGTACAGCTCATCTTCCTGTAATGCTGGTTTAGATGGGGCTAAGCTGCCAGCATACACTCCGGAGAGCCGTAAATGGTCTGTTAGAGTTTCCGTATCTCAGCAGTGACTGCACTGAAGGCTCCCCCCACACCTCTCTTTGTGAGTGATAATAGAAGTCCCCTGCAGGTACTAGATTTTCAAGTGCTTGCATATTCATTCGTCTCTGCAACATTCAGTGGGAAGAATTTGCTCTGAACTCCTGTTATTTCTAGTTCAGCGGCTTCTCTCTTGTTAGCCAGTGCAAGTAGGTTTGCTACACAGATTTGCCTGCTTGTCACTTGAGGCTGAACTGGTGAGCATGTTTAATGCATTTGTCTGACCTACTTAATTAACATATGTTACTTAAAGATAAAACCAGAGAGAACCTCTGAGGCAGATGTTGCTTTCACTGCCAGGCATGCCTTACGCCGGATCTCATATTTGTACAGTCAAGACTCTGGACCAGAAAGTGAAATGTCTGAGGCCTCTGCTGTGTTTGGTCACAGGGTTTGTTGCATCCAAGGTGGGACAACTCAGTCAGCTCCAGTATGTAAAAATCCTGGGTCAGTAAGGATTCAGTGCTTTTTCTCTGGGGGTACTCAAGGGTTTGCAGTACCAGCACCTCCCCCCCCCCATGTTAAAAGTGTGACCAACAACAACAAAAATGGAGACTCACAAACTCTCCTTGGTCACCTCAAAAATAAGTTTTGTTGTTGTTTAGTCATTTAGTCGTGTCCGACTCTTCATGACCCCATGGACCAGAGCACACCAGGCACTCCTGTCTTCCACAGCCTCCTGCAGTTTGGTCAAACTCATGTTCGTAGCTTCGAGAACACTGTCCAACCATCTCGCCCTCTGTCGTCCCCTTCTCCTATGCCCTCCATCTTTCCCAACATCAGGTTCTTTTCCAGGGAGTCTTCTCTTCTCATGAGGTGGCCAAAGTATTGGAGCCTCAGCTTCACGATCTGTCCTTCCAGTGAGCACTCAGGGCTGATTTCCTTCAGAATGGAGAGGTTTGATCTTCTTGCAGTCCATGGGACTCTCAAGAGTCTCCTCCAGCACCATAATTCAAAAGCATCAATTCTTCGACGATCAGCCTTCTTTATGGTCCAACTTTCACTTCCATACATTACTACTGGGAAAACCATAGCTTTTACTATACGGGCCTTTGTTGGCAAATAAGTTAAGCAGCACCAAAACCCTCCAGAATTTCACCGACATTTTCTGTTCCTGTTTTTGAATGCAACTTCTTTTCTCATTAATCAATTAAGAATGGATGGGGAAAATGCGGGATAACTTTTTGTCACAGCACTAAAAATAAACAAACCATGTAAGTTAGGTAATGGGGATTTGGAAATGGAGCTTTACATATAAAAACATTAATAGAAGGAAAAAACTAGTTTACATTTTGAGGACACAGTCCGGGCGAAATTGCAGACCAGTCTAATGAAATGAAGTTATGTTGCTAGGAAACTAGTTTGGTGGGAAAGATCTCTCCTATTTTAATTAAGAAATGCAAATCAATAAATGTGCCTTATGGACAATGAACAAAGGTATCCAATGTATTGCTGCTTAAAGACAGAGTTGAACATTTAATGCCTCCACTAAACAGCCAATGGCAAAACGATGTTTTCAAAGGGAAGGGAGGCAAAGTATGTCATAAGAATTAAGTGCCCCAAGGCTTGTTAAGTGTTTGATTGGAATTACACAGCTCAGAACTTCTCAGAAGTGATTTTTTAGAAGACGAATCAAACAAGAATAAATAAGGATAGTAAACAGATGCGGTGGCTTCAAGATCATACAGCTGCTTTATCCTGTAGGTCTTAAATCAAGCTAAGACTGTTGAAGAGGGAGTAATTCAAGTAACTTTGTACTCTATACACTCTTGAAGAGTTTATAAAAGCCATAGAGAACATATAGCATGTTTATTGTTGTTTTTTAAATTTATACAAAGACCCTCAACTTCTGCAAAACTGGTTCGGTAAAAACAGAAAACTCTTTCCTGAAGTAGAGCCAGGCAATTGTTATTATTTAATTATTTCACGACTTCCCTTTTATATAAATTTCGAGGCAATTGAAAATCCCATATTAAAAACTAAAAATGGGTTTAAAAACAATAAAAACAATGCAATGTAGGTTTATAAAGGCTCCGGGGAATATAAAACATGTATGGTGTTGCTATTCAGTTTATACAGAGACCCACAAATTCTGCAAAGCTGGTTCGATAGAAACAGAAAACTGCTTGCTGAAGTAGAGCCAGACAATTAGTTTACCTTGAATCACATCCCATATAAACTAAAGATACGTTTTAAAAGAATACTCAAGGCAGAGACCTAAAACTATTTTTAAACAGCTGGGAAAGCTTGGCGAAACAAAAATGTCTTCAGTTGTTTCCGGAAATGACATGTTGTGGGCACCTATTGTAACCCAAGAAGGAATGGCAGACCTTTTGAAAATTATTAGAATGTGAAGGTGCAAATCCAGAGTAAATTTCTTGCTCTGCCTTATGCCTCAGCCATCTTCTTACAATGTAGTGTCTATGAATTGGATAGAATCACATTTCCTGAAGGAGCACCAGCTAGGGCCCACCCCAATTTAATTCTAAATGCTATATGAGAGTATCCTGAGGTTCCCTAAAAGTATGGCAAAGGCAATTTCATACATCAAACATATATACCAGCCTCTGCAACCCGATGCCTTCCAGAGCTCCAATATCCATCCAGCATGGCCAGTGATAAAAGATGATGGAAGTTGTAGTTCAACAATATCTGATGGGCCACAGTCTGGAGATATACCATAGCAAAGGATAATGAAGATACTTCATGCAATCAGTATGAATGGAAGCCATGTGGTGAAATGCACCCATAATTTGAATCAACCATAGATTTTGTACTCTTTTTGCCTTTACCTCATGATTATTCACGATGGTGTCCTCTATTTGGGAGGGTGGCCATCTCTCTATCCCAAAGACTTCATGATGTCCATCCGGGTATTCAAAGAACTATAGATAAGGTAAATACTTTGGCCTGGCAGGTCCACTGATACCAAGAAGGAAACTGCTCTGACCACTGTTTTGTGTTCTCCAGAATGTTCTGGGGACAGTGTCCTTCCATAGCATTCCTGGGGGAGGGAGATGACTGTCACACAACTGTGGCTAAAGTAATTAGTCACACTGTTGTTGTCCATGCCATTCTCTTGCTTAATTAGCTTTTATTGATAGCTGCTTCTTTTACATTTCATGCTGTTAAGTTGCTTTGATCCCTTGAATGCTGGAAAAGCGGGAGACTTTGGCACAATAAACAATGGCAGTTAGGTAAGTCCCCAGTAGATTTTCATTCTTTCAGCTAGGTTTGACCCTGCCGGAGTCTCATGCACTGCAATTCTATCCATGTTTACTCAGAAGGAAGCCCTGCTGTGCTTAATGAGGCTTACTCCCTTGTAGGTTTTGTTTAAGAGGTTGCAGCTGGACAGTGATGTTATCTCCTCAGCATCTTCCTTTTGGTTGCCCAACAAAAGGGTGAGCCATTATTTTAATGTGAAGATCATGCATGTTGTAAATGGCCGACAAGAATCATAAAATCCCATTGATGTATTCAAATATTGACTCGTGTGCATGCAGTCATTCCGATAGAGAGCTACACAAACTCCAGTTAATTGCATAGATTAAATTGCCTCTCACGGGGGCAGGGGAGAGTTATTGCACAATGCTATAAGGAGAGTTATCGCATGTCACGAGGGAGTTGGGCCTCAAAAGTGAGTTACTGCATGAAACGAGATGGGAAATGCAAAGGGACGCTGAGCTAGTCAGCTCACTCATGAGGATATAAAAATAATGGTTTGGAAGAGCGGCTAATTAGTTAATGTATTGGAAATGTGAAACACATAAGAAGCTAATTAAGTGGAATTGATGTACATAATCTTAGAGTCTGCTGACCTTCGCTCTGAATAGAGCTGTCCTTCTGTTGTTTGAAACATTATCAAAAAGCAGCACGCACAACTCTGTGGGACCAGATACAGAGAAGAGTCAATTCCCTCGCCAATACTTTCCATCTTTTCTTTCTTTTCACTTTTGCCATGCCTGTCCTCCCAGTTGGGCTGCCTTCAGATGCTGCTACCTCTCCAGCGATTTTATCTGGGAACTTGGCAAAGAAACACACCAAAAGCATATACATAATTGTTTATAAACAAAATGCTAGGCTTAGGTTAAAATACAGGGGACTAGGCTGCAAGCATCCTTCAACATCAAGACCATCAAGGCCAAGTGTCTCTGCTAGGCTTATGCATACTTTGAAGAGCCAGCACAGTACATGCATAACATGTTGCAGTGATCACCTCCCTCCAGTTAGGGGGGGAAATGGAAGGGGGAAGTATAGGAAGGAAAGAGTTCATCATCCTGTCTAACTTGCCCTTTGGGCAACTGCAGCAGATCCCAGCTGTCTGCAGTTGTTGCCATGACAAAGAATTGGAGGGTAACCAAAGGTCATCCAGTCGAAAGTCCTGCCGATGCAAGAAATCTGCTGCTACAGCATGTGAGATCTTGGCTTCTCATGGGCTTTTTTAAGGTTGTATCCAAGGGGATGCGGGTGGTGCTGTGGTCTAAACCACTGAGCCTCTTGGGCTTGCCAGTCAGAAGGTTGGCAGTTTGAATCCCCACAACAGGGTGAGCTCCCGTTGCTCTGTCCCAGCTCTTGCTGACCTAGCAGTTTGAAAGCATGCCAGTGCAAGTAGATAAATAGGTACCACTGTGGAGGGAAGGTCAACAGCATTTCCGTGCACTCTAGTTTCTGTCATGGTGTTCCATTGCTCCAGAAGTGTTTTAGTCATGCTGGCCACGTGACCCAGAAAGCTGTCTGTGGACAAACGCCAGCTCCCTCGACCTGAAAAGCGAGAGGAGCGCCACAGCCCCATAGTAGCCTTTGACTGGGCATAACCGTCCAGGGGTCATTTTACCAAGGGGAAATGTTTTAGAGTATTGGAAATGTTGTTGTCAATGATGATACCTGACTATGCTGGCTGAGACTGGAGGACACCATGTTGACTAGTTCTGATTTAGAATTATTTTGTTGTGATACAGCATTAACAGCTGAAGCAATGTATAGCAGAGATACAGAATGACAGGTTCACCATTATGTTATGGATTTGCAATGCAGAAAATTTTGGGTGAAGCTAAGTAAGCCTTGGAATGTGGGTGGGGCTGTGGGTTAAACCACAGAGCCTAGGACTTGCCGATCAGAAGGTTGGTGGTTCAAATCCCTGCTACGGGGTGAGCTCCTGTTGCTCGGTCCCTGCTCCTGCCAACCCAGCAGTGCGAAAACACTTCAAAATGCAAGTAGATAAATTGGTACTGCTCCAGTGTGAAGGTAAATGGCATTTCCGTGTGCTGCTCTGGTTTGCCAGAAGCGGCTTAGTCATGTTGGCCACATGACCCGGAAGCTGTACGCCAGCTCCCTGGGCCAATAAAGCGAGATGAGCGCTGCAACCCCAGAGTTGGTCATGACTGGACCTAATGGTCAGGGGTCCCTTTACCTTTACCTTAAGTAAGCCTTCCATCTGTGCAATAGTTTATCCCCTTCTTTCCCCCTGCAAGCAGCTTAAATCTGTATGGGGGAGGTCCTCTTGTCCTGTGAAACAGCTTTGGGGAGGGCATGGGGCACACATGGGAGGAGGAGAGGGGGAAAGTCCTAGTGGGAAATAATAGCTTAACACAACCCTAGGTAAGCGTCTGGTGTCTGACATACATGAGAGTACAGACTCCCACCATAGTCCAATATTTCTAGCTTCATATTCCTAGACACTGCCTGCCTTCTGGTAGCTCTAGGTTTCTAGGAATTAAGATGCTTATTGCATGTGATAGTTAGTTACTGATGGTGGTAAATTTGATGCCATGATGACAACCCTTCTAATACTAGCATCACTTTATCTTTATTCACAGCCAGCCAATTCATCAACGCCTTTTAAGGAGGACATAACAAGGCACTTTTAATATTCCCAGAATTGTCTACTTAAAAAGATTTACAAGAACTTCCAAGCGAGAATGGAGAGCAGAATGTGAAATGAAATGAGGTTAGTCTGCTAGGTTTCATCATGTACTGACTGCCCTTTAAAATGCCAGTCAAGGCACAGCATGCTCAGTGCAAGGCTAAATGGCAGAGAAAAGGGACTCTCCCTCTGCCATGATTAACAATTCATATCAACAACACATCAATAAAACATCGTTAAATATATATGCATATATCTGTGCAAGTAAGTGTCATAATTGGTCCTCAAATTCACTGTATCATATTGCAAGCATCAGTTTTGTTTTGTTTCCCCCTGTTTGGCAATTGTTCATGGGTGCCAACTTGAATAAAATATGAGGGGGGCAAATATGCCCCACCTGGTAGAATTGATCACAATAAACAGTGCACACACACCATTTGAATGGCAATGCCCATCAACTTTGAGAGGGCCTGGCCCCCTCAGATATTTTATGGGGGGACTGAAGGGTCCTCAGCCCCTAGAAGTTGGCTCCTATAGTTGGGACCGAGTCTGAAACCTGAGGGGAGAGAGAGAGAGAGAGAGAGAGAGAGAGAGAGAGAGAAGGCTTGCGCTGAAAGCAACCCCCTCCTTTTACAGTATTCCTTGTGTGCTAGTACAGTGGTACCTCAGGTTAAATATGCTTCAGGTTACATACGCTTCAGGTTACAGACTCCGCTAACCCAGAAATAGTGCTTCAGGTTAAGAACTTTGCTTCAGGATGAGAACAGAAATCGTCCTCCGGCGGCGCAGTGGCAGCAGGAGGCCCCATTAGCTAAAGTGGTGCTTCAGGTTAAGAACAGTTTCAGGTTAAGAACGGACCTCTGGAACGAATTAAGTATTTAACCCGAGGTACCACTGTACCTTCTTGCGTGTGTGTGTGTTACTTAGCTGTAGTTATGATTATTTCACTAATCTCCTCAAACCTCAGAAATATATGCATATTGCTACTGCGCTTTCCTCATTGAAAAGTTGAAAACATTGAAAAGTTAAACAAGAATGCGAAAGCACACATTTTGATTCTGCCTGTGCTCTCAATAAACATCCCAGTATTTAAGACCTTTATAAAGGTAAAGGTAAAGGTAAAGGGACCCCTGACCGTTAAGTCCAGTCGCAGACGACTCTAGGGTTGCAGTGCTCATCTCACTTTACAGGCCGAGGGAGCCAGCATTTGTCCACAGAAAGCTTCTGGGTCATGTGGCCAGCATGACAAGGTGGCTTCTGGCGAACCAGAGCAGCAATGGAAACACAATTTACCTTCCCGCTGGAGTGGTACCTATTTATCTACTTGCACTTTGATGTGCTTTCGAAATGCTAGGTTTGCAGGATAAGACCTTTATACATACCTTTATAAATTACTGGGCAAATCTGCCAAGACGCACTATTGCTAATGCCAAAAGATCCTAATTCATGAGATTCCTGGTATGTGTATATGTGAAGGCATGTGTCTATAGAGGAGGCTTGCTAATCAGATTCCAAGATCTTCTTCAGTGGCCCCAAATGAGGTATGGTCAGTGGTTGCCAGAGAAAGGGCCTTTTTGTTGTTGGTGCCCCAGTTGGTATGCTCCCAAGGTATGCTCACCTGGCATCTATGTTGTGGTCTTTTAGCATCAGGTGGAGACGTTAGTGTTCTTCCAGGTATATTAAGATTGGTTTAAAATATTCAGTATTGATCGCACTGCAGTATTAATGTCATTGCTGTTTTTATTTATTGAGTTAGTTTTGTGCTGCAGTTGGGGTTTTTCCCGCTGTTTGATTATTATGGTTCTCTGTTATGTACTGAGTTGAATAGGATCCAAAATGCAGCAGTCTGATTGGTCCTAGAACAATGCAGCAGTATGATTGGTCCTCAGGAGCCACCCAATCCAGCTCCAGGTGGAAGTGAATCCACAACCTGATTGGCTTACAGGAGAATCCCGGAATTAGCCAATCACGTGCAGCCCATTGTGTAAATAATGTATATAAAGCAGATATTGTGGGGGAACTTCCATTCCTCCTCACCACTATGAGCTGAATAAAGAGCATGAAATCCACTCTTGACTCCGAGTATATTTCATTCTCATTGATTGGTTTTATGATTTTAAAAAAAGACCTTTTATGGTCAGCTGACCCAGAGGACACCGTTAATTGGGCAGCATGCAAACTAGGTAAACAGATAAATAAGTTGCTGTTTAGAAATTGCTACCCTATTGTGGTTTGAAGGTACAACTACACACTCCAGTTCAACCATGTGTCTTTAAATCCCAACACTGCTTTGCTGATTGCGTGCAAGCAGAGGAAACAGTGGCCTGAAGCTATTTCCTTCAGATCTTCAACAGAAATCCATAAGGGCAGCTGTTCATATTTTGTTTCAAAAAGTGGCCAGCAAAGTAACCAGCTCTTCACACCATTGACAGCTTTGATTGCACCAAACAGTGAATGCTGGCAACAGCCTCATGCTGGGAACCTATTAAGGGCATTTATAAAAGTAGAGTGATTTAGTTGAGAAAATAGAGAAGCTTCTATTTATTTTATCCCTCTCTCTTTTTGCAGCAGGAAGCCTCCTACAAACATGACAATGAGGCACAAACATTATTTTAAAAGAATGGTGAAGAAGCTACATGTACCAAATCCCATACACCAGGTGCATCTTTCAGTGATGGTGCCACAAATCCTCCTTATTGTATTGTTCATAATTTTCCTTCTCCCAAGGCAGTAACTATCACCGAACTCAAGAGTGGCGGATGACATATTTTCTTCCTTTCGCAGTAGCAGCATCTAGCATCTCACCTGATGGCTCAAGCAATTTTCTTGGCAGCTCTGCACCTGTCCCATGGCGAGGTTACAGCTAATAGGATGTTTGAGTGATCTGGGCCTCTTTGCCGCCATTGTTCTATGATGTGTCCTTTTCATTCTGATGACGTGTCATGCTCATAGACCATGTGAAGTTTTGCAAGTGCCAGAAGGTATTAGAAACATTGTGGCCAGCACGCATTAAACAGCTGGAATGAGATTGCCCAGTGGGTTCTGTGTTTCATTTAACTGTATCCCATCTCTTTTGGTCCCAGATTGTAATGGTGAGAGTGTATCTGTTGTACACAGAACTCAGTGTCTCTTTCCTTTACAGACACATCCAGTTTTTATATTCATATGCTTCAGAATTATATTGACCAGATGAAACTCCCAAAACATTTTTTATTGCAATGCATTACACATATTATCATCCATCCATCTCTCTCTCTCTCTCTCTCTCTCTCTCTCTCTCTCTCTCTCTCACACACACACACACACACACACACTATATGTTGCATGAGTAATAGCTGGAAATTCAATAAATGCGCCAGGCCCCCAAGTGGCAATACAATGATGGGCAAAGATTCACCTGTGTGATTTCTGCCTACTGTGAAGCTGTTAGAGGCACAGAAGGAAAGATATATATGTATGTATCTGTGTATCTCTACAGGAGAACATCATCTGTCTCTCGCCTTTAATTGTTATGAATAGTGAAACGGTGTAATGCTTTGCTTATGTCTATCATAAGCTATAACTTGAACCAATTCTTTTTTTAAAAAAAAATGTTGCCTTCGAGGATAATTATTACTTTTTATGGTGAGCTTCAGTAAACTAATCAGGAAAGAAAGGGATTGTTTCCAGAGATGATAACAAATACAAAACAGGGAAATGTAGTAACTTTCTAAAATGTTGTTTTCCGCCCAAAATGCTGTCTTTAAGCCCTAAATGTTTTATGCAGCAGTAATCAACCGTCCTTCTTGCTGAGATGTGAAGATGCAAGGATGTCATGGGATCAAAATTAAAGTGTTTATGGTTTCCTTCGGCCAATCAGAGAGAGATGTTGAGTGCTTACAACTCTCATTAAAGTCAATCTGAGATGAAAGCATTCAGCAGGTGTTCATTTTATCCTTTGTATTTTTGTATTTTTCTTTTTAAAAAACAACTCTGGAGAGGGGGAGAAAAGCATATTAGTGTCTCTGTTTGCACTAAAAAAACCCATTTCATCCCTTGATTATTGTTCTAATTGCTGTCATTTAAGTACTTCAACCACCTTGCATTCTCCCTTCTCAAATCTTGGGCTCATTTGGTATTGCCAACCCTCCTGCTTGCAATTTAACCACTTATCCATAGAAATAATGGACAGTGAATGAGAGCTCTCTGGATCTGTCTGATGAGCTTTAATGGCAAAGTAAGTGTGCCTATGTGGAGAGAATTTAAATAACAAAAAGCTGAGGATAGATGGAGCCATGAACCAAAAAAAAAAAAAAAAAGTCCCACAGTGTTGTAGCCCCTTGGTATTCCCTCAAAAGTTAAATATGCTGTGGGACAATGAAGCTGGTTGATGACTTGTATCCACTCTGCTGAAGGTTAAAAGTTACCTGAATTAAATATGTCCTATGAACAAAAGTTGGAGAAGGAACTGGCAAACCACTCCAGTATTTTGCCAATAAAACTCCATGGACAAAAAAACAGCAGAAGCTTTGAGAAGAAAGTAAGAGTTTCCAAGGCATGCTCTGGTTCATGGGGTCACAGAGAGTCGAACACGACTAACATGACTAAACAACAACAGCAGTGAACAAAAGTGCAACCTCTGAAAACAGAGGAAGAAGGTGCCATCTTTGAAAGAGCAGAAAGTTCAACAGGGGGCCTGTTCCTTGGGAATTAGGGTGGGCATGTGTTCTAATATGCAGCGGGCATTCATTTATTTGAAGAACTCTGGTTTAAAGATGAAGAAACAAATGAAGGGAGAGCAGGAGTCTTGAGGTTGCCTTTGGACAGCAGGTCAAACAGGCAAATAGGTCACCTTGTCTACAGTATTGTCCATTATGAGGGACGGATTTATGTAGGTGAGGGTATGACAATTTTCTGAGGAGGCTTAGCTTGGACCTACTTCAAAAGGGAGAGATTTTTATCAGGACATAGTATGATGGGAAAGAGTTAAACTCTGCCCACAGCACCCTATAGTCTCAGCCTTGATCATCTTCCCCTCTGCCATGCAGCTTCTAATTTGGGTGTTATAAAGAAACACACGGTGCTAAACCATGTTATTTCAAATCCTGAAGATCACCAGGCTGTGTGTCATTTGACCTCAGAAGATAGACAGAGCTATGTGCCACAATCGTGCAAGCAATAGAGTTTTTCAAAGAAGCAACGAAGCCTTCCTAGAAAGCAAGAAAGTCGCATCAGTTGAAGTGGTTCATGGAAAAGCAACCCAAATTAGAACAATAAACATGGAGATGTTCATGCTATATGAATGGATGTTGTGGAAGAGCATGAGATTTTGGGTCAGAGCTACCCATTATGCCACTCCTTGATCCCAGGTTGATGGACTTCTGAGCAAAAAACACCTGGTCTCTTAAAGCTACTCAAATCAATAGAAGAAGAAAAAAAGAGGACAGATGGGGAATGGAAAGAAACAGTAGAGGTAGGAGATTAGTGCTTCAAGGCCCACATTAAGTGGAGAGCTACAGGGATGAACAACCTGTGAATTTCAGTTTCTCGTTTTTTTCAGTCTTAAACTCAGTTTACCACACCCGTTAGCAAATATTGTTTTTAAAAGTCCTCATGATAATTCCCCAGCATTTTAGTGTCTTCTAAAATATACATTTTTTGCAGCAATTTCCCTAACAGAATGTATTTTGATGTGCATTCCCCCCTAATATGTAGTCTCCCCTAATATCTGTACAAGCTTGGACATAGCCAGGATTTTTCTTTTGGGGGGACATCCAAAATTGTTGAGGTCACCCCCAAGAGGAGGACATTACAGGGGGCAGGCTTCTGCTGGGGAGGGAGGCAGAACCTCAGTTAATTGAGGACTTTCAATGCTTTTCAATATTTTTTGTGGCTATGCCCATGAGGACAAGTGTGAGTTTCAAAAGACATCTCAGTTTCTGTTGGTGTGTTGTTTCAGGAAGTGAAGATTAGCTTGGTTCACGTTAAATTGCAATCTGAACCGACTTTCTCCCACATCCCTATTTTGTGTTCAGTTGTGGCTAGGCTGATTTGCCCTTGTTTGTTTCAACAGAGCGTGTTGTCATTCCCTCCTGCCCCTTTGGCTAATAAGGCCAACTTTCTCTTTTCTTCCTAGAATACCAGAAAACTAAATACTGTACTGTCAAATTTGCCCTCTTGCTACCACTGGTCTACTGTATTTCCTAGACTTCTTCACTTCTCTGACATGCCCAATGCAATTAACCTTAAAACATCCTTAGAAGCAATCAAGAGGCAGGAATCTTTCACTTGTTGAACTCACCCAAACTAAAGTGTGATTGTTTCTCCATTAGCAACAATGCACCTTATGTTGGTAGAGGCACCAAAACAAATTGAACCCGGCTCCTTCACAATTCGCATTGACTAAAGAGCAGAGTTTGGATGGCATACAAAGGTTCTGATGATTCCAGATTTTATTCTGAAGACTGTGAGAGACTGACTGAAATCCACCATGTGTTTTGTTGTCAAGCCCTAGTCCTTCATTACTTTTTCACCCTGCCGCAGTTTTCATCTGATATTTTTTGCAATAACTGTATCCTTGTAGTATTTTCAAATCCTGTTTGCAGCACATCAAATCATCTTTAATAGGACAAATCTCATGCATCAGTAGGAACTCTGTCTAATACACATACAATTGTAAGCCCATAAGAAACACGCTGCTCAATCAGACTACCTAGCCTAGCACTCAGATTGCAGTTGTAGCCAAGCAGATGTTTCCGTGAAATTAAGTAGGACATGGCAGCCCTAACCTGGTTATACAAGCCCAGCACCAGATCTTCAATTGTGCAAGGGGGACCTGCAACAAAATGTGATCAAGGGGAGTGATCTTCTTCAGGAGTACAGCTGCTCCTTTCTTTTCTGCCCCTTATTTTCCTTTTCTTCCCTCAGCAGCCAGCCAGCATTTCACGCTCACAAAGATTGCTCAGTCCTCAATGGACTGTATTAGAGGTTCTTCTCTTTAAAGTTTTTTTCCCTACTTCGGCAAACCTTGTCTTTCCCCATGCCTGCTTGCATGTCCCATTTTTCACGATTGTTGCCATTTTGGCTACATAAGCAATGGCACTCATGACTGATAATTGGATACAGAAGGCGCAACATATTGTTTCAGCTAAACTCAGAGCATAACTTGAGTACAGGGAATGAGCATTTTGCATGCGTTCAAAGCAGGCATGACCATGCACATTTGCACCATTTTTGGACCTGGAAGAGGACTGGGGTGGTGATGGTGGAGACAAGGCATGGGCAGAATGGGGGTGGAATGGGGATTGGCAAATTTATGCACACAGTCATCTGGAAAACAACCTCCGTGCAAATTGGGGGTTTCCTGTGTTTGTCAGTGATTTCCTAAAAGAATGGGAAAATGCACAGGGGTTAACCTTGGGAAGGGATGCAGGAGCAATTTGATTCGGTTTGCATTCAAAGGTGAGTCTAGATAGAGTCTAGATTCCCACGTTCCAAAACCGCATAGGGGAAGGATGTCCCTGGTTCAGTCCTCAGCATCTCCAGGTATGTTGGAAATGTCCTCCGTCTAAACCTTGGAGAGCTGTTGCCAGTCAATGTAGATAATACTCAGCTAGATGCACCATTGGTCTAACTCTGTATAAGGCAGAAGTTTCTGTGTTTATATTTTGCATGTTAAGTACGAAAAACAATGCAAAGAGAATGTGATAAAGAGGGTTTTAAAATTTGCAACAGCCAGAAACTAAAATAATCTAGGCCATTGTTCCTGACGTGGGAGAAACTGATATTCACTATTTCCTGGATGCATTTCTATTAAAGATTTCATTTAAAATGCAGACAGAATATGAAGCTGGCTTTACTTATCAAGGAGAAGGAACATTATTAATCACATTCTTGCAACTGAGATCAAAATGATGGTTTCAAGAGTCACAAAAGCAGCTGGAGAAAACTTTTGTCAGAAAAATATGTGTACCCGACAATGTCTTTTCCTCTCCTACCCAAATCAATCATGAGGATGTTGCAGTAAATAATAACTTTTGTGGAGAGAGATTACAATTTGACATTACATGGCATTTAAAAAGCAATTTGGGATGGGGCTATAAGAAATTACTAAGCCAGTTGATGAATGCTGTAGAAATAGTTGATGGCGCTAACAAGAAGATTAGGAAAGTGATATCATGGGTCAGTGGAACTGAAGAAGTGAATAATGTGGAAGACAGAGTGAATAAATTGGCATTTGTGAATATCAAATGTCTAAATGAAATCACACAAGGCTTGAAAATATATGAATAATAATAACAAAAACAGGAGATAGTTTGTATTTCCCAGAAGAGAGGGACAACTGGAAGGGAGAGAAACAGAGTGGATTTCATCTTTCGCCATAGAATGCCCATAACATTGTGATTTCATCCTCTCAACTGAAGAATGAAATGTTTTGATAAAACTCCATCATGTTTTCCTGATACTATGTCCCTGCCATTCTCACCCACCTTTCACCACCAAACTGAAAAAACAGAAAGGTAAGAGCAACCTCTGCCTTTTAAAATCCATGTTTACAACTTTGTTTAAGATTAATTGCTCATGCAAAGTTTCTTAATGATGGCAAAAAAGATAAGTCCGAACATCTTTTTTTCCTATGACCTACGTAGAAGAAAATTCAAAGGATTTTTAAAATGGTATTTCAGTGAAATGCTTCAGGATGGCAACATTAAACCCTTTGGCTTATTCTGGTGGTTCTACATGTACATCCTGATTTTAAGCATGTTTTAAGCATGCATGGAAGTAAATGCTGTTGCAATGAATAGTAAAAAGGTAAAGGTAAAGGGACCCCTGACCATTAGGTCCAGTCGCGGACGATTCTGGGGTTGCAGCGCTCATCTTGCTTTATTGGCCGAGGGAGCTGGCGTACAGCTTCCGGGTCATGTGGCCAGCATGACTAAGCTGCTTCTGGCAAACCAGAGCAGCGCACAGAAATGGCATTTACCTTCCCGCCAGAGTGGTACCTATTTATCTACTTGCACTTTGATGTGCTTTTGAACTGCTAGGTTGGCAGGAGCAGGGACCGAGCAATGGTAGCTCACCCCAACCCGGGGATTCGAACCGCCGACCTTCTGATTGGCAAGCCCTAGGCTCTGTGGTTTAACCCACAGCACCACCTGTGTGTACTCACTGCCAAAAATTGCTGGTGAGGCTCATGTAGTCATCAGGAGCCCAACCAATGAAGACTCCAGAGAGACCTCCTCAAGGAAGAGGTGTGGAATTCCATAGAGCAGCTCAGCACACCTGGTGCCCTGGAAGAGCCCATCATACTCCTAGTGACTCGGACATCTTGCCTGTCTCCCCATCACAAACCATATGTAAACTCCTTATCCAACTTCAAAAGGAGCTGTAGACTTAGCAGGAAGCTCAGAGTTACATAGGAGCACATCATTAGCTGCCAGGAAGCTTTATCACCAGGTCTTCATGGAGGAATCAAAGACAATTCAGCTGTGAACAATGACCCAGCAGGTGATCAAGAAGGGAAGGGATCATCAGTGAAGGTACAACCCTCTCAATCGCCTCTTACAAGGAAAAGAAGCTTCAGCTTATGGGCAATGATATCACACAATGGTAGTCAGGGTTCTTTAAGGAAGGCAGAGTGTCACACTCTGATTGTATGCTATGGTCTTGCTAATACTCCCAGTGTCTTGAAGGGGAGTTCCTCTTTCCTTTAGGGATGCAGGTAGCGCTGTGGTCTAAACCACTGAGCCTCTTGGGCTTGCCGATCGGAAGGTCGGCGGTTCGAATCCCCATGACGGGGTGAGCTCCTGTTGCTCAGTTCCAGCTCCTGACAACCTAGCAGTTCGAAAGCATGCCAGTGCAAGTAGATAAATAGGTACTACTGTGGCGGGAAGGTAAACGGTGTTTCCGTGCACTCTGGTTTCCATCACGGTGTTCCGTTGTGCCAGAAGTGGTTTAGTCCTGCTGGCCACATGACCCGGAAAGCTGTCTGTGGACAAAGGCCAGCTCCCTTGGCCTGAATGCGAGATGAGGGCGGCAACAACATAGTCATCTTTGACTGGACTTAACTGTCCGGGGTCCTTTACCTTTTTTTTTTTTAACCTCTTTCCCTCAGACTATGTACCTAGTAGCATTACTGAGAAGCTGCTAGCAAATATTCTCCTCCCTTTTTGCTGGGCTGTTGTGTCTGGTTCGGGTTGTGAGCCTATACTCACTAAACTAGGAGCCAGCCTCATTAAACTCTGTAGTAAAGCATTCGCTTTGTATATATAAGGTCACAGGTTCGGTCCCTGGCATCTACAGTTAGACAAATCAGGGAGTCTTAATGAAGAGAAACACCTTCCTCTGCTAGATATCTTGGAGAGCTGTTGCCAGTCAGGTTCATGTTCTTGCTTTTACTACTGCTACCATTAGTATTATTTGATTAACATTATTAATTTTAGGTATTAGTTGCCCTTCACCATAAGGTCTCAGGGTGGGCTGCAACAATTTAAAACATCATATTAAAGATTAGACAATCCTACGCTAGGCAATCAGATAGTCTCCTCTAGGAATGTATTCCCCATTGCTCATTAAACAGATCCGTTGAAATAAACTAACTTGGGTCTATTGATTTCAGTGGGTTTACTGTGAGTAAAACTTAGTAAAACCTAATACAAAAAAAAGATCTCATTTGAATAACACTTGGCTTCTTATACTGAAAGATCTTTTAGGGCTCTTTCATTGTTATACTTTATTAACTCTATCCATCATTTTAATTATATCTCTTTCATGAAAGAGTTCCATGCAACTTATTACCCATCTATTACATTCGGATCTGCAATTTTATTTTGAGTTAAATTAATTTTAACATTGCTCACTGCTGTCTGTGTGAAGTTCTTGGGATGTGAATGAGAACTTACTTAAGAGAGAAAGCAGATTTCTAACTTATCAGTCATGATGTTGATCCATTAGTGCCAAGAAAAGCTTGACATTGATGGGCCATTCATAAGTATCAGTGAAGTGTACTTTACAGAGTAATATGTAGGAAGAGAAAACTTATTATTCCCACTTACGTGAGTGAGATCTCATTTTTATTTTGGTGATCTTAAAAGCATACGGTCCAGAGAAGATATCTACGGTTAATTGTGCTATGTACATTTCCTCTTAAACTGAGTGAGATATTAAAACATACATAATAACTGCATTCTTTAAAAGAACCTACAATATCTGTAGTGTAATCCTGACGTAGCTATCTGTGACAAACCTATGAGATATGCATTTCTGTGCCTCTGGAAGAAAAGTTAAACATATATTATCATGATTTGCTGCTCAAAAGATTGTGCAGAAAGGCATTAGACACACACCAGCTATTCCTAATTAACCACTTAGAAAGCTCCGCTAGTTCTTTTGTGTTTGTGTTTAATAAACTCTTGTAATAGTTCTAGATTATCTTCAAACGAAACCCTCCCCTCTTCTGTAAGGAAAGTAACCCACAGTAAATGGTGGAAATAGTTCGCACTGGGGATTAAATTCTCTCTGCTTCCCTGAATTAATATTTCTTTGCACTCTTTAATAAAAAAATATATTATCCACAATTTAGCAAACCTGTACGTGGAGAATTCTTAACAATCCACATTTTTAAAATGAAATGGTATTTAACTTGAAAAATGTGAAACCCAGAAGGAACAGAAAAACGGAGATCTGTTCATCTGTTGCGTTACAACATTTCCCCAATTTAAGGACTGTGTCTGCTCTGTTCCATACCATTGCTAACATCATACAGCCATCTTCTAATCTGGTTTTCGTAGCTGGCAATACATTAATTAACTGGTGCTATGTATGTCATTCCAATTTTAGTGAGGAAATCATATTTTTATAACTACTATACTTGTATTTGGAAATGTCACGAAAGGTACATGGGATGAAATATGGGGCAGGGGTGGAAATAAAAGGAATGTTGTTAGTGAAATTAAATTATAGAACTGCTGCTTTGAAAATGACGTTTCAATGTCTTATGGGGGCATTTTATCTTTAGAATACCAGCGTGATCGTGTGTGAGAGTAACAGCCATTTCTAGGTAACATATTAGCTTCTGTGTGGCCTCTGTGTGGCTATTTCAACAAAGACCAATATTATTTTATAGACCTAATCAATATTTTGCACAGTGCCACCTTTTCCTTTGATGCAGGCAGTTGCCCAAGTAATCTTCAGATGCTGTCAGCCTTTGTGCAATTAATGTTCCCACTGAAGATCATATGGACTCCATTCATGCTAAGATTACATGATAAGCAATGCCTGCACCTCTTCATTCCTTCTCCATCTTCAGCCTGCCGACAGAATTTCAGCATTTGAAAGTTAAAACCAGTGGTTGCTGGTTTGTTGTTCCACCACAGGTGAATTGAAATTTTCTCCTTGGTAAGAATGGAAAATTTACAGCACTGTACCTATTTGCACAAATTGCACTCAAAACACACTTCAGTCTTTCTATACATCCTTTTCGTACACATTGTTAATGTGGCTATTTTCAAAATCAAGGGTATGTATTTGAGTCTACAGTCACTGAATACCAGACGTTTATTAATTAATTAAAGGATTTCTATGGCACTTTCCATTTACAAAAAGAAACATCAAAGCACTTTATAATAAAGCATAATAACATCTCATTAAAAAATCAGTATTGGTCAATGCAATTACTAAAGCCATCACAATGGCCATGGACATCAGGAAGAAGTATTAATAATATTAAGGATGAGAAAAAGTATGGGTGAAGAGGTATGTAGGCAATTGACAATGAAAACACCCAACTCAGTGAGAAGATAAGGCTATATGACAGGTGCCACAATAGAGACATGAAAATGAAATGCAAACAGTAAGCTGCTAAAACTCAATGAATGATAGCCAATGATGTCCACATGACTGAACAAAGGATTTCTAATTACACAACAGGTCTGCTTCTTCCTTTCTTCCCATTGTAGGCACCAATCCTCTGGAGCATTTTTGGGGAGCTGCAGGTGAGAGGAAGCACAAGTCCAACTGCATAAGCAAACATCAACCCATTGACCCTGGATTCCACAAGTTATTGTCCCTAATAAGTCATTGCACTTTGTAGTAAGCACCACATTGCCCATTGCACAGATTTAAGGAACTGCTGGTGAGCCTTCATGCCCCATCCAATCTCCCCAAATATTCCTGTGTGGTACAGCTGTGCTGCAGAGGGGTTATTCTTGGTCCTCCCTTTGGAGAACATATCTGGTTACAAAGCTTGTGGTCAGATGAGAAGCTGCTCCCTTGAATGGCGCTTAACGCTACATTGTATGTTTGCTTCTGTTGCGCACTGAAATACATCATGAAATGGTTAAAAAGAGAGAGAAAATAATACTAAGGTAAAACTCTTAGCAAAGCAGATTCCTGATTCCATTGATTCAAACATTTTTTTCTTCATTGCAGGGAAATATCGTTTGATGTCCAAATGATGGGCAGATTGTCCTTTGTTTGGTTTCATGAATAAACATTAGTATTCTACTTAGTAGGATGGTAATGAAAATAAAGTCAGATAGTGGGAGGCAATAGAGCACTCATTTTCTGCCCAAGTATAAAGCAAAAGCTGCTGTTTAGATTCCCATGGCCTACCCTCTAGCTAAAATAATCCCATGGATATGAAATATTTTACATTTTGAGTCTTTGGAAAACAAACACCCTTCTACTAATCAACCTGTTTTCTTGGTCTGAAGCAATCAATCCTTGCTGTAAACTAGTTAATGTGTTATTCTAAACCATCTGCTCTCCACTTCTAGAATGCATTTGTCCTGAGAAGCCTACCAAAGCTAAGGAAAATAATTTAGTAAACCCTAGTCGACTGGGGACACAAAAAGGAGTAGTCATGGGAAAGTGTGTTTCTTAAAACTGAATTAAGCTCTCAGATCTAATCTGATGCAGTAGTATTAAGGCTTACGCACCACCCCCTGGCTCACACTCGAATTTTTCACACATTCAGCATTTTGAGTCAATCCAGGAAGGCGACAGCCCAAATGAGTCAGCTCAACTGCAAGAGTTTTATTCCCCCTTTCAATTACATTTTCTTCAGAGCAGCTAGAAATGTTTAAAAAGACAGAACTGTAGAATTTAGTCAATTAGAGAGAGAGAGAGAGAGAGAGAGAGCATTTTAAAATGATATTATATGCCGCAATACTTGGACTTCTTGTTTCTCTCCCTCACCACAAATTATAGCTATTCACATATTTTTTTAAAATGACTCAAAGGGGTGGCAACAAACAGCAAGATTTGCTGGATAAAAGTGTGACTTATGGACATATAATTTATATTGGAGATGGTAAACAGCCATTATGGCTAGCAGCCATCAATAGTCTCATTCTCCATGAATTTGTCTAATCTTCTTTCAAAGCCATCCAGTGAACCTATTGTAGGCACACAATAGGTGCCTTGGAGATCTCTATTGTGTAGGCAAGGGAATAAAAGGTTATCTTCATGATTAAGAATGATGGGGGAAAGTAAGATTATATACCATTCATATACAGACAATTATTGATTGAGTGGGTTATGGAAGGGGCACCAATACAGCAATACCCACTGAAGAGTGAGTCTTCACACTAAAATAAAATAAACAAGCCCCCCCAGCCCCCCCCCAATGATGCAAATAATATGTACTGAAAGCATTATTTTGTAGGAGAGGACAGCTATTTGGGAGGCTTATTAAATCTGGAAAAGCCACCGTTTCTGAATATACTGTGTTGATACTACCTTAGAGATGGTACTTCAGTAGGGACAATCTCTTCACTTCCCCTTATCCTCTTGCTGATCTTGGTCAAAAGAAGGAAGGAAATGATTTACTAATCTCTGTTGCTTCTTCCTGACACAAGAACTCTCCCAGATGTTACCCTCAATGGTTAAATCATTCCCACCAACTTTCAGGAAGATTCCCAAATTCTCTCTCATCTGTTTCCTGCCTTTTATACCCTAGTAGTGTTGCTTGGCTGATGACAAAGGTTGTATCAGCAGAATGGAAAGGAAAACATTTTTGGGGTGATTCCTTCTGCCCCCTACAACTCCCATACCCCAGATCAGCCTCAGAGGGTTGGAGGACTGTGCAGAACAGGTTTAGGGAGGTCACAGGTGCCGTGTGGTCTAAACCACTGTGCCTCTTGGGTTTGCTGATCGGAAGGTTGGCGGTTCGAATCCCTGTGACAGGGTGAGCTTCCATTGCTCTGTCCCAACTCCTGCCAACCTAGCAGTTCGAAAGCACACCAGTGCAAGTAGATAAATAGGTACCACTGCAGCAGGAAGGTAAACGGCATTTCAGTGCACTCTGGCACTTGTCATGGTCCTTCATGTGCTAGTAGTGGTTTAGTCATGCTGGCCACATGAGGACAAACGCCGGCTCCCTCGGCCTGAAAGCAAGATGAGTGCCGCAACCCCATAGTCACCTTTGACTGGGCTTAACCATCCAGGGGTCCTTTACCTTTTTCAAAAAAAACTTATGGGGAAGGTGGATTGCTGAAAATGGCTTGTTTACTGTATGTTGAATGTCACAACTGGATACTACACTGTGGGTATCCTGCCATGCCCTCCAGCTCCTTTTGGCTGGAGATTTAGTTTATGAAATCAGCCCTACACTGTGGCTTTTTCTTGGCCCAGACTGGATTCTCTGCATACTGTCTGACCTAGCTGCATATTTCTGTGTAAGCGTGGTTCCTCATGCCACGCTGAAAAGTCCAATGCTTTGAACAAGCTCTTATTTCTAATAACATATTGAAAGCAACACACCGTTGAGACTCATCTTTCCTCTACACCTGGAATTGCAGACTAGAGCTAGAGCAACACATCTCCAAAGCTGCCCTAAGAAAACAAGGTTAGATTTGGTTGAGTTCCAGCAGCTGCAGCCAACAGATAAAGAAAATATACTCTAGCAAAAATACAAACCACATACAGTTGTTTGATACCAACGAAAGATATGAAAGGAAATATAAAATTGCCGCCAACTGATGCATCCATTTTCCACCCTGTCCCATCTGTGCCAATTTGTGTCTGAGCACGCAACGAGATAATGGAGAAATCATTTTTTAGGAATTACACAGTGATAGAATTTGAAGTGACGGGAAAAGAACCAAAAGTAGCAGCCCACATGTATACATTGCCTGCCTCCATATATTCCCAAGTTTGCTGGCTAGTAAAAAGATTTTTTTTTTTAAAAAAAAAAAATGGCTCTGAGAATGACAATGGACTTAATAATTGGCAGAAAAGATAGTTCCAGAGCTATGAATATGGACATTACAGTACATGACTTTTGAGCATTTCCCATTGGTTTTAAGGGAATATATTTGTGTTTAAATCACAGTTAACTTCAGGTGGCAGGTTTGTTTAAAAGGTTGTATGAAAAAAATATAAACAACCAAACAAACTTCATAAAATGTATAAGGATTCTATGCTTCCATTGAAAACCCAAAGTTTATACAAGGCACTGTACAATCAGTATCACAAAAGTTTTAAAATTGGTATATCAATTTTTGAAACTAAAACAGCAGCATGAAGCAATTCCTAGTGCAGACCAATGGAAGAATAGTGTAGCATTACAAGTTTTGGAAAGGAGCCATTTGTACCTTCTTGGGGAGAAAATTATGGGACCAACACTGAGGAGGCCCTGTGTCTTGAATGTACCAACTTAATTGACCTTGCTGATAGGCCTGCAAGCAGGATGCATATCATACAGAATAAACCTGAAATGCCCTGGTAAAAACATTTGAACAGGATAGGGGCGGGACTTGGAGATAGATGGATCCTTGCTGGTGAGAAATTATTTTTTGGATGGTTTTCATACATATCATGGCTTCATTCCAGTGGAAATGTATCTTTCTTTCTTTCTTTTTTCCAGTTCATTCCTGTCTAATTTTTAGAGAAAGCACAGACCAAGGAAATACTACAAGGGACCTGGAAATAAAATTAATAAAGCAGAATTCTTAATTATAGCCTTTATCGATGAATGGCATCTTCTTTATGCCTAGCAAAACAAGAGCCAATTATGGTTTTAATGAATTGGTCATCATTTAAACAAAAGACAATGGACAGGAAAGTAATTTTTCTATTTATTCTGACACGGTATATGTTCTTAATTCATAGTACAGCCAGGATAATACAATAGAAGCAATTTCAGCTTTCATTATATACGACAAGATTTTAAGAGCTGTCATTTTAGGGTTTCTTCAGAAAAATAAAAAAATATATATTTTATTCAAAATAGTCTGGCCTCCAATTATTCATCAGAAAGAAAAATCCATTATTTCCAACAATGAAATGCGCTGTACCAAAACTGATTACTTGATATACACAGTTTACTTTAAATCCAAGAAGAACAAAAGCAATTTTAGGTGAATTAGATGTCTTTTATCCTTTCTTCCCTCCCACTTTATTTCCACTACCAGTTGGAATAACTTCATTTTGACAGGTGAATGGGTTTGCCTTGGCTCCACAAGCATTTCCACTGAATTGCTTGCGAAAATTATTTTTTTTAAAAAACAACAACACCATCTGTCAAAAGCGCCTACATTTTGCAGCAAACTATAAGCAAATTTTTAGGGACGTGGGTGGCGCTGTGGGTAAAACCTCAGCGCCTAGGACTTCCCGATCGCATGGTCGGCAGTTCGAATCCCTGCGGCGGGGTGCGCTCCCATCTTTCGGTCCCAGTGCCTGCCAACCTAGCAGTTTGAAAGCACCCCTGGGTGCAAGTAGATAAATAGGGACCGCTTACCAGTGGGAAGGTAAACGGCGTTCCGTGTGCTGCGCTGGCTCGCCAGATGCAGCTTGTCACGCTGGCCACGTGACCCAGAAGTGTCTGCGGACAGTGCTGGTTCCCGGCCTATAGAGTGAGATGAGCGCACAACCCTAGAGTTTGTCAAGACTGGCCCGTACGGGCAGGGGTACCTTTTCCTTTTACCTTTTATAAGCAAATTTAAGATTTCGGTGATCAAATTCAATTAAAGCAATATTTTTTAGCACAAGTACTGCCTAAACACAGAGAACAACTGAAGTTTTCTGAGCTTTCCTATAAAGCTAATTTCAGGTAAAAGTCCAACAGCATCATAAATCTTAAAAATGGCCGCTCATCAAGGGACCACTTATACAGTGGACGCTTGGGTTGTGAACGTGATCTTTGCGGGAGGCAGTGGCGTAGCGTGGGGGGTGCATGGGGGGCCGGGTGCAACATCTGGGGGTTGCACACTCGCACTCACAGCTCTCTGCCCCTACCTGGCTCACTCACTCTCTCTCACTGCAGTGCTGGCTGTGCGAATCCGATCCGAGCTGCCGGGTCGCCGCCCACTGTGGAGGGGAGGGTGCCAGGCGTGCGGTGCGGTGCGGAGAGAGAGCAAGGGACTATCTGGGGGAGGGACAGTGCAGCGGGGGGGGGGCAAATTACTTGCCTTGCCCCGGGTGCTGACAACCCACGCTACGCCACTGGCGGGAGGCACGCTCGCAACCCACAGCATTCACAACCCACAGCACCGCGTCTGCGCATGAGCGACTACCGAAACCTGGAAGTAACCCGTTCTGGTACTTCCGGGTTTCAGTGGGTCCATAACCTGAAAAAACGCAACCTGAAGCGTCTGTAACCCAAGGTATGACTGTACTTACATCCATGACAGGCTATGCTCTGGCTCTGTGGTAAGAGGCAGTTTCCTTCAGTTGCTGGAAACCGCAGGAGGAGAAAGTGATCTTGTGCTCAGGTCCTGCTTGTGTTCTTACATGTAGAGAAGCTCTGATTCAAATCCCTGGCAACAAGGAGTAGGTGGGTGAATAGACCTCTCCATCAGACCCAAATCAGGGGATGGGCATCTCATACAGTCATACCTCATGTTACGTTTGCTTCATGTTACGTTCTTTCAGGTTACATCCCACAGTGACCCGGAAGTACTGGAAAGGGTTACTTCCAGGTTTCGCCGCTTGCACATGTGCACATGCGCCAAATCATGCGGTGCACCTGTGCAGATACAGCGCTTCTGGTTGCGCTATTTTCATGTTGCGAACGGGCCTCCGGAACGGATCCTGTTCGCAACCAGAGGTACCACTGTATTACAGATACAAGTTTAATAAGCATAAAATACTGTGTTTGCATGCATTGTATGTGAACCACTGTAAAGAGAGGTTTAGGTTTGACAGGAGTTTTAACTAAAGCAAATACAGTAAGGAAAGGTTGGATATTTCCTGTTTGAGCATTTAGGCTAATTGATTAATCATCACTGGAAACCAAAACAGTGTCTAATGAAACAAAAGAGCTCAGTGTCTCCCTGTAGTCTGGGGGATCAAGCACGGAATGGACCCAGTTTAGCGTGTTGGGAGAAGGAGCTTGCAGCACGTAGCTGCAGAAGCTATGCTCTGCAATTATAAAACAGGCAAGTAACTTAGGATTTCTCTCTGAGACCAGAGAGAAGTAGGTTTATTGAATTGCCTTCAGGACTAAACAGAAGATAGGGCTGCATACTCATTCTTGTGGTGGAGAGCATTCATTTCTACTCTGCACAAGGTCCAGATTAAGGATTCCATTGAAGCAAATCACTATTTGCAGCCAAATAATGCAGCCCAAGACCAGGCCTTTCTCACTTTCTGGATTATCTCCAGGCCATAACCTCACCATACTTAATCTGTATCCTCTTCAGGTACTTTTGCCTGACTGGAATGTTTCCTTGAACCGTGACTTATTGCTACCTCTGACTTTTCAATATAGCCTACCATACCGAGATAAGAAAAACATCCATCGCACCACAATGCCATGGCAGAAGAGGCTAGCTAGTCATTGATCGGAAAGGATTGCCAAAGCAAGCTTGCTGCATTCTGCCCAATTTAACATTGCACCTGGTATCTAATTTTGGATGTTCTCTATTTGACATTCGGTATTTGATAATGCTATGGATAAGATGGAGTTTGGAACCAGTCCAAGCACAAAAGGATGGAACAGAGGGAAGAACAATCTTCTTGATTCTGTGTAGCAGAGTCTGGCTCCATTCTCCCATGGGAAGCCTTCTGTAGCCCACATGCTGGTGATTGGTGGGGTCAGACGGAAAACCTAGTGCACCCGCAGGTGTTATTCTTCCCTTGTACAGCCGACTACATTCCAAGCACACCAAAGCCAGATATTGCCACACCCACAAATCTCCAGATCAGAGGTTTCCAGGCCTAGGGGGGAAAGCAGACAGAACAGGCTCTGCACAGGAAGAGACCACTGAAAAAAGAGACCCTAAACCAGATTTGACAGAGTTTGCAATGGAGCAATTTGCTCAACAAAGGAAGGATTTTGAATTAAAGATGGTGGAGCGGTTCCAAAAAACGAGCGTTAAAATAGAAGATAGCACAGCAGGTAGAAAGGATGGGTAAAAAAGTGAAGGAACTTGAGGAGAAATCTGCTAAATTTGAGGAAACTTCTCAACACGTGGCACAATTGAAACAAGGGCAAAATATGTGTAAGGAAGCTGCTGGCGGGGCTGTGGGTAGATCAGATGTTTCCAGGCCTACATCTCTTCATCCTGACAGTCTGGAAGCATTCACCTAAATTAAGGACACATTCCAGCCAGGCAAAGACACTCAAAGAGGTGGCCCAGCAGCAAAGTCAATAAGTGCCGTAGGTTCTAAGGAGACATTCTGGAGGGCAGGGGCTGTTGGCCAGATGAAGACGATGGGAAGAAGGAAGTGCCCATCATCAATCCTTATCCAATCTTTGGGGAAACCAAGGAGCCACTCAGGGAGGAAGATCCTGAGGAGGTATATAAAAGGAGAATTCCTGGATGCCAGGATCCAGTTTGGCCCAAGTACCCCAGCAGAGATTTAAAATCACAAAATATGCAGCAAAGTAAAGCATGTATATTTGAATTCCATAGATGTCAAATTCAAGATTAGAATGTGGGTGGTGGTGCCATTTAATTATATTATATTTTATTTGTTTCTGGGTTTTTTTCATTCAGCCTCCAGTCTCTTGTCAAACATCAAATTCACACAGTTTCCGTAGTAGTTCAATATCAATCCATTGCAATACAGCCCAGGTTGGATACGCCATGGCAATGTTTCACCTATGTGACTTTCGGGAGCATTTCACAAAGATTAATTGTCCCTGTTGACATTTCTTGATGTTTTAACACTTAGATATTTTCAAAATGACAGCCGAGTTGTAACACAAAGTCAGGAATGAAAATACCATGCTTTCAAAATGCATAAACAAGTCCTAATGTTTGTTGTATTATGAATATTTTATGTAGCATTTCCTAGGAGTAAGAAGCGGTTTGTATTCTGTATCCCTACAATCGCTTGAGATTGTAGGTCATTAGCATTTTTGTTTTATAGAAGAGGAATATAAAAACTGGAGGGTAATAAATTGTAAACACAATATCAGTTTATCTAGGCTTGAAATGGCATCTATACTCAAAAATGGGATGCCATGAGGTCTTTAATATGGCAACATATATTCTTTTATATCCAACTCTTTAGATAATTAAAAAATATTCTGATCATTGAGTAGATTCAAAATGGGAAATCATCATTAACGCACATGCAGTGTGATCCTCAGACTTACTTTGTTGGGGACAAAGTATACATGAGGTTGTTCACACAATTTATAAAGGGTTCCAGTGATATGCTTGCCTCTAATAGGCAGGGTGGGACCCTGATTTGAACTGGGGCTATAGTGTGGAGAAAATGGTTAAAGCCCTTTTAGTGCTGCCAGCCCACCAGGTTCCTGATCCAGATATGGCCTCCTGTCTACATTATTATACTTTTAAGCAGCAGCAACAACAACAACACTTTATTACTTATACCCTGCCCATCTGGCTGGGCCTCCCCAACCAATCTGGGAGGCTTCCAACAGGATATTAAAAACACAATCAAACATCAAACATTTAAAACTTCCCTAAACAGGGCTGCCTTCAGGTGTCTCCTAAAAGTCAGATAGTTGTTTATTTCCTTGACATCCGGTGGGAGGGCGTTCCACAGGGCAAGCGCCACTACCAAAACGAAACAACACCAAAACTATCATACCTGCTTAATAAATGAGTTTTTAGATCTTTCTACCCAATTCTATGCTGTAAAACCCATGGTAAAAAATTACAGTGGAAATTACTGCAAAGAATTAAGTGCCTTTTTAAAATCCCTCCTCCAAGATGTCTACTTTGCTCTCTTTCAGTCCCCATGTAAAGGCTATTTTCTTTTCCCTTGTTTTCTCTGTTGAAGCTGATATTCTGTTTTATGTTACTGCCAGTGGTTTTATGACTGCTTTTGTTACATGGCATTTTGTGATTTGTTTTACGGATTTATATTTTTGCTGTAAACAGTCCTGGACAATTAATTGAAAAGGTGGTACATAACTGTACTAAACAAATAGTAAATACACAGATAAACACATTTTCATAACAATAACGCTAGATAATGGGTGCTGGGATCTCTCATTTCATGCCAGAAAGTCAGTAATCTGAACCTTGAAGCCACTACCTGAGCCAAGCAGCAGTCAGAACAAATTGTTATGTCCCCCATTTCAGGTCCAACATCACAACTTGTTGTGTTGGTGCATCATGAAGTAACCCAAGAAGTTCCATTCACACAATACTCTAGATCCCCAATGTGGACTAGAACTTTCATCATCTCCTCATAGCATGGCCAGTGGATGGGGATGATGGGGTTGTAGTCCTAAATGTTATGTACTGAAGTTCTCACCATGGGCCAGCAGGGGGATACTATAGATAGTTATGCAAATGAAGGATCGAAAGTGACGTTCAGTGATTGGATAGTCTGTATGCAAATGAAGGATTGAGAGTGACGTTCAGTGATTGGATAGTTTTAGAAAGTTGCTACAGTTACGTGTTCTGGAGCTCTATATAAGCAGGCTGACTGAGCCCTTCAGCTCAGTTCAGTTCTGGCCTCTGAATAAACGAGAGCTGTTTGAAGAATCACTGTGTCGTCTGATATGTTCGTCCACAACTTAACACTAAACATCTGGAAGCCACCCCATTGGCTACCCCTTCAATATTGTGAAAGTACCCATCTTCATACATCTTTACAGTGCATTTCAAATCTTTCAAATATTTCACATAGATGATTTCTGTAATCATTTACCAGATGCAGGATAAGGCTACAACACAAAGAAGTTTTTCTTAGGGCCACCTGGTAAATGCAGAGGATCGGATACCATTTGCTGTATCAGCCATCGCAAAATGAGGTGTTACACTATCATCTCCATCAACACAGACACTCAGCTCCAAGTAGATGCTTAAACATTTATGCATCTCTTCTTTTAAAATGCTGTTGGTGTGCCCCAAAACTCATATGCTGGAGCTTCCCTGTGTCTTCTATAAAAACAAGCACTCTACAAACATCTCTGAGTTTGTATTGCATGTGGGGAACCTTCCCTGTTCCTAGAAGAAACCAGGGGAGCATCTATGTATGCGTAGATGCAGATGTACACAAGAGCTGCCAACTTGTGGTCCTTGTTTCTTTCCCCCCAGTGCTTCCCCACTTCCTCCTCCTCCTCCTCTTTGATCACCCGTAGCCGAGTAAGATTGTCTTCCATAAATACGGTTTTAATGATGAGTCTGTAAGGGACTGTGGAGGCCAATTATGGATCCACACATCCTTCCACAGTGGGGACATTGGTTTCCGGGTGGCAGTTGATCACAGTGTGGATTTGCCAAGCATGTCTTCCATTTAGCACGTTTCTCCCTTGCGTCCTGAGTTCGAGTGTCTTCAAAGCCCATGACACTTTTGGTAAAGGCTGTTTTCCAATGAGAGTGCTGGCAGTCGTGTTTCCCAATTGTTGGTGCTTATACTATATTTTTTTAGATTTGCCTTGAGACAATCTTTAAACCTCTTTTGTTGACCAAGAGGTTCCCTGCTTATAACATAGCACACTTCCAAATGCCACTAAAACACACACACGTGCATATGCACACGTAGTTTCCTGTAAAAAGTAATAATACATCAACCAAAATGAACCTACTGCCTTTGGAGCCGTATTTTGTACTGCCAAGCTGTAATCTCTTCCCCCAAAGTGCATTCTCTTTATTCAGCAGGTCACTGAATAAAAAAGAGAGACATCTTCAGACTTCAGTTGTCTTCCCACACATTGTGCTGTGAATTGCGGCAGATAGAACGGTAAGCCAGAAGCTCACACTCGCCCTGGTTGTCCAAGCCCTGCAACTTTGGCGTGCTATTATGTGACAACGGCTGAAAAAGCTATTTTTATATCAAACTACATTTCAGGATCACTCCATAGTAGGCTAAGATTGTAATCAGCAGTCTTATTGTTGCTTCAGCTGGAGCACACATATGTCTCCCCAAGATGCCATGTCTTTCTCACAGTCCCCTATGATACAACTCACAGCCGACAGTGCAATTATAGACTGAGAGCCAGAAATGCAATCATATGTTCGAGCCGCTGATTAAAAAGTGGATATTGTTTTGTTAGGAAGGCATCAGCTGCAGAGCTTCAGACGGGATATGGCTGCTTGCCTTTGAAAGGGTCTGATTCAGTTAAACGCAGATATCTTTCTGGAATACTAACTAAGGAACTGAGGCGGAACAGATTTATTGCTGATGGGGTCCTACAGACAGCAACATAAACGATGGGGCAGTAAAAGTAAATGAAAATACAATCAAAGCACTCTCATTTCAAGGCCACGTTATGTTAAGGTCTTATTAACACATGTTTTAATGTTGCATGAAACTTCCCCAAGCATCTTGTTGAAATAGTGTAGATCCTAGTGAAGCTGAAGAAAAGGCTCCTCACTTATTTCATAGGTCTTTGATTCTGGGATTGCTGGTGAGCGTATTTCATTCTGTATTTTTTATCACCACAGTGGTAGGCTGAGACATTTTGCTGCCTGAAGTAGAGACCTAATGCTATACTTTCTAATTATGGTTAGCACGTCTTTTTTTATATAGTGCTAACCCTAACTAGACACCAGTTATTCCAGATTTCCATCGAAAGTTTTTTTTATGCCAGGCTTTAAACTTTAATAGTATCACAAGTGTAGTCTGTTGTTGTTTTAAGAGCCAATTACACCACAAGTTGTGTCTCCTATTTATTTACTTTCACATAGTGTACAGCCTCTCAAGAGAGCTGTAAGAGTAATGAAGGCATAGCTTTTTCATATATAGATATTAAAAAATCATGTTAACAAAAGAATAGCCTGCTGGATCAGGCCAATGATGCATCTAGTCCAGCATTCTGTTCTCACAGTGGCCAACCAGATGTGGATGCAAAACTAGGGAGCGGCACTCAAGCACTCTGTCACGGCTAAAAATTAGCCACTGTTTCTTTAATGCTAAAAGAACTAAGTCAGCATGAGTCAGCGGCCTACAATGACTCATGCAACCTTTCACCAAATTGTACCTGTATATATAGAGTGGTCAATGTTAGTGTTGGTTGTGGGTTGGTTGGATGGATGGTAGAAAGCTGGCTGTGTTTGGTGTGCGGTTGTCAGTCGTGGTTGGAGAAGAAGACTTTTTAACAGATGAAAGTCATGGACTACATGGAATCCGCAGAAATGACCGGCAGAATCAGAGACCAGGGAGAAGAGACGGTGGAGGAAGATTGGAAGAAATTTAAAGACTATCTACAGAAACACAACAAGATTAATAAATGTTAAAATAACATCAGATTAAATGTATAAGGGTACTGGAATAAAACTTTAAAGACTAGAAGATCCAACATCTTAAGTTTTAAGTATTGAATAAGCTATATTAAAACATTCAATTTAAGAAAGGAGGTTAATTATGACAGAGGGAAGGGATTTGTTGTTTAAATGTATGAATTGGAATACAGGGAAGGGAGACTTGGGGAAGTCAGAGAAACAAGTTAATGCAAGATCAATATGAAGATAAGATTGTTTTTATTTCTGTTGTCTGTAATATGTGATGTTTGTGTAATTTTGTATGTTTTTGGTGTATTGTTTGTTGTTTTTGTTTTGCTTTGTCGTTTTTTTATGTAAAACCGAATAAAATATTTATTAAAAAAAAAAAAGAGAGAAGAAGACTTTTTAAGAATAAAAGCAGCAATACTCTGCAAGAATACTCTTTCTCAAATACTCTTTTGTGCCAACTAAGGTCTGAGGACTAGGCAAAGGAGTAAAAAGGAGATCAGAACCTTTTTTTCCCTTCAAACACTGACACACTCTCCCCTTCTGTGATTCTATCAACTTGCTGCCTCCGGCATAATCATCGTGCCAAATAGCCATTGTCAGTCCTCTCCTCCGTCAATTTGTGCAGTCCTCTTTTAAATCCATCCAAGCTTGTGGTCATTACGGCCTCCTGGAGGAATGAGAAACATAGTTCAACGATGTGCTGCACTGAATAAATCCTTTATTTTATCTTCCCTAAGTCTCCCAACATTCAGTTTCATTGGATGTCCATGAGTTCCATTGTTACGAGAGAAGGAGAAAAAAGTTTTCTATCCAGTTTCTCCATGGCATGCATGTTATAAACTATGTTGGAAGCCACTTAGAGTAGCTGGGGCAACCCAGTCAGATGGGCAGCGTATAGTGCCGGATTTACGTATAAGATAAACAAGCCATAGCTTAGGGCCCCACTCTCTTGGGGGCCCCCAAAAAAAGTTTGAAGGGGAAAAAACTGGATGTACATTTCCAAAATATAAGATAAAAAACCAATAAAATAAAATAAAACTTACATACAGCAACAGTGTTTTGTGTTGTCTCCACTCCTATGATGTAAGTCTGCTAGCCTGCTCCCTTTGTTGTTGACAAAGGAAAGCTGGACCTATAAAGGGCCCCATTACCTTCAGTAACTTAGGGCCTCATCAAACCTAAATCTGGCCCTGGCAGGGTAATAATGATGATGATGATCATAGATGTCCCTATTTTCATTGGAGAAATGCTGGAGGGTATGAAAGAGGGTTCTGAACTGAATCTTGTCATTGATGCACACCCCTAGTACCTAGCAGATAACTGGCATTACAGTAATTGTTTCAAAAATCACGATAGTGGTATTTACAGGTATTTACATTTATATTTTAACCTTTCGAAACAAGAAATGTTCTGAGGTGAGGAAAGTGGCATTCTGGAAAGGAGTTTAATTTCTTATTTATGGCCCATTTCACACTAAAGCCAAAAACGCATTGGTTGAAACAGTAGCAATGTGGCCGAATGCAGGAATTTCATTCTTTCAAGCAAACTACTGGAGAATATCTATCCAGGTTCCTGTCAGGAACAAGGGAAAATGCACATGGCTGACAACCTCCTGTGGAGAGATGACAATAGCTTTGAGAAGGAAGCTGCTTTGAATTAAGATATTTTTGATTGAGAGATGAGATTTGAAATATTCCCACATTTCATGATTTCTTGGAAGACTTGGCTGTGTCTCGTGAAATATGCATGCAAGAGTAAAATAAATAATATTGTTACTCCACAGTTTAACACTCATGCATTTGCCACAAAGTATGTTATAGCAATACTTTGCCAATGTTTGTGGCATCATCCATTTTCACTCCTTCTCTTTAATAGGCTTCTATGGAGCTATGCTTTTCTTATTCCCTTTCTTCTCTCTCTATTTCTTTCTTACCACCACCCAGGAGTGACCCCCCTAGATTCAGTCTTCAATCTACTCATTTCTTCCTCTCCATGCTTTCTTTTTCTCTTTTTGTGATCTTATTTGTTCTGCTATGAACACCATGCTAATGGATTTCAGATCTACATTTCTACCTCTGATTTATCTACTCAGTACCATATTTGTGTCTCATCAACATTTTCCTCTGGATCTCCTGCCAATGTCATAAATTTCATATGGCTACAAAATTTTCCCCATGGTCTTCAGGTCCTGCCTATCTTAATGGAGGCAGCCCCCACGACAACAGGGGATCGTCAGTGAATGCAAAACAAGGATGACAGAGAGTAAATCATCCTTGAAACCGCCCCCCCTCGAGATGGGGGGGAATGGGCTTTACTTAGAGTTCATCTTGTTATCTGGCTCTCACTCCAGCATGGAATGTGGGAGGCAGGGAGGTGCTGAGTGAAAAAAAGCACTTTGTCTGGTAAACCCCCCCCCCTACACTCCCATTAAGAAACAGAAATTCTCCATTTAATTGGATCTTTAATTGGCTGTAAAGTACCAGTGCATGATGGAAAAAGGTTGCAGCAACATACAGTGATACCTCAAGTTACATACGCTTCAGACTCCACTAATCCAAAAATAGTACCTCGGGTTAAGAACTTTGCTTCAGGATAAGAACAGAAATCGTGCTCCAGCGGCACAGCAGCAGCAGGAGGCCCCATTAGCTAAAGTGGTGCTTCAGGTTAAGAACAGTTTCAGATTAAGAACAGACCTCTGGAACGAATTAAGCACTTAACCCGAGGTACCACTGTACTGCGGAATATACCAGCTACATGGATCAAACGTTTGAATTGAGATAAGATTTTCTTCGGCATGAGAGTCAGTTGGGGAGTGGGAAGCCGCCCATGGTTTGTTTATTCTAAGCTTCTTTATATATTTATGATTCAACAACCCTCTCTTGAATAAATATCTTTACAAGTGAGGAAGGGACGTTGTAGTAATATTGATATTAACAAGCAAAAGTGGAAACTGCGTGTGATCTGAAATGAAGAAAGGTGGGGGAGGGGAAGCTCAAGTGTGACTATGTTGGAAAGACAGAGTAACTTCCCTCACCATCGTTTATGAACAACAGACAAGGAAAAAGAAACTGAGATTTGTGTGTGCTACTGATGGAATGTAATCTAAGATAAATTTTAATTGGGCCATAAATTTCTTGCTGGAAAGAAAAAAAAGATTGGGGGCTATCATGAGAGTGCTGCAGAAATTCTGGGGGTTGGAAAGAAGTATTAAATCTTCAGTGTGTTTGAAAACTGCCCACCTTTTCCTAGGCTGAGAGGAAAATGGTAAAGATCTGCCATTCTGTCTACTAGCGAGACAGAATGGTTTCTAGCAGACTGTGCCTGTTCCGAGACATTGAAGCAAGGGATGGAGAGATAAGACGATAAGACCTCTGAGGAACTTCGAGATTCAGGTCCATCCCAAACCACGATGGAAAAAAAGAGCTGGGAAGTGAAAAGGACAACACCATATATGGACAGAAGGAATCTCCATGGACATAACAGTTTTCACACACAGGGCAGAATAAAGATAATAGTTTAAGTTCCTCACTTGAAGCTTTAAAAATTTATAAACTGTAACATCATGAATGGAAATCGTTGACTAACTGTAACTGTTGACTAAGGGATTATTATTATAACTGAAATGTAACTGACATTAATTAAGATTATGGAACGCAGTAATATAAGATCGGAAATGCACCGAAATTACCATGTGGGGGGCGACTTTAACTAAAATGTGCTAATTGGAAGTTGACTGGCATTTTGATAATTGTATAATTTGGGAATTAATTTTTATTGTTATAATTTGGCTATTATTGGGGCTATATCGGAAAACTAATAATATACATATAAAATAAAAAAACCCACAAAACTTTCCACATGAATCCAGTTATTTTCATTCTTCTTCTCTTTCATTGTTGGCATTGCTCCTCATTCTCAGGCTACAAGATGATTTGGAAATGTGAAGAACTCAGCTTAAAAACTGGAAAACTGGAAAACTGAGAGAAACCAAGATTGACATATTTGATCATCCTTAGGACCAATACAACTAACAGGAATGTGCTTCTCTCAGCCAGTAGCAGTAAGGACATTTCTTGTATTTTTGCCCTGACTGCAAGGTTGGCTCAAGACATTTTGCTGCTGAAGAGATTTGCTGCAGCAAATGAATTCATTGTTTCCAAGTCAAGGTATATAGTGCCCAAGCCAATCAAGATATTATGACAGCTGAGGCAGGAGAAGAAAATGTTACACAAGGGCTTATTCCTCTCCCTGCAAGACAATACATGAAAGAACTAATTAGCTAGCCTTTCTCATCAACCTGTTTGCCAATGATGTAGCATTGATTATTACTAAATATGAAACCTCACTTTTGGCAGTGATGCAGGAACTAAAACTGTATGGCTCTGTTTTGGGCTTTATCGTAAATGTATCTAACTCTGATCTGCTAGGTATTCACACCTGACAGGAATTAAGAGCTAAATTACACAACATTACTGGACTTAGCACTGAGAAAACATATACAAAATATCTGGGTACATTGATTCCAAGAAACTTACTTTTACTTGAAAAGTTTAAACCTATTATTAAAAACTTTAAATTTAAAATGTGCTTGTAGGTAGGGGGGGGGGAATCACACCCCAGGCAACCTAGTCATTAACTCCCCTGGAAATATAATATATACCACAGCTCATTGGCCAATTTTTCTTCCAAACCTTTAAATGCTCTGAAACTCCACTGGGAGAGACATTTGAACGATACTATAAATGAGGCTTCCTGGAATAGAATCTGGGAGAAGTTTTCTCTTAGATCTTCTTCAGATAAAGTGAGGTAAAACACACTAAAACTCACTCTTAGATGGTTTATGCACCCTGTACTACTCAATAAAATCAATGACGCTCTCCCAAAAACTTGCTGGAGAAACTCTAAAAATGTAGCTTCGTTTGCCTACATGTGGTGAATTTGTCTTCTCATTTTGGAAAAAATGTTTTTTTGTGAAATAAGTACCGTAACTGGGACGCGGGTGGCGCTGTGGGTAAAAGCCTCAGTGCCTAGGGCTTGCCGATCGAAAGGTCGGCGGTTCGAATCCCTGCGGCGGGGTGCGCTCCCGTTGCTCAGTCCCAGCGCCTGCCAACCTAGCAGTTCGAAAGCACCCCCGGGTGCAAGTAGATAAATAGGGACCGCTTACTAGCGGGAAGGTAAACGGCGTTTCCGTGTGCTGCGCTGGCTCGCCAGATGCAGCTTTGTCACGCTGGCCACGTGACCCGGAAGTGTCTCCGGACAGCGCTGGCCCCCGGCCTCTTGAGTGAGATGGGCGCACAACCCTAGAGTCTGTCAAGACTGGCCCGTACGGGCAGGGGTACCTTTACCTTTACCTTAAGTACCGTAACTAAACAACAGGTAGCTCTCAGTCCCAATATTCCTTTATTATTTATGTTTGAAGGAGATGCTGAATAATTTTCATCTAAAAAGCTTATATTACAATTCACAATAGCTGCTCACTTGGCCATTGCCAGGAACTGAAGAACTCTAAATGTTGACATATAAAATGTGGCTGAATCAAATCGGGGACATGACACTAATGGATAAATTGACTGGAAACTAGGTGAACAAAGAGACACGTTCCAGAACACATGATTTGATTTTTATTTTATTTTTTTTTAAAAAAAATCATATGCTTATACAAAGAACATGACTGCCAACCACCTGCAACTCACAGCAAATTATGGACAGATACTTTTATTTAACATCTCTTAGTAGGATGACTTTCAAATGATATCTTTTCTGTATCTCTTGTATGAATCTGTTCTTCCAAGTGGGGCAGAGAGGAGTTTATTGAATCTTATTGTTCTGTATAACATCTATAAAAGATAGAGTTTTTTTAATATAAAAAAATAGCTAGCCTTTCACGACACCCCAAATTAGCTCCTCACTGTGTCTGATGGTGGGCCCAGTCTTGCCTGAGATTTACAAAGCAGCCACAAAAATATGATTTGCATTATTTGATGGTGGTTTGTTGTAACTTTGTGGCGTTGCAGTATATTTTCTTGGCTGCATATTTTCTCTTGGGCATTATTTTATTACTTTTTGGCAGTATTCCTTTTGTCAAGCTCTGCTGTCACCAACAATGTGAACTTAAGATGGCGGTTTAGCATGCTGTGCACTCTGCATAATAGCCCAGACCTACAGGAGCTCCTGAGAGAGAATATCACGGGCCTATTTTAATGAGGAAAAAAGATTTGCTATTAGCTATGCATTAGGAGCAAATTTGTGAACTGATAACCCTTGAGAGCAAAGAAAAACACAGAATGGTAAGAATTAATGTTAAAATAATTGTAATTTTATACCTGAATGGAGATAAACAGGTTCCACATTAATACTCTTATCTCATTCATGGACAGTGATGGATGGCTTTGTAATTTTTCCCCTCCAAACTAGCCAGCTACAATGAGATAATTTCTTTGAAAAAGCATTATGCACCGGAGAAGCTGCAGGTGGTGGGGGCCTCTGATTGAATCATGTATTTTAGAGGGGAAAGGCTACATTAATTCTCTAATTTTGTCAAATTAAGAGGTAGCTGAGGCAAGCTGTCTTTTTATGGTGTTCATGCATTTGTCAGCCTAATGGATAGTTAAACATTTCCCTCTATTGCTATATAAAGCTTTGGTGTAAACAGATGTTTTGGAGTTATGAAAGGGACCTTGCACAGGCCAAATCAACTGTTGATTCTGGATTAAGATTTGGAATATCAGAGAAACATATATTTTTCAGGGTGATTCTTCAATCCTTGTTTTTGGCAGAATGAACTCACCCCTAAGCAGTGTCCGTCCATACAATGATGAACGCAGATAACACGTCTCTTCCCCTGCTTTATGATATAAATCAGGCTTCCTCAACCTCGGCCCTCCAGATGTTTTTGGCATACAACTCCCACAATCCCTAGCTAGCAGGACCAGTGGTCAGGGATGATGGGAATTGTAGTCTCAAAACATCTGGAGGGCTGAGGTTGAGGAAGCCTAGTATAAATTAACATAATGGTGTGGTGCATTAACCAAGGAGAGCAGAATTACTGTTTTCTCTGTGTTGTGGATCCCTTGGAAGTCCCATAAAAATAAGAGTAATCTTCTAAAACCAAAAAAAATCTTTCCGATATACCATTGCTAGTAATTTAAGTGGTCCATCTGCTGTTTTCTTTCTGGCAAGCATTGAAAGCAAGATGATATCCAGAATAAGGTCAGGTGGTAAAGTGTCCCACAAAAAAACTTGGTAATGGACTCAACCAACACTTTTGCATGTGATGATTTCAGATTCTCAAGGGCTCACCTTGGACCAACCAGGCAAAAGTCTTCAAGTATACCTACCAGCCATGTGTTCTGGTCTCCTAAGTGCTTAACAGCAAGAAAATGAAGGAGGCAATCAATCAATCAATCAATCAATCAAATGCTGAGAATAGAAGCAAAAGGGAAAATTGAAGGGCAGGAAGATGATTCAGTATTCCAGTTGTTTTTCTGATCCCTCACATATCAAACCAGAAAGGACAAAGAGGGCTTATTCTAAGCATGTGGAAGGGTGCTTTCTAAGAAGCAAGATGAAGGAGTCGTTTAGAAGACACTTTTGGTTTTACAATCTGAAGCCAGTATAGATACCTTGCTTGTTTATATTGGAAAGCATGGATGGATCATGATGGTAAGTGTGTGTGTGTGTGTGTGTGTGTGTGTGTGTGTGTGTATTCACAGTGTCACTTGTCTCCTTGCAAGTAATGCTTCTCACACTTTTGCCTTCAGTGTGAAGACTAGCACAATGAATGTGAAGTCATGTGTACCATTTGATTGCAATGATGGCAATTATTTGGTAAAGACTTACACAGCTGTGCTCAGTGCAGAAAACCCAAACTATGCAACTGCTTGCCCATATTTTGCCTAAAGGTGTATAATGAAGGTGCCAGCCAAAACTTCCTGGGGAGAGCATTCCACAAATGGGGAGCCATTGCAGAAAAGGCCAGTTCTTGTGTTTCCACCCTCCGGACCTCTCAGGGAGGAGGCACATGAAAAAGGGTCTCAGAGGATGGGAAGGTTCATACGAAGAGAGGTGATCCTGATATGTGTTAATTTTCTATTTATGGCTTTTGGTGAAACGAAATTATTGTGTACAAAAACCTCAACAAAAGAAGTACTGGAAAAAAGTTTTAATTTATTTTACAGGTTGTACAAGTAACAAAGAATTAACAACAACTCCTGTACACAAAATAATAACAATAAAAGCATCAGACAAGATGATCCTGACAGAATACATCTCAACAGTGCACACAAATGGGAGCTGGGTATGCTCTATAGCAGTAGTACTGTCCAGGAAGGCTGGTTTTGGCAAACTTGCTTCCTTTAGTATATACAGTTAAAACAATTGTGCTTTTGCCTATCCAGGGTAACAGTGCTCTTAAAAAGAAAAAAGAAAGGGAAAGGGGGGGGGGGAGTGAAATTGCACCCAGATCCAGAGATATGTTTCCACCATCTCAATCTAATAGGAGAAACAGATAATGAGTGTCTGTTTCATAGACCTCAATTTCTAATCCAGATACTGGAACCTTTTAGCCCAGGAAACACACATGCAAATACTTGTTTGTAACTGCCCCCTCCCATTGGATCGGAGCACATCTTTTTAAATTATAATGAAACTTTCCAGTCTTTTAAAAAGTCAATTGCCCCATTCTTCACCCTGCAACACGTCATTTACAAAAAAAGAAAGAAAAAGGACCAGAGCTTTAGCAGTTGAGATACTGGAATATATACGGAAAGGCTAATTGTGAAATATGTTAGGGGTGTGCCTCAGAACCAGAACCCCAAGTTGAAGGAGGGTGCCTTGGAGAGATTTTGAGCTTTTCAGAAGCAAAGCAGGCTCTGTTCAAGGTGTCATGAATAAAAATAGGCACCCCTGAAGCATTTCACGGTGCCTCAGCAATCCAAATGTCAAAAAATGCTGCAGACAAGCATCTGAGAAAAGCAAAAGTAATATCTCTAAGTGATGGGGAAATGGACAGCAGACACCATGGTGGGAAGGGGGCAGAGGAAGAGCTCTGCTATGGATGTCAAATCAAGATTATAATCAGAGGGAATGATTTTATCCCAAAAGTGAAAACCATTTTGTTCATCTGCCCCCCCAAATAAATGTCACAGGTGCTTAACACAAAAGCCCCAGACCTATTCACCTGGAATTTGGTCGGGTTTTTTTACCAGAAGGGAGCTTTCATATCTACAAATTTCAGAACTATTGCCCTCAAGACACTAGCCTGGGAGATTAAGGGATTCCTTTTTTTACCTATCCTAAAACTTTAAGAGACATTCTTCTGAAATTTAGCAGGAGTAATACATTGAGAAGGGGCAATAGCGTCTGTAAATTTCTTCCAATTCTGCCCTCCAAATGAAATAATATAGATATCTCCTTTACAAAAGGAATTGTGCCCAGCACAAAAGCTCGAAAACCAATGTGCTGGTAATTTTGAAGGGTCTATCCACTCTGGAGGGACTTTCATCCACTGTCAAAATGAGTTATAGCTGTTTTTAAATTTCCCAATAGTGAATTCAGATGGTGGGGTGGAGATGGTGGACTGGAGCACCAGGTATTTGGGTGGTCCTTGACCTGATGGTCCCTGAACTGTTTTCTGAAGGGCAAAACTGGGGTCTGAACGGAAACTTGTTGTCAGTGCACACACCACTATTGATTGTCTGAATAGGTGTTATCTCATTGGATAACAACCTATCTAAGCATTGTAGGATCTAAGAAGCTGCATAACTTCCACACTTGCTGAAGGCAGTGGGTAACCAGTATTGAAAGTTGCCACAAAGCAGACTAATTTGAATCCTCGCTTTTATGATCTTTCAAGGTATCAAATGTGCACATGCAAACAGAATACTAGCTGGCAATTGCATTCATTTTCGTTTAGCTCCATTACATTGTATTTCTTTTTCGTGGGACGTTATTCTGGCATTGTTGAAGAGAGAGACTCCAAACTCAATTGAAACGTTGAGTAGTCTTCACATTTTAGAAAGGGAGTAAGAAGGAGAATCTCCTCAAAGGATAAACATGAATATATTATACATTTATCTTCATTAATCTGAGGAGCTCCAGAGCTCCAAACAAAAGGAAAAACACAAATTATAAAACACCGCTTTATGAATTACAAGTCTTCACAAGTAAAATTATCCGAATGAAAACAAATTCCCTTTCTTACTGTGCATTTCTAAAGAGACTGTTCCTACAGTTTTGCATTAAGGGATCAGATTTTAACTACTGGGTATGTGTTGGAGATAGTGCTGGTCAATTATGATTCTCTATCACAGTAGCTATTTGTGGTAGGAAACAAGCAACAAATATATGTTATGGAAAAATTATGAAAGCAAAGAAGCCATTTATTCCTTACCTGTATTTGAACACTTTTAATTTTTTGCAATGTGATGAGCAAATGTAAATCCCACTAACTGTAACCTTGCCCAAGTTTCTGTAGGCTACCTTTTTGACTCTTTAAGTTCTGGGACAGCCTTTCCCATCCTGGTGCTCTCCAAGTTTTTTGGACTACAATTCCCATCAGACCCAAGCAACAAGGTCATGCTGGTTGAGACTGATGGGGGTTGTTGTCCAAAACATTGGGAGGGTGTTGGGTTGTGGATGGCTACTCTAGGGCTTGATCTCAACGGGGAATGCAGATCTTAAATGGTGATAGATTTTACTACTCAAGAGAAGAGATATATAGTAAAAGCTCAAGGCAAAGACACAGGGCAGGATGTGAGAAGTTTTTGCCAACATCCCATTGGTGAAATGCAGGGTTCCTGCCATTCAGGGAAAATTCCAGAATCTGTGCTCATGTAACTAAGAGCAGAGTTCTGACAAAGAAAAAAGAAGCTCATGGTCTCTGCATAATATGCAAACAATGAAGGGGCTGGAGGACCCAAAATGGCATCGCGCATAAAAAAGACAGTTGTGACATCCGGATTTAAAATTACTGTCATTTTAGATTTTCAATGAAACAACACCTAAATGAAATGCTGAGCCAAACACTGCAACTGTATTTTAAGCAGACCATTCCAGCATTTACATCTTTCCTAGCATCTTTTAAATCTTCCTTATTCTTCATCTAAGTGGCTTTTTTTCACACTCCCAAGTCTATGCACTTCTACTGAGAAGTAAGTCCAATTGTGCTCAGCGGTGTTTACTCTCAACTAAACTTGCATAGGATTGCAGCCTCATGGTGCAAATCCCATACATGTCCCCTTGAATTCTTCCAAGGTGCATAGGACTGCAGCCTCATTCCATTACATGAAAACCTTGCTTCTTCTTTTTTATGTAATATGATAGGCTTTCATCCACTTTCAATTCTATCTTTTCCTGTTGTGTTTATATTGAAAAACTGATATTTCCCTGAGATGCAAAACATAAAAGTGGTTTTGTTAACCAGTTTATTAGCCCTTTATAGACATGTGGAAATAGTCTAGATAAGGGGAGGAAAACATGACACAGAAGAATTAAGTAACAGGATTGAAGTTATGCCTGAGGATGAAAAAGGCACTAGTCTCAACTTCTTTAAGGTGATTGTGTGACACCTTTTATGGAAAATCAGTCTAGCTAGACTGCTCTAACATTACTATATTTCAAAAGGAAACATGCCAACATTACTATTATGGTCATTAAACAGCCTAAGGAACTTTTATTTTTGACTATTTTTGTGTGTGTGTGTCATCCTAAACACCATACGTTTTCCAGTAATATCTTCGGAGTTTACAAAACCAATCCTTAAGCCTACACTTTCCTCAAAAAATGTTCTTTCTCTCTGCTATGGGCTTCTTTTTGTAAGGAAAAGAATAGTAAAAATTAATGATAGCAAAGGCGAAGCTCACTGCCTATGCTGCAAAAATCAACAAGCAGTATTTTACTATTCATAGTTTCCTGGTGGGCAGGGGAAATCACATTCCTTTATGGGTTTATCCGTTTCATCCAATGTATGAATATCCTGATGAGAAAAGAGGCAGAATGCCACTGAATATGCACTGTAGGAAAAGGAAAAGAGAAGGCTTTTGCCTTCAGGTCTTGCTTGTGGACATCTGGTTGGCCACTGCAGCAAAAAGGATGCTGGACTAGGTAAGACTTGTTGGCCTGGTAGGTTCCTGCAGGAGCAAGATTATTCCATGCATTTGGGAATGGCATAATCAGCCCACCCTTCCTTCTACACAGCATTGTATCACTCTCTACAGGCACTGGTCTGAACACATAAGGGTTAAAAGAGTAGTGAGATGCAGGCATGCACATAGGCTACACTCCCTTTGTCTTGAGGTCCCTCACAGGCTATTATGCACTGAGCACTAAAACCTGTGCAGGTCCTGTCTGTTCCTTTAAACACACTAAATGTGTGAAGGTCATACGAGTGTGTGTGAAAAGGCCTCGAATATCTGAAAAGGGCTAAAATGAAGATTTATTCTGCATTTGTTTTTCTTCTGTTTTCTTCTTCTATATGGCAGAAATCTGCAGGTGAAACCACATGGGAGAACCACTGGTTGTTCCCCCAACATGCATTTCTGAAGTCGCTCCATCAATTGTGCTTTGATCCTCTAGATTTACAGCCATTCTGTTTACGGCTTTTTTTGTTCATACAAAACCCTTAATAATTCTCATTGTCTGCTGTCTCAGAACAAAAAACACAGCCCCATATAGAAAGTGGAGCTTCAAAGAAGTGAAAAGGCACGGGAACTTGTCGGTGGTATTTTCACATATTGCTCATCAGGATGCTATAGAACGGGAATAATGCACATAATTGTCCAGCACTATGAAGAATCTGCATTTTAAAAGTGGTTTTGTAAACTAAAAACAAAACCCACTATGCCAACTAAACTATACAGACTTTGACATTTCAATGATATTTATAACTTACATTAATTCTGATTAAATATCTTGATTCAATTATATTATGGTCATAGTCTGACCACTATATTTTTTTTAAGGGAAAGCATCTGTTTCAGATTTTCAAGGCATATATAAAAAGCAAAGTCAAGTTAAGGAATTTGTCCTTCAAACAAAATCTAGACACCAAGTTAGCAGTAAACAAATAAACAAAAAAATGACTGAAAACAGTTTCTAAAGCAGCACAGCAACAAGTACTAAATTTTACACGTTTTCATCATTTGAAGGAAAACAAATCTACATCGATTACAAAATCAGCATAATCTTTGGTACCAAATGTAAGGGCACCTGCTTGTTAACAATATCATCTTCATAACAAAAATCTTGCCTTAAAGACAGCTCAAAACATCAGATTGTTTAAAAGTGCTAACTTGCAATTTAGCTTCTGTTAAGTTTGTACTTTAGGCCAGACTAAATGTTACGATAAACACACTTTCAGGGGAAAAAGTATGTTTAAACTACTTCTGTTTTGAAGAAAAAGCAACTTTGGGATCTGGAACACACACCTAGATCAGGATAGTATCCTGTGGAAAATTCCTTGCCCTTGCTGCGATTTGTCTCCTAAAGATAGCAATGTACACTCTATACAAGTTTGTACACACCGTGTATTTCGTATTGTGTTCTCCTAAATACATTCAAGAGCCATCAGCAGCTAGAGAGAAGAGGTCAGCAGAAAAATTACCATATTTTTTGCTCTATAAGACTCACTTTTTCCCTCCTAAAAAGTAAGGGGAAATGTGTGTGCGTCTTATGGAGCGAATGCAGGCTCTGCAGCTATCACAGAAGCCAGAACAGCAAGAGGGATTGCTGCTTTCACTGCGCAGTGATCCCTCTTGCTGTTCTGGCTTCTCAGATTCAGAATATTTTTTTTTCTTGTTTTCCTCCTCCAAAAACTAGGTGCGTCTTGTGGTCTGGTGCATCTTATAGAGCGAAAAATACGGTAGTTTGGAGCCCTGATGTGGAATGTGTCACCAGTCCAGATTGTGACTACACAGCTGCTTTTTGTTCAGAAGTTTGAGCACACTTTTGTCGTGTGTTTATTGTAACATGCAGTTCACCCTAAAAGAAGCACCTAAAAGCAGTTGGGAGATCCTAAGCTTTTTTCAACAAGTTATACCATCCAGAACAACCTAGTGAGATGTCCCTCCCCGCTCCCATTTCCCATACACGTCCCGACATCGCCTTCACCAGCAGAACATGTTCCTAGCAGTGGCTGGTGCTGAGATATAGGGCTGCGGGGGCACAACCTGATGACTGGCTCTATGTGTTACTGCAGCAGCAAGTTGTCACGTGGAGGCAACTTCAGCTGCAATGCGTAAGCTGAGCAATAAGATGCAATGAAGATTTTGTTTAAAAAATAAGATCTTCTAAGACCACTTCTTGAAGATTACTTAAAATGTTCATAGTATTATCTTGTCAAAATCCCTTAAGGGGCTCCAATACCCAAACACCATAGAAAATGAATGACAATTTTAAAAACAGGGAGGAAAAAGAGAAAGGTTATAATACAAAGCCAGGGATGGCCCCGGCTGAAGGTATTTTGCTTGATGTTTGTGATGTTATCCACTGCTCTGCCAATTCCGCCTTGATTGTTGCTGCCAAATGCAAAGTATTTCCTTCAGGGCAGCCCCACCTCTTGGGTATTTCGTTACACGCTGCCAGACTTTGTGTTGGCAAATGAGCAGCAAATGGACTATTTGCTTCTTTAACAGGTGATGAATGCATCGTTGGATCTTGTAAACACTACTGATTTTATACATTCAAGCTTTGCTCTTAGAGAAAGTGGCACTTACTCGAACCATTGCACTCAAGATTTAGCACTTCAACAGGTAAAAATGTTCGCTGGTACGGGAGTTCCGGTGCACTTCCTTGTTCTCCAATGGCTTGGTACAGCGCACAGGGATAAATCCACTGTTTTGATCCCACTGCTCTTCCATAAAATCTGCATGGCGAAGCCCATATCCGGCACTTCTCCTAGTCCTCGACTCGCGCTTTATTACTGCGCACACCGCCCCGTCGTCAATTTAAGTGCTCCTCTGTTATGTAACATACTTAAAGTTTTAAACTCTAATGGCATCCTATGTGGGCTGGCATTAGAAAAAAATCGATACTTTAAGTCATCGTAATAGTGATATTTGACTGGCTTTCCATTTATATCCTTCGGGAAGGGCCAGAATCCATAGAGATGAATTTCGTCGCAGAACCTCGTAGCAAGTGTGTACATGAGGAGTCCTGTGCTAGGTCGCTTGATGAAAACCTTGTTGGTCAGCCAATAACTGAAAGGGAAGTGAAAAACAAGAGATGCACATTTGATTATTCGGATATCTAGTTTGCACTTCAGCATGCACAACGCTCTCTCTCTCTCTCTCAAAATAAAATAAAATTATAACAACATTGAATGCATTTTGATAATTACAAATGTTATAATCACCATGGAGATGAAAGTCCCATCCTATTTCTGTGGCCCATCCCATCCCATTTCTGCATTAATCTGATTTTTAATTTTTTAAAATAATTAAACCTATTGATGATGTATTGTTAAACATAGTTCCTTTTAGGAAACACGCTTGCAAATGTGTTTACTCTAATAGAAGTGTTGTTGTTTTTAAAAAGGAGCATTTTGATACAGTTTTTGAGATGAGAACAGCATTGGAACATTTGAGAAGTGAGAAAGCTGGTAGATAACAAAAGTTCAATCCAAACAGTAGCTGAGAAGGTGCAGAACAGGTCAATTCATATTGAAATCTAGAAAGACTGAATTACTCACACATCACTAGTGGAGAAGTCCAGGAGGAGTATACACTTTGCAGGTACACAGTTCAAGTATAAAGGCCACTTACCTCCCAAGCATATTACTATTTTAGCTTCTTCAATGATTGGCATTCTATTTCTTTTCCTGGGGGTGAGGCATAACACCTCCATATTTTTCTCCCACACGCACAACCCAACAAACCATCAGAATCAATTATGACTATACAGTGGTACCTCGGGTTACAGACGCTTCAGGTTACAGACTCCGCTAACCCAGAAATAGTACCTCGGGTTAAGAACTTTGCTTCAGGATGAGAACAAAAATCGTGCTCTGGCGGCGCGGCGGCAGCAGGAGGCCCCATTAGCTAAAGTGGTGCTTCAGGTTTAGAACAGACCTCCAGAACTAATTAAGTTCTTAACCTGTGGTACCACTGTACATCTTGCTAAGTATGGATATGAAATCAACGGATCAACTGGGCTAACTTACAGGATCAGCAACAGTTCATACCCAACGGTTGCATGAGCTGAAGATACCTTGTCGTTTTGTCCCTTGCAGTCCTGTGTGGCCCTGAAAACATTCTTCCCAGGGCTGCAGGACCTTCCTGAACAAGCTATGTGGCAGAGGGCTGCAGTGTGAAGGGAGAATTGCCCATAATCAGGTGCAGAAATGTTGCACCACTAAAGCGGGCACTTGTGATACAATATACGCCTTGTGCATTATTGCTATCATCATCATTATTTGGGTGAATGGTATTTTCAAAGCAGTGAGTAAACACAGAGATTGAATTTGAGCCTTCTGTTGCTCAGCGGAGGAAGGGGGGGGGGGGCAGAAAGAATCTGGAGCGAGCCTCCTTCCAGCTCAAGTGACCAGCTGACAGTGGCAACTGTCAATCAGGTGCTGTGTATGTATGCGATGAACCAGTTGCGACTTTTGAGATATGTGACTGGCTCTAGCATCTCTTTATAGCAACCATGCCTCCAGCCCCAAATTGAATCAGAACCACCTTGTGGGAATTCCTTGCAGATGACCACAGTACAACAACAGTCAGGTTGTCTATCCACAGCTGTGACCAGAGGAGGAATGATGGCTAGAAACACCCGGTTGCATCTGCAGCAGCACAACTGGATGTCTTCATCTGCCTCAACTGCAACAAAACATGTCTCTTCCACAGGGCCAGATTTAGGTTTGATGAGGCCCTAAGCTACTGAAGGTAATGGGGTCCTTTATATGTCCAGCTGTCCTTTGTCAACAACAAATTGTCATTTTTGTGTGTGTTGAACGTATGCTATGTGGTAATTTACGGACCTAATAGGTTCATACACAACACAAAACACTGTAACCTCCAACAGTTTGACTTCACCCCAAAGGTGTACCCCTCCATTGTCTCCCAAGACAGACCAAAGCCAACTGGGTGAAGAAGGGTGTTAACTCTTCCCCCACTGTTTTCATGTGCAAATAATTTCTCCTCCTACTCATTTTGGAGAAATGTACAGTCATACCTCATGTTATGTTTGCTTCATGATATGTTTTTTCAGGTTGTGTCCCATGGTGACCCGGAAGTACTGGAAAGGGTTACTTCTGGGTTTCACCACTTGCGCATGAGCAGATGTGCAAAATGATGTCACGCGCATGTGCAGAAGCGGCGAATCACAACCCGCATGTGCGCAGACGCGCCGCTGTGAGTTGCGTTCTGCTCATGTTGCGAATGGGCCTCCGGAACGAATCCTGTTCGCAACCAGAGGTACCACTGTATGTGGATGCAATATGGCTTCCCCAATAAGGCAAATAGCAGCTTGGGGGAAGAGGGGCATAAAGGTGGCAAGGAGATTGGATTTACCCACCCATCCTGTTGTGCCGCAATGCGGTCCATCATTACCGTCCACCATGATACTTAGAAAAACAACAATTCTTAAGGGAAGGGTGATCAGTTCACAAACCTGCAATTCCTTGCTTAGTTTAGAATGATCAGTCCAGAACTCAGAACCAGCCTTTTGCTCATGCCATTCCCACTCTATGAAGGCTTAAGCACATGGAAATGTATTTGTGCGAAATAGAAACGATCAAACAGGATTATCTCTTTTGTTAATGCTGTGCCTCAGCCCTTCTCTGGTTTTCAGCAAAATCTCCTTCTGAATATAGCAACAATTATTTTATTTTATTTTTTTAAAATCTGTTTTGCCAGGCTTAGCTTTGGCTGTCATCAGTCACATGTTGGGCAGGGTCCCCCCCCCTTCCAAAGCCTACATTAGTTGTGACTTGAAATCTCTAAAAAGCAAATGTTGAAGCAACAGCAGCAGACCTGGGGAGGGGATGGAGTATGTGAAGCATTTGCTAATTTTAGTTATTTTCTTGTCTGTTAAGAGGGGGAGGGAGGGAGGGAGAATCCTGACTTGCAGCAAATCCTTCAGTAGATAATTAAGGGCCACTTTTCTGGTATGCTATGAATAAACCTAAAAGAAATGTAGTCTGAAAACAGACACTGAGCCAAAACACTTGTCTTACCGAAGTTTGATTTTTATTCAAGCTTCTTACCATTTCACAAGTTCAGCCAGGAGCTCTTTTGTTGTTGTTAGAAGCAGAATATGAGACACATAAAGCTATACATATTTTGGTTCCAGACTAGGCTCTGGATGCTTCCAGCCAGGAATGTATTCTGCAATCTCAGCAGCTCATGTATGCAGGTTTTGTGGCATCATCGTCATCAAAATGCCAGGCACAACTCTTTTTTTAATCCGGATTTTCCCTTACTGTGAAAAATCCAATTTGTAAAAAAAAGAAAAAATCTATTATGTTGCCCTAGTCACTGCTGGTGTGGGAACTCATTACTGGGGGGGGAAGCCCCCACCTCATTTTCAGGGCAGGATATGTGTGTGGCGATGTTTTGAGGGGTGTTCTCTAGAACTATCCCCTACCATTTGTTCACCATCAAATCACAACCTAGCCATTTGGTTTAGTTAGCCCCCAATATCAAATGATGTGAGTGTGACTCCGAATTGTGTATTTGGCACCTACTTCCACCGATTGCTGCAATGTAATGGCACCTCCGAATTTCAACAACCCAGTTCGAAGGAGGATTTCCACACAGTAAATGTGGGTAACTGATGGTTGCCTCAAGGTCTGCAATCACAGTACATACACTGGCCTTAAAAAAGTTATTATATGGGGGTTTTCTGGAAGACTAATTTTGTCGCCCCCCCCCCCCATTTTTGTGGGGAAAATGTGTGATTGTCTGTCAACTGTTACGGGGTCTTTCAAGGTATTCTTGGGGACTTTTATACTGCCTCTCTGCTCCCCCAAAATTAAACAGCAGATAAATATAGCCAGATATCAAGCTTGTACAAAACCTCCATAGAAATGGGTCTTGAAGGGCCAAAACTTCAAGCCTCCGCTTTGTCCTTTGTGAAAAATGATACCTATGAGGTGGTAATAGTTGCCTGTTTCTGGTGATCTTTTTTTTTTTTTAAGTACACATGCACAGGTACAGAAATAACATGTGCATTGGTACCTTGGTTCCCAAACGGTTTAGTTGACGAACAAATAGGCTCCCGAATGCCGCAAACCCAGAAGTAAGTGTTCTGGTTTGTTCCGGTTATCGGCATTGTTTCCGGGGCCAATCAGCCAATCAGAAGCTACACCTTGGTTTTCGAAGGTTTTGCAAGTCGAATGGACTTTCAGAACAGATTGAGTTCGAGAACTGTATACATGTCCAGAATGGGAGAAGGTGGAGGAGCAACAAAGTAACAGAGTAAAGACAAACAGTCAAGCTCCCCCTGCTGGTGCGGATGGCAAACAGCAAAATAGCAGTGAACACCAAGGAATAAGAAGAATGGACTGTGTGGAAGCAAACACACGAGGGGGGGGGGGAATAGATCTAAACAACCCATTTGCTATATAAAGCTCATGTCAGGAAGTGCTCCTCCAACACTGGGAGGAAACTCTGTTGGCAATTGTTCTTTGGTCCTACTAAAAGAGTTGAATAAAAGCACAGCAGCAGAAATAATGAATAAGGCACAGCTGCATATATTTGAGACAATGTCACTTCGCCACTGTGTGCAGAAACACTACAAGTGTTAGAGAAATAGATTGCAGGCTTCTATAAATGTCCTGCTTGGACAGAAGTTCTGATCATCATGTGCCTATAGCATAGAGCTCCTTCTTTGGCTGTTGTGGATGGAACAATGGTCCCTCTTTCAACAGGCATTGTGTGGGGCAGGAGAACCTCATGCCAGCACTGGCTGCCCACTGTACTGAACCTGCATTCAACCCTGAGCAAGGAAATAAAGAGGAAATAAAGAGCAGCAAGGAAATGGAACTCTGGATCCCAAGCCAGGCATTCAATTCTCAACAAGAAGTTGCTTTGGGAAAGATCAGCTTTAGCCAGCAGAAACTGGAATCTTGTGATGGCTGTAGGTTTTTTTTTGTTTTGTTTTTTGTAACATGAACAGTCTCAGCTTTCCAGGAATGCAGTAGAATATGTTTCTATGGCTCAAATAACCCTGGCATTCATATCACAGGGAAAGAAGAAATAACCCAACCTCATTTTGCATCGTAGTCAAACAATTTACAAAAGTGGAGTTGGTCCCATGGAGCTGAAGCAACTTTAAAATGAAAGGTGAAGATGACACACTCATACGCACTGTCCCATATACAGAAGTTTGGGTTTATCAGCTGGAAGTTGGTATCAGCTTCCTTCTACATGAATCTCATAGAGCATCTGGGATTTGCCAGATGCACTGCTCTGCCTTGGGCTAGCTTCCTTGGTTAGGCTGGTGCCAATGCCCAGTTTTCTTTGCTTGGACCCATGCCTAGAGTGAACATCTGCTGAGTTTTTTATTCTGGACTAGATTTCTAGTGCCTACTGCAAATTCAGATTTACTATGCTGGCATATGCTTAGCACAACCAGTTCCAGGTTTTATTGGGTGCTTGCGAAAGAAAATCCTTGTCAGTAGGCCCTCCTAGTCAACATTTTGCCCACAGAGCTTCCAAAAACAAGACAATGCCTTTGAGAATGTACAAAATGTTTTCTCGCTTGCTTAAAAAAGCAGAAAGTTATAGGACTGCCAAGTGCCAACCAACAGCAACCCAATAACCTAGCAATAAATCCTGGCTCATGGTGTCCACATGGGGAGACACAAAGACCTAACTGGAGAAAGTATAGACTGGAAGAAAGTGAGGCGGAGAAAGTCTCTCTCTTTGGCTACCATCAGCCTTATGGCTCAGCTTCAGGATTTTCCAAGAGGCAGTTGTTTCTAGAAACACCAGTCACCTTGTTCTTGCCAGGGAGTGGTGGTTGTGGGTCAGGGCGGCCTGCTCCTGGGCCAAAGCAGCCTTCTGGGCCCTGCACAGCTGGGAGATGATGCCATTTCCTCCTCGGTTGCGAGGTCTGTCAGAGCCCACCCATGTCTTCAGCCAATTGTGGGTGGGCCAAGGGAGCATGGCCTGGGAAGCGGACCAGAGGGGAGACTTCCCCCCTCTGTTTCACTCTTTTCTACAACTCCTGATTATGGATGATTTTTTAATAACTATGAAGAAATATCGGTTTGGTTATTAAAATTATGAATTGTTATTTGGGACATCATTGAAATGCCCTTATGAGATCAGAAATGTGTTGCCATTGAAATGTGCATTGTTCATGTTTATTTACTGGTGTAACTGACCATTTATCTTGTATATTGTGAGCTGCCATGAACACAATTTCCTTATAAAAAGGGGGTGAGACTTTTAGGGCTTGCGCAAGGGGACTTTCCTTTCTTCTCCTACTCTTTGTGGTCCTTCATGCCTCCTCAAAGGTGCTCTAGAAGGTGCCCCAACCCTCCAGGGCAGATTTGTGGCTGCATGGGAAGGAGAGAATGGAAATGTGTTCCACAAATGGAATGGTATTCAACTAAAACAGACTTAGAACAGACCCACTGAAATTGATGGGTCTAATGTAATCACATTCACTCATTGAAATATATGAGTGGGTGGCACACATGATGAACAAAATTTGCATTTTCTTGAAATGAATGCAGATGCATGCTGGCTCATCGCATCTGCTGCCTGCTTGGTTCACACTACCCTTTTCTCCACTTGGCTATGTACCTGCGTGAAGAAATTCAGTAGTTTTAGTTGACCCTTAGAAAATAAGAGGGGAAATGAACAAACAAAAGACACATTTCCCACATTCCGCACAAGTCTTGATGTGGTGATATTAAGCCAAAAGGCAGAACCAAAAATAACGGCTGAGTACTTTATAAATGAGAAAGGAGCCCAGGCTCAATCTCAATTTCTATAAATCTAGGACACCTTGAAATTCACAGTGAAATTTTGCAGCTTCTAACCATCTCAGAGAGAATCCAAGTGCATCCAAGTAACAAAAATGACTTGAGGCATTTAACCTGCAGTTTAGAACTTAAATCCCTTTCCAGAGGCTGAATTTGTAATTAATCAGTCAATAACACATCTCATCCCAGTAAATCCCTGGCTTCCAGTTTCTGCTTAAATGATTTTAAAACTGACCTGTGGGTTTATTTGGCTTCTATGATTTGTTCCTAGATCATGCAACTGAACCGGTTAGTGAACAGCATTGCTGCCTAAGAGATCAGTCAAATCTGATTATTGGAAAATTGCTTAACCAGAAAAGTAATTGTTTGATTAATAGTCTGCTTGCACTGTTTCTGTCCTATGGGTGAGTAAATTCAGGTAATTCTTAGTCATTAGGAAATCCTGACATGGCAGTGTTTCTTTGAAGACACAGATTCTACTTATAGAAATCCTTCCCACCACAATTACCAAGACAATGACCCAACAGGAATTGGGGGTTGGGAGGGGGAAAGAAGCAGTTTGAGGCCTCAGTGGACATAAATTTTAACAGGCATGGAGCAAGCACTTTAGAATTATCTGATAAAATGTCCCATTTAAAATCTCCTGTGCATGTGATCCAGCAATTGTTTTATCTGCACATGAGCTACTGACATGAACACACACAAGAGGCTGTCCACCATGCAGTTCCCAATCCTTGCTGACCATCTGTTAACAAGATGCATGAGAGTATATCTGGATGAGAACAATCTGGATTGTGTTGGGGAGGGAAGTAAAGGGCGCACATTATGCATGCCTTTAAATGGCTCCACAGCTGTTCATTACACATGTGTTATTTTCTCATAATGAAAGCAGTATTTTTGGAGCAAATCCTTTGAGAAAAATGATGGAAATGGTGTCATCTGTGAAAACTATGATTAGTAACAAAACTAAGTTTTCCAAGTCTTAAACATGGACACCACATTGAATCCATCTGTGTAAATGCAGTGGTGTGAAGGAGGAAGTGGGGCCACCTCACTTGCAAGAACTTGCAGGTCCACCTCAAGCAGATCTACTCTAGGCCCGCCATTTTTTGCCAGTTGTTATTGCCCATATGGCTGATATGATGAAGGATCAGGTTGGTGTGGCTGAAGCCATTGTGAGCTGTCTGCTATCTGTGCAACTTGGGGGAAACATAGCCACTTGTACACAAAGAGCTTTCCTTGTTAGTTGGCTACCACCACAAACATAGCCCACCTCGTACATCCTTGGATTACTGTACAAGCTGGGGAATGGCAGGGCATTATTGGAAGGCACTGGGTCTGGTCCCTGCCTTAAACACAAGCCTATCAAGGAACAAAAGGAAGAATATAAACATAATAAATAAAAAAGAAAACTATCAGGAAAAGATAAAACAATCCAGCCTATTCATACAAAATAAGTAACAGCATTTGCTCAGCAATGATTTCACACTGATCTCACACCATTTCTATTTTTCTGGGTCTGGCAGTTTGAAGACCCTGATAACACATCAATTCATCAATCACCACAGAATGTACTTGTCATTTTGTCACAATTTGTTAATCTATTCAATGGACCTCAAGTAGTGCATTAAGTAATATAATTGACATCTGTCACTGTACAAGCCTTATTTTGTCTTTGATCTCATTTTCCCCAGGGGGAAAGACATTTTTGGAAGAGTTTTCTTTATGTTATCCAAAGCTTGCTTACTCAAGATTAAGAGTGATATCCAACAAAGTTTTACTCAGAGCAGACCCACTGAAATTAATGGACCTAACTTAGTCATGTTCATTTATTTCAGTGGGTTTATTCTAGGTAAGCTACTAACATGGGTTTGAAACTGCGGGAGGCAGTGGAAGACAGGAGTGCCTGGCGTGCTCTGGTCCATGGGGTCACAAAGAGTCGGACACGACTAAACATTAGACCCTTCAATTTCAGTGGGTCTGTTCTAAGTAACTTTTAGTTGAATACCATTCCATTTCCACTCTCTCCTCCCCATGCAGCCACAAATCTGCTTCTCTTCCAGGAGGAATTCACATTCCCATTGTCAACTTCACTTACATTCTGACATGAGTCTAAGGTGATTCTTTGAAAGGTGAGATAGTTTGCCAAACTGCCACACACCACTGCAGGGCCAAGGGTGGGCGGCCGGAAAGATTCTCTGCTCTGTGTTTAAGCACTGGGAAGCAAATCACTCAGCCCCATGCAGGTGCATAGATGCTCACTTGGTAGGTGTCCTTGCTGATGTCAAGGAAGGTAAAGGACTTCTGCCAGGGATGCTAAGTACCTGTCTCTACTCCTTCCTCTGAGCACTTATGGTAAGTGCAGAAAGTCTCATCTGGCTTTAATTGTCCCAAAGAGCTGGCTTGAGATCCCAATTAAGGAAACTTCTCAATGTTGCACATGCCTTCACTGAATGCAACTTGTGTATTTTTGCATATAAATAACACGTGAACAATACAAAGGAAGAAACAGGCTCCACTGTGCCATACAGAATATCCGCAATCAGAAGAAGGGAATGAATAAGCTGCGATCCACCACTGATGTGCCCAACACTATATGCAAGAATAAGGTAAAAACCTAATATAATGACTCTGGAGCAGCCCCACCAAACGGAGTGGGATCTATTTCCCAGAATAGGACTGTAAGGAAGACAAGGTTAAATATGCAGCCTGAACTATTTATCATCTGAAGTCTTATTCTTAGGAACTGATAGCACCGATTTATCCAGAGCATAGAAGATTGAAAATATCAGGCTCTAATGCCACAGGGTGGCTGAATGCGCCAAATGTTGATGTTATTTCTGGGAAACACAAATGTCTCAGCGTGTCAAACAACTGCCATATGATATTTAAAAGAAGACGAGAAAGATACCAACAGTCCTCTACTAGTTTTCAAAACTGTCTAGTTCCAGCATTTTAAAAGGATGCCAAATTCATGTAAATTGAACTGATGCTGTGCATTCAATATATATAAATCTGTGTATACAACATATAATCCGTATATGATAAAGTAATCATTATATACAACTTAGTAAAGGAAAAAGGTACCCCTGACTGTTAGGTCCAGTCACAGACGACTCTGGAGTTGCTGCATTCATCTCACTCTATAGGCCGAGGGAGCTGGCGTTTGTCTGCAGACAGCTTCCGGGTCATGTGGCCAGCATGACTAAGCCGCTTCTGGCGAACCAGAGCAGTGCACGGAAACGCCGTTTTACCTTCCTGCTGGAGCAGTACCTATTTATCTACTTGCACTTTGACATGCTTTCGAACTGCTAGGTGGGCAGGAGCTGGGACCAAGCAACGGGAGCTCACCCCGTCACGGGGATTCAAACTGCCGACCTTCTGATCGGCAAGCCCTAGGTTCTGTGGTTTAGACCACACACCACCCACCACCCACAACTTAGAACTGATGTATAATAGATGCCCCATTTTATATGCAAACAGTTTGTTTTATGAAAAAAATTAGGTACTCCACCTCAGACTTGACTATGGTTGACTCTAGAATTTTGTATCAGTCTTCATCGAATCTTCAGAAATATAAGCAAGCCGATCATTCATTATCTAAGGGGAGAACTGAACCTGGTTGATGTGGTGGCACTGTGGTCTAAACCACTGAGCTTGCCAATCAGAAGGTTGCCAATCAGAAGGTTGGCGGTTCGAATCCCCGTGATAGGGTGAGCTCCCATTGCTCGGTACCTGCTCCTGCCAACTCAGCAGTTCGAAAGCGTGTCAAAGTACAAGTAGATAAATAGGTACCACTGCAGCGGGAAGGCAAATGGCATTTCCGTGTGCTGCTCTGGTTCCCCAGAAGTGGCTTAGTCATGCTGGCCACATGACCCAGAAGCTGTCTGTGGACAAACGCCGGCTCCCTCGGCCAATAAAGTGAGAGAAGCGCCGCAGCCCCAGAATCGTCCGCGACTTGACCTAACGGTCAGGAGTACCTTTACCTTTTACCTCTCTCTGTAATGCATGCTGTGACATCACCACTTGTTCTACCTCACTGCCTGCTTTTGCCTGGGGGTATGGAAAAGCACATAAAACCACACCACAGAGTGCCTAAATATTTTGAAGAGGAAGGCAGATAACTCAGTTTGAGCACTCATGTTTCAAGCGTAATGCCTAGTTCCTCCCTAAAATGACAAATGAACCCATAATATTCCTCTGGACAGAAAAGATTAATGGGAAAGAATGCATTATCAATACAGCCTGCAGCAGTTAACAGGGAAGCAAGGAAAATGCAAACAAATACCAAGGAGAAAGTTTAGACACTTTTCTTCCCCTTAAAGAAAAAATATCCTGAGTCCAAGCTCTGTTGGTGAGATTTCATATGCAAAACACCGAATGACTGATGTGAATTTGAATTATGTTAGATGGGTGCTGGTGAAGTAAGATAGATATTGCTCAGACTGCCATTATTGACTAGATTTGTTCTGACTAATCTAGAGCATTGCTTTGCAATATGATTCACCTTAAGGACTATTCAGATACTGCAAAATCTGGCATGGCACATGAGACAAGATAAAATTTTGAGCTGTGCTGAGATTTTGACCATTTTTTTCCTCCTAGCAATTTGCATGGGGGAGTCCTAAACATACATCACTCTAAATAGAGGGGAATATAAATTTGTTAGAAATTCTCCAAATTGTGTTTACCTTTTTTAATGTTTTAAGGTGGGTGAATGTGTGTGTGTGTGTGTGTGTGTGTGTGTGTGTGTTATATCTGGCTCTGCAGATGCACCAGAATGCATTCTTCACAAGAGGATCTGTGGACAAGTGGAAAAGCTTCCCTTGGTAGCAATAGAAAGATTCAAGTTTAAAGTTCAAGTTTAAAACAGGAGGTAAGGAATCCTGAAATTTAAGAGTAAGTACAGTCCTTTGTGTAGCCAAAATAGCACCATCTACACATAAGAGGCAGCTATGAGCAGGTTTGGGGAAGCAGCCAATTTTAGAGAAATGCTGGTTAAATATTGAATGCCCAGAATGTACATTTATGCAACATAATCCAGAGAGACAATGCATCATGCCACACCATTTCTGATTTCAAGAAGTAGACATTCCTGAAACATAACTTCCCACCCTATTACACTGAAGTGCCATGCTTGCATTGTTAATTCCTATTTAACAACTGACATGTAAAAGTCAGATTAGATGTTATTGGCAGTTGTAGATGAGGAACATGTAGATTGGTCAGCTGTGTATTGGAAGGGTAAATAAATTTAAGGAACTGTGGGGGAGATGCTTGTAAAAGCAAATATTCACAGTCATAAGAAATCAGCTCAGCACAACAGTATTTAAGGAGTGTCAAAACGTAGAAGGTCTACCATGGACTTTCTAGCAATCCCCAAGCCATGTCAACCTGGTCCTCATCAGAGGATTATGTTTGATGAGAAATGTTGAACAACCAATCAATCAATCTGGGGTCCAAAGAACTGTGATACTAGTCCTGTGTGATCAATGGCACCAAGGGCTTGCATTTCTCTTAACAGCAGCACTAATGTCACACGGTGAATCACTTTTGAACCAAAGGTGACTTTCAAAAGTTATTTGTGATGTGCCATGTAGATCTCTTCTTCAATAGGGAAAAAAAATCAATGCCTGAAGCAGCTTTTGGATCCCAGCCTAAGTATATTTCAAATATTGCAGAAGGTTTTATAAACCAGTGCGTTCCTTAAAAGCTGATTCATCCTTTCCTCAAATCCTTCCCCAAATCCCACTTTTGTTGTGAATCCGTTGGCACAACCCCTCCCTCCCCAGTTCCCATGCCCTACTATAACTAAGCCTAAGCACATGCAGATGAACTAAACACATCTGCTTTCTGCTGTTTATCCATGCCTCCCTTTCTTGTTTATTCCTGCTTCTTTTGTTTCCTCTTTGTTAAATTATAGCAGGGGCGGGAAACCTTTTTCAGCACATGAGCCACATTCCACCCCCCAGGCAACTTTCTGGGCACTTGTCAGTGGTGCCAGAGGCAACAGTGTGCAGAGCCATGAATATAACTTTTACCTTTGTACAGTAGAGGGGTTTCTGCACACAATCACAGACCCTTCCCCACCCTCTAGCTAAGCAAGCAAGGATAATTGTCAAAGTTCAAGGAAACATTCCAGCCAGCCAATGATGCTCAAGGAGGACGTGAAGCAAAGTGAAAGGTGTGGCCAGGAGAAAGACGGTGTGTTCAGGGAGGGAGTGTGGCCAGACAGAGATGCCTGAAGGGTTGGATCCTGCCACGGGCCTGAGGTTCCCCTGGATCCTAGATTGTTAGGCTCTGACTGCAGGTTCCATTCTTGCAAAACAACAATGCACAGTCATGGTACAATATAAAACAGTGTTTCCTAAACTTGGGTCTCCAGCTGTTTTTGGACTACAACTCCCATCATCCCTAGCTAGCAAGACCAGTGATCAGGGATGATGGGAAGTGTAGTCCAGAAACAGCTGGAAACCCAAGTTTGGGAAACACAGATAACAAGGAAGGAAAACAATCAACATACCCATACTTGCTGTTTTCAAAATGACCCCAAAGTGATTTTTGTTGAAAGTAGCAATTTGTGAGTCGCAGAAGCAGTTTAGCCAGATATACAAATAACTATCCACACAATGAAACTGTCTATACATCTGCAATTTGATTGCATTTAGACATGTGGAAGAGCTCTGTGTGCCTGGAATTTTCTTCCTTTTTTTTTTAACCAGCTTCTCAGTACAGTGGTACTTCAGGTTACAGACGCTTCAGGCTACAGACTCTGCTAATCCAGAAATAGTACCTCAGGTTAAGAACTTTGCTTCAGGATGAGAACAGAAATTGTGCAGTGCGGCGGTTGGGGGGGCATTAGCTAAAGTGGTACCTCGGGTTAAGAATGGTTTCAGGTTAAGAATGAACCTCCAGAACGAATTAAGTTCTTAACCCGAGGTACCACTGTATCGTATCTGGAGTTCCTGGCTTGGTGGCCCCAGTTCCAAAAAGTCCACCACCACACACTCCATATATGCAGCTCACTATCATGGTCTTTGGTTCAGGTCCAGATAATGTGTCACCCAAGTGACGGTTTCAGCAGCCACTGTGTGCCAAACTGCACCATATAAATGTGTCAGTATAATGTCAACATATGAGCATTAGCTAAAGAGCATTCTCAAGTAGGTAACGTAAAATAAGACAAACAGCTGTTTTATCCAAGGTAAAAACACACTGTAATAAAGGGAGATAAGAGTCAAACATTCAATCTTCCTTTAATGACAAGTTCCACTCAGTGAATCAATACTACCTCCTCCTCCTCCTCCTTCCCACTTTGACCTCAGTCAATGCTAAGTGTTTCTGCTAAATATTGCAGGAACAACAAGATTCCTGTTTGCAAAGCAGATATTGAATGAAAAGGCCATTAGTATGGCCTTTAATTTTATGTCCCCTGTTCTCCTATTGAACAAGAAGCTTCAGCTACTGCAGCTTTACAGCCAATTAGAACATGTAGCACAATCCTATGTCTGCTTCGCAGGAAGTCAGTCTGTCCACTGTTTTCATGAGGCTTACTGCCTATTAAGCAATGCTTACTAGAAAGTAAATCCCTCTGCAATCAATGGGTTTATTTTTGAATAAGTGTGCTCATCAGAACTGTGGCCTAAGCAGAGCTGGGCCAAGGTATTTTGCTGCAAGTCAATATGACATCCCTCTCTGTTCCACATCACTAAGGCACCTGGACTGGCAGCTGAATCTTAACTGAACACTGGTGGTTAGGTATGGGCCAATCAATTTCAGTTTCTCAGTTTCCCACCCTTAAATTCAGATTTCCACATTTCCATGTCAGTTTGCAATATTTTTTGGAGGGAACCCCACCCCCCAAAAAAGTCCTAATGAAAACGTGGCAGCATTTCTCCTAATTTCTCCTAATATACTCATTTTTGTATGCAAATTTCTCCTAATTTCTCCTAATATACTCACTTTTGTATGCAGTTTTGGCTAATATGCACACTTCTCCCAATTTCTCCTAATTTCTATACTAATTTCTCCTAATATACTCATTTTTGTATGCAGTTTTGGCTAGTATGCACATATGCGCAAAACAATTTCCCCTTATATAATGCATTTTATATGCTATTTTCTTTTTTTAAAAAACCCACAAATTTTATATAGGTCATTTCCACTAATATATGCATTCATATGCACTCTTTAATATATGCATTTTTGTACACATTACATAGCTGAAGAATACCGCATTGCAATATTCAGAGAAGAGCACATTTCAAAAGAAGGCTGTGCTTCAGAAAATGTAAATTAGGCAGATTTGTCTATAAATGCACACTGATTTGAATTTCACCCTTATTCCTCCTTGTGGTTGTGTAATGTAAGCAAGTCACATAAAGTCAGCTAGATACTTTCTTCTCTGCATTTATTTATATTGCTGTGCTGCGATACACTGGATTTTAGTTTTGTTTACTGGGTTCTTTGTGGGGAAGAGCATGTTAGCAATAATTCAAAATAAATAAATACCAAGATAAATGAGCTGTGTTGTAAGACAATCATATGTATGGACAATTCTAAGTTCTCCACTAACACGTGAATGTTCTTTTTTATTCTAGTGACATAGCACAATACTAACTCCACTTAATTTACTGTTAGGACAGGATTTCAGTTTTCATGGTTCCTTCTGAAATTATTTTTAGATACATGTACCTTAAGGTTGCCTTCTAGTATGCATGAACATGTCATTTCACAATGGTTAGATGTGCCTCTATTTCTCTGCCAAGCACTAAGAGTCATCAGTTATGCCTTTTAGACAGCAATCTAATAGCAATTAAGAGATGACTTGTGAAACAGTTCAGCAATGATCTACACCAATCATTTTCACACTTTCTAGCGTAATGGACAGGAGACAAAAATAGACTTATTCCTATCCCAGAAATTTCTTCTCCAGCATATTGTTTCACTTAGTTTAAAACTACTTTTGTAAACTCTTGCTGGCTTAGGAGCTTGCCTGGTAATCTTTGCTTCAACAAACAAAACAATGCTGTATTGTTTTTAACACTTAATTGGGAGCTGCCCTGAGTGGCTGGGGAAACTCAGCCAGATGGGCAGGGTATAAATAATAATAAATTATTATTATTATTATTATTATTATTATTATTATTAATGACTGGAGTGTTGTTAATGATCTTGCAGAGATATTAAGAGGGGAAAGTGAGAATAGGAGTTGAAATAATTTTGATTCGAGCAGACTCATTCACTCTGGTTGACTCACGCTGCAACCTCTGACCTAGAAACCTACTGTACTTTTTACTGCTGAACTCTCAGCCCAACAGTTTAAAATATGATTAGACTTCTATTCATCTGAATTTTGTCTGCCCTAGTCTTATTTCCAGAAAGAGTCAAGAAAGGCTTCAGGCAGAAGAAGCTTGGTTAAGCTGGTAATGTTGATATTGCTGGTTAAGTGTTCTGTTTCTGGAAGCTCTTTGTTTTTAAAAGGCTGAAATGTAAACAGAAGCTTACCAGGTGGAGTAGAGCTCCAGTGTTACATTCCTGGCAGGTGGATTGTTGTGGATCATCAGGAAGGTTCACATTGCTTAATAATATAATCAGGAAATATTAGGTTATAGGACTATAGGTCATATCCTGTAACTTAAATAATCTAGTGTTAAAGAATGCTTACAGGAGACCCTTTTAGGTCAGACATAAAACTAGCAAAGCTCATATTCGAGCCAGTTAAGACAATATATGTCAGAATGGTTTTGACACCTGCCCCCTCATATCACCTTGGCTTCTTCCCTTCCTTTGGGGCAATCTCAGAGGTAATCTGGGAAAGACTTTTTAAAGAAAGGCTTACTGTTTAAGAATGGGACGCGGGTGGTGCTGTGGTCTAAACCACAGAGGCTAGGACTTGCCGATCAGAAGGTTGGCGGTTCGAATCCCTGCGGTGGGGTGAGCTCCTGTTGTTCGGTCCCTGCTCCTGCCAACCTAGCAGTTCGAAAGCATGTTAAAGTGCAAGTAGATAAATAGTTACCGCTCCGGCGGGAAGGTCAACGGTGTTTCTGTGCGCTGCTCTGGTTCACCAGAAGCGGCTTAGTCATGCTGGCCACATGACCCAGAAGCTGTCTGCGGACAAACATTGGCTCCCTCGGCCTACAGAGCGAGATGAGCGCCGCAACCCCAGAGTTGTCCACGACTGGACCTAATGGTCAGGGGTACCTTTACCTTTACTTTACTCTTTAAGAATGCTTAAAAAGCTGTTGAAATGTGTTTCCACTATTACACCTACCACTAATGCATTTTTTAAAATATATGTTCTATGCTCTCATTTCATATCTTGTTACCCTGTAAATATGGCCCAATGTTTTAAAGCAAACTACACTTTTATAAAGTCCCTTCTCTCAAGTGATTTGATTCATATTAGTACAGCTGTACTTTCTTTATTGGTAATTCCGCACGCAATACTTGAGAGTGTGAGAATTTGCTTGTAAAAAGAACATTGCAACAGTATGTTCAGGGATCCAGTTCTACATAGACTTGTCTGCTTAGCAGCCCATGGAAATCTAGATTGTCAGGTTGCATGAGCATATTCTAAGATATACAGTGAGCTCGTGGAATGCACAGACAAGAGCTTCTTCCCCAGCTTGCAAAGAACAAAAATGTTCTCAAGAACTCAGCCAATGCTTATTCTAAGCAACCTCAGGGTTCCCCCAAACACGGTATGAAAACTGCATGACAGAGTGTAATTCATGTGTCATGTCAAGTAACTGTCATATGGCAAGACAAAGCATTTATGTATACTCAGTACACTTCAGGATGTGTGAGACCAAAAGCATCAATAGCTATGGAGACACTGCTACAAGTTGTTTCATAGCTGACGACAGGGAAGTACCAGAGGCATTTGTGTTACTTGGCTGTTGGATTACAACCTTTATGTTACAATGTACTATTATATATATATATATATATATATATATATATATATATATATATATATATCTTACATTGTGAACACCGAAAGGAACTAAATATCTGGACACATAAAATGGCAACAAAACAAACCGGGAGACAATAAATATGTTTGCGATTATCATGACAAAGTTATTAACTGGTGGGTTCCACATGTGTGTGAGAAAGATGCACATATGTCTACGTAAATGTTTGTTTCAGCATGGTAGCAGGCCAAAATTAAATACATTTTAATAGGTACAATTTTAAATTCATATGACCACTTTTCTTATCTATGGGGGGGGGGGGAGGCAGACAAATGTTTTCCCCCACTCTCGTAGGTATTTCCCTCTCCTTAGTTGTGTCAGCAGCACTACTGAAGCATCTGACTGAATGAGCAACATCCGACAGACCTTAAGGGCACGATAAATCACTCTGACTTGCATCCCCAGGACAAAAATAAAGTGTTCTTATTTTTCAAGAAAGAAATAGGTTGAAATGTGAAATAAATGGGATATGCACAAGAGCACAACTGCATTTCTGCACATCTCTCATTATTTTAGCTGCTTTGCAGTGGACTCTTCCCTAAATAAATCCCTGGTACAAGGATGGTTTCATTTATTCAGTCATTTTAAAAACAACAACACTGGGTTGTAGCCAACACTGTCCTGTCATCCTCATAAGGACTTTTCCACATTTCACCTTTTCCTGCAGTCCTCTATGCCACCTCTCATGACATTCTAGAGGGCACCCCAACACTCTAGACCAGGGTTTTTATGGGGGTGTAAGGGAATCAGCAAAAATTGTATCCCTCCCCCTTCCATTTTTGGGAATCCTCAACTGGATCAATGAGCTGTCCACAAATGGATGGACAGCAATGGATATAATTCCCTAAACATAAATGGATGACTTCAACAATGTAATTACACTGTATCTCAGTCTCATCACTCAAAATACTGGTCCATGTAAGCACATCGCAGAAGAAGATGGTGGAGAGACAGACTCACAGAGGAAACATATGTCCACCCTTTGCCCCTGAACCCCTTTGACAGAGTGGGCAGGAGAGATACTATTTGGAAGCTGAGAGGTAGAGAAAGATGAGACCATTGGGGAAACCTAATGCCTTTCATGTGGCAGAGAGCTACTCTCTCCATGGAAATTTCCTTGCTTTCATTTGCTTTGGGGGGTTATCAGTGCCTTTGCAACATCCGTCATTGCAAATGTATGTGCCCTCTTTAAAAAGATAACCTTCTGTCAAGATGCGGGCATAGAATTTGGCAGCCTTAAAAAAGTAGTATTTTTTCCCCAATTTAAAAAACCCAAAACCTGGTTGATACTAATTCCCCCAACACCTTTGCTTTCCGTATTTACCCGAAACTTGCCTATTCTTATTAAAAATAAATATTTCAAGCATTGTAAAGACCTATGAAATTAAATGACACAAGCTGAAAAAAATTAGCAAGGAGCAGCTCTAAAATTATTTCTCCACACACACACACATACGCACACAAAACATTTTTCTTTGGAGAATATGGCAATTAGGATTAAGGACTCAGGAATAGCATTGTAAATAATAAGAGTGTGGAAACACTCCCCCCCCCCCAACAAAAGTGGAACTCCTTACATTGGCTATTCATCTGTAACTATGGTGCCTTAGCAACAGAATTTGTTTCCCTCCCCTTTCCCTACAGAATGCATTAATTACAATGCTGCGACAGAATTATTTTTCATCATATATTTCAGAAAGAAGCATTTTTATAGGGCATTCTCAGCAACAACACCATCCTCATTATTACATTTATATCCCACCTTTCCTGCAGGGAACTCCAGGTAGCATACATGGTCCTACCTCTCTGAGATAGGTCAGCCTAACATATTATGACTGGCCCAAGGTCACTCAGGGCTGGGTAAGGATTTTAACCCTGGTCTGACACTAATAATAATAATAATAATTTTTATTTATACCCCGCCCTCCCCAGCCAAATACAGTGGTACCTCGCAAGACGAATGCCTCGGAAGACGAAAGAGTTTTTCGTTTTCTGAGTTGCTTCGCAAGACGGATTTCCCTATGGGCTTGCTTCGCAAGACGAAACGTCTTGCACCTTTTTTTAAAAACCGCCAATGCATTCCTGTGGGAAACCGTCAATACACATTGGTGCTTCGCAAGACGAAAAAACTCGCAGAACGAATTAATTTCGTCTTGCGAGGCACCACTGTACACAATACTGAGGGCATGTGGCCCTCAGCCCAATTTCAATAAATATTTTTCAGATTTTCCCTACACTTTTTTGTTTCCTACATTTTTTGGCTTTAAATTGAGATGACTGGAAGAGAAACAGGCTTGCTTTGGGCAAGTATGGTAGCCAAGTTACCCCAAAGGGGGGAGCCAATGGTAGAGAATATTATTACACATACACATATTTGTTTCCATCTTAAGGAAGATGGATCGGGGTGTGGTTACAATGGCACTGCTTTGTTGTTGTTTTTTAAAATGCTTTTTATTGATTTTCCAAAACAAGAATAAATAAAATATATACTCTTACGTTCAACATTATTACGTCTTCTTATTTACCATGCACATTATCACGCCCAGACTTCCCTCCTTCCCTACATCGGTTTTCATAATTAAGATCCACTCTTACAGGTTCTTATTTACACTCTGTCCAAGTCACAAGATTTATATTAGCCCTGCTACAGTCTTTAAGCTTCTACAATTATTCCTTATATATTCAATGAATTTACTCAATTCCTTGTCGAACTTTGTTACAATGGCACTGCTTTGAATGTGATTACCCATAACATTTCATTACCCACAAGCTTCATCACGTGCACTGCACATTCTTCTTACTAGAACTAATAAAGCATTTTAAGAATAGTCATACTTTCGATTTCAGACATTATTGCTTCATACACCAACATTGCAGATGATCAAATCCAAGCACGTACAACGTGAGTCCAGAAGTGCCCTCAGTTTGAGGGCTCAAGTAGCAGTGTTGATTTAAAACGACAACATGGGTACAGTCATTTGCAAAATTCACTTGGACTTGTGTGGAGTCTCATGTTCACGTGTAAAGCAATGTGCAAACATTATTACATCATGCAGAGAGCAAGACTGCCTTTTCCATCCCATAACCACATCACTCTCCCGACCCACATGGGTTGGGCTAGGCCTGAATAGGCGAGCGTGTTTTCTGTACGTAGGTTCCCCAAAAGGTTTGAAAGCCCAAAAATGTAGATTCCCCCCGCAACATGTGGAATGTGGTGGGCATATTGGTGAGGACTTTTATGACAAGGGAGGGGGCAGCAAGCGAAGCCCTGCTCTCTCCTTCACACAACGGTAACTGTGTGAAGTGCTAGTACTCAAATAGGCCTTTGAATGCCTTGAGAACGATGGATTCGTTTGAAGCTGTTCTGCCTATCTTTGCAAGTGCTTCAACAAGTGAATTCCCCTGAAAACGCTGTGAAACTCATCTGGTTTCAGTGGCTTCAGACATTAATGACCAAGCCACACTTTGTGCATTTTCAAATATTAACATTTAAAGGGAGGCAAGTGCTTATAACATGCCTTTAATAGATAATATCATTAATGTCCAAGGCCACTCTGAGTTCTTGCTGCTCCCTCAGAGCAGTTATGTTTGCAGAACACAGCTTTTCAGAAATGCCTTTGGAGCTTCAAGCATGGCTCAGTGCCTCAAGCCATACCAGAATGCTCTCTGTGCCTGGAATTTTGTCACTCCTCATTATCTGCACACCCGCCCAAGCCTTCAGTAGTCACTGCTTTTCTGAAGTTCTCCTGCTTTGATAAATGTATTGTGACTGTCCCTCTGAGAATACTAGGATTATTGTTAAGTTAGGGAAGAGACTTTGATGGCAGTAGGCACGGGAATAAATTTTGAGAGTAGGTTAGAAACTGGTTCATGCCAATATTATATTGTAGAATATAACACACACACACACACACACACACACAACTGTATGTGTGTGCACACACAAAAATTAAGCTACCCATCAATTTACTATAACTTCATGCATAGAAACTCAGTGCCATTGTTGTTAGGCTAAATGTATTGCGACTTCTGGGTGGCATGAGTGCCAAACCCACTTATCTTTGCTTTGCAGTTCTCCGTACAAAAATATTAAAAAAATGAGAGCACAGTTCTTACCAGTACACTGTATGCATTTCTTTATGCACAATGGACTCGCTCTCTATACGAAAATATACTCTGCTCTTGCCAAGAAGTGATGCTTGTGTAACAAAACAAAACAAACAAGGTAAAACTTTACTTTCATAAAGAACTTCCATTAGTTTGTGAGAACATCACAGTGGGTTTTAAGGAGGCCCTTTGAAGTATTTCAAAACAAAGTTGCCTTCTAAGAATATGTTTTTTTTGGGGGGGGGAGAGTTTCATATTTCTTTAAAGCATATCGGCTTCTTTAAGAACATCTGCAGGCAAGAGATAGTTCAATCAGCCTCCTGCCATATGATTTGCCATTGTGTACCAATGCCAAACAGCATATACTGTATGCTCTCTAGATTCTTGCAGTACAGCTGGCAGGAGTGTTCAAATGAAATTTAAATTACTTAAGTAAAGCTTAAATAAAGTGGTGCCATTCTATCATCAATGCATTAGGAAAGGAGGTGGGTTGATCAACTATTCAGAAACTTGTTTCTGCAAAGGTCGATGTCATAAATTAACCTTTCATCATATTTCCAGGCAATTTTATATAGATAAATAAATCGTCATCGCATGCTTGAATACAGAAACATCCTTTTTGCAACATACATTGACAGATTTCTTATGAAATAGATGATAATTGCTCTATCAACAGCCTGGTTTTTCAAAATAAGGGGGGGGGCTGCTTGCCATTCTAGGTGGTGGCAGCAATTATGGAATGGTGCAGCTCTGGGAACACGGGGTGGGTGGGTGTCAAAACCCTCCTGCACCATCTTAAGTAGGTGACCATCACTGCCTCTTGTGGGAGGAAATTCCATAGGGACTACCCCCACTTGCCCTCCATGGACTGTCCAGAGAAGCTGGGGGCACCTGCAGCCCCCAGTATGAGACAAACCTCTCTGCGAGTCCTGCGGTGTTGCGCTCCCCCAGGATGGCCATCAATCTTCACCCAGTGACACAGATCGGCTGATCCTGTGCACGCTATTAATCAGCAGAGATAGCAGCAATGACTGGAAGTGTGAATGTGAGCATCCTAAGGATTTATTCTACGATATTTACAGAACAAATCATAATGGCGTCTGCTCTCTTCTTCAGCAACAGAGAGGGCGAGAGAAAGAAAGAGTGCAACAGCACAACATGACGGAAGAGATAAGACGTAACGTAACTTCTGTCCTCAGAACTTTCCCAGCTCAGGGAACACAGACATGTTACACCAGCCACAATGTTAGCAACGGAGGAGTGATTTGCTAACATGGACACCCTCTGTTGCTAAGAATACAACAATTGAGTACAATTGCTGGGTACAATTACCCAAAGGATTAAGTGAATGCTGGAACTGCTGTGGACAAATTTGCCTTTTGAGGAAAAGAAAAGCTGCAGAGTGGCACCACGCCATATGTATGGTGGGAGTTTAAGTTTCTTGCATATATATGTACCCTGCTGACTGAACACATTATTGCAAAGTATAACAGAACAGTACCACACACCTTTGCTCGACTGCAACACCTCAATCAATCCATACTGCTAGGTTGCAGATCTGAGGTCAGAGCCTGTAAACGGCACAGACTTGTGATTTTGAAGTAGATAAACACACATCAGGGACCTCCAGGCTTGTTTGAACTACCAATCTAAATCACAATTGCCAGATGTTAAAAGACTAGTGCTCTGTCTAGTTTTCAGGGTGTCAGTGCTGTAATTCAGCTGAGTTAAGAGTTGTGGAACTAACAAGCATGCGGCCAATCTCTTTGGAAGCATAAACGCTAAATGAAAGGCAAGTATTACACAAATATCTCTCAAGCCTCTTTCAACCGATTATTTGCTCTGAAAACATGAGGCACTCACGAGTACAATGTGGGTATCCAATGTTCCTAAGAAACACAAAGCTTGTCTCATTCAGCTCTCCATCAAGGACTGTTTTACACACACACAGGCATGCACAAACACATTACAGGGAAGTTCACATTGTGCACTGGAACGCTAACACAAAAGAGGAAATGATAGCCCCGACATATGTGGTGCCGGACAAATACAAATGGCATTTGAAAAGTTGGTACTTGAAAGATGAAGAAGTAAAGTCGGTCATGATACACTGGGCCAAAGATTTTGGTTATAATATACAGTTAAAAGACTGGGAGAAATTGTGAAAAGAAGGAATAAAATTTACAGCATGCAATGCTTTGAAAGAAAATGTGATGAAAATGATGTACAGATGGTGCATTACACCAGTGAAATTAGCTAAAATGTACAAAACAAGTAATAAATGTTGGAAATGTAAGGGGAAAAAAGGTACTTTCTATCATTTGTGGTGGGAATGTAAGAAGGTGAAAAGCTTCTGGGAAATGATATATAATGAGATGAAAAAGATGTTGAAATCGACATTTATAAAAAATAATAATCCAGAAGCATTTCTACTTGTAGGCAAGGATATTAATAGACAAGATAACAAACTGTTTTTATATGCGACAACAGCAGCAAGAGTATTATTGGCACAGAAATGGAAGCAGGAAGAACTACCGATGAAAGAGGAGTGGCAGATGAAATTAAAGGACTATGCAGAACTGGATAAGCTGACAGGGAGAATTTGAAACCAGCGGACCAGAAATTCTTGAAAGATTGGAGCAAATATGTGAACTATTTGAGAAACAATTGTAATCAATTGACTACGCTTGTAGGATTACAAGAAGTTTTGTAAGGAGAACTATATGAAATGTTGCAGGGGGAAAATTAGGAGAATGGATTTTAAGTTATGGACTATTAAAAGTAATAGTGAAAATAATGAAATGGAAGACTAAGTGATGAAGGCTGAAAATCATTAGACGTTGTAATGGTTCTAGGGGCTGCTCGTGCGTAAGCCGGTGCAAACACCTGGCTGGGTTGCCTGAGTGAACCTTTTCTGTCCGGACAGCCACTCACCCGTGGCTGTCTCAATCGCTGGCAGAATCCGTCAGTGGGCGTTTCTTAAACTTCTTCCAGCAAACAAGCTCTTTGATGCCTAGTCTCCTCCTACTCTCTCTGCGCGAAAGCCTTCTGCGCAAGGAGGGCGTAGGCAGCGGAGGATCCCTACTCTCCCCGCTGGTCCCCGGCAAGGAGTCATGGGACCGCCTCGCCGCTTCCCCCATCTGCCCCCCTTCTCCACTGGTGCTATACTGATTCTCTTCCCCAGAAGATGGGCTGCCTCTCCCAATCCCGTGACGCTCTCTGGAATCCCTCTGGATCTTGCTCTCTCCCTCCGGCACTGATGGCAGTTCCCTGACAGACGTGGTTGATGGAAGTCCTAGGCTTATAGCCAAACTGTTGTTTGGAGTGGTGTCCTGGACCCAAGATGTTAAGGGCCTTAAAAATAATAAAGGAACTTATCCAAAAAAAATTTAAAAAAATAATGGGTCCCACACACAACTACCAGTGTTGCTCTAAAAATGGTATAACATACACATATATTAAGTGCAAAAGAACTTTCTTGGGGTTGCATTATTTGAGGGGGATATGCATATATGGGAATCGCATTTCTGAATACTTCCCCTCATGAAAATTTCCCTGAATTGACTTGTTCATCGAAGTATTGATAATCTGCGCTTTCATACCAGTACAAGAAGGCAGTACACAACATACAGGTAATAAAACCAGTAGAAGCAAGAGCAAAAACATAAATACAAGCATCAATAAAACACCAGTAAATAATGGTCAATTAAAAAGAAAAAGAAATCATATTCCAAATACCTGTCTACACAATAGTTTTCAAAAGAAGGCAGGGACAATTCCCAAAGAACCTCTACAAGTAGGGAGTTCAGACCCTCCAAGTGTCCCTATTTTTCAGGAATAGTCCCAGATTTACAGAAGCTGTTCCAGTTCCTGATTTGATCCTGGTATGTCCCGCTTTTCCATAGAACATCCCTATTTTGATCGGATAAATTTTGGAGGGCATGGAGTTATGCGAACCCTAAGTTAAGGAGATATGTAACTATACAGTCATACCTCGGGTTACAGCCACTTCAGGTTGCGTTTTTTCGGGTTACAGACTGCCAAAACCCAGAAATACTGGAATAGGTTACTTCTGGGTTTCAGCGGTCGCGCATGCGCAGATGTGCTAAATTATGCTTTGTGCATGCGCAGAAGTGCCGAATTGCAACTCACGCATGTGCAGACGTGCCGCTGCGGGTTGCAAATGTGCATCCCGCACGGATCACGTTCACAACCCGAGTGTCCACTGTACAACCTTTAGAAAACATCTGAAAGCAGCCCTGTATAGGAAAGTGTTTCTTTTTTAATGTTTAATGATGTATTATGTTTTTATATATGTTGAAAGCTGCCCAGAGTGAGTCAGTCAGATGGGTGGGGTATTATTATTATTATTATTATTATTATTATTATTATTATTATTATTAAGGACTGCTTTATTTTCATCAGAAGACAAAAGTTGGAGGGTTTGGGAGTTTCGTAGGGCAGGGCCAGCAACCCTAATGGTATGGTCCCTAACAGAGGCCAACCAAACCTCAGGGGTATGGGGAACCACCAGAAGTGCCCCATCAGAGGATCCCGGTGATCAAGGTGGAACATAAGGGATCAGGTGTTCCTTGTTCCTTATAGTATTTTGGGCCTGAGTTGTTTAGGGCTTTTGTGAATTCACACATGTGCCTTGATCCTGGTCCAGTGCTGCTCTCTCAGCAGTGGAATAACATGGTGCTGGCAATCTGCTCCTGTGAGCAACCTGGTTGCTGCATTTTGTACCAGTTGCAGCTTCTGGATCGGATACAAGGGCCGCTCCGCATAAAACCTGTTAAAGTCATCAAGGCTTGAGGTTACCAATGAATGAACTGCTGTTTAGAAAACTCGCATTTCAGAGGAAAAGTTAAGCTAATGCTCTTCTTCCAAATGTGCCAACGATTCAGCCAGGAAGGTTTTGACACGAAAGAAACACTCTAGTGTGCAATTTCCCACCTGCCTCCTGAAGGGAACAGGCACAAAAGCACTAAATCAAGTCTTTTTTCCCTGAGGTTGGTCCCCATTCTATTTTCCACCAGCTTTATTAGTTAAAGCAAACATAGAATACAGGCACACCCAGTGCTTTTTTCTGGGGGGGACGCAGACCACTAAACATTTTGTGAATCTAAGTTTGGCCTCATTGAGGGGCGGTATTTCAATATGAGTAGAAAAATGAGAGTACCCCTAAACATTTATCTATATAGTGGTACCTCATGAAAGGAACGCAACCCGCAGCGGCACGTCTGTGCACGCACAGGTTACGATTCACCGCTTCTGCACATGTGCGTGACATAATTTTGCGCATGCGTGAGCGGCCAAACTCAGAATTAACCCATTCCGGTACTTCCGGGTCACCACGGGACGCAACCAGAAAAAACGTAACAGGAAGCAAACGTAACAAGAGGTATGGCTGTATGAAAAAAACCACTGGGCACACCAATGACAGAAATTGCAACCCACCAATTTAGTCCTGCATCTGCAAGTCAGACTTTTCATTGCAGGAAAGGGTAGTCATCATCTCTGTCAGCAATGGGAGGCCTGTAAACATTTAGGGTTCTGAATTATAGACAGCATGAGACCTGAGAAATGCTCACTGCTTCAATATAATTGCAAAGCAATGATAGAACTCTGGGGCTTAAATTCTACCCAGGATTCTCTTCTTCAGGCACACTGCTATGAATCAACTGTGGTTTGTATTCCTGATAAAATCACATATTTAATATTAATTTATCATGCCGCTAAACTCTGACCTCTTTCCCCTTCAATCAATGTAATGCAAAACATCCTTTTCAAAGCCCTATCGTATCAAATATCCATTTACAGATGCTTAGGTTTTAAACAGGTTAGATTAATCAGATATAAAAGCTATTGATTTTACCGTTGTGTATCCCACTGCTGCCTGGGCACAATTGCCAGCCAGAAGAACCACAGTGCATTAATATAAAAGATAACCCTTTAAGCAAACAAAGGAAGTATCAATTATCATGAAAGCATAGAACTTAAACTTGGGAATCCGTCACAAAGCTGCCAGGATAGTATGTGTATAGTCCAGTATCAACAGCAATTTATTTCTGGCAATTTATTTCTACATTTATTTATTTTAAAGGCTTATAAACAATGTATCCACGCAGTGAACAATGTATCCACGCAGTGATGAAAAATTCTTTGGGTGAGTCCAACTTTTACACGGTCACAAAAATTCTGTTCCAGCTGAGGATAAAGGTGGGCAATTGTGCAAGCAGAGCTTGATCTCCTATCCAGCTTGGGATACAGGTGTGTAAACCACTGAGCCTCTTGGGCTGATCAATTGGAAGATCGGTAGTTCAAATCTGTGTGATGGGGTGAGCTCCCATTGCTCTGTCCTACCTCCTGCCAAACTAGCAGTTCAAAAGCACGCCAGTGCAAGTAGATAAATAGGTACCACTCCGGTGGGAAGGTAAATGGCATTTCCATGCGTTCTGGTTTCCGTCACGGTGTCCCGTTGCCCCATTGCCCTGTTCCGCAAGAAGCAGTTTAGTCCTGCTGGCCACATGACCCGGAAAGCTGTCTGTGGACAAACGCCAGCTCCCTCGGCCTGAAGCGAGATGAGCACCGCATCCCATAGTCGCCTTTGACTGGACTTAACCGTCCAGGGGTCCTTTTACCTTACAGGTGCGTACATTTACGGCCCCTAGCTGAATCTGGATTGCACTGTATATGGTATTGTTATCAGTTTTTCCATTATGCTTTTCAGCGTACTAAGCCCTGTACCATTTTTTTCTCAATTTGGCTCATCCTCCCTGCAAATATAATTAATTTCCGTTTTCTGATAAAATCTGACAACTAGATTGCAGGCAGGCACAGTACACATGTATGTTTCCTCCTCTAGTCTCAGACCTTAAAACCTTTTCTCTCTGTCGCCCGCCCACCCCACATTCTGAGCTAAGGCCTTGGTTACCTGGTTACTATCTCAGTCAGGAAGTCAAGCATGCTTGCAAGGCCAGGAGGAACTGGTGTTTTTTCCCCATCAGGCACCAAGGTATCACTCAGAACCCTACAGTTCACTAAGGAGCACCAAAATGGCTTTCGGCTTGCACACTTCGCTTGTCTCTTAAACGGCTAAATACAGGGTGGGCCGTCACCTGGGGTATGTCACATGCTCCTCTTAGCAACTGCCTGGAAGAAGAGAGCTTTGTCACTGAACTTCTCTCAAGTATTTAGAAAGCAAACTTTGAGGTCATTTTTTTAAAAAAGAAAACTAATAGTAAGGTGCCAAATTCACTACAGGATGTCAAGCACTACCGTTCTACTTAATCAGACTCACAGCCTGATCTTCAACAAAATCAATGGAGAAACACTCCACAACAGGAGACAGAGAGGAAATATTGAAGGATATTTATTTAGTAACCAACACTACACTTTCGGAGCCCGATATGAAATTTTCAAAGGTGAAAGGAAAACGCAAGAAGCTGGATTATCAGTTTTCTGCAGCTGTCATCAAAAAGTATGTCCTGCCTCCGCCCTCCCCACCCCCATTCTTGTCCCTCGTAGCCACCACAATTGATGCTGTATTCCAACTATTGCCAAGTTGGTTTCCTCTAGATGTTGTGGGCTCCAGCTCCTAATCAGCCCCAGTTTGCAAGGCCTGAGGTGGTAGCAGTTATGATCCAGCAACATCCGTATGTCCATAATCTTTGTTGGTGTGAATCTCTACCTTACATGCTATGCCATCTTCAACTTACACATGAGCACAACAACTCTGCACAAGCAGAACAAAAATTATTTCACGGCTCGCTGAAAATTCAAGGTAGAGGAATGAAAGTATCTTAACCTGAAACTCAAAACAGAAGGCAGTACTTGGTTATCCATTTCTATTTTGGTCAGTGAGCACAAAATGCTTAAGGTAGCTATTAATACATTTACCAGTATACACTAATTTGTCTTTCCCTTTGGAAAGTCTTAATTCTTGTTTTAATTAATGTATCTTTGTTCTAATGCAGATAGAAAGGTACAATGGAAAGAAGTTGTTTTCTTCTACATAAGAACATGACAATAAGTTTTGCATCTGCAATATCATAGGTTATGGTAGAAGGAACTCCTGAAGTAGTCAAACCATTTTATTTGCTGATAGCCTTTTAAACAGTTAGTCAGGTGCAGGTGTGTTGCCATAGAAACAACTAGCTAGAGAGACCTTCAGAAGGAGCAGATAGACCTCCCCACAGCACTGACCTGGCTGGATGCCATATCTGTCTAGCAGGAGAATGACAGGAGTTGGGAATACACACGGCAAAAGTTCAGGGACGCCCGCGCTGTGGGTTAAACCACAGAGCCTAGGACTTGCCGATCACAAAGTTCGGTGGTTCGAATCCCCACGACAGGGTGAGCTCCTGTTGCTCAGTCCCAGCTCCTGCCAACCTAGCAGTTCGAAAGCACGTCAAAAGTGCAAGTAGATAAATAGGCACCGCTCTGGCGGGAAGGTAAACAGTGTTTCCGTGTGCTGCTCTGGCTCACCAGAAGCGGCTTAGTCATGCTGGCCACATGACCAGGAAGCTGTATGCCGGCTCCCTCGGCCAATAAAGCGAGATGAGCACCACAACCCCAGAGTTGGTCACGACTGGACCTAATGGTCAGGGGTCCCTTTACCTTTAACTTGCTATAATTTTCAGGGGAAGGGGCCTTCCTAGAGACCCAATGAGCAAGATATGTTAAAGTGATAATGCTGTAAGCTCTTCCCTTTTATGCTCTGGTTGTATATCAGTGTAAATAAAAATCGCATATCGAAAAGACACCACACTCTCCAGTGGCCTTCATTCCATGGAAACCCAAATCCCTGAAATGTCTCACTGCTTGGAGATGGGGCTGGTTTGTCATTGATAGTTTTTGCTTTTGAAACCTGGTTTTTTAATCAATATATTCAATTGAAATATTTCAGTGAGAGAACCGACCATGTGCCTAATCTTGTGCCTGGACTGGGTGAAATGCTGTTCTATGGAGCTCAGTGTGAAAGAGATGGCAGCCATGTTTTAAGTTCTATAAGGAGGAGGGACAGGATGTTGTTTCCACCTGTGCATTCGTGTGCAGTCTTCCTACTGCTGATGTCTGCAAGAAGAATGCCAGAAAGGAGACCTTATGCACACAGGCTAGGGTCTCATGTCTGACATTCCACTGAATGTGCTGGAGCCAAATTCAAAGCCAAAGAGTGTGGTCCCACTCCTCCCTTCATATGTATTCTACATGTGCGTAGGACTAACAAAGAAACAGCTCTTAAGTCATCTTTCACCTGCTCGCACTGACCTCATATTCCAGGAAATAGTGAAGTTGTCTCAAGGTCTCACACCTACTCTACCTTCATCTCCTGTGCATTTTTTCGCCCAAGTGATAAACAGCTTAAAAGCTCAATATGTATCAGCAATTCTGTAGCAGACTCTATTGGGTGTCCTTTCCTGATCTCATTTGCCTGCAGCAATTAACACCCTCTCTCCAGAGCACAACTTCAAAAACCAGCTGGCCAAAATTTACATGATGCTCAGTCATCAACCTCATACCTGACTTGTTTTGTGGGATACATGGCCACCGGAGATTGTCTTTCGGAAAAAGAGAGGGTTTCGCCTCTGGGGATGGTGTGGAAAAACATCTCGAGAAGAAGGTCCTTCATCAATATGTGTCTGCATCTTAACTTTAAATTTAATCTTAGGACCAGCTTCGCAAGGAACCATCAGATAGATAGGCATGTATGTATATATGTATGTATCCCACCTTTCCACCAAGGCAGTTAGATGAGAGAAAAGGAATTGTACCTCTTCCTTTCTGAATTGTCTATTTTGCTTGATGCCTCCAAACATGTACATTACTGGAGGGGGGAAAGGAGAAGAAGGGTGGTTTAACTGCTTTAAGTCTGGCATTAAGACTGCAGCACAAGAATAATCCTGTGTTCCCAGATGTCTGCAAAGTGACAGATCTGGCTAAGAGTGGGTACCAGGAGGCTGGAAAGCCCAGCACACAAAAAAATAAGAGGGTGGATTAGAGACCAGTCTTTAAATATCTCCCCACAGCCATATTCCTAAAGACACCCTCTGCCTTGGAAGAAAGAAACAATGGAATAGAATGGGAGCCAGTGTGGTACAATGGTTAGAGTGTCAGGGTGGGACCTGGGAGGCAATGGTTCAAATCCCTGGTCAACCATGAAGCTCACTGGGCCACTTTGGACCAGTCACTGCCTCTCAGCCTAGCCAACCTCACAGCGTTAAAGGTAAAGGTACCCCTGCCCGTACGGGCCAGTCTTGACAGACTCTAGGGTTGTGCGCCCATCTCACTCAAGAGGCCGGGGGCCAGCGCTGTCCGCAGGCACTTCCGGGTCACGTGGCCAGTGTGACATCGCTGCTCTGGCGAGCCAGAGCCGCACACGGAAACGCCGTTTACCTTCCCGCTAGTAAGCGGTCCCTATTTATCTACTTACACCTGGGGGTGCTTTCGAACTGCTAGGTTGGCAGGCCTCACAGCGTTGCTGTGGATTAAATGAGGGATTAAATGAGGAGGGGGAAGAACCATCTACACCACTTTGAGCTCCTTCTAGAAAAGATGGGACATAAATGAACTATCCAAATAAACAAATTAAGCAAAACAGAGAGTTGATGGCAATGACGTACCTCTTATACACAGTCAAAGAACGGGATTCTTTTTTAGTTAGAACTTACAAAGACCTATGTAAAAACGGGGCAGCTAAACTTCCTCAGATGGGTGATTTGTAGCGCAGCTGTTAACTGACGTTTTGCCAAAAAAAGAAAAAAGAAAAATCCCTGGAAAATTAATCATAAATAGCCATCGTCTTCCTGAGCACATACTCAATTAAATTATTCCCAGCATTTGGTAAGAAGTACGGAGGCATAGAAGTACGGAAAGACTATTGTCTTTCACAAACTAGAGTTGGAAATGTAGTGGGGGGGGGGGAGAGAACAGGATACTCTTTGTGCAGTTCCTTGTATAAAGGAATGAGTAGGAATGTCCCAAAGGGTCCTCGTAGATTGCTGAAGGCGAAATTATAAAAACAAACAAACATCATGGGTTCCTCCGTTTAAAATAAGGCATGCAAGGAAGTCCCTCGCCCCTGGCCAAGTATAGGTGGCAGACAAAAGGACACAGAATATTCTCATGTAACAAAAGGATACATGTTTGCCCTTACAGAATTATCTCGTGTCTTGCCAAATAGCAGGACTATACAGGGCACATTAGTGGTACTGAGACTCTGAAGCCTCAGTGACCTGTGGCTGTGTGAACAGAGGTGTGGCATGGGGAAGCCAAGGCCCTGGGCACACATTTTTGAGGGTGCAAAATTGAGTGCTCCCACGGCAGGCACAGAGCTCTAGCAGCTGAAGAGCAGTGGCAGAAAGGTTGGTCTAGTGGGTGGGTGGGTGGAGGCAGCGGGCGAGGAGCCTGTTGGAGGCGGGCTCCACTCTGTGCGGACTCCATGCACCACCACCCCAACGTGCACCCCTACCACAGCTGCCCAGTTCACCAATGGGAGCAACACTTGCCCTGCCCCGGGTGCCAGCAATCCACACTACACCACTGTGTCTGAGATCCCTGGCTCAAGGCAAGCTGTCTCGTTATGGAAAGCTGTGGAGTATTAAGGGATACTACTATACATATATGTTATGTTCTTTCCACTGAATTTGGCTAGCAGATCTACATTCAAGGAAGTCTGGCTGCAATGCATTTCATGTCCCTAAAAACATCCATCAAATTCCTCTTATGTTTCACTGTTACATTTCTATCCTGGAAACTGGAATGACTTTGCAATTAACCTGACACTGAAGTCTAGATGCAGAAAGTAATAATTTTAATGTCACCTTTCAGCAACTGCTTTCAACTGTTAATGAACACTGCAGTGCACTGATTATCCCAATTATGTTTTCAACAATGTACCCACAATTATGTAACAAAATTTTGCAAAAACTATTTAGAAACAATGCACAAATACGTTGCGCAGTTATCTAGAGCACAGCTCTGATGCCCCCAAAAAAAGGAATGAACACACAGCATTTATTGCAGTACAATAGTTACAAGAAACTGTGTTTATTTGTCTGCAAAATAGTTTACTGGGCATAAACTATTGATCTTTCTAATCAAGAAAGGTACATAACTTAAAGTTAAACAAAGAGATTGTTTCAGATAAACATTTACTATTAAAATATATCATGGTGCAGCAACATAAAACAGGTTCTTTTCCATGGTGGCCCCTTGGTTGCAGAATTCCCTCCTCATTGCAGAAAGGCTAGAGTCAGCCTGACTTGCCTTTTGGTGACAGCTTTTATGGAGGGCACCTGATGTTTAAGCTGTAAATTGATGTTTCATTATGTATTTTTTTATTTTAAATGTTATATATCTTTACCAATTTCACATGCTTTATTTGATTTGTTATTTGTTTGAACAGATTTTTCTGGTTGTTTTAATGATACTGTATGCTCCAGCATGTGATAGTATCAAGAATTGATGAAATCAAATCAAATCAAATAAATTATTTTTCCAATTTATTTGTATATCACTTTTCAGCCAAAAAAGGGCTCCAAACTTCAAGCTACAGTAAGTCAACTCAAGGTCACACCAGAGAGCTCTAGATACAGAAGCGGATGCAAAATAATCTGAATATAAAAGGTTGCTGACATTGAAATTTTCATGCTTTGACTGCATGCCACTAATATCCTGAGCTGTATTTTCTACAAAAAGTAGAACAATGGGGCCATATGCTCAGCTGGAAACTTTGACATTACTGTGATATAAATAATAAACAATTCAATTGTGTGTGTTCAGGCAGTTTTTAGAGATAGAACTCATAATAAAATGTTATATAAAGACAGGGTGAAAAAAGAATTCTTTTCTTTTCCAGAGTATCTACTGAGCAGTTGTGTTTTTCAGAAGGTAAAACAGAGCCTGTTAGGCAGGCACAAAGGGACATGTTACTATCGGAGATAAATATTCCTTTACTCCAAAACAGTTTAATGGACTCACTTAGGCTATTAAATATAATACGGTCCTGTTTATGTGTTCCCTACTCAGATTATATCGATTTGAGTTCAGGTTGCTACTTGAGGAGATGTTCCTAATGATGTGCCTCTGGTAGAGCTTAAAAAGAAAGATTCCTGCATTATTATTATTTTTAAAAAATATGACACTGGATTCATTTCTATGTATTAAAAAGTGCCATAACAGCCTCTGTGACTTTGCTGACTAACAGCCTCATCATTAAAATCTAATTAAAAAACAACAACACTCTTTGTAAATGGATGCTCTATGCAAATGTTCCTGTTTTAAATAAAACACAAGGCAGTGCCTGGCTGCTAATATGGATCAGAATGAAATAAACTGTTTGCAAATGTTAAAAAGGGAAGCTTTCCTTTACCTTCCAGATAAAATATATTAATTTATGAGGGTATGTCTTACATGTTAGCACAACATTGCTACTAAAGTGGCAATTGTTGTATCATCAGGACGTCATTAGAAATGATATGATTACCCACCTGCTATCTTGGTGGTATTGGAGACAAGTTCCTTCAATATTCAAGGACTTTCCTGATCTTTGGGCCATAGGTGATAATACTGCTAGCCTGCCTCTTAGCCTACACTTGGTGATGTGATCTACAGCACCGGGAGTGGATGTATATATGTATGTATGCATTCAAAAGCATTTATATACTGCTTAATTATTTTTTTTAATCTAAGTACTGTACAGTCTACTATATATTGTTACATGCCACCCACAATCTCCACTGCAGTGTCTGATTCCAGAGAGTTCCAGGCATTTGCTCAGGGGTTCATGTTTCCTTTGGAAATGGCACACAAATGTGGTATCTTTATGATATATGGTTTATTTGCACATATACAGTGGTACCTCGGGATACAGACACTTCTGGTTACAGACGCTTCAAGTTACAGACTCCACTAACCAAGAAATAGTGCCTTGGGTTAAGAACTTTACCTCAGGATGAGCACAGAAATCGCACGGCAGCGGCACAAGGCCCCATTAGCTAAAGTGGTACCCCAGGTTAAGAACAGTTTCAGGTTAAGAACGGACCTCCGGAACAAATTAAGTTCTTAACCCGAGGTACCACTGTACACAGCCTGAACCTAGGATGGAAGGGCTCCCAGTTTTACACTCCAAGAAGGTCTCGCTTTTCCCATAGGCACAGTCCTGTCTGTTGCCTAGCAGTCTGCCCTGCTCTCCTGCTCACAGGTTAACTTCTAACCTTTCCTCTAGAGCACACCAGGGAAAACTGCAATCCTTTTTTTAATGCTATAACTTAAATTTATTGATTGGTAAATACAGAAAGAAAAAACAAAGAAAGAAATAAGCACAAAAAAGGAGGGGGAAAATACAATTAATTGACTTCCCATCCATCCTTCCATGGTTTCCTTCGATTATGGCTACATATTCTAGTTTAAGCAAATCAATCTTACATGTCTGCTCCCCTTCCCTGGGGGGCAGTGTTGTGGGAGGACATCCCGGACCACCTAGTAACCCAGCTGGAGTGCGGAGGGATGCCACCTGCATCATTGGGGCGTGGCCACTTGATGTTTAAACTGCAGCAATCTTACATCTTTATTTCTCTCCATAAAATTATAAACTGCTGAGCTTACTCCAAACTGACTTAACATTTTTCCAAGGACAAACTGCAGTCCTGGAACTCTGCCACAGGCCTTTGTTCTTTTACCCAACTTTTACCCAATGAGGGGCTTCACGCATTTTCCAGCTGGCATAGACTCTCCGCTTTGTTAATCACCCATCCTTTTGCTCCCTTTGTTTGCTTTACTACTCGGTCATTTGCAGAGCAGCCCTGTGTTCCTTTTCCACTGTGCCACAAACACAGAGATCCAGCAGGCACTGCTATACCACTACTTCAACTATTATCTAGCTCAGGGTTTTCTTAAGCTTGAGCAGGCAAGTGACATTACCAGTCATTCAGTTGGAAACCCTCTTCCACAAAGCCTGGGCTGGAAGAGGTAGTGGCAGCTGTGACCATGCCCAAAGCAGGCATGCAGGCATGAGGGGATTTGTTTTCCCAAAGCCTAAACTTCATCCCTTCAGCGATCAACGAGGTAAGACTAGAGTGCTTTTGATTTGTAGGAAGAACAGACCCAAGGTGTCCCAGCATCACCAACATCTCCCCAATGCTGTCTATAAATATGCAAGACTGTCTATAAATATGCTAGTACCTTTGCTATGGGACAGCTCCCATGGTTTATGGATTAAGCACCTCCAATCAGTGTTCAAAACTGCCAGTATTCTAGGTGCATTTTGCAACAGGAAATTTCATTAGCGCAAGCAGTTTCTGAGCTCTGGGCGCAGTACTGCGCCTAAGATTTCAGATTATAACTGCAGAGTGGTAGGAAAGGAGGACCTTTTTCTGCATCCCCACTTCCAGCTACTCTCTGAAGACTGGAGGAGAGACCCTCTTAAGAATATTAGGGGAGTGGGCAGGGGAAGGACTAGACCATGTGAAAAATGAACAGAATATTTAGTTGCAGTTCATTCATTTTCCGCTTTGTATTCTTGTTATAAATAATGTGCCTAGACATTCTGTTGTTGCGCCCATAATTTAGGTTTAAGGTGCCATTAGCTCCTAGCTTTCATATCTGGCAGGTGTGAGGTATTGGCGGTGAGCGAGTGGCTCGTGTGGGAGTTAGGCATTGGATTAGTGTGTGGGGGGGGGAGGGGAGGTGCAGCCATCACCTGTCCCTCCATGATGAAGGGTATTCCGTTAAAGGAATCCAGGGGTCTGGATTTCATCTGAAGCCCACAGAGGGGTGAGGTCCATGCCACGTCCCACCGGGAGCCCCAGGGTAGAGCTCAAATTGATTGCCATCGACTGAGCTCCCTCTTTGGGTGGTTACCCTTACCAGTCTCCCTGCAAGGTGGGCAGGAGTCAGTTATAGTTTGGATGCCAATGCCTAAGCCAACACAGCTCACATTCTGTAATCAATAAAGTTGTGGCCAAATTTTGCCCATTAACGTTTAAACTTAAATCATGTGTCATTGTGTCTTTCACAGGGGGGTGGGCTGGATTGTGGCCTTTACGTGCAACCTAGGTTTAAGGTCCCATTTAGCTCCTAGCCTTTCAGATCTCAGTTTCTAACACTGCCTCCAATGGTGAAGTGATGGCTTTGGAAAAGCAACAGTAATGCCTACTACTGGCCATGCTGTCTGGGAATGTTGTGAGTTGGGATACAGCAATATTAGCCACTCCTGCTTTAACGGAAGAAGCTGGGGGCTTTCTGAATGCAAAGTGTGCACTCTACCATGGAGCTATGGCTCTTCTAGTCTTATCTGCACCTCCTTCCTCCCATAGTACGCAGAGCCATCTACTAACTGGGCATGGTGATGGGTGGTCTAAGAGTATATACATTAGACTAACTTCCATAGGTTCGTATTTCCCACAAATCAAATTCATCTGTGTTTCAACAGTAAAGGTACCCCTGCCCATACGGGCCAGTCTTGCCAGACTCTAGGGTTGTGCACCCATCTCACTTAAGAGGCCGGGGGCCAGCGCTGTCTGAAGACACTTCTGGGTTACGTGGCCAGCGTGACAAAGCCGCATCTGGCGAGCCAGTGCAGCACACGGAACGCCGTTAGTTTCAACAGTAGCACCCACATTATCTCCTCTTGGTGTTGTTGCGCAGCCAGTGATAACTGGTATTATCTAATGGGAACATTATAAGAAGCTTTTTCACAGCTTCCTCCCTTCTTCGATTAAAAGGCAAGGCCTCAGTGAGTATGTTGCTATTTCCTGACTCTTACACACACACACACTGCCTAGCAGCAATCTTCAGTTCCCCATTGTACTCTTTTCTTATGCCTCTGCTAAATTTGCATTCCTTAATTTGCCATAATTTGCTTATTAGATAGTAACTTAATGGCTCATGTTTTCAAGATCTTGCTGTGCTCAATAGCAGCTGAAGCCGACAACAATATCACTCCCTTTTGTCGGAAGAGCAAGATTGCTTTGACGTGCACAGATCATATTAAGTGCATACGAGGCTTGATTCGTAATAGAATACAACACAACACTGTGCCTGTTCAGGCATTGCATCCCAGAGGAAATTCTCAACCCAGCATGAAGCGCACACACACACACACACACACTCTGCTTCTCTCTCTCTCTCTCTCTCTCTCCTACTTTCTTCCAATGGGGAGAGGAAAGGCTTAACAAATGAATAGGGATGTGCAACATTTTCTTAAACAGTTTCCCCTAGGCCATACAATTTTTAAGTTCCATTATTTTTGTGGTCAGGGCAATATGTATGTAGTACTTTCCAGTTTGTTCTTACCGTTCTGCCCACAGAAAGTGTGGTACCCAAGAATCCAAGACTCATATAATATCATTTGATTTAAATATTCCTTAAAGTCAGCATAGCTTAATATGTTTTGCACTTCTAAGCTCTTACGGATGAGTGCAGATCAATTATAAAGGTTGTTGTTGTTGTTGTTAAAGGTTTCCATAGCAAGAGAAGAGGATACACACACACACACACACACACACACACACACACACAAAATGTACAATTTCATTTAAAATATTACATTTTTCTAAATTTTAACAACCACATAATACTCATATATTTTCTTCTAGGCAACATTATTTCTGAAAAGTCCTGTTGTACACTCTGCTAAATATGACACTAAAAATACTAAATATGTCCAATTAGGAAAAGGGAACTGCTTCAACCAAAGCCATGTTGGCCCAGCATCATTTATACCCAACTGTAGTATCAACTCCATGAATTGTTCCCAATCAGAAGCATTTTTGTTAGGAATGGTAGGAAATGAAATAAACAGAAAAGACTACAAGCTTTTTCTATACGCAGTAACAGTGGCAAGAATACTGCTAGCCCAAAAATGGAAACAAGAAGAATTACCGTCGATGGAAGAATGGAGAATGAAGTTAATGGAATACGCAGAACTTGATAAACTAAGAGGAAGGATCCGAGGCCTACGAGACCACAGATTCACTGAAGACTGGAGTAAATTTGTAGACTATTTGAAAAGTATTTGCGATGAACAATTAACGTTTGTAGGTTTGCAAGAGGCTCTGTGAAAATAATATCAGAAATATTGTAAAAAAGGGAATAATAGGGAGGAGGTTTTTAATAATAGGCAATATTAGATTAAGAAACGCGGAAGGAGGACTAAAACGGAGGATTTGCAGAAGAGCTGAGGGAACTCCAAAAAATGTATTTGTGAAAAATTGTGTTATGTGTTTTTTATATTTTTGTATTGTAAAATGAATAAAAAATAATACAAAAAAAAAGAATTGTTCCCAATCAGAGCCAGCAGGTTTCTCAGTTTTTCTAGTCGCTGCATTCTTTTCCTATAGCACCATATCAGAAAAGGCCTACTTTTCAGCAGCAGCTGGTGTGATGGGGCAAAGATGTGGGACTGCACTCCTCACAAAGGCATTGCTACAACTTACATGGACAGAACTGGGGCAGGGAGATGGCAACGACAGGGTTTAACAGATACCCAAGCAGGCCTGCCAGATGAGCTCTGCTGGTGTGCTCCATCACTGCTTTTAAACAAGAAGTTAAAGAGACACTTTCCCTCTGCTTAGCTAGGAAAATATAGGTCTTTGTGGGTTCATCTGGTGGCATAAACACTTAATTAGCGAACTCAGTACATCAGAGAAGGCTGGGAAAAAGAGGGGCAGGGACACAAGCCCAAAAATGGGATAGTAACACCAACCTATGCAGGCCCTTCATGAAGGTTTGGCTTCCCTACTCTCTCTAATTCCCCTGTACTTCTTGATTCTGGTAATATTTAATGGGATGGAGCAACCTTGTTCCATCACATTAAACAGTAATGAAGTAAGTGGCTGGTAGAGGTTCTGGCAGCCGAATATTCAGCATGCCAAAACTATTTTCAACTGGATCTTTTGCTGCCATGATGGCTGGCTGATAAAGCTTTGCTCAGCCAGGAGACAATTCTCTTCTGGCCATGGAAAGCATTTGTCAGCCAGGGAAGCTGGCCCATCTTTTCTGCTATGGATTTTCATCCAAACAGAATAATGTCAGTAAAGCTCCCCTTGCCTTTGGAGCATGCTTTTTATGAGTTCTTAAAAGACTTCCCTAATTGGGACGCGGGTGGCGCTGTGGGTTAAAGCCTCAGTGCCTAGGGCTTGCCGATCGAAAGGTCGGAGGTTCGAATCCCCGCGGCGGGGTGCGCTCCCGCTGTTCAGTCCCAGCGCCTGCCAACCTAGCAGTTCGAAAGCACCCCTGGGTGCAAGTAGATAAATAGGGACCGCTTACTAGCGGGAAGGTAAATGGCGTTTCCGTGTGCGGCTCTGGCTCGCCAGAGCAGCGATGTCACGCTGGCCACGTGACCCGGAAGTGTCTTTGGACAGCGCTGGCCCTTGGCCTCTTTGAGTGAGATGGGCGCACAACCCTAGAGTCTGTCAAGACTGGCCCGTACGGGCAGGGGTACCTTTACCTTTACCTTTAAAAGACTTCCCTAAACCTGGCTCATGAAACTTTGCAAGCATCTCTGAATTAAGACCATCCTCAAATGGCCCCCTATGGTCCCTTCACAACTGAAATTGAAGCAAGTGCAGGACCTGTTCCAATGGAACACCATGACTCTCCCAAGAATTATAGAATCATAGAACTTCAGATTTCCTTTCCTTTCAGAAGGAGGAAAAGATCTTTGCTTTTTAGTTTTTAATCCTGATTTTTAATTCTGAAAGCCTGTCTGCTTTGTTGTTTGATGTATTCCCACCCTCCATAAATGGCTCTGATGGTCTTAAATTCTCCCCTAACAATCCAACAGCAAACAAAATACCTGCATGACATACAGAATTTAATGTATAGCTTTCTTCCATCACTGCATCTTTGAACCAGACTTTAAAAAAAACCCCAAACCCTGCAACTGTTTCATTTCTGGTTTTTTGTCTCAATTTTTGTGCAGCTCCACAGGAGTCCTACCAGGTATAATGGTGGCAACTCTCTACCTCTGTAACTAACAGGTGGTATGAGCTTATTTAACAGAGTAATCAACAAAGCTATGGGGAGCAAGGGCCCCAGAAAAGTGCTGCTGAAAAATGTTCAGATGCTAGAGTGAAATGATCATTCATGCTGCTGCGTGGAATGTCACAGTTTTTCTTCTTGGGAAGATCTGAAGATGGGGAAAGTTGAATTTAAAAGACTGGCTTAAACATTACAGCTGAGTTAAAAACCCCAGCCTATTAAAATAGGGCCTGCATTTGAATCCTTTCAACTACTTGTGAGAAAAGTCACACAGAGAACAATTGGAAAAGGCATTCAGATGTTTGGCTCTACTCTCTGCTTCTGAGTGCAGTCTTTCCTTGGGTGTAAGTATAATGCAAATATTGCCAGCATGTGTTATCAAGAACAGGGATGAGAGAATCTGTCAATTGTGGTTTCTCTAAGTTGCTCATTTCTCTAATCTTTTGTTCAGTTCTCCCCATTTCCATGTCAGCTGCCATGAAAATTAATTAGTGCAAATTTCTCCAAATCCACACATTTTTGCAAAGCTACTTCTCCAGATAGAATGCATTCTGGTATGTCATTTTCATGAATATATGCATTTTTTTGCATATTTTTTTGCCTCACATAGGCATTTTTGTAGACACTGTACAGCCATTTCAAAGGATGGCTGTATTTCAGTTCATGCAATGTTTTGGAAATTAAGCAGATTTACCTTTAAATGAGAATTGAATCAAATCCTTCTCCCACGCTCAATCCCTATCCGAGCAGAAAGAAGTTGAACTTCTATCGATACTCTCACAGGAAAAATATGAAGGGTTTTGTTTGTTTGCTTGTGGGTAAGTATAGACTGGGGAAGATGACGGAAAAGCTGAAAGGAGAGTTCTCTGTGGAAGTTAATGTATGCTTGATTTGTTTCTAGATTATTTCATTTTTTAAAAAAAAAAAACCATTTACTGCATTAGAGCTATTTTTTCCCAAAAAGATTGCTCATTTGATTGATAGCTGTGCTTGTGTAATATACTTAAAATTTTGAAATGACTTGTGAACGTATGCGGACATAAGAAAGAGCCCCATCATAACAATATCAGGTTCACTTGCAAAATGGACAAAACCTTCTGGTACATATTTAAAATGGTTTTAATGGGGTACATTGAAGAGCCCGTTGGATCAGGCCAATGGCCATTCTAGTCCAGGATCCTCTCTCATAGCAGCCACCCAGATTCTTATGGAAAACCTGCAAGCAGGACTCCAGCCCAAGAACACTCTCCTGTCCTGCCGTATCCAGCAATGGGCATGTGGAAGCTTCTAACTGTGGTGGCAGAGCCAAGTCAATCTCCAAATTGATACAATGTTTTGAATGAGATTCAAAAGCTGATCTATACAAACGGTGACGGGATGCGGGTGGTGCTGTGGGTTAAACCACAGAGCCTAGGACTTGCCGATCAGAAGGTCAGCGGTTCGAATCCCCGCAACGGGGTGAGCTCCCGTTGCTTGGTCCCTGCTCCTGTCAACCTAGCAGTTCAAAAACTCGAAGTGCAAGTAGATAAATAGGTACCGCTCCAGTGGGAAGGTAAACAGCATTTTGGTGTGCTGCTCTCGTTCGCCAGAAGCGGCTTAGTCACGCTGGCCACATGACCCGGAAGCTGTAAAGCGAGATGAGTGCCACAACCCCAGAGTCGGTCATGACTGGACCTAATGGTCAGGGGTCCCTTTACCTTTTTATACAAGTGGTGAACATTTCAGGTGCATCCAATTGACATGTGATCGCCGACACGTGAGTTATTTTGGACTCGGAAGAGGGCAGAATGGGGGTGGAATGGGGCAGGATTATGAACACACCCGACATGCACAGGGACTGGAAATGGAACCCCCCTGCACAATATGATCACCGCCTGGATTAGATTAATATTCAAACGTTCTATCAGTGAAGAGAATATTCTGTTGGATCCAGAGAAATGTGTGCTTAATAGGACCTCCTCCACCAGAAGCTCTTGGAGAAGGCTTCCCAGGGGATCAGCAGACATTGCTGGATGGGATAAAGCAGTGGGCTGAGAGGAAAAAGAGGGGTTATGAAAAAAAATGGCTGAGGGCAACCTCTGTTTTCAGATATTCTCTGCTCTCTCAGACCCCTGTGCCACAGCTCATGGGGGAGGTTTTCTGCCAGGGAGGAGGGGTATTAAAGTTTGCTTCTTCCAGTTTCTTATGCATGCATTTCTCTGCATCCAACCCACTACATACCTGACAGTTAAATTTGCATAGGGCACATATACTGACAGCAAGTTCAGTATGAAAATCCTATCATTTCATAAAGCATCTTCAATCCACAGGGTATCTCCCATTTAATAAGCAAGCAATGCTTAATGGACTGAAAAACCTGCTAATTCTAGCCACAAATATGCTATGATACCATTTTTTAAAAAAGAAAAGAGGAAAAAGCGAAACAGGAAAACACACAGCACAGCAATGCAGCACAATGAAGAAATAAAAGTGTCTCTAAGGAAGACTTAATACATCACAACAGACAAGAATTCGACTTTTGTGACAAAGTGACTAATGCAATTCTTAATGCATAAACAGAGGAACTAGGGCAATAGGAGCTAGACATGATTTTTACACAATCAGGTAAGCTGAAATTAGAATAGCAACTTTGTCTATATTTTCTAAATTGACACAGAAACTTTTGGGGAGGATTTAAAAAGAGGTACAACAAGGATTGAGAGAAAATCAAATCACGAAGAGGTATTCCATGTCTGGCCTGTTAAGCTTATCCATTTTCTTGGATGGCTACTAAAGGCCTGTTTCAGAAAAAGAAATTTAACGCATACAGCTGGAGGACAGAAACACAACTTTCAAATAAGAGTGTTTAATATTGGGATTAGCTGGTTCTGTTATAAATTAGAAGGTTTCAAATAATTCCTCATAAAGTGGCTCTGTCCCATAAAAAGAGGAAAGGGAGGTCACCAAATCAAATCATTGCCAATGTTTGCCTCTGCCTGGACTAAATGAGTGAGAAACGTTTTCAGGCAAACAAGCATGACTTTATCGAAAGCATACTCCATTGTGGTAAGAACAGAATTATCATAAACCTTTCCAGTGCTATTCTTTCACTCTAGTGAAAATTTTACTTATGAGTTCTATTGTGCCAAGGACAGGCCAGTCTTTTCCAGACACTTACCCTCTGACAGCATGAATAAGTCTCAGTGATGGATAGGCAGTTCGCACTTTCAATTTATTCTTAAGGATTAATGCATTAACCCACTCCACATGCTTCTCTCCGCCTTTGACCATGAAAGCAGGGATCCAAAGGACACTGTCATTCAGCATGGATAGCCTATGCACAAATTTCTCTCTGTCACTCTCATTCCGAAAGCCTCCAAATGCTCTTTGTACAACTGATGGGTTCATGGTAATAAAATCTGATTTAGTCCCCACATCGGCAGCATACTCCACCACGGGAGCTAGATTGCACCTGAAGAGGAAGAGATTAATGGAAAAAAATAAAATAATAAATATGAAACATTAACTCAGATAAAAAGGTGTGCGTGAAATAAAGGCTGAAAATGAACGTGCACGGCTGTGGCGTCCCACATGCTTTCACAAAGCACTGTGTGGCATCTAACCATCTAAAAAATATTGGGTGAAATCCAGAAGCATCTTAAATCCCACTGAAATCAACAAGGACCTCTTACTTTATGATGCACTTAAGCAAGACGAAGAACAGCGTACCTGCTGAATGAATGGGCCACTGATTTAAAGTACGTTCCCTAGAAGATAAGCACCATTTCGATGAATGCAATGAACTTCTGAAGAATGTTTTATAGTTAGGCTGTAAGGAACTAACCAGTGCTCTTGAAATTAACACAGTGTTCATTTACTCTTAATGTACCACAAAGGGTTCTAGAGGAATTTGATTTCTCTGAATTCCAATGCGGACTAACCTGATCAACACCTCCCAGACTAATGTGTAAATCATCACACAATTATCCTAGGGGTTTTGCACTTCTCCAAGTTTTGCAACACAGATCTTGGCTTCAAAAAGTGTCAAAACATGTTTAAAACCCACATTCCCCTGCAGATTCCATACATTAATTCAGAAATGGACAGAATGGGTTTATGGATGAGCACAGGCAGATCTGACACAGACTGGAATAGAAGGATTCATCCCAGCACACACTCTCTCACTCACTCACTCACTCACTCACTCTTACACCCTTTCGACAGTTGCCATCAGGATGCACTGATAAGAATGCTGTCATAAGAACCGTCAAATTAATCATTCCACGGCTGGTATTTCAAACTGTAAGGCAGCCCTGCTCATATATTTATCTGTAAAAACATGTATATTTTTAAAAAATGGTTGCCATGCTACTTAGTTGACAAAAACTGACTGCTTATTATTTGAACATTGTAAAATGCTGTCAAATATTCCATAAAACCTCAAATGCCATTGTATAAGTGGCAGCTTTCTATTTTAAAATCCCAAATGTGTTGCCATTTGTAAGCAAAGGCAGGCGTGAGGACATAGCAAACTTATTATACTGGTCACCTAGTATAACTCTAGGCACCACTACATAGGAACAGGGGTCACAGGCTGACATCAATAGCAAAGGCTACTGAGGGGCTGAGCTTATTGCTTCCTATAGGAAGTAGGGACAATAGCCTCTCCATATGATTTGGCTGTCTGTCCTGCAAGTCTCCTGCTAAGGATTGGATTCAGGTTTAGAAAAATAATTGCCATTTTAAAAAGCCATAGGTAACTGGGGTACATCTAGTCTTCTCAAGGCAAAGTGCCCTGTCCATATTCCCCAGGTCAGGCAGGATGGAGTTTGAATAAGAACTATTGCCTCCACAATGAATCATCTCAGACTGGGAGCTTCTACAGGATCTGGAAGCTCTGCCCCTTACCAGCTCTCAGCCAGCCCTGATCTGAGCAGGTACTTTCTCAGGTTCTCAAGTAGCCTTGCATCCAGCTAGTCCATCCATGCTTGATGCAGCTCTGAAGTTCCTACCTGGTTCAACATATCCTCTGCTCCTCTTCTGAGGAGACCTCAGGTTTAAGGGCTGGGAAGGGCTGAACCCTGACAGTTCCACAATGATGGTGGGAGACACTAAAAGGGCTCTATCCCATGCCACCACCAACCACGCTTTCATCCTAGATGGGACACAGATAAGGGCCTCTCCATCTCATATTAGGGAAGTGGGTAGGCTGGTACAAGAGGCGGCAATCCCCCTGGCATCCTGGACCCACCATGGTTACTTTAGTACAACTAAAGTACAACCCGCAAATCTCCACATACGTTTTCAGTAATTATAATAAAAAATACATGTCCACAAGTCTTAAACGACTACCAGGCCGCAGTTACCTAAATGCCAAGTATAAGCTGAAGAATACTGGAAGGCTTAGATCATCATACCCAATCACCTACTGTAAATAAGATTACACCCTAATCTTTACTTTCCCCATCTAAATTAATGTCTCTTTTACTCAGAAGGTAGAAGGAAGAAAAGCTTTCCTTTGCAACTGCTCAAAATAATCTCTGGGCAGCTTTGTTATTTAAAAATCTCAGTTGTTGTGATAATCTAGCCACCTCTCCTTCTATTTCAAAAAACACTTCATCTTACAAAACACTCCTGTAAATATTTCAGCCATTTGCAGCATGGTCCATTCCACCATGAGCACATATCTGAAATAAGTGCCATTCTTCAGACTGCATATTGACTCAAGGAAGCAGGTGCATGACTATAAATATGAACAGCAAGAGTATCAGTGATTCATCACTTCCTGCGAAAGACTGCAATGCTACTGATACCTTTGTTGCAGAACCTTCCATTAATATGTTTATGGAAGGATTTAAAATGCAGTCTGTGAGCAACCAGGAAACAATGGCAGCAAAAGAACTTTAGAAAGATTCCACTATTTTAGCTAACATCAGTGTTGCACAATGGGAAAATCAGTGATGCTTTTAAAAAAAATTGCATTGCAACTAAATGAAACAGAAACAAAAATTGGGAGCTCCTGTAGCTACTGTCAAACATAGTTAGAAAAAAGGATAAGGGTTCTATGTTGCCGCTTCTCTCCAGAGCAGAAAATTTCAGTATATTTTAGATATTGGAGGGTTAGAGGCAGATACATATCTTAAGTGCACTTCTGTAAGAACTCAGCAGGCAAAATAAACAATGCAAAGGGATGGAGAAGAAAAGCTGGATGATGTAAAGTCATCTTGAAAGAGTGTTAAGGTGGAATATGAAGAAGGTGGCAGACATTCAAACTACATAAACTGTGGGTGCTATGGAGATTTCAGGTTGCACCACAGCCTTTAGAGGGGTGAGATGAAATACACAATGGCTGATCCCCCATCTCTGTATACTTACATATCATTCTCTTGACCTGTCTCCAATGTTAACACACGGGTTACTTTGTAGGTATCAGGTAAGTGGGTATTTATAAGTTACCCACAGTCAGAGAAGAAGAATTTTCCATTATGATAGAGCCCTCTCCCCTAAAAAAAGTATAAGTACTTGTACAACATTGTAACTTGTGCGTATATCTGTATCAGAGAACATTATACAGGGATGCGCTTTTTGGAAGCATCTGTCTGGCCAATGTAACATACCGTATTTTTTGCTCTATAAGACTCACTTTTTCCCTCCTAAAAAGTAAGGGGAAATGTGTGTGCGTCTTATGGAGCGAATGCAGGCTGTGCAGCTATCCCAGAAACCAGAACAGCAAGAGGGATTGCTGCTTTCTCTGCGCAGTGATCCCTCTTGCTGTTCTGGCTTCTGAGATTCAGAATATTTTTTTCCTTGTTTTCCTCCTCCAAACTAGGTGCGTCTTATGGTCTGATGCGTCTTATAGAGCGAAAAATACCGTACTTAAGCCACAGCTCATAGAACCACTCTCCACCCTCCAACACTTTCCCTGCTTTTCTTCATATATATATATCATTGCACAAATTTGCCTATATACCATTCTTCAGAAGCGGAGAGCTCTTTTCAAGGTTTTCCTTGTCCAGCTATTTCATGAGTTACACTTTTCCAGCATACACCCCCAGGTTTTGTTCTTCCATACAAAGCCTGTGGTACATATGCGTGTATTGCTGTGTTAAAAGTGATGAGGTTAACTAAAAACAGACACTAAACCCATTTGCTATTTTACTGGTCTTAGCCTTACCAAGGAATACTTATGGGCCAGACCAATACAGAACTTAAACTTCAAAGTTTCAAGTGTCCAGGCACTGACACTTAGGATACAAACAGACATTTTATTTAACAGTTGACTCTCATACCAAAGACAGAATCGGAAAAACACCAACTTAAGAACTATCAGCCTATATCATTACTTAATGTGGATTATAAAATTTTTGCTGACATTTTGGCTAGAAGATTAAAGAGGGTTTTAGCGGAGGAGATTCACAAGGACCAAGCAGGCTTTCTCCCAGGAAGGCACCTATCTGATAATGTAAGGAATATAATTGACATTTTGGAACTTTTACAGGAAAGAATAAACACAAAAGCAGCTTTAGTATTTGTGGACGCGGAGAAAGCCTTTGATAACATTTCTTGGGGTTTTATGAAAAAGAATCTCCATAGTATGGGGGTAGGCCAAGAGTTCGAAAATGGTATAGGTGCAATCTATTCTGAACAAAAAGCAAAATTAATTGTTAACAATGTTTTGACTGAAGAGTTCAGAATAGAAAAAGGAACACGACAAGGTTGTCCTATTTCCCCTCTGCTTTTTATATCGGTCCTGGAGGTGTTGCTGAATATGATTAGAAAGGACCAGATGGTAAGAGGGATACAGGTCGGAGTTAAACAATTTAAATTAAGAGCATTTGCAGATGACTTGGTTTTGACATTGCAGGAGCCAGAGTCCAGTGTGAAGAGGGTTTTAGAACTGATTCAAGAGTTTGGTCGATTAGCAGGTTTTAAACTCAACAAAACAAAAACTAAGGTTTTGACAAAGAATCTAACAGAAAAAGAGAAAGAAAGGTTTCAGAATGAGACAGGTTTGACAGTGGTGAAAAAAGTGAAATATCTGGGAATTATTATGACTTCAAAAAATGGGAACTTATATAAGGATAACTACGAAAAATGTTGGATGGAGATAAAAAAAGATCTAGATATATGGTCTAATCTAAAACTCTCACTGTTAGGTCGTATTGCTGTGATAAAGATGAATGTATTGCCAAAAATGTTATTTTTGTTTCAGACATTGCAGATTATTGATAAAATGGACTGTTTCAAGAAGTGGCAGAAAGATATATCCAGATTTGTCTGGCAGGGCAAAAAGCCAAGAATAAAATTTAAAATATTAACAGATGCAAAGGAAAGAGGAGGCTTTGCCCTGCCAGACTTGAAACTTTACTATGAAGCAGCAGCTTTTTGCTGGCTGAAAGAATGGCTACTTCTTGAAAATACAGATATACTGGATTTAGAAGGATTCAATAATGCGTTTGGGTGGCATGCTTACTTATGGTATGACAAGGTTAAAGTTCACAGAATGTTTAAGATTCACATTGTCAGGAAAGCATTGTTTAATGTATGGATTAGATATAAGGATTTCTTTGAAAACAAGACTCCAAGGTGGTTATCTCCGATGGAAGCAAAAGCAGTCAAAAAACTCAATATGGAGGCCAATTGGCCAAAATATTGGGAGATACTAGAACAAGATGGAGATAAATTGAAACTGCAGAGTTTTGACAAATTAAAAAGTAAAGTCCGTGATTGGCTCCACTATCATCAGATAATGGAGGCATATAAATTGGATAGAAAAATTGGCTTCCAGGTGGAAAAATCAAAATTGGAAACAGAATTGCTAGAACCCAAAACTAAGATATTGTCAAGAATGTATAATCTGCTGCTGAAATGGAATACAGAGGATGAGGAAGTGAAATCAGTAATGATTAAATGGGCACAAGATGTGGGTCACAACATAATGCTAGCCGACTGGGAACGGTTATGGACCACTGGGCTAACGTTTACGGCATGTAATGCCCTAAGAGAAAATATTATGAAAATGATATACAGATGGTACATAACACCAGTCAAACTAGCAAAAATTTATCATATGCCCGATAACAAATGTTGGAAATGTAAAGAAACTGAAGGTACCTTTTTTCATCTCTGGTGGACATGCCCAAGGATTAAGACCTTTTGGGAGATGATCTATAATGAATTGAAGAAAGTATTTAAATACACATTCCCGAAGAAACCGGAGGCCTTTCTCCTGGGCATGGTCAACCAAGAGGTACGTATGAAAGACAGGATATTTTTTATGTACGCCACAACAGCAGCAAGAATACTTATTGCAAAGTATTGGAAGACACAAGAATTACCCACGCTGGAGGAATGGCAGATGAAAGTCATGGACTATATGGAATCCGCAGAAATGACTGGCAGAATCAGAGACCAGGGTGAAGAGACGGTGGAGGAAGATTGGAAGAAATTTAAAGACTATTTACAGAAACACTACAAGATTAATGAATGTTAAAATAACATCAGATTGAATGTATAAGGTTATTGGAGTAAAATTTTAAGGATCAGAAGACCCAACATTCTAAGTTCTAAGCATTGAATAAGCTATATTAAGACATTCAAATCAGAAAGGAGGTTAATTATGACAGAGGGAAGGGATTTGTTGTTTAATTGTATGAATTGGAATACAGGGAAGGGAGACTCGGGGAAGTCAGAGAAACAAGTTAATGCAAGATCAATATGAAGATAAGATTGTTTTTATTTCTGTTGTTTGTAGTATGTTATGTTTGTGTAATTCTTTATGTTTTTGGTGTATTGTTTGTTGCTTTTGTTTTGCTTTGTTGTCTTTTATGCAAAAACGAATAAAATATTTATAAAAAGAAAAAAAAAATTAACAGTTGATGCATGCAGCAAATCATAAAACGTGTCATCTCTTAAGTTTTGAACTGTTGTTTTGAAAAAAAAACAACAGTTATCATGAGAGATCAAGAAATGCCTGCAAAAAATATGTGAATTGGAACACTCTATTCAGCTGTGTCCAGGGCAGCTGTTTATCAGCTCCATCTGATATGCAGGCTGAGACCCTACCTGCCCACAGACTGTCTCACCAGAGTGGTGCATGCTCTGGTTATCTCCCGCTTGCACTACTGCAATGTGCTCTATGTGGGGCTACCTTTGAAGGTGAAGTGGAAACTACAACTAATCCAGAATGCGGCAGCTAGACTGGTGACTGGGAGCGGCCGCTGAGACCATATAACACCAGTCTTGAAAGACCTACATTGGCTCCTAGTACGTTTCCAAGCACAATTCAAAGTGTTGGTGCTGACCTTTAAAGCCCTAAACGGCCTCGGTCCAGTATACCTGAAGGAGCGTCTCGACCGCCATCATTCTGCCCGGACACTGAGGTCCAGAGCCAAGGGCCTTCTGGCAGTTCCCTCACTACAAGAAGCCACGTTACAGGGAACCAGGCAGAGGCCCTTCTCGGTAGTGGCAATCGCTCTGTGGAACGCCCTCCCACCAGATGTCAAAGAGAAAAATAACTACCAAACTTTTAGAAGACATCTGAAGGCAGCCCTGTTTAGGGAAGCTTTTAATGTTTAATAGGTTATTGTATTTTAGTGTTCTGTTGGAAGCTGCCCAGAATGGCTGGGGAAACCCAGCCAGATGGGTGAGGTATAAATAATAAATTATTATTATTATTATTATTATTATTATTATTATTATTATTACCCTACAGATAAGGAACCCAGGACTCTCCATTTATTGTTGGACTACAACGCCCATGACTGCTGACTATTAAGCTTAGCTGTATGAGGCTGATGGGCTCCAACAACATCTGGAGGGCCACAGGTTCTATATCTCTGAGCTAACCTTAGTAGGACTTTAAGTGCATGCTGCTTGCCTAATGTACAGATCAGGCTTCCTCAACCTTGGCCCTCCAGATGTTTTGAGACTACAGTTCCCATCATCCCTGACCACTGGTCCTGCTAGCTAGGGATCATGGGAGTTGTAGGCCAAAAACATCTGGAGGGCTGAGGTTGAGGAATCCTGGTATAGATCTTGTTGTTAATCTGGATTTTGAAAAAGAGGAAATATATTTCTTTTCCATTGACACTCAATAGCCAGTTTGTGTGACTTTGGGGCCCTGATACCATGAGCCAACTGCAGTAAGTTCTTCTGCAATATAAAAAGTAAGCTACTAAAATCCATCCAAATTTTATTTTGCATTTATATTTTGAGGTTTCAGTAATGTCACTTGAGAGTCCCCACTTTCGCAAGCATGCAGTATGTAAATCTACAGGCATGAGGCCACTCATTCTGTGCAGAAACAAATTTAGGAAAGTGAATTTTATCTTTTTACAGTACCTATTTATGGACAGTGTGTTGCTTTGCTAAAAACAGTGGCAGTGGTTTCAGCATGCTGCAATTGATTAGTTTGAGGAAGAAAGAACAAAGTGGGGGAAAGAACTCACATTCTCAGTTCTGAGTTGCATGAAGGATGCTAAACATAGTTCTCAGATTGTTTCATCTGTTGAAGCCAGTAGTTTGTAAGGGCATGAAAAAAATAAGCAAAAGGGATATATTTAAATTTCAGGGGGAAAGAGAATATAAGGTAGCCAGTTTCACCCGTGTTTCACCCAAGTCTCTTGAGAGTGAAAGCCTCTCCAGTCCTGCCATCTGGTCTTCAGGCAAGATTAAAAACCTCCCTGGTAAAGCAATAATTTTTCAGACTGTATGAAGAACAGGCTGAACCACTGTTTCCTTTTACTTTTTTTAATGAAAATGAACATTTTAAAAATAGTTGCCACTCATTTCAGTCTCTCATTGTTGATCTGCAAAATCTCATCTCTTTTGGAGGGCCAACAACACGTTCACGCATTCTTTTTTTTTACAGTGACTTTTTCAGTTTTGGATATAAAAGGGTCTTTGGGGACCTGCATGGCCTTTCGTGGGACAGCTTCAAAGGGTAGTTTTTCCATGTGAATAACAGGTAGCAAAAATAACACAGCATAAAATAATGATTGTCATCCTTGATCTATACATCTACCTTCTGAAATTACTCTAATGCTTTCTGTAGGAGAGACTGGAGTCTTTGCTTCAACAAGCAGATGTAGCCTAGACACTTTATTCCTGGGTTGTTGTTTTTTAAATCTACAATCCAGTTCTTCAAATCTACATACACATTATCTTTCTATCTGCTTTGCTATATAAAGATAATACAGATAATACTTATATGCCCATGTGACTACCAGCTGGAGAGCTAAAGATCTGCTGCATGGAAAACATACATCCACAAAATATAAATGTATGATGTTGGGGTATAATCTGCAACAGGTATTGTGGAAATTGCAGAGGTACTGGGAATCAGAATAGTGCATGATTTAGTACAGCAGAGGGGAACTTAAGGCCTGCAGGCCAAATTCTACCTGCCATGCCACCCCATTCTCCTCCAATAGTACATTCTCCTCCATTGAAGAGCCATGAAACTTCAGAACCATGGGCAGCAGCTGCTATGACATTTCTGACCAGCCACTTACAATCAGTACAGAGGACTGCCACTTTGTCTCCTTGGTGTTACATTGAATTCTAGGTATGTTTGGTGATAAAAATGTAAGCATACATATTAAATATGACCTAGTTCAATAGTGGAAGGACACGGGTGGCGCTGTGGTCTAAACCACTGAGTCTAGGGCTTGCCAGTCGGAAGGTTGGCGGTTCGAATCCCTGCGACAGGGTGAGCTCCCATTGCTCGGTCCCAGCTCCTGCCCACCTAGCAATTTGAAAGCACATCAAAGTGCAAGTAGATAAATTGGTACCGCTCCGGCGGGAAGGTAAACGGCGTTTCCGTGTGCTGCTCTGGTTTGCCAGAAGCGGCTTAGTCATGCTGGCCACATGCCCAGGAAGCTGTCTGCAAACAAACGCCGGCTCCCTTGGCCTATAGAGCAGAATGATCACCACAACCCCAGAGTCATCCGTGACTGGACCTAATGGTCAGGGGTACCTTTACCTTTTACTAGTTCAATAGTATTTTGTGAAGCAGGGATAAACTACTTGCTTGGAATTACATAACCAACAAGTTACCATCGTTTTGCATGCATGCTTGTTCTTGAGTGATATTTATACACGGACATAATGGGCTATATTCAACACTGCATGAGCACACAACAGAACTTTCCTCCTTCTCCTCCTCTCCTTGCATCCCCCTTAATCTTCTCCCTAACAGATATTGAGGGTTTGAGGTGTGGTGGTGTCTGCAATCAAGAGGAAAGGGAAGTCCCACTGTACAAGTGAAAATCTGTTGCACAGGCAGAGCACCAGTGTTGGTTGCAACCAAATATGCTGAAGACCAATTTCCTTTATTCAGGAGGGATCTGTTACTTCCTGAGTCTTGGCTAAGTATTGCTATTTTATGGGCCTTCCTCCTGAGTCAAGAAAGCTTAAGCCCATCTAGACATTATACTTGGCCATGTGGCAGACACTAAGACTATCTCAAATAATACTAGCAGGTTTCTCCCACCATGTAGAATGCAATGGCATCATTACCTAGCACAACTATGCTACTCCATAAAAAATTAAAAATACTGACCACACATCACTCTAGAGAATGAAAAATATGGCCTCTTCTGAGGTACACAGGCCACTTAAGGAATCAAGTTTATTAAACTCTGCCTGTATAATAGTGGGCAGGAAATTTGATGGAGTGGAGAAAGAGAGGGAGAAGAAAAGTATATCCAAACGGAATCTACATCTCTGACTTCATCTCTGTGTTTTTTCACATTCTTATTCTACATTCCTATCTACTTACATACAGGTTTATTTGTCCTCCCTTACGGCTTTTCACATATGCCTGATTCAATTCTTACATTGGAGCCAGAAGAACAACAGAAAGTCAGTAGCTGATTTGTGCTCACACTAGCAAGGATGCTCTAATCAACTGAACAAATGTTTGATTGCCGTTTCTGGTGGGGGAGTGCAATATTCCTTTCATTTTATTCATATAATTCATCAATAAAGTCAGTTGTGACCTATCTGATCAATTTAATGGTAGGTATTTCAGCTTAACTATCTAGTCAGTTCTTGACTGAATCTCTTGCAAGAGAGCCTGCAGCGAAAGCATGAAGTAGAACCATGCCATTTACAGATGCACAGAGACTTAGCAATAAATTTTCTTATCTTTTGTAATACAGACCGCTTCCAGAGAATTGCCCTAGGAACAGTACAGGAGTATTTTTGTGCTATCTTACAGAAGTGCAAGATCTATCAAGTCTAGCCCCTTTAAAAATAGAAATCCGGATTCATTTAATAGAATATAATAAATGCATACATTGCTGATTTCAAATACCGTACTTCGCATACGGCATCCTTGAATATCCTATACTATGCATTCATCTTGCTTTAGCAGATTCACTGCTGGATAAATTGGAATTACTCTGCAGATATTAAAAGTTTATACATCCCTGGATTCCAACATGCCAACTATAGCAGTTAACTTGACTAACACATTGAGAGACTTGTATCCAGTGTATTGAATGTGATATTATTTTCAAAATTGAATCCCAAGACAGCTGCCTGCATTATACTTTTCAGACAAGCAATGACTCCTGTGAGTCTATCCCCTTTCTGAACACATGAAAATAAGAGGAGCATTCCCAGATTATGGCTAGCAGGAATGGGTCTGCATTGGTCACAGATGAAAGAAGAGTAAATCACAGGGCATTCCGTGTCCAAATAGAGCAATATGAGAACCTAAGTTAGGAGAACAGGTGGTGGCACTAATAAAAGACCCAGGCCTCAAATATGCTATTCCATGGATAGGCAAACTAAGGCCCAGGGGCTGGATCTGGCCCAATCGCCTTCTCAATCCGGCCTGCAGACGATCCGGGAATCAGCATGTTTTTACATGAGTAGAATGTGTCCTTTTATTTAAAATGCATCTCTGGGTTATTTGTGGGGCATACAAATTCGTTCATCCCCCCCCCCAAAAAAAAACCATAGTCCGGCCCCCACAAGGTCTGAGGGACAGTGGACCCCTACTGAAGAAGTTTGCTGACCCCTGTGCTATTCTAATATAAGCTCAAAAAATCTACTGTATATGCTTGTGAAACACCCTAGATGGAGTCGATGGATGAACAGCACATGTCTTGGAGTTATTTAATGTTTGTTTCACTTACTGTTTCTTTTACTGTATACACAGAAAAAGCAAGTACCTTTTAACTTCCTTTTATCTTACATGTTTTAAGGTCTAAAATTCTTAAAAGGTATCAGGTGTACCCGTCTTAACAAATGATTGTAGACTAAGGAGTGTCTTGTAAGGTTCTGGGTGTGCATTCTTGATCTTTTTAAAGTTCCTTAATCAAGGACAGCATTCCGCAATTATGAAAAGAAAGGTGCAGTGATATTTTGAGATATCATTCCATCTCTCACTGCACTTAGTCCTGGGTGTATTTATCAGTGATGAGAGAGGGCAGAGGTTCAATCCATCAGCACTTTCAACAGCGAAATCCTATGCATGATTTCAGTAAAGCTGAGCTAAAATAGCATGGGGCATATTTCAAGAAAATGTTTACTTCCTATGAAGCATACAGCCTTTTGTGAAAGCACGGGTACTGTTCCGGGCAGAGGGGACAAGACATCCAATATGGCATGTGTCACCATGGCCAAGGCAATCTGGCTGTTCTCCCCTTGCCCCAGCCAAGTCACATGTAGATGACTAACTGGGGCAGAATGTACAGGGCGATGAACCAGCAGTATATTAGGGCAACAATAACAGTAAATAGGTGTCAAAAATGTGCAAAGAGCAAGTTTTGAATTTTTCACAGACATCTTCATTCTATAGTCTGAAACAACAACATTCACATCAAAAACCAAACCTCACAAAAATGAGGCACAGCAATAATTCACACTGATTTCAATAGTGTTTACTTACTTACATAATAAGTACTTAGGTCATAGCTGTCAACTTTTCCCTTTTCTTGTGAGGAATCCTATTTGGAATAAGGGAATTTCCCTTAAAAAAAGGGAAATGTTGACAGCTATGACTTAGGTATACAAACTCGGAAGTAAGTCCCACTGAACCCGAGCCTTCACAATACTGAACTTGCTTAGGACTGCAGACTTAGGCTCACTGATTTCAATACAAGAGCTGAGAAAATGTTATTCTGACAGATGGAAGTGGCAGGATCATGTCCGTTCTATTAGGCATGGAAAACTGTGACTTGCTAAAAGCATAGTGGGCATAAACCATATTCTACTCAAGCCAACAGCAAGACTCAGATTGATTTTTAATGGTTCTGGATGGCACCCAATGCCTCGTATTTTCAACTAAAACTTGTTTTACATTCGTACGTGACAGTCTATTAAACAGTGCCCACAACTCCTTTCAATTTCTCGCTGACCTTTGACAAAGTAGAACACTTTGTTTTGGACAAACAAACTAATTATTTAAACTAAAATATGTGAATACATTTGCAGATGCAGCCAGAATATATTTTCGGTGCAGCACACAAGGCTTTAGATGTGTGACTTCCAATTCCCTTAATGGGAGCTATCTGGCTAATCCTCAATGCATTTCACATAAATTGTACCCCATACAGTGCATATATAATAAGTAAAGGTGGTGATTTTCTGCTATGACTATTGGCAGGAAGGAGAAAATGAAAACATTTTCATTTTGCAGAGCCAGCTTGCTATTGGAATAGTGATTTTTGCCTGCATAAAGAGCAAAACCAGAACCTACAAAACAATATTACAAATCTCACTGCGGTCTCCAACAGTGCAAATTCTCATTTGCAATATAAAAGACGGACCTGTTCTTTTTATTGTGAAATATATTTAACTCTGGGCACCACACAGTGAAAGTTATCATTTAGCAATTCCAAATCATTGTTCCAAGTTAAAACATTTGTGTTCATTACTGCTGAAGTAAAAGACAACCTGTCAAGTGAGAGATGAATGCTCACCTTATAACAAACTCGTGGTTGTCAATCTCTTTTCCACAGCCACTATCAAGGAGAATACCAGAATTTCCTACAACAGCACATGACTTAAATCGGCGGTTCTTCATCGGTGAAACTTCAGGAAGAAGACTGTGTAAATCCTGAGAAATATTTAGTGTGCGGCGTCTGTCTAGCACGTAATGGATTACATCTCCTGGCTTGAAGCTGCTTTTGACTACTGAGACATCTCTTTCTGCATCCAAGAAACGTAGAATGTTCTTCCTGTATTGAAAACAAGAGTGCAAATTTATGATACCTCTGCAAAATATACAGTGGTACCTCAGTTTCCGAGCATCTTGGAAGCCAAAGTTTCAGCTTTGAATGCCGAAAACCTGGAACTAATTGGTTTTGTTTTTGAACGCTTTTCGGAAGTCAAACAGCTTCTGCTGAGTTCCTTCCCCCCCCCCCAATTTTCTCCACTGAAATTGCAGACCACCCATTGTGCCTTGGTTTTCGAACGTTTTGGAAGTCGAACAGTCTTCCAGAATGGATTACATTTGAAAACCAAGGTACCACTGTATTCCAAAAGAGTAGCCTGTTGCTTGGAGCAAAATTGCAGCGTAATCTTGCATGGACTTTTAGAAAGGTTTACATGCAACATCAAACCATGGCTTGGTACTGATATCCAAGGCGAGTGCCACAATTGAAGATTTTCAATTTGAAAGAAATGAAATGTTTTGCTAAAACCAGGAAGGAATCACCATAGGGAAATCAGGAGGTAGGGGCAGCAATGAGAATCCTTGATTGTTGATTCATATGAAATGATTTGGTATTCCAACCTCCCTTTCATAGGTACACTTCATCCATCTGATCACACTAATTCTGGCCTCCTCAAAGTTAGCCTTCAATGTGCAACAGCACTTTCCCTTTTCCAGTAACACCTAACACTTCTTAAAAACAAAACAAAGCATGAAAACTGTTACTTTGTGGGTTTCATTAAACTGTGATGAGACTGCATTTGTAAACCTATGATTTAAAAGCCACCACTTGATTTTAAAATGTCAAAGCTCAGTTTCCATTGATCCATCTTTACTGATTTTTTATACAAAAAATATTGATTATTATTTTTAAAATCAAAACAGCAATCAACAGTTCTAGAGCAAGAATCAGGTTCAATAATATTGTTGAGAAAATAAATGTAACTAGTGGAGCCCAGGCTCAAAACCAGCATGTTTATGGTTTCTAATCACATAACGCACAATAAAAAAAACTCATAGAAGTCAGCAGCAACATGGTCATTGATTTTAGCAGGGTTATAATATTCTAAATTATAGGCTCGTATGAAATTCTCATCTTATTAAGTAATTGTGTGAAGAAAGAGACAGGTGAATTTAATTCTGGTCTGGCCACTTCCACATTTCTACCCATTTCCTAATCAATCTGCAATTTGATTACATACAAAAATGTTCATGCTCTCTCAAATTCTCTCTCAAAATGTTTCTGTGAATGCATATTATGATACATTTAAACACCAGAGGACTATACTGCAACATTCAGAGAAACAGAAAATCCCAGGGATAACAAAATTTCAATATGCACGTTAGTTCCAGAGGTGCAGATTAGTGCACTGTTTATGAACACAAGGCATGGATACATGCTGGTTGCATTTAAGCTAATCCTGCACATTAGCACTGAGGCCTAAACCAGGAGTTCCCAAACTGTGGGCCCTGGACCACCAGAGGTCCTTGAGTACCACTGAGGTGACCCGTGACGTTTCTGTGGATTTGGGGTTGAAGACAGGAGATGGCACAGCCATTGTATTAAATATTCAGCCGCTCTGGGAAGATGAGAAAGACTCTTCCCTTCTGCCCTGAGCTAACTGCACAATTTCTTCTGCTACAATACACACAAACTATCCACAACAGTGGTGCAGCATTGGTGGGGGCACAGGGGAGGTTACCCCTGGTGCAAAATTGTCAGGCGCAGCCAGTGATGCCTCAGTAATACAGCTGTGTGCTTCCATTGCTGGGCTCCGTTGAGAAACGGTTTCTCCATGTGAACCAGGAAGTGAACTCTCCAATGGAATGGCTCTTATCTCTGCAGCTGAGATCTCCTGGGTGACGCAGACACCATTAGGCAGATCAATGAGCAGGTGTGCTCCATTCGTTTCCCTCCCTCCCCCCTTTCTGTGCGGCCCCGGAAAGTGGCAACCCACAATACGCCACTGCTCAGAGCATCTAAGGTCTCTGAAAGAGAAATGCCTTTTTGAATACCTTTTGATATTCCAGACATCTATAAATTAAAGACCAGCCTGAGATTTCTGTGAGAACAGGCTTGTGAGTCGCTTTTTAGGAAACAGACAGTGTGCCCCAGGAGACTGTCTCTCACACACATTATCTCTTCAAACACAGTACACATCCTGCCCACCTGATAAATGTCCCATCAAGTAGAGTTACTTAAGGAACATCTATGTCTTAGCACAGTTATTCCTTTCTTCTCCCTTGGCACCTTAGTAATTAACATCCTACTTAGAAGACAGCTTCACAGCTAACCAGTGGCTTATCCTCTACCTTTAAAGTTGTCCCCATAACTCCAGATTGGCCTACAGACCTAACAGAAAATTCCGCACTCTAAATCATCCTTTTGAAAAAGAGGTGCTTATTCCATGAAGGGGCTGAAAAACCACTCATTCAGGAAAAAGGATGGGACCCATGAATTCATGACAAGAGACTAAAGATTATCAATTATTACTAATAAATTTTACTTTCAATAGGGTTATTGAAATGGAAGCATTTCTATAATATGACATAGTAGTGGGACATTTCCCGCAGAACGACACTGAAAGTAACTGAGTTTTTCATAACTCAACTTTCCAAATAAATGAAGCCAATAAACAGTTAGGTAGACATTGAAAGGGGGTGGCTTCCAATGTACTGCAGAACTAACTATATGTAGCCTGTCTGCCAGCTGGACAGAATATGTGGGTATTTCCCATCATTGGGACACCCCCCACCATCCTGCATCTCTGTCGCTCACCCCCTTCCCTACTGCTAACCCCTTCCTCACCCACCTGCTCTCCCCTTCCTTCCCTTCCCCTCTCTTAGGGTTGCCATATTGACAGACTTACCCTTCGCGCAGAGGCTTCCGCTTGCTGGTGCCTCACTGAGCAGGCTCCGCCTCTTCCTTTCAGGCCTTCGGCCACTCTCCAAATGGCCGTCAGCAAGTCGTATCCAGGAGTAGGCCCGCCGGCGGCCCCCAAAGGCTGCTCAAGCCATGTCAGAGGGGTCACGGCCAGCAGCTGCATCAGCAGTTGCAATGGTGGCTGCGGCAGCTATGTCAGCACTGTGGCCTCTCCAGTCCTGCCTGGGCCTTCCCCAGCAGCAGCAGTGGCACCCCTAACATTAGCTGTCAACGTTTCCCATTTTTAAAGGGAAATTCCCTTATTCCAAATAGGATTCCTCGCAAGAAAAGGGAAAGCCGCATTGAGTAGGACCCGAGGAAGGTCCTACTGGGGAAGGGTCAGGCAGGACCAGAGAAGCTGCAAAGCAATGAGCCTTCCTCCCCGGGCCAGATCCTGGACATGACCTTGCCAGTGACCACTAGGAGGCCTGAAAGGAAGAGGCAGCTCCACAGCGGAGCCACTCAGCGGCCCAGAGTCACCCCCCGGCACCAGCAAGCTGTAGCCTCGTGCAAATAGGGTCTGGCAAACAGCACAGCCAGGAGCAGGCTCTGGAAAGGAGTGGTGGTGGTGGTGGAGCTCCAGATCCCGCTGCAGCGCTTCTGCTTCTGGGGCACAGCTGCAGTGCAGAAAGGCAGTGGGGAGTGGCTGACTCTGAAGAGTGCCTGCCCTCTCCCACCCTTCAGTGGCATGTGTCTGTCCCCACTCCCAAAGAGCCCTGACATTTCATTTAAAAAATAAAAATCTGCCCAGGTGGGCATGCTGCCCCCCCCAAACCAGGACATGTCTGGGGGAACCCAGACGTATGGCAACCCTAATAAAGAGCGCCTGGTTCTCAGAAAACAAGTTTGTTCCCTTGAAGTCAGGGTAGCTGAATAGGAGAAGCTAAGAGAGGCAGATAGGTTGGTGAATGATGTCTTTAGAAACATGACAGCAGTGTTCACCTCTCATAGTAACAGTTCCTTTGCTGTCATGAAGAGTCAGGCCACATTCACACCGTGATGCCACTTTAAACAGATCCCCCCAAGAATTCTAGGAGCTGTTGCTTGTTAAGAGTGCTGAGAGTTGTTAGGAGACCCCCATTCCCCTCAGAAAGTTACACTTTCCACAGTTCCCTGGGAGGAGGGGTTGACTGTTAAACCACTCTGGGAACTGTGGATCTGTGAGGGCAATTGGTGTCTCCTAACAACGCTCCTAACTATTCCAGTGGCTCTACAAACTTCCTAAGTGTGTTTGTTCATTCTGGGAAAGAGGGAAATGGCCTCGTAATATCATACAAGCCGTAGTCAAAGCTTCAAGTCACAAAGAGATTTCTGATACTTGGTTTTACAACAATGAGGATGCTACACTTACTTCTTAAGCCTAAGGGAACTGAGCCATGATTTTTGGAACTTACATTTCAGTAAAATAGAAGAGGAAAAACACATTCTTTAGGATATTGGTGTAGATTTGAAGCCGTGCCGGAGAAGAGAATATCTGACAACTGAGCTTGTGTGACAACACAGTAATGAAGCAGGATGGGATATATTAAGATGCAAAGTGCCTAGAGCATCAGATAAATGATAAGTCAAGGCAAAGGTTCCCTTTCCCTGGTTTTTGCTTTTCTGAAACCTAAAGACTATATTTTTTTATCATATTTTTAATCTTGTACACAGATGGGTTTAAAAGCGGCTCATGCCTAATATGCCAAGACCATCAAATATTGGAGAAAACACATTAAGAAGGAAATGAACTGATCTAAATGCACTAAAGACCTGAAATAGGACAATACATGAGATAGCAAGAGAACTGTGTAGGATTGCCAACTCCTGACTTATAAACTTCCTTATAAAGCAAGGCTTGGGAACCTATGACTCTCCAGATACTGTTCAACTCCAACTGCTATCAGCCCCAGTCAGAGCGCATGAGAGTAGGAGTCCATGCTATAAAGGGTCAGGCATACTAAACTGAGTTGCTCTAAACTGAGTCAGGCCAAGCACACTATTGCCCTAAGCAATCCTTGTGGGAATGATGGGCCAACAGTCTGCCTTGTCAGTTGGCAGGGCTGGGCGATATATTGATACACTGTCCCAAAGAGGTTTGAAGTCCATATCGTGACATTGGTTTCATAATTTTTGATCTGGCAATATATCGCGAATCATGGGGTGTGTGTGTGGGTGTGTGCATGCGATGCAAAAAACCACGAAGCCAGTCAATGCTTCTTTCAATTTCTGCAGCTCCTGTTAACTCTGCCAGCTGAATTCTCCCCTGCTTCATGCAAGGGGCAGCAAATCACAAGAGCAAGCACTGGCAAAAATCACCAATGCCTCTACATAAAGGTAAAGGTAAAGGGACCCCTGACCATTAGGTCCAGTTGTAGACAACTCTGGGGTTGCGGTGCTCATCTTGCTTTATTGGCCAAGGGAGCCAGCGTACAGCTTCCGGGTCATGTGGCCAGCATGACTAAGCCGCTTCTGGTGAACCAGAGCAGCACACGGAAACGCTGTTTACCTTCCTGCCGGAGCGGTACCTATTTATCTACTTGCACTTCGTGCTTTCGAACTGCTCGGTTGGCAGAAGCAGGGACCAAGCAATGGGAGCTCACTCTGTTGCGGGGATTCGAACCACCAACCTTCTGATCAGCAAGTCCTAGGCTCTGTGGTTTAACCCACAGCGCTACCCATGTCCCTAATGCCTCGACATAGCTCCATCCTTATTTTAGACATTGTGATATATCCCGATGCTTAGCTGGTGATGTATCACAGTGTTGAAAATCAGATATCAGTCCTCTCAGTAAGATGGACCATTGATCTCATCTAACAAGATAACCCATATTTTCTTAGAGAAGAAGAGCATAGGAAGCTGCTTTAAACTGAGTAAAGACCACCAAGCTCACAAGCCTTTCTGGAGATGCCTAGGACTGAACCCAGGATAACAACACACAAGTTTTAACACCAACCCGTGGCTTCTCCCCAACTCTAAGGGAACTCCCATGCTTCTTCTGACACTGAAACACTGTTGAACATCCCCCTGATTCATAGTTACTAATAACACAGAAGCCTTAGATCTGTGGCTTTTCGAAGGAGGAAATGAGGCCTATTGATATAGCAGAACACCTGTGCAGCATCAAAGATAAGTTTCAGAGAAAACCTTATCTCTAGATCAAGTTATGAACAGAGCACAGGCCTTTTTGCTCTGCAAGCTGAAGCACACAGCACAGCTTCTCAAAAGGCTCACAGAAGGCAATGACTTTTTGATCTTTTAATCTTGAGAGCTGCTGCAGCATGGTGGATATGAGTGGGAGCTAGGAAATCCCCACAGTTCACCTCAGATTCAAGATTGCTTGTGGTTTTGGGCAAGGCACAGTTCCTTCAGCCTACCGTCGGCAAGATGGTGATGGTGATAAGCATGCTGTCCTGTCTTATGGGGATGCTTTAAAGAGTTCCAAGGTCATGCATTTGAAATGTGTAAGAGAAGTACCAAGTCGCTGCAGCTAATCAGCCGGACCTACAGTGCAGCCAGCCTTACACCCTGATTGACTTGCAACCCAAACCTCTCATGGGATGTAAAGTTTAATTCCCTTGTCTGGTTAGCATTTGGGTCTTGACACCCATATAGAAGTTATACTGGTATGACCAGAAGGTGCTAGGTATCCACACACTGCTAAGTACATTTGTACCTTGGTTTTCAAACAGCTTAGTTCTTGAACGTTTTGGTTCCCAAACCCTGAAGTGACTGTTACGGTTTGCAAACTATTTTTGGAAGCCGAACGTCTGATGGGGCTTCCGTGGCTTCTGATTGGCTGCAGGAGCACTGTAAAAGGGAACAACATGCAGCGGGTCTACTGAGGACTATTCACAGAGTAAAATACAGGATAAAAACATGAAAATAAGTAAAGCAAAACAGCAAAACAATAACCAACCCTTCCTACAGACACGTTTAAAAGGCTGTAGAATATTAATTACCCAAAGGCCTGGTTGAAGAGGAATGTTTTCACCTACCGCCTAAAGAAATCCCAACTGGGCTGACAAAGTTTCTAAATGGACTGTATGCAGTTATTTTAGAAGTTGTCTGTCTTGCCTCTATCTGGTTTTCTTAAAAGTAGCTTCTGTAGCCAGAAGTCAAAAGAAACTCACTAAGTTTCTGCCTGGGGGGAAAGCTCCAAGCTGGTTCTAAAGCCTCTAAAAGTATTTCAACAAGAACAACCATGCTGTTGTTCAACTTCAGATACAACAAACATGCATACACAAGACCTTCATTCTCTCCTGAAATGCTGCAGATTAACCGGCTTGTGTGCAGCCAGTCTTGGGTAAAACTGCTAAGTACTCCATTAAACGTTAGTTTCTCAAAACTGCAGAGATCTTAGCAATGCAATACGATGTGTAACTACTCAGAAGCAAGCCCCATTAAGTTCAAGAAAAAGTGTGCACAAGATTGCAGCCTAAATTACCTTTGTTTCTAATTGCACATTGCTATGCAAACATGTATGGGGGATAACATTATGTTCTGAAACACAGAGAGATAAAGCTCCTGCATACTATAATGAAAAAGGAAGTTGTGCAGAAAGCGACTTTTTGTTGTTGCTCTTGATCTTACAATTTCAGTTTGACTGTTTATATGAAGAGGCAACATTAAGAAAATAATTAAGGGGTAATGCATTCCAACTGTCCTATCTTCAGCATCCAAATGAAAGAAATTTGTGACTTTTAACAATTTAAGGTAATGCTTTTCATTAAATGAAAAATGCACCATTTAACTTGATCGGCTTTTTGTTTCAAGATATTATTTCCTTCTTTAAAGGCGTATGCTATGCAGATCAGAAGTTTAGTACGTACCCCTATAACACTGCCAAGAAGACAAACGGCCCAACAACTGCTTTACGGATGATGCATTTAGGAAAGCTCCCGTATTTTGGAGTTGCAGTTAATTTATTGTGAGGATTGAAAATGGAAGATTTATGTTTAGATTCTCCTAGGAGTTATTGATTACCAAAAGACAAATGGCCACTATTATAACTAACTCCACATTATTTTACTTATCCTATGAGGCACCTTTGTAAACAAAGCCTTCACTTCATTGATCATTTTTTTAAAAATTGAAATCACTTCCTCTGAACAAAATAGGTCCCAAATAATAAATGTGTGAATTCTTTTCTTTTTTCTTTTTTACTTGAACCCAACCTTTGCAGCCTGGGCAGTTAGCTGGTCTTCATGCTTTATTTTTTATTTATTTTATTTTTTGTCTGTATGAGGTCACTGAACAGAACTGCTTACAATATACATACAGGTTGTATGAAGACTTTAGTCCCAGTGATAGCTAATGCTTCTGATTCCCCCATCTCCATGAAACCTTTAATGGGGACAGGGGGATAAAGATCAACAAAAGTCACCCATTCCCAGACAGTAAGATCACTCCACTGGATAAAAAACCTTCTATAGATGGAAGGCAAAACTTCACTCCAGCCCAACACAGGACAGAGACTCGTAGTGGCTTAATCCTATAACCCCAATCAATGGAAATCAGCACCCATTGTTATAGCACCCATTAGGGGAAAGTGTATCAGGCTATAGTCTCGACCGAGAGGCTGTCTGCACATACCCCAAGCCATCACACAGTGCTGCAGAGCCATGCAGTTCACACACCACAGTAAAGCATACTTAATGGTCCTCCCCAACATCACACTGAGGAAACAAAGCACAATGCATGGCTTATCATTACTTTCGGACTCAGGGGCATGTTTTCCTCCCAACAAACCAGAATGAAAAGCTGGGAGTTGATTTTGGCTCATCTACCATGATGATCACAACCCCTCGTTCAGACAAAATGCTAAACCAGCACTAGCAGTGAGGAATGGAGCAGGCACAATCAGGCCATGCATAGTAAACCATTAAGTTTGGTTTACCCTGATGTGCTCACACCATCACTGTTAAGTGTGGCAGGAGTAGTGACTATGCTGTAACATCCAGGTGAGCTGTCACTTGTCAGGTCCAAGACGCTGTGATAGGTGCCATGCAACAACGTGAGGCAATGTTTCTTCTGCCACTACTGATCTGGACTGCCTGGTTACTGATATGCCATCTGTTCACAATGTCTACAAAGGAGAACGCCTGACACGCAGCTTTAGTCAAGATATTTCACACCTATCAATACCCAGCAATGATCGAATCTCAATTCTACAATTAAGTTAAATTATGCCAAATGAACAGATTGCTATAACGGATTTTCATTTTCAGCCCAGCCCAGTTTCTTTTCCAGAACTTTGACTTTTGCAAACTGCTTCTTGTGTGAAAGAGAAAGGATGAGGGATTAAAAAGATGTCTGCTGACAGCAATCATGGCTTGTGTCCTTTGAATTGCCAGCCCCCTACTGCTTTTAAATGGGCACCTCCTCCTGGGCTACAGCCATCCTATGACTGACTCAAACTGGCTTTGAAACTAAAAGGATAAGTGGGACCCACAAACAAAAGGTTGCAGTGTGCAGTGATCCAGTTTGGGGTTCCATACACACAGCTATGTCCTCTTGTAGGACACTCCATCCCACCCTGTTTTTCCTCACCCTGCTGCCCCCACATTCCATGACCAATAAGCACGCTCAGTTCTGCTTATTCATCTGTTTGGTGGGTGCTATAAGAAAATGTAAGGGGACAGTAAAGTATTTTTGGTCTTTTGCAAACTTTGAGGTTTTTCCAAGTCAGCCAGTACTTCCCTCTTGGGTGGGGATGGCCCAGTCTTGCCTACACAAAGATCCACATTCAGAAAACTGAACTTTCTTCTTCTTCTTCTTCTTCTTCTTCTTCCTCCTCCTCCTCCTCCTCCTATATTTGTACCCCCTCAACTGACTGTGTTCCCCAACCACTCTAGGAGACTTCCAACAAATACAAAAGCATAATAAAACAACAGTCTTAGTCTTTAGTATTGCATGAACTATCAATCCCAGATGAAGATATGACCAAAACACGCTTGAAATCCGACCCTGAACCACCTTTAAAAGATACACGCACTAGCCTTCCCAGAGCAAAGGGTTTGAAGGCTCCCAGCACAGCAGAAAACAATCCTTAACTGGCCTTAAAAATAACCAGTAATGGGAAATATCATAGTAAAACATCAGGCTGCATAATGCCTGGTGTCCTGAGTCCTGTCCAGGGTATAATCTGCACCACTAAAAACTGATCATGTTTACTGTAGGAGTAACCAAGGTCACCTTCACACCATACATTTAAAGTGCTACGATACTACTTTAAGCAGGAAAGAACCGTATGCTAATATACCACCCCAAATTTTGTCACTTTATTCCTGCAAATAATGGGGTTGCAAGGGAATTGTTTTCTGGAAGAAATTAACATGGAAATGAGAACTAAGCTCCCACTATATTTCATTAGATTTCCAGAAATAGTTTCCATGTGAAAGCTCACATATAGCATGGAAATTAAATTAGGAGAAAGGAATAAACCAATGTGTGGATGTATCCAGAAAGAGACTTGCAGCCAGATGTGAGCCCCAACACTTCTCACTTTAAAAGATGTCCCTTTTCCTTCTCACAGAAGAAAATGGAAACCCCCCCCCCCTCCCCAGCCCCGTTCTGCCATTGTGGTTTTAGACTGATGCAACGGAAAACGAAAGATATGACTCAGAGACACAAACTCTTCAAAAGCAAGCAACTACACTTTATTTTAACAGAAGTGATTTGCTGATACTTTTTTCTTAACCAAGTGTGTACAATGATATTAGTAAGATCAGAAAAAGAAAAGATCAGTCAGTCAAGTCTACTGAAATACAAGTTGTCAGAATCACTGTTGGCCATTTGCTTTTACAGTGATGAAACAGTGGGATCATTCACAGGCGAAGCCTTCCAAGAGCTATCAAACTAGTGGCCTCCTGCGGATTTCTTTTAATGCAACTTTGCACATATTAATTAGCCGTATGCCATTAATATCTTTTTTTGTGCTTTATTATACAGCACATTGAAATGCTGCGACCAATCCTGTCAAACTTACTGGATGCCACTATACAGACCCTATTCTGCATGGAGAATTTAGTTTAGTAAAGGATTCAGTTTTGACTGAAGGGATGTTCAAAATTAAAGAGACACCTTTTACACTGGAATCCCCAAACTTTTGTCTTCCACATTGGTAAAGACCAACAGCTGTAAAGAAAGACAGATTTGCCAGTCCTCACTCACATATACCCAGTTACAAGCTACCACAATGTATAAATGAGTTCTGTGCGTTATTTAAGGTACTCACCTTATTTCCAGTACCAAGGAAGAATTGATTTTCCATCTTTCTACGGAATGCTGGAACATTGAAGAGCCACTCTTTTGGTTTATTTTATCAGAGCTATTGACCATTGATCTACTTAAACTTAGCTCACCGTCTCTGAAAACACAATACAAAAAGAGAGCGTTAAAAATTAGCTTGGCACTAGCCATCCAGAAACCTTTTTTTCCTGCCCTATCTACATCACAAATAGCAGTGGTGTTTTATTTGTATCCATGTAGGATCATGGCTAAGCACTAAGCACCCACTGGATCACTTCCTACTCCAAGGGTAACTGAGAGCCACCCTTTCAATTTCTCACAATGCCCTGGGGCACCTTACCTGGTGTCATTTCAAGGTATTGAGGAGAGCACATGGGAAGAACAGGGCAGGTGTCAACATCACAACTACAGTGGTACCTCAGGTTAAGAACTTAATTTGTTCTGGAGGTCTGTTCTTAAGCTGAAACTGTTCTTTACCTGAAGCACCACTATAGCTAATGGGGCCTCCCACTGTCTCCACGCCGCTGGAGCATGATTTCTGTTCTCATCCTGAAGCAAAGTTCTTAACCCGAGGTACTATTTCTGGGTTACCAGAGCCTGCGACCTGAAGCATCTGTAACCCGAGGTACCACTGTAGTCCCAACCAGAGTACCAGGTCTGGAATGCTAACTGTTGATACCAGACCGATTTATATGTTGAAGGCCAACGTAACCACCTGCCCTGTGATGAAGAAGAAGCATGTCAGGGAGGCAGGCACAGACAACATCAAGGTGTGCTCTGGCCAAACTGTCTATTTCTTTCCCCGGCCCCTCCCAAGTTTGCATGTTATCTTAGGACTTTAAAAATGTGTAAGCCACCTTGGGTGCCTTGGCAGAAAGTCAGTATATAAACACAATGAATAAATATGTTTGTGGCGGATATAGTCAATGAATAAATCCTTCTGTACTCATTGTTGGGCCTGGGCAACGTATTGATACATTGCCCAGGACTAGTTTGAGGGCCAGAGTGCGATGGCACCTTCACTCCACAGTATATCACAGGTAGGGCTTGCCTGCGCCTGACTCCTTCTAGCGCCAGCACCCAGAGAGAAGAACAAGTTGCATTGGTCCCATGAGGGGAGCTGAGGCAGTTTCACCCCGTGGGGCCAGGGATGATGGAGGTTGTTCCTCCATCCGCTTTTCAACATTGTAATGTATCACTATATTGTGATGTTTGACTGGTGTTACACTGCGATGCAGAAAAGATGATATCGCCCAGCCCTACTCATTGTGAAATTTACTCAGGCAAAGGGCTGTAGGTTAGTGGTAGAGCTTCTGCCAGACTCAATCCCCAGAATCATCAGGTAAGGCTGGGAATGTACCCTGTGTGAAACTTTGAAAGGGCATCACCAGTCAGTGTGGCCAGTACTGAACTCAGAATAAGGCAGCTTCCTATGCTCCTTGTCCTACAGAGACAGAATTTACCAAAAATCCTCTCTCTTCCTTCAAAGAAGCAAACTGTTTTCTATTTAGCTGAAACAACCCTCAGGAACATTTGCCCCCACCTTCCCATGAGACATAAGTTTCCTGCTAGGGTGTTGCCCCTCAAGCGCTCTAGCATCACTGCATCCTTAAAAAAAAATTAGTTTTTTGCCCACAAAAAGCTATTGCTACAATAAACTGTTTTTTTCTTTTTCTTCAAGTGCTATAGGAAAGTTGGCTGTTTACCTGCAACGGTAGAAGAACAAGGCTGTTCTTCTAGATTATGATAGATTTCTGTAGGTAGCTTCTACATTGTGTGAAAGATTACATAACACACAAAGTGAGGAAATATCAGGAAAAGCAGAATGATGTGAAGTCTGAATGCAGCCAACATTGCTCTGGGATTGCAGAGCAGAAAGGAAGCACACTCTGACTTCGGACATTGGCCAAGGGGACCAAAGACCACTGGATGATTGAACTCCCAGGAAGAATATCATGGAATGGAACAGGAGAAACCAACATGGTTCCATCCATCAGCCAGAGAAGAAGCAGCTGCAAGAGACTTGCTTTCCTTTTCACTGCCAGGAAGAATCCTTGGCTCCAACAGTCAGTTTTCTTGGGAATGCAGAAGCAAAGGAAAAGGATACTCCAGCCCATTCATCTGCCACAAAAACAAAGAGCCACCAACCACTATTCTAGCAACAATACCATTATTAAGGGATGGGAGAGAAATTCATTTCTGCTTGCATTTTATTGTGAATCTTGCCCAGCAGCATGACTCCATTGTCTGTTTCCTGCCAACAAAATGTGTTCTGAAGCCAGTATGTTGCTGGCTGACAAACTTTGATTTGTTTTATCTATGGCTTGGTGTTACGTGTAAACCCAGCACTCTTCCCAAACCATGGTTTATTTCACCATCACATCATAGGTGCTTGCCAAATTATAATGACATGAGACAACGGCAGCTGGGAAACAATAAAATTCTGAGGGGAAAACAAGCCATGATTTGTTTTATCACCAGAGAAACAACTTGTAGCTAGTGTTATGTGTGAACCAAGACACTGCATATGTGAAGTTGGTTGAGAAACTGACACAACTTCCACAGTGAAAACAGATGCAAAAAATTCATACAGCTATTCTGCAATCTTGTTATCTATTTCTAAATCAATGGCCCCCAACTTGAACTTACATTTTGACAACACAAACAGCAACTTCCCAGTTCCCACCTGTTGATGCCAAACTGTTTTTGAAATCAGGCTGACTTCTTCCCCTCACGTCACAATAAGCTAGCTAAGTCTCCACTCTATATTCATGCCCTCACCAGCCAAACTGACAATAGTAGAACTTACTCCCAAGCCTGCATAGTATTGCAGCAGAAGCCTATAGCATGCTAACAGGCTGTCTTTTGCCACAAGAGACTAACATGGCCTTGCTTTCTGAAATTATTCTGTATGAAATCATTGGGCTGGGCTGTATGAGTAGGAGTCCTGTTTGGCTTGCTTCCTAACAACGTACAAACTTCTTATTTTCTTATTTTCCTTTATTAACCACAGGAGGCAAGAGTCTCATGCATTAGGCAACACAGCTCTCTCTCTCTCTCTCTCTCTCTCTCTCTGTCTGTCTTTCTCTGCATTCTAACCTGAGCAGTTCTTAAATTCAGAATGTTTAAAACTAGTAGAATGAGCAAGAACAGGTAAGACTAGCTCTTCCTACCTATGGAAAGCTCTTCCTACCAAAAAGACCTCCTCTTTCTTATCAAATATATACGCAGAATATTTCTTTGCCAATTGAGAAAGTCCAGCCACTTCTAGGGAGGCATATGCCAGGTCTAACTACATGGTCCATCTAGTCTAGTATTGTTCACTGTGACTGCCAGCAGCTCCTAAGAGATTCTTCCCTGTTACCTACAACCTGATCCTTTTAACTAGAGACACTGGTTATTCAGCCTGGAACATGAACTGTGATGCCTTCTCCAAACATTCACTGTGTGTGTGTGTGTGTGTGTGTGTGTACTTAGGGAGGGAAGAAGAAGAGGAGGAGTTTGGATTTGATATCCCATTTTATCACTACCCTAAGGAGTCTCAAAGTGGCTAACAATCTCCTTTCCCTTCCTCCCCCACAACAAACACTCTGTGAGGTGAGTGAGGCTGAGAGACTTCAGAGAAGTGTGTCTAGCCCAAGGTCACCCAGCAGCTTTATGTGGAGGAGTGGGGATGTGAACCTGGTTCACCAGATTACGAGTCCACTGTTCTTAACCACTACACCACACTGGGATTCGAGTTAATGTCCTTTAGCAGTATACCAGCTGTGCTTGTGGAATGACGTCTGCAAAAGAAAGTGCAAGAAGCCATCACAGTTCATGTGGCTGGTTGCTCAACAGATTGCTTTAGCCCTAATACTTCCTGTTGCACAACCAGCTTCTGCTAGTTCAGCTGTGGCACTGGAGTTCATACTGCTCAACCACTTTTATTGCCTTTCCACTAGCCCAGCAGCTCCTGTGCTGGCAAGTGAAGGAGAACACCAAACCCGGGACTGAACATCCGCAAGCAGCCTCTCATCAGCAGATCGCAAGTCACTTTAAAAGTCAGTGGAATTCTGTGCGCTACAGGTAGAAATCTTTCCCAATACATTGGTATGCATAGAGGCTTTAGTTTGCTCAAAAGCATCCAGGAACCTGACTATGTGAAGAAATTATAGGATCAATGATCATACATTAATATATACTGGATTTGCACCTCATCCGATATGCAGTATTGATTTACAGCTAAGAGTGCCACCTACTGAAAAACCAAACGCGCTTTACTCCTCACTTCAGACACAATTATTTTTGTGGGATGGGGAAGGTTTTCAAATTAAAAACCATGGTCTTTAAAGTGTCATGCCGTGAAGAATAATTATATGATCTTCACTGAACACTACTTATATGAATCCAGAGGGAAAGAGCAACATCGAGATTCATTACAAGATGTTTTTCCGTCTTCTAATTCAATGCACAATATATTCCAAAAAGCCCTCGCAAAACAACCATCACTGATTTTCCCTCTTTATCCTCTGCCGCATTGCAATATACAGAGAGAGAGAGAGAGAGAGAGAGAGAGAGAAAGAAAGAAAGAAAGAAAGAAAGAAAGAAAGAAAGAAAGAAAGAAAATGCATTAAATTGCAATGGAAAGGATTCTTGCTTGTGCTGGACTAAGTGTAGCCCATTAGAACTTTCAGGAAGTGAATAGCATGGGGAGCAGAGGTTGGCTTTTCGCAACGTTTTTGTCCCTAAAAGTGCTAATGCTTGAAATACAGCAGACCCAGGAGCTCACAATTTACTTGGAGTGCCCACCAACAGATTTAAAGTACATTAAAGCAACCTTAAATCTGTTGTGGGCACTCCAGGTCCCAACTGTTTATCATTAAGACATTTCTCCAAATCACCACTCAAGGAGATGCTCTTGATGCATTTGGTTCATGTTTACTTTCACTTTGTCATTTAAAATACATTCTTTCAACCAGCAAAACTGTGACACTGTCCTTGGGATCTCAGCAATATCTGATTGCTTTTAAATCCCACTGGGATTTCAGTGTGCTTAATGTTAGCTGGATCATGCCTCTCTTACTTTAGCTACTGAGCATAATTTTTATGACCCCGCCAATGTTTTTAAGCAGAATCTCTCTTTATGTATTGCTTAGAGAGCCAGTGTGGTGTAGTGGTTAAGAGCAGTAGACTCGTAATCTGGGGAACCGGGTTCGCGTCTCCGCTCCTCCACATGCAGCTGCTGGGTGACTTTGGGCTAGTCACACTTCTCTGAAGTCTCTCAGCCCCACTCACCTCACAGAGTGTTTGTTGTGGGGGAGGAAGGGAAAGGAGAATGTTAGCCACTTTGAGACTCCTTCGGGTAGTGATAAAGCGAGATATCAATTCCAAACTCTTCTTCTCTTCTTCTTCTTCTTATTTTATTCACCACAGCAAAGCCTTACCCTAGTTTAAAAGCAAGCTTCTCTTATCCTACAAAAGGGCAAGCCAGGCTTAGCTTTAAACCCAAGGCAAATCTAGTAAGACAATTCATCTAGACGCATCATCCATATTATCAGCAGTCAGCATAACACAACACTCTTAACACAAGAAAGCATGCTTTGCTGTTTGTGGCAAGTAGGCAGAGCATACACAGAACAAGAATGTCTTTCCAGATTTGTAAGGAAGTTGTCCAAAAAGTAACTCAAGTGCTACTTCAATGGTCCATAGGGCTATATATAACAGCTGCATAGAAGAAGGGATTTTAACCCATGTAGATTCTCACGCAATCTACACTTGCTTGAAATTCCCTCTCCTATACAACTATTAAAGGGGCCGGAGTCCTTGCTTCGTCTGCATCGAGCTACCCTATGGTCCACTCATCCCTGAACTTGACTTTTACAGCCTGATTCTAAGCGAGTTTACTCAGAAATAGGTGTCACTGAGGTCAACAACTAAATGAACAGAACACAACCCTGGAATGCAAGCTGACAAGCTATGGCTGCAGGATTAGGACCAATGCCCTGACCATTGCTTCTACAACATCATATGTACATTCTACAACATAAAGGGTATTAACTTTTAAAAGACAAATCATAGAAGCACACCGTTAAAACTAATTGCTATGGATGTTTGTTTCAAAAGGCTCTTGCACATTACTTAACCAGAAGTCTAGAGTGAGGGACACCATGTAACATTACTTCTCAAATAGCAGGTGCAACAGTTTGACTTGACCTCCAAAGTCACATCCTCCATTGTCTCCTGAGATAGGCAGGTGTCATTATGCCAAAAACAGTACCAGGTTCAACATCTGCACCACATGCAAAAAAAAAAAAAAAACAATGTAGGTTTTATATCTAGCAGACAGCCTTTACTGAGATTAGGTATCTTAGTAAAAAGGGAAGTCTTAGTTTCTTACACCAAGTTGCACTACAAAACATATCAAAGGCAAACAGAAGTTTGGAGGCAAGCTATGACTAAAACTATGCAAGAGGAAATAGTGGTTATTTCATTCAGAAGATGCTAATGCTGTCTACAGACGAAATACATTTATTTTACTTCAATGCGTTTTTATTTCATGTTATAAAAATAGGCTTATTTTCCACGAATTCCATAAAATCTTTCAAGCAGATACTAAATAAGCATTTAAAGAATTACTGCAGCAGATATAAAATGAGAAAATGTAAACGAAGGATGAATATATGCCGATGCTCCTATTTGCAATATTATTTAGCTGCAGCTCTCTAATAAGCCAATCATTTAAACAAATATTTAAAGGACTTGGAAGGAAGTTTCCTGGTGTTCATGGAACTTTCAAGCCAAGGGCTTCAGACTGGAGAGCTAGTAACAAGATCCACTATTCTGGTTAGTAAACAAGAGGCAGGTGGATTGTTGTTTTCCTCTGCCCACAGAAAAGTGACATCAGCATACATGATTGAGGAGAAAGCTAGCAGGGGAGCAAAAGGCTTTCCAAAAAAACAAGAGTATTGATTGCTCCATTTACAAGCAACAAGGAGACAGGGAATACAGACTCCGGTTTTGCTGTGATTTAGGGCACATGTGTTTCACAATGTGGCTGTGGCTTTTTTGTCACAGATGGAAACAAGATTAGCTGCAACTCCACTGAAAGGTCCCATCGCCTTATGCAAGTCCTTGCCCTGCCAATTACCTCTTGTAAAGTTAAGTAGCATCGCAAGTACCCAGCAAAGAGCAACCAACTCTTGATTCTACATCTCTGCCCGTATTTTCCCTTCTCCTGAAACCTTGCAGTCAAAGGATGGGGAAAGCACATGGCCTTTACGAGTCTAATAGTAAAAGGGTGTTAAAGAGATCTTGCGCACAGAAGGTCATTTTAAAAGCTTTGGAGGACCCCCCCACCCAAAAAAAACCCCTGATATGCACTCAACCTATGCTTTTAATGCATCAAGGGCACTTTCAAACTGTCGCTATTATCAGGTGGGATTCAATCATATAGTGGAAAATTCAGGTGTTACAACTAAAGCCAATTTGGCACTCCGTAAAGTCAGAAACAACGGGGGGGGGGGGGGATGTACTGCAGTGTGGGATAATGTTTTTGGTTTTTTGCACAGTCATATAACCTCCCTGCAAACAAAATTGGAATGAATCAATAGATCACATAGGTCATCTAAACCGCCTGCAAATGCTGGACAAAAACACCAGGTTGAATGCCAAATAAACAGATCACCTGGAAGCAAGCAAAGTTTGGACAGGAAAGCCAACAGGGATGAGAACTTGTGATACTCATGAACCCCAACTCTCATCAGTCCCAGCCAGCATTATCAATGGCCACAAATAATGGGAACTAATTCAAGTAATTGAACCACAAGTTCCTCATTTCTGGGTTGGAATGAGTAAATAGCCTCCAGAAGTCTTATCTGGGAGTTTTTGATTTTGCAAACGAACTCAAAACAGGAAGGATGGGTGAAAAATGAAAGAAGGGTTCTCTGCACAGTGTGTTACCCCCTCCGGAGTTGTAATGAGTGGACTAATAGAGGAAGAGGCCTCGTGCTCTATGGGTTGCGCAAACTCTTCGCGGGAGACGAGGAGCAGGAGGTTTCCTATCTAGCTGGGAGTGGAACAAAGAGTCTCGTCTTTTGTCTTTCGTACACGCGAAGCCAGCGCCGATCTAAAGCCAAGCGGAGAGCCTTTTCCTGTTTGTGCAAACCTCGCAAAACCGCCGCGCGGATTTTTAGGCAGAGGAAGTGCAAAGGCCCCCTCCCCCCGCCTATTTTCTTCTTTTTGCTCGCGGAAAAGCACTGCCGAGGGCTGGCTTCTGCTGCTTGCGTGCTCTCCGCTGGGAACCAGTTGTGCGCATCTGGCCTGGCGTAGCCCCGGGATGCAAGCGGCAGGCAGGAGAGATGGAGGCAGCGGAGGAACCCCAGCGGTGGGCAGTCAAACGTACGCGCCTCCCCTTTTTGGCACGGCTGCCTAGAATCATAGAATCATAGAGTTGGAAGAGACCACAAGGGCCATCGAGTCCAACCCCCTGCCAAGAAAGCCTAGAAAACCGTGAAGCCGAGAGAGAGAGAGAGAGAGAGAGAGAGAGAGAGAGAGAGCCAGCACAGACTACACGATCCGTAGCTCGCCGGCAAATTTTGGAACTGGGCTCAGGTGCGCAATGATGCCGCGTGGGAGGGGCAGCGCCGCGCGCGATCCTAAACGCACTGCGCATAAACTTCAAGGCGCCTGTACAGGCGCAAATCCAACTGACTCTCACGGGGCTTACTTACTCCCGGGTAAGTGAGGGGTGTTGCAGCCTTCTTGGAAGCATGTCCCATTAGACTCGAGGAAAGATGCTGCGGGGATGAGGCTGCCCATACAGAGAAGGCGATGCCCTCTTGCACACGCTTGCCTCAGGCAGCCTCCAATCCCTCCCTCCTCGGAACGAGGCGCTACCACTTCGCCTAGCCACGCATGGAAAGGCGAGGGAGAGGGAGGGAGAGACAGGCAGAGTGACCGGCTGCATGGACAACGCGCAGGAAGGATAAAAAATCGCACATTGGATGGGCAGAGGGTTGCAGTTACTCCTAAAGGCTTGCTTTTCTTTTCCTGCATAATGATCCATGCTGGATTTCCAAGGCGCCTCATATACCCTCTCCACAGCATCTGTGCAAGGCAAGCACACAAGCACACACATCCCAGCTCGCCCCACGCCAAACCAGCCTGCTTGAGCATTAGCTATTATTGCCACGCTTGGAAATGCTTGCAGGCGTCAATGAAATAATGCAGCAACAAATACCCTCCGCGGAGCTATCAAAGCTCTCCGGTTTGTTGCTGCTGCCGCCGACATAAATAGAACAACCTCCAGATTCCACCATCCCCACCACTCCCTCTCTCTCTCCTTGGTGTAGCTAGTTCGGCAAGCCTGCGAAAATCAAATAATAAATTTTAAAAGTGGGGGTTTTGTTCCAAGACTCAGACAACTCTGCAATGATACGATTCTATGATTCCAAAGCAACTTTCCACAAGAGGTTTTAAAGCTTTTAAAAACGAAACAAAAAAACCAACAAAACAACTCACCACGCTTGACAGACGAGAAGAATAAAACTTCAAGGGGATCAAGAGAAGCCGAAATCTCAAACACGCTTGCTAAGTCCCGTCAGTGGGACCTGGAGATAAATCGCCTTTCCGGCCTTATTATCCTCCTAGTGGACCCATTCACTTCATTCTGAGGGTAACTAGCGAGGGGTAACTACTTCGAAGTTAGCACGCTGCGCAACAGCTCTTGGAAGGCTCACTCCCCTACTGTGGGCGGGGTACAAGGGGGACTTATGAGGAACGCTGCTCTGGGACAGCAGAGAGAGATGGCAAAGCCCACCATCCTGTGCACACTTACTTGGGAGTAACTCCCAGTGCACAGCAGGCAAGGATCCGGCTAGGAGTTCCGGGAAAAACGATCGGTGCCAGCCAAACTTCGGAGAAATGCCACTCCCCCTTTATCAACACAGAAACATAACAAAGCCGGCGTGACACCGCTTTCTGCATTGCAAACCTCCCGCTACTTTCGTACCAAAAGCTAGAAATTTATTTATTTTCTAAAAAGCAAAAAACCGCACCCCATCCCTTCGCTTTGTTCAGCTCATCAATTGCAAATCAACCCAACCGGCATTAATCATTTGAGACCACGTTTTTTTTTTTACCCCCGCGATTTATTTCTGCCTTTTGCAAGGCATCTCCTCCTGGATCCCATCGGAACGCTTAATTAGGCGGCGGGGGGGGGGGGGATTGTTCTCAGGCTACAGATCAAACCACGCGAACATCATCAAAAGGAGGCAGGTCTGATGAATGGGAAGCGGCGAGGTCCAGGGGGGCAAGCCGAACGCGGCGCTTGCATCTTACCCGCTCTTTCCCCCTTGGTCAAGAAAAATAAAACAAAAGGTGTGCACAAACAGACAGACATCTAGACTCTTTGCATTTACCCGTTGGCTTGTGTCTCCTGGTGCTCCTCCGTTCTCGCAATCTCTTTTGTCTTGTAAAAAATCAGGAGGATACTTATCGTGCAGATAGTCCACCTCTTCCGAATCGAACGCATGTCTCCTTCCTCCGGCAAATAGGCGTGCGCGCGTTTGTGTGTATGTTCCTTCTGTTTCCTTTGTTTGGCAGGATGGGTTTTGAAAAAGGAGAGGAGGAAAAGAGCAAGGGATCAAATTAAGGACCAGCAGCAAAAAATCAAAAGCCGGCGGGATGCTGGAGGGATCAAAGGCGACGGCGGCGGCTGTTTCCCCTGGGCAAAGTCCTCTTGCCCACGCGCTCCCGCGAGCTCCTCGCTCCAGCCTCTCCGCGCTCCTCTCACGCTGCCTTCCAGTTTAGGTAACAGCAGAGGCGGCAGCCGCCAGTCTCCGGGGCGTCACTTAGCGCCGCCCTCCTCCTGGCGGTGAAATGATGAGCCGAGCCCGGCCAATAGGGGGCCAGAGGAGGCGGAGACGGCGCCTGCCCGAACTTTAAAACAGCTCCCGGCTCGGAGCTGCTCGGCAAAGCGGAGAGGGAAAAGGATCTCTAGAACGCGAGCAGCATCTCTTCCATCTAAGGGGTTGCAATTCAGTCCCGGGGCGCAGTTTTACTCGGAAATAAGTTCTAAATCAGTGCAACGGGGCTTAGGGAGCGTGCGCAGGATTGCTGCCTTCACTCGGGAGGAATGATCCTTACTTGCAGCTCGCTTCCCGGTTTTGTTCGTAGAGACCCGAAAGATGTGAACGACAACTGATGGTTGGAGAGGACGCATCTGAAGTCCGACCCCTGTAATGCAGGAATCTTTCGCCCCAAGTGGGATTCGAACCCACGACCCTGAGGTTAAGGGTCTCGTGCCGAAAAGCTTGTGCTGTCAACGCAGCCTGGAGCAGACTCACGGCTGGGTCTCTGTTATATTGAGGTGCAGTAAGTTATGGTGCACTGTAAGTACAGCCCAGCCTCCATTCTCTCTCTCTCTCTCTCTCTCTCTCTCTCTCTCTCTCTCCCCCATCCCACGAGGAGAAATCCTTCCTTGGAGTTGTATATAAAGGTGTTCAATAAATGTATCCGTGTGCGTGCACTTTGAATGTCAAGCTTCAACAGACAACCCAGGACGGGTTTCAAGGGCGTTTTAGGTTGGATTAAGCTGCATTCCAAACTTCCAGGCTGCTTATAGCTGGGACTCAGTGGTATAGAAAAACATTCAAAGACAAGTGAGCAAATAATTCAGGCTCAAAGCCTGGGCCATTCTAGAAATACCTACCCCAATTCTTCTTGCTTGAGATGGCTGGGGATGTTAACTGGACAACCGTGAGGCAGGGGTGCCAACTTGAATAAAATATTGTGCGGGTCCAGGTAAGCCCTGCCCTGCATAATTGATCACATGCAGTGCTTTTCTCCCGAAAAAAATGTTTAGGGGTACTCTCATTTTCCTACTCATATTGAAACACTGCCCCTCAATGAGGCCAAACCTAGTTTCACAAAATGTTTAGGTGTATGCTGTGTAACCCCAGAAGAAAAGCACTGATCACATGACACAGTGCACACACACTATTTGAATGGGAATGTCCATCAACTTTGTGGGGGTCCGCCCCGCTCAAATACTTTATTTCTAGGGTCCCCCACAGCCCCTGTAAATTGGCTCCTATGCTGTGAGGACTATTAGTAGAGTCTGTGATAGGTGCATCTTTGTCTTAGATTCAACATAAAACCCAACCAGAGTTCAGCACTGCACACACTAGCCTTGGACTGATGCACACTCCTGTCCCCTTCTCTACTGCAGCTGCAAGAGGGAGGAGATGGGAAACTTTGATTCTATTTTCAACTAACCACTGTTTCTTGTTCCATCCAAATCTGGACCAACTGAGATAATTAATAGCTATTGATTGAAATAAGCCAACGTTGAACCATGAATGATAATTATGCCTTCTTTCATCAATAAACTATAGGTGGCACCGACCATAGTTCCCAATTTAAACAATAAGAAACCAGTCAACTGAAAACAGAAGCAAAAGTGTTCTGTCTCCTCCTTGTGGCCATGCTCTTGCAGGTAACACTAAACTATGGTTTAGCACAGGGATGACCAATGTGGTACTCATTGGTTGGGGATGATGTGAGTTGCAGCCCAATACATCTTCAGAACACCATGTTGGCTATCCCTGATTTAGCATTACTTCTGAACCATGGCATAGTTGAGTAGTAAACACATGTATTTTGAGTATTTGTTGCCTGTATTTTCAACTTTAATTCAAAATAAAATTCCACGTCAAATTATATAGCTAATCTAACCAGTGACATGTTTCTGGAGCAATTTTGTATTTGCACTTATAAGAGTCCCATTGCAATACACAAGATATATGGTTAATTTCCAAAGATAATGTTTATTTCAATTCAAAACACATCTACTGAAGGAAAAAATAATCCAGGCAGAATAATCTACTGCACAAGCCATCTCCAAACTTAGCCTATAATAAAATCAATAATAGTTCTCCAAAAGCTGTGAAATATGTTTGGGTGGGTGGGTGGGTGGGTGTTACTTGTGAAGTGGAGTATCCCAATAGAAGTGTGACTCTGATTTTTAAGTTGTGTTCCAGTGGTGGGAAGGTACAAAAGTGACAAGAAATGGAAGCCCTGTTTCCAAACAACACCAGTTATTTGATAGCAAAGCTGACTATTGAAATATAAATTATGTGGCTTCTGTCAAACGAATCATTTCTATGTATGAATGCTAAATAGTTCAATTAAAGGAATGAAGACACCAGCTGAGAAAAATCCAGTTTCATGGCCGTTAAAGATGACACAGTTTGCTTCATGAAGTGGTCCTGAAAGAGCAAATGTGAATAATAGAAATAATTGTACATTTAAGCTATTCAAATTACAATGTGCTAATTAGCACAGCCAGTGTGCGTTTTAGGGTAGGCACTCGTAAAAAAAAAAGAAAAAGCATTATCATGCAAAAGCCTTAATTGCACTTCTATTACCACATTTTATTGAACACAAATAGAGGCAGATATTGCATAACGGTTAGTGTTGGACTAAGAGCAGAGAGAGCCAGGTTCAAATCCACATTTGGTCATAAATCTCACTGAGTGACCTTTGTTACAGATAGGTAGCCGTGTTGGTCTGCCGTAGTTGAAACAAAATAAAAAAAAATCCTTCCAGTAGCACCTTAGAGACCAACTAAGTTTGTTATTGGTATGAGCTTTCGTGTGCATGCACACTTCTTCAGATACACTGAAACAGAAGTCAGCAGATCCTTATATATAGTGAGAAGTTGTGGAGGGGTACATCACTAGTAAGGGACGTGGGTGGCACTGTGGGTTAAACCACAGAGCCTAGGACTTGCCGATCAGAAGGTTGGCGGTTCGAATCCCTCAATGGGGTGAGCTCCCGTTGCTCGGTCCCTGCTCCTGCCAACCTAGCAGTTCAAAAGCACATCAAAGTGCAAGTAGATAAATAGGTACCGCTCCGGCGGGAAGGTAAACGGCGATTCCGTGTGCTGCTCTGGTTCGCCAGAAGCGGCTTAGTCATGCTGGCCACATGACCCGGAAGCTGTACGCCGGCTCCCTCGTCCAATAAAGTGAGATGAGTGCCGCAACCCCAGAGTCGGCCACGACTAGACCTAATGGTCCGGGGTCCCTTTACCTTTACTTTTTTTACATCACTAGTAATCACATACAGCTCTCAGGTTAAAACAGTTCAACACATCATCAGAGATCTACAACCTCTCCTAGACAATGACAGTTCTCTTTCTCAAGCTCTGGGAGGAAGACCTTTCATTGCCTACAGACAGTCACCCAATCTTAAACAACTCCTCACCCACAATAATACAACAACCAGACTTAACATGGACCAGAGCCTGCAATAAATCCAGATGCCAACTTTGCTGCCACATACACCCAGACAACACCATTACTGGCCCCAACAACATCAAACATACCATCTCAGGATTATTTAATTGCTCATCTTCTAACATTGTGCATGCTATCAAATGCCAACAGTGCCCTTCAGCTTTCTATATTGGACAAGGAGGCCAAACCCTACGCCAAAGGATAAATGCACATAAATCTGACATCAGGAATCACAAGACAGAGAAACCAGTAGGAGAACACTTCAATCTCCCAGGACATTCTATACAAGATCTCAAAGTAGCTGTCATATTACAAAAGAATTTCAGAAATAGACTGGAAAGAGAAGTTGCTGAATTGCAACTTATTACCAAACTTAAAACAATGGAGAGACCTGGTCTGAATACAGACACTAGATTCTTATCTCATTATACATGATAAAGCTATTTTTGGCCATCTCATCCCTTGCTTTTTCCTGTAAGATCAATTGCAGTCATTAAAAGTCATCAACAGGTTTACCACACCTATCAGCCAATCACCCATTCCCACCACCCTTCTGAGTAATACCTCTCCCCACCCTCTCACTAGATATAAGGGTCTGCTGACTTCTGTTTCAGTGTATCTGAAGAAGTGTGCATGTACACGAAATCTCATGCCAATAACAAACTTAGTTGGTCTCTAAGGTGCTACTGGAATGATTTTTTTTTTATTTTGAGTGACCTTTGGACAGTCATTGGACTGGTTTGCACATAACACTAAGCCATGATTTACTAACATTTTACACACATGGTTTGTTTGATCATCCAAGCCTAGCTCTGCAGCTTAACATAAGCCACGGTTTGTTTAGCTTAAAAAGCTTGTTGTGTCTTAACTATAGCTCAACATAATGTGCAAATGTGACTCCAGTATCTTTATTTTATTTAACAGGATTTAAACACCGCTTAATAATCAAAACCCATCAGCAGTTTACATAGAATATACATTAAAAATACATATAAAAGAAGATTTTAAACACAAGTTGATCTAAAAAAAAGACAAAATATTAATGAAATCAGCTGTTTTAAAAACGCATACACTATAAAATAAAATTAGCTATTAAAATGTCAGATGTACACATCTGAGTAGGCTTGCCAGAGCAAAAAAGAAGAATTTTAGCCTCCCCTACTTTACTGGATGATTGTGAAGATAACATGGCTCATTGCTCTGAGCTTCTTCGAGACAAGCTGGAATAAGAACATAATAAATCTGGGAACCATGCCCACCTCAGTAGAAGGGGTGATCTTCCAAAAACCTGGTGTGGCTCCTTCTGGATTCTCACAGCTTTAAGCCAATTGTCACACGCTCAAGTGGGTTAAAACACCCCAAGGTTGAGATTGCTTGAATAAAGAGAGGGAGCACCTCAATAAACAGGGCATGTTGGAAATGGAACACCTTTCTAGATTTTTTAGCTGTACCGTATTTGCTAAGAATTAGAGAGAGCTTTCGTCTGGTGAATCATAAGGTGTACGGCTTAGCAAGGTTGTTCTGCGTTTTTAATAAGCATGGATTCTCTCTTGTCATTTTGCTAGCAATCCTTTGTGGGAAGCCCAACTTGATACCGTGGATTAGGATTCAGAGAAGGAAGCTTTGCATTCGAATTTGTGACAACCACAGTCAATTTTCAATTGTTGTCAGATAAGAGAGCCCCCAACCTCACCCTCTTTTTTCGGTTTGGAATAGTGGCTTTTTGTTTCGTAAAGAAGCATTATTGTGCTTTTTAAGAAAGGCTGTGTGCTTTCTTAGGCAGATTCCTCCTTTTAAAGGAAAAAGGGGAAAAAGCAGAGCCACATTCCAAACATCCTCCAAATTAATTTCCCAAAACATCAGCTAACTCTTAAGACAGGCAGCTTACAGCACCTGAACTCAACTCCCATGATGCTTTTGTAAACCCTCTCAATTTGCAAATGAAGCACTCCCGAGTATGCATGCAATAACAGTGCTTTCTCCAGGTGGCTACTGTTCAAGACCGTTTCTCCCCCTCTGTGGCTTACAATGCAGTTTCTGACTTGAATAAATAATTCAGCCACCCTGGAACCATTCTTTGCTGATGCAACCGACAAATGATTATAGGTTGCACAATAAACACCTCCTCTGTGTTACAGCAGTCCCTGTTTGGACTTTTGTCTGTTATATATACCTGTATTTTAAAGAGGGCTTTACTGAAGAGCAACTCAGCCATTTATTACTACTACTCCAACTAAACTACTACTACTAAATTATTATTACTACTACTAATAATAATTAATAGATTAATTTAGGAATCTCCTTTCCCATTAAGCCCAAGGCAATTTATACTGAATTTCAGCATCTGACCAACTTATTGGGGACATCAAGCTCTAACCCCTTAAAAGCCCCCTGTGTTTTACTATGAAACAGCTCTTCAGATTTCTCCTGGCACCCATTTCACTGCAGAGTTTGTTAAGATGTGTGCCCTCTGGTTGGTTTGAGCAACCAGCCAGAGTGTTTTCAGACTGATCGAGTAAATTTATATTATCGGCTGCTAGATTATTAGTGTTAAGATTTGTGTGCTAGGGGAACCTATACTTATGTGTGTAATAATAAAGCATTGGAAAGGGACTGAGTCTGTCTTTTGTGGGTCAGCCAGGCAGTCTCCTTTGGTCTCTGGGGCAGTGGAAACATCCATAATCCTGACAGGATAATACTCTCTCCAGGCTTCAAGAGCTTGCTGGCTGCACACAAGATGCCCAAGTAAGTGCTGCAGTGAGCAAGCTCGGCTTTCCTTTTGTATGTTTTCTCAGGAGAGTGCAAAAAGGCCCCATACGTCTGACAGAGGACGTACGGTAATTTTTGTAAAGGTATCAGGCATGTCCCATACCTTCCAACATTTCTCTGATGAAAATAGGGATGTCCTATTCCAAAACAAACAAACAAACAAACAATATATTTATAAATAATAACATTATTTATACTGTTGAGTTGTGGGCGAACATATCAGACGACACAGCGATTCTTCCAAAGAATTTGTAAGCTGGAACAGAACTGAACTGAGGAGCTCAGTCAGCCTGCTTATATAGAGCTCCAGAACAATCGTAACTGTTGCAACTTTCTAAAACTATCCAATCACTGAACGTCACTTTCGATCCTTCATTTGCATACAAACTATCCAATCACTGAACGTCACTTTCAATCCTTCATTTGCATAACTATCTACAGTAGTCCCCTGCTGGCCCAGGGTGAGAACTTCAGTACATAAATATACCCTGCCCATCTGATTGAGTTGCCTCAGCCACTTTGGTGGCTTCCAACACATAGAAAACATTAAACATAAAAAGCTTCCCTACACAGGGCTGTCTTCAGATTTCTTCTAAAGGTGGTATCTTATCTCCTTGGCTTGGGAGTTGCATAACTCCATACCCTCCAACATTTCTCTGATTAAAAATAGGGACGTCCTAAAGAAAAGCGGTGCATTCTGGGATCAAATCAGAAACCAGGATGGCTTCTGTAAATCCAGGACTGTCCCTGGCAAATAAGGACACTTGGAGGGTCTGAGGTTCCATGATTGGCAACACAACACGATCATCAGCACAACTGTGAGGAGCCTTATTCAATCTGAGGGACATACTCCCTCATGAACAGCCTTCCAATGGCCATGTGCCAGTCATGGACATGGCCAGAGGCAAATACTGAGAAGAGCAGCAGATACATAATTTGCCCATGTACAGTAGGGCACATACCAGCCATAGAAAGGCTAGAAGTTTCTGCATCCTTCTTCCTGCTCTGTACAAAAAATAATAATCCACAATCCATCTAGGCAAGCAGAAGGTATTACCACAGCTCAAGGACATATTCCAACCAGTATTATAGGAGGACATGGAACAGGAGAAGTAGGGTGGTGATGACCATGGATATCCACATGGGGTAAATTCCCAGATTCCTACCTTTCATTGAAAAGAGACAGGTTTCTAGCACTTGTGGAACCTGAGATATAGGGCAATGTTCTTATTTCTCTCTCTCACTATTGTCTCCTTTCAGTGTTTTGCTGTGGACATGGATGGGTATAGTCTGAGGAGGGTTAAAAAGGTAAAGGATCCCTGACAATTAAGTCCAGTCACGGACGACTCTGGAGTTGTGGTGCTCATCTCGCTTTACTGGCCAAGGGAGCCAACAATTGTCGGCAGACAGTTTTTCCGGGTCATGTGGATAGCATGACTAAGCCGCTTCTGGCAAAACCAGAGCAGCACATGGAAATGCTGTTTACCTCCCCACCGGAGTGGTACCTATTTATCTACTCGCACTTTGATGTGCTTTTGAACTGCTAGGTTGGCAGGAGCAGGGACCGAGTAGCGGGAGCTCACCCCATCGCGGGGATTAGAACCGCCGACCTTCCGATCGGCAAGCCCAGAGGCTCAGTGGTTTACACCACAATGCCACCTGTGTCCCTCTGAGGAAGGTTATTGTCTGAGAAATGTCCCCAGGGCAGATAGAAAGACATGGAGGCTTGCATTTGGAGCCGGAGCCAGAGTTTCCCCACCCTATGTCAGTACACCCTATGTCAGTGGGAGAAAGGGGTGATAGGAAGATGAAGCAACCAAGGTGCTGTAGGAGGTATGAATGGCCACATTTAAAACACACAATCCCGATTAAAGAAAGAAAAGAAGAAGAAACGATTTAGTAGTTTCTAAAAATGAGAAGGAATGGCAGGAATTGGCTTAACTTTAGCAAAATAATAACAACAAAGAGATACGGCTATATTTTTCTGTTGGTTATACTAGAACTAGGCCTTGAAGTTGTGCAGTCAATGAGCCAGATCCCTAAAGAGTGAAAAACCCAGTTCTAGGTCTCAAACACATAGGGTTGCATTCAGAGTTTTAATGCACACAACCAGGGTTAGTTGTACTGAATATTATCTTTTGGCTGCCAGAAGTTTCCAACAAAAGTGAATTAATCACCAACGCATCCCATGACTAGAAAAGTTTCAATCAGAATCTTAATCCTATTATTTTCAATCTCCCCCAGTGAAATGGAGACTGTATTTTAAAATATCCTGTTAACTTAAAGCATGGAAATGTTTAAACTGGCCACAGTGATAAAAGAGGTATCAAAGTCTTTTAGAAGCTATTCAGTACTGAAATATTTTTTTTCCCGTCAGAGAAAAATAAATACTGTATCGTCTTCAGAGCACTTTTATAACTTTTCAAATACCCTTTTATTAAGTACAACTAGGGAAGGTTGTACTTTCTTCCTTTATAAAGAACATTTATCTTTTTTAAAAAATAACAAATTCTTTTTGCTTATTTCTTAGCATAATTATGCCTGTCACATATAAATACTTCCTTTGATGGAGGAAGGCATAATATTAGAAGCAGTTATAGTTGAACACAGTAGTCCTTTTTGAAGCTAACACGACTTAACAAATTGGCAGCATAATTTGAACTTTGACTTTTGAAATATCAGTCCTTAAAATCCATGTTTGACTCTTTCTTCTTGCAAACACAGTTGATGAAATGACCAATGAGGAATATGCTAATATTCTTGTAGCCCAGCAGTGTCCTGAATTTAATTGTTAAGCCAAGCAATCCTATAGTTACCTAATACCAAGTCCTGAGATATCCCACCAAATCCTATGTGTGCTTAGCTGGGGTGGAAGGTTGGGGAGGAACACAAGCAGAAAATATGAACATAGCAAAAAGATAAGACCAGCATCTACAGAGACACTGTGACAGTCCACAAATTAGGGACTGCTGAGAACATTGGTCACATGCCACCAGAATCAGATCTTTGGGTGGGACATTGTCACTATGCTAATTTCCTAGCAAGTGAGTCCTATCAGGAGGAATGATGCAGTTTACCTGCCTACTAGAGATGGATGAATCTGTCATTTTGGGGTTTTCCCTCAGTTTCTCATTTTTCCAATCTCAAGATTGGTTCCCCCCATTTCCTCTTCAGTTTGAAAAGCCCTGATGAAAGTTCATAAGCAGAATATACACATTTCTGCATGCAATTTTGCACAATCCCGTATACACATTTTGTATTCCTAAGACATGTGGTATTATTTTTTCACAAATATGTGCATTTTACACACACTTTACTCAAGTAGATGCCCTTCTTTTGCACACATTACTTGGCTAGAGAACTATATGGAAAAATTCATAGTAGTGGCCATTTGTTTCGGTTCTGCATTCATTCCTTTAAAACACCACCGGGAAGTGACAGTGGTGGTACTATGGTGTCCTGTCAAAGCCAAAATTTGGTTGTCCCCTCCCCCCTGGTCCTCGCACTGCCTTCCCAAAGGTGGGTAAGGAGGTGTCCGGCTTTGGGAAGAAGGTACGAGGGCTCCGGCAGGGTCCTAGAAACCTCCCACCTCCTTCCCAAAGCTGGGAAAGCAATATATAGGGCTTTAGGAAAGTGGGGGACTGTGTAAGAGCCTCATGCCTCCTTCTCAAAGCTCAGTGCCTCACTCACTGGGTTTTAAGACGGCGTCCCCTCAGCTCAGCACCTAGTGCATGCAAACTGCTCACACAGCCATAAATCTGCCCCTAGAATATATTCATATAAGCAGTATATAATTTTTGCTAAATAATCAGACGACTTATAAACCCACTGGGCACCCAATGAGGAAGGCCAGCTATAACTAGGCCAGGGTGGAAGGTGTTGCTACAACAGGAAATGAAAATAAACTAAGTCATGAGCAGTATGAACAGACTTTTCAGGGCTTATTGTGCATACAGTGGTACCTCGGGTTAAGAACTTAATTCGTTCTGGAGGTCCGTTCTTAACCTGAAACTGTTCTTAACCTGAAGCACCACTTTAGCTAATGGGGCCTCCCGCTGTCGCCGTGCCACCGGAGCACGATTTCTGTTCTCAACCTGAAGCAAAGTTCTTAACCTGAGGTACTATTTCTGGGTTAGCGGAGTCTTTAACCTAAAGTGTCTGTAACCTGAAGCATATGTAACCCGAGGTACCACTGTACAAGGTATCCAACCTTTCCAGTCTTTACCCAGCTTTGCACAAACTGATACGAATCATGGGGTGAAACACTGCTTGCCAGACAGATGGGGCCTTTCAGGGAACCATGCTAATCAATACTGGAAGGGTGTGCAATGAAGGGGGGGTGGTTATTACCAATTCCTGCCTAGGTTTGGTGTAACATGAAAGAAAGAAAAATGAGCCACATGATATGTTATTTTAGTGGAAGGTTATAAGGTTATCAAAATCCCATTTAAGCCAGGGAATTGCTCACTCTGCCACTGTGACCTCCAACATTACCCTCTACTCCACCTAGAAGAAATGAAATGGTGGCCGTTCTCCCAGCCTTGAAGCATCTTGCTTTGCAGTTAGTAGCTGTGTTCAGTTACTAATCAAAAGAGATTAAACTGTTGCTATTTTACTCAGTAGATACAAGTCAGCCTTCAATGCCTCCAGGAAAAGTGAATTCTAAAGCCAGGAAACCACAACAGAGAAGTCCCTATCCTATGTTGCAACGTAATGGGCTAACTCTGTTATATAATCATAATGTAACCTTGCCATTAGGAATTGGATTTGAACCAAGAAATTACAACTATACCATTTATAGACCAACCATTTCAATGGGCACTCATATTTAAGCTAAATCAAGTTAATGTCATCAAACTCTAGGGGATGAAATCAACCTAAATCTAGATAGTCAAGCTTAAATACTTAGCATATCAGGACTGATAATTGGGCAGTTAAGTTACACTACATGTAAGATTGCAAACATGACAAACCTTGGTTCATCTTTATCCTTCGCCCCCCCAAACAAAATGTTTGGAAACTTGACTGTTCTTTTTCTTGAAGTTAGTCATATTGGAAAGATATTTGAAGGGTATATTTTCTGCAGTATTATGTATGCGAGGACCAGAAATTCTAGAGATATGTAATACATTAATTTGAGAGTGTGAAAGAAATTATAAATGGATCAAGGCACCTTGAATTTCAAAAAATACTATGATCTGTGACAGACATGGCAAAGCTAAGTCATATGAGCAGTCCATCAAACTAATTACAGACCTGATGATGTGCAGCTTAGGAGTTGAAAGCAAGATTATTGTGAAAAATGAACTTGACTTTTCAAAGAACAGTGAATATTTTTAGCCTAATGAAAACTGTACTTTCCAAGTAAAAGTGTGAGTAACAAAATGGAGACTGATGCTCACCTAATTAAAAAAAAAAATGAAGACGATCCTGCAGAGATGATAATGTACAGGGCAAATCTTCAACTGAACATGATACTAGAAGAAGTCAGGGGAAAGACGTAAGATCTTCCTCTTGAGACATTTTCAATGACAGAACTGTTGGTCATTCATATGGCTTGACCTTGCCTTCGGCTACCATATTTCAAGTCTTCTCATCTTCCTAATCTTTTCTATATCTGAATCTGGCCCATATGAAATTTGTTCACTGCTCTGAACTTTAACTTCAATCTCACCTGGACCACATACCATACTTGCCCCTGTTCTTAGCTCTCTCCTTCCAGACATGCACTCCCTTTATGTCGTCATCTCCACAAAGTTTTTAATGAAGATTCTAAATGCCTTAACTAGGCTATTTTCCTATCCAGGAACAAATTAAGACACACTATAAATAAAACAATAAGAAGAGGGGGAAAGCCCACAGCGTCCTCCTCCGTGTTTCGAGCCTGCTGTGAGACCTATTGTGAAGTTAAAGCTCCATTTGTCAGGCGTTATGCTAGAGCTCTTATGGTGGCGGTGAGATGCATGGCTACTGAATGTTCTAATTATTCAAGAACTCGCTGATAGATAGTGTTTGACTCATCTGTATCTGTGTATCTGTATCTCTGAGGCTAAAAAAGATTAGTTGTACTGTATAAAAAGATACTATAAAATACAGGAACAAACTGTGGGAAAGTGAGCATGATGACTGTTAAGAGGGTCAAAGCTACTGAATGTTTGTGGGTTCTTCCAAACCACAATAACAGAAGTTCAGTGAGCATGTGTGCCACATAGGAAGAGGTTGCATCAGGGCCAAGAGGATGCTTGTGTGGTCAATGAGCAGATTCAAAGGTGCTATTAGAGTTGCTGATGGGAAAATAGTCTGTTAAGGGTGATGGGAGTTGTTGTAAGAGTTCTATTTGACAGAGTTTCAGTACTCAGAGTGGTTGAACAACCAACCCCTCTCCAGGGAATTCTGGGAATGGATGCTCTGTGAGAGGAATAGGGGTCTCCTAATAATTGCCTTCACCCTTAACAAACTACAGTTCGAATAATTATTTGAGGGGAGCCAAGGCTTTTTAAAGTGGAATGATATTGCTTTAAATGTACAGTGCAGATGGGGCCAATGTTTGGACTATACCAATTTATACAGCTCTTCCATTCATAGAAAACTCTGTGGGTTCTTCTCTAGCCTTTTATACTCAATGAATATTTTTTAAATGTGTGGGCCTCCCCACTGTGGTTTGAAGGGACACAGATATATGCCTAATTGGGCAATAAACTGTTAAACAGCAACTGAAATATTATATTTGCTCGTAAGAAATCTATTCAAGTCAAATGCTATTTGCAGTTTGAATTGTTATAAACAGCTCTAACTTTTTTTTAGGTCTAACTTCTTCAAACAAGCCTGCAAACTTCAGTTTATATATACTCGAAGTTTTCTTTGAAAACCTCAAAAACTGTTGAGCATCTCTACGAGGCAAAGAGAACGCATTTCATTTTTCACTTCAATGAAAGTTGAGTTGCCTAAGCACTTTGGATGAAGCAGTGAGTTTATCTGTGTCACACACAATCCAGCCTTATACGCATACAGAGTTTGAAGTGTTAAACTTACATCATATTTGAGTTATCTGTGCAGAAAAACACCTGGAAAAACCTTTCTAGTTAAATTGCTTATTTCTGTTTTTTTATATATATAAAAAGTAGTATTATTAGCCTTGATGTGTAAAGTAGGTGTCCCCCCCCCCCAATTCTTATCTCCAAAACAACTCAACAGATTTTTTAATGAAACTTTTTGGAATAATTCACTTCACTGCCGAGAATTTGTAGGACAAATATTCCTTTGCAACAGTTATGCTTGCATTTTAAGAACATTTTAACCAGCTGGGGCTAGCATTTGCCACCAATTTATTGAAACTTTGTAAATTAAGGATATAGGATATTGTGACGGATTGGTGTAAAAGCTGATATTTATTTAAGGTAGATATTGTAAATGAATTTTAAACTGTTGTCTTTTATTAGTACATTGTTAATTTTTTCTGTTGTTATTATTTTGATAGAATGTTTATGTTAACATATAAAAAGAAGCTACTTCCCCCTGGATTCATCCCATTGTGTTTCTGTAACATTTAAATAGTGTAATTTAAATAGTGTGATTAGGAACTAAGTCCGATGGCAGTGGTTTCATATAGTAATTTAATCCCCACCAGAACCCTGTCAGGCAGGTTAGGCGGAGAGAGGGTGTTTGGTTCAAAATCACCCAAACTACATTTGCAGTATACATTTAAAATACGATGATACCACTTTAAACAGTCATGGCATCCATGAAGAATTCTGGAGTTTGTTAAGGGAGATGCTACGAGATCCAGAACTACAATTCCAGAGTTGTTTAACAATCAGTCCCTCTTCACAGAGAACTCTGGGAATTATAGCTATTTGAAGGGAACAGGTGTCTCTTAACAATTCTCAGCACCCTTAAACTACAGCTCCCATAATTCTTTGGGGGAAGCCATGACTTTTTAAAATGGTGTCATAGTGCTTTAAATGTATGGTGTGAATGTGGTGCCACTTGGTTTCATGGCTGAATGGGAATTTGAACTTGGGTCTTCCTGGCACAACTGTACGCTACCTCTGCAGTGTCCTATTTTTCATGCAGCTCCAAATTAAGCAAGGATTCCTTGTGTATATTGCCCTACCTGGATTGATACAATGATGTTTTTCTCTGTGTTTACTGTTACCAAGAGGTAACTGTGATGTTTACATACCAAATGGCTGCAAACTACACTACACAGTGGCGAGAAATAATTTACCAGAAAGAAATGAAACTAGCATGGGCAAGAACTGCAACCCACCTCTGGCATAACATGAAGACTAACAGGGAAATATAATTTACCCTGCAGGGATATGCTGCAGAAAAACACTTGCGTGCACAAACTCTCAGTAAATGTTACTTGCCACTTTTATTAAAGGAAGTATTATATTATGGTTGTATGATCTTATGGCTCTGGTATAAAAAGAAATATTAATATGAAAGCTATATTAAATCTTGGTAGATATGAATGAACTATTTAAACAATTAGACAATTTGCATGTTCAGACCCAGGGACCTCCCCCCTAAATAAAGATACATTTGACTCAAGTTTTAGTTTTGGTTTTTGGCAGAATTTAGGCCACAACTTTATACTTTATTGATTACAGAAAAGCAAGTGGTTGCATAGACTCTGGTTCGACTAGCTCTGCAGGTAGCGTTGACCCAGAGCTCTATCATAGGTCAGCAAAGGGTGAATACCTGAGGCAGATGAAAAGCCTGGGAACAGACTCTCTTCACTCCCCAGATGCTCCCCTGGACTCAGGCATGGGCACAACCCCCAAGAAGGGGTTGACCAAGCCAAGTGGAGTCCCTGGATTCCTTTAATGGAATACCCTTCACATAGGGATAATAATAATAATAATAATAATAATAATAATAATAATAATAATTTATTATTTGTACCCCTCCCATCCCTATCACATGAACCAGTACCTATCCGCAACCTTACAAGTTGTGATGAATTGCTACACGGCAGGTGAAACTCAAATGGCACCAGCCAATCAGCCAAGTGGGGGAAGTTCCTGCCATGCTCCTGTCCCAAGGACAGACGACACACGACGGCATAGCAAGGTCAATCGCAAAATGCCCTAAAATTTGGGAGAGGTGGATGGGTGTTCTGATGCACGAGCCAAAAGAGGAAGCTCTGGGACACGTGCATGGGTTTATATAGGTCCCTCAATCCGTTTAGACTGTACCCCATTGGTCAGATTAAACCCAGCAACGAGGGACCTACCAATCGGGTGTTGTGGCTATCCAATAGAGCCACCCACAACCAGGAGGTCGGTCTCCAGGTCTCACCGCAACACGTACCCCTTTTAGGGAGGACACAATTAAACAATTGGTCAGATTAAACCCAGCAACGAGGGACCTACCAATCGGGTGTTGTGGCTATCCAATAGAGCCACCCACAACCAGGAGGTCAGTCTCCAGGTCTCACCGCAACATGTACCCCTTTTAGGGAGGACACAATTAAACAATTATAACTATTTTCAATGTAGTATGTTTGTGTGTGTGTGTGTGTATAAACACTATACAGTCTACATTATAGCCTTGCATATTTTGTCTGAAATCTTAAGAATGGCCATCAGAATTTGGTAGTTTTCCTTTGCTTCCTTTTAAATTCCTTTTCTTACTGAATTCTGTGCAACTTTGCTTTAATCTGTTGCTCCTCCCTGTTCTGTTTTTACAGTCATTAATTAATTAACTAAAATATTAATATTGCACCTTCCTATATAAAAATATCCAAGCTGCTGCCATGACAGCAGAAGCAAGAAAACAAAACAATTAAGACAGATGAAGCAAAACGTTGCTAAAAGTAGCAGATAAAAACAGTGAAATCAGTTTTAAAAGCTTTGAGATTAAAAGCGCCGCAGAATAGAAAGGTATTGACTCAACATCTGAAGAATACCTGTATCAAGTTCGTTTGGGGAAGAAGTTTCACATCTGGAGTTCCACCACCAAAAAGACCCTGTGTCGCTAGACAGCTAACCTTGGGTTGCTGGGGGCATCCAGAGGAAGGAGATCTTAATTAGGATATGGGATGCAAAGGTGCTTATTGCGAATTTGTGTATTTGACAAAGAAGACAAACAACATATAGGCACAAGGAGCTGGCTTATATCAAATCAGGCTATTGGTTTATGTAGTTTAGCACTATCCACACGAGGTGTAGGGTAAACCCTCCAGATGTGAGTGGACTCAAACTCCCATCAGCTTCAGACAGCATGATGGGAACTGTAGTGTAACAACATCTAAGCAGCTATAGGGTCTTCATCTGCAGCTCATGAAGAAACACCATGGCTGAATAGCAGTCTTAATCAATGCTGTACAAAATATTTGGATGAGACTGCATTTTTAAAGAAATAGGACTTCATCTATGTGAACTTTACAAGGCTGTAACGAAATAAAAAAAGTACCCAAGATGGTCATTTTGATTTTTGATTTTTTTTTAAGAAGAAAAAAATCAATGACAGCTAAGTTGGAGATCCAAGGGAAAGGATATATCAGAGCAAAAGATCCAAGAGTAATTTTCGCTTACCATTTGGAAGCGAAGGACAGTAATGATTTATGACATTTTATGACATTTTACATGACATTTTACAAAAAAACAAAAGTGCCATTTTATGCATGACATAGTTTCATATATGTAAATGTAAGTTCCTCAGTTATGCATCAGATTTCCCCAAATCTCTTGTGAAATAAGAGTCAGCTGCTAGAGCTTTCTGCCTCTGAAAGTTCAAACTGTGTGACTGATTAATTCCAATTGAAACAGTAAACCTTTGTCTGGGCTGTCCCACTTCAAGCTCCAGTTGAGGTTGACATAATTACACCCCACTACATATAAATTCTGTTCCACATATGTTATGGATGTCTACCTTAGGCCTCTTCTCCCTGCCATCTAGTTTTCTGCCTAGAAGGATGAGTTATTGTAAGAATATAAGAGTGAAATGGGAGCCTTGGACAGGCTAGATGAGGATTGTAGCAGCTGGCTCCTGCAAACTCAGCAAAACTGTGTACAGAAAGGGAGTAGCAATCTGTTGCTCGATCTTACTTGCAGAAAGCCCATGTGTAAAGATGGGTGTGTCTGAGCAAACTGAGTGATACAAAGCCCCAAGTCTGCACTCATGACAACTCAAAGGTTAATAGGAATTAATATACAGTGGTACCCTGCAAGACAAATGCCTCGCAAGACGGAAAACCCGCTAGACAAAAGGGTTTTCCGTTTTTCAATGCGCTTCGCAGGACGAATTTCCCTATGGGCTTGGTTCGCAAGACGAAAATGTCTTGCGAGTCTTGAGATTTTTTTTCGCTCCCCACCCCCTTTTTCTAAGCCGCTAAACCGCTAATAGCCTTTTAGCATCTAATCCGCTAATCCCTTAAGCCTTTAATAGCCGCTAATAGCTGCTAAACCGCTAATAGCGCTAAGCCGCTAAGCCGCTAATAGGGTTGCTTCGCAAGACGAAAAAACCGCTAGACAAAGAGACTCGTGGAACGAATTAATTTCGTCTTGCGAGGCACCACTGTAGTCTGTGAGAGGGGGAGGAGCATGTTAAAAAAAGAGATCCAGGATCTCACCTGCTAGCTCCACCACTGATCTCCACAAGTTGATTTAAACTCCTTCTTCAGGTTGCATCCAACGTCCTTCACCTAATCTCGTGGCAACCTTTAACCTACGGTAATATCTCTCTGTGTCTTTGTCTCTCAAAGGTAAAGGCAGGTGGCGCTGTGGTCTAAACCACTAAGCCTCTTGGGCTTGCCGATCAGAAGGTTGGTGGTTCGAATCCACATGACGGGGTGAGCTCCCATTGCTCTGTCCCAGCTCCTGCCAACCTAGCAGTTTGAAAGCACGCCAGTGCAAGTAGATAAATAGGTACCACTGTGGTGTGAAAGTAAACAGCGTTTCTATGTGCTCTAGTTTCCATCACGGTCTTCCGTTGCGCCAGAAATCATAGAATCATAGAGTTGGAATAGACCACAAGGGCCATCGAGTCCAACCCCCTGCCAAGCAGGAAACACCATCAGAGCACTCCTGACATATGGTTGTCAAGCCTCTGCTTAAAGACCTCCAAAGAAGGAGACTCCACCACACTCCTTGGCAGCAAATTCCACTGTCGAACAGCTCTTACTGTCAGGAAGTTCTTCCTAATGTTTAGGTGGAATCTTCTTTCTTGTAGTTTGGATCCATTGCTCCGTGTCCGCTTCTCTGGAGCAGCAGAAAACAACCTTTCTCCCTCCTCTATGTGACATCCTTTTATATATTTGAACACGGCTATCATATCACCCCTTAACCTTCTCTTCTCCAGGCTAAACATGCCCAGCTCCCTTAGCCGTTCCTCATAAGGCATCGTTTCCAGGCCTTTGACCATTTTGGTTGCCCTCCTCTGGACACGTTCCAGTTTGTCAGTGTCCTTCTTGAACTGTGGTGCCCAGAACTGGACACAGTACTCCAGGTGAGGTCTGACCAGAGCAGAATACAGTGGCACTATTACTTCCCTTGATCTAGATGCTATACTCCTATTGATGCAGCCCAGAATTGCATTGGCTTTTTTAGCTGCCGCGTCACACTGTTGGCTCATGTCAAGTTTGTGGTCAACCAAGACTCCTAGATCCTTTTCACATGTACTGCTCTCAAGCCAGGTGTCACCCATCTTGTATTTGTGCCTCTCATTTTGTTTTGTTTTTTTGCCCAAGTGCAATACTTTACATTTCTCCCTGTTAAAGTTCATATTGTTTGTTTTGGCCCAATTCTCTAATCTGTCAAGGGCATTTTGAAGTGTGATCCTGTCCTCTGGGGTGTTAACCACCCCTCCCAGTTTGGTGTCATCTGCAAATTTGATCAGGATGCCCTTGAGTCCATCATCCAAGTCGTTGATAAAGATGTTGAATAAGACTGGGCCCAAGACAGAAATGTTTTAGTCATGCTGGCCAGATGACCCAGAAAGCTGTCCTCAGCCTGAAAACGAGATGAGCACCGCAACCCCACAGTCGCCTTTGACTGGACTTAACTGTCTAGGGGTCCTTTACCTTTTACCTTATCTCTCTCTCTCTTCACTGCTTTCCCAAGTGCCAAGTGAATGTGGATTCAGGATTGTGCTGGAGGAGCAAGAGGAACAGGGTGTGCTTTTGTTCAACCTGGTGCTACAGATCTGGGGTAACAGAGTTTGGGGGTGCAAGGGCACCCATAACTGCCAAAGTTAGTGAATGTTAGGAATGAATAAATGGTAGAATTTAGATAGTACTTGGAGTATTGAAGAGAAGATACTTTGCCAGTGAAAAATAAGACAAAGTTTCTTTTCCAAGTCAGGGCCTTACCTGGAATAGAAGTCAATAAGAAAGACAAAATGTGCTGAAGGCAAGACATTAACCCATCAATAGAAGCCATAATCAGGGCAAGAGATTCTCCGCTGCTGGACAGAGGGAGGAGTTCCCATGGTTACCATGTGTGAAGAAAGGTTTAGGATTTCAGCTTCCATGATGTAGGAAAACGAGAGGGAATAGACACAGGGGAAAAAGTGTCATTTTACACAAAGCTGGGTGTTATTTTTCTGGCAAGGGGTCTTTGGGAAAGAGAAGGTGGGAGCCAGAACTCCAAGCAGAGGCCATGTGGGGCAGAACCATCTTGGCAGGCTGGATTGGAGGCACAGAGATGGCGCCCAGGGTTCTTTGGACTCCAAACTCAACCCAAGTTTAAATAAACCCTAATTCTTAAAGCTGCTAGGCTCCTCTCTGCCTTGATTTCCCAGTGGAAATACAACCCTGGATGAATGCCTGGAACCCTGGAATCTCATGTAGTCATTCAGCAGAGATTGGGGTTGCACATAACTTTCTTTGTTCAGATTTTCTCAAATATGGAACCTTTTAGTAAAGAATACTGTAGCCAAGGTCTGAATGATCTTATGCTAAACATTACAGTAGTTTATTCTGCACAATAGCATAGGTGAGATATCAAACAAAGTGCAAAAGTATTAATATAGAACATGGTTTTAGCATAACAGTTACTCACAGTTTTATCATATACTACCAGTCTCAAAGCTGACAGCGACTAAGACTTGAAAATCCTTTTACTATAGTGATGCTATTAAGATACAAATATTTATTGGTTTTGCCTTAAGTATTGTGCCTTGCTTGGGATGCAGAGAGACAGATATACAGCAGTTTCTTACCCAGCAGGGATTCATTTTGCATAGAAAATCCAGAAGGGCTTCTCTGCGTGCTTGCCGTTCAGAGTCAGGAACAGAATAGGAGAAAATGAGAGAAGAAATATGACACAGTCTTTAATTCAGCAATATGGTTCTTTCCTAAAGCATTGTGTAATTCAGCAATACAATTCCTTGGAGTCGTGCCTTTTTATTGGGGCTATGAATGCACATTGTCAGGTAAAATCAGTACAAATTGGCCTCAAGTCTTCTGATACTACTCACAAAACTACTTGCATCTTCAGCTACTTCAGGTACTCCTTCACCTGCTTCTGCCAGTGCTATTTAAATATACAGTCAGCACATACAAAGGCAACTGAAGGATCAGTTTATGTCTGGTAACCATTTACTCATGTGCAGGGGCTGATCTACTATGAAACTAATGAAGCTTCAGCTTCAGGGCCTCTGATGCTGGAGGGGGCCCAAAGCGACTTTATATAGAAATATAGAAATACTTTATTGTCACTGTACCACTTGTTTACAGTGAGATTAAATGAGCCCCCCCCCCAATCTCTCAGTTCTTGTTACACTCTGTGTGCTGTCATACGACCACCAGCCCCAAACGTTAACTGCAATGTTTCTGTCTTCTATTCAGCAGCCTCACGGCCCACTGGTAGAAACTGTTCTTTAACCTGTTGGTGTGGCTTATCATGCTTCTATATCTCCTGCCTGAGGGCAGGAGATTAAAAAGGTGCTGGCCAGGGTGTGAGTCATCCCGGAGAATGTTCCTCGCTCTTCTGAGGCAACGGTCTCCTGTGATGACATCTAGCGGACTCAGGGGACAGCCCATGATATCGTGTGCTGTCTTCACCACCCTCTGTAGGGACTTTCTGTCCATGGCTGTCAAACCAGTGTACCACACTGTAATACAGTATGCGAGAACACTTTCTATTGTTGACCGATAGAAGGAAATCATCAATATTGTTCTTCCACAAGACCCTAAGGAAATGAAGTCTCTGTTGGGCCTTCCTAACTACCTGGGCTCTACTGATCTTCCAAGTAAGGTCTTCACTAAGATGGACTCCCAAGAATTTAAAGAAAGAGACCAAAGCGACTTAAGTTCACATCGCTTTAAAAAATGGATCTAGTAGTTTGAGTTGCACAACACAAATGAATTAATGTTTTGTTGTATATATTTCAACAATCCCAAAGTTTGAGATTCAGTGGTTGTCAGATGTTGTAGAGGTGGTTGTGAGCAATCCAACTGAAGAAAATCACAGTGGTTACCCAGACCACGTTGCTGGTTGCGAAGATGGTTGCCCCCATAACAGTTCAGGACCCCAAAAATGTAGGTCCACCACTGCTCATGTGATAGGCAATGGTGGTAGCAGAAAGAGAAACAGCAGGAGCAGATATAGTAGGTGTTCCCCCTGAAAGGAGTATATGAGCACCTAAATGCAAAATATTAGAGGCAACATTTAAATGGTGCTGTTAGACCCAGGGCCAATAATTTCCAGATCTCAGAGCAGTCTTTAAGCTGTTGAATGTGACTGTTGTAAAGAAGAAAGTGGATCAGCTCTAGACACTGGAAACACATAAAGCCAAGCCTTTTGAAGAATGGTTGAAGAAGCTGGGTGTGTTTAGCCTGGAAAAGAGGAGACTGAGAGGAGACATGATAGCCATCTTCAAATACCTCAAGAGCTGTCACATGGAAGAGGGAACACACTTGTTGTCTCCTGTTCTGGAGGGTAGGACTCAAACCAAATGCTTCAAGTTACAAGAAAGGAGATTCCGACTAAACATCAGGAAGAACTTTCTGGCAGTAAGAGATGTTCAACAATGGAGTGGCCTGCCTTGGGAGACTGTGGACTCTTCTTCCTTGGAGGCTTTTAAGCAGAGGTTGGATGGCCATCTGTCATGGATGCTTTAGCTCAGATTCCTGCATTGCAGGGGCTTCGACTAGATGACCCTTGGGGTCTCTTCCAACTCTATTGCAATTCTATGATTCTATGAAAAGGGCATCTTAATCACCTTCAAGATATCTTACAGTGATACTGCCCACCTATTCACCAGCCAACATCACAATGGTGGCAGATGGCCCATTTTCGCATGCACAGTGCTTTCAGTTAATTATCACGGCTTCAAAATACCAGATAGGGCTCTAAGCAATCACAAACTATCAGCAGCTTCTAAGGGCCTGCAAAGAGCAGCATGGCACATTTAAGCCCTAATGGACAGTTTATTGTAGGGGTTTCAAAGCACCCTGCAATGCTTTGGGCAAGCATTGGCAACAGCTGATCATCAGTACTTGCAGACAGCCTTGTGCAGTGCTTTGAAGACCCAACCATCAGCTGATTGTTGGGGCGTCAAAGTGTCCTGCACAGCTCTAGGAAAAGCCCACACAGCTATATGGAAGCTTTGCAAGTGCTGCAGATCTGTAGTGTCCACCCACCTGCATTTGCATCTGTACTTTTTATTCTTTTCTATGGAGGAGCACTCAATTATATGAATTCCCATCTTCAGTACGAATTTCATTTACCACTACATCTGTTGTTTGGGGAAAGTACCTCATGGTTATGCAGAAGTGCCTTGGTTTTATTTTTCTGTGAGCCCATATGCTGCTGTAATTGAAACCTGCAGAGGATAAACCTGCTCAGATAAAATCTGCTTAAATAAAAACGTATTTAGTTTTGCAAATAATCAGCTGATGGGTTTCATCAAATGTGCCTAGTGGTATAAGCATAAATGAGCGTGGGTGCTTTGATCTCAATTAAAGTCCATTAAGATTTTTTTTTGGGGGGGGGACCAAAAACAAATTTATAGGCAAATTTATTGAGACTGATATCCAACGTTAGCCATGTTCAGGCAGATGCAGTGAAATCAATGAACTTGGGTTTGTTCTGAGTATGAGTAGACGGAGTATCTTCCATTAGGCTATTTCAAAGAACAGCATACAAAAGTGGATAAAAGTTTGCTTAGTAAACTGAAGTACTCACTTCAGAAGATGAAGCCGAAGCAAATAAAATGTTAGCTCGCCCTGTTCCATAGCATTTCTGTCTCTGGAAGTCAAGGGGGGAATTTTGTTCAGAAAATGATTTGATTGCACACTGCAAAGATGTTGCCTTAGCTGCTGCTGATACGTATGTCACTGAAAATGCAACTCTATATGGTTAGTCCATCTGTGGAAGTCGAGAAAACTACAGGGCATTTCTTCATTCTAGGATGCCATTATGGGCCATTAAATAGTGTCGTTGCCCCTCATTGACTTTCAACCTAGACTTCCATATGGCTGAAAAAGGTATATAAATATATGTCATCCTATTCCAGCTGGATAGAAAACCTGATGCTAATTTTCAAACATCAGAAATCATTGGAGATTTGAGGAGTACAACCAAATGCACAGAGTTGAAAATCAAGCAGGAATTACAATAAATACTTTATGTAAATGATGATGATGATGATGATGATTTATTATTTATACCCCGTCCATCTGGCTGGGTTTCCCCAGCCACTCTGGGCAGCTCCCAAAAGAATATTAAAAACACAATAAAACATCAAACATTACAAACTTCCCTAAACAGGGCTGCCTACAGATGTCTTCTAAAAGTCGGAGAGTTGTTTATTTCCTTGACATCTGATAGGAGGGCGTTCCACAGGGCGGGTGCCACCACTGAGAAGGCCCTCTGCCTGGTTTGCTGACTTCATTAAATTGATAGGCAACCTGTCTCCTAGGGAGCATTTTAGGTCTTAAATCAGGATATGTATTTATTTAATCGATAGTTCTTACTGAGAAAAGAAAGCAGTGACCCAAGGATGAATTCCAATATAAACAGCCCACTAAATAAATAAATAAATCCCTCCCTGAAGAAGAGCCTGCTGGATCAGGCCAATGGTCCATCTAGTCCAGCAGTGAATCACCAGTGAAGACCTATTCCTCCAGTCCTTATTCTGCAATGCATATTTATGTGGATGCTGTTGATGGTGGGTTTCAGGTTATAGACCATAAGACAGAGAAGCAGAGGCATTATGCCTGCTACTGCAGGTACTTGGGGAATGAGCAGTAAGTAGTTGATTGCACTTGTCATGTCTTTCCCTCATTCCACCTCAGGTCCCTTTGGTTGAGCTAGCTTTCTACAAAATAGGTGTTCTGTGCACCCCACACTCTGAGTGGAGAGAGACTTCCAGGGTTACTGCATTTACCCAGGATTCAGTTTCATTGAAATAAAGGATAATAATAATAATAATAATAATAATAATAATAATAATATGCCACCCATCTGACTAGGTTGCCCCACCCACTCTGGGCAGCTCCTGACAAAATATTAAAAACACAATAAAACATCAGCCATTAATAACTTCCCTGAACCATGAAGACTGTGGTGTCTTCAGGACCTATAGTTTTATTTACAACATACATACAACCTGCGCTCAAAACATTAACACCCCAACACATTATGCTTCCCCATTATTTTCCCAGGAATATCTCAAGCCACAACTTTGGGTCCAGGACACAGCAGGCATGTTTCTATCTCTTCAGCTTCCAGTATCGGCTAGACTCACATACTGTTCTCCATCCTAGGCTGATGTGGTATCCAGCCAGGTGTGGTGGGAAAAGGCTCACTCATTTGTCTCTATGGCAACTTCTTTGAACTTGGAAATGGCAGCACTTCACATGTCTGGAAAGAGACCCATGAGTGTCACCCAGATTGACCCATCAAACCCATAACACTCATCTTCTTCCCAACAGCACTAGCAGTCTGCAGGACTGAGGAGTCTGTTATAGAGACAAAGGAAAAATTGCTCAGTCTTCCTTCCTCTTATTTCAGTTATTGTAAAAGCTGCCTTTGTGCAATCAGAAATTTCATCTCTTGGAGTCAAACCAGGTGACCACAGGTTGCATCAGAATCTTAGGTTGCAGCCCTCAGATTGGTTTCTCAGGCATAGCGCTGAAAGAGTCAATGGGCTACTCAAGATCAACAGGTAATGAGTCAGAGCTGTTATTGGTTTGGCTCGGGGCAGAAAGGTTACTCTTGTCAAGGAAGGCATCATGAGGGGGAAATGTTAAAATTCCTGTCAGAGCAGGAGACAGAATGCAAACAGTAATCATAACCTGTCACTGTGAACAGAACAATCTGTCCAAGTGAAATTCCATAGTTGAATTTGTCATTGCAAGATTATAGCCAGTGTAGTATCAAGAACAAAAAACCCCAGTTTCACGATGTCTTAAATGTATGACTTTTCAGATGTCAGGCTGAAAATGAGAATGCTGGCTATCTCTAAATGCATGAATGTCATAACAGAGAGAGCACAAAACCAGGGAATATAATGAAGGAGAAAGAACTGTAAAGCCAGTTCATATGCCTGAAGTTCTACAAGGAACACAAGAAGCTGTCTTCAGACATGCCAGACTAGTGCTCCATCTAGTTAAGTATTATGTATTCTGACTAGCAGCAGGACTGCAGTCAAGAGTCTTTCTCAGCCCTGCCTGAAGACACCGAGGCTTCATCCTGAGATCTTGGGCACACAAATGATGTGCTTTTGCACTGGGCTACACCCCTTCCTTGTAGAAATTCAGAAAGGGTTAAATGGGTTATCAGTTCCATCACCTCTCTGGTGGGTGTCATTGCCATTATAAGAGAACAAGGTAGGTGTTCCTGCCCCTCTTTTTCTAGAAAAATAGCTCTTCTTCTTCTTCTTCTTCTTCTGTATAGCCCTATTTTTATTGGAGAAATGTTGGAGGGTATGCACTTTAAGCCTTTTGTCTTCTTCCATATGTCTGTCTTTGAATCTGGCCTATTGAATTTGCCCTTTCTTTCTGTAATTAGAGGGTGTTTTTATGAGATGTAAAGGAACGCCCCCTGCCAATAATTTTACAGTGCTAGTGTCCATGGCACACTGAAAGATTGCACACTGTGTGAGAGAGAATGTGAACCAGTGCTGCAACTTCCTTGAGGTAATTCTTTAGACTGAAGCAAAGGATGATTAGTGAAATTGGTTCATTTTAAGGCTGAAGTGACTGCCCATCAGCTTTTATGAAAGGCAGCCATACCAGGGACATATGCTTCAGAAGCAATTACGGTGTCTGGAGATCCATAATGCACAAGCTGTTGTCTTCATTTCTGTCCCCCCCCCCCAATTATTCTAACACTTACATTCCTTCCCACAATTTCTTGCCAGAACACTTTCAGACTCAAATGTACCTGGGCTAAGACAGGTTTTTTCTAAATATCTGGGTCAGTTTCTAGATTTCCTTCACTTGTATCATGCATCCTTTCTGAAAGTCTGGGTACTGTCTGTTGGTAAACTGTAGAGCAGTGGTCTACCATTTTAGGTCTGGGGGCACATTTGGAAATCTAAAAAACTCACCAAATGCTAATTTCATAGAAGAAAAAACTGGTGACAACATCAAGTTCTTAGAACAGATTCATAGAGTCAATAGGTAGAGCGTCAGAGGTGCCAAATTGCACCCAACATTTGGAGCCATCACATGAATAGCATGCATATGTGACGCCATGTGCTTTGTATGATGTGCGTTGCGAGGAGGCCTATAGCAAAAGGAGACCACTACTGTGGGACCTGGAGAGGCCTGCCGACAAGAGGCCTGCTGGGGCCCACCACCGTGAGGCCCTGCAAGGTCCAGCACTGCTGTGAGGCCAGATGAGGCCCACCACTACTGTGGCGATGCACACCAAGGCCTGCCACTGCAAGCCTTGTCACCGTGGTGAGGCCCACCACTGTCTGCCTCCACGAGGCCTGCTGAGGCTTGCGGCCGCGAGGCCCAGCAAGACCCACCACCACAAGACCCAGTGAGGCCCGACCCCTCAAGATTGGGGGTGTAGCAGGGCCAGTGGCACAATGGATAATGCTTCTGACTACAGATCAGAAAGGGGGGGGGCTCAGCCCCATCCCAACTGTGGGGGCTGAAGATACGTCAACCCTATAGAGTTGGCACCTTTGATATCTGCTGCCATTTGAAGGAACTGCTCTCCTCTGTGAAAACCCAGCCTCATTACAAGGACAGTTTCTTCTGCCATCCAACACCAATAACCTGATGGTTTCAGTGACCTAATGGTGATAGCTGATGCCAACATGGACCAGAAAATGATTCACTCATTCACTTTGGCTTTTGTGGGGGCAGACTGAACTGTCATTTCCCCCCGTAGCCAGTTGTTTTATGTCCTATTGCTATTGTTTTATCTTGTATTTCATTCTCTATTGTGAATATGTTATGTTAATATGTTAATATAAACTACTTTGGGATTGCCTGGGTATGGACGAGCCAAAATATTAATAATAAATAAGATTATTGAAGCACAAGGCAGTCCTGAATAGTGCTGTCTTCAGTACCAAAACATTAGCGCAATGATTCCCAAGCATTTTGAAAATTCCAGCAAGTATGCTGGCTGTATTTTATTTTTTGTGAAAAATGTTGGTTTTAAGAACTTACTGTGATTTCTTCTTTTTAAAATAAATAAATAAATCCATGTATGTATGGCTTACATTTAGCAATGCATGTGTCTGATAATGCTAATGCACTTGGTGTTTCAAAGAGCACTTAATAATAATAAAAAAACTTCAAATGGAGCTAAATTTTTCACTCATATGTCCCCTGAGTATGAATAGAAATTGAAGTGTCATTTTTCATCTAGGTGAAAATGACAAAGTATCAGAAAACAAGATCGCAGTATTTTTCTTGTTTTATTTTATTTTATTATTTTAGCGAGCTAAGTATTTCTGAGAAGCGGCAGGCAGCCTCAGAAATAAAATATTCCACCCCTCACAAATAAAAACTTCAACTGTGGCAGAAAAAGAAATAAGCAACATGCTGCCCCTCCAATTCACATTGAGGGGGCTCTTCCATTTGAACTACGGTAAAAACTATGCTTACAGTCCTGATGCCTAGGGACAGGCGGACGAGAAGTAGTGAGTGAACCAAAGGGAAAGAATTGCAGAAGGGAAAGCACCCCAAACCCCACCCCCCACCCCGCTCTCGCTTTGCATTTAAAACTCTGAACATACACACTTCCAGATTGTTGCTATTTTGGGGGTAGGAGTCAGTCTCATACCGGCAACTTCAGGTTGTGCAAACCTTGGTGATTGGGAGGTCTTCTGCAACAAACCCACTTTTTTTTGCTGTACAGAAAGTGATTGGGAAATACACCAGAAATTGTGGGATAACACTTTCTTTGATGCCACATCCTCTAAAGTCTCTGCAAACAAATCTGAATAAATGTTCACCAAATAGCCGACTTTGTCTAAATGCCCAGTAAACAATTTAGGATGAATTTTCAGGCAGAGTTGAGCAAGCCCAGATCCTCGTGGCCAAACCAGCATGATATCTCAACAGCTCTGTCTATGAATAAGGTTGAAATACTCTACTTAATATCTGGTGGTTCAACTGAATTGCCTTGGTTCAGCTTGGGGAGGGGTGATGGTGCTAGGTACAGAAGCAGTCTTATGCATGCACAGTCATACCTTGGATCTTGAATGCCTTGTGAATCGAACGTTTTGGCTCCCAAACGCTGCAAACCCAGACGTGAGTGTTCCGTTTTGCAAACGTTTTTTGGAAGCCGAACGTCCGACGTAACGTCTGCAGCTTCCTATTGAGTGCAGGAAGCTCCTGCAGCCAATCAGAACAGACTTCTGGAACAGATTCCTTTCAAGAAGCAAGGTATGATTGTATATGCCTAGCCACTGGTCCCATCAACTCCTGGCAAATAGAAGGGGAAGAAATGGAGGCAGTGAGAGATTTTACTTTCTTGGGCTCCATGATCACTGCAGATGGTGAAAGCAGTCACGAAATTAAAAGACGCCTGCTCCTTGGGAGAAAGGCGATGGCAAACCTAGACAGCGTCTTAAAAAGCAGAGACATCACCTTGCCAACAAAGGTCTGTATAGTAAAAGCTATGGTTTTCCCAGTAGTGATGTATGGAAGTGAAAGCTGGACCATAAAGAAGGCTGATCACCGAAGAATTGATGCTTTTGAATTATGGTGCTGGAGGAGACTCTTGAGAGTCCCATGGACTGCAAGAAGATCAAACCTATCCATTCTTAAGGAAATCAGCCCTGAGTGCTCACTGGAAGGACAGATCCTGAAGCTGAGGCTCCAATACTTTGGCCTCCTCATGAGAAGAGAAGACTCCCTGGAAAAGACCCTGATGTTGGGAAAGATGGAGGGCACAAGGAGAAGGGGACGACAGAGGCCGAGATGGTTGGACAGTGTTCTCGAAGCTACCAGCATGAGTTTGACCAAACTGCGGGAGGCAGTGGAAGACAGGAGTGCCTGGCGTGCTCTGGTCCATGGGGTCACGAAGAGTCAGACACGACTAAACGAATAAACAACAACAAAGCTTGGTGGGAAATCATGTTTATGTGTTGAGACCTTTACACCATCCCCTTAAATAAATTCAGACAAGACTCAAATTTTGGTTTGGTTTTTGGCAGAATTTAGGCCACAACTTTATTGATTACAGCAAGAGAGTGGTTGCATAGGTTTGGATTCGACTAGCTCCCTGCACCCTTGCAGGCAGCGCTGACCCAGGGCACCAGCATAGGTCAGCCAAGGGTGAACACCCGGATAGGCAGAAAGCCGGGAACAGGCTATGTCTACCACCCAGATGTTCCCCTGGACTCAGGCACGGGCCCAACCCCCTCACAGGGTTGACCAATCCATCGAGTTCCTGGATTCCTTTAACGGAATACCCTTCACATAGGGACGGCGAGAGCGCTCCTCCATCCCTATCACCTGAACCAGAGCCTATCCGCAAACTTACAAGTTGCGACGATTTGCTACGTGGCAGGCGAAACACAAATGGCACCAGCCAATCAGCCAAGTGGGGAAAATTCCTGCCATGCCCCTGTCCCAATGACAGATGACACACGACGGCATAGCAAGGTCAAGCATACAAGCCCTAAAAGTAGGGAGAGGTGGGCGGGTGTTCCGAATGCACGCGCCAAAAGAGGAAGCTCTGGGTCACGTGCATGGGTATAAATAGGTCCCTTGAACCATTTAGACTGCGTCCCATTGGCCAGATTGCACCCAGCTTCGAGGGACCTACCAATCAGGTGTTGTGGCTATCCAATCATACCCACCCACAACACAGGGGTTGGTTGCCAGGTCCCACTGCAACACATGCCCTCTTTAAGGGAGGACCCAATTTGTGAACACAGAGGCTGCTACACAGAGATGGTCCCTCTCTCCCAACCAAGAATTGTGACTTTGTGCATGGAGTCCTGTCCATAATTCACCAGATTTCTGGGCAAAGAGTATAGTGGTTGGCTACATTCACAACTGGTCAGTAAACCTATATATTTTTTAAAGGTTCTGGTACACTCTTTTGGATTGAATCACATATAACTAATGACAGGCTTTCACTCTGATTTTACAGTTTAAAGCCAAACAGAAACATTCTGACTGCCATTTCTTGTATAACAAAAGCAGTTTTCTTTTCTATCAGCTGACAATACGATTTGTACCTGAATAATTAAGATGCTTCCTAGATAGTAAAAAGCCCAATAGTAATCCAGACATAAAGATGAACTGCAAAAAATATTCAAATCAAGAAGAGTTCCCTGTTGCTATGAAAGCAGTGAGAATAGTTCCCTTGAGGGAAAAACACGCATTACTTACACAGGGTTAATCTGAAAGAATAATCAATTTGGTTGAGGTTAATGAGCATGTCACTAATATCAGAAATCACACTATAAAAGAAAGAGCAAGAAGAAAATGTAGCATCAGAAATTTACGTGTTTCTGCGCTTTGCTTCTCTCCTTTATAAAAACATAGTTTCCACCTCAAGCCTGTCACTAAATATACATGTTGACTCAACAAGACGAAGGCACCTTTCTATTATTATTATTATTATTATTATTATTATTATTATTATTATTACTATTATTATTATTATTAAAATGTTGCCAACATTTGACTCAGTCAAACAAAAAGACGTATTTTTCAGTGTTGTTTGTTTCATGAAACCATTAGAGGCTGCGGGGGGGGGGGGGGGAGGAAGGAAATGGATATAAAGATATAGCGAAAATAAGAGTGCATGATCACCCACACCCAAAGCCACACACCCCACAGAGGAGCAGTATAGATAAGACTTAAAGGTTCACCTCCCTTACTTTCGATTTTGGCTAAAGTTTCCCTGTATGTTGTCTTGCAGGGTTTATCATTTGCCTCTGTTGCTGCAAGACAGAAAGCTATGCAAGGTATAGATGTCTTTGGAGAAAATAAATAGTCCTGCACAGAACTCATTTGGCATCTCTTTCTATTTAAATGCACTGGTCCAGCATCATAAAGCAGTTTGGGCTTGATTTATTCACCTCTCATATGTTAATTCAGAAGATGGGTGAAAGAAGTGATTTATTTTGATAAGGAGTTGCTCCAGACATCCAAGCAGTTAGATGTTTCAGTATCAACAGTTCTAATCTTTCAGAGCACCAAGATTTTTCCCCCTCAAGGCAAGGCAGCAAAAGGAAGGAAGGAAGGAAGGAAGGAAGGAAGGAAGGAAGGAAGGAAGGAAGGAAGGAAAGAGTGGTGTTGAATCTCAACCTACACATAAAATGAGGAATAGCATGGGCTATACCTGTAATCCTGCAGTTCTGCAAATCAGGTATATAAGACAACCGGCAACTGCTTGAGGAATCTGATTCCATTTACCACTTCATTGCACAAACAACACCATAAAAAATAGAACAACCAAGGGTGTTTCCAGTTGGAGGGTGAATTTCTGCATGGGCCACTGAACTATCACGGACAGTTCATTTGCAGCAGAGTTTTGTTTTATTTCTTACTTATTTTATTTTCCTTGGAAAGGGTAAATCTGGATTAAACGGACAAAAATACACATGGGTGTTGCAAAAGACTTGCATGCACAGGAGCACCAATCCCACAGTTAACACCTCTCTGGAAGCTCTTCAATGCTGTTTGCTATTTGAATTTCATTAAGTTAAACAATCGTCATGAAGGCCTAAGTAAAAGTCTCCACTGTTTGCCCAGTATTTAGATTTACATGGAGAAATTAGTGCAGTGATGTCATACTACAAGGACTCCCCCCCCCCCTTTTTTTTTTCTTTCAGGGCACTGTCTGGGTTTCAGAACACTGGCAGCCTACTATACTTCAGACAATCTTTTGGCTCTCAGTCAAAACTGCTCTGTCCACTGGGCAAACGAGCTATTTCTCCCCTTCATTTGCCAAGCAGCAACATCGCCAAGGGCTTGCGGGAAGCAGGTAAATGGAGTAGGGAAGGAGGTGATGATTATCATGATGTCGTCATGAAGAGAGGCAGGAACAGCAGAATTCAAGAAATGAGACAGAGCCAGCTTGTATGAACATATGCAGTTGACTTGCATTACTGGCTTCTCTAACCCAGTATTCTCAGCTTTTACTCTGCAAGATCTCAGTCAATGAAAGCTCCTTCTCAGCGCTGCTGCCATTTTAACTGGATATACTAGATAATGAACCTGGGCTAAACATGTGCACTACCTCTCCTTAGTTCCTCAGTCCAGTATACCTGAAAGAGCGTCTCCACCCCCCATTGTTCAGCTGAGGTCCAGCTCCGAGGGCCTTCTAGCAGTTCCCTCACTGCGAGAAGTGAGGTTACAGAGAACCAGGCAGAGGGCCTTCTCAGTAGTGGCGCCTGCCCCATCTGATGTCAAGGAAATAAGCAACTACAATGGTACCTCAGGTTAAGTACTTATTTCATTCTGGAGGTCCGTTCTTAACCTGAAACTGTTCTTAACCTGAAGCACCACTTTAGCTAATGGGGCTTCCTGCTGCTGCGGCGCCACTGGAGCCCGATTTCTGTTCTTATCCTGAAGCAACGTTCTTAACCTGAAGCACTATTTCTGGGTTAGCGGAGTGTGTAACCTGAAGCGTATGTAACCTGAAGCGTATGTAACCCGAGGTACCACTGTACCTGACTTTTAGAAGACATCTGAAGGCAGCCCTATTTAGGGAAGTTTTTAATGTTTGATGTTTTGTCATGTTTTTAATATTCTGTTGGGAGCCGCACAGAGTGGCTGGGGAGGCCCAGCCAGATGGGTGGGGTATATTATTATTATTATTACTATTATTATTATTATGCCCCCTAGATTTCCCAAATGTGTCAGTCTTCATGCTATATTTAGAGGATTGGGTGTGAGACAGGGTGCTGGCTGGCCACGCCACAGTTAAATCGCCCGTGGCCACATCCACCGTGAAAGCTGATTGGCTGGGGCTGTCCCACAGGGGGAAGAATCCCAGCAATCATGTTGCAGCCAGAGTGACGAAGCGGAGAGGTGCCGTTCCTCCGTCTGTTAGGGAAAAGATGAGTGGACTTCTTAAATCTGTATTGTCCTCTTGTAATGTGAAACACAGGGACCCTGCCTGCTGAACCAAAGAGGAAATACCAAAACGGAGATAGGCTAGAGAAGACCTGGCACTGTTCTGTGCTTCCCCAGAGGGGCCAAGCTCACATCTTGAGGAAAAATTGAGAATGCTTACTAATACTTCATTACTACCCTCTAACATAACACAGGGGTTCCATCCCTATTGCCAGTCCCTGAGCACTTAGAATTTGTCAGAAATGCATTAGTATAGAATAGTGTACATATTCAACAACTCCTTTCGGAATCCAATTTCCTCTTCTTGTCTGTTGCAGAGAGACAAGCAGCACTGTGAAAGGGGACGACTGGTGATGTTTGCTGCGCACTATAAATGACATATTGGTTTGAATTCCATTTTCTTTTAAGAACTCAGAGCAGAACTCCCATTTTCTCTCAAGAGCTCTAAACTATGCTTCTAAGAGGAGAAGAGCTATCCTGAAAGAGGTGTAATTTGGCCTCTTTCCTTGAGCACATTAGGGCCTTTCAGACATTCAGTATGGGTGAAATGTATACGCATGAGGGTGGAGTGGAAGCAGTGGTGGCCTCAGTCCCTGGCCACAAGTATAACACAAGTGTGCACCTTTAGAGATCTCTCTCTTTTAGCATTTTTCATTGTATGGAGAGGTCTCTGCACGTCAACACTTGGCAGTAGCAGAAGGCATTTGGGAATTCATCTGAGTTACTGTTGTTTATTGGGAAGAAGAGGCAGAGGGGCAAAGCAGTGGCCAGATCAGCTCAGTGCCAATTCACTGGCAGAGCCAAGCTGTCCCTCACGGTGGTGTGTTCGCACCACACCAACCTTCTCATTGTTTCACCACTCCCACACTGCTGCTTGGTAGGCAGAAGCATCTCAGCTGTTGGGAGGTCACTTGAGTGCCGCTGCCCCACTATGCCATCCACACAATGTCATAGCTGGTCCATTTTGCTTCCAGAAGGCGCACACACATATATATCCAAACACACAAACTAGGGACAGTACTTTAGACAGCAGGCCAATTCACACTGTTGTACACTATGTACAAAGGTTTTCTTCAGAACTTCTTCTTCAGAACAAGTCTGCAAATGTTGGGTTTAGAGCCTTGTTTCTACTGTAGGCGAGTTGTGTATTCTACTTTACAGAGGACAACCCTCTATTTGAAGGGATGTCAGAAGACACTCCTCTATTTGACAAAGTCCTATTTGAAGGGCGGTCCAGTTGACAGACCCATTAGAACAGGAATAGGCAAACTCGCCCCTCCAGATGTTTTGAGACTACAACTCCCACCATCCCTAGCTAACAGGACCAGTGGTCAGGGATGATGGGAGTTGTAGTCCCAAAACATCTGGAGGGCCGAGTTTGCCCATGCCTGCATTAGAAGGTTGAGCAGAAGCACTGAAATAGACCATCAACAATTAGTACCTTGGCTAGCATACAGGTCACCTTGTCAGATACGATGACATGTGTTATTAAGTTATAATAACTATTTCTAAATGTGCACTGATACCTATCAGCATCTGTAAATTTTATGCAGATCTGTACTTTCCTTTTTGTTAATGCATTTCCTCTTTTTTGGTGATGTGAAAATACCTGCCCTATGTTTTTATCTAGTTTCTCCTCCGTAACCATTCATTTCAACCTAGCTGAATGCCTGAAAAGCCTTTTTTGATCAAATCAAGTCAAGTCTAATGCACAGTGAAAATTGTTCTGCCCTTTGTTAGCTATCATTATTCTTTTTGAAAACATGTAGGTGATGTCTCCTGTTTTGTATTGAAGATCTGTGATGATGGAAATCAGCCTATTGTCTCTGGTGCTAGTAGAGCAGGGGGTGGTGTGATGTGAACAAACAGGCTTGTCAAATGGGTCCTAATAGCTGAAATAAAGAAATTAAAATGTGAGATTCAAGAAAACTGGTAAGCGATGAAAAGCCTAATATCTTTTTTCATGGGTTAGCTGGAACTCATGGATGTACTGAAGCAGAGTACACCATCACTGCCCATCTTGTAGGCTGTTTGCTTTCTGTGCTTGTACTGGACGACTACTGTGGGGAAAGATTTCCATGATGGCATTTAATAGCAAAGGCCTGATGCACTCAGGGAATCCGATTCTTTCTCTGATGGGAATAGGCAGGGGGTCTAACACAATCATTTCAGCTGCACAATAATTTAGAAGCTTTGGAAGAAATTTGTTTTCCCTCTTTCAGCAACACTTCACGCAGAGAGAATTCTCCTGCACTAGATAATGTTAATTCTGTAGTTCATAATCTTGAGTAATAAGGGTTGGAAGGCACAATGCTAATAGGTTCAGTAGCATTTTTTCTCCACTGAATTTCACGTCGTAACCACAGGGAGGGGAGCTTTCAAATTAATTGCAAATAAGGTACGGCACAAGGTTGCTTTCACTTACATCTTTGTTGTTCAATTAGTATATATTTGATCGTTGCTTGAGTCCAGCTGCAACAAAAGCTTAAAATTGGCTCCATCCTTCCATATGCTTTCCTTTCACTGTAAAGGGTAGAACTCAACAGGGCAACATTTTTAGATTTCATATGGTTTGACAGCAGCAGTTCTGGCTGATAGCATTGGTCAAACATTCAACCTCCAGGGAAGCAGCTTGTCTATTGCTTGTCTTCTGCGTCACCCCAGTGCAGAACAGAGGATTCTGAGACGTGTTTTAGATGCACTCTCAATTAGGCTCGTAGGCTGTGGTTTTACCTGGGGTGTGTGGGGTCTTAGAGGAAGGCTAGTACCTCTGGTGGTGGACACATTGTGCTCCTTCTGGGGTACTTTGTCCATCTCTCTCCTAGAAGCTGTCAGCATGCGACAGCAACCACACCCCAGGAATGGCTTCGACTGGTCGGTGAAACCAGGTGAGGGTAGCTGATGAGTCTCAAACCCTCAGTGAGCTAGGGACTTCCCTTGGTTATCGATGGCAGCTGCTACACAGGCAGAAGCAAAACCCGATTAACAACAACAAAAAGGAAGTAAATCTTTGCTTATTTTTTTATTTAATGGATTTTGTGTACTGCTTAATTTAAAACAAAAACCAAAGAAACCCACCCAAAACATAATAATAATAATAATAATAATAATAATAATAATAATAATAATAATTTGTACCCCTCCCATCTGGGCAGCTCCCAACAGAAACATGATAAAACATCAAACATTACAAACTTCCCTCAACTGGGCTGCTTTCAGATGTCTTCTAAAAGTCAGATAGTTGTTTATTTCCTTGACATCTGCTGGGAAGGCTTTCCACAGGGTGGGCACCACTACCAAGAAGGCCTTCTGCCTGGTTCCCTGTTACATTGCTTCTTGCAGTGAGGGAACTGCCAGAAGGCCCTCGGAGCTGGACTTCAGTTTCTGGGCTGAATGATGTGGGTGGAGACACTCCTTCAGGTATATTCAGTATTAAATATATATCTTCATGTAATGTGAAACCAATCCTCTGTTGTGTCAGTCGAGCCCTGAGCACAAGACACCAGCATTCATGAGCAGTGAGGTGGAGGGGAGGAATAGCAGGTCGGTGTAAAAACTGCAGATGAATCGAATGATGGTGACTGTGGTTTGGCATTTTTCTGATCAACCAGCCCCCAAGTCCATTTGCAGAGTCTTCTGTACTCCTCAAGGGTGAAGAATCTGGGATCTGAACTGCATTCCTAACTACAGGGTATCAGAAGAAATTGATCCTACCCCCCTGTGACATATCTCTAATTAATTTTGTATTTTGGGTTTTTTTAGTTATAAGCCATTTTATATATAGCCTGCTTGCCAACCAACAGCATTCCATTTGTGGACACACTTTATATATGAAATAAGACCACAATCCATAATTCTTTTGCAGAACATCTCAATTGTTAAAAGCCACACTGGATTTAAGTACAGTGGTAACTTTGCTCTCAAACTCAATCCATTCTGGAAGTCCATTCCAAAACCAAAGCGTTCCAAAACCAAGGCACGTTTTCCCATAGAAAGTAATGGATTAATCTGTTCCAGACTTTTAAAAACAACCCCTAAAAAAGCAATTTAACATGAATTTTACTATCTAACGAGACCATTGATCCATAAAATGAAAGCAATAAACAATGTACTGCAGTCACACAATCAGTCAGTAGCTGAACTGGGTTCCACACAATCACAAAAACAAAAAAGAGCCACAAAAATGCAAAATAAATAGCAAAAACAGACAGACCTCAGCGTAACACTCAAATCGGAAGTGTGACACTCAAATTGGAAGCATGGCACTCAAATCGGAAGCATAACACTCAAAACGAAGCATGTTCAGCTTCTGAAAAAAGTTCAGAAACCGGAACACTTACTTCCGGGTTTGCAGTGTTTGGGTTCCAAGTAATTTGAGTACCAAGGCATTTGTGAACCAAGGTACCACCCTTGATCCTGTTGCAAAACTAAATCCTAATGAGTCTTACACCAGGTAAGAATGTATAATTTATTAACAGTTTTGGCAAGAATAAATAATTTTATTTTTTTTAAGAACTATTTTTCAACTTAGAGAGATGCTTAGTTAACTGCCCTATGTACACCTTTTTTGAACCATATCAGAATTGATCATAGTTGAACTGTGTCCTTCACAGCTCTTTAACGATAACACTGGAGGTCATTTGCTGGGACTTTTACATTCATTTTCTATGCAGGAAAATTCATCTCTGTGTATCCAAGGAAGGCATTTTCTGCTTTACTTCCTATCAGGAAATTAGGTTCAGAACTCTTCAGCCATGATCAATGGCAAAAATCAGCCATGGAAGAGAATGAGATGACACCACCAATTCTATGTACTATAGTGACACAAGAAAGTAAAGCTTCTGTCAGCAATTCAATTTCCAACCCTCCTTTCTACGAAGTATTTTAAACTGGCAATGAACAATTCATTCCCAACTAAGCGTATCTACGATGCCTAAAGCTCGAAGCAAATCTTTTTTTTAGTTTAATTTCCAGAGAAGCCCATTAGGCTGTCTTTGTGTAACGGGATTTTTTCCCCCTAAATGACTCCTTGAGGTGCTTCCTCCTCCTTCATTTTACTACAAAAAAAGGTTTATTTATTTACAGTGAAATATTACAGGCTGACTCCTCCACTTTTAATAGAAAATGCACAGTTGTGTCAAGGAAACAATAGATTATCTATGCCTTTTAGGCATCAAATTGTCAGGAGGAGGAAAGTGCACTGCGATAATGTGCGGAGGACCCATAATCCATGGGTAGGCTTGTCACTGGGATTCGTGAGTTATTAAATCCCTGGGAAATCAGTCCTGTTACAATGTGGAGGCAAAGCGAATTTGTGTGGAGATTAAATGTGTGAAGGGGAAGGGCCATAGCTCAGTGGAAGACCATCTGCTTTGTGCAGGTCCCAGGCTCAATCCTGGCATCTCCAGGTATGGCTGGGAGACACAGCTGCCTGGGCCCTTGGAGAGTTGGTGCCAAGGAAAATACTAAGGTGGATGGACCGACATTTTCACTCATGTTAAGGCAGCTTCTTGTGTTCCTGATCAGGGGCAGATCTACTATGAAATTAATGAAGCTTAAGCTTCAGGGTAAGGGACGCGGGTGGCGCTGTGGGTAAAACCTCAGCGCCTAGGGCTTGCCGATCGCATGGTCGGCGGTTCGAATCCCCGCGGCGGGGTGAGCTCCCGTCTTTCGGTCCCAGCTCCTGCCCACCAAGCAGTTCGAAAGCACCCCTAAGTGCAAGTAGATAAATAGGTACCGCTTTATAGCGGGAAGGTAAACAGCGTTTCCATGTGCTGCGCTGGTGCTGGCTTGCCAGAGCAGCTTTGTCACGCTGGCCACGTGACCCGGAAGTGTCTCCGGACAGCCCTGGCCCCCGGCCTCTTAAGTGAGATGGGCGCACAACCCCAGAGTTGGTCACAACTGGCCCGTACGGGCAGGGGTACCTTTACCTTTTAAGCTTCAGGGCCCCTAATTCTGGAGGGGCCCCAGAAGCGACTTTAGTCCATATTGTTTTTTTAAAAAATGGGTCTAGTAGACTCAATTTGAGTTGCATAACTCAAATTGATTTTTTGTTGTTGCATATACAGTGGTACCTCAGGTTACATATGCTTCAGGTTACAGACTCCGCTAACCCAGAAATAGTGCTTCAGGTTAAGAACTTTGCTTCAGGATGAGAACAGAAATCGTGCTCTGGAGGCGCAGCGGCAGCAGGAGGCCCCATTAGCTAAAGTGGTGCTTCAGGTTAAGAACAGTTTCAGGTTAAGTACGGACCTCTGGAATGAATTAAGTACTTAACCTGAGGTACCACTGTATTTCAACAATCCAGAAGTCTGAGAGTCAGTAGCACAGCTGTTGTCAAGGTTGTTGCAAACAACACACTGAAGAAGACGACAGCGGTTACCTAGACCTCATTGCTGGTTGTGAAGGGCCCCCATAACAGCTCAAGCTTCAGGGTCCCAAAATATGTAGGTCCACCACTGTTTCTGAGACTGGAATCCTAAGCCACCTGGATTCCTCCACCCACACCCCCTTTTAGAGTAAATTTTTCTTAGGGCCTTTAGACAAAAATACAAAACTGAATATCAAATGTCTTTTCCTCTTTTTTGTTCAAACTAAGACTTGATCTAAATACAGCAAAAACATAAAGAGAAGAGGAGAGAAAGGAATAGAGAAAAGGAGAAAGAGAGGAATAAAGAAAAAGAAGTAGAAAAGAGGTAAAAAGAGAGAGAGAAATAAAATTCAGCAAGTAAGTGACTTCCAGTTCTTTGTCTGTCCAGTATATATAAACAATATTTACTTCATCCACTCCAATATAACACCCAACAATGCCACTTTCTATAAGCAAACATAATTTTCAATCCTGAAATCCAAATGTCATTAATTCTTTTTCTTTTTCACAAAAAAAAGTCTATGAGAGGTTTCCAGTCTTTAACAAATGTTAACAATGACTTTTCTCTGATTAAACATGTCCATGTTGCCATCTCAGCTAGGTCTGCTAGTTTAAAAAGCCATTCTTCCATTGTTGGTAATAATGGGTCCTTCCATCTTTGGGCATATAAAACTCTTGCATCCGTAATCATATATTATAAGAAAGTCCCATAGTCCCTTTCTAACCTTTGATTGTTATTTTCGATACTTATGAGCCAGTAAGGAGAAACACCTTTCTGGGTGATGTACAAGAAACCACCTTGTCACGTTTCCCCACTCCAGCCTTACACCTCTTGGAACCTGGAGACAACAACTGTGGAGAAGATGCCACAGCATGAATTCATGCCTCTCTGGAAGGAGAAACAGCTCTCTGTGGCTCCCACTCTTCAAAGATGATGTGAAAGGAAACAACAGAGGGAAATGGAAAGGTTTTGGTTCAAGGCGTCTTTGCTACTGGTGCATACCAGCCATTGTACTAATAAATAAATGTATTATTGTTATTGAATGGGCAAGGCTCCCAGTCACACTTAACCTGATCATATTGGGGTTCAATGACAACACTGAGAAGATATCAAAAGGGAGGAAAAACCCTGTGAAAATGGTCAACAGATTGAAGATGCTATACCTTCTGAATCCATACTAGAGATAAGTATATGAATATAGGTCATAATTGCTCTCCTGCCATAGATTCCCCTCCAACACACACACACAACTGGGTCACAACAGCACTGTGATAATGGGTCGTTGTTTTTTATAAAGTCCTTGGTGCTATAAACTGCACAGTTTAATCAATCACCTCCCATTTCTACAATCGCAAATCCATCGCCATTTACAGTGCAGTAAGTCACTAGAAAAAGAGAGGGAGGGAGGGAGACTGTGGCTACAGTCCAGCCCGGATTTAAACCCATTGAAATCAATGAAATTAAAGCACACCTAACTATTTCCTGGACTGTGGCCATTGTGAAGGACTAATCTGATCTCCTAAAGGGCAACACAGCATTGGGGAGATAATCAGAATGTGAGCAGAACAGAGAAAGAGAAAGAAAGAAATTGCCTGGCCATTAATACTAAATAATGTACTTAGGAGGTTTTAATTCAAAAGATAAGAAAATATGCTAGAGGTTAGGAATTTAAAAGTGTCTGTCAGTCAAAAATGCTGAAACAAAAAATGTAAATCAGGAAGACAAAGCTAGGGATTAACACACACACACACACACACACACACACACACACACGGTAACCAATATAAAACCTGCAAGGTTTAGAAAACAATGTGACAAAAGCAGAAAACTATCATTTCATTCCTGAATAGCTTCTCATAAAGCATCTCAAAGCAATTTCACAATAAAACATCAGCAGTATAAACATTCAAACAATTTTGTACATAAAACAATTATAACAATTAAAAATATTTTAAAAACCATTTCCAAATTTAAAAACAATTTAAAACACTTTCATATGTAAACACAATTTCAGATCTGAGTGGGGGGGGGGGGAAGAAAGACTGGCATAAAAAACACACACACTCCACTTCAAAGGTTTGTTGAAAAAAGGAACCCACTCCTGAGTCAAGGTTTGTTGATAGGTACCAGGAAGGAGTTCCAAGGATCCAGTCTTTATACTTTATGAAATGAAACTTTTGATGAGATAGTATCTGCACGAGGTACAAAATAATACAGGAAAGTAACACATACAGTGGTACCGCAGGTTACATACACTTCAAGTTACAGACTCCACTAACCCAGAAATAGTGCTTCAGGTTAAGAACTTTGCTTCAGGATGAGAACAGAAATCGTGCTCCGGCGGCACGGCGGCAGCAGGAGGCCCCATTAGCTAAAGTGGTACTTCAGGTTAAGAAGAGTTTCAGGTTAAGTACGGACCTCCGGAACGAATTAAGTACTTAACCCGAGGTACCACTGTATCTAGATTAGTGTATGCAAAGCCTCCCCTAATTTTTTATCAATTTTTTATTGATAATTTTTTATCAAGCTCAGGAGGCACCAACTCAGTTTTGACTGGAATAATAAAGACTGAAATCTACTGAGGTACCACTGTACTGAAAACTCAATAAGCAACAATGTGATTGACAACGTGACTAGAATATCATTGCACAAATACTGTCTTTGCTGGATTTTCTCAAGGTCCCCCTACTCAAGCATTCTGCTGTCAAAAGTGGCCAGTCGGTTAAGCCCTTGTCAAATGTTACAATTAGGGGTGCCAAGCTGAGTAAAATATTGTGGTGGCCCAGGTAAGCCCTGGCCCACATAATCAACTATGTGATGTCTTGTGCACACACAGCATTTGAATGGCAATGCCTTTTAACTTTCTTTTTTTTTTGGGGGGGGGGGGGTCCGTCCCACTCAAATAATTTGTTGTGGGAGCTGAAGCCCTCATGGCCCCTAGGAGTTGGTTCCTATGATTGGGGGTAAACATGAGGGGTTGGGCAGCAAGGGGAAAATGCACTAGTTCCATCTCTTATCATTATCCCCATTGGCTTCCAACTCACGGAGGACAAAGGTCAGAAGTTTTTGAACCCTGCATTTTTGAACCCTGGAAATCCCCCGCCCCCAGTTCAGGTCTTAGCCCAAAGGTGACAAGAAATATCAAGGCTAACTGGAAGAATCCGACAGCAGGACGGTGAGAAATTCCAAAAAGAATGGTCCAAATTTATGGTATACTTAGAGAAAACTGTACATAAAATAAAGACACTCACAGGACTGATATAAAACTCATAACGTTTATTGTGAACATTTGGTTAGACCACAAGATGTAATGCTGTGATATAACAAGGAATGTATGTCTAAAGTATAATCAAAAATTTATTACGGAATTATAAACACATATAGAATGTATATCTAGTAATCACGCTTAAGTAAGAGCAGTGTAGAGAAGCCAGAAGAGGGGTGGAGGGAAGTTAATTCAGATAAGATATAGATTTAAAGGATATATTGTTAAGCTGTATTGTGTTTAAGATATTTGGAAAAAAAAAATAAAAATTATTGGAGGGGAAACAAACAAACAAACAAACAAAAAAAGGTGAGAAGGATGGCAATGGAGGGAGCACAGCCATCCCATGTCCACTGGCGGAGGAAGAGGAGTGCGGGGGGAACACACTGCCCCCAGCAGCATGATCACCAGGGTGCCATCGTGGCTGCCCCCTGCCCGTCCTGGGCACCACACCCCTGCAGGCGGCTGTCACCCCCCCAGGATGCATGCCAGCCTCACCCCCGCCTGCTCTCTGCCCCCTGGTGCCAGAGCATGAAGCTCTGCCACTGCCCATGTCTTCACTCTATTTATAATGCCTAAAGAAGGCTTTAGTTAGTTTGTCTAGACACTTAAGGGTTGGCTCAGTTTGTTGCCTGGGCAAATGGACCTCTTTCCCCCCAGCACTTCAAGTCAAGGTGCATAACATCCCATGATGGCCAAGTTCTGTGATCCCATTTGGGAAGAAAATTCAACATGTGCCTCCATATGCATGCGGGATTGTCAATATTGCTTTGTGGTGGCTCACGATTTTAGCAATTTGGGCAATCGCTATAACATAACATATTTAAACTAAATACAAAAGATAAATACACTAGTAAAAGAGCACACCTGTGAGTATGTGGGAGAAAGCTACATTATTGTCAAGGAAATAAGTGATGTGTTAAGTTCAGGTGTCATTACATAAACTGCATGAATAAGCTATAGAACAGAGTTATTGTAAGTGCTTCCAATAACACCTTGAAAGTGCACCAAGATATATTTATTTTATAGATGGTGCACCACTTATTTTTAACATGGTTTGTTGATCAAAGGAGAGAGAGAGAGACTGAGATTTAGGCACTTCAATTTTATTTTGATCCCTCTACTTTGACTTTCATAACTCTTCATTTTAAATGAAGGTCTTACAGAAAAGCAAGAAGAAAAATAACCCCGCAGGTTCTCCCCTACTTTAATGACACATTCACTACAGTAGTTGATAGGACTCTTCATATCGCTGTCACCCTGTGCCTTTGCCCCATGGACAATGAAACAAAATGCATACCTGAATCAGAAAAAGAGGAACACTAGAAAGCAAATTACAGGCACAATTCCATTACCAATCAAATATTATGCTGTAATTCCAGCATGCATTACGCTGAGATTCCTTTAGAAGGCAATCTCATGACCTGGCACTGGGATGTAGTAATAGAAACAGTTTTACAGAGTCACTACTACCAGATATAGAAAATAAGGATACGAGCTCTCCTTCAAGTAGCTCTACAGCAAAACTCTCCTCTTTCTCAGGGTTTGGTGGTTGCTGGGGCTCTAGCTCTGAAACACAGTGGTGCCTCGCAAGACGAAAAGAATCCGTTCCGTGAGTCTCTTCGTCTAGCGGTTTTTTCGTCTTGCGAAGCAAGCCCATTAGCGGATTAGCGCTATTAGCGGTTTAGTGGCTATTAGCGGCTATTAAAGGCTTAAGGGATTAGCGGATTAGCTGCTAAAAGGCTATTAGCAGCTTAGTGCCTTAGAAAAAGGGGGTGGGAAGCGAAAAAAAACCCCCAGGAATCGCAAGACATTTTCGTCTTGTGAAGCAAGCCCATAGAGAAATTCGTCCTGCGAAGCACCTCCAAAACGGAAAACCCTTTCGTCTAGCGGGTTTTCCGTCTTGCGAGGCATTCGTCTTGCGGGGCACCACTGTACTGGTAAAAAAGGTAAAGGACCCCTGACAGTTAAGTCCAGGCACAAAAGACTCTGGGGTTACGGCGCTCATCTTGCTTTACTGGCTGAGGGAGCTGGCGTTTGTCCGCAGACAGTTTTTCCGGGTCATGTGGCCAGCATGACTAAGCCACCTTTGGCGAAACCAGAGCAGCGCACGGAAACGCCGTTTACCTTCCCGCTGGAGCAGTACCTTTTTATCTACTTGCACTTTGACGTGCTTTCAAACTGCTAGGTTGGCAGGAGCTGGGACTGAACAATGAGAGCTCACCCCGTCGTGGGGATTTGAACTGCCGACCTTCTGATTGGCAAGCCCTAGGCTCTGTGGTTTAGACCACAGCACCACCCGTGTCCCTGGTACATGTAACAAAATCCAGGCTAGTCCCCACCACCCCACCTCCAGGGCCAATTTTGTGAAATGGGCAAACTCTTCCTGCTTGATAAATATTGAGACTACTAGGACATGAAATGGAGCTTTGGGGAGGTTATGAGGGGTGAGCAAATGGTTCTGTTTCCCAATCTCCCTCCCGCTGCTCCTATTCAAAAGCAATGGAGCACTGAAACAGCTCCGGGGATCCAGTGGAGAGGGTGCTGAGTACCAGCATTGATGGGCATGTTCAGTGGAGGCCGTTCTGAGCCCCTTGGGTTCTCTGCTGCTGCCAAACTGGCTGATCACTGGTGCTGGGCCTGATAGGAGATGTTTTGATGGTCATGTGCAAGGAATGCGTTCTAAGCTAAGAGCAAGAGTCAGGTGTGCCAAGTTAAGGAAAGGGTTAGCATGTGACAGATCTTGGAGGGCAAATTGACTCCCTTTTCCACAAGGGCTCCCCTGGAAAAACAATCATGGAAGGATTTCACATAATAATATTATTTCACCACTGGTGGGGTTCATATCCTATACGTAACTCCCATCACTCTGCAAGACAAATCTGAGGATTTTTTTTATAAAACCCTATCAGTCTTTATAATCATATTAGCTATTATTCCAGCCTCACTCAGACCAAATATGATAAATGCTTTTGTAACAGGGGGGAAATGAGAAAGATATTTGAGTGCCAAGTATTAATTTCTTTCTTTTGCTCTTCCTTAGAGTCAATGTCTCTCTGGATTTTTTGCTGGGTTCATCACTGTGATATGGAACCATTTCATTTAATGAGAAACGCTGGAGAATATTTTATCCTAATTGCTCGGTGACACCTAGGAGTGGAGCTCAGTTCATGCTCCTAAGCAACAGACTGCACAGCCCTATCTATCTTCTGTCAGCTCTACCTTCAAGCCTGTAATAGTGAAATTGCTGATGAACAAAGGCTGCAATCTGAAGCACACTTACTGGGGAGTAAAGATGTCAAGAGTCATGTTAAAAAGACACTTTTAATGGTGAGCACTGTGCTTATTTCTCACAATTAGGTGTGGGCTAAGCAAGGACCCCCTCACCACTTTTGCTGCCATCTAATTCCCCTTTCCCTGAACCCCAGGGTTCCTCAAACTTACCTGAAACAGGAGATTGGTGGTAGGTCTGGCAGAGGCAGCAGCAGGGAGTCCCTTGTCTTGACAGAGCATCATGTCCCTGTCAACTAATAATGAAATTTGGTGCACATCCTACACGCCAACTTTATGCATACAAAACGTTGGTACTATAGACACACAAGTCCTGCTTTACAAACATTAACTATGCAAAAATTCACTTATTCGAAAAATTCAAGGAATTAGTACCCAAACCTTGATATACACACTGCAGATTCAGCATTTTAAACATTCTTGTTTGCCTTTTGCTGGTTGGCTGAGGAGTGGAAGGACAGAAGGGGAGTGATATGACAAATCAGAGCATTTGTTTTCCTGGGCTTTTTTGAGCTTCCTGGGGTCAACATTCTGTGGTTGGAAACACATTAGAATTTCCCCCATAGGAACCAGTATAAATCATTGACTTGTTATACAAACACTAGGCTAACAAATGATTTCCAGGGAATGCACTGCATTCTGGTAGTGGGACGTGTGTAATGCTTTATATTCATTACTGACATTTATCTGCCAAGGCTACCTACTTGGACTGTTGCAGTGGTGTTTTGCTCCTTTGGGAAATTAATCTCACATCTTTGGAGTCTTGTACTTCACTTGCTTAGGGACCCGGGTGGCGCTGTGGGTAAAAGCCTCAGCGCCTAGGACTTACCGATCAAAAGGTCGGCGATTCGAATCCCTACGGCGGGGTGCGCTCCCGTCGCTCGGTCCCAGCGCCTGCCAACCTAGCAGTTCGAAAGCACCCCCGGGTGCAAGTAGATAAATAGGGACCGCTTACTAGCGGGAAGGTAAACGGCATTCCGTGTGCTGCGCTGGCTCGCCAGATGCAGCTTGTCACGCTGGCCATGTGACCCGGAAGTGTCTGCGGACAGCGCTGGCTCCCGGCCTCTAGAGTGAGATGAGCGCACAACCCTAGAGTCTGTCAAGACTGGCCCGTACGGGCAGGGGTACCTTTACCTTTACCTTTACTTCACTTGCTTACATTAAAGTTTTAGATTCGATATACCTGTAGAACAATGTGGTAGGCAAATGTATAATTTGGAGTTAACATTTCAGAAATATTATCTGCCAACGCATGCCACAAAACTCAATGGAAATTGCATGCGCTTTGGGCTTGCTTAACTATCACAATTTAACCATGACTCAAAAGGCAAAGCTGCACACAAACATTTCCCCTACCAATCGCAGAGCTCTAATCAGACCGCAGTTGCTCCCACTCCAGAATTACTTGGCATATTGCCGGGAATCAATGATTGGAGTAGCCTCAAGTCTTGGATCAAATCCTTCAGTTTGTGGTGGGGTACCCAGAGTTTGATTTTCCTCCCATTGGATTGGGGCACCAAATTCCTTGATTTTCTAATGTAGCATACTCATTTTCTTGTGCTAACTGTTTTGAGTATACACAACATTTCACATGGTATTTTACAAAGGTCTTACAAACAAAGCAAATATTTAGCTAATTTTTATACTGAGTCATATTTCAACAGAAATCGCATAAGTAGTTTACGAATCCCATCAAAAAGGAATCAAATGTCCCATTCAAATGGCCCATTCAAAACCAAACAATACCACTCCTACTCCTCATTATAGCAACAATATTTCCACATTTTAAACAACAAAATTAAATGAAGCTCTTAAAATGTACATAAGTAAAAACAACTTAGAGCCACAGAAACAAATCATGTGCAAGACATCAAAATATATCAAGATACATCAAAATGTAATGCATCAAAGTCAAGTGTTGTGTTTTTTAAGGGGCAAATAATACAACTGAAATCTGTCACTTACGCATAATTAATCTATAACACAACCCACACATACACAGAAACAATTTATTCATGCCTACCACATCACTCCATCAATTCCATTCTCACTTTAAGGTGCTGTGATCTAAACCACTGAGCCTCTTGGGCTTGCCAACTGGAAGGTCAGCAGTTCAAATCTGAGCAATGGGGTGAGCTCCCGTTGCTCTGTCCCAGCTTCTGCCAACCTAGCAGTTCAAAAACATACCAGTGTGAGTAAATAAATAGGTACCACTGCGATGGGAAGGTAAACAGCATTTCTGTGCGCTCTGGCACTCGTCATGGTGTCCTGTTGTGCCAGAAGTGATTTGGTCATGCTGGCCACATGACCCGGAAAGCTGTCTGTGGACAAACACCAGCTCCCTCAGCCTGAAGTGAGATGAGAGCCGCACCCCATAGTCAAATTTTATTTGACTTAACCATTCAGGGGTCTTTTGCCTTTACCTTTAATAAAACACTCCAGTGTTGAACTAAAAAATTAGGGAGGACAAATCAGATGCAGACCTAAATATGCCTCACATACCTATAAGATTCCGCTACCTGCAATCTTCCCTTGAAGCCTTCTCTCCCAAATAGAGTAAGTTTCAAAGTTACATTTTCAGACTCAAAGATATTTTAAAAAGCCACTTGGAGAAGCTAACTGAAGAGTTGCTTAACATGAAACGTCTTCCTACTGCACACAAGGTATTTTTCTATCCATTCCCTTTAAAACAGAAACCTCAGTGGAGTTTACAAAGTAATTTGAGATACAGGAAGCAGCTTTACGGAAACCTACTCCAATGTTAAGGCATGTGGTTAGTTGACACTTTCAAGCCTTTGAATCATGGCAAATGAGAGACTTCTATCCATCCATTGTAATATATCTTTCCCCCCTGAAGTCTTAATGCCCATTTTGTGAAATAGGCATTCTGAGATTGTGCACTGAACTTCTCAAGCATGTTATATAATGTTTATAACTCATGGTTCTATGGCCATTTTTCTTTTATGTAGCTAAAATGCCCAACACCATTGGGATTGTCTGGCTTGAGCGGCATTATTTCAATAAGAACATGGCATGTTTATTTGTGTTCCTGCAGGCTCTCCTCATGGTGAGGAGGTAGAGTCCACTGTATTCCTCAGGTTGCACATGACTCATCATAGCAGCTTGGGGAGAAACTTAAAGTCCTGTCAAAAATGAGTGAGTTTTGGTCTCCAAATCATACTGCCAGTTTTCCTGAGCTATAGTGCCAAAATGAAAAGGAAAAAAAAAACACCACAACCCACCTCTAATATCTTCATCCTTTAAAAACCAACAACTCAGTATAAATTTTCTCTAAGACATTCAGTACCTATGATTCAGTAGGTGTCTAATCTGTACATATAGAACTGCTCTGACTCTCTATTGCATCAAGAGATCTTTTACTTCCTTTTGCACAATACAGTAACTTGTTTATCTGTTACCTAAGAGAAGATAGAGGGACCAACTTATGTTCTAAGGTCATCCCAAATTCAGCATCACTGACAATCTTCATTTAAGGAAGCATCGCATTATGAGAACCACAACTTATTCCACGATGGCAGCCATATCCATATTCACACCGACAACTCACATTTATTCATAAGCCTATCTATGTGCTCATTTATTCCACATTTGTCTCTTTCTCATTCACCTTGACACTGGGATGTAAGAGACCACTTAACATTTTGTATTAAGAGTGGACTGACCTACATGGTACCTTATCCCCAGACGAAATTGCTCTCCTATCCTGAATGTAATGCTTAGTGCTGGTCTCCATGAGTGTCCTTCTTGATCATGTTGAGAGTTTACTTCCCAGCACCAGATGTTTCTTGAGACATTTATCATTGGTGTGGAAACTCTCCATGTATCTGGAATATTTTTTGTTGTTGCTTTTTGTCACTACTACTGCTACTTTATTAATTAATGAATCATCTTCCAAATGAGTCTCAATGTGATTGACATGAAAAGTGCTAAAAATAGCTTTAGGAACTGCACAAAAAATGGCAACTGAAGAACAGTTTTAAACACCCTAAGGCAGAAGCCTTTCCATTCAGCTGGAAGAACTTGTCAAAACAAAAATGTTTTTGATTGTTTTCAGGAAGTTCAAATATCTCAACAGGGATAATGTTCCACAAAACAGGGGCAGCCACACTGAGAGCTTGTCAGGAAACAGGAGAGAGATTCCTCTTCTCTAGGTGATGAAGTAAGAGAACTCTGAACCAGAAGGGGCAGAATACTTCCACCTTTGCTTAAAGCAGCACCTTCCAGAGTGGGTGGAGCTAATAATTAGGTTACAGCAGCTGCCCAGCCTCCATTTGTTCCTTGCTGAAGCAACATCAGAGTGCTGTGTTCCTAGAGCACAGGCTGAGCCTTGGCCTGCCTCCATCCTGTCTTGTCTCGCATCCATCACTGATCTTGTCTCAGAAGAGGTCAAAGCTCTGCCCTGAATTCTTGTGTGCTGAGTTCTTGTGGCTTCTGATATTTTCTCTGAGTACAGGAACCTACTGAGTATACTCGGGATCAGATGGTCTCTTAAGCAACCTGATTCTGACCAACTTTATAATTCATGTGCCAAAATAAACATTATAGAAGGGCAAGGAGTGTGACTACAGAGACATTGTTTGCTTTGGGACCTACTGTCCCTCTCGAGAGTGTATATGCTGGATTTAGCATATAGAAGAAAGTACTATTTGAAGGTTCATGTAAAAGATACAAAACACCCTTATTAGCTGCTCCCAATTATGAATTCAATGGCAGGATAGCTGTGACTGGGGAAGTAGCTCAATGCTTCCAGGTTAAATCCCTGATGTCTTCAGGTAGGGCTGGGTGAAATCCTGTTTGACACCCTCGAGAGATTCTGCCAGTCAATGTCAACAATATTGAGCCAGATGGACATGTATTCTGACTTGATGCAAGACAGCTTTCAATGCTCTTAAGACACCTCACTTTCTAAGCAACTTTAATATATTAAATGTAGTCCTTCCCTCCTGCCCATTGTGTGGAAATTGACAACAGGACAGTGAAATTGGATTCTACATGCTCTAATGGTGGCCAAGAGACTGATACGGATGCCTTTGGAAGAACAGAGGTGTGATTCTCTTAACCAATGGCTTGACAACATTGGCAACATATGAACAGACAGCTTATAGACACTGACTTTCTTTGGATAAATGCAATGATATTTGGAATGACTTTACACAGAATATATTAGGTTACTGGCAACTATATGTACATTAGGACAATAAGAATCTGTATATTAATGTGTGGTAATGTAACAGTATTTTTTTCTTTTCCCCCACTCACTTTTTTCTGTTCTTTCTTTCTCCCCTCACTCTTCTCTTTTTATAAATGAAATTCTCTTAATAAAATAGCAATGTAAAAATAAGAAAATCTCTTCCCTCCCACCCTTTACTGCTCCATCTGAAAACATCCACTAGTGTTCCAGCCCTTATCTAAATAGCAATTATCATTATAATCCTTATCTCCAGGTTTATGCAGACAGAGAACTGAGGATTACCTGAAAAGAAGTGGGGTCTTGAGAACCTTGCTTTGCAATTTTGTCCAATTAACCCAGAAGGAATACTATCCCTTGATGTACCAAACCAGTCACTTAATGATGCAGCAGGACAAGGTATCGTCAAGAGCAACCACCTCATTGGATAGTGAGCCTGTTTCATGAGCATACATTGGGTGAAAAAGGAAAAAACATTATCCAAGACTGGACTTATTATGTATCACTGCAGAATTAGGAATCTGGATTTCTAGCTCCTCCATACAAAGAAAATGGCCTGCTGCCCTTTTGGTGAGAGTCAGACCGTTCCTTTAGTAGCAGGTTAATTGAGTAACATACCAGATAATGCGGAATAATAACTATGTAAAAAGTGCAACGCTCAGTCAGTTACCTGGTCAAAAAGGTTATAATTACCATTTAGTAAGGGTAAGAGGAAAATGATGGGCAAATATGTACAAAAGAGAAAATCTAATTGGTTTTTTTAAATAATATATATATATAATTTTGTCAAAAGAACTACATCAATTTGCAATTACCCAAATTCTGTCACTGCTCTCTGTATATTTATTTCTGAAACTTCCAAAGTGAATTGAAGTGTTAGATTGCATGCTGCATGCACCATCAAATACTTTGTTTTAACAGGTAGATGAGCACTACTAGCCAGTGTGTTAGCAATTAAAATAAACAACAAATATAGATAGTACAGGTTTTTAAAGTGTTCATACCCCTTTTAGCTGTCTATAGTTCTGACTGTGCATGCCATGTGTCATGTTATTCTGTTACCTCTTTTTCTATAAAAATAGTTCTCTGTGTGAGTATGTGTGTGTGTATCTCCAGTTTGTGTAAGTTGTCCAGGGAATTTTAAAATCTAAGCGCTGGAGTATAAAGCATGTTGAGTAACTAGATAGTCAATAATCATGGATCAAAGCAGAGATGTGCTTTGGTATGAAACAAAATATGGGGAAAACAGTGTGAATCTTGCAGTTCTGTGGGAAGAGGGGCGTGTTTTTATATCACTGCAGAAGAAAAGGCCCTAGTAACATTCCAATGAATTACTTTTTACAGGGTCTCATTGAAAATGTCTTGTGCTACTAAGGTTATCCCTAGACAATTTTTTCAATGCTATTTCTTTTAGTGTTTCTTGTAAAGCGACGCTGCAGTCACAGCTCATTGCCTCCAGAGCTTTCCACCAGTAATCCAGGTTAGTCTTTGATGCTTAAAACAAAAATAGTCTATTATTTTTATATATATTTTAAAGGAACTCATGACATTGGTACTCTATTCCCCTCAGTGTTTGCTTTATTTCTTTCCCTGCTCTCTCTCATATGGGCATTTGTTGCTTTGGTATTGTAAATAAGGTAGATTTGTCCTTGCACAGATGTTTCACATCCAGGTTCACAGGCAAAAGAAATACTGGTATTCTTAGAGGAATGGATCCTATTGTCAAAATATCAATACATATTGTGGTATTATTGGCTCTTGTACAAGCCGTCAAAATTTCAACCATGATGTCAATGATGTTTTTAAATAAATAAATAATCAAAGACAGGGTTATTAGTAAATGATATTGTTAATTTCTTAGTCTGAGTGTATGTTGGTGTGAGTTTGGGATTTTTAAATGGTGTGTGCATTCCTGGTTGTTGTTTTTTAGTTGCCTTATGTCTCTTTAGAGAGATAGAATTTTTAAAAATAAATCTTTAAGAGAAGCTGCCTCAGATACCCTATTTATACGAAAAAGGGCAGAGTGGATCTAGACAATCCTATTTTGTGGCCACCAGCTCCTACACTTGAAGTGGAGAATAATTTACAAGGATTCCCACCTCCCCCCCCTCCAAAAAAAAACCTTTCACAGTGACATCTTCTGAAGGGAGATGACTCTAGTAATTTCCATCCCAGCCAGAGGCAATTCAGTTATATACTTTAACAACTGGTTTCTTAACCTTGTACAAAGTTTTGAAGGCAAAACGTGACTTGACAAAGCAGGCTTTTGCACTGTCCTTGTAAGAATAACTAGCAGTCATTGGGAACATGAGTCACTGCCTTGACACTGAAATGTAGGGCTGCCAACTGTCTTATATTTTACCTGTTTAATCTATAGTTTACTTCTCTGTCTGGTATTTTGCCTGCCTATATTGCCCCAGGATCTATATTTATATTATTATTATATTATATTATATTATTATATTATATTATATTAATTATATTATTATAATCATTTGAATAAACTAAGTGTTAAGGATTAATTTATTTTCTGCTGGCCTCGCATTCCACCTCAATCCACCTAGGTGGGATGGGGTGAGCAGGGCTGAACTGAGCATCACCATGTGCCACCATTCCTACTGGCGCCACCAAATTGTGTATGTCTAGTGGAAGGTTTGGAGGGGAGGAGGGCTATATGTGTTCAGTTGTACATTCTAGGCTCCTCATAAGAATCTTCCACAGAATGAACCAGTTGGGGCATGTGTGGAGAAATCAGGCATGTTGGAAGTGATGGCAGTGCTCCCCCTTGATGTGTTCATGAACAGGTGGTGGGAAATTTGTGAAAGGATCTTCTGATGTGCCAAATTCTACCAAACCTAATCCCCCTGACTGCCAAAGATGACCAGGTGCCACTCTGGCCTATCCAAATATATCAGATCTCATTCCTGGTGTCCCCCCTCAAAACAATAGCCTCCGTGCCTTTGGCTCTGTCTGCTGACCCATTGCTTCATATGCTTATTAATATGTAAGACCATTGAAAGGAAGAGGCTTGATAACTTGAGTGGTCTCTTACTGACTTGGTCTAGCCCAGAGGCAACAAAGGTAGTGTCTTCCAAAAATTGTTGGAGTACAACTGTCAACTTTCCCTCCCCCCTTTTTTTAGATAATAATATTTATTAAGTTTTTCATTTTAACAATCCAATAAAAACCACATTAAAAACATTCCAAATTATAAAATAATCAAACAATCCAAATTTCATGCCAAATTATAAGTCTTGATTTCCCATGCTCAGAGGTCGGGGGTGATGATAATCTCACATTTGTGCTGCTTCTCTTAATTAGTCCAGGTAGTTCCAATAAATCAATCCAATGTTAATCCTTTGTTTATTTTTAACAGCCTCTGAGTTTGTCTGGCAAGCAGGTTAGACCAATATAGTATGTTTCTGTGTAGATGTTTATTTTCTTTATCTCTACAAGTGTCATCTTTCCGAACCATCAACTCTGTTGACCAAATATGATGGGAGTTGTAGTCCAACAAGAGCTGGAGGGCACTGTAACAGCTACCTTGGCTTAGGCCTAGAAAGACAGAACAATTACAGAAGAGGACAAGCCAGAGGTCCCACAGAATGACAAAACCACTCCAAAACTGTCCAAGGTTCCTATAATGCCTACTTATGAATAACAGTCTTTTCCTCAACAGCCGAAGGTAGAAAATTTGCAAACGAGAAAAAGTTATAAAATGAGAAAACCAAAAAACAGTGCAACATATTGGCGTCCCACTCATATATTCAGGTCTAACAGTGACTTGATAAGCTAAAGACACAACCCTATGCATGTCTGTGCAGAAAGAAGTTCTGCTGTGTTCAATGATGCTTGTTTCCAGGTAAGGGCACATCAAACTGCAACCTAAGACAAAATGAACTGAAGAAGAGGCCAACTACACACAGCCATAGGAAGATTAGAAAACGCACATTTTACTCCCAGGCTGTTTCGTTCTGCTGTAGTTCAGGCAGAACTCTGACAGATTGGTTCACAGACACTAGTAAACACTGTAGGCTGGTGTCACCAAAGGCTACAGTATGAGCTTGAGTTGGGCTAATGAGCTTTTAAGTAGTGCTTGCTTTGAAAGCAAATACAATATCCATCTCTCGGGCAATGAACATGTACACTATTAAGCAAAGGCATTTAAGAGGAATTGCCTCAGCCTGGGATTTCGCCCACTCAGTTTTTAATTGAATTACCAGCAAAACCTTATGGGGCACTCGCGTCTATCTTTCTATGTGTCATGTATAGCACAGGAGCTTAATCAGTAGTAGGCTCACTGGGCCTCATTTGCTCAGAACTTGTTTTCTATACCAGGGTGTGTGTGTGCGCCTGCATGCGCGCGCGTGTGTGTAGCAGCATGTTTCTGCAAAAACAACCATGAAGTAGCAACTTAAACCATACTAAATTTATTATAGCATCACTTTTTGTGAACTAGAGTCCACTTCGTCAAATGTATCAGACTCATCACATAAGTGTTCCAAATGCCTAACCTTTTCCCATAGATATCACTAACGCAGGTGGTGCTGAGCCTCTTGGGCTTGCCGATGAGAAGGTCAGGGGTTCTAATCCCCGCAATGGGATGAGCTTCCGTTGCTCTGTCCCAGCCAGCTCCTGCCAACCTAGCAGTTTGAAAGCACTCCAGTGCAAGTAGATAAATTGGTATCGCTGTGGTGGGAAGGTAAACAGCATTTCCGTGAGCTCTGGTTTTCGTCACGGTGTCCCATTGCGCCAGAAGCGGTTTAGTCATGCTGGCCACATGACCTGGAAAGCTGTCTGTGGACAAGCGCCAGCTCCCTCTGCCTGAAAAGCAAGATGAGTGCTGCAACCCCATAGTCGCCTTTGACATTACTATTGTTGTATTGTGTTTTTATGTGTTGTACACTGCCTTGTTTTCTAGGAAAGTGTGGTTTAAGAATAATTAAATAAAGGGTGGGAACAACTTACAATATGGGGGGGGGAGTTTTTTATTTAAATTTGTAAATAAAATTAGGATATGCCATAAAAAATAAGAAGCGATCAGGAAGGAAGAACCTCTTATGGTATGGAAGAATGAGGCAGATTCAGGGACTGCATAAAATGAGGTCATGGACCCTGCCCCCTGCCCTCTTATGTAATGATGCAATGGGGGTTTTACATGCAGGAACCTTTTTTTGCATGTCTTTCAACCCAGCTAGATCATAGTGACAGACTTGGTTCAGCTGGGTTTGTTAAAAAACACACAACACAGCTTATTTTTGGTCTAGTGTGCAGCACACCTGTCACACAATCTCTAGGTTCAAGGCAAATTCCAGACTTTGCACACTTTCATTTCATTCTTCTCCAGGTTCTCTCTAAAGCTTGATGTTATTAAAAACTACTGGAATCATGTGCATGGATATTTATGATCAAAATAGCAAAAGCTCATATTTTAATATTGCTTGCTAGATAGCTGGATAGATAGGGAGCAATTAATATAGACTCCAATATTCGACAACTGGTTTTCATTTAGCGCCAATGAACAATTATCATTAGCACTGCCAGTACTAAAGCAGGCCATAGCTCATTTATGAGCTGCAATTTCAATTCAGATTTCAATGGTTTTTTCCTTTTCTTTTGATCTATAGCCTACCCTATCAGAAGGCAGATTTAAACCCTCCTGTGTGACATCTTTGCCCAATTGAAAATACAAACACAATCTTGGTAAGATGGTCAAGTATGAGCAATCCATGGGCAAGCTTCTGCTTGTGCTGCATGGTTAACATACTTAAGGGGGCAGCCTTGGATCAGTCTTGGAAAGCAATTAGATTGGTAAAATAAAGTGTCTGTGTTTCTGAGAAGGTTCACATTTGAATGAAACCTTATCACTGCATTTACCCTACACATTTACCTGGATAAGGATCTGTCCCCACATATGATTGTCACTTAAGGAAATCTTCCCCATAAGCCCTCCTCTAGGTTTTCCCACTATCAAAAGATTGGTGGGAAAGTGCCTTCTCGGTGGTGGCACCCCTATTGTGGAACTTGTTCCTATGACCTGCCTGATGTCATTTTCTCATCAGGTGAGTGACTTTAGCCGCCCTAGATGTTTAATTCAGCTTGATCACTTTCATCTGATTGGTTTTTTATGCTACTTCTAGTGATTTCATTCTGTTAATTTTTTTGTATATTTCAAATTTGTGTGCTTTTAATTCACTTGAATGTGTTTTCTGTTTGGCACAATGGCCGCTTACTGTCTTGCCAGTGAGCGGCAGTTGCGGCCCGACACAGTGCCTCTTCTCTCCCCTGGTCACGCAGTGCCATTATAGATGGTTTCCCTGCCCCCTCCAGCCGCCGTGGAGGCTCACAGGTTCCCGCCTAACTCATCCTTCAAACGAGCCAATCCGTGGTGGCCCTGGGGGGCCGGGTGGAGCATGGCCATCTCCTTAGCCTGGCTGACCACTCAGCACAGCATCCAGTCGGCTGGGAGAATCACCCACCCTTCCCCTCCCTTCATTAAGAGTTGATTACTATTCTAACCATTTCTTTTCAGCTAACCAGGCTTTGCTGTGGTCTTTTGGCGGCTGCCGTATTCGGAGCTGGGAAGGAATTTCCCCTGGTCTGCAGGTTTTGCCTTCCCCATAGCACTAGTCACAACTTTGGTGGTTTAGGCCTTGGGTGGAATCCTATCGTCTTTCATCTGATTGCAGTGAGGTGAAGTGGTCATTCACCCACCAACTGTTGCGTGTCGAGGTCCCCAATCCACCCCCCAAATAACTCACAACAGACACATAATTTTTGTTTAAGATTTTTGGCATGATTTTGGCCACAACTTTATTCAAATACAAACCGTGAGTGGTTGTTTAGGCATTGGTTAAGACTATCTGTCCCCCCGCCTGGGGACAGAACTGACTTCCGGGCACCACCGAAAGACAGTGCGGGGGAAAGCAAGTCGGGGAGGAATTGGAGCTGAGACACAGACCCTCAACTCTCACCCGCCTGCTCCCCGAAGGCTTGCCGGCCCTAGTCCCATTCCAGGGATTGGACGAAAAGATGGCAAGCCCCAGGATTCCTTTAACGGAATTCCCTTTCCGCAGCAACCATGGAGGGGCAGGCACAGCCTATCCTGACCCCTCCTCCAACGGAATTCCCTTTCCGCAGCAACCATGGAGGGGCAGGCACAGCCTATCCTGACCCCTCCTCCACCAGATTTATAACCAATGCCTAACCACAACCTTATAAGTTGTGACGATTTGCTACGTAGTAGGCAAAAACCACCCAGCCAGCCAATTTGCCAGGTGGAAAAATTCCTACCAGGCCCCTGCTCAAAGGCAGATGACCCCATGACAGGCAATAGCAAGGTCAACGCAACAACCCCTTACTCTAGGGCGGGTGGGCGGGTGATCCGTTGCACGCAGCAAAAGAGAAAGTACAAGGCTGCGTGCAGAGTATTTAAACCTTTTTACCCCTCCCACCAAAATTGCAACATAACTTTTACCCCAGCAACCCAGTGAACCAATCACTGCCCCAGGCCATCTTTAGAGACCTTGCCTGGTAACAGAGGGGTGGCTCAGTAGACCCCACCGCAACACGTGCTCTCCCTGAAGGAGAACACGCTTTGCGTGTCGAGGTCCCCAATCCACCCCCCAAATAACTCACAACAGACACATAATTTTTGTTTAAGATTTTTGGCATGATTTTGGCCACAACTTTATTCAAATACAAACCGTGAGTGGTTGTTTAGGCATTGGTTAAGACTATCTGTCCCCCCGCCTGGGGACAGAACTGACTTCCGGGCACCACCGAAAGACAGTGCGGGGGAAAGCAAGTCGGGGAGGAATTGGAGCTGAGACACAGACCCTCAACTCTCACCCGCCTGCTCCCCGAAGGCTTGCCGGCCCTAGTCCCATTCCAGGGATTGGACGAAAAGATGGCAAGCCCCAGGATTCCTTTAACGGAATTCCCTTTCCGCAGCAACCATGGAGGGGCAGGCACAGCCTATCCTGACCCCTCCTCCAACGGAATTCCCTTTCCGCAGCAACCATGGAGGGGCAGGCACAGCCTATCCTGACCCCTCCTCCACCAGATTTATAACCAATGCCTAACCGCCAATCGAGCTCTTATGCTCGCCGCCAACCACTCACAATCCCAACCCAACCTTCAATCCTCCAATTACCGCATCCAACCAGACATCATTCCCCAGCTCGGAAAGATGTACCCCATCATTGCGGTAAAGGGCCAGAGCCTTGAAGGTAATATCCGGGTGGTAAATCACCAATCCACCCAATTCCGCTACCCTCTTGCTCACTGCGGAATTAATGCGCTTCCTGGCCCTTTCGGCAGCCTTGGGTTGAGAAATGCCCTGCCAATTGCTCCTTTGCAGTAATTGTGACCAAAATATTTTAACGGTAGGTATTAAGGTCACCAATTCCCCCAAGTCTCTTAGAATCACAGATTGCAAAGTAAAGCAATCAACCTTTGCCATATCATTCTCCCCCAACTGCACCAAAATTGCCAAAGGGGGGCCATGTGAAAGCACCCTCTGCTTAATTAGTGGGATGAATTCACTCCCCCGCATTCCCCGTCTGGATATCCACGGCACCTGTACGTGCTGTGGGAAGCCGAGATCCCCTTCCAGACTGCCTCACTCTGATGCCAGCCCAGTACACGATGCTGTGCCCCACAATCCAGATACGGACTGGAGCGAGACCTGCACATGCTGCGGGAGGCCAAGACCCAGTCCCCTTCCAGCCTGCCTAGCTCTGATGCCAGCCCAGTAAACGATGCTGTGCCCCACAATCCAGATGCGGACTGGAGCTAGAAACATGGGCAGGAAGGCTGAGATGGCGCCCCCAGTCCAGACTCGTCAGGGTGCTTGCCAGCTCAGTGCATGATGCTGTGGCTGACAATCCAAATGCGAACAGCTGCTCCTATGAAAAAAGGAATAACAGACAGGCATCAGCACAGGCATCATTGGCGATGCTTCCTGACATAACCTTTGTCAGCGTCAGACTTCCAATGACCCGTATTCACAATCCTGCCTACTAACAGGCCCCAGTGCGCAGCCTTTGCAGCAGCACCTATTTGGAAGGAATGAGGTGTGTTCAGCGGTAGGCAAGCCGCAGGCTGCAATAACAGGCGCACAATGTGAGCAATTAGATGCCTGTCGAACCAGAACCCATTTCTGTGCACTAGGATCGAGCCAGCCCCCAGGGGAACGAAAAGCCAAATATTTCCAGTATCCAATAACAGGGCAAGGGCCCACCTCACCTGTGACTGGAAGCCTGATGGTGGCAACCCTGCTCACTAGGTCTGACTTAGAGCTCCAGACACTTATGACAAGCTCCAAAGCAGATAAGGAAAAGTCCTGAGGCAATAAGCCTCCGAACTCTCAGCCCCGTGCTGGCTCCAACACAATTTCCCCAACCCTCAGTACACCAAAATTACAATGGAATACTGAAATAAGTCTTGTCTTGATCTTGAACCAGCCGACAAGTCTTAACTTGTTGCGGATACTGCATAGGTCAAACATTGACCGGCTTCCTGCCTGCTGGCCTGTGAAGGTCGGAGCCTATTCCAACCTTCCGAGACCCTGCGCACGACACACTTTTAGAAGGGTCTCTGAAAAATTAAAGCTTTACTCTAGCAGACATTGCAGCGGACTGAATTCTGATAGTTTTAACACTGCATCCGATCTGCAGCAGATGGGTGAATTACTGCAGGTCCTGCTCAGAGGATGGGGGCAGGTTCCTCTGAATGGCCGAGGACTGCCAGCTAAATTTTAAGAAATCAATCCCGGCCTTCTCATAAGACCTGAAAGCAGATGGGGAAACGTAAGCTACTACTCCTCATAATTAATAATTGTTGCCAAGTGCCAAAGGAGCTCCAGAAAAATCCGGTCTAGCTGGGCGTCCAGAGCCCAGGATCTGAAGCTCTCCAACTGAAAAAACGGGATAGAGCGACAGCAAAAACATTAGATGATCCCGAAATAAAGCGAGCAGAAACGCAATATTAAACCTTAAGCATTGCGAAGACTCTGCCAGAGCATGAAGACCGTTTTGCCAGGACTCTCACACTGCCTGGTTATCAGACCAAGACAGATCCGACGGTCCCTAAACTCCTCAGTCCAGATGTGCACTGACACTACAATGGGGAAAACTCGAGAAAAGTTAGGTTACATGTGATTGCCTTGCCCTGCCAGGCTCAAGGCCACTGTACATGATGATGAAGGGACCCCGGGCCATGAGACCACCTGGCCAAGCAGGAATGGAAGGAGCAGCCTGGAGCAACCACCCTGCATGCAAAATTTAACTGACCTAGGAATGATAGGATCTGACAAAGCAACACTTGCTTCAGAGGAAGTATTACAAGAATAACATCCTTCAAGGCAAACAGATTTTCCACAGGCAAGCAGATGTTTGAGCAACGGTATCCAGCTAGCCCCAAATACGTTAAAAGGGGCAGTAGGACCCACTATCCTCCACTGCCAACAGAACACCCAGCTCCTCAGGGAATAAAGGGGCATCCAGTAAGCTAAGCAGAGGCTGGTGTCACAAGAATCAGCCAGTAAAATAATCCACATAACGATACCCCCAGTTAAACGAGTCTTGACTCGCAATGTTCAATCCAGAAAGGCGCTAAAGGACTCCAGTGCTGCACAGCCTATTGAGCAACCCACTGGCATCGCCTTATGAATATAAGGACCATCCAATTAAAGCCTAACTACTTAAAATCTTGAGGGTGAACCGGCAGCAGCCTAACAGCCAATTCAATATCGCATAATGCCAACAAGGCACCTCCTCCAATTTGTTGGTAAGCTCAACTGCCTGATCCAAAGATGCATATTTCACGGAACAATTCCGGAGGGATAGCATCATTCACTGAGGTGCCTTTGGGATGTGATAAATATGGATCAGATGGAATCGTATGGGGCTCTCTTAGGGACGATCCCTAAGAAGTCCCAACAAAGCTGCCACCGGGCCAGCTTCCTGCATACCAGCTTCAGGTTCTATTGCTCAGGGAATTTCCATTTGAAACGTGGAGCTGTCCACATGTCCCCGTCCCTGTGATCCTAGCGAGCTAAGGGGATGATGGCAGCCCTGCGTCTAACATTCCCATCATAGTGAATTACCACTTATAGAATAGTGGGGTTGGAAGGGACTCCGAGGATCATCTAGTCCACTCTCCCACAATATCATCATCATCATAATCTATTTGTACCCCGCCCATCTGGCAGGGCTTCCCCAGCCACTCAGGGCAGCTTCCAACAAAATATTAAAATACAGTAATGCATCAAACATTAAAAGCTTCCCTGAACAGGGCCGCCATAGATGTCTTCTAAAAGTCTGGTAGTAGACATCTGGTGGGAGGGTGTACCACAGGGCAGGTGCCACTGCCGAGAAGGCCCTCCACCTGGTACCCTGTAACTTGGCTTCTCACAGTAAGGGAACCACCAGAAAGGCCCTCGGCGCTGGACCTCAGTGTCCGGGTAAAGTGATGAGGGAGCATGCAGCTGTCCCATACAGGGACCAATCCTGCAACCTAGGCATTACCGGCACCATAGGCTGACCGGCTGAGCTATCCATGATGATCCCTAAAGACTTGGAACAGCCTCACCCTGACCCCTGGAGAGGTCCAAGGTGATGTCTGAATCATCATCAGCCCAGTGATGATTTACCTGCAAGGAGGTGTAAGCCTCATCCCTGCTCCGCTTTTTCCTGCCTCTGAAGACGCTTCCTTCCGGAAGAAGGCACCTGGGGCATCAACATGTCATCCTCTGCAGGAGAGGCAAGCTCTGGAGGCATCTGCAAAGGCCCTGTCATAGTCTGCAAAAAACCTAAACAATGTGAGGAACAGGTGAAACCAATGCTTTGTGCACCACATGGGGACGCTATTCAGGCCAGAAACGCTGCCAGAGGCCATCAAATTCTAGGGCCAAGCGGGCCAAGCCCTAGGATCACCTGCTAGGCCAGACATAAATGTTTCCAATGAGATAACAAACTCGAGGCAGCCCACCGCCTGTCCAGGTACCCCTGCTTGCCCTTTAGAGGGAAGCACCTCCTCAAGAAACCCCAAGTTCTTTTTGGGAGCAATATCACAAATGCGCCAAACTACCCAGCAACAAAATAGTCCAAAAGGAGCAGCTTGTTTTGTTATGTGATAACAATGGCTAAGTGGGGGATATGAACCCTGTCTCCCAGGTCCTAGTCCTGCGCTCTAGCCACTAAGCCACAATGGCTCGTCTCTAAAATGGCAGTTGCCACTATAAGGGAAAAACAAACTTGCAGAAAATAAACTTGTTCAGAAACAGCATAGTTAAAGAGCATACAAAGAGTGCTCATTGGAGGCACAGAGAGCCTCTGGCTCCACTCTGTCTGCCTAAGATATACATTAGCAACAAGTGAGCCTGCAAACAAACAGATACATTCTTATAGAGAGAATGAGTCACATGTCACAGGAACTTAACAATTTACTGTACTGCTAACTGTAGCAGGCTTAGGCTTGAATGATATGTGCAGGCCGTGCAGGCCGTGATGGCCTCCCAGCTTCTGCTCTCTGCCTTTTTTGTCTCATTGCAATATTAAAGGAACTCAAAATAGTGCTCCCGCCCAAGGCTAAATTAAAACTCAGCCAACAGCACTGCAATCACCCAAAATAAAGCCAATCTATGAGGATACTATAAACGAAAGTGATTCCAGGTAACCTGGAAATTTACTGTACTGCTAACTGTAGCAGGCTTAGGCTTGAATGATATGTGCAGGCCGTGAAGGCCTCCCAGCTTCTGCTCTCTGCCTTTTTTGTCTCATTGCAATATTAAAGGAACTCAATATAGTGCTCCCGCCCAAGGCTAGATTAAAATTTTGGCCAACAGCACTGCACACACCCAAAATAAAGCCAACCTATGGGGATGGTATAAATGAAAGTGATTCCAGGTAAGCTGGGAACCGCCCTGGCTAGCCCCACAATTAAACAGGCAAAAATGGGGAAAACCTTTTTGCAAAAGAAAACCCTTAATGGGGGCTCTCTCCCTATTGGGAAAGGCAAGCCAAGGAGGATTAAGCACAGGCAGTGCTCACAGGTACAGGGAGAATCTTCCCAAAGGGCAGGATAAGGGGTGGGGTGGGAAATCAAACAGGAAAAAAAAAAAGGGGGGGGGGAATTAAATTAATTAAGGGACTAGAGAAGATTAAAAAGAAGGGGAAAATAAAGAAATGTAACCAGACAATGAGAAGATCGCTCCACTGTCCTCCAGACGGTCCAAGTGCTCCAGGTGATCCGTTGCACGCAGCAAAAGAGAAAGTACAAGGCTGCGTGCAGAGTATTTAAACCTTTTTACCCCTCCCACCAAAATTGCAACATAACTTTTACCCCAGCAACCCAGTGAACCAATCACTGCCCCAGGCCATCTTTAGAGACCTTGCCTGGTAACAGAGGGGTGGCTCAGTAGACCCCACCGCAACACGTGCTCTCCCTGAAGGAGAACACGCTTTCCCTGAGGCTGCATTTTCAGGGGTCTGGAGGGGGAAGTCTCTGTCCAAAGAGCCAAGTGTGTAGGGCTAGTGGGACCTAGACCTTCCCTCAGCATTTGGGGGCCATCTGCATAAACCTGTGTTTTGCGATGGACCCACCCCCAAATAGACCCTGTCATGTCTCAGGTCCCCCAGAGGAGGGGCTGAGAGGGATACATGCCCAGTGCCCATGCCAAAGCTTCCTACATCTGAAATCAATAAAGTTGTGGCTGTTTAAATCCCAGACAGTTGTTGTGTCCATTTATTTTACCACTCAGCAGTTAGGCGTGCCGGGAGAGGAGACTCTGCAGCTGGGCATACAATACATTGAGTATTTTATTCATGGATGGGATGTCTGTGAGACTGTGCTTGGATGGATTTACTACGAGACAAGTGTGCCAAGGATTGCAAGACTGTATTATTTCATTAAATTCACTAGCTTGTACATTTGAAACGATCCAGAGCATTCCACCCGCCACCATATGCCATCATGTACTGAGAATGAGATATTTGTAGAGACCCACCAAAATCTATTAAGAAAATGGCCTGTAGCACACATAGTTATTAATTAATACTGGTTGGTCTCTTGCAGTCAAAGCAGTTGCTCCCTCTAGACACAGGTGTAGACGATTAAGGTTTGAGATAAAGGAATTCGCTTGTCCTAATTAGTCCCTTTGTGCTGCTTGATACAAACAAACAGAGTCCTCACCCTAGCACATCATTGCCGCAGTCACTACCATCCTGGCCTTGAGCTTGCCGTTTCATATCTCTGGAGAACTCTCCCTCCTCCCCTCAAATAAGTTATTTCTTTGATGAATTTCTAGAGAGACCTGCTCTAGTGACAGAAATAGAGTCTCCATCTACTTTAGTGGACTTCATTTGTCAGCGATACGAGCATGCATTTATATCTGTCTTTTTGATCTCTGTAAAAGCCTCCATTCTGGATTCCGTAATCTGAGAAATAAATTAATTGGGTTGCTGAGTTCTCTTCCATTTTTGCACTTTGCAAAAATGGTTTGCAATAATAAATTGGTTGGTGGTTTTTTTTTTAACACACACACACACACCAAGGAATAATGTCCATGATTTGTGGCTTGTGAAGGTCCTCTAAATTAATTGTGGAGAAACAGTAATTAAAATGACCCAGAATATCTTATGTCTGCTTACTGAGTAATGGTTAAAGCAAACAGTGTCGTACACTGCACACATATCCATATTGACTTGGAAGTCAGACCCATTGCCTTAAGTGAGATTTATGTCTAAGTAAGTTTTCCCAGAAGTGTAGCTTTAATAAGTTTTTGTAACTGTGGTGGGAACAACACCAAGAACTTGCTCGTGTGGTCATCAATAGCAAGAAGAGTTTTCATATTCGCATGTGGTATCTTTACCACCTCATGTGACTTCTTAATGCCATAATCAACATGTGGTTTTACAGGAGGAAATGGAATATAAGGGCCAAGGTCTCTGGAAACGAAGAAGCCTTTGGGGACTCTTCATAGGCTTGGATGACCTGTCAGCTATATTTGCACTGAAGTAGAGACACATGGAAGGGAAATGAGAACGTTTTATTTTGTGGAGCACAATCCACTGGGTTTTTCCTCATGTCAAGCTTCTTGAAAAGAATTTGTCTATTTATCTGTGCATTGTGAAATGACTGGAGCTGTCTTGTGCGAAAAATTCATTCTTCTCTTCACCTGAAACCAGTAAGGATATAAAAAAATTATTCAGACTTCTGATTTATAATGCTCAATTCTGCCTTCACCCAGGGCCTCAAGTTCTTTACAGTGGTACCTTGGGTTACATACACTTCAGGTTACATACGCTTCAGGTTACACACACCCAGGTTCAGGTTAAGAACTTTGCTTCAGGATCAGAACAGAAATTGTGCTTCAGCTGCGTGGCGGCAGCAGGAGGCCCCATTAGCTAAAGTGGTGCTTCAGGTTAAGAACAGTTTCATGTTAAGAACAGACCTCCGGAATGAATTAAGTACTTAACCCGAGGTACCACTGTACTGACCATTCTAGGTGACTAGCTTTACTAGTCCCTTTCTCCAGAGCCTCCAAGTGCTCCTATTTTCCAGTGACGGTCCTGGATTAACAGAAGCTGTCCCGGTTTCTGATTTCATCCCAGAATGTTCCACTTTTTCTTAGGACGTCCCGATTTTCATCAGAGAAATGTTGGAAAGTATGGTAGCATACTCTGGTCCATGGGGTCACGAAGAGTCGGACACGACTGAACGACTAAACAACAACAACAACATGGTAGCATACTCTCCAACATTTCTCCAATGAAAATAAGGACACCCAATTCCATAATGATAATTTTACACCCCACACATCTTACTGGGGCAGCTTCCAAAGTATAAAAAAACAAAATAAAACATTAAAAAAACTTCCCTATACAGGATTGCCTTCGGACGGCATTGGGGTCGAATAACTCCATACTCTCCCACAGTTCTCCAATGAAAATAGGGACATCCTACCACACCCTCCAATACTTCTACAATGAAAATAGGGATGTCCTAAGGAAAAGTGGGACATTCCAGGATTAAATTAGAAACCACGACATCTTCTCTATAGGGACACTTGGAGGGTCTGTCCATGTTTTAATCAGATACATGTTGGAACATATGGTTATGCAACCCCTGAGCCAAGGAGATAAGAAACTATACAGCCTTTAGAAGACATCTGAAGGCAGCCCTGTATAAGGAAGCCTTTAATGTGTAATGTTCTATTATGTTTTTATATAAGTTGAAAGCTTCCCAGAGTGTCTGGGGCCACCCAGTCAGATGGGCAGGTTATACACTAATAATAATAATAATAATAATAATAATAATAATAATAATAATAATATAGGATGTCCCTATTTTCAGCAGAGAAATGTTGGAGGGTATGCTTTCTCTGCTGCCATTATTCATGTTTTCTCTTGTCTTTTTTATAACAGGGGCAGGCAAATGGCAGCCCTTGGCCTAATTTCAACACCATTCTATGCATGTTTACTCAGAAGCAATCCCTCTGTGTTCAATGGGGCTTTATTTCCTAATGCCGGCTCCTAGCGGCTGAGGCAGTTTTGCAGCCGGCATCAGGCCCCCTAAATCAACTTGAGAGACTGTTCCCTAGTAAGTGTGTTATTTACTTGGAACTAAGCCACCTTGAACTCAATTAATATTTTCAGGCTGCTAATCTGTTTCAAATGTGTCTCTCTCATTATTTCCATGTTTCTCATCCTCATTAGCATTTTTGCCATAGATTTGATAAGCAATATGCTTGAAAAGCCTTCCTTTTCCTCTGTGATATATTTTAATATTCTTTTCATTTTACAGAGTTGGAATTGAGAGTTGTTAATAATAATAATAATAATAATATATTTTGGCAGCACTTTCCTTAAAAAAAAGCTGCAATCCTGCTTGCAGTTAGATGGCTTAAATCCTATTGAATTTAAGAGGTAATCAACATGAGCAGGATAGCAGCCAAAAAATGGCTCCTAACAAGTCATATGGTAAAAAAAAAAAAAAAAAACCATCAAAAATCTTAAACGAGCAGATCAGTCAATACACACAGAGAGAGAGAGGGAGAGAGGGAGGGAGAGAGCTTTATGCCCACTATTGCTTGGGAATTCTAAGAACAATTCTAAGAAACAACAACAAAATCAGTGTAGTTTTTTAAATCAGTGGTTAAAATCAATGCAGTTTTGAAAGGTTGAGTCTGCCATTTTGATTCAAAATGGTGTCCAATTGTTTCCATACATAGACAGAAACCAGGAAGCATAATGAAAAATGTAGTTACAATATCTTAAGAGATGTCTGTGTGCTCAGTTCCTCAGTTCACGCCATAAATTTTATGAAATTCAGGTTGCTGCTTGTGAATATTTATGCCCTGGTATTCCAATTCATCTGTAACTCATGTCACTGCACTTTCCCCAAAAAAAATCCAGAGGAGAGAATGTGGCCATTACACATCAGGTGTCATAGTCTGCATTACATGATACCTTCAGTCTAGCAACTGATAATCAGCCAAAACAAAAAGGTACATTATATTACGCTTAATGCAGAGCCATTTTGAAGAATGCATGCAAAAGTCTCAATGAGACGTTATGCTGCAAGTGCAGATCAACTATCAAGAATGTCTCTCTTCATACTATCATTGTATGGACTGTGTGCCTGGGAAGTATAACACTGGGCAACATTTTGTTACTTTTTGAATGTTGTCTAGATTTCTACAACTGATTTAGAGTATTTTTGCACTGCTGAATCAGGAAATGGCATCCGTTTCTCTTCATCAGGTCAGGTTTTTGTGCTATGTTGATTTGAAAGAAATCAGACCTTGTGACAAAATCGATTACATTTTTGTGGCATTATCAGCTGATTTTTGTCAACACATATCATCCTAAATATGTTTTTAAGAGAAAAAAATGTTTTTCCAACAACATATATTGATTACCTGATAGAAACATCAATTACTGTAAACTGAATGATGGGCATTGATAAAGGTAAGTACACGTAAATTGCATGTTGCTTCACCATTTTTCAAACTTCAGGGCTTGCACTTCCGTTTCTTGGAACTCCTGGAATGCTCAGCAGCAGGGAGGTCTCTCTTCAGAGTCCTACAGTAGTCAGCCATCATGACTGCGTCCCAGCGACCCTGATACCTGGTCTCCATCTCTTTCATGTCATGATGGAATCTCTCCCCCTGCTCGTCACTCATTGAACCCAATTTCTCAGGAAACCGGTCCATATGTGAAAATAGGTAGTGCATCTTGACGCTCATGTTGCAGCCCAGGTTTCTGAAAGCAGTCAGCATGTTGTTGACAAGTTCTGCGTAGTTTCTGGCCTTATAGTTGCTAAGAAAGTTCTTCACTACCAGAACAAATGCCTTCCACGCTTCCAGTTCCATTTCATTCATTGAGTTTCCGAACTCTGGATCTCTGATGAGCTGACGGATCTGAGGACCCTCAAAGATGCCAGCTTTCAACTTCTACATGGTCAATCATGGAAAAGCCTGGCACAAGTAAGTGAAGCAGTCACCATCCTTGTCCAGAGTCTTGGTGAACTGCTTGATTAAGCCGAGCTTGATGTGCAGCAGTGGGAAGAGTATTCTGTCTCTGTCCACCAGAGGGTCGTTGATGACATTCCTTTTTCTGCAAGGCACCAATTCCTCCCGCACAGGCCAGTCCTTCTTCGTGTAATGCTGATCACGGTCCCTACTATCCCACATGTACAGAAAACATGGGTACTTGGTGAAGCCAGGCTGTTGTCCCAACAAAAAGTTCACCATCTTCAGGTCAACACAAATAAACCACTTATGCTGATCATAACCAATTTTCTCCAGCACATACTTCACCCCTTCATAGTTCTCCTTCAGTGTACTCGAGTGAGCCAGGGGTTTTGATCCCCCAACTTTATGCTTTGCCGCACCAATTTATGGAAGATTTCGAGGTTTTATGACTTCAAACTGATCCCTTTTCGACATAATCACCCAGAACTATTGAACCTGAATACTTCTTCTCATTAAAATAATCATTTCCAATCAAAACAATTATGTGACATGGCATTTTACCCCCACCAACTTCTTCTAAAATGCTCCACACAAGCGTACATGTGAACAAAAATGTAAAAAAATGACATGTGGCCATAACTCAAAAACTTGACCTGATTGAGCAAAACCAATGTGATTTTTGGATTCAGCACATCAGATTCGTCCTAAATCAGCTGAAAAAATGCAGACAACAAATTTTTTGTTGACCAGTGTAATCAAAAGAATATTCTCAGATGATCTGAGAAAATGAGATTGTATAGGAAACGAAATAATTTCCTCTACAGCAGGGATTTCGGAAGGAGATCTATGGCCCTTCACATGATGTTAGACTTCATTTCCCATTAGATCCAACCAACATGACCAATGGCTAGGGATTGTGAGAACTGGAGTCCGACAGCAATTGGAAGTCCACATGCTCTACATCTCTGCTCGACAGGCTCCAAGGCTTTTACCATTTAAAACCACCATCTTATTTCCTCCTAAGAATGCCATAGGATGCTATTGGGTTAAAAAAGTAAAAGGTAGAGTAGGCTTGCCATACATCATGAAAAGTCCTGACATGTCCTGGTTTTCGGGTGAAAAAATGTTGTCAGGGGGGATTTTTGCCAAATGGGCAAAACGTCAAGGGAAACCCAGATGTACGTTAACATGATGGGGAAAGCAGCAGAAACAGCTCCAAAACCTGAAAAGCAGTATTTTGGAAGAAGTTTCTAAAAAAAAGCTCACCAACTTTGTTGGGTGTCAGGAATTTTGCTATTCGAAAAGGCAACCTTAGGTAAATGACCACTGAACAGTTAAGTCCAGTTGAATTTGACTATGGGACACAACACTCATCTCTGCTTTCAGGCTGAGGGAGCCGGCATGTATCTGTAGACAGCTTACTAGGTCATGTGCCTAGCATGGCTAAACCACTTCTGGTGCAATGAAACACCATGATGGAAGCCGGAGTACACAGAAACACCATTTACCTTCCCACCGCAGCGGTATCTGTTTATCTACTTGCACTGGCGTGCTTTCGAACTGCTAGGTTGGCAGGAGCTGGGACAGAGCAATGGGAGCTCAACCCGTCATGCAGATTTGAACTGCTGACCTTGCGACCGACAAGCCCAAGGGGCCTCAGTGGTTTAGACCACAGTGCCATCTGGATCCCGGATGCCAATGGGCAGTAATGACAAAGGGAGGAATATTTTTCCAGCAGATGGCCTCCATTTTTGGAAGCTGAGTGATGCTTTCTGTGCCAGGTGCAGCTTCCAGATTATAAAGCACATTTCTGTAGATTAGCCTGAGGGTGAGGAAGAAATGAGCGATGATTGCAAAGTCTGGATCTTCTTTAATGAATCTACCAAATCATTTTTGCAGAGGAACTTTGTATAAACGTTGCTGGTGAAAGCACAGTAAGCAAACGCTTCTGTCATCCAGATGTTTTTTTTGTGATGTACCTATTTAATTACAGGAAATAATGAAGTGATAAAGCATGTTAGATATGCACTTTTGCACTTTGTTTCTACTGAACATCGTATATATTTGTCTTTCACACCAAATACTTCCATACAAATCCTACAAATGAACAAGCTTATGTGCAAGTAGATACATCAAAGTGTATATTTACCAAGTGGTAACTCACTACTTGACAAGCTGGTTATGTTTGTAGTCCTGTCACTATCAAATGGTGAGGAAACTCTAAAACTTCATCAAGTTAGAAACCTGATTGGTTAAATATACCACTGATTGGTTAAATACACCAATGCGCTCAACATAACACAGTGAAAACAAAGTGGAAAAATGTGTACCTAACGTGACTTACTAATTCACTATTCACCATAATTCAGTAGTTTGTATTAGGACACCCAAAATACAAACATCACTGTGAATCTGAACAGGTTAAAGGCTGTGTGATAAAACGGGCACAAGATAGTGGAAATAATATTCCAAAAATATCTAGACAAAAGCTCTCTCTCTCTCTTTTTGTTAAATCAAGGTATAAGAGAAAATAGCTATGAAGTCATGTCTAGCTGCAATTTCAGTGACAAGTGGGGTGCTGCGGGGTTCTGCCCCAGGTCCGGTATCGTTCACCATCTTTATAAATTACTTGGAGGAAGAAATTGAGGGGATGCTCATCAGATTTACAGAAGACAACAAAATGGGAAGGGTAGCTAATGCCGCAGAAGACAGAATCAAGATTCAAGATGACCTTAACAGATTGGAGAACTGAGCAACTCCCCCCCCCAAAAAAAAAAAAATCAACCCAGCAAATGTAAGGTTCTATGCTTAGGAAGGAATGGTCAGATGCTCAAATATAGGATGGGGACACCTGGCTTGACAGCAGTACATATGAACAGGATCTATGATAGCTGTAGCAAGAATGCTGTATACTCAGAAACAGAAAACCTAAAAATTAGTAATTATTTCAGTGTAACAACTAAAGGAATGATTAGCTTTGGGAATTAGCTTTAATGCATCATTTATATGAAAAGAAACAGAATACAGACAAAACAAATTTCTCGAAGCATAGTCTCAGTTTATATTTTGAGATGAACTTTCCTCTCCCAAATGTTCAGTATGGTTTTAACATGTTTTTAGAGAACACCCCCCCCCCAGATGTTCTTTATTAGCCAGAAATGTACATGCTATTAAGGAAATTCTAATTCTAGGTAAGAAAAACTGATAAAGTTGTGAACATTAATAACATAAGTAACATTAACACTAATTATGATTTTAATATTTTCCCATTTGTAATATAAAATTTTGTTATTGTGACAGGTGCGTCCCCCACCCCTCGGTTTTCACCTTGTGTTGGAACAACAGTTTTCATGACAGAAAAAGCTAGAAAAAGTATTGTGAAACATTGCCTAAGGAAGGGCCATGACTTGATCCTATAACCCCTTACCTGAGCCCCACTTAAAATGAACAAGTAGGGAGGTTTCCTGACTCGATCCCGGCTGTGGACCACACGATCCTTTGTAAGGCCAGGCAGCCGTCAGGTCAAGCAACCCAAAGGGATTGGCTTCCAAATAGATCTCTCACCTCCTAGGGTGTCAATATATAACAGCAGTGCTGAAAAGACTGCACTGTCTACCAATTTGCTACTGGCCCAGATTCAATCTGCTTACACTGATGCATAAAACACTGGTCCTGATTCATACATCTGTCAGAGCCAGGCATGGGGAACCTCAGGGCTGGGAGCCAAATGTGGCCCTCCAAGCCCCTTTGTCTGGCCCTTGGGACTCTCCCAAACCACACCCCTTGTCAACCTTGCTTCACACGTTGCTTCCTGGTCAAACTTTCCTCTCATTCATTTGTCTCAGATTTGAACCTAGTCATTTCCGCATTGCAAAGACATGCATCTAGCCCCTTTTCAAAGTTATAGGGACTGTAATGTGAAAAACAGCCCACAGTGGAGGCGTGGGTTGACTGAACTACAGAGTCTGTCTATGCGAGAAACGACCGCCTTGAGCTGCTGTCCACTCTCCCACTGCTCCAGGTTAAGTATTCTGTTTACAGCTTTGAATATTTCTTTTCAGTGTGTGCCCTTGCTCAAGGAGATCTCTTAAAATGGAGCACTTTATTTTAGTTTTCCTGCTCGGTTTGTAAACAGGACTGATTATGAGGCCAGACCTATTTCCTATCTTTAAGCTGTTTTGCCAAGTTGAACATTTTTTTTATGAGATTGAAATGACCAGAGTTTACAGCCTTGTTGGGGTGCTAATGGGATCTATTGTTAAGAAAATTGCAAATTTCAACATGTTTTATTTCAGATGTAGCACCATCAAATTACAGCATTTTCATCCCTTTTCGTATGTAACCCTTTCCATGTCATATGTGAGAATGTTTATGATATTGTTTCTGTGGTTTCTGAAGCTGGGGAATCTGTGAATAATAAGTTATGTCCCAAGTAAAACACAAGCAGCCTTGTTTATGTAATTTTAAGGTCAATGTAAATAATTATATTAGGTTGGATCTAAACCAGGGTTTCTCAAATGTGGGTCTCCGGTAGTTTTTTGGACTACAATTCCCATCATCCCTGACCACTGGTCCTGCTACCTAGAGATGATGGGAACTGTAGTCCAAAAGCGGCTGGAGACCCAAGTTTGGGAAACCCTGATCTAGAGAAGTTTCCTTTGATAATTGATCCAACTCATTTAATGTAATATTGCCAATAACTGATGACTACTGCCCAACTGTGATGGCAGAAAGTGAGGAGGAATTTAAAAACCTCTTAATGAGGGTGAAAGAGGAGAGTGCAACATCAAAAAAACTAAGATCATGGCCACTGGTCCCATCACCTCGTGGCAAATAGAAAGGGAAGAAATGGAGGCAGTGAGAGATTTTACTTTCTTGGGTTCCATGATCACTGCAGATGGTGACATCAGTCATGAAATTCAAAGATGTCTGCTTCTTGGGAGAAAAGCAATGACAAACCTAGACAGCATCTTCGAAAGCAGAGACATCACCTTGTCAACAAAGGTCCATATAGTAAAAGCTATGGTTTTACCAGTAGTGAGGTATGGAAGTGAGAGCTGGACCATAAAGAAGGCTGATCGCTGAAGAATTGATGCTTTTGAATTATGGTGCTGGAGGAGACTCTTGAGAGTCCCATGGACTGCAAGAAGATCAAACCTCTCCATTCTTAAGGAAATCTGCCCTGAGTGCTCACTGGAAGGACAGATCCTGAAGTTGAGGCTCCAATACTTTGGCCACCTCATGAGAAGAGAAAACCTCCTGGAAAAGACCCTGATGTTGGGAAAGATTGAGGGCACAGGTAGAAGGGGATGACAGAGGATGAGATGGGTGGACAGTGTTCTCGAAGTTACCAACATGAGTTTGACCAAACTGCGGGAGGCAGTGGAAGACATGAGTGCCTGGTGTGCTCTGGTCCATGGGGTCACGAAGAGTCAGACACGACTGAACGACTAAACAACAACTGCCCAATTTGCAAGCCATGCCACTGCAACTTCACTGAAGAAACTGAGCAGTGGCTCCTCCCTGGCCAGGAGGGCTTCCTCTCTCAGTGGTGCTTTGCTAAACCATACAACAACGTCTGAGGTGTAGCCTGGATTGTATTTCTGGCCCCTCTATTTCTCCTGACTCTCAGTGTTCTCCAGTCCTGCCTTCTGGTTTGCCTCTTGAACTTCATCACTCATCGGTTCTGACTTGTCTTACAGCTCCTGGCTCCCGGTATCTGACACATCAGACCTGAGGTGAGGATCCCCCCCCCCCATTCCAGTCAGGCAAAAACACTCACAGGGTGAAACAGGTCCTGTGAAGGATGTTTACTGGGGAGAGTGCTGAGGGCTAGTGAGGAGGGCTGGAAGGGCTGCATTCAGCCCCTGAGCCTAAGGTCCCCTGCATAATCTGCTGCTCAAGGCTCAATATAAAATATCGACCAATATATTATACATTATTTCTACATGCAGAGTAAAGCAAATGCTATAGAATGATCTTGTTGTATGTCCCCTCTCCGTCCCTTATTTATTTATTGTTTACCCTTATTGCTTATATTTATTGGAGCACCTCAAAATTAACTCTCTAACATTGTACAAATAAGAAGAATGAATAGCATGACAATAAAGCCATACGACCATAAAAATACACAATAAATTAGGAGGCAAAGCAGCATAAAACCAGAAACAAAAGCAGCAACAATGAAATGCCTCCCTTCGTCTTGCATGCTGTAATGCAAAACATCTCATGGTTGTTAAAACACAGTTTCTAATTTTGCCTGAAGCAGGAAACTGTGGCTTAAGCTCTGATTGCAGATCAGGATACCCAACCCAGATCTGATCTAGGTGCAAATTTAATGTGCCCGTTGAAAGCTTAGGTATGCTCAACCATGGTCTGTGTGAACATTTTTGCAACATGAGACAGCTATGATGAAGATGCAGTATTCTCTGCAAGCTCACTTGTTCACATTACCACATCACTTTTGCTGTATATCAATACCTTGCTAATAAAAATATTCGTAGAACAAGACAAAATAACTATAATTTGGCTCTTGACATAAGATGCACAATGGCCAGTTTATAGATGTGAGGGTTTTGTTATTTTGTTCTGTTTTGTTTGTTTTCACTCTTGTAATTTCGACTTTGAAACATTTTGGTGTCTTTAGCAATTTCTTCAGTTTCACGGTGTTAGGACATTGACTTTTCAGTATACGGTATCTGAAAAGGTAACATTGACTAATAATATTATCTTACGATATAATAAAAATGCAAGAGTGTTGTCATGCGTCAGTTTGCTTGGCCATTGATAGGTGCTCCTATCAAAGCTTGATGACAGGTGGTGAATGGGCAACCCAGGCAAGCTGTGGAGGGACAGGTCCCCAGCTCTTTTGACTCCCAGGATCAGACCCTCAGGCTAACTGGTGCCACTACACGTCACCTTCCTTTTCTGTAAATGGGCTTGGAATCCACTGCCACCACCACTGATTACTATGACGATTGGGTTGAGGAGGAGGAAGGTGGTCAAAAATGGCAGCCAGCCAACCTCAGGTTCCATAGCAGTGGGGGCGGCGGCAGCTCCATGAGATGAAAAGAGACAAGGAAGGCACCCAGAAGCAGTGGTTGGCTGGGTTTTGGATATGTAGAGTCAGTGGTGGCAGCAGCACAAGGTGGAAGGGGAAAGTCTAAGCCAATATCAGAGGCTGAAAGGGTCAGTGGAAAGTGGGCTTTGCAAGCCTTCTCCTGTTCCCCATGTCATGGTCATCACTGGTGGTGGGAAGAGGTCTCTTTCATTCCACCCGTCCCCTGTGCTATAGGGGGAGGGCTTGGCAGCTGCAGCAAACAGGGATGATGCAGCTTGTAAAATTATATCTTTAAAATAAATAATATTATTAAACATATACTCTGATGCTTACAATGGATTCCTTGAATTTTTTTAAAAAAAATTTACAGAAGTGACAACATAATTATTCTGATTTATGATCTAAGAAAGTATTAAATAGAAAAAGAAATAAAAAATATGGCAATTTATGTGTGACTGCCATATTGGAATATTGCATTTTCCAAGATGGCTTCACATCTGAAATTGGCTGTAAAACTGATATCTACAATTCTGCCAAGGTGGGACTTCTTATCACAATGTGCAGTTCTCTCCCCCCCCCCCCCATTTAGCATCCCAGCCAGCCAGTAGATTAATTAGATTGATAACTGGAATCAAGTAATTATGTGGATATTAGAATCTCATTATTTACTATAATTAAATTGGGGGAATTGAAATACTATATATTGTTTAATGTGAAGTACCCTGTACTAAAACTGCTGAGACATGCTCTTCAGTAATTAATCCTTTATTTTGCAAAATAATACTTATTCCTGTTTATTAAGATGTAATGCATTTACTATCATTTCAGATTGGTAAACAGGATGGTCCAGCTATTAAAAAAGATGTAGAACTGTTAGAAAATGTCAATATTTTTCTCACAAAGTACAATGGGAAATTTCAACACCAGCCATTCAGAACAAAACATGCAAGTTTATTCTCTGGAAGAGTATTTTGAACAATTCTTGAACTGATCTTATACAATTGTAGTATACAGAAGATATTTTCCTCATCAGGTCTGCAAGAATAGAAAGGAATATTTTACCAAGGAAATTTCTACAGATGGAAGAAACTCTTTTATATCCACAGTTCAAGTACAATGAATCTTAGGATGAATGCATTCATCTAGATTTAGTTTTCCTTTTTGAAAATAAATCTTAGTGTGCTTTGGCCTTGGATATGTGCCTTAAACAAATAACACATGAAGATACCATGACTACCCATTCATTTGTAATTAATCATAAATTACTGACATTTTAAAAGTCAGCATACAGAACAGAAGGGATTCTAATCCAATGGAAGCTCTCATTTGTGGAAATGCGGATATGATTTTCACCAGTTCCTGCTTCCCTCTGTATCCCCAAGCACTATCTCATGCCATGCTGCTCTTGAGGACTTGCCAACCCTATAGATCATATTGATGGGAGATAGAAAGGGCCCCAGGGGAAGGGATCACGAACAAAAGTTGCCAATTGCCAAGCAAAAACATGCTGGGATGTTCGTGAATTTAGGAACCACGCCTAAAGGTGTGCAACAACAAAATACTGGAATAATCTTGAGTCACTGCTTGTAGTATCTTCTGATTTCCCCCCAACAAATTATATTGATTAAACATATCTATCCATTTCCTTGCATTCATATTGTAACAAAAAATGTTGTTTACTACTATGCTAAATTGGAACTTAATAAAGCATAGCTTCTCTTCAACAACTTTATTTTCTAATTTTCCCTGTAATGTCTGTTATGGAAAAATCTAGGTGCGAGGCTGCTCAGTCATCCAGCTTGTCGGGCAGAGCCCGCGGGTCCCTGTGGAATAAAGGAAGGAGTACAGCCACCAACTGGAGCAAAGAGCTGTAGACCCAAGTTTATTGCGTAACAGGTTCAAAGAGGAATTTTGAACCCCGAGGATGGGGTGACAAGGACTTTGAAAAGTTTCTATCTTACCCCAGCATACAGTTCATTAAGCATCATCACTACATCATTGCTACATCAGAAAAGGGGGGGGGGGTTATACATGATTAACATAGGAGGAATGTGTTGGGGCAACAGGCGGATACAGGATATGTATTGGGAAGTACATTCTAAGCACCTACTATAAAGGGACAATAGAACTTTGGTTTGCATAGTCTGCCACCTGGGCAAGTCCGGAGGAGTGCCTTTGCCCAGCGATTGACACCTATGAGTACCTTCCTGTGAGTACGTGACCTCCCGCTAGAGGGATTATGGCGGGGACCAAGTGGTTTCCAAGTCCTTGGCCAATGAAGCAAATTGGCAGTGGAATGAAGGAAACTAGCAAAGGAGCTGATTTTATATGATTTTTAAAGCTAGGTAACTTCCCTGAGCTGTCAAGTTGAAAGGATACATTTATGCATAATATTTGTAACATTTAACAACTTTAAAGATGTGCCCCCCCCCATAATTTCCATAACATGCCCTAAATCACCCTGCACATCAGGAAATAGAAAATAAAATTCTAAAACTGGGCTTGCTCTGAGACTCTTCCTTCAAAGCACAGTTCTATAAAAATGAGTGATGGATAGGTTATTTATTGTTTAACAGCTGAACATATTTGTTTATTGCATGACCAAAAAAACCCTACCAACCACAAGTATTTACATCAGAACACACCCCTAGTCAACTCCAGATTCCACCAATGGCCTACCAAAGTGTTCAAGTTCCACCCATGCCCAACATAATTTGCCCTGAGTCATCCTATCTTTGCTCATCACCCTGGTTTATCCCAGAGCCAGACCTTGCCCATTGAGTAACCTATTATTGCCATTGCTTGCACTGATAATTATTTGCAATAGCAGAATGGCCTATGGGTTGTAGCATTGTGGATTACATTTCAGGGCTACAAGTGGAATAGGTGGGAAGGAAACTGGAATTCATTACTGCAAGATATTTGGCTACCAGCTAGTATTTCCAAGTCAGCAAAAGATTATGGGGGGGGGGGAGGGAGGTGACATGATTGCAAGGTGCAGAAATGGACTTTTAAAATGTATGGGAAAAATATAGGCCACCTGAGCTTTTTCCTACATTATCACAAGGGTACTTATCTTTTCCAACAACTCCTGCAGTAGTCAAATTACAAAAAAAAAACAATATTGGCAAAAGCTTTCCATTTAAGAAGAAGAAGAAAACCCACTCTGGACACCCAAGTAAGCTGTGCAAATGTGTCATACGAAAAAGGCACCCAGCATCTTGGGATAATGTGTTGAGTCCATTATCAGATTATCAGTTGTGTCCTTTTCTTAATGCACAAAGTACAGGTGTTTACTTGCCCTTTCCAGCTATAGGTTATTAGGGGGGGGGGGGTATTAAGCTAATCAAACAGCAAAGTGCTTAACACAGGGTTTAGATATTTTTAAAAGCCTTTATTTTGTATGGGGAAATATCTAGGTTGCAACAAGAATACATCAGGCAGCCATAGTCATATAGCTCTCTTATCTCTGTCTGCTTACATTGCATAATTATAATATTTTATGGATTGATTCGTGATATGCAACAATTGTATGCAAACTTCAACATGTTTTTGCATGGAATGAAGAAAATGCATTATGTGATACCTGCAATTTATTTATTTATTTTTAATAAGTTTTTATTGTTAAAATAGTTCATCATTAATACACATATACAAGCATACAAACATACATTTCATACAATCCTTAAAAGTGTTCAAACATACTTGCACTCAATCCCACAAATAATTCCTTTCCCCATCACCATCCACCACCCCTCACCCCACCTTTGTATTTGACTTCCAATCTACTCAATTACAATTTCTTTCCACTTCTATTACTTTCTTTCACACACCTTTAGCCTAATTTCATACTTCTTTTTCTATTACTCATTGTTATCCATCTTATTTGATATTTCAGTATTTGAAATGGAACTTGTTTATTCTAATAGTTCTGATTTTTCGATATGATTTTGCAAGTATCTTTTAAACACCTTCCAGTCCCTATCTATCTTTTCTTTTGAAATCCTTCCAATTTCTTCCATTGTTTTGGATATATTGTAATACTCCAATAATTTGGCAACAAATTATTATTATATTATTATATATTATAACAAATTATTATTATTATACCGGCAAAAAGATAAGACCTTATATTTATACGCAACAGTAGCAGCAAGGCTATTGATTGCGAAAAACTGGAAAAGTGGTATGATACCTGCAATTTATAATGAGATTGCAGTATATATAGTATGAAGATGTAAAAGCTATAGTGTCAGCATCCACATTCCAAAATTTGGGGCATCCTAACACCATTCATGATTTCACTGGGCTTGTATGATTTGTTCTGGTAGCATTGCATGCCAGAGAGAAGCTGACAGAAGCTAAATGAAAACCAAACTTTCTTCACTAGTTTTCACCTTGGCTTTTGACCAAAGGGAGAGACTAAAACATTTTTAACCCATTACCCACAGTCTTCCACTGTGTGAAGGGACCAGACACTATTATCCCATTTCTCCTTGCCTCGAGGGGTGTCTTTCATAGATGTCAACCTCTTCATAGTCTGATCATGGAAATTCTGTTTTTATGTAACACTGAAGTACGGTACAACAAAGTGCTGCTGTTTCATTGTGATAAATATTGTACTCCTACTGGAATTTGTGCTCTGCTGCCAAACTAATTTCTAGCTAAAATAGTCCACTGATATGCTTAAAAACCTGCAACTATTCTTATCATAGCTGGTTCCCTCAATTGTATTTGTACTGCACACATCATGCAAGCAGTTTTATGTTACATGGCTTTCTATCTATTGTTCCAGGGCAATAATCTCTAGCACTGTGCCGACAATTTCTCATGCATTTCCCTCCCCCTCCACCACCCCATTCTCTATCAATTAATGAGAAAAGAAATTGCATTTGGAAATTATCAAACGGGAGAGAGAAATTTGGTAAAGTTCTCATAGGTGGAGTGCAAAGTTCTCATTCTTCTTCCCTTGCTTCCCCAGCCAGGGGATTTAATAAGTGTTCTTTCTTTCATTCTAGAAATGATTTCTCTGGTGATCTATGCTCTGAAAACCTCCTGACTTCCTCAGCTTTGCTCTCCTAGGAAGGCAGAGAAGATGCATATTCTGCACCTGAAATAGATGTTCATTGTTCTTCTTTTCAAACGAAGTCTTTTTACGTTCAATAAAACCAACATGGATTTATTTATTTTTTAAAGGAAGCACTTCCCTTAAATACAAAATCAGTGAGTCCACTGATCTGATGATGCATTTGGTAGCCAGCCAACAAGACATTGCTAGGTTTCCTTGTATCAGGAAACACACTCCAGTGGAATGCTAAAGAGAAACATTTAATGGAAATAAAAACAAACACCTCTCACTCATGGCCACCCCATATTGTTAAGCGCAAGTCCCATCAAAATTCTCAATAAATAGTGAAGGAATTCTAAAGCACCTTGAGAAGAAGGCAGAAAAACAGAAGCCATCCTTGCATGGGATGAAATCTCTCAAGAAATCAGAGGACAGGTTTCAGCAGGGCACTAAAGGAAAGAAAGCTTGCAGTAGCCACAGGGAAAGCAAAAGACTGTCTCTTGTCTCTTTCTCACACAGAGAGAAAAGCTTTTCTGATGCCACTGGTATCATTGAAATTCTACTCAATATTGATCCAGAGTAGATTCCAATGTATAGTTAGCAGATTAAAAACTTAAACATGTTGCAGGATTCCCCCTCCCCCAAAATAGACCAGAGGCAATTATATTTCATCCAGCAGAGCTTTACTGCTAATGAAGGCAAAGGAGCATAATGGTCACAAATCCAATCCAATCAGCATTGGCATATTCCATAAGAAATCCAGTTGCAGCAGACTTAACTTAAACTTACAATAACTTATAAGAAGTCTAAACCTTAACACTATGTACAGTGGGACCTAAGGTTACATACGCTCCAGGTTACATAGGCTTCAGGTTACAGACTCCGCTAACCCAGAAATATTACCTCAGGATCAGAACCGAAATAGCGTGGCGGCCACGGGAGGCCCTATTAGCTCAAGTGGTACCTCAGGTTAAAAACAGTTTCAGGTTAAGAACGGACCTCCAGAACGAATTAAGTTCTTAACCCGAGGAACCACTGTACAGAACACCACACCAGAAGGAAAAGAGCTAGAAAGAGAGACTGAAACCCAAGTTCCTTCTGGCCCTACTTTTATAGTCAGCATGACCTTGACAGAAGAGATAAGAGAACCAGTTTAAACCAGCTGTACTCAGCTTCTTTGAAGGAATAGCCCAAAAATCATGAAGTTTCTTTTACGCAGAGAAGCTTCCAGAACCCTCCTGAATTAAGTAAAATACGAAAGATCTCTAGACATCAGATTAATACTTTCTTCACTAAGAAATGCAAACTGACAATTGGATCAGCTCCCAATAATTTTTCACCTTTCCAGACTAAGGCTATGTACACACCATACATTCAAAATTCACTGTTTCCTCCCAAGTATCCTGAGAGCTGTAGTTTACCCCTCATAGACATACAAGTACAGGGACCCTTAACAAACCACAGTTCCCAGGGTTCTTTTCTTTTTGGTGGGGGAGGGGCAACTTGCTCGATATGCATGGTTTGTATGCAGGCAGAGTAATGGTCAACCATTACTGGTCTGTGGGATCATTGTATTATAACAAATTCTGAACCATTGGGTGTTCAGGATAAATTATCAGTATATGGAGCAACATGGAGAGGGGAGTTGATATCTTAGCAGAATGCAGAAACTAATGAAGGAGAAAATTGCTGGCTAAACTCAAGTTGAAAAGTTTTTGGCAGTTCCATATTGGCAAATCTTTTCAACCCATCTTTTTTGTGCACACTTTTGATGAGCCACAGTCAAAATGGGGCTTGTTTACTTTTTCAGTATGTTTTTGCCCATGGATGCGCTGTAAGACTCAGCATAAACCGAGTAGTTTGTATTCTCTGCACATTTCGGGTAGCCTCTAGCAGAGTATCTTATCAATACTCATCACTTTTCCTCCTCTCTTTGCAACGAAACATCTGCTTGACATTTGTTAACTTTTCACCATATATCTTCATAAGCATACCATCTGTACGGTGCCCAGGTAGGTTTTTAATCACATTTTGTAAAGAAATTTTTGCATACTCCAGATTCACTGGGACTTCCCTTATAGATTCATAACAAAAAAGCTGTGGCAGTAAATAGAAATTCAATTTTCCATACATCTTTGTAACGAAAGCAAAGAGGAGGCCTTGATCCTTATCGGTTTTCTCTGCATGTCTTTGTAAGAGAGCCAGACGATACTCGTCAGCCTCCAGTGATTCTCATTCTGAAGAACATATCCGGGAGGTATTATTCATCAGCTTGCTCCCCTTCACCTTTGGAGACAGTATTTATCAACACATATGGAATGCCATCTGGTGCCAGAAATGAGGATGTACAGGTTAGAATAAATAATATTGCTGTACAATGTTAATGTGTCTCAATATAACTGTTACAATATGTAAGAGTGCACACTCCATTGTCTCTCGAGATGACAACAGTTGGGAGCTTGGTCTGAATGATGTCTTAAGCACTGCCTCCACCACTGTGACCTGAGTTGTAAAAATAGACTGCTAGAATGGGTCAAGCAAACTGGACCAAAAAGGGCTTATTTCCTTTTGTTGGGAGGACTGGCACTGATGGGTCTGAATGGTTGTCCTTAGCATAACTGAAGAAACGGCCATGGTCTCCTTCTGACAGGGTGCATGTCTTTCTTCCCTTATAGCTTCCCCATCATCAAGCTATTGGTGAAGTAGCTTCATATTTAGAATCATAGAATCATAGAATCATAGAGTTGGAAGAGACCACAAGGGCCATCGAGTCCAACCCCCTGCCAAGCAGGAAACACCATCAGAGCACTCCTGACATATGGTTGTCAAGCCTCTGCTTAAAGACCTCCAAAGATCAAGGATGTCTGGGGAAATGGTCAAAGAGACTTTTGGCAGCTCTCAAGAAGCAAGGTGTCCCCTCCCCAAAACATTAGAATGTGAGGGCAATGTATGATGGAGTGTGCATCTCCTGCTACATTCAACCTGTATATATGTTTAAATGAATCGCATATCACAAAAAGCCAGTACCAGTTGGTCTCTCAGAACCTCATTCCAAGGAAAACAAACTCAGGTCAATCACCAGGACTCCTAAAACCTCAGTGCTTAGAGAACTGGAATGTATGTAAGTCTAGTCATGGTCACAGCAGTTTGTGGAGCCTCCATTTTGTTCCAATTTGCTGTGTCCTTTCCCAGCATGCTTTAAAAATAGTTCAACAGCAGGACTAAAAAAAATAATAATGATTGTATATCGTCTATTTCCCCCTTTTTTGTCTACTGTGTTTATAAACTATATTCCTATTAAATATTAGTGCTGCCTTTCTAACCTCTTTGTGCTTAATTGGAGTCTGCATCCCATCATTACTTTTGCATAAAAGCGTGTTCTCAATAAAGGAGAGCACGTGTTGCGGATGGGGACGGTCAAAACACTCTGTGGTAAGTAGGCAGGTTGGTATTAATGGGCCTGTTTGGATTCTGTTGCTGGGGCAAAATAGATGTTGCCAATTTAGGGGTGGGATCAGAGGGTATTTAAGCAGGGTCCACAGCAAGCTACTTTCTCTTTCGCTGTGGACATCGGATCAGTACCGAGCAGTCAGCTGGAGATCGGTTGTATACAACCCCTTGATTTCGCTTTCCCCCCCACCTTGTTCCCCCTTTTATTTCCCTTTTCCTTCCTTTTGTCTTTATTGTTATTCTACCTTTTTATACCCGGTTCTGTTAATTTTATTTTCTTTGGAGAGGCTTCAGGCCTGGCTCGTGCCCTCAAGTTTGGGCCTACCGTGAGGAGTTGGGGGCCCGCGGGCCTAGGGGCTTGCTGGGGGGGGGCACCAGGGCAACTTCCCGGCCCCGTTTTCGGCCCGCTTAGCGGCCGCGTGTCGCAGGCTCGCGTCGGGGAGTCTCCCGGCCCTTTTGGGCCTTGGTTGGGCTAGCCTGCACCGAGGCCCACCTTTTAGCGGGGGCGGCGTGGGCGGCTCGGGGGGCCGCGCGGCGCAGGGAGCGGATCGGACCGCGTCGGCGGCTTAATCGCGGCGGTTTGGCCGCCCCCCGTAGCGGGCCCCCTCGCGGCTGCGCTTCCCTCCTTTTCCCCCCCCCTCCCCCCCCCACCCCACCCCCGTTCCCTGGCGCCTGGGGAGGCAGCTCGCCACCCGAACTTACCAGGGTCGGTGGGAAGGGGGCTTTCAGGCCGCTCCCCGGTCGCTGCGGCGGCGGCTGGGGCGCGGGGGTTTTTTGCGCCACGCGGCGACCATCCAGAGGGCTGTTTTGCAGCAGGAGGGCCTGTGGGGCGCCTCCGCTTAGCGGATTGCGTTTCGGCGCGCTTGAGCGCGGTTGGGCCTACAAGCCTGCATCGAAGAGGCGCCATTTTGGGGGGCATTTTTGGCGGGAGCGCCATTTTGCCCCATATTTTGGTGGCGTCGGCCTTTGGCGGCCATTTTGGGTAAAGGCAGGGAGTTTTGAATTTGAACGGTTCCCTTAGTGGCCGTTCTGTGTAAGTGCAGGCCAATTCAGTATTGGTAGTGGCTGCCTGTGGCCGTTTTTGAACCGCATTATATTGTTTTTGGGGCAATTGTTGGTGGCTGATACCTGGAAAGCATTTATTACTAGTTTACATTACTGTGTGGTGTTTTGGCTGCTCATTGCTGGGGCAGTTGGGTTTGCCGCTTCTGCTACAGTTTTATTTATTTTATTAATTCTGTTTATTTAATTTGTTAATTTCATAATTTGACTTATTCCTTTATTTTTCTATAACAGTAGTAGGAATGGCTCCCAAGAGAAAGGCGGCCCCAGGGTGGCCCGGACCACTGTCCTCAGCGAAGCGACCTATCAGAGGCCCATCCCAGGCCTTGCGTTCTCCGGAAACAAGTCCGTCTTTGAGGCGTCTTCAATCCATGGTCACTGATCTGGCTGACGACCCAGTGGCTTTGGCGCACGTGGAGGCTGAGATGGAAGGCCTGGTGCAACGCTGTTCAACGTCACCGGCCCCTTCCGCAACGCCAGCTCATCCTGTGGACGCATCGTCCCCGGCATTGTTCTCCAGCGAAGATGAAGGAGGGAATCCTTCGGATGAGGGTTTCTTACCTGATACCCAACTGACTCAGTCCCCGGTCTTACCGGTGACCCAGGCAGCCCCGACAAGGGCGCGGAGGGGAGTCAGAAGGGCACTCAGGCGAAGAGCCTCCGCCCGGCCCAGGGCTATACGGAACCCCTCAACGCAGTCTTTAACAGCCCTGAGGTCGGTGCCGGGTCATTCACAAGTTGTCTCCTTTCAGTCGGTTTCAGGCTCTGCCCGGCATGACGATGGTTCGGAGTCATCAGTCGAGGACAGCCTTCCCCCACCGCCAAAGGCCTCTTCCGGCGGGCGTCGGCGCCATAGAAGGAGTGCCAGAAGACGCGCCAAGAGGAGGCGGAGGGACACCTCTTCTTCTTCCTCAGGTACTTCGTCCCAGAGCTCTAGTAGCGATGAGGAAGCCTCTCTTAAGCTTTATTGGGGTTTTGGAGAGGCTTCAGGGCTCCCGAAATGGGCGTGGGAGCGTAGGGCAAATTCACACAGGGCAAAGTATGGGGCGGTGCAGGAATGCCGGGAAGGGGTCCTGGTGCCTGAAGTGAAGGTCTCCACCAATTCAGCCAGAGATATTATTCCTGGCGCGCACTTGTCCGCCAAGTTGCGCTCCAGGATTTTGGATGGCCGTTATGTGGATATATTTAGCCTGGCCCCCTCATCGGAGGGTCAGGACTCGCAGGAGAAGGCCATGGCCTCGTCTAGGAAGCGGGTGACTGTGGCTAAGGCGGATAGGACATTTGAACGCTGGTTGGACAGCTTCCAGGTCTTCGCTGGAGTGGTGTCAGCAGCTTATCCTAGGAGGTCTCTGCACTTATGGGTGTATCAGACTATAGTCCGTTCGGCCTTTACGATGGCTGGACAATCCGCCGCGATATCTTATGATGAGAACTTTAGGCGCAGGGCTGCTAAGATCCCAACGGCCCGTTGGGACCGGAAAGATCTGGATGTCTGGACCACCTATGTGGCTCCGAGTATCGACAAAAAGACACCGGAACCGCAGAAACCTAAGGCTGGCCCTGTGCGGCCAGGTCGCAAGTTGTTTTGCTGGGATTTTAATAAGGGCACTTGCCAACGGCAATTTTGCAGATACTCCCATGTTTGTGAGAAGTGTTCCGGTAGCCACCCGGCCTCCGCTTGTGCTGGGGGACGGCGGCCTTTTCGTAAAGGCGGGGGCGCTCAGCAGCCCTCAAAGTCTGCTCCACAAGCCCCAGTGGTTGGGGCAGGAAAGTAGTGTTCTCCTTACGTTGGCCGATACCCCGGTCCGGCTTCAGCCATTGCTTAACTTGTTGCAATCCTACCCGGACCGGGATGCAGCGGCCTATTTGAGTGATGGTTTTTTGTTCGGTTTTAGAATCCCGGTAGTTTCAGCCCCAGTAGCAAGGAACCCTGCGAACCAGAAGTCTGTCAAAGATATGCCAGATGTGGCGCGCAAGAAGATAGGGAAGGAGCTGGCCTTACGTCGTATGGCTGGCCCCTTCGTGGTTCCCCCATTTCCTAATTTGCATGTCTCCCCTTTGGGTATAGTTCCTAAGAAGGCTCCTGGGGAATTTCGCCTAATCCATAACCTTTCACACCCTAGGGGCACATCAGTAAATGATGTTATTCCCCCGGAGCTTTGCTCGGTGAAGTATGCTACTCTTGATCATGCGATCAAGATGATTCGGAGGTTTGGGCCTGGTGCCCTTATGGCCAAATGCGACATTGAATCTGCATTTCGCCTGCTTCCAATTCATCCCGACGACTTCTGGTTGCTGGGTTTCCATTTTGATGGGGGATATTATATTGACAAGGCCATGCCCATGGGCTGCTCGGTGGCCTGTGCCGCCTTTGAGTGTTTTAGTTCATTCCTGGATTGGGCATTGCGTAAAAGGACGGGGCTGGGAGGAGTCACGCATTATTTGGATGATTTTTTATTGGTCTCAGCCAGTGATACGGGAGACTGCGTGGTGTTATTGCAGGCCTTCGCGGCTCTAACGGAGGAGCTGGGTGTGCCATTGGCGGCTGAAAAGACTGAGGGTCCTTCCACGCAACTGACGTATTTGGGTATCTTGCTGGATACCGTGGCTCAAACTTCCAGTTTGCCGGTAGATAAGATATTCACCTTACAGGCGGTCATTGAGGAGATGCTTCCTTTGAGAAAGGTTACCTTGCGACAGCTGCAGTCGTTGCTGGGACACCTGAACTTCGCCTGTAAGGTGGTAGCTCCAGGACGACCATTCTGCTCTCGCTTGGCCAGACTTATGTCGGGCTTGAAAGCCCCGCAGCATAGGGTGCGCCTCTCTAGTCAGGTGCGGGCTGACCTCCGCATTTGGCTGGAATTCCTAGCGGAATTCAATGGGGTGTCTCTGTGGCAGGACACTCTGAACTTGCAGAATGATTTTCAGGTGCATTCGGATGCCGCGGGGTCGTTGGGGTTTGGCCTGTTTTGGGACGGTAGGTGGTGCGCTGAGCACTGGCCGCCGGCATGGCGTGGGGAAGCTATAACTCGGGACCTAACTTTTCTTGAGTTTTTTCCCATTGTAGTGGCCGTGCATCTGTGGGTCGAGCATTTCAGGGACCGTCGAGTTTGCTTTTGGTCTGATAACCAGGCGGTGGTGAACGTGCTAGCTAAGCAGTCTTCACGATCTCCTAGGGTATCTGCCCTGTTACGGGCTTTTGTTTTACATTGCCTGCGTTTCAATATCGTGTTTTCTGCCCGTTTTGTGCCTGGTGTATCTAACAAGATTGCTGATGCTCTGTCCCGTTTTCAGATGGAGCGCTTCAGGTCCCTGGCGCCAGGGGCTCGAGACCGTCCGGAATTTTTCCCGGATCATCTCTGGAACCTTGGCAGCACTTAGTTTTACAGGGAGTAGCTGCATCTGTCGCTCCCTCCACTTTGCGGTCTTATAAGAAGGCCTGGACTGATTTCTTGCAGTTTACGGGGCGGTCCGTTGCTGGGGCGGTCAGTACCCCCCACTCTACCTCTCAGGTACTGCAGTATTTGGCGCATCTGTATCAGATGCATCGCGCAGCTAGGACAATGAGAATTCATGTGGCAGCGATTTCCTTCTTTAGCAAGGCATTTTTTAATAAGGATCCCTGTCGGAAGTTTGTAGTGAGGAAAGCTCTGGAGGGCTGGGGACGACTTCGTCCATCTAGGCCAACTTCCAGGCGGCCCATCACGTTTGATTTGCTAACAAGGATACGCAGCAAACTGAGGAGTATTTGTTGGACTAAATTTGAGGCTCGGCTATTTTCCGCAGCCTTTTCGTTAGCATTTTTTGGGGCCCTAAGGGTAGGGGAGGTGGTCCTTGAACCTAGACGGGATGGAGGTTCGAGGGGTTTATTGTTGCAGGACGTGAGGGTGTCTCCGTCCGAACTGCAAGTTAATGTCAGAAGCTCAAAAACTGATCAGCTGGGAAGGGGAGCGGTTATTCGGCTCCCGGCAACTGGAGAGGTGGGCCCTTGCCCTGTCAAAGATCTCCAAAAGTTTTTGGCTGTACGACCTCCAGGTGAGGGCCCCTTGTTGCTACACGAGAATGGGCAATCGTTGACAAGACACCAGTTCACTAAGGTATTACGCAAAGCTATTGCAGCATGCGACCTTACGGCTTCTGAGTTCGCTCCTCATTCCTTCCGGATTGGGGCAGCTACGACAGCCGCTCATTGGGGTCTAACGGCAGAAAGGATTAAGAATCTGGGCCGTTGGAAGTCGGATGCCTTTAGGGGTTACGTTCGAAAATGATGTGTTTTCGTGTGCTTACGTTTTCTGTTTCCACCCTAGGCCCTGTGGCTATACGCATCTGGATTGTGGGGCACAGTATTGTGCATTGGGCGGCTAGCAGAGCTCGACAGTCCGGATTGGGTGCCGGCCTTGGTCTTCCGCAGCACGTACGGGTGTCTTGGATCTCCAGACGGGGGATGCTGTGGAAAGAACTTTTACCGCTTATAAAGAGGCGTGCTTCCTTGGATGGCCCTCCTACGGCGATGGTGGTACAGCTGGGAGAGAATGATATGGTCTCCTCCTCCTGTTTTGTTCTACGTGCGGTTATGTTACAAGATGTGAGGGATTTGGCTGCCTTGCTGCCCAATACTAAAATAGTTTGGTCACAGTTGCTTCAACGTCGCATTTGGCGGGGTAGTCCCTGCCCGGCTGCCACCGAACGGGTTAGGAAGCGGATTAACTCCGCGGTGAGCAAATTGGTGGTTGAGTTGGGTGGGCTTGTGATTCCTCACCCTCTCCTTACATTTAAGGCTGTTGAATTTTATAGGATGGATGGGGTTCATCTTTCCTCAGTTGGGAATGACATTTGGTTGAATTCGGTGGTGGCCAAGTTGAAGGAATGGTTGGGTTTGTGAGTGGTTGGCGGCGAGCGTAAGAGCTCGAGTGGCGGTTAGGCATTGGTTTAAATTGGTTGGTGGAGGGGTATGGATTGGCTGTGCCTGCCCCTCAAAAGCTGCTGCTGCACGGGAATTCCGTTAAAGGAATTCAGGGGCTTACCATCCTTTCGTCCAAACCCCTGGAATCGGGTTTGGGCCGTGTAAGCCCCTAGGAGCATGCGGGGAGAAGCTGAGGGTCTGTGCCGCAGCTCCAGTTATCCCTGATCTTGTTCCTCCACACTGGCTTCCGCTGGAATCCGGGAGTCAGTGCTGTCCCCAGGCGGGGGGGACAGATAGTCATAACCAATGCCTAAGCAACCACTCATAATTTGTATGATAATAAAGTTGTGGCCAAAATTTATGCCAAAAACCTTAAACAAAAATCATGTGTGATGTGTGAGTTATTGGGGAAGGGTGTTTTGGGGGACCTCAGCACGCAAAGCGTGTTCTCAATAAAGGAGAGCACGTGTTGCGGATGGGGACGGTCAAAACACTCTGTGGTAAGTAGGCAGGTTGGTATTAATGGGCCTGTTTGGATTCTGTTGCTGGGGCAAAATAGATGTTGCCAATTTAGGGGTGGGATCAGAGGGTATTTAAGCAGGGTCCACAGCAAGCTACTTTCTCTTTCGCTGTGGACATCGGATCACCCGCCCGCCCTCCCTTGTTTGGGCTTGCGCTTTTGACCTTGCTATCGCCTGTCTAGGGGTCGTCCGCATTGGTGCGGGGGCATAGTAGGAATTTTCCTGATTGGCTGATTAGCGTGTGCCTTTCGGGTTTTGCCTACTACGTAGCAAATCGTCACAACTTGTAAGGTTGGCGGTTAGGCATTGGTTTAAATTGGTTGGTGGAGGGGTATGGATTGGCTGTGCCTGCCCCTCAAAAGCTGCTGCTGCACGGGAATTCCGTTAAAGGAATTCAGGGGCTTACCATCCTTTCGTCCAAACCCCTGGAATCGGGTTTGGGCCGTGTAAGCCCCTAGGAGCATGCGGGGAGAAGCTGAGGGTCTGTGCCGCAGCTCCAGTTATCCCTGATCTTGTTCCTCCACACTGGCTTCCGCTGGAATCCGGGAGTCAGTGCTGTCCCCAGGCGGGGGGGACAGATAGTCATAACCAATGCCTAAGCAACCACTCATAATTTGTATGATAATAAAGTTGTGGCCAAAATTTATGCCAAAAACCTTAAACAAAAATCATGTGTGATGTGTGAGTTATTGGGGAAGGGTGTTTTGGGGGACCTCAGCACGCAATTTGCTTTCAATTGCTTGATTTTTTTCTCTTCCTCCCTCCCCCCCCCCCGGCCTGAAGATCATGTAAAATTATACCTAGGGAAGGCTATTTAGCAGCTTCTAGAGATGCTTAAGGAAGTCCAGTTATATGAATTCTGATGCAAAGCCGCCTGATCCACATTTTCTGGACAAATGGTCAGATCAGAACACAGTTATCCTTCTGATGTTGCACTTCTCAGATTAATGTGGCAACAACAAGACGGAATGAACACCTGTAAAACTGGCATGGTCTGAAAATAGATTGATTTGCCCATGCCTACCTGGGTCTGCCTTATGGCTGGGTCTAGGACAATGAAGTCTTTTTAAAATGCCTGTGAGCCCATGGCATTTTAAAGCAGATGAGTTAATAATACCTCATTGTGATTTGAGATGTAGGAGTAACTTACAGAAGCACTCCTGTCACTAAAAACAAGGGAAATGGCCCTAAAAGGTGAAGAAAATGTCAGAGTGCTATTCCTGTACAGTCATTATGTACTTTCTTCTGAGGACTCTTGGTGTGGGAATCCTATGAAAAATGAATTCTATATAGAAAACAAGGCTCTATGCAGCAAACCCAGTAATTTGCAAGGAACAGTGAAAGCTGGGAATATGTCATACGGTTTGCTTTTGTACTCTAATAGTGTTCATTATGCCACTTCCCCATGCAGTCAAGCTATACTTTAATGCAAACATTATGTGTGTCAAAAAGCTGAATGGGTGTGTTGCCAGAGCTGCCATTTAGCTGCAGCTGCGATACATCAAGCAAACAGACCTGCACGTGTGCGGTTTCACTGAAAAACAGCAGTCCAGAACAAATCTTTTAATGATGACCTTTTCAATCTATACGTTATGGGCCTTTCTCCTTATCTCAGGAAAGCAGCTGGCATTGAACAGAAGTGAGAGGGGAGGATGCATAAGGCTGCAACGGACAATCACATCGCTGGATGGGAAATCAGACCCATTCAACTCAATGGGACTGACTTCTGAGTAGACATATAAAGGATTGCAAGGCACCTGCATATCAGCCTCATCATCCTTCTGGATTTGATCATAGACAAGACTATCCCATTAATTCCAGTGGGACTTATTTCCTAGTGATTTCTTACAATGTTTTGTAAGAGTGCACAAAGAGCCCTTTGGCTTGGTCCAAACATTCAAGTAGTTCGGCATTCTCAGAATGAACAACCAGATGCCAATAGAAAACTCACAAGCAGGCCATGAGCACAATATGATTCCCACAGTGACTGAAGTTCAGAGGCAGTATGTAGCTCAGTTGGTAGAGCATGAGACTCTTGATCTCAGGGCTGTGAGTTTGAGCCCCACGTTGGGAGAAAAGCTTCCTTCATTGCAGGAGATTGGACTAGATGATCCTCGTGGTTCCTTCCAACTCTACAGTTCTATGATGATGACTAGAAGCCTCTGAAAGCCTTATTTTACATGAATTTGTCTAAACTCCTTTTATAGTCTTCCAAGTTGATAGGAAACGCAAAATCTGATGGCAGAACATTCAGAAGTCTGAACATATTATGCTTTTTAGCCAAGGCTTCAGTCCTAAAATTTAACCAACTTACTACAAATCTGAATTTCTGAAGTATAGTTTTATTTCACCCACCCCACCCCAGAAGGACTCAAGATGTATTAGTACTGTTACATCTACTCTCTCCTATGTGAACCAAGTCTCTTTACTATGATAGAGTTATCATTTTTACATCTTCTGCCTCTATATAAAAATATTTAAGTAAAAATAATTACAGGTGAATTGCTTCCAGAATACAAGTGGCAGGGAATAAAGATATAGGTCTTGCTAATCAAAAATATGTGGCTTTAAAAATACAGACCAGTATAAGGTCTGTTAGATGAATAAAAAAGCTCTTCATACTTTGAAACAAAATACTCAGTTCAGGCACTTTAAGACATTTACAACTGAAAGTCCTAAAAGTCACAAGTCAAAATTAAGACTGCTTGGATCCCAATGATGGGAGAGAATTATAGCAAAATCCTATGTATGTTTACTCAGAAGTAAGTCCCAATTTGTTCAGTGAGGCTTACTCAAAGGAAAATGTGCAGAGAATTGCAGTCTTAAGCACATAACTAATCCTCCCAGTGGGCCAAAATATGTTTAACTTTGACTTGATCATGCCTAAAGTCTGCAATTGTATTTTATGAAAATTCATCCGTGTGCCTAAGTTGTGACCTCAGGTAGGACATTGTAATATATTTCATACTAACAGCCAACATGGACGGCAAGTTGATTTCTTGCTTCTCACCAGAGCACTTCCTCTTAATCGGGTAAGCAAGCAAGTTGCTCTTGAATGGCATGATTGGTACAACGCCAAAGGAAATTGGGGAGCTAAATTTGTTTGAGCAAATTATTATTTCTATACCATAAAACCTTCTCAGACCACTGAACATGAAAATGGGAAATCTTTCTTTAAAATAGCTGCAAGGAGCACTGGAGGATAAAGCAGTATCCATTTCGCTGCCACTTGAGAAGGTCCTATCTGCTTTGTCTATCATCTCAACTCTGGAGAATAATTTGATTTAATTATACTGCCTTTTGATATTCTATCACAAAGGTCATCTGCTCCTGCAAGACCTTTCTATTAAGATAAAATTAGAGCTTTGTTACAAGTCTGAAAACTCATTAACCTGTTTTATGATAATGTAAACACTAGCACACTGAGGATCCAGTGCCTTGTTGAATAAAGATGGTGATGATGATAAATAATAGCACCACCCTGGAAAAAAAGAACTCTTAATATAGGAACAGTAAGTATGGGGATCCGCACAATACATATAGCAGGACTGACTAATCCTCTGTTCAGGGAACAGGCAATGTTTGATTTTGGTGGGGTGCTGTATCACAGTGCTTGGATAAAGTCCATCAATCAAATTGCCCCCTTTCTGGTTATCAGATCATATAAAAGGAGGCCAGAGTGATAACCTTCCTCCCCAACAGATCTGCACTGATCAGATGAGGAGAGAGTTGTTTGTCTATGTGCATAGTAGCTGTCAGGAGTTCAGCCTACACTCGAGTAGGACCCTGGCAGAGACACATGCCCGACTGGCATGTTCTCTCTCTCCTGGTCTTTCATTCGGGAGCTTCAAAAGCTTTCTTCTGCCCGAACATCACAGCGACCGATGCCAACCGACACCGGCACACTTAGGGATCCACAGAGTGTGCAGCATGCGGGACAGACCTCAGCAACTCAGCATTTTGGCTAATCTACTTTATTTACATATAAACACACACGGAGCACTGTAACATGGTTCCCTCTCTCTCTAGCGTCAGACAACAAAGAGGGGAAAAACAAAGGACAATAGTCCCACTTCATGGAACACAGTAGCACAAACACCCTGTCTCCGTCACTTCCCACTCTGTGGAGTCAAAACATATACCATCATGTGATAGACAACAATCCTATGACTGCAATCATAGAGCAGGAATTCTAACAGTAGCATGTGCAAGAGTATGTGGTCCTCATGCTCATTTTTGTCCACAGCCACCTTGGGCATACAGCCCTAGGTGGATGGGTCATGGATGAATGAGCCCCCCAGGCCAATGAAGGTGAGCCAACCCTGATGTAGAGCACCAGCAAACAAGGAAGAGAGAGGAGGGCTCTGTAGCTGATAATCCACAGCACCTGGACAGCTGATGTGTTGGGATGTGAATATATGCTAATAGAGGATATAATTTATTTGATATTATCCTTCCTCACGTTTGTGAGTTCAGCCGAGTGCAGCTTAAAAGGGAAGCTTAGTTTTAGCCTTTTAGATTTAAGTAATCCAGGTTGCTTAAAGGCAGGCTGAATTTTCCTGGTATTTCCCCCCTTTCTCCCACTTAAAATAACAACCACACAAACAGCCTTACTCACTCAGAATACTTGTTGAAGAGTAGGAGATACAGAAGCTTTGTTCAGGCAGGCTAAAAATGGTAATTCAGTTACAAAGGAGTACTTAAGTCTAGCTTAAGATGGAATCTGAGCATTGGAACTCAGAGTCAGCAAATATTCTCACATTGCTGGCAAAACGGAAAGAGATGGAAAGAGCATAAAAGGAAAAGGTATGCCCGGGCTGGTAGGAGAATATATATAGCTATGCCCTCCTGCTGTTAGAGCACAGTGGGAGTTCCTCTCACAGAGTTCTCTCTAGCAAGTTTACAGGAAAACTCTGTGAGCTTCAGCTCCTATTGTGTGCCTATCTATCAAAGCATGAATTGTTGGTTTGACTGCGTTTTAAGTGTCCCACACAATGAAGTCTTCCCCACTATGGGGAGATTTAAATTGACATGTAAATTATTGCAGTTGGGTTGTATTCATCTGCAGCAGCCTGCTCACACAACAGCCATTCTGCTATAACAGAAGACCTGATCTTAGCATATCACAATGCCACATCCAAGGGCATCTTGCACTTGTGAAAAGTGTTGTCCAACTGTGGTCAGTGACGATTAAGCTTTGTGCACTACTTCTTGTGCTACCACTTGCACACTTTCAGACTTCTTCCATTTGGTGATTCATGTCACCCTATGCACTGTCTTGCTATGAGCATGCTATGAGGGCTCAATCTGTGACTTCTGCTGTCCATTGGTGCCTGTTTCTGGGTATTAAGTGGGGAGAAGGAAAGTCAATGCACTTTCTAAAATGGCTGTTGATTCATTTTCAGTTGCTACATAGCTCTAAGGAACTAGACAGCATCTCTGAGTAGGCCTGACTCAGGCAGAGATCCACCCGCCATAAATTCTCCATTCCTCCTATGAATGAATCAACTCAATTTGCACAACATCCAGATGGGGTAATGTACAGAACATGTTTGTGAGTGCAGTGTTCTATATCAAGAGTATGAGATCATAAAGTTAGATCACAAAATAGTTCTTACTCAAAGTTTAACTTGTTTAGAGTTAACAACAGCAGGTTGAAAATTCACCTCCTTCCTGCTTTGAAAAAGTAAGGCTTTTTTGTTATCAAGTTGGCGGTATTATTCATGCATTGGAAACTAGAAGCAACTAACAAGTTTCAGAGGACTGCTGCTACATAATCTCTGGGGAATTATCTAATAAGGATGACACTCTGAAAAGGTCACTCTTGAGAGAGTGCACACCATTTTTCATTTCAGTACAAAAGGCATTTAAAAATGATCATGGTCATCACTTGTAAGTCATGAATTTCTTCCCCTCTTGGTCAAGAGTAAGTACTAGTAGAATGGGAACAAGACAGACAAAATATTAGCTTAACTGCAGAGTTGTCAATACAAAAAAAACTATATGCCCCCCCCCCAAAAAAAACCTTTAAACACAACCAGCCAATTGATGGCCATGACTGTAGGAAGAAAGTTTAGCAAATAGTGTCGTGGAAGCTAAAATTATTTTAGCGAAAAGTTGCTGTTATTCTTCCGGAAAAACATCCTTTTTTGTATGTTCTCTTGTAGTGCAATCAAGTTGTTAATTATCCACTATGATTTCCATGGGAATCAAAGGATGCCTAATAAACATTGCAAGTTGTCAACTTTTTTAGGTCATCCAAAGACACTGAGGATTTTATAGAGGTTTTATTAGAAACTTATTTTTAGATGTGGATTTTAAAAGAAACTAGAGTCCATTTGAACAGTATTTTGGAACTTTTTGAGTCTGAGAGCCCTCAAGGAGGGAAGGGAAATTTCATGAAGCAACCCCCTGATCATTTAAACAAACAAACAAACAAACAAAAACACACCACCTGTTTTATGGATTTGCCATTCCTAGTGCAGTGAACATATTCCTGAATGCTACTAGGTGCTATTTTGCTTTGCCCACAAAAAGTCCATGCCAGTGTTTTAGGAAGGATTCTTAGGATGGCAGTTGGGAGTCAGTAAACTGCAGGTTGGAGAAAGTATGAGAGAGAAATGTTTGAGAGCAATGGATAGGGTCCAATGCTGCTGTGTTATGGGAGAAGCTAGAACGTATTGGACTGTGAATGCTGTGTACCTCTCCATCATTGGCTCTGGTTGCACATGTGTGTGAATCATATATCATAAAGACACCACAGTCTCCACTGTGGCTCATTTTTCCAAAAGGAAACCCAGACCCTGGGTAAGTGCCTGGAAGTCATGGAATCTCACACTTTTGTGGGGATTGGGGGGGGGGTGTTGTAACAATATGCATTTTCGTAAACAATGCTTGGGTAGCGAACTGCACCACAAAATTCAGATATGTGCAAATTTCGCAGGACAGCTGTGTTTTGGTTTGCATATGGTTATAGAAAGTCAGAATTTGTAGAGTCACCTTTAAATGCAAACTGAATCAAATTATTTCCCCATCCCTACTTCCAGATAAGGGTGCATAGGCTTTCAGTCTAACTTTCCAGTACTCTTTCCTCCAAAGTTAACCTTAGTCACAGTGGAACCACCTGTGGATGTGGCATTATCTAACCCACAGATGTGTGAAGTACACAATATTATTTGCATTGTTTCAGTCTGAACAATCACCAAACATTGTTTCCCCTTTCTTTCTTTCATGCACATGCAAACATCTAAATACTTTCAACTCCACTCTGGTTTTGACATCATGCACAATCGAATTATATAACAGCATTAAGCTCTACTCCCTTGTAAAGTGACTAAACATCATCTTGTGTTTCTGAGTATGTCTCTCTTAAGTGCACAGAATGACTCATAGTTGTTTTCCGTGAGATCTTAACTTAGTTGTCGTGAGCCATGAGTGCAAACAGCTCCTACTGTTTCTCTGTGGTTCTTTGTTAGACGTATGGCCTTGAATCTCTCCCTCTAGCAATTACAGCTGAGGTAGAGATGGCACAGAGGTACCTTTCACCCCCGCAAATGGTGGCTAGTTGGCCACAGATGACCTGTGGGTTTTAATTTTCCAAGAAAAAGGATTTGTCACAGTACAATCGCATTATGGAACGATGGGAGTGGGTAGGATGACATCACAAAAGCAGTAAGTGTTGTTCCAGGCCTCCCTTCATCCTTCACTTCCACTATCTGTTCCCTCTCATTTTCCCATTTCTATAACGGGCAATGATTATCATCACACAAATCTTACTTGCCGAGGATGCTTGCACTTCCATGATTTGTGGGTAAACATTTGATAAACAGTATGTACCGCAGCCTCCTGTCTTCACATAATAGATTTTTGTCAGTTAATTTGCTAAAGCTTCTCCACACACACCCCTTTCCAATTATTCTTCTATGAAAACATCAGAATGGCTAGGGAATTAGCAATGATGTTGGTGTCAGTGTGCTGTAATAAATTGAAAAAAACTTTCTGTTGCCTTGACTTTACAGGAACCACAACAATTGCCACTGTTTCTACTATAGGTATCAATACCACCATCACTACCATACAATTGGGGTCATTTTTTAATTTTTGTGTGTGTGTGCTTACGGCTTTTGCATAAAACATTACACCACAATTTAAATTTCCTAATACACATTCAAGCTCCTTCCTTTTTGCTCATTCGAGAAGAAGCCTCTACGAGAGTGAAGTCCCTCTGATTCACAAAGTTGTCCAATACAAGTTTGAGGACAATGAGAAAGGCAGTGATGGGGCCAAAGCTACCTCTCTCATCCTCACTGAACTTCTCCTTCATGTGAGAACTTAACACTTCCTGGTAAAGCCTGCATAGGGCTAGCGCTTGACATCATTTTGAGCTTGCCTTTCTGGCTCTTCCTCACTGCTTCAGGGAAATGGTCTGAGAGGCTGGCTCATCAAACCTACAACTTTTCACCTTGTAGGTTTGCCCAAATGACAAATTGCCTAGGAACTGCATAGGGAAATAGGATTCGATGACTTCCCATTAGAGAGCGAAAAAGTGCCATTGTGGCATCAAATCTTGTTTTTTACCCAGACCTGTTTGCAACCAATACACCAAAGAAGTGCTTGACAAGAGGAAGGGCTGATGCAATGACTGCTGATGTCACAAAATTACTGGTGCCCCCCCCACCTCCTAAAAAGGCTGTAGGGCTAAGTTATAGCTGACTAGGCCTGAAAGGGAAAGGGAAAGCAGGCAGGGCAGAGAATGGAGATAAGGGTACAAATGGGGAAGTGAGGGTGGAAGGAAAGCAACACAACAAGTCCTTCCTTTTCATTTTTCATTTTTTAAACAATTAAATATGTCTATTTCAATTTCTTTAGAAGTAAAGAGAAAATGACAAACAGCTGTCAGGGACATAATAGGCAACCTCTGCACCTTCTTGGACTTACAAAACATCCCAGTTGAGGATGATATGGGGTTCTCAGGAAACACAGGCACCAAAGAAGGCAGCAGAGGGTAGATCACCAAAAAGATGATTTGCAGGATGAATGAGAGGACACTCCAAACTGCAACCTGGTCACCTTCAAAATAAAGCAAGTGCAACAAAAGCCTAGTAGCCTATTTGTAAGATTTGCACCAAAATTTCCTTTCGCCTTAGATAGTTTTCAGGTACCACTCATGCAGGAGAAATTTTCAGCAGCATTTATTCATTGCAAATCTTTCTTGTCCCTATCAAGGAACAGTAGTAGGAAATATTTAAGGTACTGTATAAATATTTAAAAATAGTAACCGCAGTAGTGTGTGGGAGGAGCCTGAAATGCTCTTGTATCTTGCCAAAAACTCCAACTCCCATCAGCCTCAGCCACTATTGCCAATATCAGGGATGATGGGACTTGTAGTACAGCAACATCTGGAGGACCACAGGTTCCCCATCCTTGAAGCAGATGATGCAGTGGCAGCAGGAGAAGTCTGATATGTCTATAGCAGTTAGGCATTGCTGTGATGCTATGTAGAAGTAAGGCTGTGTATTTATATGTGTGAGTGTGTAATATATATATATATATATATATATATATATATATATATATATATATTTCTTAAATAGGTATCAGATAGGCAAATTTAACAATGCTGTTTCCCCCATATTCTCCAAATAAAAGAGCACCAAAACTTTACTTAGTACCAAAAGCATCTTGTTAGCCAGAAGCAAAGCTGCACACATCAGTAAATTCACTTCTAAAATATGCAGACCTCTAAAAATTACACTGGCAGCAGAACTCAAGTTGAAGTTGACTTTGAAATAGCACATTATCATAACTCAATTCATGCTTTCAATATTTATTTCTTAATTCGAGTAAATACATCTCTAATAAAAATGCATGTGTAAATACAACATTCAATTTTAAATGTAGCCTCTTGGTTGTCTTTGTAAACGTTCAGTCAGTCATGTCTTCAACAATTTCTGGTTCACTGATCTGTGAGCCAGGAACCCTGGAGATGTTATACAGGGGAGAAAAATCTAGTATCTTGCCAAAAACAGTGCAGTTAATTAACAGCCTTAAATTTTTTAACGGCTTGATCAGATTTATAATGTCATTTCAGAGAATATTTCTGTCAGTCTTTATCGGATTGCAGACCCATGACACAAGAACTGATGGTTCATGCAATATTTGATTAGTGGTGTTTAGCTATCACTCTTTTACTACATCCTTCACATTTCTCATTACAGATTTCTGGATCTTTTCTTTGTTTTCAGATTTCATACAAAAACTAGCCTCGACCACCATATTAGCTTGGGATGGGATGCCTGGGTTTTATAAAAGCTGGGGTAATGTAATGGCTAAGGCTGCACTCCTATTCCTACAGAATTACCTGGAAGTAAAGCGGGGGATGGGGGATGGGACACAACAATAAAAAGACTTGTGGCACTTAAAGGCTAAACATTTTTTAGTGGTATAAGATTTTGCAGACCACAGTCAGCTTCATCAGTTACATGAAGTGCAACCCTCATTTGGCAAATGTCCACACATAGTAGGCATGTTCAAGCATTTGGGAAGCTCTGTATTCATGGATTGTGGAGCAGGGCTGCACACAAAAGACCCTCTGTAATGTCCCAGTGTGTGTTGCCTTGAGTTTTTTGTCCCTCACCTTTGATGCATTGAACAAGGAAAGCCTGCTTTTTACTATTGCTTACTTGGATCATGGATTCTGATCATGCAAGGTGTTCTACAGACATTCAGGTGAAAGTAACCCAAAGTTCTCTGCAGGCTTCTTGACACTTCCACTTAACTCAATTACAGATCTGGCCCAATGCCTGTAACACCTATAATGAGGGTTTGTGACAGGTCATACTGCAAATAACAACAGAGAAACACTGTTGCTTAGGGGAAGGCTAAACCTCTACAGTCTTGGATCCAATTTCTAATGTAGGTGAACATCCTTTCCGCTGGTGTCAAGCTGCAGCAGATCTCAGACCACAGCAATGGAAGCATCACCTTAACTAGGGTGGGTCAGAAAGCGAGCAATGACATTGTGGAAGTCAGGAGCCAAGTGTTGTGTAACAATAATAATTTATTATTTACTATAATTTATTATTTATACGCCACCCATCTGTCTTGGTTTCCCCAGCCACTCTGGGCGGTTCCCAACAGAATATTTAAAACACGATAAAACATCAAACATTAAAAACTTCCCTAAACAGGACTGCCTTCAGATGTCTTCTAAAAGTCAGGTAGTTGTTTATTTCTTTGACATCTGATGGGAGGGTGTTCCACAGGGTGGGCACCACAACTGGGAAGGCCCTCTGCCTGGTGTATAAAGTCTAGGAGAAGACCAGAGAGAGAATGTTCTCCCTCCAGACATGGCCCTATCTCACACATACCACCTCACAGCTGTGCCCCACAACCACATTGTCCAGGAATGCCCTGACCTTCCAGAATGTGGGGTTGTGGTGCAGGGAGCACTGCAAGGAGGATAGGAAGGGACAGGAAACATCCACTTCCTTGGCTGTTGTCTCCCATCATGACTTGGGGTGGAACTGTATCTCAAAGTCTCTCAGAAACTGCTTACACATGTTTTAGATTTATATAGCCAACATCCTTAGATTAACTTATCTTAAACGTAGGCCTATGGTCTCATCTCCTTTTAATCTTCAGAAAATGCTGCATTATAACCTGAGCAAGGGCAACTTGGTTGAGTTCCCCCACCTCTTACAAGAGTATTTGCAGGGAATTGAACCTATATCTCTCACACCAAAGGCTCAGTCCCCTCTGACATGCTGCACCTCTCCCAGAGTATTTGTTACTATTGGAGTGTTTGGCTTAGATAGCTATTTGCTTTCCATTGGCATTTAACAGGAACTGTGCGAACAAAATCTCATTTTTTAAATACTCGGAGAATGGCTGGCTTCCTTCCCCCTGGGCAAGAACAAGAATAATCAATCCTCTATTTGTACTATAGTGGTCTCTCATTTGCCACTGTCTTCTGCTAAGCCCTCGAGTTGTTCTAAAACATCAATTACCCTTTAACCATAATATCTACAAGACTTTTCACAGCTGCACTGCAGCTCATACATTCAAAGTTTTTATCCAATGTCATTTTTATCTCTTATTCTTATTAGCATGAAACTGGGAACTTTGGTTCACTCATTGCTAGAATATATTCTAGTTAACCTTGAATGTTGCTGGAGAAGCAACCTAGTTCCATTTGTTTGTTCTGTCTTTCTATTCTGAACCAGTAGATGGAGAACCTGCAGGCTCCAGATGTAGTTGGACTACAATTCACATTATCCCTGATCATTCTCTATGTTTTTTGGGATTGATGGGATCTGGAATCCAAGTAGTTCTGGAGGATCACAAGTTCCCGATTCCTATAGTGGAATCTGTTGACTAAAAGTGGGATTCAACTCAATTGTTGGGGCACCTAAGGAGGTCCATTCTCACAACTATACTTTTCCCCGTCTCCTCCCTCTGTGTATTCCCCATACCCCCTAAATCTCCTCTGGAGGGTTGGAAGAACCATCAGAACAAGTTTACGGAATGCATGGGGGGAATAGAGGGTGGAAATGACTCAGTGCATGCACACCCCACTTTGCACTATGTTGAAATCTACCCAAAGGAAATCCTGTCCCTATTACCTAGCCGGGTTCTCAGCGTTTCAACACCGAGAGGCAACAGTAGAGACTTGAAAGGGTGCTGCAGAATACTACTACCTCAGATAGTACTAGACTTCTGAAGATAACCTGAGATAGATCATTGTAATATATTGTACGTAGACTCGCCTTTCAAGGCAGTTCAGGAACGTCAACTGGTTCAGTAATGGCTGCTTGACTGTTAACAGAGACATGCTCTTTTAAATATATCCCAGCAGTATAAGATACCAGCTAGTTACCAGTTTGCAGAATTCAGAGTGCTGGTTTAGACTTTTTTAGCTCCAATGATTTGATACTAAGATGTGCAAACCCATTCATAGGAAATAAGCCCCATTTAACACAATGGGGCTTCCTTCTGAATGCACATACATAGATTTGTGTTGTTAAATAACTGCTTTCTTTATATAAACCTTATCAGTTGCTGAGATGTACATCTGAGAGTCTTCTACTGATTCCATTGGCCTCATTTCTAGGTTGATAGGCTGGGAGAGTTTGTTGTTTGTTTTTCCAGTGGTGACAACTCTTCTTTGGAAAAGCACCACTATACAGATAAGTGAGACTCCTATAATCTTATATTTTAAGCACTGTTAATTCCCACCCCCCTTTCCCCCAAGGTTTTTAGCTGAGCAGCTTGCTGGGTTTTGTTTGATCTATGATTTGAGTAACTGCTCTTTTATCAGATTTGATTACAGCTTGCAGGGTCATACTGATGTGAGGATATAAATGAGATTAACATCCACAAGCACGATCAACTATATTTAGCCTCATTTTGCAGCTCAGGCTAGGCCTCTGTGAACCTCTGGTCTTCTTCCCCTTTGCCCCATTCTTGGGCTCTGCTTACAGCTGTGTGTGTGTTTTTGCCAAATAATTTTTTATTAGTTTTCCAATATTTTCCCAATAATATCCCAATTATAACAATACCAATTAATTCCCAATTAATACACTTAAAGTGGCTCCCTGTGTGGTAGATTTGATGCATTCCCAATCTTATATGTATGCATTCCACAATCTTATTAATTTCAGTTACATTCCAGTTAAGATAGTAATCCCTTATACAGCAGCTGCATTCTTAATGATTTCTGTTCATGTTATTATATTATATAAATGTATAAAACTTCAAGTGAGGAACTCTAACGCTTATCATTGTTCTGTCCTGCATGTGAAAGCTGTTATGTCCATGGAGATTCCTTCTGCCCGTATATGGTGTTGTATCTTCCACTTCCTCAGCTGTTGTTGTCTCCCGCCATGACTTGGGGTGGAACTGTATCTTGAAGTTTCTCAGAAACTGCTTACACCTGTTTTAGATTTATATATCTTGTACCTCACTGGAGCTAAAGTCTTTGTCTTCACTTCCAAGCTTATCACACCCTACACCCCTACATCTAGCCCTTTGCCTTGGAGGTATCTAACCTGTGGTTGTTGGATGACAATTTCCATCATCCCTACCATTGACCATGGCTAGCAACATCTCGAGGGCCATAGCTTAGGCACCCCTGTTTTACATACTCACCACCAAAGCCATCCCAACATGTCTAGTTTTTTTTGAGTGGCGCTGTGGGTTAAACCACAGAGTCTAGGACTTGCTGATCAGAAGGTCAGTGGTTCAAATCCCCGTGACAGGGTGAGCTCCCGTTGCTCGGTCCCAGCTCCTGCCAACCTAGCAGTTCGAAAGCACCTCAAAGTGCAAGTAGCTAAATAGGTACCGCTCCGGCGGGAAGGAAAACAGAGTTTCCGTGTGCTCCTCTGGTTCGCCAGAAGTGGCTTAGTCATGCTGGCCACATGACCCAGAAGCTGTATGCCGGCTCCCTTGGCCAATAAAGCGATATGAGCGCCGCAACCCCAGAGTCAGTCATGACTGGACCTAATGGTCAGGGGTCCCTTTACCTTTACCTATATAAATACAGGACAGTAAATTTAAGACCAAGAAAATATAGATCACCATAAATAAACATGAAAAGCATGACTTCAGCAATTTTCTCAAGTTTTACACACACACACTTATATGTATATTTCTTGTGCTGGGTGTGCTAATTTACATAACCATGCGAAATATTCATGAATACAAAGCAAGAAGCAACATCTTAAATGCTACCATTAAAATAAATGCATGAAGATGCTGTAAATAATGACTCTTTGTGGAAATGAAGTTTCTTTTGCTTTTAAGCTGAGCCATAAAATTATGCTATCAGGGAAAGAAATATGTTTACCTAAAGTAAATTTTTGATAACTTAGCACATAGATAATGGGTTAGGCGATCTATAGAAAATGTATTTGGCATTCCCTGTTTTTTCCCCCTGAAAGAAAATTCAGACATTTATATATCTGCCAATATAATAAAGCAGATATATCTTTAATTTGTTACCAAATATATAATATAGATTTTCGCCCCAATGCTGGTAACATAAATTGAAATGTGATTTGGCTAATGGTCATCGTACTTCCCACCTCTAGTTACACAGAAGGGTTAAGTGTTCTCTTATGGGGCAGAAAAGTGGATTTTCTAAACACATTGGTACAAACATTAATCTATTCTGCTGTGAACTGATTACACACCAAGAAACAAAATAATAGATAAGGCACAGATTAATCTTTCTTTCTTTATCGGTATTTCTGGCTTCAGTTTTGTTTATTACTTTCTTTCATGCTTTATCTGTATATTGATGCATTTACATAGAAGTACCTCAAAGATATTGGTTTTATACAAGGTCACTTCTAGATCTGAAGTCTGCACAGTAACAGAATAGCCAAACAGGTAGTTAAGTCTTCAAGTTTGGTTTGCTTCTCATATTTGCTGGCTGAAAGCAACAAGTCATATTTAAGTTTGAAAAAAGGAACGAAGAAACCCACTACAGTTGTGTAAAAACAAACAAACGCACACACGGTAAGACAACTTTGTAAATGTGGAAGTGTACAGTTCTAATTATTTTTGTACACGCACTATAATATTTCCTGCTACACATTTTATAAAATGATGCCGGCGGTAGACTGGGCCATTCAACAAAGCAGTAATGGCTGGTACCCATAGGGACTGAGAGGGTAGAGGGCAGGGAGTCCAGCAGTAGGGGGAGCTAGTGCCAAGGACAGGCAAAGTCAACTAATTTGAGACTTGTCCCCATCTTCCTTCATGCTCAGTCCTACAACACTGAAACTAAGAAGGAGGAAGCTGACAGGCCATGCCACCTCCTGGATGGGTTGTAAGCAGTAGTGGCTAGTCATGCTCCTGCCATCAAGTGCCACACCACACCAAGCTCCTTGTGTCTTGTCCCTCCCTTCTTGGTAAATACCTGCAACCTACAGTGTTGTGAGTGACAGCAGCCATGGAATTAAAAGATGCCTGCTTCTTGGGAGAAAAGCAATGACAAACCTAGACAGCATTTTAAAAAGCAGAGACATCGCCCTGACAACAAAGGTCCATATAGTTAAAGCTATGGTTTTCCCAGTAGTGATGTATGGAAGTGAGAGCTGGACCATAAAGAAGGCTGATTGCCGAAGAATTGATGCTTTTGAATTATGGTGCTGGAGGAGACTCTTGAGAGTCCCATGGACTGCAAGAAGATCAAACCTCTCCATTCTTAAGGAAATCAGCCCTGAGTGCTCACTGGAAGGACAGATCATGAAGCTGAGGCTCCAATATTTTAGCCACCTCATGAGAAGAGAAGACTCCCTGGAAAAGACCCTGATGTTGGGAAAGATGGAGGGCACAGGTAGAAGAGGACAACAGAGGACGAGATGGTTGGATAGTGTTCTCGAAGCTACCAGCATGACTTTGACCAAACTGTGGGAGGCAGTGGAAGACAGAAGTGCCTGGCGTGCTCTGGTCCATGGGGTCATGAAGAGTCGGACACGACTAAACAAACAACAACAAAAACAGTGTTGTGGAGCCCGGAAAGCAATGATGCCCCTCTGGCTGTTACTGGTTGTAAACAAGAAGGCAGGCAGACAAGAGGGCTCGCACTCCAGGTATCTGTTTCTTGATGGATGTTTCCAAAACCTGCTTCCCTGACTGTATCCATTCAACATTTAGTTCCTTCTTTGAGCATGCTTGCTCCAAATCTGGAGAGCAATGAAGCTTCCTTCTGAGTAGACACACACAGGGTTGTATTGTGAGTTGCTTTCCTTTAGGGTAGAACCAGGACATTTTGCTGCCTCAGGAGAAGGGCAGGGCACTGGCACAGGAAGGCAGGTGCGGTGCACACTGGGTGTTAGCCGGGAGGGTGGGTGACATCGCTTTGCCACACACCTCGCTTGCTGCACGGACGGCACTCCAGACGCTCATGGTGTGGGCTGTGGACCACTAGGGATGATGCTGTCATGCTTGCTGCTAAGGACGCTTGCCGTGCCCTTGCGGGCTGGCTAGCCCCGCCTCCACACCGCTCCCGGTGCCAGGGCAGGTAGCTCCGCCCCTTGGGCTGAGTGCTATCTGCCTGTTCGATTTACAAAAAAATAAATTAATGAGATGGATAGGTAGTTGAAACTTACTTCAAGGCTGACTAAGGGAAATTTCACTGCAGGGTTGCAAGCTCATTTAGGAGATGCAGGGCAGGCTGTGTGGTGCCCACAGCTGTGTCCTCCAACACTTTGCCACTGCTCTCCAACCCTCCCTTCCAGCACCTGCTACCTGACAGGCTGCCTCCCTCTGCCTGATTGTAGGGCCAATCCTGCCTCCATTTCAAAAGCCAGCATTTAACAGCCGCTTTACAGAAGCCAATCTATAGCCACAGTGGAAGGCCACCAAGCATATAATTCTGCAAGAGGAAAAGTGCCATGCGACAGAGCTCCTGCAGTTACAGTGCTGTGTGATAAAGCTGCATGCTGCAGTCTGAATGCGTTTGAGGAAGTGCAGCTTTGGTTTATAGCAATGGCGTTTGCTATCAGGGCAGGGAAATGCTTCCGAAAGGACTGAGTCAAAAGTGCTGATCTCCCCTTTCAGAAACTTTTCAGGGATTTTCACTGATTCAGGCACCAGTGTCCTCCCTCTGAACTGAGTTTGCTTCAGTTGCTTCAGCGACATTCAGTCCAAAGCTTCTGCTTTGCTACATTGCATTGCTGTTGCAGAAATTTGCCCTATCTCATGAATTAGCCAAAAAACCCACATGAGATGGTAAGTGGAAAAGGAATCCCAGGTAGTTTATTTCTGTGCAGAGGTCCAGCGGGATAATTCCCCCAAAACTGAACCCTTGCCAACAGATTCCATACCATTTTATATATTTTGCATAAATTCCATACATTCTAATACGGTTCAAATTCCTTATCCAATCAAAAGCTCAGCTTCTCTCACCCCACTTCCTTATAAGGCACTTAACCCTGTGATTGCTCTGCTTTTGCGACCATCAGCATTGAACAGTGGAAAATTTCAGTGAATTGCTGTACATAACCTTATATTTCTGAGGAAGACTACTGCAGCAGCACAACACAATCTGTATAGGGTATGCACATGATAGCTCTTTTGTAACCTTTGCTTAGAAGGTTAATCTTTTTAAAATAAATGGACATCCTATATGTAGCTATCCCAGTTTCCTAATTCTTTTGTGTTGCTGTACCTTCCATCAGACAGACTGAAGAGGCCATCTTAGTCCGCTAATTTTGTGTGCAATGAACGGACAGCAAAATATTAGTTATTTAATTCATTATTGTGGCATTTTTACCTCCAGGAAGGTAGGAAGGGGCTTGTGGGGTTTTTTTTGGTCTCAGGTGTTAAAATGACTTCACTGGCCTTGGGTACTAAGTACTAAATAAAGCAGTGGTAGAGGTGAGGCGAAGGGCAGGATATAAATATTTTAAATAAATAAATTGTGCCATTTCCCTTCAGACAGCAAAATGACTTGGGCCAGGCTGGCCACACAGTCCAGACATCTTTCCACAAGAGACCTCCTTCACGTCTTCCAATATGTCTGTATGTAATGAGAGGTTTTATAGTCTCGACCTTGCAGAACTGCAAAATGATTAAAAGGCGAAATAAAGGATTTGTTTTCAAAGGAAAGAACACACTGTGTGGATTAGGAGAGCCAAGCCTCTCAAGGACTGAAGCAAAAATCATAAATATGTCACCGAAACCTGAAGCTGCAAAATGAACTATTGCAATGAGCGTCCAATGAGTTTGAGCTAAATTAAGATAACACAGTTAATTAGTACGGTTTAGGGATTTGGCAAGGCTACTGTATAGAGACTATCTATCATTTTGGGAATGGGCCTGAATTTGTTATGGTTAGGGAGGTTTTGTTTTCCTTTTCTATTATCTCATCTTGGGTTACTGCTTTATCATTCTGGTGCTTAAAATAGCTACATAATATTTGGGGCATTAACCATGACTGATTATTTCAGGTTCTGTATAAGAAGATTAGAAGGAAATATTACTGACTGAACATAGTCAGAGTGCCATATAGGGTGTACTGCATGTTAAAGAGGATGAGAAGTGGCCATGGGGAAGGTATGGAGAAAGGTTTGTCAAAATTAGGGGGAAGAACCATCTGAAAGCCTATGTTGATATACCTTAAAAAATTGTTGTGGTGAAAAGTCAGATAAATTCAAATCTATCAAAGATGCAGCTTACTGCTGGAGAATTTAAGAACATAGTATGAACCCGGTTTGATCAAGCCAAAGGCCCATTCAGTATCCTGTTCTCACAGTGGCCAACCAGATGGCTACAGGAAGCCTGAAGCAGAAAACTCACCCCATCTGTAATGTATGCATCTGGTAGCCTTGGGCAACTGTCTGTTGTCTAGAGGCAATTTAAAAGGCTTCTTCTAGTTCTTTATCTTTAAACCAGACTTGGATCACTGGATCTTTAAATAGGGGACAGTCCTCCGACAGCCCTTAAAACAAAGAGCAGTTTTTTGTAAAGTAGAACACAGTCACTAGATGTGGGACCTATTGCAGCTTGACTGCTGTCATGATGACAATCCCATGCATGGGGCTTCTGAATTATCACCCTCTCCCCAGTACCAATGTTACCTTTCAGCAACTCCTACACTGCTGATGGTAATATATGTACCTAATCCTCAGTTAAAAGGGGAAAGAATGAAGTGATTTCTTCACCGCCCATCCATATATTTTGAACCAGTGCTCTGTCCTGATCCAACTGGATGGTGTGGAGAAAATGGATAGAGAAAAGTTGAAAGATTCAGGACAAACATACAATGCACTTTACACAGTGCCTAGTTAACTTCTCCAGCTTGGTGTAGTGGTTAAGAGCTGTGGACTCGTAATCTGGTGAACCGGGTTTGCTTCCCTGCTCCTCCACATGCAGCTGCTGGGTGACCTTGGGCTAGTCACACTTCTCTGAAGTCTCTCAGCCCCACTCACCTCACAGAGTGTTTGTTGTGGGGGAGGAAGGGAAAGGAGATTGTTAGCCGCTTTGAGACTCCTTAGGGTAGTGATAAAGCGGGATATGAAATCCAAACTCTTCTTCTTCTCTTTTTAACTTTACCCCTGAAGGCGCACTCTTCCATTGTCTCCCAAGAAACACAGATACTCCCATAGCACCACTAATTCTGGCAAGGATGACAACCGACCCATATACCCCAGCTGCATTGTTGTCACCAAGTGTTATCTTGCAGCAACTCCTACACTGCTGACAGTAATATACCGTATTTTTCGCTCCATACAATGCACCAGACGATAAGATGCACCTAGTTTTGGGAGGAGGAAAAGCCAAGAAAAAAATTATTCTGAATCCCAGAAGCCAAAACAGCAAGAGGGATCTGGCTTCTGTGATAGCCTCTTGCTGTTCTGGCTTCTGGGATAGCCGCATGCGGCCTCTCCTGGGCAGCGGGATGAAGGCTCCCCCTGCCCGGAAGAAGCTGCGTGTGGCTAAGCTGCCCTCTGTCCCTCCCCCCACCTCCTGCAAAAGCCAGCCAAGAGCCATGCACTCTTTAAAGGGAGCGTGGCTCTTGGGGGCTTTTCTTAACCCTAACTCCCGCAAAAGCTAGGGATAGCCGTGCTTCTGGGATAGCCATGCAGACTGCATTCACTCCATAAGACGCACACACATTTCCCCTTACTTTTTAAGAGGGAAAAAGTGTGTCATATAGAGCAAAAAATACGGTATGTACCTAATCCTCAGTTAAAAGGGGAAAGAATGAAGTGATTTCTTCTCCGCCATTGCTTCAGGTGTTCTAAGGCTGAGCAATGGCTCAAAAATATGGCCCATCCATATATTTTGAACCAGTGCTCTGTCCTGATCCAACTGGATGGTGTGGAGAAAATGGATAGAGAAAAGTTGAAAGATTCAGGACAAACATACAATGCACTTTACACAATGCCTAGTTAGCCTCTCCAGTGGTTTTACTTTACCCCTGAAGGCGCACTCTTCCATTGTCTCCCAAGACACACGAATACCAACTCAACTCAGTTAAACTCTGGAACTGGCTCTCACAAGAGGTAATGATTCCCATCAACTTTGATGACTTTAAAGGAGGGTTAGATAGGTTCATGAAGGACAGAGCTATAAAGGGCTACACAATGGCTATGTTCTGTCTCCACTGCAGTTACTGGAAATATCAGGAGGGGAGAGTGCTCTTGTGCTCAGGTCCTGCTTCTGGGTTTCTCATGGGCATCTGGTTGGCTACTATGATAACAGAATGTTGGGATAGATGGACCTTTGGCTTGACCCAGCAGGCTCATCTTATGTTCTTCTGTGTAGAGCTATTTGGAGTGTGCAGCACCATGGATAGGGATAGTTTGGGCAGTCCTGTTATCATTGTTATGATGTTGTTGATAGACTATGTGAACAGTTTACCTGAATTCATCCAGTTTGGCATTCTATTTCCGGATGTCTCCATATCTGGAATATTTTTTGGGGGGGTGGATTTTGCTATGTTAAAACACCTGGAGAATCACCTCAAAATCTGTTGTTCTATGTCCACAATTTGTATTGCAGTTCCTTCTCTCCCTTTCCATGTGCATGCACGGAAAGCACAATCCTCCTCATCAGTTCTTCCTTTGCAATGGGCAGTCTGGCAAGCAGCACAACATGCATATTCATAAATGTAAAATTACCCATTCAAACAGGAAAATACAGGAGTGCATGATAATTTACATAATTAATTAAGTGAGGGTGTTGGAATAATTCTATCTACACTTCTCCACTGATGGATGCTAGAAACAAAACACTCAAAACTCTCAGAGGGCAGGAGCCTGCATTCCAGTTCTGGCAAAGGGATTTACTCATTAGCCTAGTTTTATACTAACCTCTGGGATTTAAAATATTAATGAGCTGCTTGACTCCAAATTATCAGTGTCTTTAAAAACACTCTATTAATAGGGATTAATTCAGTAAATTAATGTGGCATTTTCTCAGAGTCCTTTATATTTTGGCACGACCCACTGTACTTTCCAATTTTATAACAACTTAATCATTGCAACATCTCATATTAATAGACTCTGGACACACAACTGCAAAGGAATAAATTGCCAGGGAACAGCGGTAGCAATAGCATATTTATAAGTAGGGCTAGGATGGGTTTTGGTATACCTTTATCTATAAGTATACGAAGAGGTTTATAAAGGCTGTTCAGAAATTTATTTTGGTCCTAAATCCTAGTAACAGGGTACATTTAGGAAACAGACTGAAGCATCTACCTCCTAGGATATCATGAAAGGAAGTATGTGTGGTATATTCTTGCTGTGAACTTTAATAGCGTTTTTAAAAGACTCTATATTTATAACAAATAAACCCTTAACTAGTTGCTGTCCACTTATTTTTCTGGAACCTTAGCCCTCATGACCACGATGCCTTTCATACGTGGGAGACATCACCATTCAATAAGTTGTCAATATGATCTGACTGCTCATTTAAACTGAGCTCACATTCACTATAAGGTGTGGAAAGTCAGTGGAATGTATTGACTTATTACATGGAATGTTGTTTTTTATTATGTCTCTAGTCCTCAAGACAATATTTTGGCAAATTCACACTTATTTCAGAAGAACATGATGCTTTGAAGAATAGGCTTTCTTTATCATTTGCTTGGTGCATAATTGATAGATATTTATAAATGGTTGTGAGTGAAAATGCAAATAAAAGCAGATCACTATAGTTTATGAAGCAAGATCAGGTGAAAGCAATAACGTTGGAAGGTGCCTTGCTAATGGAAGAATTTAGTTTGATATAACTCATTCCTTTACTGGTGGGATTTTGCTAAAGTAATATAAAAAGGTAAAGGTAAAAGGACCCCTGACCATTAGGTCCAGTCATGACCGACTCTGGGGTTGCAGCGCTCATCTCGCTTTATTGGCCAAGGGAGCCAGCGTACAGCTTCCGAGTCATGTGGCCAGCATGACTAAGCTGCTTCTAGAGAACCAGAGCAGCGCACGGAAATGCCATTTACCTTCCCGCCGGAGCGGTGCCTATTTATCTACTTGCACTTTGATGTGCTTTTGAACTGCTAGGTTGGCAGGAGCAGGGACTGAGCAACGGGAGCTCACCCTGTCACGGGGATTTGAACTGCTGACCTTCTGATCGGCAAGTCCTAGACTCTGTGGTTTAACCCATGGCGCCACCCACGTCCCAAAGTAATATACATTTATGTGATTTCTGCACATGTTCCTATTCTAGCTGATCTTCTGGTTAACTGCTGAAGCTGCTTTTTGGTCAAAAAACCTCATGAACCTCTGAGGTCTGCACACCAACTGTGGGTGTAGCCACCCACACTGTCACATGCACACAGGGCGTACAGAGACAGACATGCACACAGGCAGGCCATTTAAACAATTTTTATTGGTTTTTAAACAAATACAATAACCATCACACACTTATCCAGCAGTACATCTAACGGTGTCTATTGTATCCATTGTCTCTAGACATACACTTACAAATTCAACATTCAAACCTATGACTTAACATAACTCCTCCACTGAGAATATTGGTATAGGAAGGTCTTGATTTTGGTCATTAACACAGTTAACGAAAGGGGTCCACATTTCTTCGAAGGTTTCTCTATTGGTTCTGCCTTTAATTGCCCTACTGTGTCTGCTGAGGCGCTCAGACATTGCTGTGTCCCAGATATTATTTCTGCTCACTTACAAGAGGCCTCACTCAAGGTCAAAAATTAATCCTTCCCTTTCCCCTTTATGTTGGAAGGCTTGGTTCATTTATTCATGTTTAGTGGGGATGCTTCCATGTTAAAAACTTTTGGAATAAGGCCAACCCCTTTCTCTGAATGCTATCTTTGGACAAAGACTTAGGCTCCACCCTGCACCACAGCAAACTAGTAGGCTTCATACTGAGCACGGCACGATTAGTGATAGCTCAGCAATGGAAGAACCAGACTGAAATACATATGGGAAAGGGTGTTCTTGCCCCCTGTCTGCTCAAATGATTGATCTGATGACAGGGGAGGGGCAATTTACATCTGCATCAGGCTGGCACGCTTTGCCATCCACAGCACTACTCCCCCCCCCCCCCCGGTTTGCTGCTGCTGTCAAAATCGAGAAGGGGGGAGAGAAAATGTGTTTGCAAGGCCCCCTCCCACAACTATGACTGAGCCACTCCTGACTTACAGGACTGGCATGTACATCAGTATCTACAATGAAATGACTGCTGATAAGGTCACCTCAAGGAAAACCACCAAATTAATATGTGTTATATCAATGATATGCACTCTGATATAATAGCAAAGTTCCATTAGCCCTGGCTTCCCTCCATACCAGTTTATGGGCTCCTTTGTGTCCTCCATATCAAAAAGGAGATGAGGGTATGATTCATTTCAAGCCATGGAAGATGCAGTAAGGTTCAAGGCAGTCAGATGCAATAGCATCATGACTAACCACTCAATTTCAAGGCTAAGCAAGAATTTGAACATGAGCTCCACAGTTCTAGTCTAACAATCTGCTACACTACACTGGTTCTATGAAATTTTTATTTTTTAAAAAATGAACACATTAAGAGAGTTGTCAAAGGTCTGAGCAGGGATGACTATCTTTGGGAGTTGGGCTTCACAATTCCAGTCACTGTTGACCTATTGACTATTGACCATGCTGGCTGGGACTGATTGGGAATGGAATTTGAGTCCCACAACACCTGGAAGTTACTGGTTTAGAGTTATTATTTTCACCTATCTGTGAATGTTTTCACATTGAAAATGTGAGGTTGTTCATTTGCATTTATACTTTATAATATGGTGCAAGTTCTTCTACAATGCAAGCATATGCCATCATTTTACAGACTGAATGTTTAAAACTCACAGCAGTTAATAATTATATCTTGATTACTTGGGTCGCTGCTTTCGTTTCTTTAAAAAAAATAAAATCCCAAACTGATTTATTTGTTATGAGCAAAAATCTTTGTATGCTCTCCTATCCGCTAAGATTTATGAACAGAATAAATTTTTAAAATTCTTTTCTCTCCTCAACTGTTTGGCAGAGTGAAGAATTTACAGGCTAGTTCTCAAAGTACAAATTATTGTAATACTCAAGAAGATAGTAAACTTGAGATAATTATTCCTCTTACCAAAATAAATCTAAGAAAGCTGCTTGTAAATTTGTGTGGAATACACTGACTCTAGAATGGCATTGCCTTTAAAATATATATATGGTTGTCATAAAATGGCCTCTACTTTGCAAATAATTTCTATTTAGAAAAAGCTTTCCTCTAACTTTTGTTTTCCAAAGAAACTTTTCACCAATAATACAGAAAGCAACCAGTCTTCTTTATCCATGAAAAAGAGGTATTCCCTAATGTTACTTTTGATGTGCTGCTGCCTAATATTCAGTCTGTTGGCTATTGTTAAACAGGTTCTGAGTACTAATTGCAGTTTGCTATTTTTATTAGGGCTGTGGAAAAATAAATATTTGGTTCCGATTTGCAGCAGTACCTTCATTTGGGAAGCTGACTTGCTGAGCTGCTCCCTGGACTGTGTTAGGTTCCCACTTCATAGTGTCAGCTTCATTGCAGGACCATGAGCAGTGAGCCCAGGCCATTGGGGAATGGGGTATGCAGAGGAGGAATAATGACAAGAAAAATAGCATGGAGATACACTGGCCACAGCTTTATTTATTACAGATGTCAGCAGGTTTCCGCAGAAGCATTGGGCATGCATCCTGAATCACCCAACCCATCTCCTGGGTGTTTATTCCTTCAGGGTCAATCCTGAGTTTTAGAATTGCCCTATGACATGAATCTGAGTAATCCCTCCAAGATGCCATTTTAGGGAGTTTCTATGACCTGTTTTTCTTTACAGCATTGGACTTTCCTTTCGCTTCCAGGCATATCCACGACCTTTTGGCTTTGGCCCAGCCACTTCATCAGCTCTGAATCTACTTGTACTTGTCCTCCGCTCTTCCTCAGTAGCATGTTGGACACCTTCCAACCTGAGGGGCTCATCTTCCAGCGTCGTAACTTTTCTATGCCTGTTGTCTTTGTCCATGGAGTTTTCTTGGCAGGGATACTGGAGTGGCTTGCCGGTTCCTGCTCCAGGTGGATCACGTTTGGTCAAAACTCTCCACCGTGACAACTCTTGGGTGGCCCTGCACGGCATAGCTCATAGCTTCTCTGAGTTATTCAAGCCCCTTCGTCATGGCAAGGCAGTGATCCATGAAATTCCCTGAGTGTTCACTGGAAGGACAGATCGTGAAGACTTTGGCCACCTCATGAGAAGAGAAGATTCCCTGGAAAAGACCCTGATGTTGAGAAAGATTGAGGGCACAAGGAGAAGGTGATGACAGAGGTGATGACAGAGGACGAGATGGTTGGACAGTGTTCTCAGCATGAGTTTGACCAAAATGCGGGAGGCAGTGGAAGACAGGAGTGCCTGGCGTTCTCTGGTCCATGGGGTCATGAAGAGTCGGACACGACTAAACAACTAAACAAACAACAAATGACCTGTTAGCCCCTGTCTGGGCATTTGGACAGAATACGTCTCCTTTAATGGGGTAACCTGAAAATTTGACCAATGTACTGGGGGTGCTATTCTGAGCTACCGCCTCTGCCAGACTAAGGATCCAACCCAATGTCTTTCATTCATTGGCTGCATGAGAGGATCCCCTACCACCACATCGCTTGCAGCTGCACCAGATCATAGCACTGCCTCCCACTAGACACCGTAAGTGGGCTTTGGGGTTTCCCATTTATTTAAATGGGGGAAGAAATCATAATATAATGTACCACTTTTAACATAAGTGGATAAAATTTGCAGGGGTGGCAGCTTTTTCCAAGGAGACAAAGCCTGAGTTATGGCAGATAGATAGAGGTAGACGTTTTTTCACCAGGTATCTTTAAATTTGGAGAATTTAAGGAAGTTTCTGCTGCCCTGCCAGGTGATTCTTTGAGCTAGGTATTGACATAGCCTTCCACAACTTGATAACAACTCTCATCAGCTCCAGCCAGCACAACCACTGATGAGGGATGATTGGAGTTATAGTCTAAAACATCTGGAAAACAGCAGATCAAAGATGGCTGCTTTAGCAGCAAACACAGGGAATGCAAAGGCGCTCTTGGGTAAGATTACTGCAAACCATTACATGGATATGTGTGAGGGTTCAGGGGTTATCCAACAGTTATCAAAATCAGTATTTGAGGTTTATTTTAATGATTAGGTTTATGCTCCAATGGCACAAAGAAGGGATCCTTTGCCCCATATACAGCCTTTTGGGGCCGCGTACCAGTGGTGGACAGGGCCAGATGCAAATGTGTGGAAAATAATGGATATGACTCTTACCTTTGTACAATTGGTTATATTCCGGCCATGTAAAAGTCCAAGGTTTCTACCGCACACCAACATAAAACAGCATCCATTGAGTTGGCATTCCCTTGGCTTTTCCAGACACACCTGTTTACACAGGCATTCTCTTGATCTCTCTATTCAAGATTTCTGTTTTAAATGCTGAGTTATCTTAACGGGATGGGTTTCTATTGCATATTTTAATTATGGATGTTTATATTCCAATGTTTTAATGGGCTGATTAACTCTGTACCTAATTTATGGGTGTTTACATTTTAATGTTTGTGCCTCTGATTTTTATGCTCGTAAAATGCTTATAGCTCTGTTTTGATATTTAAGCAGGCTAAAAGGCTTACCAACAACAATAAAATAATAACTATATCTCTCCATTTCTGTTGTTTATTTATCTGTTAAATTTATATACTGCTCGGCTAAGGATGCATCTCAAGTTAGGCATACTCAGTGTAGACCCATTGGAATTCATTAACGTAACTAATTTGGTCGGTTCATTTCAATGTGTGAGTAGAACTTAGCTGGATACAACCATGAGGCTGCAATCCTAGACACACTAACTAGGGATTAAGCCCTATTGAGCCTTACTTCCAAGTAAACATGCATAGGATTGTAACTGGAGCAGAGCAATAAGAACTGTAACAGAAGCTGACATAATTTAGGTCAGCATATTTTAGACATAAATTATCCCTATTCCAAACTCTGTTCAGGAGCCTCTGGGAGGCTCAAATTTTGAGGACTAGGCCCGAGGTCACATGTCTGAGCTCAACAGGGTTTGGAATAGGTGTAAATCTCTCTTTTCCCTGTCCCACTCTTTTGGGGGCTGGCATAAATTCTGCTGGCTGATACAGAGTTAGTGACTTAAGCTGGCATAGCCCCTGCTGAGCCCTGGCTCAGCCAGGAAAACCCAAGATTTGTCAGATCCACACTCCCTCATTCTGACAGATCTTCAGTATGGACGCCATACCATTCAAAGTCTGCTATTTCATAACACTGCAGGGGCTAAGGTACCCTTTGACCTACCAGTAACCTATTTGGGGACAATTAAGGGCTACTTCAGATGGACGTTTAATGGAGCATTAATCCTGATTTGCTTGCAGAATGCTTAAATGGATGTTAGGTGTATAGCAAGCATTTGTTCTGAGGGGGGGGGGTTGGGGGGTAGGTGTTGCAGGGAAATTATAAAACAATGAAAATTCATCCTTGTTTGCTTGCATTGTTATACATATTCCCATTAATCTGTCATTTACCCCACACATTTTAGTGCATTTCCCTGCCAATTTTCTAACGACAAAACATCTGTGTGCTTTTTTAAAAAAGTGGATTTCTTGTGATGCAACAAAGCACTGTAATTGTGCAAACCTGCACATAATGGAATCCCTCCTGAAAGATAATCTGGAGGAAACTACCATATTTCTAGTATATTATTGATTGAAGGCCTGCATGCATAGCACTTGTGATAGTGAGACCAGAAGCTGTGAAGGAGTGAGAATTGCTTCATTCACACATCCCTTAAGCATACATCTCGTGCTCTTTGTTTTTTTCCAGGTTCAAGGTTGGGTCAAACATCACAACAAATGTGACAAGTGTGTATGCTGGGCCAATGGTGCACCAGTGAAGTTCTCACACATTTGCCATCAAAATATCTGGTGACATGTGCAATGATTGTGTGAATCAGACCTTAAGAATAGTAACAACATATTCAGTATATATGGAAACCAAACATTTAGGATATACTGAGGGGAAGTTAGCCAAATTCATGCTATTCTGGATTTGAATGTGGCCTTGAGCTCACCCCTGGGCTCCTTTCCAGCTGATCTGCAATGTGGAGAACATTTTGAGCGATAAAACAACCCACATTAGAGTCTCTCTCTCCCACTCTTGATATAATTTCTAAGCAGGAAGTACACTTCATGCAGTGTGGCATTTTACAGGGTGGGGAATTAAGATTTGTTTTGAGAACTTGAAAAGAAAATGAGCTTGTGTATTATAGGCAGTCTACTTCTAGGAGATTAAAACATGAATATTGCATGAAGGTTCTGCAAGCTAATAGGACCGAAGGCCTGGGAAACCATTATTAGAAAATCGTTTCGAATGCACTCAATATGAAGTTTAAAGATGGTCACCTAAGTATTAATCAGAATGGATAAGTTTTCTGCAAGTCACTACTTGTACATTTAAGAGACCTAAAATGCAGTTTCTTTATCATTCATTGCTGTTTCAATTTTTTCTTCTTATTGAAAACTGTACCATTTCCTTTTGATCATAGTTTAGTGTGATTCTGACAACTGTTTGATTTTGGTGTTCTTCTCCTGAGGGCAAGGATAATGAAACGATATTTGCTTTTATAGGAAGATCAAGAAATCTCTTTATTTGCTGGAACAATAACACCACAGACATATTTTTTCTCCCAGAGTTCATATGTGCAAATTGCCTGTCAATGCAAAATAATGAAAAAAATCATTCCACAAAGAAATGGTCACCTCGAGCTGTTATTACTTACTGTGTTACTATTACAGTGATTCAGATTGCAGAAACAATGGTAGACATTGGAACTAGCTGCTCTTAGCTTGAAATGAAGCATGTGTTTCCCATTTGTTGGCTATCTATTGCTCTTTAGGTTAGTAATGTGCCTTGTACTGTGTCTGACTATTGGTCTATCCAGCCTAGTATGAACTTCTCTGACTGAAGGCAGGTCTCTAGGTCTCAAACAGGGGACTTTCCCAATCCTGGTACCAGAGTTCCTTCCCCTCCTAAGTTCAGAGCATAGGACCTATGGCACAGAGCAAAGAACAATGCAAATTGGGAAACTCAAACCCTTCACAGGAAGCAATAAATTTACAGACTATAAAAGTAAAAAATAAATTGTGTTAAAATACAGAGAGGGAGAGAGCACACATTAAGTCCATCAATGAGTATTATTTTATTGTTTCCAGATAGTTTCCATGAAAAGATAACATGAGAACTGTTATGATAAGAAATGCTATGATTACACAAAAGAAGCTCGGTTCGGACCTCATTTGTGGATGTTCTTTTTGTTTTAAATATTTTTATTAACAATTTTCAAGATAAAATACAATAAGTATCAGTCTACAGAATAAGAATGTTTTTTAAAAAAAACCAACAAAATACAAAGCAAGAGAAAAAAGAGAAAAAAGGGGGGGGGGAATTCCTGTAAGACCATTTACCATATTTACATAATATATATCCTGTCGTCTATCAACATACATTTCTCACCAAGGAGGCTACTTCTTCCAGTCTTTTGTGGATATTCTGAACAATTCCACATCTTCATACATTCAATATATGTGTGAAGAAGCTCCAACTTCCTCAGGACAGCATATGTTTCTGAACAAACATGCCCAGACAGAAAAATGCTCTGGTAGAGAATGTCCAGGTAGAGAAGATTTTGTGATGGAATAAGTGGAATCCTTATCCCAATTAATCAAGTAACCATGGTACTGAATAAATGAAGGGGATTTTGTGAGAATCACACCTAAATAAGGTGAGTGCAAACACCCTGGATCTTCAGAAAAGCAATTAGCTATGAACACTTCAGATAACACGCTCTTGAGAAAGATTGAAAGACAGAACTCAATATTAGTGCTGAGTCCCATTTGGAAAGAAGCAGAAGTGATTGGGATGTGAAGGACTTCCGCATATCTCCTGAGCGATGCTTCCAATAGCTTTCTGATCTAGCACTGAACACTCACTGGGCTTATAGAAGGAAGACATTCACTTCAGCAAAATCCTAAAGATTGCTTCCAGCCAGAAAAGTCTTCTCAACAAGCAGCAAGCTGGGGGAGGGAGGAGCCATGCACCTTATTTGAAAGAGTTTGAGTCTCTGGAAGCTTCTGCGTTGTTTATGATCCAAGAAAGAAGTGCTAAATCTAGATATTTTGGAAGATAAAGCATACCTAGTTTCTGTCAGTCTGCGTTCCTGTTTCTTGAAGGACTATTTCTCTTTCTTGGTTTTCCTCAAAACAAGCTCCCAAAATTCGGCAGCAAATCTCTACAATGTCTGGTTGGGGTAACCCTGCCAAATTAACTGTGTTAATTTTTCAAATATATACTTTCCCATTTTTTAAAAAAAATGGATAGCATTTGAAATTCACTTTCTAGACCTCTCATCAGTGCTTTTTATTGACAAATCAGGAGTACATCCTGCTTTCCCCTTTTTTGTAGAAAACATAAAGAGTTATGTGCCATGAATTACCATCTCTGAACTGCTAGTTGTGACATTTGAAGAGAGCCTAACATTGTGAACTTCAGAATCAGGGTCATATTCTGATTTATTGGCTTTATGGCTGGGTGTTGCTTTATGACTCATTGTCTGACAGAGCGCAGTGGTTAAAAACTATTCTCATTAGACATCTCCCTTTTTAAAAACCCTGAAGCTATGCAAACTTCAAGGCCTATTAAACATAGCAGCTTTTTCCCCTGCTCCTCAATATTTTGTTTTGGAGCGCATTGTCAGCAATATGCTCATGATGCCCAGCTCTATTTCTCATTTACACCTGCAGGTGTGTCAGTATATATGCTGGCCTCCATATAGAACTGCACAAGATCCAATGTGTGGGGCCTGGCTAGGTATGGATGGCATTACATCCCCTTTGAAGAAGCAGGTACATAGCTTGGGGTACTTGTGGATCCACTACTGTCACTTGGGTTCAAGTGGCTTGAGTGGCTGGTGGCTCAGCAATAACATAGCTTCTGTTGTCTATGTTCTGGTAAACCTCTGGGTTGGATGGTTGCAAAGTGTTATATGTGGGACTGCCTTTGAAGACAATTTAGAAACTGCAACCAGCACAGAATTCAGTAGCCAGATTGCTGACTGGGGCAAGATAGTCTTGAGCATATTACACCTCTCTTGGCATAGCTGCATTGGCTACCAGTTAATTTCGCATGCAAAGTACTAGTTTTTGTTAGAATTCCTGCTCCATGAATTGCAGTCATGGGATTGTTGTCTTTCACATGACAGTGTGACTCCACAAAAGTGGGAAGTGACTCCACAAAGTAGGAAGTGACGGAGACAAGATGTTTGTATTACTGTGTTCTGTGAAGTGGGACCATTGTCCTTTGTTCACTCTCTTTGCTGACTGATGCTAGATAGAGAGGGAGCCATGTTGCAGCACTCCATGTGTATTTATATGTAAATAAAGTAGATTAGCCAAAATACTGAGTTGCTGAGGTCTGTTATGCAAGCTGCGAAGACTCTGCAGATCCCTAAGTGTGCCGATGTCTGTTGGCATCAGTTGATGTAATGTTCGGGCAGAAGAAAGCTTTTGAAGCTCCCGAACAATCGACCAGGAGGGAGAGAACATGCCAGTCGGGCATGTGTCTCTGCCAGGGTCCTACTCAAGTATAGGATGAGCTCCTGATAGTTTTGACCTATAAAGCCTTGTGCAGCTCATGTCCCTAATACCTCGGAAACTCTCTCTTCCCACAAAAACCAACCCAGACCCTACATTCATAATCTGAGACCCTTCTCCATGGGTGGAGATGTGGAGCATGGTGACATGTGCACCGTTCTTCTCAGTAGTGGCTCCCTGTTTGCTTACCACCAAGCAAAAAATTGTATTCACCCAATGTAGACTCTTTTCTGCTCTTTTGTTTTTTGTTTGTTTGTTTAGTTGGATGGGTTGAGTGGGACCTGCCCTTTTATACATATTATGGATGAACAATTTAGGTGACTTTGATTAATTTTTTATTTTTAAAAGCGATCAAACTAACAATAAAAATGTATTTGGCACATGCTTGCTAAGCATGCAAATAGATCTGAGGTGAGTGGATTAATGGCACATAATGTTATGATGTCATTGAGGCATCCCCAAAGCAGGAGAAGTGTGCTCTACATTGGGCTACCTTTGAAGGTGACTCGGAAACTACAGCTAATCCAGAAAATGGCAGATAGACTAGTGACTGAGAGTGGCTGCCGGGACCTTCTAACACCAGTCCTGAAAGACCAACATTGGCTCCCAATATGTTTCCGAGCACAATTCAAAGCGTTGGTGCTGACCTTTAAAGCCCTAAATGGCCTCGGCCCAATATACCTGAAGAAGCGTCTCCACCCCCGTCATTCAGCCCAGACTCTGAGATCCAGATCGAAGGGTCTTCTGGCAGTTCCCTCACTGCGAGAAGTGAAGTTATAGGGAAGCAGACAGAGGGCCTTCTCGGTAGCGGTGCCCACCCTGTGGAATGCCCTCCCATCAGGTGATAAATCACTTTTAGAAGACATCGGAAGGAAGCCCTGTATAGGGGAGTTTTTAATGTGTGGTGTTTAATTATGCTTTTATATTTGTTGGAAGCTGCCAAGAGTGGCTGGGACAACCCAGTCAGATGGGCACAGTACAAATAATAAGATTATTAATTAGACAAATTCATGGAGCAAAAGGCTATCAATGGTTGCTGGTCACAATGGTTATGTTCTAGTCCTTACGCTGAGGATTTGCTCTGAAATGATTTTCATTGGGAGAATTTGTCAATGTCTGTTAAGGGGGGGGGGGGAATAGGTACTATAAAGTCAAATCATGCCATCTGATCAAATCAAGAAGGGAATTGGAGCTCTGCAAACAGGACAGTTGTTGCTGAGAACCTTTGTCTTCCTCTTTCCCCTGCATCTCCGACTGTGTTTCAAAATGTATCTAGAGCAGCACAGTATATAATTTGATCTGCTGCATGTCAGAATTAAACTGAATATGAAGTGGTCTATTTAAAACATACGGAGTATTTGGGTGGGGGGGGGGGACATGCATTAAAGATTTGCACCACTCTAACCAAAGTGACAGATGGAACAATGAAAGAGCAAAGCTTAACAGTTTGCTATATGAAGTCTAAGCTGCGCTGACAGATAGGAACAGTGTCTGCAAATTTGTGAAGTTCAAAAGAGATGTCAGAGGTGACAATCATAATAAAAAGCTGGCTTTTAAATTCTAGTTTCAATCATATTGAGGGAGAATTAAAACAAGCGAGAACAAAGACATCACAGATCTTATAAGCCTAAAGTTAGGTCAGCCTTCGAGAGCTGCTGCATCAGGGAGATGAAAGACAAAAAAATGACCCATCTCAGCTTCTGAGGCCCTCACAGGAGAAGATGAAAAATAGTTTAGTTCATCTTCAAAATTAGCTTTCTTCAGGTAGGCCTGCAAAGAGTAGACTAGAAATCAAGGTCATTGACCCACATGAAACATTTTCCATTCTTTAAATATAAAAAAAATCCTGAATGAAATTTAGTCTGAGCTAAAAATGACGGACAAGAGGGGCTTGAGCAAGTTTTTTATATTCAAATTGAAAGGACTGATGCCCCTGCCATCCCCAAAGGACATTAAAGGAAGTCAAAGATGGGAGCTAAATTTTAATTCTTGTGGAACATAAACAGAGGTATGTGGCAGAAGTTGTCGAGTTTTGTTCTGTTGAGACTGAATAATAATAATAATAATAATAATAATAATAATAATAATAATAATAATTTATTTATACCCCGCCCATCTAGCTGGGTTTCCCCAACCACTCTGGGCAGCTTCCAACAAAGTATTAAAATACAGTAGTCTGTTAAACATTAAAAGCTTCCGTAAAGAGGGCTGCCTTCAGATGTCTTCTAAAAGTCTGGTAGTTGTTTTTCTCTTTGACATCTTGTGGGAGGGCTTTCCACAGGGTGGGTGCCACTACAGAGAAGGCCCTCTGCCTGGTTCCCTGTAACTTGGCTTCTCACAATGAGGGAACCACCAGAAGGCCCTTGGCGCTGGACCTCAGTGTCTGGGCAGAACCATGGGGGTGGAGACACTCCTTCAGGTATACTGAAGTCTTGTATGTCAGAAATTTTTCATGCATATGGTGCTGGGCCTGGCAATACATCATAGAATCAAAGAATTGTAGAGTTGGAAGGCACCCCAAGGGTCATCTAGTCCAACCTCCTGCAGTGCAGGAATCTCAGCTAAAGCATCCCTGACAGATGATCCTCCAAGCTCAGCTTAAAAGCTTCCAAAGAAGGTATGCCCACAACCTCCTGAGGAAGACACATTCGCTACCTGCAAGTGGCCTCAGGGACTCCTGGGTTTAATCACGTGAGGACCACCAGACATATGAACTGAGGCACCGAAACTCACTGATCCAATTCTTGTTGATGATATCTTTCAAAATTCTGTATGTCAGTTGGAGCAGCACATCACATTTAAAGTGTATTAAGTTCTCTGACCTCTGTTTATTTGTTTTAGAAATTATTTACCGTACCTGTCCCTCTGCTTTCATCAAGTCCAAGGGGTGCCACTGACTGTTAGCTTCCTCCTCCTGAATCATTGTAGAACTCAGCAGGGAGATGGAATGCAGGTCAAACTTGAATAAATTCATTCCAGTTCTCATTGGCTCTGGGTCTCCCTACCGTTGACCTTTCCCCCTTCTTCCCCACCAGTCCCAATGAACACCATCCACCACTGAACTTAATCATGCCACTCTGTGGACTGAAATTGAAAGGGACTTGATCTGGGAGGACAGCTGAGACAATGACAAAACTCACTGATCCAATTCTCGTTGATGATATCTTTCAAAATTTTGTATGTCAGTTGGAGCTGCACGTTACGTTTAAAGTGTATTAAGTTCTCTGACCTCTGTTTATTTGTTTTAGAAATAAGACCACTCTGGCCAGCTTGAGCAGGGTGACATATAAGCAGTGGAAGTGGAAGTGGAAGGAGGGGATGGATTCCACAGGGGGATGATTTTAAATATATCGTTCCAAAATAAACAGGTAACTTGGAGTAAGGTGGCCTTTCTGATGAAATGAAGCAACTTAAAAGAAGGAGAGCAGTGGAAATTATTTCTGTCCACATATTGTAAAAGATCAGAAGGGTATCTGGAGAAACAGCTACTAAGCGGTAATTTAGAAACCGTGACTAATTAAGCAGAAGGAAAGGTGAATATAGCAATAAAGATAATGAGTTAAAGGTTTTGACTGATTACAATGCCAAACAATAAATTCACAGCCTGAAATTGACACAATTATTTGCAAAGCTCTCAATGTAATAAGCATAGTGTTTTATTACTATTAGAGATTTCTGATAAGATAATTAGAGATGGACAAACCACCTCGGATTTATTCAGTATCACATTGGCTAAGAAATTTCCCAAGAATGTCAAGAAATGTTTTGATTAGTTCTGAGCCTTTTTAGGCCCCATTGTTGCAAAAGGATTGGAATCATCATTCGCTCTCCTGTTGTTGTTGTTGTTTAGTTGTTTAGTCGTGTCCGACTCTTCGTGACCCCATGGACCAGAATATGCCAGGCACTTCTGTCTTCCACTGCCTCCCGCAGTTTGGTCAAACTCATGCTGGTAGCTTCAAAAACACTATCCAACCATCTCGTCCTCTGTCATCCCCTTCTACCTGTGCCCTCCATCTTTCCCAACATCAGGGTCTTTTCCAGGGAGTCTTCTCTTCTCATGAGGTGGCCAAAGTATTGGAGCCTCAGCTTCACAATCTGTCCTTCCAGTGAGCACTCGGGGCTGATTTCCTTCAGGATGGATAGGTTTGTTCTTCTTGCAATCCATGGGACTCTCAAGAGTCTCCTCCAGCACCATAATTCAAAAGCATCAATTCTTCGGCGCTCAGCCTTCTTTATGGTCCAGCTCTCACTTCCATACATCACTACTGGGAAAACCATAGCTTTTACTATACGGACGTTTGTTGGCAAGGTGATGTCTCTGCTTTTTAAGATGCTGTCTAGGTTTGTCATTGCTACTCTCTCCTGAACTACTCCTAAATCCCACACTTTGAAGGTCTAATCCCTAACTTGAAACTAATATCCTAAGCAAGCTCGAGCATCAATGAAGTTCCAGCAGCGGATGATCTTAATTTCTTCTGGTTCCTGATTCAAAAAATAAAACATCGTTGCAGTACGAAGTAGTCCAAATTAATATGTATGTTGAAGTCTGTTACACCAGAAATAATAACAACTCAAGAGAAATGTCACAAGACATTACAAATGCGTGGCTAAAGGGAAAAAAGAATAAAAACTGAAATCAAGCCAATTCAATATACGATTTATTTTATTTTTTGTGGGGGTTATAATGGGAATGAAGACAAGAACTGAACAGAGGATTTAGAGAGCAACAAGAAAAGAAGAGCAGGCAAAAAGCTTGTCTCCATTCCAACCAGACTGAGACATATTCTGTTTAATTTTCTGTATGTCATGTCCTCTTCAGTGAGAAATGAAAATAATTTATCTTTGACCAAACACAACAAATTATTTAACACATATTGTCATATTTAATAATTACTTTTTGATAATCATGCCAGCTTCTATATTCTTCACACTCCATAACCTTTTTATAAGATTCAATTGCAGCAGTTGGTCCCTCCCCCCCCCCCCCCGGGAATTGAAATGGAAGTGGAAGAGTGTTTGAGGTTTCAGGAGGGGTGAGGTTGAAGGTTATGACCCTTTGTCCTTAGCAAGCATCTAGTCAGACTGTATGGCACAATAGTAAATAATAGTAACAATAATCAATGCAATTTCATTAGGTTTCACTTAGTTTTGCATTAAAGTTCACTGCACCTACATCATTCTTGCTTTTGTGCTGTAATTATTGGATACTTCTGTTAATCTGTTAATTTTCAGTCATTTGGGCATTCTGCATCTGGTCCTTCAGTGGATATACTGAATTATCAGTCGGAAGGTCACTTCTTTCAGAACATAAAATTCCATGTCTTGCAGATCTGTGCTTGTAACAAAGATTGGAACTGCATATGGGATTCTTTTCAAAGATGAAAAAGAACAGGGATGTGTAGTTGTAGCATTTGGAAGTAGCTAGAGATGAATTCCTATTTAATGGGTTCCAGGGAAAATAGGATCAAGACTAGACTGAGATTTTTAAAAAAAGTAATATAAAATACAGAAATATCTGAGTAACTGATCTCAGAAAAAGTTGGGGTGTAGAGAATTCGGGAGATTGTAAGGAATTGCCTAGTAACAGTGCACACTTGTTACATGAAGACCACAGGATTGATTCAATTGATCCTTAATATTTAGATAAACAGAAATATATGGCCCAATTCTACTAAATACAGTGGTGCCCCGCAAGACGAATGCCTCGCAAGACGGAAAACCCGCTAGACGAAAGGGTTTTCCGTTTTGGAGGTGCTTCGCAAAACGAATTTCCTATGGGCTTGCTTCGCAAGACGAAAATGTCTTGCGATTCCTGGGTTTTTTTCCCCGCTCCCCACCCCCTTTTTCTAAGGCACTAAGCTGCTAATAGCCTTTTAGCAGCTAATCCGCTAATCCCTTAAGCCTTTAATAGCCGCTAATAGCCGCTAAACCGCTAATAGTGCTAATCCGCTAATCCGCTAATGGGCTTGCTTCGCAAGACGAAATAACCGCTAGACGAAGAGACTCACGGAACAGATTCTTTTCGTCTTGCGAGGCACCACTGTAATTGCGCTAGCCAGAGCCAACACAGAAAGTCATGCTAATACGATGGCTGCTCACCCAGTTTCAGGGTGGGCAGCTGTTGTGGCCTGTTGTGACAGGCTCTGATCTCCCTGGAGCAACACAGGGGCCAGATGGCCAGCAGTTGGGGAATCCCCAGGGTAGCCGCCCTGATTGGCAGGCTTTCCCACCAACTGACCATTCAAATCCTGGGCCAATTGAGCTGGGGTAAGTGGACAGTTCCACTATATACTTGGTCTTTTTTGACCCCAGTAGGACCTAAGGCCACTTTATACAAAGGCCCATCTAGTCCCACACTTTGCTTTCACAGTAACCAACCGGGTGCCAATGGGAAGACTGCAAACAAGACTTAGGTGTAGCAGCACTCTTCCCAAGTGTGATTCTCAACAGCTGAGATTTAGAAGCATATTGCTTCCAACAGTGGAGGCAGGCATTGTGCCTACTAAGCTCTTGATAGTCACATCCTCAACAAATTTGTCTAATTGTCTTTTAAGCCCTTAAAACCGTGGAGTCATGTGGTATGTCATGATTCTGCTAATTCTATAAATTATCCTTGGGTTCCCGGCAAGAGGAGTAATGGCTGGGCAGGAGATCGGTACAAGTTGGAAAACTTTGCACATATTACATTGCGTGCAAAAATGCATTGATGTTGGTATATGGGGAATTGTATTGCTTTAGACTAGTTGTTTCCTTGAAGTTCTTCCAATTTACAATTTTAAAAAGAGCAACATTTAATATTGCTGCAAAATTATTCCTTGCATTGAAGTGCATTTATAATAGCTGTATTTATAGAAAATGATAGCTAGGCACATATGAATATTATAATTAACTGCATTTTGGCGTTCAAGTATTACTTAAACTACATTTACACATAGTTCTGAAACCACTGCTACATTTTATCACTATGCTAATTACAGAATAGGATGCAAACAATGATGGGTGAACACCCCCTCTCTATACACATAAGAATAATTTGGAGAACTTAGCTAATTTTGCCTAAAATTTTCAGATGTTAGGCAAATAACATGGAACTTAAATTGCGTCTAGAGCATATTTGTCCTAATGTAAAAATCTATCATGCTTTCTCTAATGCTGTGGGGGTGATAGAGAGGGTTTGCACTGGACACTATGTTAGCCCTATCTCAAACATGTGTGGAAGCATTCATAGACACTGAGAGCCATGGGAACTCCTTCTTCATAGTTCCTTTTGTGCATGGAATCTGCTATAGCTGCTTACGGCTGAAGCAGCCTCTACAGTGGTACCTCGGGTTACATACGCTTCAGGTTACAGACTCCACTAACCCAGAAATAGTACCTCGGGTTAAGAACTTTGCTTCAGGATGAGAACAGAAATCGTGCTCTGGCGGCGTGGCAGCAGCAGGAGGCCCCATTAGCTAAAGTGGTGCTTCAGGTTAAGAACAGTTTCAGGTTAAATACGGACCTCCGGAACGAATTAAGTACTTAACCCGAGGTACCACTGTACCCGCTTTGCCCTGAAATGACCCATCTAATCTCCAAGTGAAAATAAATAACCAATGCCCCCTCCAATTCAGACTCTCCAATTTCCATTTCTGCCTCTCAGCGCTCCAAACTCCCTCAGTCAATTTCTGTCCTTGCCCCCTCAGACCCCAGGCCACCCAGGAGTTGTTGCAGGCAGCAAAGGCAGCAGAGCTCAGCTCCTGCTACTGTTTTCCACATGCTCTACTCACTTCTGCACCCCTGCATTTTGCACCAGGCACACATGTGCACTCCTAAATCCCTTCTCCTCTTGAGTACAGCACAGTAGTTTTTCTTCTTCTGTGCTCCCTCTACCACCAAGCTCTGAAGAGGCAGGTGAACTGGGAGACGATTGCAGACCCTCCAAGCGTCCCTATTTTCCAGGGATGTCCCTGAGTTAGAGAAGCTGTCCCAGTTTCTGATTTGATCCCCAAATCTCCCACTTTTCCTTAGGATGTCCCTATTTTCATTGGAGAAATGTTGGAGGTTATGGGACTGGAATGGAAGGAAGACCCCCTTCTCCCTGAGAGTCAATGTGATAACTTGCAGAGATTGAGGTTAACTGCTTGAGGAGGACAGACACAACCACCCAAGAATCTATGTAATAATTTGCTGCCGATTCCTGCTGGACTGAAGCTTGCATAGTCACGTGTGTGTGTGTGTGTGTGTGTGTGTGTGTGCGCACATATACATGCATACATGCATACATACATACATACATACATACATACATACATGCATACATACACATGCTCTCTCCCATCTGTAGATTCAAGCCCTCCCTCGGCCATTTGGGGGTTGCACAAGCCTGGAGACTTTGGGTCACTCCTAGGGGTCTGGAAACCCCAGAAACAGCCTTATACTGAGTCAGACCACTGGTCCATCTAGCTCAGGCAGAAGACTTTTACAACCTTACCTGGAGATCTCAGCAATTCAACCAGGATTTTATTCATGCCATTCAGCTACAGCCCTTCCAACCACTCAGTGTTCTGCTGCAGCTACCAATTCAGATCTTGGGGATCATGTCAGAGTACAATTTAGCACTGCAAACATTAACAAAGAGAGAACACAGCCTTTTTTTTTCTGTCACCAAAAATGGCAGCGTACTGCTCAAATTAGATTTCCATGAATGCAAAGCTCAAGAGTTTTCCCAACCTAAATTTAATAAGAAGGGATTTTTTTTTTCAGCTGACAAATTCTCTGTATAGAATTCAGAGAGATAAAAAGACTGCTCAGTGTGCAGTTTTATCCTGCCTTTCCCCCAGCTTAATCATTTAGGAACCAGCCATAAACCTCAAAACAAAGTCCTTTATATAAGCAAGCATACAACCAAGCTGGAATGAACAGAAGGATGGTGGTAGGAAGATATTTTTTTCCACTGTACACAAATACTTGCGCCATTGCCATTATAAGAGAATAAGGGAAGTGTTCATGGTGAGTTCTGGCACCTCTTCTTCCAGAAAAATAGCACTGCATATAGCTGGAAGAACATCTAAACATCCTGGCTGGCTGTATATGTCATAGAATTTCAAATGGACATCTGAAACTAAATTGACTGAGCAAATGTAGTCTGAGTTTAGAAGTACATGAAATTCCTTTGATGGATTAATTAAAACAATCAGGATTTCTACTGATGTCAACCTATTTCAATAAAAAATTAATGTTACTTATTAAATTTATATACAATAAACAACAATGGACTTAATGGATAAGTAGTAGTATAGCATCTCATTTTTTCAAAAGTTCTGAGAATATTAAGCAAGCACATATATGTACTCAGAATTCTCTTAAAGCTTTGATGCTTTGAATTTTATTTACCTGTCATGCAGAGTCAGTTAGCTGGCCTATAATGCACTTTTAAATATATCAGAGGTAATCTTTGCTTACTTGCTGATGACTGCAATGCTACTTCGGTAATTGTTCAAACAAATGGCTTTTTTCAGAACTGCTGCACTTTATGTTATCATAAAATGCAAAGCTAATAACCTAAAGGGGGATTATCCATCCTCAGCAAACCATTATATGGTAAAGGCTGTCCATAGTATCTGTTCTGTCACAACTCATTTATTTTCTCCAATGCAGACAAGGAGGAAAGAAAACATGTCTTAAAAACTATATTCGTCAGACTTGTGACTGGCATCTTCACACATTAAGCACTATCCTTGATAGGTGAAAATTAATCTAATCAGACACTAGATACTTTGTTACTTCTAGTCACGGTTTTAGAATGTATTGCTACTGCTGTCTTATTTCATCAACAGTTGCATGAAAGGTATTTGCCACCTCACCCCATCTTGAGAACACAGAGTATCTCTTTTTCTGGAAATACAGGGTCAGAAAGAAGAGACTAATTTCCTTATTTGATTTGTGGAAGTCATAATACTGATTTAGGTTTTGGGGGAGGAAAACTACCCAGAACCCAAGAAATTAATGAATGTCAGAATCTAGCTAATATTTGAGATATTGGAGAAAAAAATACAGGCTGCAGTCTGTGGGCTCCTGGGTGTAGCCTATGCAAACTAGGTCATTATGAAATAATAGACCATCATTATCACCTCAAGAGGAATCCCCCAGGTCTGTCCAAAGGAGAAATTACTAAGGCGATGGAGAGGTGTGTGAGGTGACAGGAAGGAGACTTGGGGTTTTGGCAAAGGGTTTTCTGGGAGGAAGAAAGGAAGTAGGTAGAACTCCATGAAGGCCAGAACCATTTTGGGAGGCTGCGGAAGAGACATGGGAGTGAAATGCAGGATGCCCTGGACTGTAATGCCTGTTGGGATGCTGCCAGGGAGACGGGGGCGTCAGGCAGGTCCCCAGCTGGCTCCAGCCACCGGCCGGCAGCCAAGCGATCTCCAGGTCATGGAACAGCATCAATCAATCAGTGACTCAAGCCTCAGTAGCCTTCTGAAGCTTCCAAGCACGCTAATAAGCAGAGTGAATAAATCTCCACAACGGAAGAGGCGGACAGAGCCATGTGTAAGCATTATTTACAGCATTTTATTCAGCAGCAGGAACAAAGGAAAAACATGTCTGCTTCCCTTCGTGTCCAGCAAAACAACAATAAAAGCAAAAGCAATATACAAAGTGGAAGTTCCCAGCAGACTGCTGGAATGTAAACATGCATGTGACACACAACAGTCATGCCTGTTCACTTTTAAGGTAGAATGGAACTATATCCTAACAATGCTGTGCTGCTGTGGAGAACAAGTCCCACTTGAGCTATAATGCTGTTGACTCTCTCCCTCTCCACAGAAGACCCTAGGCGTATATAGCTGCAAAATAAACCACATATCTTAAAATGCTACAGCCTCTGCTGTGTCTGGACTTTCAAAGGAAACATGACCCTGGGTGAGCCCTGGAATCTTAACAGGAATTGGGGTGGTATGTAACAACCGTTCCCCATTACAGCTGACATTTTCTGAACTCATATATTCCCAGTTTTGCCAATGAACTGGCGCAGCATTTCTATATGTCTTCAAATCTACATAGTGCACACTGTCCCAAAGTGGCTTAGTGGTGAGGAATCTGGCCCTTATTATGTTCACACTTCATCCTGCAACCCGTTTCTTCAATGCTTTCAAAACATTACATTGGGCTAATATGCAAAAAATATCCATTTCTGCTCTACAAGCTTTTTAGAAGCAGATGAAATAGCTGTGATCTAACTGAGAATCTTGTCATTCTTGAAGGATGCATGGTCCTTACTTGATAACAAATCCGTAAGCATATCCCAAGGCTATCAGATATATGATAATATTTCACATAATCCAGCCAGCACATGTTAGTTATGGTTATTTGAGCTGCCACTCAGAAGCACTGCTGGAGAGGGAGGAAGAGGAGATGTGAGACTGGGGAGATGGAGACCACCCACTTACTCCACATTTGACCCAACTTGATTGAAAACTTCTCTCTATATATATACTGCTCAAATTCTAATAGCAAATCCTTTGTGGACTATAATAATAAATTACAGTATTAATGAATAAAGCCAAGATAATAGCAACGCTCACTGGAAGTGTGATATACTGGCAAGGCAAAATAGGTTCACAAGGGAACATATCAAATTAAAAACACAGAGCGTAAGGTTGCTGTGCCGTCTCTTGATAAATTCTAAAACCTTGTACATAGCAATTAATAATGGAAGTACTGGATTGCACAGAGCCATTAGATATAAATTGGAGGAAATTATTCTAGCACCACATACGGGATTAGTAAGGGTGAGTTAGAATAAAGTATGACATTCTAGTCACCTTATTAAAAAAGAACACACAGCAGATGCTGTGGCATTAGGAATTCAAAGAAGCTGAAAAAACTAGGTAGCATTTTGAAAAGGATGAAGCAAAGATCTTCAGCGGGAGATGTTTCCCGCCCCCGCTTAAAGTGAACCTAGATGGGTATATATGATAAGTGTCTATTTTAAAAGGGGAAAATATGTGAAGGGTATATCAGACAAAGCCATCAACACAAGGTCAATTACCACAGGATGAGATATTTTTATCCCAGGAATCGGACCATACTTTCATGGGGAAAGGATGGAAGGTGCCAGAGCTAAATAAAGAATATAATATTTATACTTTGAATTTAATAACCTCCTTCTTCATTTCCCATGACACTCTGACAGCTTTTAAAGGACATCATTTACACATGTATTGCAGGGACAAAGGAAGCTATTACAGCATATTGTCTTAACTCATTACCAGCACACCCGCAATAAAGGCTCCAGACACATCACCTGGAGAAAAAGGTTATATTTATTCAAATAAAACAGGCAGGATCTGCAAAAAAAATCAACCAAATAACTGAATCAAAATATAGTCCTAAACAGGAGGCATAAACCCCCTTCCCACCTGTAGGCATGTCTCCAGGCCCTCCTGTCTCCTCGTGGCAAAGGACTGGAAGGAACTGTCCCTCCTTGCCTCGAGAACCTTGGGTATGCAAACTTGACAAGCATGGCATGGCCACATCGGTCTGCCATTCTCCCCATCATGTGTGCAAAGCCTGAAAAACATCCCAAGGCCAAGCCAGCCCTGGGTGACCTAAGAGTGCCATTAACACAATATTTTTCTCAGATCTTACATGTTACTTTCCTATCCAGACTAACAGCCAATTGAACCAATCCAAAAACTCCATCTGAACTCCCAACTGGGTGTGGAGAAAAGAGGGAGTCCTAAAAGCCATTCAGAGGTTCCCCCAAAAATTCCTCCTCAGCCTCTAAAACGGACAGCTAGCAAAGCCTATATTGCAAAGAGGTCCCATATAGCAAAAGAGAAAGGCAGTGAGATTTGGGGAGGAGCCTACTTAAATAGTTTGGCACCTCACCAGGGAAGATTGGCTCAGCTACACACATGGGCCTTTCCCAACTCAATACGACCCTGAATTGTCTTTAGAGGGGAGTTGTGGTATGGCAAAGACACCCCTCACTAAATGCTGGGCATTGTTTCACATCCATTTTTTGTCCTTTTTTGCAGGTGGAGTGGAGGGCACCTAAATAAATCAGTGGCCACTCGTGTACTACAATGTCTTTGTTAGAGTAGGTGCCAGACGCTTAATCCCTGACCCCAGAAAATGTTAAAAGCTAAACAAACCAGGCTAGTTTCCTGTTGAGGTAATCGCTTGGGAGAGGAGCCATTAAAGATAATGAGCCATTGAGAAAGCAAAGGAAGGGGGCTCTGTGTCAGGTGGCAAGTGGGTGGGCCCCCTTCTCCAGTTTTGAGTTAGTTAAAAGACAAAGCCAGAGTTTGAAGTCAGGTTTTTGGGAGCTGGGGTGTGACTGAGAGGGGGGGGGGAATGTTTCAGCCTCATAAAGTCAGCAAGCTGGAGAGAGGGTCAGAGCACGATGGTTGATTTCTGCTTGAATCCAAAGCCGAGGCTATGAGAGAAACAAGACCCTCTTGGGGTGTTAATGCTGTGATGCCCACCACCGTAGGCTCAGGTTGTATATATATGTCAATTAACCATATATCATAAAGACACCACAGCCTCCACTCGGCCTCATTTCTAAAAGGAAACATGAACCACTTGGACTCTGATTTCAGACACTGTGTGAAAACACACATAAGTGGCAACAGTCAGGTTGCTTCATCTTACAGTATTCACTTAGAAGGGTACTTGCACATTTTGCTTCAGAACTTTATTTCTTGGAAGACTAGAGACTTACTTTAAAAATATAAAATAAATGAAAGAAAACCTAGAGTTTGGCACCTCTGATTGCTGTGGGCCCAGTACATCCAGTACCTCTATGTGGTACCAGTATTATCCTCATGTCAACTCTGTTTCCTGACAGTACTCTATTGCCAATCAAATTTCACTATATGATGATATTATGAAGCCAAATCAGAATGAGGATGATACTTCCTATTGTACTGAGAATGATTGGAGAATTTTTACCTGCTTCTCAGGGGGGAAAGAATGACTTCTTTGGAAAGTCATCAAAAAGAGGATGCATCTTATGAGGAGTGAAGTTTTTCCTAATCATCTATTGACAATAAAGTACATGAAAGAGTATATGCAACTTGGAGGCTGAAGCTTCAGAACTTAACCCACTTACTAGGATGTAAGCCATATTGAATCGCAGTGGGGCTTATTTCTGAGTAAACCTGCGGAGACTGCAATAGTAGTGGGTAAAAAAAAAAGTTTCTCTTGTGATTTTTGAAAAAGAAAATGTTGGAATCGTGCTGGCACACAGGAATACGCCAATGTCCTTGAGTAGTCATCTTCATCTGCTATTTACATTATTGCAATTTGAATAAACATTGCAGGATTCCTTGGATTCAAGACAAGGATAAATCAGGTCCAGCTGCTCCTAGTTTTCGAATCATGCATTAACCTTCCACTTCTCCATTTGCAATGCTGTTGTTGAATCACTATTGTTTCTGGCAGACTGAAACCTGCCAGCACATATTCATTCTTTGTTTGTCTTGCATATAACTACCCTGCTTGCTGAAAAACACTGTGTACATTGTTGTTGTCATGCTTCAAATGTTCTAAAAATGCTTCCCATTATAAAGTCTTAAAGTAAGTATACTAAGGATTTTGAATTGTTTCTGCTCTCTTCATTATTGGAATTTCTTTTGTTGTTTATACAGTACTTTGACAGTACAGCCCAGTTCTGTCATGTATTTAATCCAGTCTCTCTTATCTTCTACTCTACTAGCTTCTAGAGTTTTCCTCTATCCTCTAGTAAACAATGGTTTCATATAATGGCAAGAAGGAAATATATTAGCCTAGATCAGTCCTGCTTTATATAATCATTAAAACTTAATCACTTACAGAATAATATAGATCAGGGTTTCCCAAACTTGGGTCTCCAGATGTTTTTGGACTATAATTTCCACCATCATCCATGACCACTGGTCCTGTTCACTAGGGATGATGGGAGTTGTAGTCCGAAAACAGCTGGAGACCCAAATTTGGGAAACCCTGATAAGCTCAGGTTAAACAGATGCTTTAGTGCATTCATCAAACATTGTTTGAGACATCTATATGTACGAACTTGAAATGGGGCAAGAGTTGGATTTGCTAGATGAAAGTACAGCACTTGGCACAAGTCTATTTCCCACCTCTAATAAAAAGTTATAATCATCTCTAGGGAATAAGAGCTGCTCCATCAAATCAGAGACAGAACCCCTTCTTCAGTGTATTTGCAGGTCAGTTAAGGCACACAGTGCTGGAACTGAGTACAGTGGTACCTTGGGTTACAGACGCTTCAGGTTACAGATGCTTCAGGTTACAGACGCCGCTAACCCATAAATATTACCTTGGGTTAAGAACTTTGCTTCAGGATGAGAACAGAAAACGTGCTCCAGTGGCACAGCAGCAGCAGGAGGCCCGATTAGCTAAAGTGGTGCTTCAGGTTAAGAACAGTTTCAGGTTAAAAACGGACCTCCGGGAAGGAATTAAGTACTTAACCCGAGGTACCACTGTATCTAGATTAGTGTATGCAAAGCCTTTGCTAATTTTTTACCAAGCTCAGGAGGCACCAACTCAGTTATGACTGGAATAATAAAGACTGAAATCTATTGTTTCTGATATTTTCTTTTTAACTATTAATTTTTGCCCTTAAAAAAAGACCTCTACTGTTATTACTTATGTTGTTGGTGGTGGTGCTATTGTTGTTCTGGTTATTTTTATTTAGTCTTCCATTTTTATTTTTTGCATTGTCAGGGGTCTCAGGATGCATATTGAACTTAACAGTTGGATGATTAGGATGTTTGGGTATGGGGAGGGGTACTAGAGAGGGAAAACTGGCGGGGGAATTGTTGTTAAATATAAGACTATAAAACTAAAGCCTTAATAAATAATCAATAAAAATACAGCAATATGAGGCTGTATTTTGCTTTTGCTTTTATCATATATTTAAGACTATTATCTAAAAGTATACAAATAGTTTAAATGGTTACCTTGCTTCTCTTGATTCCTTTTTCCACCTCCTATTAGCAAGGAGGTCCAAGAAATGAAGGCTTCGAAATCTCCTGTTTATGTTTCCCCAACAAATAGTAGTCATTTGGAGGCCAATGATATGGAAGTATATACATAGCCTTATCCTCCACACTATATCTAAACACACACAAACACACATAAACATTATGTTGAGACAAGAGTAATCAGCAGTTGGCAGAATATCCCCAACACTCCTAAATCTGTCCATGTGTGTGTGTTTTTTAAAAATACAACCAGTAAATGAGAATGGACAAGGGTGGAAACATGCCTCTTGTGAACAAATGCACAAACTCCATGGGGCTGAGGCCAGTACAACCCCCCCCCCATATGTGTGGACAGAGCTGAGCCCCCCAATCTTGAGGGGCTGGGCCCCACTGAGCCTCCCCACTGTGGCAGAGGGCCTTGACATGCATTCAATGAGCCCCACTCAATGCCGATGTGCTGCTTGTGAATGCCGATGAATTTTCACGGTTACTTTTAAAAAATACATATTTATAAATTGATAGATATGTCCACCAACTAATACAGAAATGTGGCAAGCTTGGTGGGGAAAGAAACAGAAATAGACAGATCCATGCATTCCTTCTCTGCAACCTACTTATTATAAAACAGCCTCCCACATAGACTTTTCTTTCATGTGTATACAGACTTACAGGATCTCTATCATATCAGAATATGAAATAAACAAAAAATGACAAGTGGTGTAGTGAGGGTCCCCCCCCTTCCTTTACATTCCTTAGGTGTGTTTCAAAAAAATGCCCATTCGATATTTCTCTGAGCAACATACCTTATTAGTCTCAACTTTCAAAAGTGACCTCAGCTTAACAGGTGGTCCCAAAGGACAACATAAAACAGCAGGTCCTGCAGCAATATAGACACCTTGCTGATTCATCACAATTTGCTTTCTACTGCTGGCAACACTGCAAAATAGTACAGTATCCCTTGCCAGTTTCTGCGTTACTTTTCAATACCTGAAGAGAACTGTTTAACAAGCTAGACAGAAAGAAAGAAAAGTTTTCTCTACTGTTACAAATCCCAGGCAATTACCCTAACTCCGGCTTGTGCAATATATTGATTACAGATGCATCAGTTTGAGTAGCTCACAGGCATTAAAACAAATCTTGGCCTTCCATTGCAAAAAGCCCTCAAAACATGCTAAACTATCTCTTTTCCCCCTTACTAGCATAATTGGTTTGGTTTCATGAGCCAATGTAATGGTAATTATAAGACCGCCTACACACTAAAGACATCCAAAACGGATGTGTTGTGCCAAATTAACTGTGATTGACTCAAATCATGTAAACAGGGCACTTGATATGCCATGCATTAGTAACAGTGGGCCATAAAACATTGTGTGATGTAATGAAATGAAAATGGGGAGAAAAAAACTCAATCACAATTAGCAAAATATAAATCATGTTCAAACAACATTAAACTCTCATTCTGCTCCCAGTTGGAATGATGTGGGAGGAGAGGCAGATTTAAGAGCCTTTCCACTCCCTTACCACCACTAACCTCATCCCATGGTGTTTACACAGCAAAGTTGATTGATTGTCTACTCTGGTTGCCATAAAAGCTCCATCTTGTGGCACCCAAAGCCTGCTGCTCATCCTTGCTATATGGCAAGATGAAAATTCGGGGTAGAATAAAGCCTGCTGTCTTTTCATCATCGCATTTTCTTGTAAAATAGGAGGATTTGCAGGGCAGAGGGTGTTGTGTTCATGAAGGTTACAAAACGTCTGTGGTTCTAATCCATCAACGCCCAAAAGAGACAAAGAAAAGATAATAACAAGTATAATATCATTGATCTTTCTTAATCCCCACACCTTTATTTTATCATAACACTCAGATTGGCTTCATTGACTAAGATTGCCCCAATGCTTTTAAAGCAGTGCCTATAAGGAGCACACATCTTGTGATTAAGGGCTTGGCTCTTTAAATTTAACCTTGAAACAACTGCACTGAGGTAGGAAGGTGCTGCCGGCTTTTACCCTCCTCCGACTGCCAGGGCATGTGTGCAGCCAATGTCCTTTCAACCAGCGAGGCACATCCCTCAGAGGAGGCCACTCATTGGCCAATTAGCAGCTGGCAGGAACTCGAGCCAACTTAGTTAAGGGGAATTCCCTCAATGGCTGCCTGGCCGTGTACGTTCTGTGTTTTTTTACTGCCCCAGATGGCAACCAAGTGCCAGGATCAGCAACAGCCGCCCACCCAGTGGAAGTGATAAACATCCACTGTCCCAGAGTTGCAGACTGGGAAGCATTGCATCACGACTTTGTTTTAAGATATAGGGCTGACCTAAGAGTAAAAACCTGCTTTGAAAATATGGAGAACTGGGTATGGGGCTGCCCTTGAGACTGACCCAGAAACTCCAGTGGGTGCAGAATGCCGCACGAGACTCCTTACAAGGTCCTCGCCATAGAATCACATTCAACCAGTGCTATACCAGCTGCACTGGCTCCCAGTGGAGTACAGGATCAGGTTTAAGGTGCTGGTTTTAAAACCCTCTTACCTTCAGGACCTCCTCTCCTGGTATGTCCCACGGAGGACCTTATGGGCTTCAAATAAAAACATCTTGGAGATCCCGGGCCACAGGGAGGTTAGGCTGGCCTCAACCAGAGCCAGGGCTTTTTCGGCAGTGGCCCTGATCTGGTGGAATGCTCTGTCACAAGAGACTAGGGCCCTGTGGGACTTGACATCTTTCCACAGGGCCTGCAAGATGGAGCTGTTCCACCAGGCCTTTGGCCAAGGCACAGTCTGACCCCCTCTCTCCTTCTGTAATCCTCATAGAACTCTAGCCCAAGGGTTGCCATTAATTTGATTCTGAATTGATTTTAGAATATATTTCAATTAATTGTCTGTGTGATTTTATGTACTATTTTTACTTGTTGTTAGCCACTCTGAGCCCAACTTTGGCCAGGGAGAGCTGGATATAAATAAATTTATTATTATTATTATTATTGCTGTTGCTGTTGTTGTTGTTGTTGTTGTTAGAAAACAAACTGACAGATCTGAACACCTGCACACACATCCAAACCATGGTAACCCCTGTCTTCTTTATGGCAGTGTCAGCCATATGCTTTTCCCTGCCACTGCCACTTCGATGATGGTGCTGCTCATTACCCTCCATCTGGTACCTGAACACACTTCAGTAGTGGACAAGTAGAAGCACTTTTGAATGGGAACTAAGATCAGTTTCTATTGATTGAGGCCATTTGCCATCCAAAGTTACCCAAAATGCAGTGCCCCAGCCCATTGATCCTATGTGGACTATGGATCCATGAAATCAATACATTCAAATCATTAAGTTCCAATCTGCAAACAAGCATGGGAGCACCAGGTCAGTCAGCTATGAAACATGGACCAAATAAATTTCCTCCCCATCCCTAAGCTTGAACTTATTGTTCTGCTTCTTCCTGGTATTGCTACCTTTTCGCTTGCCATCCCCAAGTGAGTGAGCAGTGACAGGGGAAGGGAGAAGAAACAGCTGCCAACTCTAAGCAGAGGTGACAATTGTAACCAGAGGATAAGCAAATGGGCAGCAGACACAGTGATCAGGTGGTGGTAGGGTTGTTGAGGAGGGGCTGTGAGAGCCTATTGGGTATGTTCTGTGTGTATGCACCATGGAAGTTTCAGTAAAGTGGCTAAGCTCATCAAATGAAACAGTTGTTTTGCAGAGTTCATTTTTCACTTCACTTTTACACAAACATACACTGCTATATACATACACTCTATATAGAGTTGTTACAAGTAGGCATCTCTCTCTGATCCCAGAGAGGGTTCTTCACTTCAAAATCCTTGCAGTCCCAAAGTGCTGAGCTCAGCTGCTTCCAAAGTTCTTGCAGCTCTTCACAAAGTGTTCAGCCTTCTGCCATGATTCCAATCCATTTCCTCTGCTCAGATCTCCCACACTTTCCAAGCACAAAACACTGTAACTTTATCACAGGGTTACGGACAAATTCTGCCCAGTAACAAAGATAAGGCAGTCACCAGATTCAGACAATTTCATTGTGCAGAATGCATCAGCATTACAAACTCATGTGGAATTAACCCATTAAACACTTTCTTTAACACCCACACCCAAATGAGACAATGTAAAAAGCAATGAAATATAAGCAGTAGGTTTGCAAATGTTGTAAAATGATATGTTCGCAGATATTGTTAAAAATTTATTATATCTTTAGGTTTAATAAGTTGTATCTCAGTTTCAGTCCCCAAATCCCAAAATAAGCCAGAGGGCATTCAAGAGCATAGACTGTAGAAGGTTATACAGAAACAAATGTGCAGAAATACTTATTATTAGCAACCACAAGTCTTCAGAGACCTTTTCACTATTAATTGGGAATAACTGGAAGCTGAAGATTGGTGTTCAGCTCCTGCACTGCCGCTGAATTTTACTTTAGGTTTTTTGTCTCTTCCTAGTCTCCCCACAAGTAGAAACTGCAGTTGATGTACAAGCAATATAGTGGCCATGGCAACCAAGAGTGGCATTTGTGACTTATGCTGCCAATAGCAATGCAGCATAAAGTCTAGCAAGAGAATTTTGACTTATAAAAGCAGAAGTCATGGCAATCAGAAATCTAGAGAGTGATAATCATAGCATATTGTTACACAGAGCTTCATACTGTGAGATCCAAGGTTAGTTCACACATTACAAAAGAGCCCCACAACTGTCTTTGTGATGCATTCATATGGAGAACAATAGCATGGAAAACTCTAGTTTGCATCATTCTGCATGAATGCAGGCTTGGAAAAACATGATGCATCCCAGGAAGGCCCTTTGTAATGTGTGAACTGCCCTCAAAAACTTCAAAAGCACAGATAATTAAAGGGGCATGAGAACAACTCTTTAAATAAAGTGAATAGCAATGACAACAACAAAAAGTTCATGTGCTATAAACCTCAATGTTCTATAAAATAGAATCTGTTAATGCCTTGACATACATTATCTACCTGAAGGAGTCTACTTATATGCAAATTTCAGATATAAAAATTGCCACAGGTAAAGCAAGTCTAAAAGTGCTAAAAAAACAACTTTTGCTCCAGTTTTTAAGCATATTGTTAGGTTTTACCTTACCCTTCCTTTGTTTCCAGAGGATCCTCAGAGGCCCAGGAGAATGCTTACTTCAGAGCAAGCCTAGTGGGTCCTTTCCTTTTGTGCCCAGGAGCCCTTCTCCTCTTACAGATTTCTGCTGTGTAAACCCATTTTTCCTCTCCTTTCTTTTCTCACCACCAGGACAACCTAGTCCAAGAACAATCTTACCACTGCCTCTCATAGTCATCAAGACAGAGAGTACAACACTCCTACATTTCCTCCTTTTGTTGCTTGTTGAAGCAGAGGGTACCACCCTCCTGGACAATTACTATCTGCAGACCTTAAGTTAGAATGGGATGGGAGATGTGCCAAAGCTTTCCCGGCCCCTTCATATTATGGGCTACTCCTCCTCCCAGCTCCTGCCAACAAGCTTTTATATTGTCATGGTGAGGCACAGGAAGTTGCTTCACACCTGACCTGCCTGTGTTTACTTCTGGTCATGTTGACAGTCGAGCAATGTGAGCTGTACCATGCCTGCTCCAGCCTCCTCACACACATATAAAAAGGTAAAGGTACCCCTGCCCGTACGGGCCAGTCTTGACAGACTCTAGGGTTGTGCGCCCATCTCACTCAAGAGGCCGGGGGCCAGCGCTGTCCGAAGACACTTCCAGGTCACGTGGCCAGCGTGACATCGCTGCTCTGGTGAGCCAGAGCCGCACACGGAAACGCTGTTTACCTTCCCACTAGTAAGCGGTCCCTATTTATCTACTTGCACCCGAGAGTGTTTTCGAACTGCTAGGTTGGCAGGCGCTGGGACTGAGCAACGGGAGCGCACCGCCGCGGGGATTCGAACCGCCGACCTTTCGATCGGCAAGTACATACTTCTTTCTAATTATGCTAAAAGGTGTACTTTATTTAGGTTGTTGAGGAAGGCAATGGATTCAGGTTACAAGGAAGAAGATCCAGCTAAACATCAGGAATAACCTTCTGATGGTAAGAACTGTTTGACCAGACTCTCTTGGAAGTGGATGGGCTCTCCTTCTTTGGAGGTTTTTAAGCAGATGTTGGGTGGCCATATGACATGAATGCTTTAGTTGAGATTCCTGCATTGTAGGGAGTTGGCATAGATGACCCTCAGGGTCCCTTCCCACTCAGCTATTCTGTGAGTCTAGGATCAGTTGCTGTGACTGCAAGCAGGGAGAATGCTCAAGTCCCATAGGCTACTGGTTGGCCACTGTGAGACTAGATATGGACTAGAAGGGGCTTGAGCTGCTCCAGCAGGGCTCTTCCTATAGGCACTGCAAAGTCAGACTAAATATCTAGTCTCCTCTACAGCAATATGCCCCTCTATTAAGAACAGGAGGTGAGACCTGCTTGGTTGGCCCACATCCAAAAGACACCTGTTATGTAGCAACTAAGGTAAGGCGCTTACTCTGCAGTAGCACCCCACCTGTGCCCTCCTCCTTGATATATAACTGGCACTGATGGGTTTTCATTGCTTGAGAAATGTGCTATGCCAATAGGCTTTTATTGGAGCCTTAGGAATGTGACTGGGTTTTCCCCCTCAGTGTTGCCATATTTGCTTCTGAGTTGATTTCACCTGCTCTTCTGCTCTGTAGTTCTGTTTATATTTTTTGAGGTTTCTAATTGAAGTTATCCCCCCCCCTTTTTTTTAACTGTACCATGTCCTGGAATCATATTGGGAGAAAGGGCAGACTAAAAAAAGGATTTAGATAAATAAGTAAATAGTCCAACTTCTTGTGATCAACAATATGCTTCTAAGAAGCAAGGAAATAGGGCATGAGGCAATATCTCTCCCCTGTCATATGTCCCCAACATCTGGACTTGTCTCTGAACATGAATTTTCCATTTAGTTGTCACAGCTGATAGGCCTATTTTATATGCATTGGGTAACTCTTCTGAAACCATCTATGATAGTAGCCATCACATCTATGAGCATCAACCATATCTTTTATGCTTCAATTTTTCAGAGCACTGATCAGCCTTAATTTATTCATTTTTGAAACTACTTTTATCAATGCAGTTTTAAAAAGGAGTCATTCAAGGCTGATGATAATAATAACAATAGTACATAATTGGAAATAATTTGTTTTTAAATGCCACCTGTATGTTACCAAGTAGAAAACAACCTATCCCCTTCCTAAGGAGCTTACGATCTCAATGTTCATATGTAGCATATTATGAGCTGATATGTGAAATAGCCCACAGTGGCCTTCCGTAATTTTGTTTGTTTCCAACAAAAAGAAAAATGGAGGCAGAAATTGCCATGTTTGCTTGCTTATCTCATGTCCATAGCAGAAATCAATCCAGGAGATATGATTGGTATTCACTGTTGCTGCTGTGAATCCCCAATGCTCCCCCCATGGATGCAGAAGTTGGGCCCCCGCAACTGCTCTCCCACCCTCCTTATGCTTAGGAGCAAGGATGTCCAACCTTAATCTTGGTCCTTCCTTTGATACACCAGTGCCAATCATGACGGTGTTTACTCAGAGGTAAATCCCTATCGATCGACTTATTGCCAAGTAGACATGGATTAGGCTTGGGCTGATTCATGCACTGAGCAATAACAACTGAACAGGTTCAATTAAAAGCCAAGAACAGTTAGGTTTTTAAGATTTGTGAGGATTGGAGCCCAACTGGAGGCACAGGTTGGACTCACCTAGTTGCAGATGAGTAGATGACAGGTAAAATCGCCACATCTTTCATTTGGAGTAAACCTTCCATAGAAACTAGTCTTGTCCAGATGTGGATAAGAACAAAAGTGCATTATAGATAAAGATCAATGCTCCTAATTGAAGCTTATTCCAAACCGACTCAGAATGTACAAAAAGGAATGGGTAAGGTGAGGCGCAAGACCTTGAAGGAATTATCCCCTGTGAATAATAGATTGGGCTTAATAATGAACAGGCACTTGTTTCAGCAGTTCCTGCTCCCAGTCCGGTCCCTGCTTTGGGCCCCGCCCCTCTACTGACCTGCAGATCCAGGCCCATGCCCCGGCAGCATCCTCATTCACACTAACGCCGCGACTGTACCCTCGCTTGCCACCCAGCCTGCTTTTGCATGCCCTTCATTCTTTGTGGGTATCTCATTTTGAAGTTGTAACAGCACAATTTTCAAAAAGGAGACGTGCAGGGATGGGCAGGAGGGGAGGAGGAGGTGGTGGAAGAGGCAACGGTGGGTGGATCCGCCACATCTCTTAGGGAGATCCAGATCTGCTACCTGAGGCAGTTTGCTTCACCAAAAGGCCAGCTATGATGGTAGCAGAGCAAATTGGGAAACTCAGTAGCTCGTTGCATTATACCTGCCAAACAGAAGTCATTTCAAATTGCCCTGCATGGCAGATTTTCTCACACGGGAAGTTGTTTGTGCGTAATGTTCAGGGAGGCAGGAGAGGATATATTGTTTATTAATATCCTTCCTAACTTGTGCTAGCAAGTTCTATAACTTAGAAGAGTTTTACATTCCCCTTTTAAATGCACAGCAGGTAGCTGGTTGTAGGCTTGTTTAAGCCTCTCATTATTTGGTTCCTGGTAAATCTCCTTATTATTCCTCTGAAAAGAATAAACACTCCACAGTCTTATTTAAGATATATAAAAGTAGTTTACTCACAGCATCATCAGTTCAGAGATGGATCCCTGAAGGCAGACTTAGTTACAGATATACACATACACACACACACACACGTGAGTCTATCCCATATGGAGATAGTCTCTTTGTCTGGCTGAAAGCCAACAGAGCATGGCTTTCTGGCTAAAAAAACTGCTGGTCCAACGATGAAGTCCAACAGGAGAGAGATGGCTGTGTGCCTTGTGCTTTTGTTACCTGCACAGGTAAGGACACACCCACCTCTAGTCACATGTAGGAGGAAGGATGCTCCAGCCCAGGAGGAAACAGAATGTTTTTGACTGGCTGGAACAAATATCCCCTTTGCATGTCCACTCTAGGCAATGTTGTACTTGACTGCTACTTATGTATCACATCCCACACATAACAGCTCATGTGCAACTGGAGCTCTTTTCTCCTTGAGCAACAATCCAACAAGAAGGTTTGTGTGGGTGTGGAGAAAAAATTCAGGCTACGTGCAAACAGCCACCAAACATGAAATGTGTCCAGGACCTGCCCATGACATTTTGCTGCCTGAGGCAAATGACAAGATGGTATTCCCTGCATTCAATGCTCAGAAGCTAAGTGGACTGGTGAGGTGATAGTAGCCTCTACTGCACCTGAAGATAGCAGGCTAGTACAGGGAGGGAATACCCCCTCCCATAGCATCTGCTGCCTGAGGCAATCACCCCAACTTTGCCTAACAGTAGGGCCAGCCCTGTATATGCTGAGTATACTGAACCAGGAGTTTGGGAGTACTGTAAATGGACAACGAAAAGAAAGAAGAGGAAGAAGTTGAACAAGGTCACAAAGTCTCTACATTTTTAAACTTCATCAGGCAAACCACTGTGACTGTTTAATAGCTGGATCTAGGTTTCAAAGGACTGAGCACAGGGAGAGACGAAAGTTATGGTCCATACACATTGTTCAGGTCTCATTAAATACAACATATGGAGCTTGGGTTTGAATAGTCCTTGTACTGATTGTTCTGTATTTCACTAGGTTGATAATCATCATTGTGGTGCTTCTATGGCGTTGCCTTGTGATGTGCTATTATTTTTTATCTGTTTATTTATAATCTGTTTTCCCTATGTGAAAATATTCAATAAAAATATGTTACCCCCGAAAAAGATGCATACCTTCTGGGATAGTCCTGATGAGCAACATGAATAAGGGCTATCAGCCTCTAGCCTAACAAATTCCTCCTGTGTGAATCACAATCTCATTGCCACCACCTGGTGACTGGGAAACATTCTAATGCCATCTTTTATGCTAAAACTACAGCTCTAGTCTGGGGCCAAGCATCAATATTTCAGCTGTGGGACTTGCCTATTCCAGCATGTTTCTCCATAGGCAGGCAGAGAAGAGAAAGGAAGGAAAGGAGTGCTGCTCATTCTCCCTCTTCCCAAATGAACCCCTAGAGTTTATGGTAACAGGCAACACTCTCGTTGCCCTGAGGATAGAGGAGCAATTCTTCATAATTTGATTTTTCAAAGGTATTTTATAGACAAAGTACTTGTTTTCACCTTTTCATCACAGCTTGCTATTTTCCATTTAATACGCTAATTTTTTTTAATGAACTGCAGCTGCCTGAGTTTAGCTAATGAACATTTCAAATAAAATGCACTGCAGGCCCTCAAACAGCTGCATTTGCACTAACACTGGCAGATGGAGGTGTTTTTGTTTTTTGGTTTTGTTTTAAAAGAATAATAATAATACTTGGCTTTCAAGCATCCAGAAATATAGAGGACGACAGAGCACTGCTTTTGGTGACATGCCCTTATTAGTTGATTATGAAGGATATTCTTGGCAAAGAGTATGGGTTTTTCACATAACAGGCATCAGAAAACCACTTCTTTGCCCAACATGGTCATATTCTCGCATATTCTCACATAATCTCAATTTCTGTTCAGGGCCCTTGTAGAACATAATACATTTCCATATTAAATAATACAAAGCATTTTTCTGTAATAAAAGTGTATTTATTATGTGCGCAATGTATCATACATATTTTAAAACTGAGCTATGTCCACCATCTAGAATATCTGGGAAATGCTTTCCCCTTTACAGCTTTCACTGCTCCAGGTGGGACCATCTGTTTAAAGGCTGGGCTTGAATGAGTAACCATTTTATGAAATCAGGGAGCCATTTCAAAGCAGTTGCACAGCCTGGTGGAATGAATGGGGCTTCCTTCAAATAACAGGGCCAGGGGTGGGGGTGGAGGGGAGAGTTTGAATGACCGAGTGCAGCTTCAGTGATGCACCTACCATGAAATCTATTATTTTGTTTGTATGCAGAGCAGTCCCGAGGCAGGCATGAATCTGAAAGTGCCTTACCATGTGTGACAACTAAATCACACGCTGTTTCTCCTTGCCAGGATGAGCTTCTGCCATGGCTATGTGGTTCTGATGGGAGAGTCTTCCCTGTAGTTGAGGCAATGCACATATCATGGAGTTTTCATATGATACATCAACCATGTGGAACACCACCACACAGGAGCATGGCACATTGAAACCTGTCAGACAAAATATCTATGGAATTTCAAAGGAAGGTTAATGAATCTTAGATAATATTTGCAAATTTGGGGGAGGGGGGAATGTGGTCTACATTTCCTTAAGTTTTATTTTATTTGTTTACAAATGCATACCCCACTTCTTTGAGGAACTTCCTTCACAAAGCAGCCTATAACTTCCAATAAAAACCAACTCCACCTGAAAATAAAATACAAAAATACAAAACACAAAATAATTAAACAACAGACCAGCACGAAAGGGGGGGAAGGTACAGAAACAGAATACTGTATAAATACAGTAATGCAGATCATAGTATTAGAGCATAAAAACTGACAGGAACTAAAACCTGTGGAAATACTGGGCTACTGGGAGAAAGGAGAGTTTTCAATAAACGTCGAAATCAAGCAGATGCTCAAATTCACCTAAAGTGAAACTGAATTTGAAATGTCCAGCTTCAAGTAAAATACCTGACAAATTTTTCACAGAGGAGGTGAGAATTTTGATAAGATGGGCAAAATTTTGTCATGTCTCTAATCCCACACACTCCCTCTTGAGTTGTTTAGCAGCCTGTGCGTGGGGACTGGAACGAGCCCTAAAACCCAGTGATGAGTTGTAGGTTATGGGGCTGGCTGATGCCTTTAAACTAGCTAGTGAAGAGGAAGTGAAATTCACAGCAACATAACAAACGCCAGGCTTTCTCAATCCCTGTCAAAATAAGAGCAAGAGTGATGGGTTGTTCCAGCTCCTGTCACAGGAGGATAATGCCACAGTGGGGGTTAATGCTGAGCAGGCCATTATTGAAATTTGCAGCACTCTGCCATGAATTATAGAAACCTCTATGAGCATAGTAAATTACCGTGAGCATTATTTGTGCAATCTCGGCTTTGTGCAAAACTCAGTATTCATTGACAGAGAGTTCCACAGTAATGAGAAGCTATAAAATACAGCGCAGTTGCTATTCCCTCCTCATAGCTACCTCAGCCCATTTCCACATCTGCCTATTTCCTCCCCCTTTTCCCGTAAACAGGGAAGGAACATCTGGTGCTAAACCGCTAACATAGCTCTGGGTGTAATGATATGAATTGTTTCTGTTCCCAAAGGGGAGAAAGTGATTTCAGTCTGTTTTGAAATTTCTTTTTGTAAGCTACTGAGCAAGTTTATATCACGCAGCAAATGGAATACCAAATGATACCAAACCATTTGCCTTCTAAAAGAACGGCCATCCGACAAGTCATTTAAACATACTCAGGGTGAAATACTTCATGTGTGTATATTCTGATTGGATATTAATAACCTAAATTACACTTAAAGGGGAATGTTTTGGTGTCCAAGCTCACTTAACTTAACTTAGGGCCCGTTGATTTCAATAGAATCTGAGTTCAACTAACTGGGTCTGGATCCAACCATATAGATCAGGCACCCTCAAACGCAGCCCTCCAGCTGTTTTGGGACTACAGTTCCCATCATCCCTGACCACTGGTCCTGTTAGCTAGGGATGATGGCAGTTGTAGTCCCAAAACAGCTGGAGGGCTGAGTTTGGAGATGCCTGATATAGATATACTTAGTCCTCAATGAAGTTTGGATTATTAGCATCCAATATTTTATGTATAACCTATTTATATCATCTAACCTACATTTGCTAAACATCAGCTAAACTCTTGATGGCTTAAAAACCGAGCATAATGTAAACAGAGCTACAAATCATACATGTTTATAAATGATAATACAAAAGAGGTGACATTTACACAATGGGCATTTTCAGGCTACACAAAGATCATTTTCCATTGTTAACAGTGTTGCTGTGGTCATCCTTGGAGACAAATCACAAGAAGGATTGTAGTATTGGAAAAGACTGAAAATCTACCTAGTCCAAGCCTAACAAAACAGCTAGACCACCATGCCCGAGTTGTCTGTAGTTTAACCCAGCTGTAGTCAACATGGATGTAGTTGGTCTCAAATTCCCATTGGCCACAGCAAGACCAGCCAATGTTCAGGGATGGTGGGACTGAAGTCCAGCAACATCTGAACAGCACCACTCTGGCTCCCCCTGGAAGCAATTAGGATCTGCACAATAGCTCAGTCAGTAGAGAATGAGACTCTTAATCTTGGGGTCGTGGGTTCAAGTCCCATGGTGGGCAAAATAGAGTCCTGCATTGCAGAGGGTTGGACTAGATGCCTCTCACAGTCCCTTCCAACTCTATGATTCTATGGAATCAACACTGGCTTAGGTGTATGGTCCATCTGACCAGGGCGGGGAGTGGTCTTTCTTCCTAACCGTACATATGATGACTGTTCAGACCCTCACAGTGAGCAAAAGCCATCAAATATGTCTCCCTGAGGGAACCCAGTTTGGGGACCCTGGCCTTAGCCTGTTGACTCTCAGTTTTGATCTCCTGGTGCTTCAGGTTCCCATGGGTACACATTTCAGGGAGCTGGAGTAGGTAACCATTGTAAACCCTTCCAACTCAACAGTTCTATGATTTTATGATAGCTATTGAAAGGTAGCAGGTGCTCTCCCAAAATATTTGTGGCTTTCCCTTTTAAGGTACTGTATAGTACAGATTAAATTCTTTGTCACTTCTTTGATCCTCCAAACTGCTGCGTGCACACAATCGCTTTAAAGCATACTCAAAGGACATTTCCCACCTCAAAAAATAATGGGCTCTAGTTTGTAAAGGGCTGCTGGGAATTGAGGGCTAAAGTACTCAGAATTCTTTGGTGAAAGGAATGTGATTCAAATGTGTTCAAAAGGCATAGTGCATACGCAGCCCAAGTTTATACTGGAGTTGCACTTGATTACTTCACAATAGGGGCAGTAGCAGAGCTAGTTGCTCGGGCACCCGGAGTGGGAAACATGCCGTGCATCTGGGCGGTGGTGCGAGCTGCCCATTGGGGGCGATCAGCACTGCGATCGGCGCCCAGGGGGGTGACATGGTGATCCGACTGTGGGGATTTTGTCAACCCCCCTCAGGGATGACACCTGGGGTTGGTGGGGCCCCCCGCCCCCCTTCCTATGCCCCTGAATAGGAGAAATGTGGATTTATGTGTGAAATATCACATTGGACGGGGTGTCAGATTCCCCCCCCCCCAGGTTATAATGTCACTGCTGGCCATCTTGCTTGATAGCCATTACAGGCCATGATATACCAATTAGTTACAAGGGCAGGAGGGAAACAAATAACGGCTGGAGGTGTGTGCAAGAGTGGATTGATTTATATACATTTGTCTCTCTTCAAAGCTAGGCTGTCAATTGCCCTAATTACATAAGCCGAGCACCCATATTGGTCTTATCCAGAAAGCTTAACAATTGTGGCATTATGTTTGTTCTCTTTTATAATGAATTATTTATTTTTTAGGATAATGGGCTAATTATGTCTGTGCTGTGCTACTTTGAAAATAGAGACAATCAATCTACTACTTAGTAAAAGCATTCTGTTTTGTTTGTTTTCAGCAAGAACTAATGAGCTAGCTTCTGTGAGTTGTAGGAGTTTGTGAATGATGTCAATTGTGGTTGTTCCTTTCCACACTCAGAGTAGGCAATTAAGCCATGGAAGCAATTTTAAACAAAATGGAAAGTCTGCAGGCCTGGGCAGGCAGCATGATAGTTTAAATCAAGATGCCATCCTATGTCAAGGGGTGGCGCTGTGGTCTAAACCACTGAGACTCTTGAGCTTGCTGATCAGAAGGTCGACAGTTTGAATCCATGCAACGGGGTGAGTTCCTTTGGGACAATTTACTTCTGATCTGGGGCCAATAGCATAGTGCTGGCCATGATGTCAAAGTACAGATTCCTTCAGTTACTGTGGAGCAGTTCATTCCATCCAGTTTTTTAGGCTTATTATTATTATTTAGCTTTATGTACCGCCCTTCATCATAAGATCTCAAGGCAGTTATACATGTTAACTTTGTGTGATTCTCTGTGTGCATGTGCTTAGTGTGTGTTAAGTGTGTGTGTTATTTTTGTGTATAGGGACGCGGGTGGCGCTGTGGGTAAAACCTCAGTGCCTAGGTCTTGCTGATCACCAGGTCGGCGGTTTGAATCCCCACGGTGGGGTGAGCTCCCGTCGTTCGGTCCCAGCTCCTGCCCACCAAGCAGTTCAAAAGCACCCCTAAGTGCAAGTAGATAAATAGGTACCGCTTTATAGCGGGAAGGTAAACGGCATTTCCGTGTGCGGCGCTGGTGCTGGCTCGCCAGATGCCGCTTAGTCACACTGGCCACGTGACCCGGAAGTGTCTCCGGACAGCGCCGGCTCCCGGCCTCTTGAGCGAGATGAGCGTGCAACCCTAGAGTCGGACAGGACTGGCCCGTACGGGCAGGGGTACCTTTACCTTTACCTATGATAGATAGATAGATGACAGACAGACAGATGATAGATAGATAGATAGATAGATAGATAGATAGATAGATAGATGATAGATAGATAGATGATAGATAGATAGATATAGATAGATAGATATAGATAGATAGATGATAGATAGATAGATTAGATAGATAGATAGATAGATATAGATAGATATAGATAGATAGATAGATAGATGATAGATAGATAGATAGATAGATAGATAGATATAGATGATAGATAGATAGATGATAGATAGATAGATAGATAGATAGACAGATAGATAGATAGATATAGATAGATGATAGATAGACAGATAGATAGATGATAGATGATAGATAGATAGATGATAGATGATAGATAGATAGATAGATAGATGATAGATAGATGATAGATAGATGACAGAGTCTTCTAGCTCTTCACCATAGCAGGGAAGACTGACCTGTGTGCCTGCTAGTTTGCTGTGCAGGTGCTGACTGCTGTTGGTCAACCTCAGTGCCCTTCCTCTCTCTCCCTAAGGTCTTTATCTATAAACCCAACTTGGACTATACAGACCTTAAGTTACAGGTTGGTCCTCTGATAGCCCTTCAAACAGATGGCTGCCCTCTGTAAGGTAAGGCACACAGCTACCTGAGGCAATGGGCAAGTATTCAGAGTTCTGCTGACTCCTGCTATTTTCTCCAGCTTGAACATCCACCTGCAAGAAGGAGACTGAGACCAAGAAGCATATTTGTGTGTTTAGTCTATCAGTCTGTGCCTCTGTTTTATTTCCAACCTTTGTAACATGTGTGCATTACTTCTGGAATCAAAAGCAAGCAATCCAGCAGCTTTCATCAGATCAAACTGGCCTGAACACTGAATCATCTGCAGTGGTTCATTAGACTGAGCCTTAGCTCATTTTCCAAACACTAAGGAGTTGACATGCCCCACCCTTAGCCACTTCACAACGGTAAGGTAAATGTAAAGTCCCACCCCACCAAAATTCTAAAGTGTTCTGAGAATGAAACAAAAATGGAAGCTTCTTTCACACAGGAACAAAACCTTCAAGAAATCGGAGCCCAGCTCAGTCCAGCCATAATGGTCTCAGTCCAGATCAGATGGCCAGTGTGACTGCTAAATGCAAAGTGATCAGAGAACTAGACTGTGTACACAGTATACCTCTAACGTATAATCTAAAATACATTATTTCTTTCAATGAATTTTGGGCATTGTAGTTTACTGAGTTACAATTCCCAGCAACCCTTAATAAACTGTACAGTGGTACCTCGGGTTACAGATGCTTCAGGTTGCAGACTCCGCTAACCCAGAAATAGTACCTCGGGTTAAGAACTTTGCTTCAGGATGAGAACAGAAATCGTGCGCCGGCAGGAGGCCCCCATTAGCTAAAGTGGTACCTCAGGTTAAGAACAATTTCAGGTTAAGAACAGACCTCCGGAACGAATTAAATTCTTAACCCGAAGTACCACTGTACAGTCCCTGTTAAATAAAGCAACTACAGATATTTTGGCAAAGTTTAGGAAAGTTAGATGAAGGCTGCATTTCATGAGATACGTTGAGCTTCTCATTAGTTCCTTTTGGTCCTGCTCACAGAAGTTATAAGCAAGAAAGACTCTCCCATTTCATCATTTAAAACCACATATGTGCCCTTTGTATTTGACGTGGTATCTGTTTTGTACTCAGGTGTCCATATCTTATTATTCCTTGTGAGAAGTGGTCCTATACAGTAGCATATTTTGAAGTTGTGGCAGATCAGGTATTATGCCTCCAGGCCTCTCTTGAAAGAGTTTTTCTTTAAAAGGGGGAAAAAGAGGAGGGGAGAAAGAACACCAGTGTACCTTTCTCCAAAATGGAGGGGGGAACAGTTGGCAGTACTCCCTGAAGAGAGTCGCTGTGGCAGTTTAATTCACTCTTTTCAAAGGAGTCTTTGACTGGCAGTGAAGCATAGTGATAAGGAAGGACATACATGAAAGAGTGGGAGTCTTCTTTTACGGTGATGATGCTTCAGTGGAAGAAGACTGAAGAATTTGCGAAGCTGGCAACTGTGAGGTAATTGACCTCAGGAACCAAAGTGAGCCTCAGTAACAAAAGTCCATGCTCTTCTGCACCACTGCACAGCAGAACTAAAATGGCTCCCCGAGCTCATTGAAAACAAAGGCAGGGTTTGACAATGATGGGTAACGTTTGACCATTTTCCTGACAAGAGCTTCGAAGGGGAGCCTGATGAGCCAGTTGGTGCAATACTCAAAGACCAATTCCCAGCGGAGAGGGGAATCCGTCAGCACATCACCAGGACTTCTCTTTATGTCCATTGTGCATGTTAGCTCATATCCATTCCTTGACAATGAAAAGTATACAATGCAGCAGTGAGAATGAAAAGACTGGACAGCTTAATGATTACTATGGTTCAGCTATTTTCCAAATAACTGGAAAAGGATGAGTGTGGTAGTGGAATATGAAACATACACTACTTACACATGGACGCTTTAAAAATGTTCAGGTGTGCAGTATTTCTGTCTCTTGCAATACCTGGCCACAATGATCTGAAGACTTAGAGAGTCCCTCATCTGTCCACTGCAGTCCACAGCTAAGTGAGACAACAGAACCAGTCTATTATCCTATGCACTTTTCATTGTGAGTAAATCCCACTGTAGACAGTGAGTTTACTTCTGACAAAGTGTGCATAGGATTGGGGGAACAGATCTTGCCAGTACAATCCCATGTCTCTGTCTGCAGCTCCATGTTTCCTTTGCACAGGGACCATCTTGCTTAAAAATCTATCATTAGTCACAGTAGTTTATTAATTCCTGCACTCAGTCTTAATTTAACAGCAGTAGTTTAGTTTCCTACATATTTTATTCACTGTGAAACTACCAGCTGGTATGTTGGTTCAGCTTTATTACCATTATTATTATTATTATTATTATTATTATTATTATTATTATTATTATTATATTTATATATCATCCTATACCCATGGGTCTCAGGGCAGTTCACAGGATAAAATCAGAATATAAAACCACAAAGTACATAATCAAAATAAAAACAACAACAACCACCCAATAACCCCCAATAAACAGGAATAATAGTAAGTTACCTTTTTGGGTGATAGGGAGAAAGAAGGATGAGATAGACCACTTTACAAACCAATTTTAACAATTTCTAGACCATCAGCAATAGTAGGTGATAAATAAATGCTTGTTGCCATTACTAACACCATCACATCCACTTAGTGTAAGATTCCTTTCATTCTTTTATTCATCCATTTTATATACGTTTTCTCCCAAGGATCGCAAAGTGCTGAACATGGTTCTCCCCTTCCCATTTTATCCTCACTATAAACCTGTGAGGAAGGTTAGGCTGAGAGACAGTGACTAGCCCAAGGTCACCCAGTAAGTTTCATGGATGAGTGAAGATGTGAACCTAGTCTCCCAGGTCATTGTCCAACACTCTAAACACACACTAACTGTTAGGAGTAAAAGCCATAGCCAACTCCAGTGAGACTTTTACGAAGTGGTTTTAATCCACAGAAGAAATAAGAGAATGCAATATATCCCATGAGTTATATATAGGATGGGTTCTTTCTCTGAATCTCTCTTGCTCTCTCACACACACCTACTGCAAGGGCAAGGAACTGCTGGTCCTTGTGCCAGATGTGACCCACAGGGCCTTTGAATACAGCCTTCAGGTGCCAAACCTCAGCCACATCCACCCAACCTCCTAGAATAGCAGCCAGGCCTACAAAAAATAGAGTTTCCATTTATACAATTCCTTCTAAGCCTAACTGCAACTATCAGGTGATTAGGTGGGATGGAGAAATGATTTAATCCTCTTTCCTCTCTTGCTGCACTCCAAAATCCACTCCCAGTATAGCAATTAGACTTGGGGGGGGGGGGATGTGAGAGCAAAGGGGAAACACCATGACAGAAGGGAGACAGAAAGCTAAAGGGGGGGAAAGAGCAAAAGAAAGGGAGAAGGGATGTGAGAGAAAGTCAAACAGAAAGGGGTGGCAGAAAGAAAAAGAAGGCCACCAACAGTTTGACCTTAGCCTCACCTGAGGCTCCTGGGAGATTTTTCCTGAGAAGAAAATGTGTCACAACTACATAAAGGTTTACAACCTTGGTCTACTGGACTACAAAAGCATACATGAAAATATTCTAAGAGCACCTTGATACTGTATAAAATGCTATACAAACATGCTAACTGTAGTATGAGTGCACAGCAGTCACAACAAGAAGCCTTATTTTTCATCTTCAGCACGTGATGACAGGTTATAGCTAAATCCCATAGGCATAGCTCCGGTAAGGATGTTTCATAAGAAGAATAAAAAGTGATGGCTTAGTTCTGGGTAGGGATAGGCAAGAAATTTAATTTAATAAATAGGGTGAACTTATTTAATTTGCACTGTCTGAAATTACACATGAACTGAAACACAGGCATTGTTCAAGATTCACACTTTTCTGAATTTTGCACTACAGCTCTCCAGCTACATAATATGTACAAAAAGCATATACTAAGGTGCAGTGTTCATAAAAATGCACATGTTGATGAAAATAGCATTAAAACACATCATCATCAATTTGTTTTATACCCCACACCTTCCTCCAAAGGAGTCCATAGAAAATTACTTCGCAATTTTTTGGCCTGTTTTCGTAAAGTGTGATGTCCAGCACTGCACAAAGTACTCCAGGTATGACTGGTTCGGATTAGTGTTGTGCCAATACCTGCCCTCAAATTTCTCGAAAATTTCTCTTCCCTTGCAAAAGAGCATTCTGCTTTTCTGCCTCATTAGCAGGACATGTTCCGATTATAATGCCAGAACTCATGTACAGAAGGTGGGTGGAAAGAAGTTTTTCTCCCTAGCTCATAATACCAGAACTTGGTTACATTCGATGAAGAGAAAAGATGGAAGTTTCAGGACAGATAAAAGAATATCCATGCAACACATTGTTAAACTGTGGAATTCATTTCTACAAGAGGCACCGATGACCAACAACTTGGATGGCTTTAAAAAAAGGACCGGGCAAATTCATGAAGGATAAGTCTATCAGTGGCCACTCACCATGTTCTACCTCCCCTTAACTGATGGGAAATGTTTGGGGAGGGGGGACTCAGAAGAAATTTGCAGCACTCTTACATATCCATAGCATTTACTGCTGAGTAGGATGATCCCACAATCTCTCAACTGCTGGTTTTGCCTCCAAGGTCTTGTTAGTTAAAAATAATAAAAAAAAATGAATAGAGGACATAATAGTAGTTTAGTAGATAGAATTCCCTTCGCCATTATTCACTGTAATCAAAAACCGCTTTCGATGTAACCTTACCAGCAAACATAGCAGATATAAAAATCACTAACATGTCTTCACAAGGGAGCAAAGATACACTTGTTCAATCTTTATAACCTCTCAGATAGTGCCTAAACATTGGTGAGTGCTTCTGAAAGGAATGGGAAGGAAGGTCATGTGGGCCTTGGGACTATTGCGTCCAATAATGTCAACTGACAACAGCTCTTCAAAGCTTCAAGAAGTCCTTTCCTGCCATGCTACTTGACCATCTTCAGCTACACAGGTCAGGATTTAAACCTGAGATCTTATCACCTCAATGCCTATGGCCTTTCACATCTGTAACCAATAAAGTTGTGGCCGATTTGATCCCAAAACCCAATATGGTCTGTGTGTCTAGTTATTTGCATCTTGGGGTTAAGGGTGGTCACAGGGCCTTACCACGCAAGAAGCATTGCAACTCTGCTCAGGGGATGCTCTCACCAGCAGGAGCAACCTTTGGTTCCCAGCAAAGGGATCTGCTAGATAGCAGTGCTGAATGCCTGGATTTGTAATACCCAGGTGGAGAAAACACACACTGTTTAGCATTGTTAAGTGTTGCTGACCAAGCTTTAAGACTCTAACCAACAGAGTGGAATACTGCTCAGCCAAGGAACCCAAAGAGAGCACCCCAGCTTTCAACTTAACTTATCCCAAAATTAGAGACCTATTGAAAATAAGGTTGCCATTATTTGAAATTTGACTCCAAGAACCTTTCATTGTTTTCTCATTCGCTCTCTGATTCCTTTTGCGAACACAAGGGTGGCTAAATCTGGGCCATCTCAGCCAGCATTCTCCTGCTTCTAATGGTTCCAATGAGATCTTTTGGGGCTATGTTTATGCAGAGGCTCAGTGCTGGGCATCTGTCAAGGATGCTGCAGTTGCCTACTACATTGAACAGGGAGTCATGCCAAGCTCCCTTCCAAGTCTTTTATTCTGGGCTTATTGGAATGGCAAAGGTGGGGTGCTTCACCTGCTGAGCAGGCAAGAATGTGATACTTTCACTCCACACCATGTGCTGGGCTGGATCAGAAGAAAGGTTTCATCCAACCTAGTCCAGGTGCATACATATTTCCTCAAACAAATGCTGCTAATTAAAATATTTAGACATTCTGTAAAATTTCAGGATATTTTTGTGAACTTGCTGAAAGTAGAAAACAAAGCTTAAAAAAAAATCTATTAAGCACCATCTGTGGTTTGAGCGACATGAAGCTAAACAAATAGGATCTGTCAGGTCACTATTTCTATATTCAGAGATGCCTGAATAATGGGGAAATTAAATGCATTTGTTTGAGACTTTTAACCCTGTCCCTGAACAAAAGCAAAATAAATAAAACTGTGTTTTCATGATTTCATGGATTTCAATTTTTAAAAAAACCACCCTATTAGTTATTTCCTGAGAGAAACAGTTTAAAAATGTGGTGGAGCAACCCCAATTGACACACAGAAAATAAACACCACAAAGTCTAAGATAACCATCCAGGACTGGTATAATTCCAGCGTCTTAAAAATTTCTCAAGATCACCTTTACAGAAAAACATGCAAGTGTTCAAAGAAATAGTGGTTTTAGAAAGCATTTGCACTTTCAATAGAATGAGTTGGAATAACGGACTGCAGAGAGGGGCTCCTACTCTTAATGGTCCCTATAAAACAACAAGACGCACACTTCCAGATCTATTTTGTGAGATCAAAAAGATCTTAAGTTAGCAGACCTCAGTAAAAAGTCCTCTTTTAAAACTTTGCCCTATCCACTTACACATTGCCTGTGAGTCCCAACAAGTGCTTTCTTTGCAAAGCAAGAATCAAGTAGGCTATTTTGAGGTGTGCTGATGCCACAAAGCCAAGCCAAAAGGACAGGTTTTTACTCCTTACATGAATGTATCAATAACCTCAAAGATATTTGAGAAAAACATTTGATCCACAATATCTAATCAAAGTACACATTAAAGCATAGCATAAATTAAATGTTTATTTTCCCGACTTGTCCTACGCAGGTGGCGTATCTTGATTGCTATAGCCTCTTTTATTAATTTTCCACCCATAGCTGACTATCAGGACACACCTCCTCGTTCTCATTTTAAATCAAGCAGTAAAACCTATCCCATTTCCCCCATGTTTCCATTACAGTCTGTCACAAGAAACTTCTGGGATCCTTAATTGTGAACAAGACAGCCATCAATAAGAAAAGCTTGTCAACACATTGAGTGGCACCGCCTCTGTTCTAGGTTCAGTTGATGCTATAAAAGATTCCAGCTCCAACTAACTGGGTTAGTATATTGTCATATATAAAACAAAACAAAAATATGCTAATAAAGAGGAAAATGTTAAAAAGTTTGTGTGTGAAAAATGTATTACCATAATTGTCTATGTAAATTTTGTTTGTGGGGTGGAAAGCATATTGCCAGTCCCCTAAAAAAAACAAAAACAACACACACACACACACCCCAAAACTCCCTCCAAGAAGAAATATAGTATAGAAAGATTAGCTAGAATATATTTCTTTGGGAGCTTAGCTTTCTTCTTGTAGGCAGGTTACTTTCAAATATGTATGCCTAGAAGAGCAATCTCTAGCATTTGTAGACTGGTCCTAAGAGAGAGTGTAACAGGATCTATTCTGTTGTCAAGTGATAATGACCGCTCCCCACATCAAATGGGGGACGCCTTTGGTGTAGTCGCGTGCAGCCCCCCGTATCTCCTGGTCATTCTGGCTGGCTTCATCCTCCCCAGGCTGGATACCTGGAGGTCTCCGCTTACCTCAGCCAATCGCCCAATCCCGCCTGGGGAGGCGTTGCCAAGGGATTGGCCAGGTAAGGGCTTCTGTTCTGCCCACACAACAGAAGCAGGGGCTTTCTATAGCCATCTCCTTTGAGGAAGTGTGACACCTTCCCTATTTACGGATGGAAAAGCAGGCAGGCAGGCAGGAGCGAGCCAATGTCTGGAACGCTTATCAAATCCTTCAATGGCAAATAAGTATTTTTTTGTGAAAGCACAATTTTCTAAATAGTTATTTTGCTATTAATTCAAACCCATTAGAAATGGGTGCTTTCCATTTCAAGCCACAAATGCATTTACTTCCATACTTCCTTATTTCTGTTTTCTTTCCTTCCTTCCTTCCTTCCTTCCTTCCTTCCTTCCTTCCTTCCTGAGATACTTGCAGGGCTTTTCTTCAGGTGGACACCATTGCCATTAAAAGAAAACAAGGGAGGCCTTCTTGGTGAGTTCTGGTACCTCTTTCTCTTCGTTCTTAAAAAGAAATGTTATCCAATTGCTCTTGTTCTGGTGGTGGGTGATTGTCCCTTATCCATGGTGTGGGCTGGCCTGCTTGCAATTGTACATGGCATTGATTTATTTCTCATTTCTTGCTTATTCCTTCTTCAAACAACAAATGGGCCATTTAAGTGGTTGAAGGCTCAACTAAAACAAAAAACAACACAATCCAAATTTAGCTGAAAGGAATGGGACATTTTAACTGACTGATACTTGAGACAGTGGAATATTGTATAGGCTATGGACAAAGGGCAATGGACTTGAGGGCTTAGCTAATGGTAAATTCTTGTCTATAAAACTGCATCATATGTTGTTGCTGTTTTTGTTTTTTCAGTACATGTCCTAGATTGCACTGATGTGATCTTTTTGGCAACCACTCATATGTGTGTGTGTGTTTGTGTATGTATGAGGGAGAAAGAGAGAGAGAGAAAGAAAGACTCCAGGTGGTTAGCTCTGGAGAGCCTAACGAGATGCTTCCCATTTTTCTTCATCATGACATTTATGGGCAAAGAGGTACATTGAAATACTTACACCTGCTCCTCCTGATGAAATTAAATATGGATTTATGCCAGCTATAAAGTATGGCCCTTTTTGATCAATTTGGTTCTGCTAAGCAAGTGAATACAGGGGGAAATAGTAAGACCGATAAAAGAATACGGAAAACCTGACAGTTGTATACCGTGCAAGATGAGGAAGACATCCAACATCAGTGCTAACATCGCATTAGGGCTCCCTTATGTGTTTTCAGATTTCGTTTTACTTTTTCATTGACAAGGCACTGGATTTCTTTACTCACCGCCTAACCGTACCATCGAAGGTAGATAGCGATTAATAATTGACTTGCACTTTAATAAGGCAGACAAATGGTAACTTACTAGAATGATATTAATGATAGCACTAAATCAATATGCTGTTTCCTTCTCCCGAGAAATCAATTATATATTACTCAGCAAATATTTTTCTTTTAATGGCTCGTCTTGGGAAACCTGATCACTGACAGCAAGCATGTCATAGCTGCCCCTGAAGCTAGGATTCAATGAACACTTACCTGGGAGTAAGCCCCGCTGAATGCAAAGGGACTTCTTACTACCCCCTGGGATTGCACTGTCAAGCTGGCAACCCAAGTTTTCATGGCAGGGATGGGGAATCTGTGGGCATCCAGAGGATGTGGCTGGAATGCAACTCCAACATCCCTGATTACAGGATATTCTACCTGAGGATGAAAGGAGTTGAAGCCCATCAATAATTGGAGGGCCACAGGTTCTCCATCCCTGCTCCAAGGATGTTGTCAGCTCTCTGCCTGCTTCATAACAGCTTTTATTAGAGAGGAGGTGCAGGGAGACGCAAAGGAGCAGAAGGAATTGAAAGTTGCAACAGACTCCACAAGCTCACCTTGTTAACGTTAAATACAGAAGACATCTTAAGGCAGCCCTGCATAGAAAGTTTTTAATGTTTGACGTCTTATTGTGTTTTTATATTTGGCTGGAAGCCATCCAGAATGGCTGGGGCAACCACGTCCAAGGGGCAACATAAAACAACAACAACAACAACATAGGACAGAGTTAACAATGGCCCAGAATTTCCCCAGAATGATGATTTGAATGTATCGCTTGTCTATTTTAACCAATCCCTTAGACACTAGGAGTAGCCCTGATCTTAAAAGAGATTCTAAATCCAAGCAAATGAATATTTTGAAGTGTAAAAACCAGGGGCTGTGCTCTGAAAGAATAAAAGATTACAGCAAGCAGTAATAATGATTCCACACCTTCTGCTTCGGTATCAAGTAATTCCAGCTGTGATATGGAATCTTCCTAAATAAAAATGTGGCTCAGTCACAATCACAGTTGCAGGTTTTCAGTTCCTACTGGACCATGCAGGGAATGTATACAAGTATTATTAGGAGATTTTTAAAAATGGCGGCATTTTATAATGTGATGATTGTGCGCAAGTAGGGACCATAGCTGTCAACTTTCAAATTTGAAAACAAGGGATCAGCAGCCTCAAAAATAAGGGATCAGCAGCCTCACCTGTACCGGAGACAGTCTACGGGATATCTAACAATCTGGAATAGCAGCGGGAAGTGGCGGGAAGCAGTGCTGGAATAAGGGAATTTCCCGCAAAAAAAGGGAAGTTTGACAGCTATGGTAGGGACAGGGGGTTCCTATGATCACATGACAATCTAAAAACAATGAGTGTATGGCTGGCTATTATTAGACTTTTAGAAATAACTTTTTAAAAAAAGGCTCTGTATTGTTCTGCAAGGGCAGTGGGCCATCTCCTACCCTGCCCCCTCTCATTTCAGAATGTATGTGTACAATTTGAAAAGCTAAGGAATGCCTACATGCACAAATCACTTTGTTTTTTATAGCAGCAGCAGAGCAATTAATAATCCCAGTTTAATGGAGTGTTTGACTGAAGCGAAATGAAACAGGAGCAATAACATTCACTTTGTAAATATGGTCTGAAACTGCAACGGCAAGTCATAACCGTAAACGAAGGCTAATGTTACGGAACGTTTATTTAGCATCACAAATATATGTTTTTGGATTCAAAGGAAATCCATTTGTACATATATGCCAAGGATAATGAAACAGTTAAGACTAATCTTGATAGTTTTATTACTAGCAGGAATCACCTTGTTCTGATCTCCCACACGTCGCAAAATTGACCTCAGATTATCCTAGCAAAGGCTACATGCGGAAGCCATAAACACAGGGGCCCAAACTACAGCTGGATGGTAGCCAATATTAAATTGTTTCTGAATGTTGTTTTACATATTCAGTGACTGTAAGGGCCCTTTAATCTGCTGACTAGATGATGAAGTGCTCAGACCCTATGCATGTCCAGTTTGTAGAGATGTGTATAGTCTCAGGTTATGCAGTGAATAGGACCAGCAAGGATGGTCCTAATCTTCCTTCTATGCATGTTCATTGTTACTTTTGAAGAGTCCTTATGCTTCATGCTTTAGCTGAGATTGCAGGGGGTTGGACTAGATGAATCTTGGGGTCCCTTCCAATTCTACAGTTCTATGATTTTATGATTCTGTGCCAGTCGTTTTCTCATGTGATATACACCTAAAGGTGCTATGGTCATCCATTCATCTCTGTACACCATCATCCGCCTTGTATTAACTGCCTCATTTCCCAGTTTCTTTGCATGAATATTAGTACCTTATTACCTTTTGTAATGCTATTCATATTACTCTGATCAAACCTTCCACAGTATCTGTTGTTATAACGGCCATGGATTCCAGTTCCTCTCAAACAACTTTTATTGATTGATTTGTAATATGAAATATCTGCTGTGCTATTGTAGCTATTGTTGTATATTTTAGTTCCAGGTTGTACCTTGTTTCAGATTGAGAACAGCCCTTTGGGTGTCCCACTCACATTTAAAGCAAAGAAAGCAGATGATTGTTCTAACCTCCTGCCTTGCATCTCTGTGCCCATTGCCTCCCATGCATTGGAGAAGATAGCAAGCTCCTCAGGGCACCTCCACGAGTCAAGATGACTCCTTGGTTCAGACCTTCACCCTCCAACTTGTGAAGAAGAGCAGTGGGCACAGACTGAGAGAAGTTTAGCACACTTGCCCCTGCTCATGTGAGCAGCATGCCTGAATAGGATTAACATCTTCCCTATCCAGGCCAGGTTCCAGGAGGGAAGTCAGACTCAAAAATAATGCTTCTGAAAAATATGTGCCTTGTGTTTTAAAAACATGCTCACAACAGACCAAATTCCATGCTGCTTCAGTCCATGGCAAAGAGCTCTGACTAGTGGTCCACATTGGATATATACCAATGTATTCAATATACCCAGTTAGACTACAGTGGTGCCTCGGGTTAAGAACTTAATTAGTTCTGGAGGTCTGTTCTTAACCTGAAACTGTTCTTAACATGAGGTACCACTTTAGCTAATGGGGCTTCCCCCTGCCGCCATGCCACCACGTGATTTCTGATCTCATCCTGAAGCAAAGTTCTTAACCCCATGTACTATTTCTGGGTTAGTGGAGTCTGTAACCTGAAGCGTCTGTAACCTGAAGCATCTGTAACCTGAGGTGCCACTGTATTTGTCCATTTATTCTAGGAGTATCTACCCTTTTGGGCTTGCCAGAGATCCCAGCACCTGCTACTTTCCCCTTGTAATTGGAAAAACCAAGGTTAAACAGCAGGTGTTCTTCATGCAAAACATGTATTTGACCATGGAATTACAGTCCACTCAGCTTTGAAACTTATGTAAAGAATACACCTGTACTTTTGTGAAACAACTTTTTGGTCTGTGTACACATGGCACTGTATTCTACATTCAATGCACATTTAAATGTTGTCCGTCCCACACACAATCTGGACCCACTGCATATCTTAATCCCCTGAAAAGTGCTTTCCCACAAACTACTTTCATTCCAGAAATAATGAGCACTCACACTTTACATTGTGGGTACCCTTTGCCGGATTGCGCAGGATGCTACAGTTTCCAGGGAGATTAATGGTAAACAGGGGCTGGCCTGCCTCTCAGTGTTATTATTTGGAAGTTCACGCCCAGACTCAGTAGTCAAGTTTCATTGCTGGGAGGTGGGGCCAGTCCCATTATTTATAGGAAGTGGAGCCGACAGTAGCCAGGCAGTCAGCTCAGAAGATTCACCCAGCCTACCCTCCCTTAGTGTAATGTTTTCTTGTTTGCAGGTTAACTTTTTCTTTCTGTTTAGTGGGTGCTGCTACAGTCTTTAACTGGTTGCTGTTGAAGGACCAGGAAGAAATTTTCCTGCATTGGCAGGTTTTGTCTACTCAGTAGCAATTCATCACAACATTGGTGGTTTATGGCCTTGAGTGGAATCCTTTAGTCTTTTCTTCCCTATAATGGTGTGTGTGTGTGTAAAGTGGTGACTCACCCCCCTGCGGTGGTGATTCCAGGGTCCCCTCTTAAAGGGGTTGTAATATGGGTGTCACTAGCCATACACTGAAAAGTTGTCAGTGAACTACCCTGGGTGCGGGGATATGGGGTGAGCTGCCTGCGTACACATACATCTTGCAGTGCACCCCCATATCCCATTTACCCTGATGTGCCCCAGTTCCCCCGGCTGGGGGGCTGAGAGGAATACACACCCAAGGCCTAAGCCAAGGTCTTCCTACATTTGGAAGTTTAATAACATTGTGGCCTAATTTTAATTCCATAACACGTCAGAGTCTTTATTCCTTTCTTATGACCCCTGGGGGCTGGGGCTGTCCCAGCCTGGTCACACAAAAGCTTGATTCAGATTGGTTTGGCATTCCCCACCCACCCCAACAGTGTGAAAACAGATGGAAGCAGTACCAGCAATGGTAGATGCATCCATACATACCCCAGTACATTGTGGGTTAACATATACCAAGATCTCAATTATCACTCCCTTCTTGATTCATCTGGGACATGTGCAGGCAAGACAGGGCATGGACAATCTAATAAAGAGGAGGGTTGTCAAACTTGTCTCAAGCAACCACACTCATCCTTATGCATGGCAGGTTCCACAGGTTGAGGATGAGCATGCATGATTCTGCATTGAGGAATTCTCCTTCTTTGTGCTGCAAATGAACACAGCCTTGGTGAACTTCTGCAGTGTTCAATAGGGCATCTGTTATTTCTGATTCGGAGTAAAATGGATGAGATATGTGATGAAAGGGCAGGACCTTTGGGCATTAATGTGCTTCAGAGGATTCTAGGAGCACTTTGGTAACATCTGATTGTTTTAAGAGATCTTCAACTTTGACCTCTGCAAGCTATCTGGAGTAAGCATTTCTCCTCTGTCGCCCAATATCTTCTTTAAAAAAATAAATTAAAAGTCTTCGTATCAAGGGAAAGAGAAAGAGAAGCCAACTCACCATGGAAACAAACACTGTGATAGGAAAAAAAATAAACATATGATGGGGCATAGACAGCTGTGCTTCAGTTTGTGGATGGTTCGTTGGCTTGTAAGCTGGAAAATACAAAAAGGAGTGTGCCAGATACTGTACTGAACAGCTGTACTGCTTACTTGCATTCACAAGGCTTAGCCGGATTACAGCAGACCTACCGTTGGAGATCTGTTTAAAAAGGACATGAAGAAAGAGGCAAACTTTGCTCAAGGCTGCAGTTCTATCCCTGGCAGAACTCAGCGGAACTTACATGTGAGTAAGTTTAAACAACCATCAGAACTTATATCTCATATTCATTGACTTCCCATCCACCCTTCTATGGTGTTCTTTTCTTACCTTGTAAAGCTAATATATTAGTCATATTTTACCCATTATATGATTAAACTACCACTTCTGATCAGCGGCTATACTTCAAGTCCTGCATACGTTTTAACATAACCATAATATTTTTTCAAATATTCTACAAAATATTTCTATTCTTCAAGATTTTTCTTCTTCATTCTGTTCTTTAATTCTCACAGTTAATCTAGCCATCTCAGCATATTCCATCATCTTCATAAGTCATTCTTCTTTTGTTGGGACTTCCTCTTCTTTCCATTTTTGTGCGTAGACTATTCTTGCCACTGTCGTAGCATACATAAACAAATTAAACAATTCTTTCAGAAGCTCAGGTTCAATTACACCTAACAGAAAGGTCTCAGCTTCTTTGGGCATCATCACTTTAAACATTTAATATATATATTTATATAGATCATTTCCCAATAGCCTTTCACTTTTTCTGCAAGTCCACCACATACATTCTTTTCAGTGTCCAAGTTTTTCCCTAATTGGTTTGTTGAACTTTGTTTCAAGAAACTTCAAAGGCAATTTACAAGTTGCTCCTCAAATACAATAACTGAGCAATTTCTAAGAGAGCCAAATTCTTCAAAATAAAATAAAATAGAAACATCCCTAGCTGTGGTATGGGCAAAGATGAGCTGAACTGACAGCAAGTGCGCTGGCATGTGGAATATTTTATTTTCTGATTGTGTTTTGTTTTAATATATTTTAATATGACCTTTATGCTTATGTGCCACCTTGCAGAGCAACATGGTTCAAAAGGCAGATACAGAGAATTTAATAAGCAAATGACTGATTCCTCTCTACATATCTGCTTTTACTTGGTTCCTTTGGACACAATCTCAATCAAGAATTACATTTCCCAGTGCTATGAGTGGTTGAGAACACCCCAATCCCGTTTTTGCATGACTGGAATGCAGCCCACTGTACACTGTACAACATCCATTGCACTGCCCATTTTTAGTTTCTATCACTAGATGGCTAGGGTTGACATATTCCCAATAGTGAAAATCCAGCGCGAAGTTATATGTCCATGTTTTCCCAGAAATCCAGACACCATTTTGACAGTCCGATTTCCAGATGTGTTTGCAAAAACACAGATGCATGGCAGCCCTATAGATGGCAGACTTTGGGTCTTATTTTTTCATAAACATGCCCTTCTCCATCTATGGTTCTGTGGTGTCTTTAATGCCGCACTACCACACTCAAAGCAGTATTTAGCACACAATAGAACAGATCCACAAAAGGCAAACTGCAAGAGAAGTCCTGATGTTTTCCTTTAGCGGGTCTTAATATATCTTTCTCAAAGCACACAAACACACTGCGCAGGTGACCGTTTAAGTCCCAACTCTTCTGTTGTTTATTTTGGGGGGAATTCATGCTGAATTAAATTAAGCACTAATTATAGTACTTGTGGCCGCTACAACGGAGGCATGAAAGAGCAATAATTTTAGGGCTGATGCTTTTACTTTTTTGACCGCTTGCCCTAGCCTACGGAAAGGCTTCATTCAGTGAAAATAGGGAGGGGAGAAAATTAAATTGCATAATGGGAGGGCTATTACTCGAAATGACATATTAAAAGTTATGACCCGGCTCTGTCCAGGTAATTAGCCTTCTTAGATTGTAATTTTATGTACCTTATGCTTATACTGCTGATTTAGCTTTAAATGATAATTTAATGGACTGAATAACCTAGATTCAGTTTGATACTGAGGACCTGGAATAATTCCCAGCCATCTTAGGTGCTCGTTGTAAATGCACCTTTTCAATGCCCTATTTTATTACCTGGCGACTAGAAGCACTGAAGAATGGCAAACAAATCGATAAAAATAGAGATTTCTCTTACTGATGTTGGACAGAGGAGACTTAATAACTTTGCTTAGGAGCTGAACACAGAATCGTACGAGCAAATGCCAAGGACACTGTTTTCAAATGTGTGGAGTTATGAATGAATTAATAAAAGTTGGCAAACATTCAAGCCCATAAGTTATTCCCTCCTTGCTCATTGCAGTCATGATTCCCACCTGACAAACCTAAAACCTAATGAGTAGTAATAGCATAATGCCTGTGACAATCTTTACAGTCCAAGTACACACATATTTCTAACCTGAAAAGAAGTAGAGGAGAAATATGTCTTCTTCTTTAACCCTAGGGAAAATCTCAACTGAGGTATTCATGGGAATCATATCAGGCTTTCCCCTTTTCTCCATTTCTTCCTGAAATGAAGATTGAGAGGCAAGTGGCATCCTATCAACAGAAGAATGGTGCAAGTAGTGCTGCTTGCGACAGTGGGAGGGATCTGTGTAAGGGAGCCTTACCTAGCCTGCCATCCTCCATTTTGGACAACACCTACATTCCCCCTAAATGTTGGTCATGCTGGCTGGAGCTGGTGGGAGCTGAAATTCAGCAATGTCTGAGGGACACCAAGTTGGGAAAGGCTGCTCTACTAGGATGGGGAAAAGGATCCTGCTTTGAGCCCATGCTGTCCTGGAATGAACCCTTTTGTCCTAAGTGACTTGGTCATTAGTATCATTTTACCACATATCACAGAGCTAGAGAACTTCAGGTCAAGCCCTCCAGATCTTCCTGTGATCCTCAGGAATATTCAAGCTGTGTGGTAATAAATTTTGTTTGCCTTGATGGAGGATGGGTTTCCCTCTTTCTCTCTCTCTCTCTCTCTCTCTCTGTGTGTGTGTGTGTGTGAAGAAATTAGGGATGTGTGATGTGTACCAGCCACAAGATTTGACTTGTATCTTTAGGTTTGGGAAACAGCTCAATCTGTATTGAATCTTCTCCGTGTCTTTCCACTTTGGTGCCTTATCTCAGACCATATTAGGTCTGTTAAAAACAAAGCTCTGCTTTCTCTCCATTCAAAATAATCAGAAAAATAAATCCAACCACAACATTTTTCTCCTTTCTTGCAGAAGTGGAGAGACATAGCAGCCTCTCCAGAGTAGACTAAGCCTACCAAATGATAGGCAGCAGTGGTGTGAGGTGCAATTTTTCATAGGGTAACAGTTAGGGCCAGAGCCACCAGCTTGCAAGGGTGATGGGGGTGTGGATGTTGCATGTGTGAGCATCACACCTCCCTCTCTAAGCTGGGCAGAAGCTTCCTGGGCTTCAGGAAGAAGGCACCAGGGAAACATCTGAGGAACTAGCCTAGTTTCCCTAGTCCACTGATCACACACCACTGATAGGCAGTTGAATTCTTTGTGCAGGGCACATTTAAAGTTTTATTTTAAAAACAAAACAAAGGAAAAGTCTGTAAATTTATTTTATTCTTTTTCCAGATGCAATCTGCATTTCCAGATGCAATCTGCAAATTCTTTTTCCAGATGCAATCTGGGTTCCAGATGCAAACCCAGTCTGATAAAGCCCGCCAAATTTAATAGTGATAACTGCAGGAGTTCTCCTGCAATGGCAGACTTTACCATTCAGGTCAGTGACCTACAATGGTTGAGAAAAAGGATCATGGATCCTCAGGAAATACTGGGTTGGGGAAAATGTCCCACACCCAGCAAGAATTCTCTTCTAGAATGGTGAAAGGCAATGATCTCGCTACAAGGTGAAGAAATACACAGAATCATTTAGGCGATTAAAAGAGTGCCATAATGGCACACCAGTGAAGGACTTAATAATCTTTTAATGTCACCCCAGAGTCAGTGGAGATATTACTGATACCATAATCCCTCTGATTTCAAAGTACTTTGCATAAGGGTGGAAAAGCGGAGCAGGCACTGTTAATTAGGTAGAGGCTCTTTCTTACAACTTTTAAAAAGTGATTTATATATATTATCATTATCAGATTGTCCCCATTTCTAAATTGCTTGTGAAAGTGTGCAGGCATGAAGGCATCTTTTTTTGCTCAATCTGGTTTTCAGTTTGGGAAAAGGCTATAAACCTGAGAATATCCCTTCATTTGAGTTATTATAGCAATAGTGCGAGCAGGTGTCTCGGCCATCTTGCGATTCCCACAAGTCAGATCAGAGATAGGGAGAGCAAAACAGCTAGAAAATTGCTACAGGAGAATAATCCCAGGGCCTTCCAAAAAGTGGATCAACAGTAAGGAAACATATTCAATTAGGCTCCCAATAATTTTATTATGGACTTGTTTCTTCTCTTCACATAGAAAACTGGATACTACCTTGATTGATGACTGTAATATACCCAAGCAATTGCTGACGTATCCAGTTTTATACAAACAGAAATGGAAAAGGCAAAATATGCTTGATAGACCCTGATGACAAATAAACATAAGCTAGCTAACCGTAGAAATAAAACCACACAAAATGGCATGGGGAACTTACGCAGAACATATAGATCAACTGATAACTGGAAATCTTCCTTCCATAACTTAGCAAATTGATCATGCAGTTCAATGGAGCCAAACAGCTACTGAGATATAAAATAGGAGAGACTAAAATAGCATGGGACACACACACACATTCTGATCTAGAAGATTGGATACTCAATTTGGTATGAGTGTAAGAAGAGCATGCGGGACCAGGCCTGTGGTCCATCTAATATATTCTCACAGCGGACAACCAGATGTCCATGGGACATCTGCATGCAGGACCTGAGCACAATTGCCCTCACCTCTCCTGCAGTTGGTATTCTATGAAAGGCTAGCTATGAAACCTGTGAGTACAATCCACTCTATAAATGACGATGGGAATCTTCTGGTTGTGCCAAGGTGCTCAACTGGTAGTCTGTGGTCAGAATATTTTCCTAGGGGAGGCATACACTAATATAATTGATGCACAGTGTGATCTACAAACAGGGGAGTTCTTAAGATTATACAAGCCCCAACCAGCAACAAGCTGTCAAATGTGTTTGCATTTTCTATTACATACTGAAGTATCTACTCTTACACTGAGAGATGAATTTGTATGCAGTGATAAGCCATAACACCTCTAAGCTCCCACTTCTCATGTATTGACTCAGGATATGAGTAGTTTTATAATAATGTTCCACATTATTGTCAGTTTTCTCCCATTGAATTTGTTTGTTAAATTTGTATCCTGCCTTTCCATGAATTGATGCTCAAGGCAACTAATGGCAACTATACAAATACAATAAAGTATAACACAGAAATAATATACAAGGTAAAACTGCAGAGAAACAAGGCAGATCAACATCTATAAAAACAGCCACCTAAAACCAATTTATGCCACATTTTCAAGTCAGCTTATGAGATAAAGGCCTGTCTAAATAAAAATGCATTTGCTTGCTGGCAGGAGGTCACCAGAGATGTGGGTACTAGGTCTCAAGGAATTCCATGGCTTGAGCAGGAACTGAAAAGCCACTCTCTCAAGTTGCTGCCAAATGTGCTTCAGATGTTGGCAGGACATATAGAATGTATAATCCGGAAAAAGCATATGAGAAGTAGCTGTATTTAAGGAATCTACCACTTTGCATGTGGAAAAGAGCACCCTCAAATGTCTCTTCCTCCAAAGAATAGCACTCTTTTTTATGGAGACATAAATGCATTTGTGGATGACTGACATTTTACAGCCAGGAATTTGGAGAATGCCCTAGAAATTTCCTGGGCCTGTTGTTGTTCAATGACTTTATAAACAACCTGGAGGAATGAATTGTTGTTTTTGCCTCTGTGACATACCCTCCAACATTTCTCCAATGAAAATAGGGACATCCATAATAATAATGATAATAATTATTTTATTATTTATACCCCACCCATCTGATTGTGTTGCCCCAGCCACTTTGGATGGCTTCCAACATATATAAAAACACAATAAAACATTAAACATTTTAAAAAACTTCCCTATACAGGGCTGCCTTCAGATGACTTGCATAAAGGTTGCATAGTTACTTATCTCCTTGGCTCAGGGGTCGCATAACTCCATACCCTCCAACATTTCTCCAGTGAAGATAGGGACATCCTAAGGCAAAGCAGGACATGTTGGGATCAAATCAGAAACTGGAACAGCTTCTGTAAATCTGGGATCGCCCCTGGAAAATAGGGACACTTGGAGGGGCTGTTGTGATAACCTCAGCCACTACACAAATCTCAGACCATTTTTCAAGTCTAGCAACCACCCCTTCAGACTAAGAAAAGGGACAGATACTTCTATGTTTAAACCTTGACCAAAAAAAAAGTGTTAGGAATGAATGTGTGGAGAAACAAGCACAACTGTTTCCCTGATGTGGCAGACAACAGTTGGACATCTCTTGGGAAGCCAATATACATTTTCTAGGCTTCTGAACAATCAGAGACCAACTCATTCCTGCATGTATTATACAGACATCTATTCTTTTCAGTACACATTGGATGACATCTCATTGACATGTCCATGGGGATGGGCTACAGTTGAACAGCAATGAAGGAAAGACGGGAAGAAATCAGACAAATGGAAATAGGTGAGGCAACAGACAAAAGTAAAAATCCCAAAGAGTAGAGAGACAAATTTATACGATGATTATTACACATATAGCTCAACTCTGCTCCAAAGAGCTCAATGTGGCATACATGAATTTCTGTCCTACAGCTGTGTACCAGATTGGTCAGTATCCTGAACTGAATTGGACCAATTCAGGAAGATCTAGGCTTCACCCAAGTCAGATGGAGACAGCCTTGGATTGCCGTGGGTCAGTTTGGGTGGCTCAGTGTGATTTGGGTCTATCAGGGGGTGGAGTGTTTGTGAAGCAGCAAGCAGAGGGTCAAATTCTGGACTCAGCAACTGCTGAGCAGTTGTAAGTGCACTTGTAAAGCAGCACCCACAGGACTGAAACATTTTGCTCTTCACCAGGAAAGGGGAAAGAGACACAGTGCTTCCTTCTCCTGTCCCCTCCTGAGAGTATGTTAAATTTTTCAAACCCTAATTAAAGGTTAGCTTTCCCCCACCCCATGTTTATTCTCACAGGAATTGTAAGGGGAAAGTGAGGCTGAGAGAGTGAGTGGCTGAAAATCACTCAGTGAGCTTCAAAGAGCTGAGTAGCAATCATACTGTATCCCAGGGGTTCTCAAACATTTTTTTAAAATCAAACATTTTTTTAAAAGAGATGCGGGTGGCGCTGTGGTCTAAACCACTGAGCCTCTTGGGCTTGCCGATCGGAAGGTTGATGGTTCGAATCCCCACAACAGGTTGAGCTCCTGTTGCTCTGTCCCAGCTCCTGCCAACCTAGCAGTCCGAAAGCACACCAGTGCAAGTAGATAAATAGGTACCATTGTGGCAGGAAGGTAAACGGCGTTGCTGTGCACTCTGGTTTCCGTCACGGTGTCCCGTTGTGCCAGAAGAGGTTTAGTCATGCTGGCCACATGACCCGGAAAGCTGTCTGTGGACAAACGCCGGCTCCCTAGGCCTGAAAGCGAGATGAGCCCCGCAACCCCATAGTCACCTTTGACTGGACTTAACCGTCCAAGGGTCCTCTACCTTTTTTTTACCAAGCATTTTTCTCTGGGGTCACACTTTCAGAATAAAAATTTGCTTGTGCAACACAGAATTTATTGATAAGAAATGCCTTAGGGGAGAAAAGAAACAACTGCTAGCAGTGCCTGATTTATAACACAGAGCACAATATGATCATAATATGATCATGAGACATCCAGAAAGTACAGTGGTACCTCGGGTTACAGATGCTTCAGGTTACAGACGCTTCAGGTTACAGACTCTATTAACCCAGAAATAGTACCTCAGGTTAAGAGCTTGCTATCCTTTCCTGCTGTACCCTATGAGAACCACTGCTCCATCCAACTATTGTACTCAAGATGGCACAAATCCATATGCAAATGAACGTTGGAACTGGCTCCAAACTACTCACTCAACAATAGCCTATTTTTACAGCCACATGATTGCCACCATCTGGCTATTATTTCACTATTAATTTATATATGCTACTCAGTAGAGCTAACCCCAGCCTTCTACTGACAGGGTTAATCAGATATGGGATATAGTACCATGCAATTTATATAGTGTACTCTGTCTCTGTGTTGCCATTTATTGGGCTCTGTTGAAGTTGGATGTATGAAATATTATATGTACAGATTGTATAAAACTTATTGCCTAAAACTTATAATTTGGCTTAAACTGCAACTTTTAGTTCAGCAGGCCATTTGAAGGTCACATGCTCTAAATCTAATTAGTTTCTTCCACATAGCACATGTTTTTGTGCCCTCATCGTTCAATAAGAAACTCACCTGTCTTCATGCTTCTCCTCAACATGTAGTTAGTTACCTTCTCTCCTTTCCTGTATACTTAACTCAAAAGCCAATAAAAACCACACGCAGATGCCTGTGACAGATGGTGTAGCAGATATTGAGAAATATCTTTTGGTATAAAATTAGCAATATTGACAATTATGGAACACAGTCCATCAGAGTATGCAGAGAAATTTCAAGGCTTTGACTAAGAGAAAATGGTCCTTTTTAAATATATAGGAAACAACAAGCTGACATGGCCTGAAGCTGGCGGGTTTATTAACCCAATGGGAATATATTCCATCTCATATGGAAAACACAGGATGGCATTGTTGCAATGATGACTCCCTTTGGAAGAATAGGTTAGGTGGGTAGATTCCTTGGGAATTAAGATTTCTGGAGTCTGTTGCAAGCAGGAATCTTAAAGAATATTGCACATATGTTCCAGATCCAAAAGCTACCCCAAACGCAGGGTGAGGTGAACAATCCCCTTCTCGCCCCAAAGAACATTTGGGTTTACTAATCATTCACTGAGAACACTTCAGAAATTAAGATGGTCTTTGTTGCTCCCACCCCATCCAGTCTCTTCTTCATAATAAAGGAAGTGTAATTGGTAGTCTGGCTCACTTGATGCTGGCTGGCTGGTCTGCCTGCTGGACAAATTCCACAGCTTAAAATGATGCTCCAGAGCACACCTGGAGCACATCTAAAGTGTCTCTATTACAGGTGTGAATTTCAGGCCTATTTGGGCCTCATACTGTTCCCAGACCTCAGACCCCTCCATGGCTGCAGGGGGCACAAAAGTAAGAGACATGTCAAGGTCTTTCCTTCCATTAGGTAGAGTGAGCCGTGTGTCTGGCAGCAGATGTTGAGGGATTGGGAGCAGACAGAGATATGCACACTAAAGAGTCTGGCCTCCTGCTATGCAGCCCTGCTGCCCTCAGGTGCAGTAAAGAACTCTGTCCCATCACTGGTGTGTAAGTAAAATTCAATCACCAGTCTGGAAGCTTTTGATCATAAAATGTGGGGAGGCACCATCATGTTGTTCACCTCAGGCAGCAAAATATTTGGGGCCAGCCCACATTTTTCATGGCACAGTAGTGGAGGGTTTTGTTTTGTTTTGTTTTGTTGTGGCAAGCTGCCACAGGATGTCTTCTCATTATTCAGCCACCATCCTGGAATAATGTACTCAAAATCCCCTTAAACCAAACACTTTTTCTTCCACCACAAAAAAAAACCCTGACTTTTGTTAAAGATCCAGAATGGACCCACAGTATTTTCATTTGTGTGGTGTGTGTACATGCATTGTCTTGCGACTCTGCGTGGAGGGGTTGGTGGACATAGTTTGGGAGACATTTATTTCACACAACTTCCCTTTGACCGGTGCAAACCGTGAGTCTGTAAGCTAAGTTCAGAGGAGAGAGATAGATGGTTCTGATTAAAAGTACAGCTCATGGCAGCAGTCATTGGCTGCAGACAAAATTTCAGCACATAACCATAGCCCAGGCAACCATGTGATTCCTCCTCTGATCTCCTAAACTCCCACAAGATTAGAATTCCAGAATACTAGCTCTAAACACCTGCATGGGAACCTGCATCAACTGAGGTGTCAAGTTTAGAAGGGATATAAAATGCTCTGCAAAACAAAGTTACTGTAACTCCCATTTGGACTTCTGAATCTCCCCCACCCCACAAACACAAGAGATTAGAATACAAAGGGCAAACATCTGCAGACTGAATAAAGGGAGTTGGCATTTGATTATTGATGGCCAAGCAGCAACACTCCACTGTGAAAGGAGCTGCATAATAATCTACGCTTGGCACCTATGTGAATCCATGACATTAACAATGAGAACGCAAAGCTTCCAACTTTTATGTAGTTTTATTTCCATCTATATGGGGAAGAGAATGAAAGGACTGGGAAAGAAGGGAAACAGGAAGAGTGTTTGGGAACTTGGGCAGAGCTGATATTTTGAATATCACTGCTAATCTTAATGTGTTAAATAGACCTTTTTTAAAAAAAAGATATTCTGTTCAGTGATGGGAGTGAAAGGAGATCAGTGGAAAATGGAATCTATTTTAGAACATGAATTATAATCTAGTGAACTAAGTTACCAAACAATATAGCAAAGACAGCCTGAGGATCCAGGGACATTTTACTATTAAATAGCGTTCAGCATAACCCTAGGATTTAAAGCTTCAGGGGTAAGATATATACATACTGGCTTTCTGACAGCAAAGCTTATCTCTAATATTGAAACAGTGATCCGCTGTGTCATTTTCCTGCTCCTCACAAACAGCTCCTTAAGCCTGCAATCCTATACATGCTTACCTGGAGGTAAGTCCCAAGATCTCTAAGAAGTGACTTCACCCGTCCTACCTAGAGATGCCAGAGATTGAGTCTTCTAAAATTTCTTACATCTCTACTCATTTAAAGCCTTTTAACAGAGCAGCTTACAAAAGATCCATAAAAACAAGACAGTCCCTGCTCACAGGCTTTTAATCTAGAAGAGACGGCCCAAAAACATAGGACAGGGGAGAGATTAGGTCAGGCATCACCAACCTTTGGCCCTCCAGATGTTCTGGACTACAGTTCCCATCATCCCTGACCACTGGTCCTATTAGCTAGGGATCATGGGAGTTGTAGGGCCAAAACATCTGGAGGGCCGCAGGTTGGAGATGCCTGGATTAGGTGGAACTAGGAAAGGCAACGCAGGTGATCTACCGCCTTTTCTTAACCTCTTAATTTTCTTAATTTCTCTGTGAAATTTTGGAAATTCTACAAGGCAAAAGTAGATTATGGGCTCATCCAAATAACCTGTTTATTCAGCATTCATTCTTGCTTGCATAAAGCTTACATGGTGGTTATATTATATGTGCTCTTTAGAGCATTTGTTCTGATTTGCTTATGGGGTAGTTATATTATGATGAGCATTCATCCTGCATTCATTCTGATTTGCTTGTGGGGTCTTTACACATCTTTCCATTTTTCATTCATCCATTTGCACGGGGAATGATTGAGAAATTTGATCTAGTTCATATTTAAAGGGGACTAATTTGCAATATCTGAAACAATATGCAAACCGAAACAGCCATCCTTTGACATTTGCACTTCCCTGTTTATATTAAGAGAAATTTGAACTAAAATGCTGGATAGTTTCATAAGATTCTTCTTAAAAGCACAATCACAAACTGATGTGGATAACTGAAGGTTAGAAAAATGAGAAACTGGAAGAAACCAAATTTGATAGATTCATGTACACCTTTCCCAAACATTTCCCAGTCAGTTTCCAAACCACAAAAAGTATGGTGTTTTTAAAAAGTGGACTAGTTGTGCTAGGGTGACAGAGGTTGGATCTAGACACATCAAAGAAGCGTTTCAGTTTAAAGCATTGTAAATTTAAACAGGAAAAACAGGTAGAGCAAAACTGGGCTCCAGATCACCATTTGGTGACACAATGTTATATTGCATATACAACACATATAAATTGCATTTTTACCAGTCTAGCTGAGACCAGAATGGACCAAATATGCAAACCTAAACTTGCAGTATGCACTTGAATCCTTCCTGCAGAATACTGACAGCCTGAACATTTGCTGCTGTCTGCATCTAAACTTGGAAAGCTAGATGGGCTCTAAACTGAGACTAGCTTGCCCATTTGCATGATGAAGCAAAGGTGGGCAAGTTTCCTCAAATGATCTCAGTTGCAATCCATACATGGGCTCTCCCCATGTCACTTCATGGTTTCTCCTGTATTTCCATTGTGGTATTTGCTCGTGAATGCAGTCTAGAGGCAAGCAGTTATTAATTAGATGACTAGCCAAAACAGGAAATTTTGGCCTGGCCTGTTGTCCCAGCTAGACTTCCTGGTTCTGGTTAGTACCAGACTAGATTCTTACAGCAGATCCGTCTGTTGCCCAGTGACAACATTAAAGAACCATACCAGAACCAGAAGCTTTAAAGAAACACATAGAGCCCCAACGGACCCTGCAATGACATGGTACTTGCAGTGTAGTCTGGAATAGGCTGGTGCCTCACTCCTCCACAGTAGGACAGAGAGTAAGGTTCCTGTTGCCAGATGTGTTGGGTTGAGGCCTTTCTACTTTACTGTTCCAAAGTACAAAACCATTAGATGGAAGTTTTGCCTTGCAGATGAGCCCCTTTAAACCGATCAAACATAGATACCCTGTTTTCCCAAGGTACTGCTTGTACTCTGGTAGAACTTTTTTATCATCCTCAACAGAAATTCTGCCTAAGTAAAACTTCTACAATTGTGTCTTGATTGGGAAACACTGGAGCTGCAGAGCCCGGTTGGCAAAAGGTCATAAATTTCCCAGCAGAACACCATTTTAACGAGAAAGTGTTTAGAGCAATTCCATATAACAGCAGGGAAGGTGTCCAGTTGTGATTAACAACTTTCTTGTGCAGAATCTTCGCCGGAGTGAGGAAATTGTGCCATTTCATCTTGCCCTGTTACATTGATGTTTATTACATTCGATGATCCCTTTCTTCCCAAGCAGCCACTGTGTTATTGCTCCTTTCATCTTAAATTTATTTTTTGCGGCTGCTGTGTTAATCTTCTTGTTACTCACTGTTTCAGATTTCTCATCGTGATTTACTTCTATGTTATTATTTCTTACACATTTTTTTTGTTTCAAAATGATTGGTCCTTTGGGTTTGTGTTCCCCAGCTCCAGTCCTCCAGTGTGGTCACAAGAGACCCTGGCTTGAAACAATTGGTTGCCTATGGATTTATGCCTGTACAAGTATCATATGTGAGGAACTCAGCATTCTGCTGGCACTGCTAATGAATGTATTCATCATGCTTCATTGTTATGATGGCAGTGTGGAAGGAAGAATGGCGGGGTTGGGTAAAAGGTCTAAAGAAGTGGAATTAACAATCCCAAAGACTCTTGAAAAATTGTTCATGCACTTGGACACCTTTTTAAGATACCATAACTAAAGTCCAGTCAAAGGTGACTATGGGGTTGCAGCGCTCATCTCACTGTCAGGCTGAGGGAGCTGGCATTTGTCCACAGACAGCTTTCCGGGTCATGTGGCCATCATGACCAAACCGCTTCTGGCACAACGGGACACCATAACGGAAATCAGAGCACATGGAATGACCGTTTACTTTCCCGCCACAGCGGTACCTATTTATCTACTTGCACTGCTGTGCTTTTGAACTGCTAGGTTGGCAGGAGCTGAGACAGAGCAACGGAAGCTCATTCTGTTGTGGGGATTTGAACCGCCAACCTTCTGATTGGCAAGCCCAAGAGGCTCAGTGGTTTAGACCACAGCACCACCTGTGCCCCCATACTGGTCCATGTGCCTCAGTACAGTCTACACTGACTGGTTTATGCTCTCTAGGGTTTCTGTCAGAGGATACCAGGGATTGAAACTGGGACCCTCTGCACGCAGAACAGATGCTCTTCCCCTAAGCTCTGGCCCTTCCCTGTCCCATCCTGTAGCTTACAGAATATAATGGAGGGGGGTGCCCTTTATTTCTTTTCACATAGTATTCTAATGACTCTAGAACTGGCCTTCTTAATTTGAAATTTCTGCATGGCAACCGACTCTGCTTTGTACTGTACAGTTTGGTCCCCTGTTCCATGATCTGAAGACAGCCTTCACCTCTCCCACTTTTCGTTTCATTCCCAAAGCTTAATGGCTAACTAATGGCCTGAAATATCTTTCCATTTGTCTTCAGCTGTTTCACTTCCTTTGTTCATAAATGATTTTTTTTTATTGCTTTCCTACAGCAGCTGGACGTTCTGCGACCATTAGAAGGCATAATTATTATTATAAATGTCAAAGAAAAGGCATAGAAATCATTTACAATCTAATGCTAGAGAACCACCAGGGCATGAAGTCTCCCCATAAGCCACCAGCTCCCACTCCAATCCTTAATCCATAATGGTCAATGACGTTGCCGGAAGGGACTCTAACCCCTGTCTGAGTTGAGCCAAATATAACAGCAACTTCTACGACCTACTTTGTAATTGCATGGTTATTAGTTTGTATTGGAGTGACGTTTCCTATTAAATTATGCTCCCCCCCCCCCCACCGCCACTGGTACTTTCATCAGGAACATTACATGTGGCACATTTGATGAAAGCTTAATATTTTATAGTATGTTTTTTGTTGTTGTTAAAAATAAATGTCTCGCGGTAACGCAGGTTTTCTCAAATAGACTCCACCTGCTACAATATATTTCCCTCTTCTGATCCCAATGCACCAATGTAGTTCCTGAGACATATGCTTCTTACAGGAAGATACTGGAGTCGCAGAGGCAGGCAGACAGTCTTTTGTCATGAGGAAGCCTTTATCTCTGGCTACTAAAGTTTCACTACATCACTGGCCTTTAGGGGGCATGTGCAGCAGATCATTTGCATGATAATTGCTCTCGCTGTCGTTGGGGAGCTTGACTATGTGGAATTGCTGTCATTAGTACTCACGAATCATTCCCACTTTTACACAGAGACAATGATCACCCCAAAGTGGGAACACAGCCTTCCCACGCTAAGCCCCATCACAGATTTGCTGTCACCTTTTATTGTTTGGGGGAACTTAGAAATCAAAAGCTGGCCAGATATTGCTATCAATAACTGACTTGATGATGATGAATTTGCCGCACTTGGGCAACAAGAGGAGACAAGACAAGAGAAAAGGGATTTTCCTTTTCAAAGGGTAGGTTCATGTTTGAAAAATGTGTGCCTAGAAAAGGTGGATAATCCCCTTCCCCAGAGGTTCTCAGGAAGAAGCTGAATAAATATCTCACAGAGAATATTTCAAGACGAGTGAAGCTTGAGAGCAATGGCTAGACCAGCTAACCTTTTAGATATCTTCCAGATTAACTGTGTGGTTCTATGAATAACTAATCACTCTACTTCTAGTTGCGCAACTCACATGATTGATTGCTCAAACGTATTATGTCTGGTTCATTTCAGAAATGTCCAGTGAAACCCATACGGACGGATATCAGTAGCAGCAACTATGCCCTTAAAGTAGCTGCAGAACTAGTTTGCATATGCAGTTATACTCCACCACGGAAGACACTAAGTTGTACGAGAGATATTGTAAAATGATATCAAGTGTTTACATCTATCAAATCATTCGTATGTACCTGTTCACACAGATCGGATACCTGCGCATGAAACGGGATGTCTTTCACAGCATTCAGGTTTGTGAATAAATTACATCCAATCACGCTTCCAGACTGAAAACCTACTGCCCAACTACTTGGCAGAGTGAGGCAATTGCCTCAAGCAGCTGATGCTGAGACACACAGTGGTGGCAGTCACCCTCACCATTCCTTCTGGATGCCCAGACTCTTCATTTATCTTAGAGTTTAGGACTATGTGCCCCACCCGGCCTGCATTGCACCCCTTAAATTCACCTGGTATCCTCAGGTGCAGTGGAGGAAGACAACTTTGAAGTGAGAAGCAACTGCCCATCCAGTCAGCTTCATGTTCCTCAAAAACCATTTCATGACAGTGGAGGACACTATTTTCTTTACTTCTTATGTGATGTGGCAGCTGGCTTTTTATACCAAATCCCTGTAGAAAGATCCAAGGCTTTCTCCTATACAATAATCCCAGTTTTGGTCGGAAGGGCTCATTTGTGTGAAATGAGTCATGCATTCAAATGCTTTTAGGGTTGGCTCCTATGTTCTGAAGCTGGTTTCTTGCACAGCCTTGTTCTGCTCTGTAATAGGGGTCTAAGCATCCTCCTATGGGCAGCAAGGATAACATTCAAAGGAGCCAATTTGCTCTAAAGAAAATGCACAGGGAATAGCTTTCTTCCATAACTTTATTGCACTTTTCTAAGCCCTCATGTAAATGGAATGGAAGATGAAAGTATCCTTTATCTAGTGAAAATCTGCTTACAATGACTATTTTCATGCTTTTGTGCCATTATTCTTGCCCTATATAGCTTATTCCCCAGTTAACTCCCTTTTTACCCAACGATTCTCAAATCAGTTACCTAAAATAGAAAGCAGCAGAAGCTGGAAACTGGACTCCTTCAGTTGAAGCCTCACTGGCATATCAATGAAACCCATCCTACATTATGTATTGTGTCTTAAATTATGAGTTAGCCTCTCTGTGGGTATGACTTTATGGACCTTTTCAAAGCGGGGGTGGGGAACCTCAGGCCTGTGAAACAAATGTGGCCTTCCAGGCCCATACAGAGCTTGTCTGAGGCCAAGGGCTGTCCATTCACAGAAGGCCTGATGGGTGAGTAATAATAATAATTTTATTTCTTATACAGTGGTACCTCAGGTTACATATGCTTCAGGTTACATACGCTTCAGGTTACAGACTCCGCTAACCCAGAAATAGTGCTTCAGGTTAAGAACTTTGCTTCAGGATGAGAACAGAAATCAGGCTCTGGCTGTGCGGCAGCAGCAGGAGGCCCCATTAGCTAAAGTGGTGCTTCAGGCTAAGAACAGTTTCAGGTTAAGAACGGACCTCCGGAACGAATTAAGTACTTAACCTGAGGTACCACTGTACTCTGCTCATCTGGCTTACCATACTGTGTGTGTGTGTGCCTTAGTGTTTCCGTTTGTTATTATGGTATGTATTTTTGTGTTCTTATATTGCAAACCACCCTTTGGTCTTCGGTTAAAAGGCGGTATGCTAATTTAATAAATAAAATAAAAAATATTGAAGCTGATGCTGCCCACTCCTCTGCCTCCCTTGTCCTTGCAGCTCCTATTCTTGCACAGTTGGCAGTGTGGGCATTGCTAGTCACTCTTGGGAGGGCTGAGTAGAATTGTGGGAGGTCGGGGTTATTGATTGGCCTGTTGGATTCCCCCCTTCTTAGTTTTTTGGCCTACTCCACACTGCCCTGATTTCTAATTGGCTGTTTTGGGTGTGCTCTTCTGGGATAGCTCAGTTGGTAGAGCACGAGACTCTTAAGAGTCTCAGAGTTGTGGGTTCAAGCCCTGCATTGGGGGGGAAAGATTCCTGCATTGCAGGAGGTTGTAGTAGATGACCCTCATGGTCCCTTCCAACTCTATGATTCTGTGACTTTCTATGACTTTCTTTTCCTTGGCCTTCAGTGTGAGCAGGTGAGTAGAGCTTAAGAAAGTGAGGTATAAGTGTCCTGGTGTGAAGAGCACTTTCCAGATACCTCCCACTGGCTTGGCAAGACCTTGGTGGGTGGACTTGGAGTCTGGAATGTACAGCCTGAAGAATGCAACCTGGATAGCAGGGGCAACATGCACAAGTTAGGTATTCAAACCCACACTTTCTCTACAAATGGCCTCCCATCCTCCCCTTTGTATGAAGGCCTGCTGGAGTGCCCAGGGGAATAGATGAGTGCATTCCTATCTCTCATGCCCTCCAACATTTCTCTGATGAAAATAGGGATGTCCTATTTCACAATAATAATAAATTTATTTTTTATACTCCATCCATCTAACTGGGTTGCTCCAGCCCCTCTGGGCAGCTTCCAAAATATATGAAAAAATAATAAAACATTAAACATTAAACTTTAAAATACTTCACTATACAGGGTTGCCCTCAGATGTCTTGTAAAGGTTGTATAGTTACTTAGCTCCTTGGCTCGGCTCGGGGGTTGCATAACTCCAAACTGTTTCAACATTTCTCCAATTAAAATTGGGACATCCACTTCAACATTTCTCTGGTGAAAATAGGGATGTCCTAAGGAAAAGTGGGACATTCCAGGACCAAATCAGAAACGAGGAGATCCCTGAAAAAGAGGGACACTGAGATGGTGTTACCTCTGTTATCTATCATATTACTCCTGTCTACACTTTCCTTATTTGGTTAAAATGGCAGCATATCGTAATGTGATGAATATATACGGAAGGTAGCCCGTTCCTTATCCAAAATGTGCATCCACTATACCTGAACTGAAAGTGAAAAGCAGTCTGGGTAACTTTCCCTCATCTTGAACCCTTTTGCAGTGCTTTCCTCTGGCAACTGGTTCCGGAAAGATTATCCCACACTTTGCACCTCTAATGAGTATAGTGAGTCTTCTGAACTGGAACCAGCGGGAGCTGGACATCACTAACCCATTTCCATCTCTGCCTTCACGGGAATATTGCCAAAGTAATAAAAAAAAATGCTAAACATAAAAAATAATTAAAATCATAAAGCAAGAACAAGCTGCTGAGCATATTTATCCCTATGGCTTTTAGTCTAATTTTAAAATGCCAGCCTAACAAGAAGAACCTGTGATCCTCTATCCTGAATTCATTATTTTTGCAGCATTGTGAATTATGCCTGGATTATCTTCTGGGTGAAAAGTATCCTTTGTTTATGGTGAAAAAAAATAAATAAAACAAGACAATTTGCATGATAAGAAGTACAGTATACTGTTTGTTGTAGTTGCATTTCTCTTCAAATCTCGTAACATTTTTCCCCTGTTTATTTACAAAGAATTTATTTATTTATTTTCTTTCTTTTGTGTTTTGTTCTGGCTCAATGTGCACATTCTTGCTTTCTTAAAAGCATGGAACAGGTGCAGCAGTTATAAATATTTCCTTCATGATTCAGGCAGTAATAATTGGTAGCAAACACCCCAATTTCAGAATGCCTCTTTGCTGATTTGTGAACAGTTTTCTTCCCTCTAATAAATCCATTTCTCCTGAGTGACAGCCAATTAATTCACCTTCCCAAAGACCTGAGGCAAAGTCCCTTGCATTGTTGGCACCAAGTCATTATGTGATTTCCTGCCAGTGTACATGGTACTTTAAACCAGAGTGAAGAATTAATTTCACTCTAAGAAATGGCTGCAAATTAGCCTAGCCCTGCTAGATTTAAAGATATTTTAATACAGAAACCTACTTTTGTTATGTGTTCACTGATACTTCCATTGTGTCCCAATTCTGTGTGAAAAATCCACCCAAACGTAATGAATTTAGTATTTCTTTTTACAAAAAGGGTTTTCAGTACTTGCAATGTAATCTGAGGACAGCCTCTCTCACACCTTTATTCTTTTGTTATGGGTGCTAGGTGCCTGGAGAAGCTATCTTGCACAGCTCCTGTTACACAGATGAAAGATGGGTCTGCAATCTCCCCCTGGGATTGAGATGGCATGCCATCACACTCGGAGATGGTACAGCATTCCTGATAGGTAGCCATCAAGCTTCTGCTTAGAAACCTCTAATGGAGAATACACCACCTTCTGAACATGATTTTTCCACTGTCAAACAGCTTGTACCATTAGGAAGTTCTTCCTAATGCTTGGGTTTATGGTTTGCATGAACCCATTGGTTCCAGTCCTGCTATCTGGAGCAACAAAAAATAAATTTGCTCCATCTTCTCTGGGGCAGCCCCTTAAATGCTGATTTGCATTTATAATGTTTCTTAAGTGTTCTTCATCTGAAGATTCCAGGGTGGTGTGTTGGAAACTGTGCAGGCATCATATGAATACTAGAGTGTGAGTGTGTGCAACAAGGTAAGAAAACAAGGCATAATGTAAAACAAAAAACAAAATTATAATATTACCTCTTAATCGCTTCTTCTGCAAGCTGAACATATCCAGCTTCAATCTTTTTCATGTGACTTGAATCACACATTCTCAACTTTGTACTTCTCTAGTGTACCCATCATCCCTAAGTGATGTTGGAGATAGAAAATCCTGGGCTTAGATTTGGGAATAATGACCACAGAAACAGCTCCAGGAAATCCTAGTTTCTGGCTGAGAAGATTTGCAATAGAATGGGATGTCTTGCCTGTCTAATATCAGAGCTGGCATAGTTGGTAGGGTCAAAGGGGGGTGGGTGGGCATAGTCTTCCCAGTCTCCTGACACACATCCCAAATAAGGAAGAAAACTGTGCCAGTCCTGGAGCTGGCATAATGAATTTCCTTCTAAAAATAAAGCAAGACAAGGACAGAAGAGTGTAGGTGATTTCTCTATAATTCTGCCCTGACAATAAAAACCCAGTTTTGTGTTGGATCAAGCAGTTCAACTGCCTCAGTTCCCTATCATCAATACTACTTTAGGATTGCACTGTTCATTGTTTAAAAGATATCTGAAAAACTAGAACATGTGGTTTTGTTATATTTTTCACATGTGTGTGCAATTAGGGCCCAAGAAGGATCAAACTGACTGTTTTGTATAATGCTTGGGCATGTGCCTGAAAGGATGCTAAATGGACTATAGCAAATTTGTAAACTATGCAGGAGAAATTACTTGTCTTTTACGTTTCACTTATTGATGGAATACACCAGAGCCTTTATGTGTTATTTTATCTTCTGCTGATTAATTGCCAACATTTAGCCTAATACTATGTACTAGTGGGCAGTGCAGTGGGGCTGCACCACTTACCTAACCTCCTTCAGGCCGAGTCGCTGCTGCATATGGGGACAGAGACAAGTTGGGGTGAGCCGTTGGTGAGTTCAGCACAGTGCAATCGCACCAACAGGAGGACCAAATTGCTACTGCTGCTACTTGTTACTGATCAGTGATTTATCCTATCCCTAGCAAGGTAACATTCCTGATACAAGACAATACCCGCTTCATCTGACAGCACAGTTCCTTCAAAATATGCAATGCAGGTCCATCTACATCATGTGGTAAACTCAGTCTGTGTGGGGGATATTTCTGTAGTGTGGAGATATGTGAATACACCAGGGTATCATTTTTTTAAAAAAAACACAAAACATTAAAATACCAGAGAAAGGCATAGGCAAGCTCAGGAGAAGAATCTGAAGGGCTAAATAGAGAGGCCTGGTTGGGCCCTCCCAATCTCAGGTTCCTATTTTGTATGCTAATGTGTTACGTTTCTGCTTTGGGCCTTGATTGGGCTCCTGTCAATCTCTTCTAATTCTAGCTGCTGACCCTGTTATATTCTTTTTTCTGCTCCCATGGTGTTTGGTCACAAAGGAGCATCTGAAAATTGTGGCCCATTCCCTGGCATCAGGGTGGGGGCAGTCCCAGCCTCTTGCCTCAGGCCAAGCTGTGTAGGCCAAACCTTAATGGGACTGAACACACACCCAGAGGTGGCAGTGCAAGCCAAGCCTTCTTCAAGGCCCAGAGTGTGAATTTCACTGTTGCTGTCCATGGTGCTGGAGGGAAAGCAAGCAGTGAGGAGTAGGCCTGAATTCAGGCATTGGGCTCACTGGGTTAACTCTAATTTTAGTAAATGAGTGGAGCTTTTCCCTCCATCTGGCTATGCTGCAATAAGGTTGTGTTTGAAAAACTGGCTATGTATTGTTTTCTCCATGGACCACAATACAAAAGTTCTCCAACCCTAAATCTCAGGAATTACCATTTTGTAACAGTTTAGGGCCATAATATGGTGCTCCCCAAAATAAAAATATAAATCACTTCAATTGTGTTTTTAATAGATCAAAAATATACATAATAATTCAATGTGAGCAGAAGGCAAAAAAACTAGTTAACAAATCCAATAAATCTGTGTAAAATAAAATTTCAGAGAGATGTAGATAATTCCTTGAGTTCAAGACAACACATTTTACTATGCTGGTATGTTCAGCTTTTCCTGCATTTGCAAAACAGCCAAATCAAAGTATAGTGTTTTCTTGAATGTTTTAAGTAGTCATAAAAGTCACTGTCATCATTATCTCCTTCAAGGTCAGATTCAAAGTCATCTTCATCAGCTTACTTGCCACAATGTTGTGCACATTGCTGTGCATGTCAAATCATTTTTCATTCAGGTTCCATAGTTTAACTATGCACTGTGTGCAGTGAAGCTTTTTAATACTGAGTTGGTAGGTTTTACACTGTTATTGTATATGAATGAGGCTGTTGAAAAGAAAAGCAAGCCTTCAGGCAAGGTGATATCTCTGTAAAAAAAATGTTAAGAACTTTCTTCCCTAGTGTAAACATCAGATACTGCGTTGACCAAGGTAAAATTGCTAACTCCTCAGCCAAAGATGTAAGTTATAGTGGAATACATAAAAACAATATTTAGAGCTACTACAGCCTTTTATTAAAGAGAGGGGATACACATTCCACTTTCACAATCTCCACATGTGGCCGAGTAGGCTGTGAAATTCCTTGTAAAACCTCTGGCACTGAGAAAACAATGAAGGTTGCGACCCTCTCTTTAGACTGGACTGCATTTTATGAAGTCAAATATAAAATTCCCCTTCATACTTGTCAGATCCTGTCAAGTATGAAATGCTATTGCATGTCAACTATCAAATACTACCAGGTGTCAAACGCTGAGATCAGTTATCATCAATTGTCAAATGCAGGTAAGAAACAATTGGTGAATATATTGCATATGTCGACTACTCAGACAATAATCAATATCAAAATTCTCAGAGGAAAATTTTGAGGAGAGTTTTCTCTGCAAAACATCTCAAAGAGGGGATTCCCAAATGAAGAACCCCCACTTTGCTGCTGCTCATCAGTTTCTGGCTCAGCCAGACAGAGATGGGGACAATTGCTGGTGAACTGCATGCATGGTTTCTGTACATGCGTGCTGTGTGTATGCATTATGTGCTGTACATGTGTCTGATATGTGAATGTGTGTGTGCTATACATGTGTGCACATATGTATGTATACGAAGGTGTTGTGTAGTACAGGCATGTGTGAGAGTGTGTGGAGTGGCCGCATCCACCATCAGCTCTGGTCCTGGTCTCTCTGGCCACACCCATTTTTCTTTGACTCCACCCACTGGAGAAATACAACCCCCTAGAACTCTGGCTATGAGTCAATGTAGTCCTCAGACTGAAAAGGTCTTTCCATCCTTGATTTATAAAGGAACCCTGATCATTAGGTCCAGTCGTGACCGACTCTGGGGTTGCGGCACTCATCTCGCTTTATTGGCGAAGGGGGCCGGCGTACAGCTTCCGGGACATGTGGCCAGCATGACTAAACCCGCTTCTGACAAACCAGAGCAGCACACGGAAATGCTGTTTGCCTTCCCACCAGAGCGGTACCTATTTATCTACTTGCACTTTGACGTGTTTTCGAACTGCTAGGTTGGTAGGAGCAGGGACCGAGCAACGGGAGCTCACCCTGTCACGGGAATTAGAACCGCCGACCTTCTGATCGGCAAGTCCTAGGCTCTGTGGTTTAACCCACAGGGCCACCCGCGTCTTTCTTTTAAAGCAGTTCACATGAAATAATGGAAATAGTTAACATTTCATACCACAACTAAGCAGTAATGCTGACATAACACAACCTGTCCCCTGCCTCTCTTATGCCACTTCCTTCTAGCATATTCCACATAATTAAGCCAAGGGCCTGCTCATGGATGCCTTTGTTGAGTTCCTGTCAATAGGCATTTGCCGTGTGAGTTTTTTCTCTTTTACTCCAGGGATCAGTGTGTCCTTTTGTCTGTCTGTTCCCCGATCTCCACTGTATATGCCATATTTTGATTCCTGGCCTTTGCACGGTGAGGTACAGCATTCTACTTTGCCAGGGAAAAGAAAAACCTTAGCAAATGTTAATTACATTTCAGCACATTCCCTAATACAGAAGAGATAAAAGGGGGGGGGGAGAGAAAATTGTTCAAATACAGTTCTTCCGCACTCTCTGCTGATACTCTGGAATGTACGTTGAGGACACCCAAGGACATAGACGATTGCTTCAGTGGAGCAGAATTTCCTAACCAGAACCCACACCTAAGAAATCTTTCATTAAAGAATTCCCCACTTAACAGTGCATCTGTATTCCCATCGATGCACTCGCAGGGAGAGAGGATGACAGTTATCTAGAATGATACTGAGGTGAATGACTTTCTAAATCACTCACTTGAGGTTGTGGCAGAGAATGCAAAATCCTTCCATGCAGTTGTTTGTTGGGTTGGATGGAGTCTGGCCAAGCCAAAGCGCAAACCTGATTTATGTCTAGCTGTTCTGCTGTTCCTATCTTCTCTTTAAAAGCCATCGACACAAAAAGCAGCATACAGCCGCTTATTTTACATGGCAAGAAAACGGTTCAGCATGTTCGTTCTAAAGCTGTTCATATTTACAAATGGTAATTTCTTCTTTGTCCTCCTCCTCTTCTTCTTCTTCTTCCATGTGAAGGAGAGAAAGGCTTGGTACAAAATCAACCTTCAGTTGTAATAAGATTGCATTTAAACTAATGCCAGTGTCAGAGGCTCTGTAAAGACTTCAGTCTCTGAAGCGCTGTGGTTAGGGGGTTTTTAAAAGCAGTTTTGTAGACATTGCTTTGCCATGCAGACAGCACGAGAAGTTGCTCTCTGGCAGTGTGCATTTGTTGCACTGCTTGCTCCCCTTTCAAACCCCATTGCATTCCTTTTAAAAAATCCTGCAAGTTTATTGATATTCTGAAAAGCTGATAGCACAGAATTCATTATATTGCCCTCATTGATATTGGCACATTCATCTATCCCAAGGGGATCATGCAGCTACACTGAGGTCTGTTTGTTGGCTTCCCATAGGCATCTGGTTTGCAATTGCTTTGCCACAATGCATAGTAGATGGGTCTTTCATCTGACTTAGCAGGGCTCTCCTATTTGTTATAATTTTCTTATTGATAGTGAGCTTTTTTTTTTTTTTTTTTTTTTGCAAGTCATATAATTGGACCAAGAAAAAAGAGATGTGCAAGTCAAGCAATGTGCAAATGCATTGAATTACTGGGGACAGGGGGAGTGAAGCTCAGAAAGAGGATATTTTGGTAGGGGCTGAATCCCCTGTTTCATGAATGAGTCGCTGTGAAATTTATAGAAGCCCTCTTGAAACCAGACAGCCTCATTCAGGAGATTAGGAGCCTCCTGATGTGTCTTAAGGGTCTCTCAAATACTTTACAACCCTTTTTAAAAAGTCTAGTTCTTACAGTCTCTTTTTTACTACCAAAATACCATCATCTCATCAGACCAGTTAAATTATAAATATTCTACCAATATGACTTTATGTGAAGAAGAAAGAATACCAGTGACTAGGACTATAGCATGTTAATGAACAAGCTTCTTTCCCAAAACGCTGTCTCCATGGTTCCATATTATTTTTTATTGTTTCACAGAAATTGCATGTTCCTTTTTAGCTCTTCTTGATTTTTACCTGTTCTCATTTTTTAATCTCTTGCGACCTGTTCAGTGACCTAACATTTCCATCTCTGAGATATCATTTTCCTCTTGACTCAACTAAATATGAAAATGTAGTTAAAATTTACTGCAAATGACATCAATAGGCATGCATGCAGAAACAATCCATCCCCAAGATTCCTCCAACTATTAAGAATAGATTAGGTTTTTTAAGATTCCCCAGATTTCTATTAATGCGTCACTTTTACGCTCAGCATCATCGATAATAGCTTCCGTCGGAGAGAAAGTAAAAACGAAAAGCTGGCTCCCTAGTAGAGACAATGCCATCATCCCTGGCATTTGATAATGAATCCATATTTAATTCAGGCAAAGAAGCCAGTGAAGCCCAGAAAGGGCATTATGGGTTATTCATTTTATACAATAACTGATGTGGACAGCTTTAGCAGAAAGAAGGAATAGACAGAATTTTGCAGAACTTTTTATCGCGTTGTGCTGGTGACAAGCCCTTTGCATTTGGAAGTGGGGGAAATTGAATTTTCCTGCTTATTGTATGTACCTGCTTCTATCATTTGCTAGCCATTGGCTGTAACCCTCAAGACAACTTTCCCCAACTTGATGCCACATGCAGAAGTTGACTTGACCTGCAGTTGAATCTTATTTCAGTGCTGTCAATAGGACAGTGTTCTCTACTGCACTTGAAGACAGCAGCCTAGTTATGAGCACACACAGCCCTGTCCTCCAATCGAAAGGTAGGCCTCCCAGCAATTGCCACCTGACATGGTCACCTCACTCTAGTTATAGTAGGGTGCCTTGGGAAAGCTGCCTTAAGCCAACTTCTGCAGAGCTGTCCACATTGGGAACAATCCAGATGCTAAATAAAGTTAAGGTTGCCATATTTCAAAAAGTAAAAACCAAGTCACCCCGGGAAACTCAAAAGCTGTTGAGCTTCTTTTAGACAAAAGCCAAAGAAACATGATTTGCGGGTTGACTTGACGAAGATCCAGGACAAATCACCCCCTTCTGAAAATTCCCCCCAGAAATCACTTCCCAGACATATGGCAGCCCTAAATGAACTATCCTATAGCCACTTAGGGGGCCACTTAGGGACGCGGGTGGCGCTGTGGGTTAAACCACAGAGCCTAGGACTTGCTGATCAGAAGGTCGGTGGTTCAAATCCCCACAACGGGGTGAGCTTCCGTTGCTCAGTCCAAGCTCCTGCCAACCTAGCAGTTCAAAAGCACCTCAAAGTGCAAGTAGATAAATAGGTACCGCTCCAGTGGGAAGGTAAACGGCGTTTCTGTGTGCTGCTCTGGTTTGCCAGAAGTGGCTTAGTCATGCTGGCCACATGATCCGGAAGCTGTACGCCGGCTCCCTCAGCTGATAAAGCGAGATGAGTGCCACAACCCCAGAGTCAGTCACGACTGGACCTAATGGTCAGGGGCCCCTTTACCTTTACCTTTATAGCCACTCAACTCTTTTGAGAATTTGCTGATGTGCTAATAATCCCCCCCCCGCGCGCAAAAAAAACAACAAAAAACTTTAAGGTTTTTCTAAATTCAAGGGGAATAAAACAAAGCCATGATTAATAATAATAATAATAATAATAATAATAATAATAATAATAATAATAATAAATTTTATTTATATCCCGCCCTCCCCAGCCGAAGCCTGGCTCAGGGCGGCTAACAACAATAAAAACAGTACAACAGTACAACACAACACTCTAAAATCATTCATTATAGAATTGATTCAATCAAACCACTGGCAACCATTGGGCCAGAGCTCCGCGAAGATTGCCGAAGGAGGGAGTCAGGCTGTGCCCTGGCCAAAGGCCTGGTGGAACAGCTCTGTCTTGCAGGCCCTGCGGAAAGATGTCAAGTCCCACAGGGCCCTAGTCTCTTGTGACAGAGTGTTCCACCAAATCGGAGCCAAAGCCGAAAAAGCCCTGGCTCTAGTTGAGCCTAACCTTTCTGTAGCCTGGGACCTTCAAGAAGTTTTTATTTGAAGACCGTAAGTTTCTCTGTGGGACATACCAGGAGAGGCGGTCCCGTAGGTACGAGGGTCCTAGGCCGTATAGGGCTTTAAAGGTTAAAACCAGCACCATAAACCTGATCCTGTACTCCACCGGGAGCCAGTGCAGCTGGTATAGCACCGAGTGAATGTGATCTCACAGTGAGGACCCCGTAAGGAGTCTTGCTGCAGCATTCTGCACCCGCTGGAGTTTCTGGGTCAGTCTCAAGGGCAGCCCCACGTAGAGCGAGTTACAATAATCCAGTCTGGAGGTGACCGTCGCGTGGATCACAGTGGCTAGGTCAGGGCAAGAGAGGTAAGGAGCCAACTGCTTGGCTTGGCGGAGATGGAAAAATGCCGCCTTTGTTATAGCTGCAATCTGCGCCTCCATGGAGAGGGAGGTGTCGAAATAACCTTTGAAGAGATCTTCTGAAGTGTATCTTGGGAGATTTCTTTGGCTAACAAATTGGAATAAGAGCTTGTTCCAGCAGTGATTTGCTTTTTTCTATCTTCCTGATTATTTATTTATTTAATTAATTAACCTGGACATACTCTTCTTACATATACCACAGTTCTCAGGGTAGATTCTGGTGTTAAAACAAGCAAGTATACCAGGAAAGTTTAGATTTAAAGGGGGAAATTCAGTGGTTATTTTCATAAATCATTACCAATTTTATAAGCTGAATTAGCATGAGTCAGCAAGGTCAAAGAAGAGGCTCATACCCACGGAACTGAGCCCATCTTTAAAACTGGAAATTGAGGAATGTGTTGTACTTTATATTCTTGGCAGAGATTGAGTTCCAACAGATATCAAGGTAGTTGAAGTCTCCCATGGCTACTATATCTCTCCTTTTTGAACATTTGGTAATCTGCTCTAGGAAGGCTTCTCCCAAGTCTTCAGTCTGGCTTGGAGGTCCATAGTAGGCACTCATGGTAAGGTAACTGTTGTTTCCCTATGTAACATTTTTTTAACCCACATATACTCAATCTCCCTTCCATGCGTGAGGCCATTAATAACTTCACAAGTGTACACATCCTTTACATATAAATACTACTGTTCCTCCCTTCCTGTTTGGTCTATCCAAGGTTGTACCCTTGATTTCTACATGCTTTTTATAGCAAGGCTGTGTATATATGCTGAAAAGAAAGTGAGAAGGAAAAGAAGAAGGAGAAGAATAATAGGGACAACAGGCACTGCAGTTCTTTGGATCCTTTTGGTTGGGGACAAGCTGTGAGATCTGCATGGCTGGTGAGACTGTGCAAGAATGAGGTTTTTATGTGGGTGATTTCTAAGACTCTTTGAGAGAAAGTACTATACATTGTGGATGCAGCTTCTAATTCTGTTATTTTACTTAGTTATTAATGATGGTGTTTTGTTCAGTTGTATCATATTTTTGTCTTTTACTTTTATGTCTATTTTTATGTTTAATATTTTGTTTCCTTGTCAGTTAGGCAGGTGTTTTTTTTATAAAAAATAAATTTTTATTGTTAAAATAATTCAACATTAATACACAAACATACTAACATACAAACATACATTTCATACAACATACCTACATACATACAACATACCTACAACATACCTACACTCAATCCCACAGATAATTGCCATCACCATCCACCACCCCTCACCCTTTGTGTTAGACTTCCAATCTACTCAATTGCAATTTCTTTCCACTTCTATTACTTTCTTTCACACACCTTTAACCTAATTTCATACTTCTTTTTCTATTACACATTGTTATCCATCTTATTTAGTATTCCAATATTTGAAACGAAACTTGTTTATTTTAATAGGAGTTCTGATTTTTCGATATAGTTTTGCAAGTATCTTTTAAACACCTTCCAGTCCCTGTCTGCCTTCTCTTTTGAGATCCTTCCAATTTCTCCCATTGTTTTTGTAGTACTCCAATAATTTGGCAAGCCACTCTATCTTTGTTAGGCAGGTTTAAACATATATTTGGCATTTCACTTTGAGGATTTTTAATATTTCATATGATGTTTCAGATACACTTCCATTTGTAGCTTGATACTTTGAAAAGTAATTCTGAAATGTGTCCTTAAAAAAAAAAGATATATCTCCCCTTAAATTATCATCTGATAGCACTCGTGCTCTGAACATGTTCAAAGGCAGCTGTACAAAACAGTCCCTTATCCTGCCAACAACTTGCTCACTTCAATAAAAGACATTCAAATTGTCAGAAATCAAAGCAGGAGATTTATTTTGTATTTATGTTAATAAACACTGAAGATGAAAAGCAGTGCAAAGATGAAGCAAACAGTTTGGGGACATTTGTTGTCAAAGAGACAAGGAAACAAAAATGCATATTTGAAGTAATATTATTGGAGTCATATCCATATTAGACAATGATAAGGTGAACGGACCATAAAAGGTTCAATCCCTGGTTCTCCTCCTCCTCATTTCATCCTCACAACAACTCTGTGAAGTAGGATAGGCTAAGAGATGCTGACTGGCCCAAGATCACCCATTGAGCTTCATAGCTGAGTGGGGATTTGAACCCTGCTCTCCCAGGTCATAGTCCAACATTCTAATCATTACGCCACACTGGCTCTTAAAGGTAAAGGTAAAGGGGCCCCTGACCATTAGGTCCAGTCGTGAACGACTCTGGGGTTGTGGCGCTCATCTCGCTTTATTAGCGGAGGGAGCTGGCGTACAGCTTCCAGGTCATGTGGCCAGAGCAGCACATGGAAACGCTGTTTACCTTCCCGCCGGAGCAATACCTATTTATCTACTTGCACTTTGTCATGCTTTCCAACTGCTAGGTTGGCAGGAGCAGGGACCAAGCAACTTAGGGAGGCATTAATTTGTCTATTCCTCTTTTAAAGTCTTCTAAAGTGGATGTCATCACTACCTATTCTGCAAGTGAATTTCAGGGGGTTTTTGTACTGTGTGAATAAGTACGTTCCTTTGTCCTTGTCCTGAAACTCTTTCAACATTCAGGTTCATTGGACTCTAGTGTTCTGACATTGTTCCAGCATGATGGCAGAGGCATTATGAGAGAGCAATCTAGAAGCATTGTAAACAGCTGAAAAAATGAGTTTTCATTACAGCTGAAATGCTCGTGGTGGTCTGCAAGATACACTATGCTGTTGGGCACCAAAGCTCTGTCAAGACAGCTTTAGGGACTCAGCATTTGAGACTGGAATATTTTGCTACATTCACACATGGGGTTTACTGCAATAGTTTAACTGATTATAAGGCTAGTGCTTCTGTCTTGTCTGCTCTTGTTCTTTTTACACAGCACATGAATTGCACATACAGTTCCTCTATGCCGTCCACCCCCTCCCCCTCCCTCTCTACAGTCTGCCATTCTTCTAGACTTTACTTTCTCAACATGACTTTCTGTGCCAAAATACTGGCATGCTTTCTCATCAGGCAAAACCAAAAAAGGGTGCAAGCCTTGAAATAGTCAGACAATGTAGTGCATGTACTTCACAGCTCATCCTGTGAGCAGCTGCAGCGTGAACCCATAGAAGAGGCAGGAACATTGACATGCAAAACTCCCATGGTTTTCCAAGATGAAGAGGCCACAAATGGAATTTTTCAGGAATCAAATAACATGGAAATGAGTTGCATTATATTCCACCTTGTATTATATTCCATTCCATTCCGTTATTTTTCTGGAAACGTGAAAGCTCAAATATAAGTTACAGAAACTTCAGGAAAATTGAATAAACTGCAGTGCAAATGCAGCCTTGCTTACTGAAACACCTGAGAATGTTTGTGCTCTGGCTTCAGAAACTTCTTCAAGCATAAAAAGACGTGAGAGTGTACAATATCATCCCTGCAATTGGCAGGCAGAGTTTATTAGTAATACTTACAGCTTGCCCTTCACCAAATGATCCCAGAGTGAGTTACATAAAATATCACAACTTGAAGTAATAGACACTTCGTTAAAATCATCAGTTAACTAAACAAAAATGCAAGAGCAGCAGAACAGGCGTCAACCAATACAGCAGGATGGAAAACACCAGTTCTTTGAAAATCCAGAGTAATTGTGACTGTAGTGGGTTGGCTGCCAGACCTGGATTGTTGGTGTAAATTCATGTGATAAGCATGTTTCATATTGTTGATACTTCAGTGACTGAGCACCATTGGCTGAAGTTAATATAACCAAGTTCATACCCTCCAACATTTCTCTGATCAAAATAGGGACGTCCTAAGAAAAAGAGGAACATTCCAGGATCAAATCAGAAACTGGGATGGCTTCTGTAAGTTGGGGACTGTCCCTGGAACAGTTGCTAGGAGAGTCTGCAAGTTTCTCATCCCTGGTCTAGAATCTGGAATGGTCGCCTGCTGCCCTGACCTCAGCTAGCTCTGATACAATGCTTCTCTGCATTGTCTTCCGTGTTAGAAACTGCTGTGCTCGTGTGCACTGTTGGCAGTAGCAGGTGCTGCAGGCATTGCTGACCAGGCATCCCAAGCCCATGTGCCTCTGCTGGTTATTGAGAGGGAGAGTGTCAGGGCTGGTTCAGATGCAGGTCAGCACTCAAAATGCAGAGACGAGAGGAAAAGTTAACTCTTTACTCAAGACAACAGCATACAGCACAGAGAGGCCTCCAGACAGGACTGGCCTCTACAACACGGTTGCCAGAAAGGAAGGTCTCTGCCTTCAGCTTCCCTCTACATCTCCTCCTCCTCAGTCAGACGTTTCCCAAGCAAACTCAAACTACGCAAGGGGAGGGACCTGTGATCTTTGTTCTGCTACATGCATTGCCCTCTGTGTCCTTGGAGACAGGGGGAGAAGGCAGCTTAGTGTAGTAGGAATGGCAAGCTCCTGAGACAGCCTCTATTCTCCCCTGCTTTGCTTCATCTGCAACGTCTGAACTGCTTTCTGCCCTTTCAGTATACACCTTCAGGCACCAGGCAAAAACGTTCCTCTTTAACCAGGCCTTTGACTCACTGACATCCAATGCCCTTTTTAGTGTTTGATGTTGTATTGTGTTTTTACTATTTTTAGGAGCTGGCCAGAGTGGCTGGGGCAACCCCATCAGATGAGCATCATCATCATCATCATCATCATCATCTAATAAGTGTTGTGTAAGGGGGATTATTTTGTTGTTGTTGTTTTTCTGTTTTTCATGTTATGATTTTATGGGATATATGGGTTTAGGGCAGAGTATACAAATTTAATTATATACACACGCACAAAAATTTTATTCAATCTCCAAAAATATTTCAACACATTTATTGTAATCTACAACTTTTTCTCCAGCAAAAAATTCTTCTTGACTTCCCTCCACTCCTTTGGTTTTTTTACTTCTTTTTACAAGCTGTTTTACAATACATATGTTTTTATTATCTAAACTTCACTATCATTAAATATCTCAGTAATCCACTGCTTATAATACATACATACATACATACATACATACATACATACATATATACAGCCTGTTGCCTCTTCAGTATCCAACCATGCCTCCCCCCTTTATCCTCTGACCTGTCTTTAGTCTCCCACCACCACTCCCCGGGCTCTGAGTCTTCCCACTCAGTGGCTTCCACAGGGGATTCTCCAACAGGTGCCTCCCACCACTCCTTGTCACCCAGCCAGTCCCTGACAGAGAGGGGCAAGGCAGTAGGGAGCTCAGCACAGTGCAGGTGTAGCAGCAGAGCGTGGTGCCCCTCTTGATAACCACCAGCAGCAGCACAGCTATGCAAAGCCAGGGCAGCTATGCAGCCCCACCCATGCTGCTATGCCAGACACTTGACATCCACACATAAAGGGGCTCTCATGAACGAGCCAGATAAGCCTGCTCCCTAGATTCCAACACCTCTTTCAAGCACCTGGCAGGTGCTGATCCCTGAAGACCTTCTGCTGTTGGGCGTGTGTTGCCATGGGAGGGTGTGCGGTCAATGGATACAATGGGACTACCCAGACCATTCATTAGAGCCCCTTCACACACTTGCCATGGATGCCTGAGGAGGTATATTGTATCTCCCATTGCTGAGGTGGATGTGAAGCTCTTGCTCATTCAGGAGCTCTGCACCTCCACCAAAGGAGACCTGAAATGGGGCAAAAACTTCATAGAATCATAGAGTTGGAAGGGATGCTGAGAACTATTTAGTTCAACCCCCTGCAACGCAGGAATATGCAGCTGCCCCATATGGGGATCGAACCTGCAACCCTGCCATTATCAGCACCATGCTCTCTAACCAACTGAGCTATTCAGCTTTAGTGAATGAATTTGTTGAGCTATTCTATTAGTCCATATAAAACGGTTGCTTTACTGAGTTACTCTTTCCAGCCGAGGAAAAATAGGAAGAAGCAAGTTAGAGTGGGTGAGTTTCTTCCCATTTCTGTAAATCAAGAAGCATATCACTTAAAAGCAGTGTATGTAATAGATGTTTTTTCAATGAAAGAGGGTGCTGAAATGTGCAGTCAGCTATTTATAGGTGAAACCACAAAAGCACTCTGTTGATATTAAACTCATTTCTCTCCCTTTGTATTATACAGCAAAATGGGAGGAAAATCTCAGCAAATAATTCAGTGTATCCTGAACACATTGGCGTGTAACAACGTCTGGTGTACTGTTTCCCACAAGCTTTGCCACAACTGAGGGTCAATTTGATGTGACAGTGGCATGACCCACGTGTTATGAATAGCGCTGTGCCAAAACCTAATCTCCAATTTCTCAATAGTTTTCTTCCCCTGTAAAAGTCCACCATTTTAAAACATGTGGTGGGAGAAAATCAAAATCTTTGCCTGCGTCTACTTCTCCCCACATTTAAAACCATGATTAAGTACGCAGTCACTCCATGAGTCCCTGTTTTAGTATCCTTGGATTGTTCTGGGTGGACAACTCTGGGGGCAATCTGGAGCTGCCTTGGCCCACTCCAGGCAAATTCTGGATTAACCAAAATCACCCAATGGTTTGGGATCGGAGTTTCCGCCCTCCCTTCCCAACAGGTGGGCAGGGTTCGCGACACCGATTGGGCTTGCCTGGTTCGGTGCCTCCCACCGGGGTTAGGGTGGCTATTGTCCCTCCCCTGGCCTGGGAGGATAATGGACAGCCAGAGGGAGGTGGGGCGAGGGCCAGGGAAAAGAGGCCCCCCAGGGAAATGAGATTTGGCTGCATGGCCTGCACCAAGGGTTCAAAGATTGGGTGGACAGGTGTTTGTTCTTCAGCTGTGGGTTTCTTGGTGGCAAGGCCCCTTAGGGCCTCAGGTGGTGTTTTTGGGGCCTTGGCAAGGTATACTTTAGTCTCTCTTCAAGTTGGGGGGAGGCATTTCATGAACCCCCACACGGCGGCGTTTGCAGGGCTCATTAAAGGGTTGATTGCGGGAGTCCCTGGCCCTAGAGCGGCGACATGTAGGTCAAACTCCCAGCTGAGGTAAAGTGGGAGGGCACGCTGTGTAAGTTTGTGCTTTACAGTCCCCTCCCACTGCACCTCATTGCTCTCCACATCCTCAGAGGGTTATACACCAAGGCCTATGCCAAGTTTCCCACATTCTGAAGTTCAATAAAGTAGTGGCCAATTTGAACCCATACTTTGGTCTCTGGTCTCATTCTTTGGAGGGGTAGGCTCCATGGATGGGCTTCAGCACGGGTGCTTGCAAATTTGTCCGAAGACAGTGATCAGCCCTAGAATAAAGGTAAAACTGAGCACATGCTAGGGAGGTACTGACTTTCCCCTCATCCTGCAGTTTGCCACTAAAGAACTTTTCACTTGCTAGGGAAAAAGCATCTGGGGCAGGAGATTTGAGAAGGAAAGGATGTACATATTCAGCAGTGAGCCACAGTAACATGAACCTAATGCAGGACAGGGGAACTAGTGGCTCTCCAGATGTGGCTGGGAATTGATCCCTCATCAGCCCCAGGCAGCATGGTCAATGGTCAAGGATGTTGGATGCTGTAGCAACCACCAGAAGGTGCCAAATTCCCCATCCCTCATCAGCTGCCACCCCATCTGGGTTCACAGTATAACTTGGGCCCCAAGATATTCAATCATAACATCTAATTAGACTGATATTCACTAATGGTGCAATGTACCATCCTTTTCATCAGAACTGCACTTAACATAGCAGCAGGATTCGGCGGAACAGATTTTCACACTGCATCTCTCTTTAAAATAAAAATAGTAACACAAACCATAAAAATGAGATGTCCCTTTTGGTGTATTGTCTTTGTTATAATATTATAACGTGATGCGCTGTTATTTTACCATACTTTTAAATGGCGTGTCATATCTGGGTTGTACTCTTTTTATTTCTTGTGGATAACAGCAATGGTTGTGATCCAGAAAGCAGCAGGGGAGAGCACATGCTGTCAGGTTTTGCTGCTTTGCAGGGAAGAAGTTCAGAAAGTGGCTGATCAGAAAAAGAAAATAGTATTCATGCTATATGCACAGGCTAGCTGCTAAAAATTAAAGCAGTAGCTTTTTGCCAAGAAAAACCCAGCTTTTAAGATATGAGTGTTTCTAACGGAGGTAGTCCTTTCAGTGAAATTTTACCTCAGCCAACTGAGGTAGGGGCTGGAACCATATCTGTTGGTGAATAAACTCTAGTCCAATTGCTCCAGCGTAAACAAAGTGTGGTGTTCCTCTGCTGTCCTCCACACTCAACGTGGCAACTTAAGGTGTAGAGCTATCCTTATCAAGGCTAGGCACGACTCTGGAATAAGGACTTATTATGAAAATAATTTCTCTATTATTTCTAAAGAGCTGTTGGAGCAGCACTCTCATAGATGAGAGGTAACTGAGACCAAATGGAAGTGGTATCATTTCATAAATCACCATTTCAAACCTTGATTGTTTTATGAAGCAACTAAAACCAGATGCAATTACTTACTGGTATATTATATGTGCTGGTTTGTAGCTTCTCCTCGTACTTTTGCTTATATAGGAATAGATATATACAACTTACTGCCTGCTCCATCTATAATTTAATCCTTGGATCTTTGGTATTTGGCCTGTGGTGAATTTACAACAAAACCATATTCAACATCGCAGTTATTCAGTCCTCCTTATGAGAGAACCATTTCCAACTCTCAGAAGACGCGCTGCAAAACATAGAATGGAATAACAGCCTGACATAGGGGGTTGTATTTTTCAGTCTGCTGGAACTTATGGTAATATATCCTGGAAATATATTGAATAGATTTTCTATATTTGGGTTGTGTGCACATAAATGATTAAACAATAGAGACACACCTCTCAGATGCCAAGGACTGCGTTCAGGCATACTCAAACAATTTGAGTCAACTAGTGGGGGGGTTTTATTTACTTTCATCTGAATGACAGAATACACATCCTTCCCCAGGCCTTTCTAAAAACCTCTCTGATGAATACTTCCTTCCAACTTAAATTTTCACTTCCTGAAACTGTGTGAAAATCTAAACACAGCCATCATTCAAATTCACATTTCCTTGAATTTTTCAGTACCATTCTCCAGCAAAAAGATGCATTTATGAGGGTAAAGCACTGCTTTTTTCGGGGGGGGGGATGCAGGTGTACGCATACCCCTAAACATTTTGTGAATCTAGCATAGTGAATCATCAGTTCCATTGCTACCCCCAGTGGCGGTCTCATTTCCTGTCACAATGTTTCCTGAGTCTCAGATGGAAGCGAGCGTTTATGGTGATTTTATTGAGTCAAAATGAGAGTACCCTAAACATTTTAAAAAAAAAAAAAAAAAAAAGCACTGGGGTAAAGTGTACATAAAAATGAAAATAGCATGCACTAATTAATTATATTAGGGGAATTTGCTTTGTAAAAAATAAAAGAATTGTGTGAAATTGCATACGGAAATGTGTATTTTGGGAGACATTCACAAAATGCTGGTGAATTTTCATGGGGCACTGAGTACTGAAAAAATAACAAATGGAGAGAAACCAAAATTGACATATTCACCCATCCCTAGCAGGGAGCTTGAACTATTGCTGTTAAAGGAACATGGGCCAGTCTTCCAGGCTAGCAATGCAGGAAGTGAAAGAGAAAAGGAAAAGCCAGTGAGGAGCTTCATCAGCACTCACAGACTTACCACCCTGGCCACCTTTTGCTATACAGTAGTACCTTGGGTTACATACGCTTCAGGTTACATACGCTTCAGGTTACAGACTCTGCTATCCCAGAAATATTACCTTGGGTTAAGAACTTTGCTTCAAGATGAGAACAGAAATCGTGTGGCGGCGGCGCAACAGCAACAGGAGGCCCCATTAGCTAAAGTGGTCTTCAGGTTAAGAACAGTTTCAGGTTAAGAACAGACCTCCAGAAGAGATTAAGTTCTTAACCCGAGGTACCACTGTAGAGTGGTACCTTGGATTCCAAACTTAATCCATTCCGGGAGTCCGTTTGACTCCCAAAACAGTTCGAAAACCAAGACGCGGCTTCCGATTGGCTGAAGGAGCTTCCTGCACTCAATTGGAAGCCATAGAAGCTGCGTTGGACTTTCAGCTTCCACAAAACATTCGCAAACCAGAACACACACTTCTGGGTTTGTGGCATTCAGGAGCCGATTTGCTCAGGAGCTGTGCCGTTCGACATCCAAGGTACCACTGTACTAATATAATCCTTAGATAATGTATTTGCCACACCAAAATGTCACACAATGAAATTTGAATGATACCTATGGAGTGTTTTGGCCCAACAACAGTGTTATAAGTGCTAATCTACACCGGTGAATTCCTCTTTACCTTAGCATGTGCATTTGCAATAAATGTGAATTATTCAAATCGGCAGAGCTGACAAGTGACAAGGCCTGTCAAGGACTAATAGGGAGAAATTATAGTTCTGTCTTGGTTGTATTTATTATTGTGATTTTTATTTTAATGTAAGCTCCCTTGAAGACTTTGGTGGTGAAAAGTCAGGATAGCATTTTAAATTAATGAAGAAATGTTAATTTTTTTACTTAGCAACTAAACCAAGAGTCACACAACAACTAAAGCAAGGGTCACAAAATCATGACACAAAGCAATCTGTTGACCTATAATTATAGGCAGCCATACAGTCGATAAATCCCTATGTAGATGAAGTTAATCATTTCAGTCAGATTTCCCCATTCTTAAAAATATAAACAAAAATGTTAAATTTAGAGTGGGAAGTAAAAAAAATAATGTACCACTGGTTTTGCAGTTAATAGAGAAATTGATTTTTAGTGTTCTTCTAGCATTCTGTTTTGAAATGCCTACAAAATGTAGTGTAACAATTTCTGCAACATTTCAAACGAACCATGTTTCTAGGGGTGTGGGGAATCATTAAACCTAAGAGCCTGCTGGATCAAGCCAATGGCCTATCTAGTCCAGCTGCCTGTTCCCACAGTGTGGGAAACCTGCACCCTGGATTTGAGCGCAAGAGCATTCTTCCAACCTGAGGTTTCCAGCAACTGGTACAGAAACATTGCTGCCTTCAACTCTAGAGGCTGAGTATGATCATCATAGCTAGGAGGAGTTGATAGCCCTCTCTTCCATGAATATGCCTAATCCTCTTTTTAAAGCTATCTAGGTAATAATAATAATAATAATAATTTAATTTTTATTTATACCCCGCCCATCTGGCTGGGCTTCCCCAGCCATTCTGGGTGGCTTCCAACAAAATATTTAAATACTGTAATACATCAAACATTAAAAGCTTCCCTAAACAGGGTTGCCTTCAGATGTCTTCTAAAAGTCTGGTAGTTGTTGTTCTCTTTGATATCTGGTGGGAAGGCGTTCCACAGGGCGGGTGCCACTACAGAGAAGGCCCTCTGCCTGGTTCCCTGTAACTTGACTTGGTAGCCATCACTGTGGGAGCGAGTTCCATAGTTTAACTACGTACTGTTTGAAGAAGTACTTCCTTTTTTATCTGTCCCGAATCTTCCAACATTCAGCTTCACTGGATATTCATGAATTCTGGTGCTATGAGAGAGGGCCTTTTCCCCTTCACAGAGCTCCAGTTCTCAGAGTTCTCTGTGAAGAGGGATTGATTGTTAGACCTCTGGCAATTGTAGTTCAGTGAGGAAACTATGGTTGCTGTTATTCACTAAAATAACTGAATGTTAAGACCTTTGCCAAAATGCGGGCAGAATGATACCAGAAGAAAGTTTTGTATGATTAAAAAAAAAAAAAAGAATGAGGAGAATACATTGACTTGCACTTTGCATGAACAACAATTCTGAATCTGAATCTGAATCACAATTCTAATCACCCTTAACAAACTACATCTCCCAGAATACTTGGTGGGAGGCCATGACTTTTTAAAGTGGTATCATAGTGCTCTAAATGTATGGTGTGAATATAGCCTTACTGTCACATCCTATACTTCAAGTAATTTACTTCCTTTCCTCACCAAACACAAACCCTATAGAGGGTTCAATATACAGTGGTGCCTCGGGTTACAGACACTTAAGGTTACAGATACTTCAGGTTACAGACTCCACTAACCCAGAAATAGTACCTTGGGTTAAGAACTTTGCTTCAGGATGAGAAATCGTGCTGTGGCGGCGCAGCGGCAGCGGGAGGCCCCATTAGCTAAAGCGGTACCTCAGGTTAAGCACAGTTTCATGTTAAGAATGGACCTCCAGAACAAATTAAGTTCTTAACCCGAGGTACCACTGTACCTTCTTAAAAATGCCAATGTGGGGCTCGTGCTCCACACCTGGGAGGCCACTGATCCCAAAATACACCCTTCTATCATTCAATCTGCTCTTCCAAAATGTCTTTTACTGTTTATGTAGCCTTCAGGCTCCAAACTGTGCATAATGCAGCACAAACGATGTTTGAGCAAAAACATCCGGGGTCTGGAAATGAAATGATAAGCTGTTCATTAGCAGCACTAATGAGACAAGCTGAAATCCAAACGCTAGATGGTTCTTCCATTGAAATCTGTCTGACTTTGATGAAATTTATCCTGGAGGCTTTATTGTTCCCTAAATTGTCTTTCTAGAAGGGAACAGCGTTATAACTGGGCAGGACAATCCTATGAAGCTTCTTAAACTTCATGGCATAAATAGAGGTTTTGATGCAAAGGCTAATTTAGCTTTCTAAACTTGGCTGAAGCAGCAGTCGCAGAAGACCCACATGCTACAAAGAGTCTCTATTTGTGGTACTAATAGGAAGTTCAGACAACCACACACAAATGCTTGAATATTGTAATAATATGTGAGGCATAAGCAACACTTTGCAAGGCATCTGAAGCAACTGATGGTTGCTGCTTCATTCATGGCAGACAGAAGGGCATTCTGGAAAATGCCTATTTTTGAGTCACCACCCTATGATCAGTGCTGGTACCAGGCTATTTTGTACCCTAGGTGATGCTAACTACTTACACCCCATGCCAAGAGTTCTTATTTTCCAAGGACAGTTCTGGAATTACAGAAGCTGTCTCAGTTTCTGATTTGATCCCGGAATGTCCTGCTTTTCCTTTGGATGTCTCTATTTTCATCAGAGAAATGTTGGAGGGTATGGTAAGGTGTGTACCATAAGTAGAATTTTCCCGGATGATTTACATGATTTTACAAGTCTATACAAAAGCAGGCATTCTCAGGTAACCTTGAGCCCAAGCTGTTCAGGGCTTTATATATTAACAACAACACCCTGAACATGGCCTGGTAGCTATCTCAACCCAGGTGTAATATGTGTGTGTTCAGGTGCTCCACTCAACAATGTGGCCATAGTTTTCCACACCAGTATGCAAGCAGAGCCCCTTTACACACCAAATGATAAAGACATTACTACAGTGGTACCTCGGGTTAAGAACTTAATTTGTTCTGGAGGTCTGTTCTTAACCTGAAACTGTTCTTAACCTGAAGCACCACTTTAGCTAATGGGGCCTCCTGCTGCTGCTACGCCGCCGCAGCACGATTTCTGTCCTCATCCTGAAGCAAAGATCTTAACTCGAGGTAATATTTCTGGGTTAGCAGAGTCTGTAACCTGAAGCATATGTAACCTGAAGCGTATGTAACCCAAGGTAACACTGCACTATGCTTTTCGTTGTGGGACCCTGCAACTCCTCTCACATCTTCCCACAATTCTTGGGACATCATTGGAAACCCTCTTCCATTGTTTCGCTTTCCTAGTCACATCCACAGCCCTGGGGGTTGTTGCTACCTCCTGCTCATCAACACCATAAATACTATATGGTCCTTCACTGAATATGTGCTGGAACAGGCGAAATCAGGTCCTAACCTGCCCGTGTGTTTTCCCATCACAATCCTTGAAGCTGCTGCACCCATACAAAGGACTGGATGGTAGAACGTTTTTGTTAAACCATCCAGTTCAACTGTTTTTGCAGCCATTTCACAGAACTGATTATTTTTCATTTCAGACATGTTTACAGACTAAATGCCAATACTGAAAAATGACTGCACACTATGTATAAAGCTAGAGTGACTAATGCAATGCTGGGTGTGCTCTTTCAGTTGTGATATTGGCAAGAGTGATTCGTGCTCCCCGAAAGCTGTTCAGAAAGGGAGGTGGTTATTTGTTATTTTTACCTTGAAGATCAGAAAAATAGAGGTTTGGGGGGAAGCGTTGCGTTTCTTGTTTTTTGATAGCTGACTACAAAGATTGCCAGCCCTCCTCACCTCTCCCTATATGCTAGAAAAAAAATAATCAAGGCCATATCTGAATACTCGGTTGAGGCATAGCAAAAAAACAACAACCCACAAAATGCTAGCAATCAAAAGAAGCATTTTTAAAGTGCTTGCCAACTACAAAGGTCAAGGATGATGTTCTGTTTGAAATGATTCTGAAGCATCTTTTGTTTTCGAAAATGTTGTGTACTTTCCAATTTAATTTCACGAAACTTTACCTCTCTTTGTTCCTTTAGACGTGGGAGAAAATATGCATGAGAAGACCATTTGGCTGCAACGTAGCTGGAAGAGGAATCAAATATAACTGCGAGGAAACTGAAATACCATCCATTTGAGCAGGTGAAATAAAGGATGTATCTCCCAAGGCTATTTTTCATTATTTTATTTCATAACCTTATTAATTCCATTTTCTGTTTACCGCTGGCTGTACTGAAACGATGCCTTATTTCAATGCCAAACACTATGCAAACACCTCTCAGTCACTTTCGCCTTGCCCTGTAGGACAGCCTTACTCAACCTGGTGCCTTACACATGTGTTGCTGGAGTGCAACTTCCATCATTCATGACCATGCTGTCTGAGACTGGTGGAAGTTGGACATCCAACATCTGGAGGGTACCAGCTTAAGGAAAGCTGCTGTAGGATGTGTCTTGGTTTGTTTGTGAGAGACATCTCTTGCTATTGGTTCGCAGTTGCATTTTTATGTGCACTGGACAGCTGCTCTCTGCTTGCAAACCTCTGAAGTCTGTATATTGTATTCCCTGGGTCAGTGTTTGTTTAGATAGACAGATGAGTGGTTCTGTTTTTCTCTATGATTGTTGCATCATGAAAATGTCCCTCTCTAAAGCATCTGAGGCCATTATGTATATTTCAGTCGAATATCAGTTCATAGTAAAACTCATGATTGCAAACTCTTGGCTTATGAACCCAGTAAGTGGAATGGGAAACATGTATCAAAAGGTAAAGATAAAAGTCAGTCTTCAAAGCCTCTCCCTTTTCCGTCTTCTTCTATCCTGGCTAACAGAAAGCTCTAAAAATCTTACTATTTAAAAAAATCCCCCCTTCTCTATTTCTCTGAAATCCACATCACAGAAGATGCCTGCTGGAAATAAAATGCATTTTTATGGTAAAATTTCCTTTTTTGTCTTGATGATGTACATTATCTGAGACAAGGAAGACCCCTGCAGAGAGAAGACTGAGTGCTCTGATTTGGCAGCATTACCCCCCACCGCAAACAAACTGTCAAAGCAAGGCAAGAAAACCGAAATGTGTATATTACAAAACAAGCATGTCTAATCATTTGCTTTTGCCCTTTCACACTCAGAGGTTTCTGTACAGATAAATATAAATGCAATCCAGATTGCTGGAACTCCACTTTCCCCAGTCTCTTAAGGCTAATAATAAATAACACAGAAGATACATAAGAGGAGCTTCTGATCTTTGCTTTTTTAATAAAACAAAGGTATGGGAGATACCAGTGTAATTGGAGCAGTACAGTGGTACCTCGGGTTACATATGCTTCAGGTTACATACGCTTCAGGTTACAGACTCCACTAACCCAGAAATAGTACCTCGGGCTAAGAACTTTGCTTCAGGATGAGAACAGAAATCATGCTCCAGCAGCGCGGCGGCAGCAGGAGGCCCCATTAGCTAAAGTGGTGCTTCAGGTTAAGAACAGTTTCAGGTTAAGAACGGACCTCCGGAACGAATTAAGTACTTAACCCAAGGTACCACTGTAGTGCCTTTTCTGAGGGTGGAGCATTAATTCTTCCATCAAGTCATTTTCTCAACTGCAGTAGCTGGCAATCCTCTTGATGACTTTGCTTGCTGTAGATTGGCAAAATGGGTAGGACTATTGACACGAATACTCCTAGGTGCCATTATAGCCTTGGGGAGCCTGGATGGCCTCATGGTTTTCCAAAGATCTCTGCACTACGAAGCAGATCAGATGGCAGCTGGAGTGAAGATGGTTCAAGTCCCATGACAAATACAATGGGCACAGGTGCAGGCACTTAACCATGCCTTGGCAATGGTGTCAATGGTGAAGAATGTTTACTTCTTCGCCTGCACGGCATCCTCAGTGCATCACCCAGCAAAGCTTTTCAAAGCTGTTTCTGCTCCAGTCCCAGAGCAGTAACAACTAACAACTCAAGAGGCTCGCTGAAATAGTTTAGAGATTTTGCAAAACTAAACAAAGCTTTGCAGAGCTCCAACAGTTGACACCGCAAATGATACAGGCCCCTTGACAGTGTTTAGAACACAAGTCAAAGGTTATGGGATCAGTTTCAGTTATTGCAACCTGAGGATCTGGACAGAACATCAGCAGCCTCTTTCAGTCCTTGCCCATCAGACTTTTCAGTTCTAGCAGATACTGATGGACTAGATGGGTTTGGGTAGAGGATAATAATGACTTGCTTTTGGGTAATTCCCATCACATTGAAAGAAGCAGTGGTCCAGCTCCTGCTGGAGAGGATTCTGAGGTTTTAGATAACTGCAGCCCAGTCGTATATCTGTTTCTTAGGCAAAGTGATTGAGAAGGTCAATTGCAGATTGAGACAGATTATCTAAACCCATTTCAGGCTGGCTACAGGCCCAGTTATGGTGCTGAAACGATTGTGGTTGCCCTGATCGATGACCTTTGTTGGGAAAGAGACAGGAGTGTTTTTTCCCTCTTGGTTATGAATAATCTAGACCCCCTATTTAGTCAGGATATGATATATCTCTGCTGCTATTTGTATTTTCTGGTCTAATCTCTCTGTTTTAGCTAGGGGTGGGTGGAATTCAGAAGTTCAAATGAGACTTAGTTCCTTTGTTCTTCTAACTTATTTCTTTATTTTGTATCTTTCCCCCATTGTCATGCTTCATCTCTGCCCCTGTTAGAGAATCAAAAAGGTGTGAGAAGTTGGCTCGGAGCAAATTTTATACTTCATTCTGCAAAGAGGATTGACAGAAAATGCTAAAAACAAAGAGATAACTGAATTTGGGGCAGCTGGTGCTCATGGTAGCAGAGAAATGACTGTATCTTGTGTGATGGCTTGTGAATGCTCTCCGCAAGAAATGCCTCTGCTCACTCAGAGATACATATATACATCCTTTATTTTACATATGTACAAGCAGCACACATAATCATGCATCTGAATCCTCTGGGTCAGATTCTCGGAGTGACTTACGTCTGCCCCTTTTCCAGCAGAAGAGGTGAGGCATTCTCATTTGATGTCTCTGTCCCCTCCTCTTTAACACTCTCCTTTCCTGAGCAGATGGAACTGGAACTGCCTCGCTGTCCGTGCCAGAGCTTCCTGTGCGGTGTTGAGGCTCTCCTCCAACATCTGAGACCCTTCCCTCCTCCTGAGTTTCCCTCCTTTCCTCCACTGCCACTTCCTGCCCCCTTCCTCTACTTGCCTCTCCTCTTCTCCTGCGTTCTCCATCAACACCATGACATCTTGCACTCATGGGGGAATTGTTCAGAAGGAAGAGAAATAGTTCATCACATGGATCCCTTTGAAGATAGGCAGCCCAGACTAAGGATGGGAGAATCTTTCCATTTCAGTTTTTCTCCGTTTCTCAAATTTCCAATCTTAAATTCAGTTGTCCACATTTCCGTTTGTGATTTATTTATTTTAAGAGGTCCTCATAAACATTCACCAGCATTTTAATGCAATTCTCTCCTGATAGAATCTAGTTTATATGCAGTTTTGCCCAGCATACACATTTATGCAAAACATTTGTTGCATGTTATCATCCTCTACTTCAGAGTAAACATGCACAGGATAGTTCCATGAGAAGATTCTGCTGACAATGGAATAGAAGTTTTGCAAGGGAAAGGTTTGTGGTAAAGAGAAGATTTCAACCCAGAGAGTTTCTTTGGTTCCACTTCTGTAGTTCCAGACAAGCTGATAAATCCTTCGCTGTAATTATTCTATCTTTATATCATAATTCTTTGCTGTCCCCGCTTTACCTCAGCTGCCTTTTGACATTGTGTAAACATGCCCTGACTTTAATTCCTCGAATAGAGGAGCATGTGTGCATTTCTGATTTGTATGCCATTCAGCTTTCACAATGACAAAGTTATAACTTAATATACATTAGCAGGAAGAAAATGGTACATTGTGTGTTTCTATGCGAAGGGCAACTGGGGAAGAAAGTTAAGAGAAGCTTGGGCCGACCGATACAGTATTTATATACTTTGCTGAAGAAATGCTCATAAGATAAGAAAGAACTCCAAATTACTGCTTAAGCATTGACCACAGGTTGTTGTGTTTTTTTTTAAGAGATTGGTTTTATGATTAAAAGAGGCTTCTCAGCAGCAATCCTAGTAGATAACAAGTTTACAATGATAAATGCTAAAGGCAATGGTGAGGTCATGTCCTGACCAGTTATATCTTGCTATCATATCAAAATGCACATTCATGACTTAAATCCCCTTGAGGTTGCATGCTTTAATAAAACCATTGCACCCTTCCATATTCAGACTTACCCTTCTTTGAATGCAAAAAGGCAAGCCAAATTCCTTATTGCTTGGTTTACCTCAACCTAAATGGTCTCTTGCCATTTAATTAAGACTTTGGACAAATATGCCCGTACTGTCAGTGCAAGTGTTATGTAAGTTAGTGAATAATGTACAACATGAAAGTTTTCATTCAGGGAAAAGAAAATTAACTTCGTTGATTTCTAATGAAACAGAGTCCTAAAGCAGAATGGCATGACCCTGGACCTCTCAGGCAACTCACCATTTTTCTGTCTAACTTTCCTTACAAGTTTGTTATGGGGGGGAAACCATCTTATTTCAACTTGTGCTCCTTCTTATAGGAAGGACTGGACACAAACACGCTCAAAAAACTAAATTTCATATTTGATTTACTTGCAAGATTTTCAAATGGCTTGCTATCAGAAAACGTCAAAACAAAGTACAGAAATTAGAAAATATATAACATTAAAATCAGTAGAATACTATAAAAGCAGTATAAAAAAGATATATCTGTGTTCAAAATGCTAGTAGTGGACAAATAAATAAATAAATTAACAGAATTCGTCTGCTACAGACTGCTACCCTGAAAATAACCGTCTTTATGCCAAATAGCTATCCTTATTTTTAAACAAACCTGTAGGGAATAAAGGTTACTATGGTGATGATAGTAAATATCACATCACCCTTCGAATTCTGAATACCACGCAAAGTGGAAAAAGACTATAAAATGGCCTCTCTTTACGTTCAGTCAAAGAATCGTGGACCCATATGTTTGTAAGAAATGAAAAGACCAGTGGCTCCAGCCCCTTCTTCTCCTACTTCATCAGGGCAGGTCTATCCCAATAAGAACTCACCAAAGACCAGCTTATGCAATCCAGAGCAGTGTACCCCAAGGAGAGAGCTAGAGCACAGAGAGACAGGGTCACCATCAAATGTAAGCATCCTTGGGCAAGTGCTGAGGCCCACAACCAAATAGAGGACCCCCTGCCAATCTCTGGATCCTAGGGCCCTGCTGTCTCTGCCTTTTCATCTGAACTCTTTGAGCAAGCAAGCTGTGAGAAGAGAAGGACCAGTTCCATTTGCACACCTTGTCCTCTCTCTTGCTTTCTCTGTGACGTAAGTGTATGTGCAGTGTCGACAGTGGCAAGGAAAAGGTAGATGGCCTTCAGGTCCTACCCTTTTCCTTTAGTTGTAATTTGATTTAAATTGTTTTTAATGTTGAGTTTTAAATTGCTGTAACCCCTTCTCCCCAGCACCTCACAGTAAAGGGTAGGAAAGAAATCAAATGACTAATAACCCGAAAATATAATGAATCAACTGAGGGGGACAACCCACGCATATCTTGGCCAAGGAGCTCCCGCACCTAGAACAGCCATTGAAGGCCCCACAGGAAAGAGAAAGAATAACAGAAACTTCAAATAATGGGACAAAGACATGTATTATAGAGAAAAGAAAAGACGGCTGTTAGGATATCTTATCAGACAATTGAGACAGAAAATCTTTCTGACTCTGCTCAAATACCAGCAAAATCTAAAGGCGGCAGTTCCTGTTGTCTTAAGTGCCAACCCTTTCAGTGGGAAATGCATGAGGTAATCTGAATTTATTTATGTCAGTTTGTTCTGCTGATCAATGAGTGTGTGGGGTTTTATTATTATTATTATTGGTTATCGATGCAAACCTCCCTACAACAAGGTAACTTTTACATGCTCACCCTTGTTGACGAATGAAAACTTACCACTACGGGACCACAATAATTTGAAACGGATAAGGTCACATACAAAGTATGGGAACATTTAACAGACCTTTAAAGGGGTTCATTATACTGCTATTCCCCTGAAAAGAAGAAAAAGTCCATCAGAAAATTTAGCTGCCATTCATATATATTATTGATTGGAGAAAAAACATGGAGATCATATTTCAGTTTGATTGGTGCATTGTTTGACTGCCTATTTGTGCTATACTATTTGCATATTTCAAGTGTGCTGTACATGGTGAACTTGCTTGTTATTATCTAACATTCTTGACATGATATGTTTTCTTTCTAATTGTTCACATAGTACTGTATACTAACTGGTTCCTGTGACTTTCTTGTTTTCTTACTCTTCATTTACAAGACATAGATCAAACACATTTTAAAAAACAATCTGTATTGGGGCAAACAATCCATTTTTGCACTCATTCCTTTACCGACCACCAGATCAGTGATCACTGAACCACAGAACTTCTGTCAACAACCCAGTCACCACCTTCATAAGAATTTGCCAAATGTTGAGCCAAGTGGAGCACTAGTACAGTGGTGCCTTGGGTTACACACGCTTCAGGTTACAGACTCCGCTAACCCAGAAATATTACCTCGGGTTAAGAACTTTGCTTCAGGATGAGAACAGAAATCGTGCTCTGGCAGCGCAGCAGCATCAGGAGGCCCCATTAGCTAAAGTGTTCAGAACAGGTTCAGAACAGTTTCAGGTTAAGAACAGACCTCTGGAACAAATTAAGTACTTAACCCGAGGTACCACTGTATTGTCTATGCACTTCTGGTCAAAATGGCAATTTGAAAGGTTGTTTCTTGACTGAGTTCCCCAATCTGTTTTTAATTGGGGTTTGTTTGTTTGTTTGAGTGTTTGTTTTCTTTTTTACTTGATTAGTGCTTAGCCCTCTAGTTTTAATACTATTGCTGGCTCAACAGTTATCTATTTTATTGGGGGTAAGGACCATTTCAGTGCTGTTTTATTCTCTGTGGAGTCAAAAGTCATTAATCGGTTTTTAAAGGGCACACAATGAAATAACTGACTGCTTGCCTCAGAGCTGTGCCAAAATGACTGTCTCACCTCCCCCCCCCCACCCACACTGTATTAGCTTTGAGGATCAGCTAATACTGGAGAATTAATTATAAAAAGCACCACAGAAGTGAAGATCATGAGGGAAGGTCTGTGTTTTTCTTCCTCCTTTTCTTCCTCACATTTTTACTTTGAGGCAAGCACCAGCCAGATGAAAGGGATTCCTGGAGAGGGGAGTCTTGGTGTGAGTTTTTCTTTTCTTTTCATGAACCAAGGGTTTAAACCAGGTATGGCCAAACTCGGCCCTCCAGTTGTTTGGGGACTACAATTCCCATCATCCCTGACCACTGGTCCTGTTAGCTAGGGATGATGGGAGTTGTTGTCCCAAAACATCTGGAGGGCCGAGTTTGGCCATGCCTGGTTTAAACCCCTACAAGTCTAGGACCAAAAAACTAATCTACATTGAAACTTGAAAGAGATTCCTTTGGTTCCAGCATGGTCACCTCAGACACAAAGTGCCCCACCCAAAGCTCTCAAAACTCCACTACTTAAATTAATTCAGAACTCTTTGTTGAAATATTGTAACTCTGTAACTGGAGAAGGGGAACCTGTGGTATCTACACAGAAGCAGGGACAATAAAAGTCATGGATCTTCATACAGAGTGCATGCAACAAATGAGGCATGACATATGCCATTACAAGCAGGTGGTCCTGCTATATATTATTTAAATGAAACCCTTGCAAAATGGTCAATTGATCCAGCTATGTTAGGTATGGATAGAACTGCATTCATGCAAACTCAATTTGCACCATACAAAGAAACATCTGAAACGGAGGCAGAAATCCCTTCATTGTGACCAGTGCTTTTAAGTGACCAGTGTTTTGGTCTAAACAAACTGCAGAGAGAACCTTCCGTAAAATGATGTGAATGTGTTGCAAAAGGAGGTGTTTGGCCTGAAAGCCATGATTGGAACATTGGTGGGGTTAGTGGAGTTGGGGATTCTGATAGCAGTGCCACAGACAAGTTCCCCTAGCAAAGAAAATAATAAAATGATGGTTTGGTGGAGCTCCAAAGCTGGGAATACACAGAGCTTGATGACCCCTCCAGATGATTTAACAACCCAACAGCTAAATGATATTTTTCAAGATTGGAATATGAACTCAGAAACACATTTTCATGCTTGAAAAAGAGCTGAGTTTGGATGATGCATTTTTCATTTTATACCTCACCCACTCTGAGCCAAGGGTTTTGATTATAGATGAGTGCTCCATCTCTTACACTCAAAGGAATGATTATAGTTCCCAGCTAAAATTAATACTAACAACTTCCAATATGGAGTCTCCTGATGAAGCATTTGATGCTTCTGCAGAGCTCATCACTCCTGCCACCCAACAATTTAGTCTGGAGGAAAAGAAGAGGCCTTCCGTGGTAATAAAAGTGGTCATACATAATTGGACAGCAAGGAATTTTAGTGGAAGAATGAGAATAGACTCAGAACTCCTAGCAGGAATGGTTCCCATATGTAAAAACAGCATGTCAGAGCATATCTGCTGCATAAAGAAAACCTTTCATGGAGCTCTGGTTCCAAGTGATACCCACAGCAGTTATGGGTGGCTGGTACAATATGGTTCCATATGATGACAGACTCTGCATATGTGGCCAACCTCAGGTGGAAGATATCACACCTTACTTGTTGATCTGTCCTTTATATAGACATCCAAGAGACCTATTCCTGAAACCTTTGCTAACTCTGGAAAGCAGGCTTACTGTGGCTGAAAAGGTTTGTTTTTGTGTGTGCAACACTAACAGATTTGTGATACATAGAGTGGCTCTTTATGCTCTGGCTGCAAGAAAAATTAGAAAGAGAGAGCTGGACAGTATTACAATAAATTGCACAGGAGATTTAGAGATCTAACGGAAGTTAAGCTAGGTATGAGCTAGCAGATGATATTTATGAATTACGACTCCCTTTCTTCAACTCATAGATGCTTTGTAATTACTGTATGCTGTATGTTATGATTTGCAGTGTTGCAAATTGAAATGGTAGAAATTGTTAGGGCCTTTGACTAATACAATAAACTTTGTATTGATTGATTGATTGAGCCAAGTGAAGCCTGATTCCAATAGGGAGTGATCAGGAGGGTACATATTGCAGTCACATTTTCCGTGTTTGTCTACTTCTGTTTAACTAAACATTTGCTGCATTCCACTATCATTGGCAGCAGCTGACAGCCCTGTCAGTAATAGGTCATGGCTGCAAAAACAGGAAGATCGGCCGAGATTCTAAGCATTCTCTCCAGTGAGTGCATAGTGACCCCATCAGCTTGAAACCGTGACCTACTATTTAGGAATCTACTATTTAGGTACCATCCATTTTAGCTACTCGGCCGCACTGCATATTGAGACTCCCCTGTTTGCTTTGGTCTCATTCTCATCTCTTCAAGAGAGAGGGTCAAAAGCAGCTTTTGCTAATGCTGTTTTGTATGGGTGTGCACATACACAGAAGGGGAGTCAAGAGCAGGGGAGGATTACTTCATTTCTAGCTCTACCAGTCTTAAGCATTTCCTCCTACTTTAAATAAGCTCTTGTTGGATTTTCTACTTACCCCTAATGGTTTTGAAAAAAGGAATCTGATTTATGCTGTGGATTTACTGCTGTGTTATTTGGAGGAGGGTTTGTGGCTGCAGCTCAATAATTCTGCCTTAACAAACCTTGCAGAACCTTTTGTGTTGGAGAAGCAGCAGTGGGAAATATCAAGCACAAGGACTTAAATCACTTTCCCCTCTCTAATACATTTTTTCTTCTGTCTCTCTCCTGAGTTCTCAGAAAGCACAATGCAGAACCCATTAAACACCACCCATAAACATCTGTTTTCCAAATGCTATCAAATGAATGGCAGATATTTACAAATTGTTTTTAAATGGATGAGCCTTTTTTATACTGTCCCCTTGCAGTTAGTATGGAATTTGTGGCCTGCAATGTTAATGGAGTTTGTAGTTAGAACAGTGCAAGACTTGTGCATCTATCAAGATTAAAAGTGCTCAAGTGCTTCCTTGCCTAATGATTTATTGCTTTCTCAAAATGTCTCTGACAGCCATATGGCGTTTCTGTTAAGAAACTATTACAAGATTTAATGTGCACACATAAAGCTAATATGATCATGTGGCTTACGACAATATTCAGGTTCTTATTTTTCTTTACAATATTTCATTTAAATAACAGCTATCATTTTGGGATCATAAATCATGTAGCAAATATTCAGAGATGAAATGACTACTCTTAGCATTCAAGAAAATGGAGAACATAAGATACAAGGAGGAAAGATAAGTCAAACAGCCTTATTCTGACAGGTATCATAGGTGAACCTGAGCACGTAGATTGCTTGATGTTTCATGATTGGTGTTTTTATTAAGTTTTTAGATATGCTGTAAGCTGCCCAGAGTGGCTGGGAAAACCCAGCCAGATGGATGGGGTATAGATATTATTATTATTAATAGTAGTAGTAGTAGTAGTCCACTGAAATGAATAAGAATGCTGCAAAATTGTGGCTGTTCTGAGCAGATTTGGTCATTTTCAATGGGACATACACAAGAGAGTTATTCCCTGAGTCTCAAACCTTGAGCAATCAGTTGCCCATGTTTCTGTCCTACAAAAGCAATGGGTGCCAGGGACATCTAGGCAGATAATATCACTGAAATCTAGAGGTGTGCATTGGATCTGTATGCAGCTTGAAATATGAATAGGGGTGAATTGGGTTAGGTTTCTATATGCTCAAGTCAGATCATGCCATTAACAAGGTTTCTGAGTTGAAACAGGCACTCCCTAATAGTGCCAAGTTACTCTGCGGCCTTGGGTGCCTCCCAAATATTGCATTTTGCCATTTAAAATAAGATGACAGATGCCTTTTTTAAAAAAGCAAGGCCAAACTGACTAAAGAAACACACATAGTTCACGTGGTGAGTGGATTGAGAAGATAGGGGTGGAGTGAAGAGATAGCTAGATCTTTCATTTTGATAGACATCTAGGTTTTAATCACAGTGGATTGTGGTCTCTGGGTTGTCCAGTCACAGTGATGTGGAGTTGGGATGCTTGCTAACTTTTCTGATAAATTAAAATAGGGTCATTCCTCTTGGCCATGAAAAGGCTGTAGGGCTTTTGTGTGATTTATTTCTTCCTTTGATTTTAATTCTTGTCTGTTTTCCAAGCAACACTTCTTCAATTATTTGCTGTTCCCTTCCATTCATTTTCTCCTATTTTCCATTAGGTTTTTTTTGCAGATTTCTCTTAGAAGCTCTAGCTCCACCACCCCCAGCATATGCATATGTGTATTTGTTACTTTTTATTCATTTCCAATCATTTTTTCTCCTGGTTTTCATTTGCTTGTTCAGGGCTTTACCCTTCTCTCTTTGGTTTTAGAATACCAGTTGAATTACTACTGTGTCTCATATTATTTATATTTTTTATTAAGGTTTTCTCACCTTCCCTCCCTATGACTGATACTTCCCCGCCCCCACTTAGCTGAACCTTCTTGTCCCTGAAGTCAGCTTCCAGTTGTGTTGTCGATTTCCAACCCATTTATTTCCACTTACCTAAGGAAACCTCCTTTGTGTCACCAGCTTTCAGACTGATTACTCACAAAGCATTGGGGGGTGAAGTTAATTGATTTCTGTTTTACCCACCTCAAAACTCAAAAGTCTGACTTTGCTCTAAAATCACTTCACCTGTTATTCTGAAAGTTGTCAGACTTCATCTCCTCAGAAAGGACAGCCACTCTTGCAAATTGCACCCAATTCTGGCAGAAAATAAAAAAGTCATTTTTTCTTTTATTTATTTTTTAAAAACACCTTTAAAAAGTTTCCTGTAACAATAACAACAAGAACCTTGCAGGCTTCTGACAGGCTTAATCCATTATGGAGGGACATGTTTCCCTACAAATTTCATCCACTTCTGCAAAATGGAAAAAAGAAAGAGGATATGACCATTTTTAGATTTTACATTGTCGTCCATAGGGGAAACAGAGATGTGGATTTAACAGATGAGTAGAACACTGTTCTGATTTGATCAATTTGGTAAGGTCTTGTATGCATTCAGACACCATATAGCAATGTGGTATTTTGTCCTCACTTTGTAAAACACATCTCTCTTGCTCTTCTCAGATTCTTCTCAGAATTAGGTAACAACTTCATCAATGGCCAAGTGAAGAAACAATAGATCTGTTAGTCTTTAAGGAGCCACACAACTCGTTTTGCTGTTTTGTTGTAGTTCTTTACACCACACAAGAACTTGGCAATGGCTGATGCTGCTCTTAGAACAAAAAAAAAGATAAATGAAACATTTTAAAAGTTAATTTCAAATGCAGATACTTTTTTATATATAAAGTTCCCTGCTGTAATATGACCTTTTTTCAACTGCAACTTATGCAATCACAGAAATAAATGTAAAAAATGCTGAAGTTAATAACAGGAAAGAAAAGGTGAAAGTGAAATCATTACATTTCACTTTAAAATAATGGCTAGTACACTGGGCAGCATACCCTATAATTAAGGTGATATTGAACATTCGTTCCACCTTCAATTTTAAATTACTGTCACATGCTGATTTGAAAAGGAGGTTCAGGAATGGGAGGTAAGAAGGTAATCAAATAAGTGCACCTTCTATATTTTTCTTTCTTAAATGTGCTTCTTGAATTTAGGACATAGGTGCTGAGAAACCAGCTGAAGTTAGTAGCTATGATATATGCTATTGAGATGAAAATCCACAACCAGTAAGCAGCACTAAGCAGGCAGCAGACTGTAAATGCTTGGAACATTTGATCCCATGCCAGTAACCCCGCCCTGCACATCTCTTAAACACGTGAAGGTTTTAACATGTTTTGAGAGTCTATCCATAAAAAATTAATAAATAATAATCATAATAATGTTGTTGTTGTTTTGCTGGCCAATCACAGGGGAGCAAATTAATAGTCATGCCTTCATCCTTGACAATGCAGTTCACCTGTGTAGAGAAGCAGAAGGTATCAAATCCAACAAAGGAACCTACCTTATGCTTAATCAGGACATCGGTCCCTCTAGCTCAGTATTGTGTACACCAAAGACTGTGACTCTCCAGGATTTCAGACATGGGATATTCCTAGCCTTCTGGGAACTGAACCTGAAAGCTTCTGCATGCAACACAGATGCTCTACCACTGAACTATGGTTCTCGGGTTGGAATCATTCATCCCCTCTTAAACAGATGATCAGGACTGTCAAATGGAGAAACATTGGCCATCTGATTAGAGGACCGGCACACACAACTCTTTGCTTTCCATGTGTTTCTGGATCCAGGCTTCATGAGTACTTCCTTGGGAAGAGGGATTGACTGTTATGCCATGTTGAGAATTGCAGCTATCTTCTGGGGAATGAGGATCTTCTAGCAACACTCAGCACTCTTAACAAAATACAATTCCCATCATTATTTGGAAGAGCCCGTGACTACTGGGCAGTACGATAACACTTTGAATGAGTGCAGATCTTTTGTCCTGTAACCATACATAACAATTTCCTCCACTTTTTAATATGGTACTGTCCAAGTACTTTGTGCCTTGATTTGGCACTGTAAATTAAGCAACTTGGTTCAGTGCAATTTTCTTTTTTCACTATGAGACAAAACCAACAATAAATGTAATCATCCTCCCTTTAAGTACCCAGTACGTCTCCAACACCCACATGTAGTAAAGCAGAGGGAGACAAAATTATATTTCCCTTCCTCATTAAGTGTTTAACAGTTCCAGGCTAGAGCATCTTCCAAGTGTACTATGAAACAGAAAGCAACAGATGTTGCTGCCATTATTGCTAAGAATGAGAAGGATCTCTGGTAATGCCACCACTTGAAAGAAAACAAAACCATGCATTTTACTTGACTTTAATTTGCCAGCTTGACCCTGCAAAACACTGACATTTGGGGAATGTGTGGCTAAAAGACAATTCTGTGAATCTCTAACTATTCAAAGATGCCATCGGGGTAAAGGCAGAAGGGTTTGAATAAAGATGCTTGGTGTTTTTAAGGACATTACTGACTCTCTTTATGTCAATAAAGCTTGCAGAGTGGTGCCATGAAAGCAGTTGGTGAGAGAGTGTGGTATAAAATTGCCTGAAATTGGTTTTGATAAGTGTATCTTGAGGACAAGATATAATGCAATATAAACAGAGAAGTGACTCAGATCAGTCTACCAAAGAAAATTACATTCTGCCCCCTTGAAGCTAAGCAATCAATATGGGAATCTGTTTCATAAAGTCATGGTGCTTCCAGCATAAAAAAAGCTAAAGGTCATCTAGTCCAACGAATAGCAGTAAGTCAGGTTCCACAAGTTATATATTCGTAACTTTGAAATGTTTAGGTCTGGAGGTCCCTGACTTCTATATCAAATATAGAAAGTTAACAGCCTGTTATCAAGAGTGTCAGATGCAAGAATCAACAGGGACCAATATGTAGAATAATGGAGGTCTTTCGACCCCCTAAAAGTTTGCACTGTGTTCTGATGAAGCAGCAACTGAAACCGTATACAACATGATAAAATATTAATAAAATGAAATGGTAAAGCAATTAAAAAAACAAATTAAAACACTGCTATAAAAACATCCCCAGCAAAAGAAACCAACTCCAGTTGCCTTTGGCCAGCACAAAACACCTTTCTGAACTGCTAACATTAAACAGTTACTGAAATGCTAAGAGAGAGGTTGCTGAATACACTTCTGATGGCAGAATATTTTCGTATTGGCTCCATGGCACAGAACACACTGTGCCTTTACACTCCATTGCACAGAACACATAGAACACCTCATCTGCAGATCTGACCAAATACAGAGGAATATTTAGATGGTGGCTCTCTAAGAACTGTGGGCTTTATGAAGGGGTTTAGAGAAAAATAACCACACTTTGAATTGGACCAAGTTGCTTATATACAATTGGAGTGATATGCTCCCCCAGACCTTTTCCTGATCAGAAGTAAACAGCAATACCCTGTACTGAGTAACCATGGCTAATTGAAAGTAAAGTGAAAGTTTTCAATATTGTCTCCATAGCAGCAGTGGATAATAAGAGGAGAGTTATGGTTTATCATTATGCGCAACCAGACCTCTAGCTTGAGCATTACAGTACGATTGCTGCTGGGAAAAGGAGGTGGTTGGGGTAAAATATCAGGCCTGCTTTCAGGAGTGAGCCAGCAGTAAATCACACTGTGCAAGATGGAGATAACTCTTTATTAGCAAGAACATGATCTGCACAGATTTGGTGGAGTGTGAGGCCTAATGAGTGCAGCAGCTCATCTCTAGTAGGTCTTGCCAAATGGATCAGTAGCTGAGACTGAAAGTCCCAGCTTCCCCACAGCCATCTAAGTCGCCTCCTCTCTAGGGTTGTTCCCAAGTAATCAGAGACTGTGCCTGCATGAAGACAACCTCTTTGCTGCCCTTTTCATGCCTCTTCTGGTTCTGGGAGACCAGAGGGGTGGGGGACTTGTCACAGCAGGAGGAAGGGACACCTGTGACTCTTCCCCACCCTCATTCATCTCTGCCTCCTGGCCTCCCTTCTCCCCTGCTTCAGTTTCCGCCTCTGATTCTGGACTGCTTTCTGCCACAGTCTCTCCCAGCTCACTAAGCCTTGAGGATACCTCTTCAGCTTCCAATGCCTTCTCTTTCCAGTCTTCTCCCTCTTCTCCTTCTGACCACTCTAACCACCACTCCTTGGGCTCTGAGCCTCCTTTCTTTGGTGGTTCCCCAGGTGGTTCATGACACCTGCTAGCCAACAATACATCATGGAGCTTGCTAGACAAGACCCAAAGCTAGACAAGACCCAAGACAAGACCCAAAGCTGATTATTGTTTCTCTTTTTTTCTAGGTCCATAGCTCAACAATCCCAGTTCAACCGCAATTCTTTTAAATTTAATTAGGTTAGGATTGTTAAAAGCTAGTAATAGCAGGCTCATTAAAAGCTGCCTTTATCTTATCCCAGGCAGCTGAAGGATAGCCATGCTTCTGTGCAACAATAGATTTGAAATTTTAATATTGCTGAAGGTAGAATCGCTTTCCCTCCACGTGTTGTACAGAGATTTATTGTTTGTATCCCAATAAGGACTTTAATATAAAAATGGCAAAGGACAAACACTTAAAAGTAAAGTTCAAAACCTTTCTGTCAGGTCCACAGAGAAAAATAACTAAATGCCACTTTTTAAGTGTGTTTCTTCCTTGATATTGGCTGAAATATTAGCCAGACAGCTACTCTGCAAACATTTAGTGCATTTGTCCTTTGTGCTTTAAGGATTATGCCCATTTTATATATTTGCAGGCAGTCCAATGACGTACAGAGGGTTGAAATTCTGAAAGAATATTAAACCATGCATACTAATAAAAGCAGGCTACAAAGTGCTTCTGTCAGTGACTTAACATCAAATACAAGCAGATCGGACACTGAAGGAAGTCAGCTGAAAAGCGACTCCCCTCAAAAAACTAATAATACAAGAAGGGTAGATATGCTGCAACAATTAACAAAAGCTATCCAATATTTCTCGAGACTTATTAAAGACTAAGGTTTGGTAGAAAAACTAAAAGAAAAAGAGTATTTAATTATAATAGCATAAAGGCTTTCTCCTTTAGGTATTTTTTTTTAATTGATTGTTTGTGTCTGGTTTATTTACTACAAATTATTAAGTATTATCTCTTTAGCTGACCTATGTTGGGTTAACTTCTTCATTCTTGTATCAGCAGAAGATACATTTGTGCATCTTTCCCAACCCAGCTCAGCCAAGACCCAGTTGGCTGAGCTGAGCTTGGCGGGTCTTAAGAATAACTTACACTGGCTTTACGTCAGCTTCTTGTGTGTGGGATTGCTCCTTAAAACTGCAATCATAATCACACTCACCTGGGAGAGAGTCTCATTGAATTCAATATGACTTCTTTCTGAGAACTAAGGTCTGAGAACCCTAATACAACCCTAATGAGACTGCAGAATAACCGGAATGCATAAAGAAAAGGGAAATCGTCAGCATCAGATTGCTGATAGGCACTAGATACAAGTTCTGTCTGGACTGGCATGTAGCTTAAGACCAAATCCCTACAGCAAGCTGTAACTCACTTTACTATTTCTCAGGAAGAGTAAGTGAGTGAGGTAACTGACCTGTAAATGAATAGCATTATGGAAGTTACTGACCATATAATTGCCACTTTGATGATGAAATGTGATGCTGCGTAAATAGTCAAAGCAGCAAAATTTCAGAAGATTAATGTATCGGACCAGCTTACAATCATAACCATGTCTACTAGAAGTCCTATTGAATTCAATTGTGCTTACTTTGAAGTAAGTGAGGTGAGGGTTGTAGCCTTACTATCTGTAGCTGCTCTCTAATATGAATCACTTCAGTGGGACAAATATTGCATTTGAGATCAATGCTATAAAAGTTGACTAGTTAAAAAGAGGAAGAAACCAAATGTTGGTCAGAACTTACAGAACTTAGCAGGATGGTAGCTAAGCCCACCTATCTCTCAATTATGTAGTGTCTTTCTATTACACACAAAGCCCAAGAGAATGTACCCCCACAAAAATCCATAAAATACAATAAAATCCATAAATATAAAATACCTGCTGCCAGCCATTGTACCTGCTGCATCATTTGTTATTCCACTCCAAAACATGTTAAACATTGGGGAAGGTCTCCTTAAACAGATGGGTGACCTAGAAACAGATCTTCCTTGGCATTAGAGTGGGGGTCCCATGACAGGAAAGTTTAGTTGGATGCAAGATGGAACTTGTAACAGAGACTTCTTATCCTAGAACCTTAGAGTTGGAAGGGACCTCAAGGGTCATCTAGTCCAACCCCTTGCAATACAGGAATCTCAGCTAAAGCATCCATAACAGATGGCCCTCCAACCTCTGCTTAAAAACCTCCAAGGAAGGAAAGTCTACAACCTCCCAAAGGAGACCATTCCACTGTCAAACAGCTCTTACTGCCAGAAAGTTCTTCCATACGTTTAGTTGGAATCTCATGCAACCTGCACCCCCATCGTTCAGCCCGGACACTGAGATCCAGCACCGAGGGCCTCCTGGCGGTTCCCTCATTGTGAGAAATGAGGTTACAGGGAACCAGACAGAGGGCCTTCTCGGTAGTGGTGCTCGTCCTGTGGAACACCCTCCCTTCAGATGTTAAGGAAATAAGCAGCTATCCTATCTTTAAAAGACATCTGAAGGCAGCCCTGTTTAGGGAAGTTTTTAATATTTCATCTGTATTGTTTTTAACACTCGATTGGGAGCCGTGCAGAGTGGCGGGGAAAACTCAGCCAGATGGGCGGGGTATAAATAAATTATTATTATTATTATTATTATTATTATTATTATTATTATTTAACTTGAAGCCACTGGTTCAAGTCCTACCCTCCAGAGCAGGAGAAAACAAGCTTGCTCCATCCTCCATGTGACAGCCCTTGAGAGGCAACCAGAAGAAATCAGTTCTTAGGCAACCATATATTGGGGAAAATAGCACCCTAGGACACACAGGGCCTGAACTGTTGAGAGATTAGAAATTCTGGATCATCACATTTCATACAACTTGGAAACATACAAGAAGTCATTAGAATAACTGTATGTGCTTTTTTTATATATGCCTGTTGTCTTTGTCCATGGAGTTTTCTTGGCAGGGATACTGGAGTGGCTTGCCTGTTCCTGCTCCAGGTGGATCACGTTTGGTCAAAACTCTCCACTATGACCTGTCCATCTTGGGTGGCCCTGCACGGCATAGCTCATAGCTTCTCTGACTTATTCAAGCCCCTTCGCCACGGCAAGGCAGTGATTCATGAAGGGGATCCGTATAGTTAAAGCCATGGTTTTCCCAGTAGTGATGTATGGAAGTGAGAGCTGGACCATAAAGAAGGCTGATCGCAGAAGAATTGATGCTTTTGAATTATGGTGCTGGAGGAGACTCTTGAGAGTTCCATGGACTGCAAGAAGATCAAACGCATCCATTCTTAAGGAAATTAGCCCTGAGTGCTCACTTGAAGGACAGATCGTGAAGCTGAGGCTCCAATACTTTGGCCACCTCATAAGAGAAGACTCCCTGGAAAAGACCCTGATGTTGGGAAAGATAGAGGGCACAAGGAGAAGGGGACGACAGAGGACGAGATGGTTGGACAGTGTTCTCAAAGCTACAAACATGAGTCTGACCAAACTGCGGGAGGCAGTAGAAGACAGGAGTGCCTGGCGTGCTCTGGTCCATGGGGTCACGAAGAGTCAGACATGACTAAACGACTAAACAACAACAACATGTGCTGTTTATGCCTTGTCACCACCAGGAGATAAACTGCATATTTTGGTATGACCAGCATACCCAAATATGCTGAACCATTTTCAATGGTAACTCTAGCTCTCTCAATGTGTCACTCACATGTAGAGGGCCAGTATAGGGGAAGCAGGCCTTGCTGTGTGTTTTGTCTCACCCCCACCATCGGTGTGCTGAGCATAACTTCTGCAGGAGGGTAAAGAAAACTTCTCTTTGCATGATTTAGCACTTGGGTCTGTCAAGGATCTTCCCGAGTTATCAGGGCACAGAAAGAGTATACGCAAATAAAAGTTACGCTTTCTCTTCAGCTGAAAAGTTGTACTTAGCACAGAAAGAGTGGGGGTGCCTGAGTGCCCATTAAAGTCCAGGGGAAGATATCATTAGTGTAGGTTTCATGAAGTAACTCTTCCCAAGGGAGTTAGGAAAGTGTGGACAGCCACAGAGGCTGGAGAGCACTGGATAAATGTTTACTGGTAAAATGGAAATTAAGCCAATACAGAATGGATACAAGTCCCTTGGCACCTCACAACAATAAGGCAAAACCTCACACTTGCTGAAATTATAGAGTGCCTTCAGAATGAGGCAGAAGAGGGAAACATTTGAGGAATTGGAGGAGAGACCAGCACATTACTAAACTGAACCATTCTTCTATGAGACAAGAGGCTAACTTTTCACAGAACTGAGCAGAAATGTTTTGCTTGGTGGTGTAATATATGTAGGCACTATTGCAAAATGCATTAGCAAGAGTAGTCAAGAAAATCCATGGGGCGGATCCAAAGGTGGCCCCATCAGTTCATGGAAAGCTTCTTGTGGAAGGGAGGAGGTCATTTCCCCACAGGTCTCACAGTATTTTGGACAGTTCCCCAACTTCCGGGAGCACACTTGCATGAGGAGAATCAGAAAAAGAGAGAGAAGGAGGTATCTCGCTACAAAAGCCAATAGTATCCCATTCCAAGAGTGGAATTCTGCCCACCAGGGCCAGTCCACCCATGAGACAAGGTGAGGTGACCACCTCAGGCAGCAGGGTCCACAGGGGTATCAAATTGCCATGTAGATCTTTATTTCCCCTTTGTTCCTGACATAGATCCTCACTCGCCTCTTCTCCCTTGGCAAGGAGGGAAACACCTCTTTGTGGTTCACCTTAGGTGCCAAAATATCTTGGGCCAGCTCTGCTGCTCACATAACTCATAGCCAATCCCAAATTAAACTGTACTCCGGTTTATTAATTAAGCTATATTCCAGCCATTTTCCTTCTATTTTTTTATGATTTAGCAGCCCCAAATAGCTCAATGGGCCAAGTTGCTGAGGGTCTTTGTAATACCAGATTAGAATTTGAAACAATAAGCCCCTTACTTAGCAGATTGGTGTTCTGGCTTTACTGCTGTACCACTGACCCAAAGGCATCCAAGCCATGATTAATTGCAACCCACATTCCATAACTAATGTAAAAGTCACAGTAGTTTTATGGTTTCAGTCATCAATCTTCAAAGTGATGTCACTTTCTGAGTTTTTCCCATCCCTGTGGCAAAGACGAATCGAGTTAATTTTATTACTCATTACTTTGAACCCTACAGGAGACTATTGTTTAATTTGTACTTTTGTTTATTTCATCAAATCAGTCCTAGAAAATACAGCCAAAGACAATTCTACCATGAAATGCACATGTGGGTGTTAGATAGAAAATTATATATATATATATAATTTTCTATCTCTGGATCCATGCATCTGGGAAAAACTAAATCTCTATTATGATATAAATAGTGGCCCAAATATGTTTGGATTAGCAATACTGTCAGTTTAATTCAATGGCTATATTGGTACATTTTCATCTGCTGTTGACATTTAGTTGTTGCCCAAAAGTCAAAATGCTATGAATTTTTGTTTTAAAGAAAAAGTAATGCATGCATGATTTGTTAGCTAATGAAGTTGGAAGTTAGTTCAATTAAGAGATTTGAGGAATTAATGAAAAAAAATATAATGAGCTGAGTATAATTCTGCAGCTCCCAAGGCAGTTTAAAAATTCAGGCAAGTTATTGAAGTAACTTCATCAGCTTGGAGAGTAAATTGGACTAAACAGGCCTACAAATTTTAGTGTTGGGATTTTATATATACCTACCTAGTATAAATAAAGTTAGGCCAATTCATATGTCAACAGATCCCACACAATCACCTTTTTGAAGGTGTGAAGAGGGCTCTAGTTCCTCAGGAAAAGTACATTGTTTCACTAGAATCTTGAAGAAAAAGACTATTTCAATGTGGAGTGCGCATGTGGCTCTCTAGATGTTGTTGGACTACGGCTCTCATGATCCTTCATCACTGGCCATGTTGGCTAGTGCTGAACATCTGGGTGGGTTCCTCACTCTGACATACACTAACAGAATAAATGTAATTTTTATACCAACTTTTACTAACCTTCATTTCAGCAAATAGCAGATCTCCCATTGCCACTTAGCATTATACAGTACATTAACAATTAATTGCCTGCCCTCCACTTTTCAGAAGTCCTTCTCTTCTCGACTTCAGCTTCTACACAGCAAGAATGTCTGTCTGCTCATGGTCCACTTATACCCTTTTTCAAGAGAACAGAAAATATATTACTCATGTTCATTTATAAGGCTACTTCATTTTGAAAACCTGGAAGACAGACAGGTTTCTAATGCACACAGTATGATAAATTTGCTTGTCTGCTTGCTTTATTATTAATAATCTTAGCAGTGCAGGTTTTTCTATTTCTTTTAATGCTCATTTCATTTTCATGGCCATTAATTTGTGAATTCAAATGTAGAGATCCTCATGAAAAGGACTCTGTTTAACATTTTATGTTGTGTACTGATTTGATTTATGAGACTGTGCAGCATGAATATTGTTCTCTAACCTTTACTTCTGTTGAAAGCAGTTTGAATTTCATTTTCTTTGTGCAATTTAAGCATAGCTGTATAGGATGGTCTTCGTACATCTTTGTAATTATTCCAGAGTAGGACAGGTTGAAAAAAGTGAAAGAGCATCTTGATGGGTTCAATTAGACTAAATAATAGTTTTCTTTCTTTTAGAGTTGAAACAACTGGAGAAATACAACAAATGCTCCTCCCATGTATGACAGGACAGGCCAATGAGGATGTCCCTATCCTCCCAGCAGTGGAGTTTCTGCCACTTACCAGGAGGTGGCAGACAGGTCAGCACTGTGCAGACACATCAGTGGGAGCTCCAGTTTGGCTCTGCCACCATGCCTACACAGCACCAACCTCCCTGCCATCTTTTCCCTACCAGTAAATGGCAGGAACTGCGCTGCTGGGAAGCCAGGTGCCTGGTACTGCCCTTCTTCCTCAACCTCTCCTGCTCTATGATATTGCCCACTGTAGGTTATAGCCAAGGCAATGCCTTTACTGAGCCAAACAAAATGTCACATAATAGCATGTAAGTTTCTGAGTTCTCTCAAACTCTTCATCTGGCTAGATGACAAAGCAAAGATGGAGGAGAGGAGCAGGTGGCTGATGATGTAGCCTTTGATTCTATATCAATAATGTTCTATGTAGGCTTCAGGTTGAATATAGGGATGCTAGGAAGGAGATACACACAATAGTTGATCCCCATTATTGAAAATATAAGGTCCACCTGTTACCAAGGTCCATCCTTAGTTACACAAGACACACAGATTCATTGGTAGGTGGAAAACAAGAATAGACAGTTGTTAGCAAACCTAGAACATAATTTTAGATGGTGTGTTAGGTACTTAAAAAAGCTAATATGGTTTTGGGATTCCCCTCCACCCCATGTCCCAACATGGTTTCCTTTACTTTGTATGTCACATGTTATTCCATGGCATAACAATGCTTTATATTCTTTGTATATAAATTATATTACAGTGGTACCTCAGTTTTCAAGCGTCTCGAAAGCCGAACGTTTCGATTTTCAGACACCAAAAACCCGGAAGTAAATGCTTCTGTTTCGAATGTGCCTCGGAAGTCAAACGGTTTCCACTGCATTTTTTTTCAATTTTCTCAATTGAAACTCTGTGCCTCAGTTTTCGAACGTTTTGGAAGCCAAACGGTCTTCCGGAATGGATTACGTTCGAAAACCGAAGTACTACTGTATCTAAAACTGTATCTAAAACTAAACTGTATCTAAAACTTCGCAACTTGTTTCATCCAAAATTCATTAAGAGTTCAATTCAGTGCATGACCCTGAAAAATAATTAAAAAATGTTAGAGCTTCAGGTGTTTTCTTGTTCACCTGGACAGCCAACATCAATGAAAGCAGCAATACTCAGTACAGAGCCTAGACTTCTTCCCCTCACCTTTCACAAGAGTTTAGATTTGCTGTCGAGGGAGTGAAGCCACACTGGCAATGGTAGTTTAGCTGTGGAAATGGTTCGTGTGAATGCTCTTTCACACTGCAGATAGTAGGTTTCCAGCTTACCACTTTCTTTGAATTTCTTTCATACGTAGAGATGGGGAATTTGCAGTTCTCCAGATGTTATTGGACTACATCTCCCTTCTAGCTTGACCATTAGTCATATTGACTGAAGCTGATGGGAACAGAAATCCAACATCTGGAAGCTTTCTCCCAATCCCTGATCTAGGAGATTGTGAACAGCAATCTTTCCACATATAACTGATACCTCATCAAATTCACACAGACACCCCATGATGGTCTATGTAGCTTTATTATTTTATACAGTGGTATCTCGGGTTAAGTACTTAATTCGTTCCGGAGGTCCGTACTTAACCTGAAACCGTTCTTAACCTGAAGCACCACTTTAGCTAATGGGGCCTCCTGCTGCTGCCATGCCACCGGAGCACAATTTCTGTTCTCATCCTGAAGCAAAGTTCTTAACCTGAAGCAATATTTCTGGGTTAACGGAGTCTGTAACCTGAAGCGTATGTAACCTGAAGCGTATGTAACTCAAGGTACCAATGTACAGTGATACCTTTGTTTACGACCATAATCCGGTCTGGTTGTAAACCAAAACAGGCTTTTGCCAATTGGTCTCCAAAAAAAAAATTTGTTGTGATCCAAAAAAAATGGGTTGTAATAAAAAAAAAAATGGGACACACACTTCAGGGTTTGACGTGGTTGTAATCCAAAATGGTTGTAATCCAAAACGGTTTCAAACCAAGCTACCACTGTATAGCATACCATGGCAATACATAGGATTCCCAAAGTGTGGCCTCCAATCCTATTATCAGTTCTCCCAAACATACCTGTTTGTTCAGATCCTAAATTCCTGATTATCAGAATTTCTCACAGCCACACTAGAAAAGACAGTATCCTTAAATCAACTTACATTTTCTTGTTTGAGTATAGGTGCCTTATTTAGGATTCATGGAAACTTCAGCCAGTGTTCACAACTAAGCAGAGTTCATTATGCATACACATAAACAAATCCCAAGTGAATTCATTTGATATAAAATGTTCTTTCACTTTATTCCTTGTGGAGGGATGGATAACAGATAAAACACCAATCAGAGGCACCAGAATCCTGACAGTTCTTTTCTGAAAGGAAGAACTCCACTCTCTTAGTTGCAATCCCCACTAGTGCTGCGTTCTTTGGAAATGACAGGCTATTGCTGCCACATTCTAATTTATCCAGCTATGATTATAGCAAATGCTGCAAAATGGGTACCAAAGATTTTTGTTTTATTATGTGTAAATATGACTTTCTACTTCTGAGCATAATTTTTAAACACTGGAATTTGGAGGTCCATTTGGAACTCTAAAAGGTACAATGGCAGACTGTCACACCCACCCCTTCAAATAACACAAGTTGAATGTTCAAGCTTGTGAACATTTCAGAATTGCTGCCGACAGGTTTTCATTGGCTGGTATTGTGTGATAGGAACATGACATGCCAAATAGAAAGATGTATGATTTTGAAACATATAATAAATGAATCTTCATTCCTTTCATCAGATCAGGTCAACAGTGGATGGCATGGATTAAATACAATATTACAGGAAACGGTTCATTTTACGAGTTTTGTCAGATTTAAGTCAGTAGAGAAATGCCATCTGCAGTACCGTATATATAATCCCCTACAACAGGGGTCAACAACCTTTTTCAGCCGTGGGCTGGTCCACCATCCCTCAGACCATGTGGTGGGTCAGACTATATTGGGGGGGGGGGGTGAACGAATTCCTATGCCCCACACATAACCCAGAGATACATTTTAAATAAAAGCACACATTCTACTCATGTAAAAACACCAGGCAGACCCCAAAAATAACCCAGAGATGTGTTTTAAATAAAAGGACACATTCTACTCATGTAAAAACACGCTGATTCCTGGACTGTCCATGGGCCAGATTGAGAAGGCGATTGGGCCACATCCGGCCCACAGGCCTTAGGTTGCCTAACCCTGCCCTACAAACACATATTCTTTCCTGAAACAGAGATTTCCTTAGAGCAGAAAATGTTACAATGACATCTCTAAATTACATTTTCTGTTGCTACTTGCTACTTTTTTAAGGGGAGGGACTTTCCCATGAAAATGTTGTTTTTTCTGTTACTGCACCACTTTCCTTTTGCAAACCTCTGTTTTGTTCTCACCCTATGCTCAAAACATATATGCACATCTTCCTATGGGATAAAAAAAGGGTAACCAGAGGTTAATGCTTAATTCTGGCAGCAGCTTTTGGGGGAATAATAATAATTGAAAAGTAAGGAGAACAGGGAGCTCACAGAAAATGTTTGGAGGCACCGTTTCAAACAAAGAGTTGCAACTACCCAATTTCCATTTTTAAAGGTGTTTTCATTGACAAGAATTAAATGAGAGGGAAGCAGGAGAGCGACGTCAGAGAAGAGCTGTTCTTGCATCCAGGCAAAATATGTAGATGAAAATATTTAATGTCTCAATAGGGTACTTCAAGATATGGCGCTTTCAAAATTCCTGAAATGAAGCAGCAGCCCAAAGTGCATGCAAAGAAAAACATCTGCCGATGTATATGCAATGAGTGTGTTGCATATTTTTAGTACTTCAGTGAATGAGCATCATGTTGGTTATTGGCTTAAGTTAATGTAACTTTTTTTCTCCAAAAGAAAGGAGTGCCCTTTGGTACCTACTCTTTCTCCAGCCACAATTGCCACAAAAGCTCAAGAGTCCTGACTCAAAACCTTTTACAAAAAACTAATGGCTAACACTAAAAACAAGTGGGATTTGTAACAAAAGGCCAGTGTTGAATAGTGGTTAAAGGACTGGACCTTAGAGGTCAAGGTTCAAATCCCTTCCTTTCAAATTTACTGGGTGACTTTGGGTCACTTCGTTTGTCTCAGTCCATTCTACCTCACAGGGTAGTGGTTAGGATAAAATGGGAAAGAACCATGGGTGTAAGTCCTATTCAGAGTAGACCCATTGTAATAAATGGACATAATCTATTTTAGGACCACACAATTAAATGTAATGAGTCTAGGGACTGAATCTAATCCTGTGCGTCCAACCTTTAGTTCCTAGGCAAAAAGTTGGGATACTAATATAACTGTTGCAGTGTGGAGAGACATTGTTTAGGATTGCACCCAAGCTCCCTCTGCCATTTTCTATCCTTTATCTAACAGTCAGCCAGCATCCCATCAACACTGGGCATGCTCAGTACTCATTTGGGTATTTGATGGGGGGATTCTTCCACCCATTCCATCAGATCAGTGCAATGCAAAAGCAACATTAGAAGCGCTAGCATTATAATTAGGAAAATTAATGCAGCACACCACATGTCTGAAAGTACAGTCCAGGACCAGTTTTATTTGTGATAAGCAGTGTTATGAGGGAGGTTCTTATTGAGTAAGTCAGGCACAGGCAAACTCCAGCCCTCCAGATGTTTGGGACTACAATACCCATCATCACTAGCTAACAGGACCAGTGGTGAGGGAAGATGGGAATTGTAGTCCCAAACATCTGGAGGGCCGGAGTTTGCCTATGCCTGGAGTGAGTGATAAGGAATGGCTATCCTCACATGATCCCAACCACACGGTCCCGATTGTGTGAGGGAGGAAAGCCAGACTTCGCTCACTTGCCCTATCCCTTTTGTAGTCAGGTATGTGTGACTCAGCTCTGATAAGCACATCCTCGGATCAGACCATAGATAGTATTTTCCACTTGTGAAAGTTGCTGCTCTTCCTTTATTGTTGGGCCTTTAATAAAGAAAAGGAATTTATTCCTGTGGTACCACCCATTTTGGCTTAAGCAGTGTTTCCTTGAAAGGGCCAAGGCCTGAGGAGAGGATAACAGCAGCTTGCACTGACACCTATGACAGGAGATTTTATTCAGACCTGCAAAATAAAATCTGTTATTTCCAGACACAAAGGAGAGGCAGTCTGTAGGATGAAGGCCAGTGCCGTTTCAATACCATCTGCCTCTCTCTAATTGTATACCTGAGAATAATTCTTCAGAGAACAGAAAACATCCACCCACCCCATTGTGTCTGCAACAGAAAGGAACAACACCAACGCCAAAATATCTAATGGTACAGAGAAGACACATTGGAATATGGTTTATGGACTTGGGAACTCCTCCTGACCTCTGGAGCAAGACATTTCATTATAACATTCAGATAACATTTAATTATAAAATGTTTAGTGCCACAGTACTGCAAAGGAAATGGCACCAGTTCTCAGTAAGATACAACTAGGGGACAATTGCACAGGTACCAGGATGTTGATGACAACCCTTTAAGAAAAAAGAATCAAAGAAATTATGGTTCTGGGAATGAAGCTCACATTGTGAACATCAGATCTGACAAAAAGGATTTGACAGCAACTAGTCATGAACGTTGAGGAATACATGTACCATGATAACTTGGCTGGCCTTGGGTACTACGCACCTTGATTGAGGTACACCACACCCTTTGCTTCTTTGCTTCAGGTGGCAAAATCCATTGGGTAAGACCTGCTTCTCCTAGCTGTAAAACATGCTTCAATGTGCAGGGTAAATATTTTAAGCACCTAGGAAAGCAATTATATAAATAACTGTGCATTCACTGTTACTATTATTATTCCACAGTTGTTTTCTTTGTGGTGAAAGTGGACAGAGAGATGTATCTCTCCGTCTCTCGCAAGACTAGAACTCAGAGGCCTACAAGGAAGCTGAATGTTAGAAGATTTAGGGTAAATGGAAGAAAGTACTTTGAACTGATAGGAGTAGATCTTATGGAAGATTAAAGGTAAAGGGACCCCTGACCATTAGGTCCAGTCGTGGAAGACTCTGGGGTTGCAGTGCTCATCTCGCTTTACTGGCCGGGGGGAGCCAGTGTTTGTCCACAGACAGCTTCCAGGTCATGTGGCCAGCATGACTAAACCGCTTCTGGCGAACCAGAGCAGCACATGGAAACACCGTTTATGTTCCCGCTGGAGCGGTACCTATTTATCTACTTGCACTTTGACGTGCTTTCGAACTGCTAGGTTGGCAGGAGCAGGGACCGAGCAACGGGAGTTCACTCCATCGCGGGGATTCGAACCGCCAACCTTCTGATCTGCAAGCCCTAGGCCCTGTGGTTTAGACCACAGCACCACCCACTATGGAAGAATAGTAATAATCTTTTAGTTCAATTTGTGGTCAATTGGCTCCCCATGATCTGCTGGGCACACCACTGCCAGTCACATTAAACGTGAGCATTGGTGAGTTAATTACCTCCCAGACAGGAAGCCAATGAATTAGGGAATTTGAAGTGGATTTTCAATGGACATCTCACAGCTGAGGTTACAAGCATTGCTAGTCACTTAAAATAAAGCCAAAGAGTGTTTGCAGACTTCCTTTCGTTATCTCTCTCTTTGATTTAAGGTCTAAGAGCAAAGGATTCTGTTAGCTTTTGCTGAGCTGTTAATACATCTGGATGAGGTATAAAATAAATGCTGCTGAAGGCAATTGATGGCTTCTGCACAGACAAATGAAGTACCGAAGATAAACAAAAAGAGCCAAAATAAGATTATTTTAAAACAGAACTAATATTCCCCTATGCTGAGCTGTTTCAGTGAAATAGAACAGAAGTAATCCTTCCATTATTTGATTTCCCACTTCCCTATATACTTTTATAGCCCTTAAAGGCATCCACAAATTCTACTGTATACTAAAGTAGGTTTCTTGTATTCATAAAATTGAAATGCTGGCATTTTTGATATGGCATGAAAGATGCGAAGACAAAAACGTACAAAAATTAGGCTGGGTATTATAGCATGAGATCAGCTTGAAGACCCAGTTCCAAGACAGAGATTGCCAACTGAGGTTGCTGACTGTCGTGCAACCCAGATCTGTCCCACATCTTAAATGAAATGCACAGATACGGGAAGAGGAAGAGGAAGAGGAAGAAGAAGAAGAAGAAGAAGTAGAAGAAGAAGAAGAAGAAGAAGAAGAAGAAGAAGAAGAAGAAGAAGAAGAAGCAGCAGCCCATCCGGCTGGGTTTCACCAACGACTCTGGGCAGCTCCCAACAGAACACTAAAAACAGAATAAAACTTCAAACATTAAAAACTTCCCTAAACAGGGCTGCCTTCAGATGTCTTCTAAAAGTCAGACACAGTGGTACCTCAGTTTAAGAACAGTCCGGTTTAAGAATGATTTGGTTTACAAATTCCGCAAAACCGGAAAGTGTCTTGGTTTGAGAACTTTACCTTGGCCTAAGAATGGAGGGACGCGGGTGGCGCTGTGGGTTAAAGCCTCAGTGCCTAGGACTTGCCGATTGAAAGGTCGGTGGTTCGAATCCCCACGGCGGGGTGCGCTCCCGTCGTTCGGTCCCAGCGCCTGCCAACCTAGCAGTTCGAAAGCACTCCCGGGTGCAAGTAGATAAATAGGGACTGCTTACCAGCGGGAAGGTAAACGGCGTTCCGTGTGCTGCGCTGGCTCGCCAGATGCAGCTTGTCACGCTGGCCACGTGACCCGGAAGTGTCTGCGGACAGCGCTGGCTCCTGGCCTATAGAGTGAGATGAGCGCACAACCCTAGAGTCTGTCAAGACTGGCCCGTACAGGCAGGGGTACCTTTACCTTTACCTTTACTTTAAGAATGGAATCCAAACAGTGGAAGGGCACCGGCAGCGGGAGGCCTCATTGGGGAAACCGTGCCTCGGTTTAAGAACAATTTTGGTTTAAGAACAGACTTCTGGAACAAATTAAGTTCGTAAACTGAGGTACCACTGTAGTTGTTTATTTCCTTGACATCTGATGGGAGGGCGTTCCACAGGGCAGGTGCCACTACCAAGAAGGCCCTCTGCCTGGTTCCCTGTAACCTCACTTCTCACAGTGAGGGAACTGCCAGAAGGCCCTCAGAGCTGGACCTCAGTGTCTGGGCTGAACAATGGGGGTGGAGACGTTCCTTCAGATATACTGGGCCGAGGCCATTTAGAGCTTTAAAGGTCAGCACCAACACTTTGAATTGTGCTTGGAAACATACATAGTGCCTATTTTTTTTATATTTTATTTCTCTTCCCCACGTTTTATTTTGTGTAACATCTTGCGTGCTGAAGAGTTCTGAAAAACCCAAAACCTTTCCACAATTTTCCGTCATTTTGGTTGATCCTAATAAAGGTGCTTCCTGATTGTGAATTTCGAATTTTCTTTCTTTTCAGTGAGGTCAAAGCTATTATTTACCGTATGCTTCTGGTATATGTGATACGGCCGTATTTTGTGTGGTTCTTCTGCCCTCTTCTAGCTTCCAGACATGAAAACCATATTAATTAATAACGTTCACAAAGATTTTTTCCCCTCCTATGCTAACTCCAGCCAACATTTAGATACAGCTGCAAATGCATCAGTGTTTAGGCCTCCTTGGGTTTCATTTTTATCAGTGCCGATTTCAGCCATGTGATGTGCAGAAATCTGTGGCACAACGAGGCGAGATAAGGGATGGCTTTTCAAAGCAAAATATAAAGAATTGCATATGCCTTTTATAATGTTAATGTGATATGTGCATAAGATTCCCAGAGCTCTGCTACAGTGCTTCTCTCTGTCTGGAATGGTGAATTCCACAGAAGAGCTCCCAAACACATTTTCTTTGTAATGTAGATAAGGAAGACAATGGGGCAGGGGACTGCCTGTTGGATGTAGCACAAACAAGCATGAGATGAAAACATCAGAGCACATTTCTCTTTGCACATCAGATAAGATGGCTGTAAGAAGAGCCAAATGCCTTAAAAACCTATATTAGGTGTATCGAACCATTGCTGCCTTGACACCAACAGCAGGCCCTTGTCCCATCAAGAAGAACTCAGCCCATCAGAGGCTTAAAACATCTGTTCCCTGCAAATAATAAAAAAGAGGAGGTTGCCAAGTACTTGGCAGGCCACAATACATGCCTTGTATGTGCCATTTGGCTCATGAGTCACTAGTTGTGCAGGCCTGATATGCAAATATTATAATCTATAGTCAAGATGATGCAACACTGTTTTGATGTTGTCATAATCCGTTCTCTTTTGTGATGAGGCAGGCCAAGGGGTACTGTAGATGCATGGCTACGGACGCCACGTTGCCTGTGTGGTTTTGAAGCAGACATGGGAACAAAACACCCACATAAGAGATTGTTGCAATTATCAGTTTGGGCAATGCTGTAATCATACCAACCTCCAGGGGGATCTTTCCTAGTCTCTCTCTTGAAACATATGATCAGCACTTACAACAGTTGGTGCTGTGGCTCAGGTTCTGCTGTATGCCGAGCTCTTCAACTCAGGACCAAGTTCATACCCTCCAACATTCCTCGGATGAAAATTGGGACAATTCTCACTCCTCCCACAACTGACCCTCCTCAACTCCCCTCCACTTTTTTGTTATCCTGCAAAGCATTATTTAATATATATATATATATATATATATATATATATATATATATATATATATCAAGAGTCCTTGCACTCCGCTCTGCTCCACTCCCATTTTGTTCCTGCTCAGGGTGGCCCTGCCCGCTACCTGCCCCTCAGAGCCAACTCGTCACACAGAACTGGCCTCGGTGAGCACAATCTCTCATCCTCCCCCTCCTCTTCACCTGCTGTCCAGCAGCTGCTAGGAGCTGCCCAAGGGAGGATGCCAGCAGCAGCAGCCATGAAGAGGCCATGGAGAAGCAACAGGATGCTCCCTCACAGCCGACACCACCATCACTGCCATTGCTCGGGATAAATGCCAGCCTATCCCCCCCCCCCCCGAGCTCAGTGGAGGTGGCCCAGGCAGGTGAAATAGTGACATTTTGGGATCAAATGTAAGCATGGACCAATGGTACCAAATAGTATGGGAAACAGACTTATTAGAAAAACAAACCAATACAGTGGTACCTCGGGTTACATATGCTTCAGGTTACCAACTCCACTAACCCAGAAATAGTACCTCGGGTTAAGAACTTTGCTTCAGGATGAGAACAGAAATCGTGCTCTGGCGGCGTGGCAGCAGCAGGAGGCCCCATTAGTTAAAGTGGTGCTTCAGATCAAGAACAGTTTCAGGTTAAGAATGGACCTCTGGAATGAATTAAGTACTTAACCCGAGGTACCAGTGTAAACTGAAACTGACACGGGGACAAATGGAAGAAGACACCTTCACCCTGGTATGGCTCCCCTTTATCACACACACAGCCCAACAAGATAACGACAAGAATCCACCAACAGTATATGAATCAATATGGCTAACTTGATTCACATGAAAACAAAGTTCACCACAGCCAATCACAAACAAACAACTACACCCTAGGTCAACCCCAACCTCTCTCACCACCAAAGGAACACAAGTGAATAGTAAAGAGAAACCACACAAGCAATGCTGCCACAAAACCCCACACATAAAGTAAAATAGAAACATTGCCACCCAACTCCACCCCCACTCAACATGGCCCCCTCCACCGCTTTCCCCCTTTTCTTCCTAATGTAACACTAAGGTCTCAACAAATGAAACTGGTCTGTAGAAAATGTAACTTAAAAAAAGAGACATTGCACATACTTTTGTAAACCAAGAAATCTTTAATAAAAATATGTTTTTTAAAAATACAGTAGTACCTCCAGTTACGAACGGGATCCATTCCAGAGGCCCTGCCGTAGCCTGAAAAATTCGTAACCGGAGGTGCCCTTCTGCACACGCACACAACGCGATTGAGCACTTCTGCACATGCATGCACAGCGAAACCCAGAAGTATACACTTCTGGGTTTGCTGCAGCTGTAACCCGAAGATTCCGTAACCTGGAGGTTATGCAACACTAGGTACCTCTGTAAATCAGAAGCCAGGGTAGCTCTCATAATTCTGGGACTGTCCCTAGAAAATCGGATTGCTTGGAGGGTATGCAACCGGCATTGATTTTGACAATATTCATGGCATCAAAAAGTAATCTTGGAATGATGCACACAGAAGGCATTATGAACTCCTTGCATAAAACTCCACTTCTAAAAGAAAGATTCCACATGTGAAGGTGTGTGAAGAGAGTTATCTTTTCTTTCTGTGCATCATTTGTCCATTCCAAGACCTACAGTCTCTTGAAAACAATAAAGTACACTGTACAGCAAGGTTGTGCAGAAAGGATTTTCTTTTTCCAGTCCTCAATTTCTAAAGGTAGGAATGGCAGAACATCAGAATGAAGTGAACTAAAGTGGGGAATATTCTAATTTAATGGGATTGTAAACATCAGTCTGCACAGAATTTATTTCAAACAGAAAGAGCTGAGAGAAACTATCTATCAAAGGAGGGGAAATATGCAGGGCTTCAATGAATAAATGGGAAAATGAGAAACATCTACTCCTATTGGAACAGATGGTGTTTGTATATGTTATCATATCTCATCCTTCAGCGGAAGGAAAGTACACGGAAGAACTGATTAGGTATTGAAACTGCTGGGGTTATAATGCATATACTTAGGTTTTCTGTGCCAAAGCTTCCCCCTAACAATTTAGAAGATCAATAAAAGCATAGAAACTCCATGCCTCTGAAGTCATTACCACATGGCCACAGATCTTCATCGGGCCCTTACAACACTCTGAAGCATTTACCTTCCTTGTTTCACTTTTTTATCCAAAAGTAAACTTCTGGTCTCAGACAATGAACAACTTTGAAAGGTGTGCTTGTGACTTGTGGTTGTGAGTGGTATGGAAGTAGTTGTGATTTTGCAAGTTGCCGTGGGACTTTTCTGTGGGAAAGACATATAAAAGCATTTTAAATATATGTTATGGATATGACCAAAGAATGAAAAAACATGTTCAGACTGCAGAAGACAGCTAAATCAAGGGAGCACCGTGAGAGAGGTATAGAGTGTCTAAAGTAATGAGATTTTCATTTCCAAGAATCGCGAGTGTCATTTATTAAAATAGAAAAGAACAATTTGCCGTGGACATGTAGCCTGTTCACATCAGTGCCTCTACACAAAGAAACTAGCTGTTAGCGCTGGGAAGTTAGAAGATTTGAAACTGGGGTCCACATGGGAACACTCTTTGCCACATCGACTGCATTATAAAGGGGGTTTATTTCCCAGCAGAATGCATCACTTCCTCTAAATAACGAATTCAGCTGGAGAGGCCAACAGTACTGTAGGCAAAATGGGGAGAAACAAAGTACAAAGATTTTTGAGGGATCCCCAGTGCTTGTACACGAAATTCTTTAGGAAGGAAAGCTAAGGGAGCAAAAAAAGAAAAGAAAAGAAACCCACCCAAAATATATAACCCAATGAGAAGTGAGAATGCTAAGAACATAAGCACACTTTAGAGAAACATGGGAAGTCATGTTATACTGAGTTAGACCATTGGTTCATCAAATTCAAGTATCGTCCACACTGATAGGCAGCTGCCCTCACACATTACAGACAGGATATTCCCAGGCCAGCCTGGAGATGTATGTGGTTAAACTATACAATGTTTAAAAGTCACCCGAAGGCAGGAAATAAGTTTTTAATGTTTGATGTTTTATTATGTTTTTATATATGTGTGAAGCGGCCCAGAGTAGCTAGGGCAACCCAGTCAAATGGGCAGGGTATTATTATTATTATTATTATTATTATTATTATTATTATCATCATCATCACTGAGCTATGGCCCTTCCCAAGGACACGGGTGGTGCTGTGGGTTAAACTACAGAGCCTAGGACTTGCCGATCAGAATGTCAGCGGTTCGAATCCCTGTGACGGGGTGAGCTCCCGTTGTTCGGTCTCAGCTCCTGCCAATCTAGCAGTTCAAAAGCACGCCAGTGCAAGTAGATAAATAGGTACCGCTCCGGTGGGAAGGTAAACGGTGTTTCCGTGCGCTGCTCTAGTTTGCCAGAATCAGCTTAGTCATGCTGGCCACATGACCTGGAAGCTGTACGCCGGCTCCCTCAGCCAATAAAGCAAGATGAGAGCTGCAACCCCAGAGTCGGTCATGACTGGACCTAATGGTCAGGGTTCCCTTTACCTTTATGGCCCTTTCCAGAAATCTCTGAGCAACTATGTCCATCGAGCTTCATTCAAACCTTCCCCTGTTCTGTCATTTTCAAAGTAACATTCTGTTGTTTCATCCACTAGCCGGACAAGTGTGGGGGTTACACAAACCGATAGCCGCTGGCTATCAACAACCGTCAATTATTAAGAACCTTTCTGTCTAGACTCAAGTGGGCTACTTTGCACAGTCGGCAAGAAGTGTGTTTACATCTGTCTGTCACTTAACTGAAGAAAGTGATTTGGCACCTTTGACTGTGATGATTGCAAGCTATATTTCCCTTGTGTACGTAAGTAAGTTTCGCAACTGGCCTGCTGTTTGCTAGCAAAATGTCAGATATAGAGATTTGCTGGATGTTTTATCCCATTTTTTGTCAGCAAGTATTGTTGTTGGTGAGAGGATCCTAAGACACATGCTTGCTTTGCACCTGCCCTAAGCAAATGAGGCAAGAGATAATAGCACTTATTGACTAGCAATGGCTAGGAAAACTAATTACTTTTTGAGCCTTTTTAGAAATTAAAATGCAAAATCAAGCACAGAAGAAAAACAGATATGAAACATCGAAGCAGAGACTTTGATGGGGGGACAGACTACATTCCAGATTTTTGATATAATAGAAATTATAACAAGCCTATAAAAATATAAATACCATTAACACGGCTATCCTTTATTTTGAGGGAGGATGAGTTGCATTTTCAATGAACCTTAGTTTGCGAAGCTCTGCATGTATTCCTATTTTATTGTATCATCAACAGCCTTTTATAGTCTGGGGTGGGGGGAGGTCGTTTATGTTCTGCATTGTTAACAATAATAAAATGATCCCAAACAGAAATAAATTTGTCCTTACTTTATTGGCCTTACAGGTTCTCAGTTTATACTGTATGTGCTTTTCTTCTTTAAAAAAACAAAAAAGGTTTAGGGGTAGTCTCATTTTGACTCAAGAAAATCACCATTTTGTAGTTCAAATTGGGGAAAATAAATACTGTAAATGGACAAAAGTACAAAGAACATGCATTACCTCACATTACACAGCTGAACTCTCACGGTAACTTATACATTGGCATGAGGTTGTGTGCAATAACATCTTCCTTCCTACTTCCTACATTAAATGCTCCCTCTGAGACTCAGGAAACACCATGACAGGAAATGAATCCACTATCAGGGGTAGTAATGGAACTGATGGTTCACCGTGCTAGAGAAGAAACTATTTTTTTATTTTTAAAAAAATAGTTTCTTCTCCTGTTAGATTCACAAAATGTTTAGGGGTATGCATACTAGAAAAAGCACTGGTTCAACCCTGACCTCATGTTGAATGGGAAGGTCTGAAGGAGGGTACTAAGGGCAGAGCCGCAGCATACTTTTAAAGCATGTTCAACACACATTTCAAGTTGATGACTTCCCTCAAAGAATTCTGGGAACTGTAGTTTCTCCCACACAGAGCTACAATTCTCAGCAGCCTTAGGCTGTCTCCAGTTCCCAGGATTCCTTAGGGAAATGTGCAGGGAATGCCCTTTAGATGTATGCTGTGGATCTGCCCTCATAGCACATTCAGCTGAACCTGCTTAGAAGGCTCCCTGCAACTAAGAACTCTGAAAACACAAAGTTCACCCCAAAGCACTTAGAAGCCAGCTTCAGACCTTTAGAAGACATCTGAAGGGAAGTTTTTAATGTGTGACATTTTAATGTATTTTTAATCTTTGTTGGAAGCTGCCCAGAGTGGCTGGGGAAGCCCAGCCAGATGGGCGGGGTACAGTTATTATTATTATTATTATTATTATTATTATTATTATTATTATTCCTACTCATCTGAAGGTCAGGCATGGAGTGAACTGGGACTCGGGATCAGGGTTGTGGTATGCAACTAGATTTCAAACTTATGGTATAAATCTACTGTTTCAGTTAGAGATGCTTTTTTCCTTCTCCAACATAGGGTGCTTGATGGGTGTAATTGTTCGCAGAAGTATTTTTCAAAGCACGATTCATTCAGAAGAGTCAAGGAGCCGTCTTCTGCCACATGGCTCTGTTTAAATTCATCACTCAGGTCACTCCTCTGACTCCCACTGCCTTCTGAAGTGAAGCTGTGGTGAATGGAAGAAGGTGGTGCCCTGTATTTATTTTATTTGTTCATTTTGATGATTTATATGCCACCTTTTGCAAAAGCCAGAGAACAGTTTACAACAAAATCAAAGAATCACAAAAAAACCATGCAATGTCACTGCTGAAATGTTCATGGCTGCCCTCTTAAAAAATTATTTCAACCAATTCATTACTAAGCAGTTTTTAATGCTTGTGTTTCATTGAATTTCGTGTGTGTGTGTTAAATATCATTTGTCATTGTCTCATATGGGTTTGTTTATGCTTCCCATACTGAAAATCTCTAGAAGTCTCCGAAAAGAAAACTACTCTATTCCTTTTCTTCTTCCTAGGACAATAGCAACCTCCTTTTAAAAAGCTGTGCATTGCAGATAAAGACATTGTATAATATTATTTATGTGAAGCATTGTTAATTTAATATAAACAGTTCAGGCACCTTCCTAGTTGGACTGTCAACAATGTTTTCCTCTTCTGCTTTAACCCTATTAATATCAAACAACACATTTAGCAGGCAAGCCACAAATCATCTCCTCTAAAGTATTCTCACAGATATGCTGAAGTGTAGGGAAACCAACTTGTGTTTTCAATTACACATTCTAAGTACACTCTATAAACAGCTCTGCTTTTCATAGTTGTTGTCACCGTTGCAATTTATTGGCAAACAAATGGGCCTTATTTCCCACAGGTATTGTCCCTGATGGTCAGCAATGGGAAACATCATACATGTGTGGCTCAAAATTGTACCCCCCCCCACACACAAATGCAAACAGTCTATAATCCGAAGATCCTACCTCTAGAGCTGCTTCCAGAAAGTAGTTATGGGCAGGTACTGTCTGACACCACTGTCTTGTGGTGTTCCAGAGGGTTCTTTCTTGTCCTCCTGGCTATTTAGCATCCATGTGAAGCCTCCAGGAGTTGTCACTGGAAGATTAGGAGCAAAGTGCCATCAATATGCAGATGACACCCAGCTCCATCTGCATCGGCAAAGGTGGTTAATGTGTTAGACCAGTGCTTGGAGGTAGTGATGGGTTGGATGAACAAGTCTGGAGTTTGGGGGTGCTCCTGAATTCACCACTGTCACTGGAAGCTCAGGTGCAACATGCTCTTTGTGGGCTGCCCTTGATGACAATTTGGAAACTTCAGTTGGTCCAAAATGCAGTAGCTGGATTACCCAGGGTGAAGGATGGGTAATAATTTCATCATCAACAACAACATCAGCAGCATTATCTTTGCAATAGAAGGGAAGTCCCTATTTGCACCATGGGAAGTCACTCAACCAGTATAAACAGCAGATGAAGAGGACCTCATCCAACAGAGCCACAGCAAGAACAGAAAGTTAGTGGCTCCTCGCACCAATTGCATTGTTGTAAGGTGGGGAGATGGCTGCCCCCATTGGCCAATAGTAAAATCATTTAGATCAGGTTTCCTGATCAGTTCTGAAGTGTGATGCTAGGCCCACAATCCGTAGCTTTTCTGGAAAAAAATAGTAGTTAAGCTAGTCAAAAATGTATCTGGATCCCCACCCCCAACCCCCCAAAAATCAATTATAGTTTATAATGCGAAAGTTCAGACAGTGGCAGCTTATTATAAAGAATGTCTTCCAATAATTTTCTATTTGCTCTGAAGCATCTGGTTGCAAGAGAAGTGACTTTTCCCAAAATGAAAATAAGAATTGCTAACCAACAAAATTCTAACAAGAAGAAATCGTAAAAGAGCTGGGACTTGTAAATTAAAATTGATCAGTTTCTGCAATACAAACAATGAAATGGAACAATGCGCTTGTTTAATGCATTGTTGTCACGAATATAGAAGAAAAGAAGCTCTTTAACAAATTATAGTTCTTCTATCAATCTCTATCTAGATAAAAGCATTAACACATCTATCAAAATGATATCTGTACACACTAGAGAGAGTTTAATTTTCCAGTTTGCTTACTGATTTTGCCTGCATTGTTACTATATGCTACATCTCCAAAGAAAAATCAAGTCTGGTTCAGCTGCCAGATTATGAATGCCTGGTTACTTCTGTTCATTCTCCAATACAGATATGGGTACTTGTTACCAGACTTGCCCATGTTCACATTTATATATGTAAATAAACTTGAAGATCACATGTGCACCCACAGAAGTGCAGCTTCAGGGGAGGGCACCGTGTATTTGATAGGCCTAAAATCGGTCTAGATGAACCAGAGGAATGCTCAGGTGCTAATGACAAAGCATTTGGGCATTTCAGGGATTAAAAAAAACCCCTCAAGATTTAAAAAGTGGGAGTAGAAGTCAGAGGAAGAGATAAAACACCAACAGCCACCTATCCTGAGGAAGGGGAAGAAGGACATGGTTTTCTGAATTATACTGTGACCTGTGAATGGAGGGTCTGAGCTGTACACTGGAGCTTTAGAGAACGCTGTGCACAGATTCTGTGGTGGCCAGTCATCTTTGAGGAAAAGAACCAGGTTGCAAGCTGGCTCTCTTTCACCAAGCAACTAGATCCAGTTCATGAAAAGATGGGGTAGCCAAAAGTAGACCAGCCTTCACAGGTCACCCTTGTGCTAAGTCTATCCTGGCTAACATAATTCTCCTTCAGGGAGAACACTGAGCTGTTCCATTAAGAGTTCCTGACTAACCTAAGAGAAAACAACAAACACAGCAGAGAGCAAGAAGATAGGGGAAAGAGGCATAGAGGAGGAGTCTTAACTAAGGCTAAAATATCTCTTCTTGCAGTCATTCATGAGGGTAAGACAGTTTACAGAAGAAAAAGGTGAAGTATGGAAGAGTCTCATGTGAACAATTTTGAGAGGGTTTTACATGGGCATAGGTTACTAATACAAAGAGGAATTTCATTATTGGTTTGTATTTAGCAGGATTTGTATAGCACGTAATTGCGGCGGGGGGGGGGGGGAGAAAACCCAGTGTGAGGCTTACATGAACATTTCATTTCAGTATAGACCAAGATGGGGACATTAAATGTCAAAACATATAGGCACCAAGTTGTCTGCATGTATAACAATGTGGGTATCCCCATATTGCAGAGTTGCAGGTTGGTAATGAGGTATTCTTGGGCCAATGAGAACACACACTCAGGTGATCGAGGTACCCCACATGTTGGTAATTTCTCAGGGAATACAAAATCATACTCAATCCAAGTAGAAAGATGTGGCTTGGAAGGGATGACGGTGGCATTTTGTTATTATACGTAGATATAGATCAAGCAGGCATCCCAGGAATTAGACATAGGCATGTTCACAATGTGTGCACTACATAGGGAAGTCATTCATCTTCAGAGAAGGTTTGCTTCCTCTGTTACTTTCAAATGGTACCACACTCAAGGCACAGGGCAGAGCCAAAATGGTCACATAGGTCAGGGTCATGCCAAGTTGCAGCTGGAATGAACTTCTCATTAACAGTAAGTGCTACAATTTTCCACGTTTAATTTCTGTGCATCATATTGGACGGGTTAAAATAGTTATTTGCTCTGAAATCTGAAGTGGCCTAATCTGATATACCTAGCCTCTTTATATTATGTGTGCAAGATGTAGCAACACCTTGACTCCACATTTGCACAGCTAAGTGTCATAAACTTGGTCAACGTTTGATAGTTTCTGAGAATGCTGGGCTGAAAGGATACAGTGGTGCCTCGCAAGACGAAATTAATTCGTTCCGCGAGTTTTTTCGTTGTGTGAGTTTTTTCGTCTTGCGAAACACCACTGCATTTAAACACTAACAACAGCAGGGAGAAGCAGGACAGCTGCCACAGCCGGTACCTCAGACTCACCCGCGCGTTGTGGCCACCGTGCGACGCAGCTGCTGGAGGGCGGCGGGGCTCAGGAGCGCGACTCCAGGGAGAGAGAGGCGCTGGCAGCAATGGCTCTCTGAGGGGAGCACGTGAGGGGGGTCGGCAGTGGCGTAACCATCAGCCAGAAGGTCGGAGGGAGCCGGAGGAGCAGGGAAGCGAGCGAGCGTGCGTGCATGCAGTGACCGTCGCCATGACACGAGAGGCAGGGCCGTTTCGTCTAGCGAAGCAAGCCCTTAGGAAAATCCATCTTGCGAAGCACCTCAGAAAATGAAAAACCCTTTCGTCTAGCGAGTTTTTCGTCTTTCGAGGCATTCGTCTTGCGGGGTACCACTGTATAGCCATAGAGTGCCAGTGGGGGTAAAACAGGGATTAATTTGAAAAAAAATCAGGCCAATTGTCTTGCTGGCTCACCATGTTGGCTGTTGACAGACCAAACAGATAATTCAGAAAAATTCACAAATAGTGTATAATAGTAGTAATAATAATAACAACCACAACAATAAACCCTTTGTTGATCCCTGACATGATATTAGCAGTGCTTTTTTTCTAGATAAATAAGTGCTGGTATTCACAACGAAGTTGCTACAGTAGGTGCCATTCTGGTCCTGCGTGCTCTTGAGTGCCCCCTGAAAAAAGCCACTGGATATTAGAGGAGTCAGATTTCTAAAAACAGAGGATGGGGTGTCACCTTTGACTTTCAGAAGAAGTCACTATGCAGCTAATTATAGCTTCCTCCACAGTATACAGGAGGAACACGCTTGTTGCCATCCTAATACCCTATGGAAATTAGTTATATAGTAAGTTTGATTACATGTTGTATGGATAAATGCTTCTGTTTGCTTGTCAAGAAGAGGCAGCATACCTTGCCTTCACTTAGGGATCAGACCAACAACCTTAGTCATTGTTAAGTATCCTCCACAAGAATCATGGTACATCATATTCACTCAGCAGTGTCTGAAATGCTGCTACTGCATCAAATGCCATAGAAAATTTTACAACTGAGCTTGGAGTGATTTTTTTTCATCTACCCAAAGTCACAGATAAGAAATCTGAGGATGTTTTGGACTCTTTTACTCAGTCCCCAGCTGTGCTTTGTAAGTGCCTACTTTTGAAAATAGCCACTTATGCACAGCACGACAGCTGGCCAACAAGGGATTTAATAATCCAAATTGGTCTAACGTTTGTTGAGGCTGTATGCTTTGAATATTTGAAACAATGACTCTTTCCACATTAGAATTTTTATCTGCAGATTGAGGAATGTTAAAAACATATCCACTGAATAGCCGAGCACTTAATGACCAATTTCCCTTCAATCAGAAGGAAACAAAACAGGATTTCTGAACAAACCTTTATGCATCTCTTGCTAGGCAGTGTTTTATTCTGCATTATCACAAGGTCAGCTAGAATTCTGCCAACTTCAGATATTTGTGTCTATTGTCCTCTAGAAACTGGCATTATGTAGAGCATAAAGTGTTGGAAGCACTTTGCATGCAACGGTCGTTCATTCGTACACATTCCACTTTTCACCCATTATGGATTTCAAGGTGCTGAATATAGAATACTCAGCCTCCCTCCAGTCACTGGCCAAATCTAGATCATCTTAGGCAGTTAGATCATGTCTTCAGAGCATGTCCTAGGGCATGGTGGACCCATGGGCTGTTAGACTCCAACTCCCATCATCCCCAGTCAGCATGGCCCATGATCAGAAATGATGGGAACTGTAGTCCAAGAACATCTTTGCCCTGAGACCTTGCTCAGAAATCCTTAAATCAACTTTGCAAACTTGGATAGTATTACTATGGCTGAAGTCCACATTATGTTTGGAATATGGCCACATCTCTGTAGCAAACTATGAGTTTGCAAAATTCAGCATATTTGAGTTTCTAAATTCAAACTGAGTTCACATTTTCTGATAAATTCCTTTGATGAAGCTTTCCAAAGTGGGTATTAATTACGTGTTCACTCCATTGTCCATTACTGAGCCTCTTTTTTCAAACATGGCTGTGATTTATAACTGGTTGATTGATTGACTAGTGAGCATAGTAGATGAGAATTGTTGAGTCTTTAATATGCTGCTACATTGCTACTACATATGAAGCCTCATACATTTCTCAGGCCATATGTAGGCACAGACATGTTTTTAAAAAGAATTTAGGCCAGTGACAACTGGAAATGGGGGGACAGTGGGTGACTTATATTCAAGTAACGTTCAAGAACGCAGACAATATGTTTTTAGTGGGGATAAGTATGAAGTTCAGGTATGGAGAACCTGTGACCTTCTGAATGTTGTTAGACTACATCTCCCATGACCCCTGACATTGACCATGCTGATTGGGGCTTATGGAACTTGGAGTCCAGTAATATTTTTAGAGGGTCATAGGTTTCCCATCCCTACACATGACTCTAGCAGTGTAAGTTCTCCTTGAGGTCTACTGCACCAAAGCTCTGGAGCTTAATTTATGCCAAAAATTAAAATAGCAAATAATAAATTTTAAGTATTAAAGGAAACCCAAATGGGTCCTTGAATCTTATTCCAGTCTTCTCTGAAACAATTGTTTATTTATTCCCAATATTTATAGACTGTTTATAGATGTTCACAAAGCAGTTTCTGCTACAATCAGCAAAGCATTCCATCCACTCATCAAAATGACATGGCGCTTAAAACAGCCAAAAGCCCAAGGTAAAAAAATTACTTTGATAAAAAGGCACAGTATATAGTAATGAAAGCAGTCAACAGAAAATATCAAGCAGATCCAGTACTGAGTAATTGGTTGCACATAGTTTGTACAAAGTTTCAATGTTGCTTTACACTTCTAAAATGTGATCTTTATATTTAAATGGGAAACTCAAACAATACCTTCTGATTGAATTTGGTAGTTGCCTTAGTAAACTTGCTTTTTGATATCAGTGGCTTCATTAGATGACAAAATTTTGCATAGCTTTCTCTTTTTATTTAGGTCCTGGTGTCATTTGGCTGGTGGGTCTGGACATGGGAAAACATATTCAAGCAATTGCTCACATCATAGATCAGACCAGGTTGTTCCCAGGGCCAGATTTAGATGAAGAGAGGGCCTAGGCTACTCCACTTCTGAGGCCCTTCCCCATCCCTCACCCTCACAACTAGAAGAAAATGGAAGAGTGTAATAAACAAAATTGAGTGAAGCCAAGGATAATGACGGGTATTTAAAATTCTGCAATTCACAGTTTCTCCCCTAAAGGCCGCAGCAGGCCTAGGCAGGCTGCAGGCCTTCCTGTTATATACCTGCTAGGATTGACAAGGCATCTGACCCTCCCCTGAATCTCTTAACTCTCCTGAGAGGTGATTTGGTCTGCAGCCACAGTGTGGAAATACAGGATGAGATTGCCCATCAGATACCAGGCACTCTATTGTTCAAATTAGGGCCCAGTGTTTTTCTTACAATCCCCTTCTCAATTGAGTAATCAATTTTAATCTAGAATTTTAAATTCTCTAAACTTTCTTATTTGTTAATTCAAGCAAGTAAACTACTGCTCTCACTTCATTACAAACAGTATTTCTACCTGCAACACACGAGCAAACCTGCTCCTCTTCCTTTCACAGATATTTTGTTACCATTTGTAACTGTAGCTTCCTCTGATTAGTTATCATTTAATGTTTTGGGGAAATAATTAGCATCACATGTCACGTGGATGGAAGGTGCCAAACCAATTAACCAACTAGAAGGATTGCTGTTAATAGCACCAGTTTTCCTATGACTTGATATTGCTGGATAGTTCTGATGAACTGCAAAAGCATTTTTAGTTTGCTTTCTGTTGCCACCCTTTGACTTTTCTTTATTAGTGCCACTTTGTTTTGTACGATTCCTTGCAAATGAAGGAAATCAACTTTTCTGCTTGTATATGTTGATAATATGATTTTGGTTACTGAGAACAAACAAGATTGTACAAAAACAAGACTGGACACAGGCCTGGCCAGGACATAGGCATCCTGACTATGACAAAGGTGACATGTGTGCTTGCTTGCTTGCTTGCTTAACAGCTGTTGGGAACTTCAAGGTCCCTGCTCTCCCTTCTTATGGTCTTTGTACTGGACCTGGAGACTCCAATAGAGAGCATTCCATATCAAGAAGGAGGGCAAGTGGGCAACCTATCAAATGACAGGGCAGGAGCTACACGGAGCAGGGCCTTTTCACTGGTGATACCCATTGTATGGTTCGCTCTTCCCAGACCTGCTCTCTTTTGGCCTGTATTTTGCAGCTTTATAATTTAGGAAGACTTTGGAAGAACTGGTTGACAAGTCTTATCAGTTGCTGACGTATGAGCATATTTTATTTGCTACAATTCTGAGCTTCTGGTGCACCAGGGTTTACACCAGCATAATAGAGTTGGCCAGGATGCCAGAAGGGATACAATTTATGAACTTTTTCCATTATCTGCACAGCAGGGGGTGTTCAGTCAACAGTGCAAAGGCTGAGCTGCAGCGTTTCCTGCAGGTTACCTGCTTCCAGCAATAGGGGTTGCTGTTTGGTAGTACCCAACTGATTCCAGGGTTCCCTATTGCTACATATTGGGTGTATATTTCAGTCGTTGAACATACAGTTTTATGGCCATGTTGTAGTGTAGTGCATATGCGAATGTGAATAAAATGTGGCTGGGCTCATTGTCTCAGGGTTGGGGGGGGGGAGGTCACAAAACTGATTTCCAATAAGTGTCCCCCCTTTATTTCCATAACAAGTCATTGAGTGTGCTCTGAATAGTGACACCAGGAACTTAGAAGGTGCAGGGCTTGTCAGTCCAACCCCTGCACAGTCTCATCAGGACTGACCTTAAGGCAATTGGAGCAATTTGGCCAAATTGGGGGCCCCGTGTCGCTCCTAAGGGGCTCTCCACATCAGGGCAATCTCGATGGATTTTATTTATATCTGTAAGATTTTGCAGACTTTGGCTGTGAACTGGAGCCCTACCAAAAAAAAAAAAAAAATCAAGTTGTGCCCCACTGCTTCAAATTGGGCCCCACTGGCTAGCCCTGAGTCTCATAGTTGCTGGGCCTGAGTTGCCCTGCCCCTGCATGAAGTCTTGGGTTTGCAATTTTGGGAGAGGGGAGACTGCGGCACTGGCGAGAGGGCAGGCTGGCGAGGCCCCCTAGATTTAGAGGCCTGAGCTGCCCTGACCTCACATGAAGTCTTGGATTCAGGTAAGTAGCCATGTTGGTCTGATGCAGTCAAAATAAATAAATAAATAAATAAATAAATAAATAATTGTCCAGTAGCACCTTACTAAGACCAACTAAGTTTGTACTTGGTATAAGCTTTCATGTGCATGCACACTTCTTCAGAAGTCTTGGGGTTTGCAATTTTGAGAGAGGGGAGGTTGCCTGCTGGGGATAAATATTTATTTTACTGCCATATTTTTACCCATTTTCTTTCTGTTAAACTATATTCATGCATCTTCCAAAACCTTGCAATGGCAGCTGGTTGTTCATTTGCAATACAGTATTCTTCTTTTTTCCTCCCTTAATCACAGCACATTATTTATCACTTTACAAATGGTTGCATTTTAAATGGTACAAACATATTGTTGTACTTTATTACAAAATTCCCTCTAGACAAAAGGTCTTAGCCCACAGTTGGTTTCAGGCTATAGAAACAAAATTTACAGGGAAGAAATGTCTCTGAAGCCATCTAAGTGAAATCTTTTTGCCAAATAATTCTTCGGTTGATCTCTTAAACCTTTAAACTAAAGAAAATTCACATTCATAAGTTAAGCTTCTGCAGCCTTAGGGTAGACTTTAGTTTAATTCCTGCAGAGAACCCAATTTCATCTCATTATACAGATCTTTTCTTTGTTGTCAGTCATTGCATTATTACTCCTTCTCTGTGCTTAATCAAACATTATTGCAGGAAAAATCTAAACATTTCAGCCCAAAACTGTTTTGTCAGTTTTTGTGTTCACACACACACACACGTACACACAATCAGGAAAGGTGCATGCATGCATGGATGAATGGGGAGGGTCATGTTAAACTATCCAAACAGAAATGTTGTTTGGAGGGGGTGGAATTGTTCATTTTTACTAGGAGTAACTTACTAATAGTAAGTTATCAACAAATAGCATAAATCTAGAAAGTCAGATTAGCTGGTGGCTCTTGCAATATTAATTTATTGATTTGCAAGATATCTGTGCCACTTTCCTGATCTACTTAGGGCTCTCAAGGATACAACCTAAATCAATCCGCTATTTAAAATATCAAAGTAAGTAAAATGTTTTTATCTTTCTCTTTGCTCCAGGGGAACGACTTCCCTTTACATATCAGGCAGGCACCATCTCTACTATCTCTGTGGAAGACTTTCCTTTTCCAGCAAAGCGTTCAAAGCGGAAAGTTGTATCCAGTTCTATCTCTGTACTGAAATTGTTTCTATTGTTGATGTTTTAATTTCTAAATTGTTTCAGGTCATAGGAGCCAACTCCTACGGGCTGAGGTCCCTTTGGGCCTCTCCGCAATAAAATATTTTAGCGGCTGGCCTTCTCACACACACCACACCCCAGGTTCATGAGCATTATCATTCAAATGGGCATTTGTGTGCCATGTGTTGTGATCAATTATGCAGAGCAGGACAAAAAGATAAAAAATAAAAAAAGGTAAAGGACCCTGGACTGTTAAGTCCAGTCAAGGGCGACTATGGGGTTACGGCACTCATCTCACTTTCAGGCTGAGGGAGCCGCCATTTGTCCACAGACAGCTTTCCGGGTCATGTGGCCAGCATGACTAAACTGCTTCTGGCGCAACGGAAAACCATGATGGAAACCAGAGCACAGAAATGCCGTTTACCTTCCCACCACAGTGGTACCTTTTTATCTACTTGCACTTGAGTGCTTTCAAACTTCTAGCTTGGCAGCAGCTGGGACCCTGTCAGACAGGATGGGAACTCACCCCGTCGGACACAACAAGGGTTACCTAGGCCCCCACTCCCAATTTTATAATGTTGCCAACCCTTGCTTCGGGTTTATTTTATGGGAAGTGATTCATAAACAAAAGAAGTAACAAATAAATAAGAAAATAATAGGCGTGTTTGTCTATATTCCTCCAATTCATCTGTTTTTGAGGTATAGTGACCTGCAGTAGGGGCATCCTTGCTCTCACCAGATATTTAAATTGTGCACTGATATTCAAAAGAAGGTTGTGTGCGTTTTGAGTTCCTTATTATCCCACCTTCAACCTACTCTGGAAAGAACACAGTGGGGCTTCATTCTCACAGAAGTGTGATTGGACTATACTACTTCATATTGCAAATGAGAATTCACATGACTGGATGCTCCTCATCTCCAGCTGAGGGGAATGGAGGTGTTCAAAGATTTGACTGGGGGTGGGGTGGTACCCCCCTAAACATGTGCCACATTAGGCAATTGTTTCACACTGCCCTGGTACAACATGTTTGCCACCTCAGAACTAGGATAGTAGATCCTGGGATAGGGGATAGTACTAGTCCTCTACTGATACTTTTAAAATATGTTGTAATTTGTTACTCACCTTGAGACTTGGGAGTTTAAAATCTAACCAATCAATGATTTGGATGGATACATGTTTTTTTGTTCCTCTGAACCAATAAGATCTTTGGTTCCCAATGCCATATGGCTATTTCCTTCCTGTCCAGTAAATGGTCATTCAATGGGACTTAGTCACAATTAACTTTTGCAGTAACGTGCCTGTTGATTCATTTCATATTTCAGGAAAGAGTTGGTGCCAGCATGCAAAACTCCTCCCGGCTACCCCGTGCAGTTCCCATACAATCCCCATGGCTCCAGGGTTCTGACACTCTACTTCTGAGGGACCCTGGGAAATATACCTTCATATTCAACCTAGTCCTACAGTTCAATTCATCTCTGCAAATTCCATAATACATAGTGAACGAGAGCTGTAGACACAGAAAGGGAGGTGATATGAAAGGGAGGGAGGAACCCATTCATTAACAAAGCCCAAAGTGCCACAGGCCGCCATGCATTTGGCTGGGTTATTAATGAAGCCCTATGTGCACATTTGCACAATCTATGTGATCAACAAAAAGCAGGAGTTGCGCAGAAGACCCTTGGCACAGAAGCCACAGCTGAATGTGTGAAGGTCATACATGGAGCTTGTCATCGTGACCTCACCATCAAGACTGCCTCACCCTGGCACTTTAATGGGACCTGTGGTTTTCTGCTGAAGAGTGTTGTGCTGAGCAAAGTACGTACTACTATCGGATACAATCAACTGCCATCATCATCATCTTTAAACATGTTAGTTACTTGTTACACATGAAAGGTTTTGAAGGAACTTTTAGCATTGTTAAGAGCATGTTGTGTGGGTGTGGGTGGGTGTAAGCTTTGGCAGCACAATTTACAGCCAGCAACATCATTGCTGTCCATCAAAAGCCTGAAAAAAGAAGTACATTTTTATCTGCTGCCAAAATGATGTAGGCAGGGGCCCCAGGCAAACCCAATTCCCACCCAAGCAGTATCAGTGGGTCAAAGATTTGGTGATTTCAGAGATACCTGCTATTTTCCTTAAGTCAATGATTTATGTCAAAACAGTATTTTTGAGAGTTTTAAAAGATTGGTTTCTTCCCACTCTTCCTCTGCCAGTTTAATTATTTCTCAGATTTCCCTGTGATAAGTTTTGTGGCTCCAGTGCCCCAGCACAGTTAAAAGTGGTTTGCACCGTTAAGCGTTTCATTGACACGAAGAGAGCTTGATTTTTTATATATAAAAAAGGATAAAAATCTAATACCGGATTATGCAAAAGTATTATTGACATAAGCAGGAGGGTATTAAAAAGTAGAAGAATTTAAATTAAAAACAGAGGGGTAAGAATTGTATGCAGTCAGCTCACAGCAATAGTTCCCCTAATCCTTCTGTAGTGTTGATAGCAGGGCAGAACAGTATTCCACGTCTCTGCTTCTGCTGCCGTCTTTCAAATCTATTGATGTTAAGAATGCAAAACAGAAAGCTGTTTCTGCCTTAGAAGAATATATATTGGATCACACCAACCCTCTTGAGTTAGGACAGTGACTAAACACATCATTGCCATTTATATTATTAATCAGTGTTAGAATATGTTTGTCCACCTGCAGTTTGTCTTTCTAGCATAGTACATAAGAGTAATGTTTATACCATTTTGTCTACCTTGATGAAGAAAGACAACTTCCATAGAAAATGGGGAGGTGGGGTTTCTGTCACCTCCAGTAGGTTTAGTTGCTAAAGGTTGTAAGCCAGGGGTGGGGAGCGTGATCAGTCATTGGACCAGTGCTGGCCCACCCATGAAGCAAGGTGAGTCAACTGCCTCAGACGGCAAAATCCACAGGGACAGCTCCACTCCAAGGAATGCATCAGCCATTGGCAAAATGCAGTGCTAATAGCTGACCCAGGTCCTAAGTCTCTGACTTCCAAGCAGATAAATCCTTGTCTGCTTTTCCCCCCATGATGTATCCTGTTCTGCTGCATACGAGACACCTATAAAGTATTGTCAGTTACACCTTCTGCCCAAATCAAAAAATAGTTTCAATGGTTGGATACTTTTGTTTACCTGCCCCCCCCCCCACATCCCTCACTTTAAAGTACATTGATTATTTGGTTTAGGGAGAGAACTGAACTTTTACATTCAATGCTGTTGTTTAAAAAAAACAACTTGTAAAACAAACACAGAGCTTAAAAATATCTGAAAACACCCTGCTGTACTGACACAAGTAGGTCAATTGGTTTACTCACGAAAATATTTCCAGCAAATTCACAAGGATGGAGTAAGCATGCTGGCATGGTATCAGAGTCATCGCTAAATTATAGACAACCACCCTCGGAATGCAGAAGTCACAATGAAATATCCCATTTTTACAAAGAATAATATTGCCCCCTTCTGGTTGTGATAATCAAATATGGACATTCAAATTGATAGTCTGTAATATGACTATTAATGTGATAATTATAGCCTGCATTGTTATACTAGTCCTCCACATAATGTGATGGTTTGACTCTGAAAGTAAAAGAATATATCCTAATTTGTATTTCTCTCTATAGAACAATAAATGTCAGAATATCACTTTAAAGGGATTGTTGTATTAAATTTGAGTCTAAAGATAGATTCGTTTTTGCAACTTTTTATTAAAGCAGCAGCAGCAGTCAGATGAAGCAACGGAACTGAACAGGATTTTTCAAATGATGAATATAAGCATAATCTCAGTGTTCTGGAGGAAAATAGAATAGCACCCTACTGAAATTGCTAGTTTCTCTGCATAAAACAGAGGTGGAGAATGTGCAACACAGCTCTAGCAAACCAAACAAGATTCGAATACGGTAAAGATTCATGTCCTCCCACTGAATAAACCACTAAGGGTGATACCCAACATTATTTGTGAAGTAGAACCACTGAAATCAACAGACTTAAGTAACTTTTCCATTGATATCAAGGGATCTGTTCCAAGGCTGGCCCAGGACATTTTGCTGCTTGAGGCATAACACCACCAGCTCCCCGCTACCACTGCTGCTGCCCCACCCAGCCACTGCCAACATCTTTCTCACAGCCCTGCACCATGCTGAAGGAGCTGAGGGATTAAAAGGAAGCTTCAGGGGAGCAGATGGTAGCCAGCAGTAGAGGGCAGCAGAGGAGAAGGCTGCAGCAATGGCGTCAGACAACAGGAAGCAGTAACCCACCCACCCCACTCACACATGAAAACAAAGATTACCACAGCCAGTCACAAACAAACAACCACACCTTAGGCCAACCCCAACCTCTTTCACCACCGAAGGAACACAAGTGAATAGCAGAGAACCTGCACAAATGATGCTGACACAAAACCTCACATATATTAAGTATAATAGAAACATCAACACTCGACCCCACCCATGATTCCCCCCCTTCCCCCCTCTCCCCCTCTTCTTCCTAATGTCTCAACAAATGAACCTGATCTGTAAAAAATATTACTTGAAGAAAAGAGAGAGAGAGACATTGCACATACTTTTGTAAACCAAGAAAATCTTTAATAAAAATACATTAAGAAAAAGAAACAGGAAGCAGTAACCTCACAGAGTGGTTCTACTGTCTGAGGTGATTGCCTCACCTTGCCTTATGGGCGGGCTGGCCCTAATCTACTCCAAGCATATGTGCCAATTTGAGCAGAAGATTGGGGTGATTATGCATGCATTGATGCACATGTGATACTGGGATGAGGCAGAGGGCAGAGCTGAACACAGTGGTGGTGTGGCTTCAGTGGCAGGCAGCTCCTTCTCACGGGCACCCAGACTCCTCCTGCTGCCACTGCCACCGGTCCAGGGCTGCTTCCCCACTCCTTCTCCTCTGCAGCAGGGAGCCAAGCGCAACAAAACAAAGAGCAGTCTGGGCAAAGGCTCCACACAGACCACTCTTTGTTCTGTGGTGCTCAGATCCCACTTGAGCGTGGGACCTGGAGGGCAAGCAGGGCTTCTTGCATCCAGACCATTCAAGCCCTTTCCAGCCAACTTTGCTTTGCCTCACAGCTTCAGTCTTAGCACAGGGTACTGCAAGGCAGGTTTCAGAAGAGGGAGGGAGGGAGGAGTGTGTGGTTTGGGTGGGACGCGAGGGGCAGGGTGCGAGGGGCCCTGAAGCTGTGAGGCAGAGCAAAATGGGGTGGGAATGGCTTGGCTGGCCTGGGTGCAACAGCCCCGATTCCGATGGCAACAAAACAAAGAGTGGTCTGGGTGAAGACTCAACACAATCTGCCCCTCGCATTTGCCTGCATGACACACTTCTACACTTCCCTTCCCCCCACCTCCTCCTGCCATGGAAGAGAAGGAGGGGGAGCAGCTGTGGACTCATTGCAGCAACCTTAACATGGAGGAGGGGTTGTGCCCCATAATAATATTATTGGGGGCACGCGAAGGATCCAAGCCCCCTAGAGTTGGCACCTATGAAATCCCCCCCCCCAATTGTCCTCAACATGCAGGGAGAAGGGAATTTTGCCCCTTAGAGTTGGTCCCTATGACTCAAGTATGACTTCTAAGTAAGAGAGACTACAGACTGTACCCTTAGTTGGCTATCACCGAAGATGCCATAATGCAAGATCTGGAAAGATCACACTTTATTAAATTAATGCAGCTGATAACAAAGGTTGTCATTTTATGCAATATCTGTTGACAAGGGTGATGATAGACTTGTGTTAGAAATGAGTTATTAGAGACTGAGGGACAGGAAGAGACTGAGAAGGGGCTGTACACAGGGACGGGCAAATTCGTCATTTTCTCTTACTTTCAGTTCTCCAAATTTCCACACCAGTTTGCATTTTATATTTTAAAAGCGCTCATGAAAATTCATATGTATTTTACTTCTCATATACACATTTTTGTATGCCATGTTGCCTGATTTACACATTTCTGCGAAGCATTTTCCCCATTATAATGCACGTCTGCATGTTATTTCTACCAATAAATGCATTTTTAAGCACACTTTACCCTGGCAAAGATATTTTTTGTAAACATTACTTTGCTGGGGAACAGGATTGCAAAACTTGGAGAAGTTTGAATTTTGAAAGGTGGTTGTGTTTCAGTTTGCATATTGTTTTTAGAGGGTGTGGGTTAGGTAGGTTTGTCTTTAAATGGTTCTTATTTGTCCCCTATTCATAGCTAGCTATACAGAAAAACTGCTACTACAACTCTTAAAAGGTATTGTTCCAAAATGTACCAGATGCCATGGGATGCAATGGGGAGCGATGTAAGGAATAAACAAGACTTTGGAAAGCTACATGTGCAAAATTAGCTCATGCTCTGTGTCAGCTGTGGATGAAAGTGCCATAACTTTCCACTAGCTTTCTAATGAAAAGTAATGATCTCATATAGTAATTTAGTATAATATCTCTCAGCCAACATACTGATGAGCTTAAGAATTTCAGCCCTAGCATGATACCTCTGACGTGACACAAGGAGCAGGATGTGGAAGTTGTACCTTTCTGTAGCAAATAAGGAATTAGTCATTTGGTAGAAGCCTTGGGACAAATGGCTGTGTCTTACCGTTATCAAACATTCGCCGACAGTTCTTGCTGTAGAACACATAGCTGTTTTTCCACCTGGAAGAATGTGATAAGTTCAATTTATTCTTTTAATTACCATTCATTTTGATGCCAAAGGAAGTGCTTCAAAATTCTTGCGACCCCTACTAAGCCATGCGATTTTTCCCAGTTGACCAGCATGATGAAATTTGTTAGGAGGCATCTTCTCTATAAATTCTGTTTGGCCATTTTGTGTCTAAGAAAACCTATTTTCGTATATCTTAGGGACATGTTTGCAGGTTCTGGTGGGGATTATGCTTCTCTAACACCACAAACCTAAATGCATTTATTGTACTTGGAATTTATGTTCCATGGAAATCTTAATGTACTTTGGATCAAAGCTTATGTTCTGCTTTTCATCAGCAGCTATCCTATGAGTGATTCACACAACCGAGGGACTACATGCACAGTCTCAGCACAGCTCAAATTACCGTATGAGGCAAAAATATACCTATGGGATAGAGGGAGCAATTTATACTAAGCCTTAAAACAGATAGGATAGTGAGGGAAGGCATTAGAACTAGCAGAAGCATTCAAGAAGCAATTGTAATAATGTCTAGAAAAGGATGAGTAGCAAGGACAGAAGATTTCATACTACAGGAAAGTGGTAAGATGCTTTCCGTTTTGTTCAGCAGAATATAGGATTCTGGGGAGGACATCATCCAGCACTCATCTTAATCTGGTGTGGAAGGGCAAATAGTTGTTGCCAGTGGTATCACTGCTCCTGAGCATCTAACCTATGAACATGAGTGACTTATTGGAAGGGACAAACAGAGAAAACGCCAGGGCCATTCATTACTAAGGGATACTTGAGTAACCAAGTATCCCTTAGTAATGAATCAGATAATAATAAATAATAATAAATTTTTATTTATACCCCACCCTTCCCGGTTCAGAAAACTGGGCTCAGGGCGGCTAACAACAAATTTAAAACACTTAATTATAATACAACATAGAAGCAGCATAAAATACAGTATAAAAGCATGAATAACATTAAAATTCAAAGTCCAAAAACTAATTTGGGGGAAATCCATCCGATAAAGCGTGTTCTCCAATAAATGAGAGCACGTGTTGCGGTGTGGGCCACCGGGCCAGGCCTCTTGTTGCCAGGCTGGTTAATAGTTATTGCCTGGCATCTGTGATTGGATAACCGGGTTGCTGGGGCAAATTGTATGTTGCAAATTGAGTGGGTGGGACCATAGTCTTTAAATATTGGTGCACTCTGGTTTCTCTTTCTCTTTGCAGAGTGCATCGGATCAGGAGCAATCTTCTCATTGTCTGGTTACATTTCTTTATTTCCCCCCTTCTTTTTAATCCTCTCTAGTCCCTTAATTAATTTAATTCCCCTCTCTAGTCCCTTAATTAATTTAATTCCCCTTTTTTCCTGTTTGATTTCCCACCCCACCCCTTTCCCTGCCCTGTGGGAAGATTCTCCCTGTACCTGTGAGCACTGCCTGTGCATAATCCTCCTGGGCTTGCCTTTCCCAATAGGGAGAGAGCCCCCATTAGGGGCTTTCTTTTGCAAAGAGGTTTCCCCCATTTTTGCCTGTTTAATTGTGGGGCTAGTCAGGGCTGTTCTCAGCCTAGCTAGAATCACTTCGTTTATAGTATCCCCAAAGGTTGGCTTTATTTTGGTTGCATGCAGTGCTGTTGGCCGAGTTTTAATTTAGCCTTGGGCAGGAGCACTATATTGAGTTCCTTTAATATTGCAATGAGACAAAAAAGGCAGAGAGCAGAAGCATGGAGGCCTTCACGGCCTTCTCGGCCTGCACATATCATTCAAGCCTAAGCCTGCTACAGTTAGCAGTACAGTAAATTCCCAGCTTACCTGGAATCACTTTCGTTTATAGTATCCTCATAGGTTGGCTTTATTTTGGGTGATTGCAGTGCTGTTGGCCAAGTTTTAATTTAGCCTTGGGCAGGAGCACTATATTGAGTTCCTTTAATATTGCAATGAGACAAAAAAGGCAGAGAGCAGAAGCTGGGAGGCCTTCACGGCCTTCTCGGCCTGCACATATCATTCAAGCCTAAGCCTGCTACAGTTAGCAATACAGCAATTGTTAGTCTCTGTGGCATGTGACTCACTTTCTCTATAAGAATTTATCTGTTTGCAGGCTCACTTGTGGCTAATGTATATCTTAGGCAGACAGAGTGGAGCCAGAGGCTCTCCATGCCTCCAGTGAGCACTCTGTGTATGCTCTTTAACTATGCTGTTTCTGAACAAGTTTATTTTCTTCAAGTTTGTTTGCCCTTATAGCGGCAACTGCCATTTTAGAGACGAGCCATTGTGGCTTAGTGGCTAGAGCGCAGGACTAGGACCTGGGAGACAGGGTTCATATGCCCCACTTAGCCATTCTTATCACATAACATAACAAGCTGCTCCTTTTGGACTATTCTGTTGCTTGGTAGTTCGGCCCACTTGTGATATTGCTCCCAAAAAGAAGTTCGGGTTTCTTGAGGGCGTGCTTCCCTCTAAAGGGCAAGCAGGGGTACCTGGACAGGCGGTGGGCTGCCTCGAGTTTGTTAACTCATTGGAAACATTTATGTCTGGCCTAGCAGGTGATCTTAGGGCTTGGCCCTAGAATTTGTTGGCCTCTGACAGCGTTTCCGGCCTGAATAGCTTCCCCATGTGGTGCACAAAGCATTGGTTTCACCAGTTCCTCACATTTAGTTTTTTGCAGACTATGACAGAGCCTTTGCAGATGCCTCCAGAGATTGCTTCTCCTGCAGAGGTTGACTTGCTGATGCCCTAGGTGCCTTCTTCCAGAAGGAAGCGTCTTCAGAGGTGGCGATCCAGGACCAGGGAAAAGGGGAGCAGGGATGATGCTTACACCTCCTTGCAGGTATGTCAAACCTGGGTCTCTAGGGACCATCCTGGATAGCTCAGCTGGTCAGCGTATGGTGCCGGTAATCCATTAGATGTCTACTACCAGACTTTTAGAAGACATCTAAGGCAGCCCTGTTTAGGGAAACCTTTAATGTTTGCTGCATTACTGTATTTTAATCTTTTGTTGGAAGCTGCCCAGAGTGGCTGAGCAAGCCCAGCCAGATGGGCGGGGTACAAATAGATAATCATCACCATTATTATTATTATTATTATTATTATTATTATTATTATTATTTTGTGGGAGAGTGGACTAGATCATCCTCAGGGTCCCTTCCACCCCACTATTCTTGCAATTCACTATGGGAACGTTAGATGCAGGGCTGCCATTATCCCCTCAGCTTGCTAGGATCGCAGGGACGGGGACATGTGGACCACTTGCGCAGCTCCACATTTCAAATGGAAATTCCCTGAGCAATAGAACCTTAAGCTGTATGCAGGAAGCTGGCCCGGCAGCAGCTTTGTTGGGACTTTTTAGGGTTTCTGGCTGGCGTTGGCCCTGTAAATCTACACATCATGGTGGCAACTTAAGGCAGGGCATTCTGCCCAAGTGGGGGCTGGCGACTAGCAAGCAATAACTCGATACCTCTCACCCATATTTCCATAAAAATATCTTCCTTGACAGCCTGGCTAAAAGGTTATCTAGATGGGTCAGTGGTTTTGTGCTTGTGGGAAGGGTTTTCCCAAGGTTTGGGATTCCTCTGGCTTTTCAGCCAGTGGCTTAGAACACAGCAACTCTAAGCCAGTCAGAGAGCTACCTGTGGTAGCAAGTAAGAAGGTTGGAAGCAGCTTTCATTGGGACGCATGGAGGTATCCCCTTGATTCTCCTGCTATTCCTATTTTCATTTATCCCCTTTAGGGATCGTCCCTAAGAAAGCCCCATATAATCCCCCTTATAATTTATCGCATCCCATAGGCACCTCAGTGAATGACTCTCTGGAATTGTTCCGTGAAATATGCATCTTTGGATCAGGCAGTTGAGCTTACCAACAAATTGGATGAGGGCCTGGTTGACATTATGCGATATTGAATTGGCTGTTAGGCTGCTGCCAGTTCACCCTCTAGATTATAAGTAGTTGGGCTTTAATTGGATGGTCCTTACATTTATAAGGTGATGCCAATGGGTTGCGCGATAGGCTGTGCAGCACTCAAGTCCTTTAGCGTCTTTCTGGATTGAACATTGCGAGTCAAGACTCGTTTAACTGGGGGTACCATTATTTGGATTATCTTACTGGCTGGTTCATGTGACATCAGCCTCTGCTAAGGCTTACTGTACGCCCCTTTTATTTCCTGAGGAGCTGGGTGTTCCCAGTGGATAGGTCAGTGGCTCCACTGCCCCTTTAACGTATTTGGGGGCTAGCTGGATACCGTTGCTCATACCTCTGCTTGCCTGTGGAAAAGCTGTTTGCTGTGAAGGACGTTATTCTTGTAATACTTCCTCTGATAGCAAATGTTGCTTTGTCAGATTCTATCATTGCTAGGTCAGTTTAAAAAAAAATAAAAAAAAATAAAATTGGCATGCAGGGTGGTTGTTCCAGGCTGCCCCTTCCATTCCTGCTTGGCCGGGTGGTCTCATGGCCCAGGGTCCCTTCATCATCCTGTACAGTGGCTTTGAGCCTGGCAGGGCAAGGCAATCACATGTGACCTAACTTTTCTTGAGTTTTCCCCATTGTAGTGTCAGCGCACATCTGGACTGAGGAGTACAGGGACCGTCAGGTCTGTCTTGGTCTGATAACCAGGCAGTGTGAGGGTCCTGGCAAAATGGTCCTCATGCTTCGGCAGTCTCCGCCCCCCTTTTATGTGCTTTCCAGCTGCACTGCTTAAGGTTTAATATTGTGTTTATGCTCGTTTTATTACGGGATCATCTATTGTTCTCACTGTCACTGTATCCCGTTTTCAGTTGGAGAGCTTCAGATCCTGGGCTCTGGACGCCCAGCTATAGCCGGATTTTCTGGAGCTCCTGTGGCGCTTTGGCAACAATTGATAATTAAGAGGAGGAGTAGCTTACATTTCCCCTTCTGCTTTCAGGTCTTATGAGGAGGCCTGGACTGATTTCTTATCGTTTAGCTGGCAGTCCTCGGCCATTCAGAGGAACTTGCCTCCATTCTCTGAGCAGGACCTGCAGTAATTCGCCCACCTGCTGCAGATCGGATGCACTGTTAAAACTATCAGAATTCAGTCCACTGCAATGTCTGCTGGAGTAAAGCTTTAATTTTTCAGAGACTCTTCTAAAAGTGTGTCGTGCGCAGGGTCTCGGAAGGTTGGTAAAGGCTCCAGCCTTCACAGGACTGCACTTTTCGTTCCCCTGGGGGCTGGCTCGATTCTAGAAGTTGCTGGTTCTCGTGGGTTGCTCCTTCGGAATATATGTGTTTCCCTTTGGGAGTTGAGACTTGTAGTGCGCAACTCCACAAACTGACCAGCTGGGTCGGGGGGAGGTTGTCCACCTCCCAGTGACTGGGGAGGTGGGCCCGTTCCCGGTCAAGGATGCAAGGAAGTACTTGGCCTTGAGACCTCCTGAGGACAGCCCCCTACTCATGCAATAAAATGGTCACCCTTTGGCGCGACACCAGTTCACATAAGTCATACGTAAGGCCATCTCTGCTTGTGGGATCTCGGCCTCTGGTTTCGCTCCTCATTCCTTTTGCATAGGTACAGCGACTATGGCAGCCCATTGGGGCTTCTCAGCCACCAGGATCAAGGATTTGGGGAGATGGAAATCGTATGCTTTCAAGGGTTATGTGCGAAACAAAATGCTGAGTTTGGTACTAATGCTTGTTGTTTCAACCCTTGTAGATCCCACGCTGGTCCGTGTCTGGATAGTGGGACACAGCATCGTTCATTGGGCTGGCAGCAGAGCGAGGCAGTCTGCAAGGGGAGCGTGTCTCGGCCTCCCACAGCACGTGCAAGTGTCATGGTTTTCCAGACGCGGAATGTCATGGGGAGAGTTTATGCCGATGATTGGTCACCGGCTGCTCTCAGACCTCCCCACCCTATGGCCATAGTGGTGCAGCTGGGGAAAAATGATGTGGCAACTATTGATTGCCTTGCTTTGCACACCTCAATCCAAAAGGGATTTGTAGGCATTGGCAGCCTTATTACCTTCAGTGAGAATAATTTGGTCTCACTGGTTGCAGAGGCAAACCTGGCGCGGTGTTCCCGCCCGGAGGCCGCTGAAAGGGCCAGGAAGTGCATTAACTCTGCTGTTTGCGTGAAGGTATTGGAGCTGGGTGGTTTGGTGATTTCGCACCCAGACATTAATTTTAAGGCTGAGGCCGTTTACCGGGCAGATATAGTGCACCTCTCCGATTTGGGGAATGATGTTTGGCTGGATGTGGTGGCTACTAAATTGGGTTCCTGGTTGGGTTTGTGAGTGGTTGGCGGCGAGCGTTAGAGCTCTTGTGGCGGTTAGGCATTGGTTATAATATGCTGGTGGTGGAGGGGGCTGAACAGGCGGTGCCTGCCCCTCCTATTGCGATGAAGGGAATTCCGTTAAAGGAATCCTGGGGCTTGCCATGATTTCGTCCAATCCCTGTTATGGGACCAGGGCCGCCCAATCCCTGTTATGGGAATCCCTGTTATGGGACCTAGGGCCGCCCAATCCCTGTTATGGGAATCCCTGTTATGGGACCAGGGCCGCCCAATCCCTGTTATGGGAATCCTTGTTATAGGACCGGGCAGGCAAGCTTTCGGGGAGCTGCTGGGGAGAGCGGCGTGGGTCCGACGCTTAGCTCAGGTGACCCCCCAGTTTGACTTTCTCTTCTACTGGCTACCGATCGGACCTCGGGATGCCAGTTCTGTCCCAGGCGGGGGGACAGATAGTCATAACCAATGTCTAAACAACCACTCACTGATTTTGTATTTTAATAAAGTTGTGGCCAAAATAGTGCCCAAAAACCAAAACTAAATTACGTGTTATGTGTGAAGTTATTTGAGGGGTGGCCTGGGGACCTACACACGCAAAGCGTGTTCTCCAATAAATGAGAGCACGTGTTGCGGTGTGGGCCACCGGGCCAGGCCTCTTGTTGCCAGGCTGGTTAATAGTTATTGCCTGGCATCTGTGATTGGATAACCGGGTTGCTGGGGCAAATTGTATGTTGCAAATTGAGTGGGTGGGACCATAGTCTTTAAATATTGGTGCACTCTGGTTTCTCTTTCTCTTTGCAGAGTGCATCGGATCACCCGCCCACCCGCCCTCTTTTCCGGTTGACCTTGCTTTGCCTGTCATGGGGGTCGTCTGCCTTGGCGCAGGGGCCTAGTAGGAATTTTGCCATTTGGTGATTGGCTGTGCCATTTGGTTTTTGCCTACTACTCTGCAATTCGTCACAACTTGTAAGGTTGCGGTTAGGCATTGGTTATAATATGCTGGTGGTGGAGGGGGCTGAACAGGCGGTGCCTGCCCCTCCTATTGCGATGAAGGGAATTCCGTTAAAGGAATCCTGGGGCTTGCCATGATTTCGTCCAATCCCTGTTATGGGACCAGGGCCGCCCAATCCCTGTTATGGGAATCCCTGTTATGGGACCTAGGGCCGCCCAATCCCTGTTATGGGAATCCCTGTTATGGGACCAGGGCCGCCCAATCCCTGTTATGGGAATCCTTGTTATAGGACCGGGCAGGCAAGCTTTCGGGGAGCTGCTGGGGAGAGCGGCGTGGGTCCGACGCTTAGCTCAGGTGACCCCCCAGTTTGACTTTCTCTTCTACTGGCTACCGATCGGACCTCGGGATGCCAGTTCTGTCCCAGGCGGGGGGACAGATAGTCATAACCAATGTCTAAACAACCACTCACTGATTTTGTATTTTAATAAAGTTGTGGCCAAAATAGTGCCCAAAAACCAAAACTAAATTACGTGTTATGTGTGAAGTTATTTGAGGGGTGGCCTGGGGACCTACACACGCAAACATTAGATAGTCACCAGGTAGATAACCAAGTGTTGGACAACCGGGAAGCTGTCCAGGAGGTTACTAGACTAGGAGATGGCCCATAGCATTCTTGGACTAAAAGCTTCCAAGGATGAATCAAGAGTTTTTTGTAATAGACCTGCTGCCATGCTCTTCCTGGTGCACTCTGAACCTGACCATGCTCAGGGTAAGGATTCCTTCTCTTAAGTAGTGTTTTCCCAGGGTGTAGCTTCTGTCACATTCTGACAGCTTCTGGGAGCCACAGGTGAGAGCTGAGTGCAGGGTGGAGTCCAAAGTTGGACAAACTGCCCCCAGAAGGAGCACAATGTGCCCCCCAACCAGAGGTACTACCCCTCCCCCTAACACCCCATACATCCCACTGTTTATTTCACCATAGGTGTCTGGTGCGCTATGCGCTGGTAATGTAAACAGAAATCCTGATTTATGGCAATGAAATTCTGTTTGAAAGGATAGAAGCCACTTCCCTACTAGAGAGTCTAAACACCTAACATGAGATGTTATTATTTGTGATAACAGTCCCATCTGCTGGGAAATATGAGAGCTCTTGTAAGTCATGACTCAAGACATTTCTGCAAAAAGATTTGCTGCAGCAGCAAAGACATTTCCAGATTCAGACAAAAAGTAGAGCAGTGGCGGAGGTGGGGGGGGGGGACTGATGTGTCCAAAAGAGAGTTAGATAATTCAACGCAGCCCATCCCCAGGCTCTAAAGCATGCTGGCATCCTCCCAAATACTCAATTCAGCTTGCAGACCCCTCTGTGATAGCATTTGCAAAAAATAGTAACTCTAATTTGCAATAAATTAACTAAGGGGACTGGAGGCAGCCGGCAAAGGGAAGGCTGCCACTGTTCTTGGTGTCAAAATAGGAAGGGAGGATTTTTCTGATGTGACAGTTTCAGCTACAAAGAGATGAGCATGCTGTCACATTGCCCAGCAGGAGTCAAGAGCAGAGTACTACTGATGCTGTGTGGCTGGCAATCAAGTGGTGAGTAGCCAAGAGAACGTTACGGTCAGGATGATCCCATTACACCATACGGTCTAAATTCTATTTCTCGGAACACAGAGCTGTCATTGCATCAGGAAAAATCTGCATTACAGCTGCTTCCTTTACATCTGCTGTTGCCCTGTTTTAGCTGTGACACACACCGGCATTCAAGCAGAGCTCATCTGGAGTACTCCATTCACCATGGTTCACAGAGGATATTGATAAGCTGGGAAAGGACCAAGAAAGAGCGGCAGTGGTAAGAGAAGGCCTAGAAGATAAAATGTAACGTTGCACACCACCTCAATCTCCAAGCGCTGCAAGATTCCAGGGGTTCCAGGCAGTTACCCAGGGTCTGAGTTTCCTTTTGGTGTCTTTAAGATATATGGTTTATTTATACATATATACAATGTAAAAAGGTAAAGGACCCCTGAATGGTCAAGTCCAGTTGAATTCGACTATGGGGTGCGGCACTCATCTCCGCTTTCAGGCCGAGAGAGCCAGAGTTTGTCAGCAAACAGCTTTTCCAGGTCATGTGGCCAGCATGACTAACCTGCTTCTGGCGCAATGGAACACCATGATGAGTGCCAGAGCTCACGGAAACACTGTTTACCTTCCCGCTGGAGTGGTACCTATTTATCTATTCACGTTGGTATGCTTTCAAACTGCTAGGTTGGCAGGAGCTGGGACAGAGCAAAGGGAGCTCACTCTGTCACGTAGATTTGAACTGCCGACCATACGATCGGCTAGCCCAAGAGGCTCAGTAGTTTAGACCACAATGCCACCCGCATCCCTATGAGCCTATGATGGAGGTGTTCACAGCATTAATACCACAGCCTTGGATTCAAGCAGAAATCAAGCATTGCTCAGACCCTCTCTCCAGCTTGCTGCTTTGCTTCTGGCCCACATTTACTGCAACACAACTCTCCACTCTACCTTTTTGTATTTCTAATGAATAGACAGTTGAGGGAGGAGGATCACCCATTTGGCCTTTGGCAGAGAACCACTCCCTTTGTTCCCTTAATGACCCATACTTACAGGGCCTTTACCAGGATGCCCTGGCTGTTCCAATGATTACAAGGGGAGCCCAGGCATTAGAAGGGTCTCGACCTACAGCCTACTTCCCTCTGAACCAGAGGGAGGGCAAGGTTTCCTGCATTCCTTGCTCTAGAACCTGATTGGTAAAGAAAAATGGTACCACTACTATGGATGGCGCTGTGGGTAAAACCTCAGTGCCTAGGACTTGCTGATCGCAAGGTCGGCAGTTCGAATCCCCGTGGTGGGGTGAGCTCCTGTCATTCGGTCCCAGCCCCTGCCCACTTAGCAGTTCGAAAGCACCCCTAAGTGCAAGTAGATAAATAGGTACCGCTTTATAGCGGGAAGGTAAACGGCGTTACCGTGTGGGGCACTGCTGCTGGCTCACCAGATGCCGCTTAGTCACGCTGGCCACGTGACCCAGAAGTGTCTCTGGACAGCGCTGGCTCCCGGCCTCTTAAGCGAGATGAGTGCGCAACCCTAGAGTCGGACACGACTGGCCCGTACGGGCAGGGGTACCTTTACCTTTACTATGGATGAGGGGCAGGGAGAGAATGGCAAGTCCATTTGCGTTTAAATGTGAACTTACCAGATTCATACTTTGCAAAGCAACCTGCAAACTGAAATGTGACTGTCCTTCAAAATCTTCGCTTTCCCAAATTTTGCAGAGCAGTTCTCCAGCTAAGCAATGTGTACAGTAATCCATATATTAGGGTAAAGTATGTACCTCGAGTTACATACGCTTCAGGTTACAGACTCCACTAACCCAGAAATAGTACCTCGGGTTAAGAACTTTGCTTCAGGATGAGAACAGAAATCATGTTCTGGTGGTGCGGCAGCAGCAGGCGGCCCCATTAGCTAAAGTGGTGCTTCAGGTTAAGAACAGTTCCAGGTTAAGAATGGACCTCCAGAACAAATTAAGTACTTAACCCGAGGTACCACTGTAGTGAAAATAACATACAAAAAGGAATTATATTGGATAAAATTGCTTGCAAAATATGTAAATTTGGTGAAATTGCATACAAAAATGTGTATATAGGGAATTTGCACTGAAATGCAGATGAATTTCCTTGAAGACTTTTTTTTTTTACAACTGATCTTAAGGTTGAAAAGAAACAAGAAACAGAGAGAACCAAAAATTGAAAGATTTGTCCATCCCTACATACCAGTAGCAGGATCATGATTGTTTTGCTGCCAGCAACTTCATTCCATGCCTAAAATTGCCAGAAAGTCTCCTCTGACTCCACAGCATGAGAATGGAATGACAAAGCTCAACAGTAGATTAAAGGATGTTTTGGCAGCTTCCAATATATCACCTCTATGTATATGTTTGTTGACCCTCTCAAATAATTCTAAAAGGTGAATGAGACAGGACTTACAGCAGAAATAAAAAGTGGGACCATTTTCCATTCTTGTTATTGATGAGAAGGAAAGGATGAGCAAAATTAAATGGTAAGAAAACAAAAACTTCCTAGGCATTTCCTAATTCACACATACAGTTAGAATAGGATAAGACACTTCAAAACTCATGCAAATGTCCAGCGGTACATGAAGGTCGCCTCATATGAAGAACCTGCTTGGACTACAACACACTCTATGTGTGGCTAACTTTGAAGGTGACTTGGAAACTAAAACTAATCCAGAATGTGGCAGCCAGACTGTTGACTGGGAGTGGTCACTTGGGCCAAATAACACTGGTCCTGAAAGACCTACATTGGCTCCCAGTATGTTTCTGAGCACAATTCAAAGTGTTGGTGATGACCTTTAAAGTCCTAAATAGCCTCGGCCCAGTATACTTGAAGCAGTGTCTCCACCCCATTGTTAAGCCTGGACACTGAGCTCTAGCACTGAGGACCTTCTAGTGGTTCCCTCACTATGAGAAGTGAAGTTACAGGGAACCATGTAGGGCCTTCTCGGTAGTCGTTCCCACCCTGTGGAACGCCCTCCCATCAGATGTCAAGGAGATATAACCTTTAGAAAACATCTGAAGGCCGTCCTATATAGGGCAGCTTTTAATGTGTAATGTTTTATTGTTTTTATATATGTTGGAAGCTGGCCAGAGTGGCTGGAGCAACCTAGTCAGATGGGTAGTGCACAAATAGTAAAATTGTTGTTGTTGTTAACTGAATCATTCTGGCAGTTCTTGCATTGCTTTTAAGGCTCTTTTTTCCAGGTGGGAGTGTTGATCACACGATGCAAATAAGACCAGTATCACATGGGGAGCAGTTTCCACATGAATTCATTTTCAAATAGCCTAAGACAAATGCCCTTTGACTATTCCGGCTATCTACCTGCTAATGCTTAGGTCAGCAGATCTTAAGAGGCTTACAGATGCATGCCCCAGACAAACACTTTGCCATCTGTGCAATACTATCTGATTCTGTTTGATTCTCCCTTTCAACTCAATATTTCACAAATCTTGTTCATAACAAAGAATTATTAAATAATGTTGAAGCACACGAAAGTCAACGTTCGGTCAGTCCAGTGCAGGTGGGTGCAAGCAACACTGAGTGTGGTGGGATTTCAGATGCAGAGGAAGAGGGAGGAACACAAACCCAGTGTCCAAATTATACTGAGTTGCCATGAAATTTAGCAGTTGGTGCTTTTGAGAATAAAATCCTCCTTTTTTTGAATTCTTTTTCAGGTATCACACTTACCCACACATCAAAGCTTCCAAGTGAACTGTTCTGTGAGTTATTTTAAACATTATGCTTTGCTTTATTTTGGTTTGTTTGGGTTTTGTTTTGGGTTTTGTCAGGGAGACCAGACTAGGGATAGAAGAATCGGTTGCTTTTCATTTCTCATAGTTTCTCATTTTTCAAATTTAACTCACTGAATTCCACACCAGCTTGCAGTTATTATTTGTCTAAGGGCCTCATGAAAATTCATCACCATTTTGGTGCAAATTTTCCCCAATATATATATATATATATATATATATATATATATTTGGGGGTATGTGATTTTGCTTAATATGTGCATTTTTGCAGAGCAACTTTCCATAATATAATGCATTTTTGTATGTAATTTTCACTAATATATGGATGTCAGGGGTGTCAACTTGAATAAAATATTGGGGGGCAGGTAAGCCCCTTCCCTGCATAATCAATCACAAGCCATGGCATGGCATGAACACACCATTTGAATGGCAATGCCCATCAACTTGTGGGGAGCTTCTCCCTCAAATAGTTGATTGAGGGGTGAAGGGTCCTCTGCCCCTAGGAGTTGGCTCCTAAGATGGACAGTATTCAACTCAGAGTATATATCAAGTCCTGACCTCTGCCTAGCAGCTGCTCCCCAGGGTTTCAGACAGGGTGCCTCTCCCAGTTCTACCTGGAGATGTAGGCAATTGAACCTTGGACCTTCTGGCATGCAGAGCAGATGTGCTATCACTGAGCTATTGCCCTTCTGCCATAACGAGACCTATTGTCCAGTTACAACAGACCTGTTGAAATTAATCGCCTAACTTAGTCAAGTTCATTAATATCAATGGGTCTACTCTGAGGACAGTGCTTTACCCTAGTATCCCAGCAATGATGTACACATTATTTGACGATGCAAAATTCAGAGAATTGCCACATTTCAGAGGATTGCTAGGATTTCACTTGCGTATTGTTTGGAAAGTGGAAATTAGGTAGGCTCACTTTTCAATGCAAACTTGCACGCTTGATGTTTATCTGTTATATTTATGTCCTGCCATTTCTCTGATGAGATGAAGATGAGATCCCATGCTTATCTCCCTCCCCACCAACTGTATCACCACATGCGTAATGTGATGTAGATTCATAGTGGCAGATGGCAGCTGGTCAAAAGACATCCAGTGAGCTTCATGACTGAGTATTTGAGCCCCAGTCTCTCTAGTCTCAGTTTGCCACCCTTACCATTGCACCACACTGCCTCGCTGGAACGAATGGGGTATTTATTTAACAAATTCCATCACAGCTGTGGTCCAGGAAACATTAATGTACTCTAGGAAGGATGAGGCTTGTTAGATTTAATAGTGAGATGACTCCATGTAGCTCAGTTGGTTAGAACATGGTGCTGATAGGGCCAAGGTTTCATATTCCTGCATTGCAAGGGGCTGGACTAGATGATCCACAGGGTTCCCTCCAACTCTACAATTCTATGATTCTGTATCTGAAATCAAGATCTGCTTTAACTGTGAGTTCACCTGCGGGCATTGGTAAGACATTTTCATGCCATTCACTTCCTTATTTGTAGAAGGTTTACCTATATCACAGGATCGTTCTGACCACAAATACTAGAGGCTTATAGAAGTCTTTTAAATGCTATAGAAGTCATCAATCATAAAAAAACCCTAACAGGCCAATCGTATTTACTCAGAATTACCGTAGGTGCCACTGAGTTCCTGGTAAGTACAGCGCATAGTATTTTAGCTAAAAACCAATGGAACTGAAAGAAGATGAATTTCCCAGCACACGGTGACATGCAAAATATCTAGCAAGATGGCCATTTCCGATTTTATGTGTATTCCCATTTCACTGAAGCACAATCATCCAAAATTGAAATGAAAATGTTGTGAAAAGACTTGTCTCCCCTTTGTGAACTCATTCCTGCCTATCGGGTCCTACTGGCAAGAAAGAATTTCCACGCTTCCTCGCAGTATGTACTGATTACTCTTCTGTCTCTCTTCATGCTATGTAAGTCTCAAACTACCCTCTTCTCTTTTTTTCCCTTCTTTTTTCACCCATCTAATATGTGACTTTCCTGCCAAGGCTGTTAAATGAAACTAAAGTCGGTCCCAGTGCACAGAGATTGCCTCGAAGTCACTGCTGATTGCCGTAATATTCTGCTCAAAACCAGATGGAAAATCTCAAACAGCAGAAGGTTGTTTTTTCTTTAACTATTCACAAATCAAGTTGAGTTTAGTAGCTTAGAATAAATGTGTTTCCCCCACTCTAGTCTATTTACATACTTAAATAGAAGACTCCTAAGAGCCAATTCTGGGGTTACATTTTCACTACTGTTTAAGCTCTGTGTAGGCATTTGCGGGGTTTAAAAAAACTGGACAATTTTCACACATTATGCAGGGATAATAAAGCACCTGCCGCAAAGGGCATTCACATGTTACATTCATAAAGTGTATAATCTGTATTCTTGCATACACAAACGGCTGAGCTGTACACGCACATAGTTATTCACATGTAATGTTCAATGAGTGCACAATATGTCCACACAAAATTTGAAGCGCACAAACCAGCAGCTATATACTCTTTAACGCAGACCCCTCCACATGGGTAGAGTTTGTACCTGTGCTTAGTATAACGTGTGAACAAGTCTAGGCAACACTTGAACTGCAGCGTTGAAAGATAGGTGAGGGAAGCTACATGGCTCAGAACAAGGGTGGTGAACACAGGCCTGGGGGGCAAAATGAGCCCCCACCCAAAGCTTCTTTAACTGGCCCCCCAGACCTCTTACCAGGGCATACACCCCCCTTACTGGGCCATATTTCTCACCAGCAGCGGTGTGCGGTAAAAATTTTCATAGGGGAACAGTTAGGGCCAGAGGTGAGAGCTTGCAAGGGCGATTGGAGGCGGAGATAATGTAACATCATTCACATGAGCCTCACAACTCCCTTCCTAGGCCAGGCAGAAGTTTCCCAGGCTTTGGGAAGGAGGCAACAGGCTTTAATACTTTAATACTCTAATTTACCAGGAAAATTCAGGGAACTGGCCTAGTCCCCCTAGTCCACTGACCGCACGCCACTGCTCACCAGAACTACTTCATGGCCTCCTTGGCTGGATCTAGACACATCAAAAAAGCATTTCAGGAAAACACATTTCATTATGGGAAATCATGGTAGCAAAATATGGGACCCCAGAGCCCCATCAGGTGTCACAGTGTTATAATGCATATAAAACACTTTTTCTTTACTAATGTAGCTGAGTCCCTTAAGTGCTTTTAACTGTCTGGAATGTGTCCTTGGACTCTGGCAATGCATCTTTCTATCCTGAATGGAGGACAGAGGGGGCTGTGTGTGTGTGTGTGTGTGTGTGTAGAATCTAGCTTATTGTACAAGGGTAAAATTTACATCAATTGTCCCACCCACTGTTTCCTCTGGCCCAACCCACCACTGTCATGTGACCCCTGGCAGGTTGGGAAATGCAGCCCTTGGGCTGAGAAGGTTTGCTGTGCAACCTCACAGTGTAGGAAGGCCCTCTTTGCAAAAGAGTATGGAATAGTGAAGAAGTGGATTATCGTGGCCACAAACAGCCTCAAAAGAAGCAAAGGGGGAGTAGTTGGGGTGTGCCTTGCTGCATTTTTGCTCTGTTTTGATGTGGGATATCAATTGCTGCACAAATTATAATGTGAAGGTCTTAGCAGATAGCCAATTATACTTCCACAGAATGATGGCAGATCGAACCGCTTCCCTAGACACTCCCCATATTTATTTATTTTTAAGTGTTTTCAGAGAGTAAATAAACAGCAAAAACACCAAATAGTGGCATGCACTATCCCTGAGCTTCAGCTGCATTTCTTTGCCACATATGCTAGCAAAGATACTGTCCATTTTCCAAACAACAACAAAAAAGGTATTCCCTTCTATGCAGTTCTATTTGTCCCTAATGCTTAAACTTTGAAAAGTGCATCAATCATTTCAGAGGCATATTGATTATGGTAGAAAAAAATGCACGAAGCTAGAGAATAAATATTACAAGCAGTGACACCATTTTAACTGATGCGAGGAGACAATTGAGCCATAACCTTCTATGGGGTTTGGGAGTGGTTGCTTTAGGGCATAGTCAATGGAATGGAATAGTGTTTTAGAAGGCCGGATTGAGTTTTTACTTGGCAAATGAGAAGGTTCTTGATGTAATGCTTCCTCTATTAGGATCACTGCCCGGGGGCCATTGCCAAAGGAACAGTAACTAACTAAATAAGAAATGGCTAGAGAATATGACTAAGTATTATTATTATTTATTAAATGTTTATATTGCCCTTCATCCCACCTCATGCCCTAAACACCACTTCTATGCTGGCTAATTTGCAACCAATGTTACTCTGAAGGTGGGCCCCTGCACATACAGATCAATGCATGTAGGGCTCTCACCATGGAAATAAAAACCCTGATCGCATCTCTGTGGAACAGCGCTACATATGCATATCAGAATATTTGTGGAAGCCAGGCCCTTAGGCTGATGCCAAATGTAAATCAGCTCTCTCTGTGTGTCAGCATCTAGGAGATGGGGCTAGACAGCTGCATACTAGAGAACACCTTCATGTGTTTGACACCCATGGGTGCTGACTGGCTGGACAAAGTTATAGATTTATTTATAATTTTTGTTCTCTCGAGTCATGTCCCTCAAGAAGAATAGACGGATGGTGCATTGAGACATGGGGAATATGGTGCTAGTTTTCATTATTATAATGCTAGCACTTTTGTTCCATTTTTCCCATGTTCCTTTCACACTGCAGCTTTTTAGCTGCTATAGCAGCATGTCACACTAATTTTCATTCACACCTGTGGGCATGGCGTGACACAACAGCAGACGATGTTGCTGCCTTTCTTCACATGCCTGCTTCTATTCCCCTATGATTCCCACACGAAAACAGCAGGGGGGACGGACTGTATGCCACCCCAAATTTCATCACTTTACTCCTGTAATTTTACAGGTCATGGGGGCTGCAAACGGATCTTTTCTGGAAGCAAACAACATGGAAATGAGGACTAAACATGCTCTGTATTCCATTAGATTTCTGGAAATAGGTTTTATGTCATGTGAAAGCTCGAATGTAATGCAGAAGCTAACACTTAGGGAACTGTCAGGGAAATGGAATATAGAATATACTGCCATGTGAATACACTCTGCATGTGGATGAGAGTCCAGCTAAAGATTACAGCTTTAGACTAAAACTGTGCCTGCTGAAGATGCTTTAATCCAATTGACTTCAATGGGATCTGAGGAGATTAATAAGGGGGCTCTCCATTTTACTTTGTGGCCTTTGGCTTCCAAATAGCTCCAGGCTAGCTAAAAAGTAGTGGGTTACAACAATAAGGGGAAAAGGCAAAACTCCAAAAAGATTGCGTGAGTATTCATTTAATGTTTAATGTAAGTTTAAAGCGAATGTGTTTCTCTTTGTAGAGTCTCATTGCCATTCTCCTCATGCATCAGCTATGAGGGAATGAGAAACGGCACATTAGGAAGATGAAAGCGTGTGATGTGCTAAAGCGAATGATTCTGCTTCTGTTCTGTGCCTCCCCGTCTACACACCAGCATCCTTCTGTCTCTACCCATCTCTTCCAAATGACAACACAGCCCCAGAGAAAACATTATAGAGGAATGCTCTATAGGGACAGGAATTAACATCAGCCAGAATCAATTAAAGAGAGAGCGAGAGAGCACCTCTCGACACTAAGAACTGCAAATGAACACTGGGAAAACAGAGATGGCAACTTCTCAGGGATTTAGGTTTCCTGTGCCCAATAATAAAGAATTACTGAGTCGGAAACAACCATTTGACCTGAGAAGCCACTGCTTCCCTCTCTCCCTTTTGCTCCTCAATCAGGGACACTTCTTTTTTAAAAAATAGATAAATAAATGCTTTGACAAGAACTACTGTCACATTTTTATTTTATTTTTATTTTTAAAAAGGCTTCAAGGAAGACATTAATAAATTCATTGCTGCTATCTAATAATTCAGAGTGTAGCACAAATCATCTGTTAACCAAGAAAAGAAAAAGAAAAATCTTGTTTGCTGTGATGAATAAGATCAATTCCCTTGTCTTTTGTTCAGCTCATACATCTTATATCTTTTACAAAGTGCCTGCAATAGAAAGAGAAAGCAAACAATTGTGACATACAGCCTGAGTACAGCAAGCAGGGATTCGTGAAAATCTATCATGGACAGATTTAAGGTTTTCCTTAATACCTAAATGTGATCGTAACAAGGTGGGTTTTTTTCTTTTTATTTGTGCTGTGCCTGTTCCAAATGGCTATCAGCTGACACCAATCCTGTTTGCACACTACCTTCCCAAAACACAACAACAGCAGCTCTAACATGAGGACAAGGAAGATATCTTCTTCATGCTAGTAATGGTGCAGGTTCAGCAGCAAGCACTGGGTCCAGAAACCAGGATTCCAACATACATGAGCTAGGCAGGAGATGCAAAACTGAACAGAAGCAACGAAGGTGTCCCAACAGCTATCACGTCCTTCCCACCAAGCTTTTAAAGATGAGACTGTATGAGCTCACTCATGAGACCTCTCACCTTATGGGACTGCTGCTCATTCAAACACACACTCCAGCTAAATGGGTGCATTTGATCCCACCAGTGAAGGTGGTGCCTGGATTGTGGCAACAAGACAGCCTCTCTGACTTTAGGTCCACCTCTTCTTCCTCAGCCCCTCTGAAAAGCAGGTCAAAGTCCTTCTCCCTCCCCAGTGAGGCTCTGTAAGGAGGATAATGGAGAGAACCAGAAGATCTGCTTCCTCTTTTCTGACAACTGGATGCACAAGGGGAGGGCTTCCATCGTCCACTGCTGGGGACTAGCCTCCAAGCTCCCCTCTCTACTTATTCTCCTTTCTCCTCCTCTTGTTTCAACTGGGGCTGCCAAACCAGGTCCTGATTAAACTGAGAAGACCATGACACTCTCTGTGCTTATTCAGGCATGGTGTTCAAGGTGGGTTATACAAGAATTGCAACATTGTAGGTGTTCAATAGATTAGAATGGGGCATCACAGCATCTGCCTCCACCCTGACCTACACATTCTTAATTAGAATTCTTGTAGAGAGCTCCTATGGTTCACTTGTGCCTAGGGACCACTTTTTGTGTGCACACATGTACATGGCTGGGTGCAGCTCCCTGCAGATTTTCTAATCATGCAAAGGTCATTGTGGAGCCTCCCACTGCACTCCATACTCTCCACACATTCCTAGAATTGTAGAATTGTAGAGCTGGAAGGGACCCTGAAGATCATCTAAGTCTAACCCCCTGCAATGCAGGAATATGCAGCTGTCCCATATGCAGATCGAACCTGAGATCTTGGTGTTATCAGCACAATGTTATAACCAACTAAGCTGTCCAGTCATATCCATCTTATACCTGTTGAACATATGTAGGAGGCTACATTTTCAAATGGCAGGGACACGGGTGGCGCTGTGGGTAAAACCTCAGTGCCTGGGACTTGCTGATCGTAAGGTCAGCGGTTCGAATCCCCGGTTCCAGCTCCTGCCCACCTAGCAGTTCGAAAGCACCCCTAAGTGCAAGTAGATAAATAGGTACCACTTTATAGCGGGAAGGTAAACGGCGTTTCCGTGTGCGGCGCTGGTGCTGGCTCGCCAGCTGCAGCTTCGTCACACTGGCCACGTGACCCGGAAGTGTCTCCGGACAGCGCCGGCTCCTGGCCTCTTGAGCGAGATGAGCGCGCAACCCTAGAGTCAGACACGACTGGCCCGTACAGGCAGGGGTACCTTTACCTTTACATTTTCAAAGGCCCACATGCTCTGACCTTGCCTTTAAAGATGAACCGAGTTGAATTTCTCCCCCAGCCCTATTGATGGCCCTGCCCTGTGACAACTGAGAGCATTCAATGTGACTGGTTGACAAGCCATTAGTCTAAGCAGCTCTCTATGGACAACAGGGGTCTAGGGTGTATAACTGGGGAAGAAGCCATTGTAAGGTTTCATCAAAGGTATAAAATTGCCCGACACTGATCCTGCAAATAATTATTTGGGTGCTGAGATTTTTGCTGTTGAGGTTGGATTTTATAGCCATCTTGTGAACGATACATTAAAACTGCAGCGTTTTTTCCCCTTCAAAAATGCTTACGAAAAAACAAGTAAGATATCTTTCTGTATATAGCCTCGCTATAAAACCTTTCCCAAAAGTGCAACATTGCTTTGCCAATTTTATCCTGAGAGATCTTGAAGAAATTCAGAGTGATATCAGGATGCCAATAAAAGCTTGCAAGTGCAGACCATTCACAAAATAAATATTAACAAAACATCTCAGGTGCTTGGATTTTAAAATGCATCAAAGCATTACAGAGTGGAAGATTGCGCTGAATGTACAGACATATTTGATATTTCCCTGAAAATGTCTTTTTACCTTAATATTGACTTTATAACCAAGCAATGTCATTCGGCTTTAAGTGGTGATATGTGGATTTAATTCAGCCAGGATGAGTTGTCCTAGGATCTATGAAGCTGAAATACATTGTTTCACCAAGGGGGCAAAATGGGTTTCAAAAAATCAATAAAAAATATTATTTTCTCATGAGGCTCATCTGGCCCCTACTCATTCTTGATCGTTGCCCTATGGCTTTTATAATCTCTTTTTAAAAAAACCAGCAGCTTTGCAGTATACTCAAGAGTGGGTCGATTCCCTTTTTCTACACATGCAAACTCAAATTACCAAAAGCAAAAATGTTACCAGACTGAGCACTTAATAACGGCTCTTAAAATCTAAAAACACAACAATTGATCAGAAAAATTAACATGCCGAACTACTGAAATCTGTTCAGTAAGAGGACCTCAGGGGAGTAAAGGCTCTGTCCCTGACATATCCAGTTAAAGTATCTATTCGGTTAAAGAATCCACTCTATTTTCCCTTGGTCAGACCACACCTGGAATATTGCATCCAATTCAGGGCACCACAATTTAAGAAGGATGTTGACCAGCTGGAACATGTGCAGAGGAGGGCAACCAAGATCACCAAGGGCCTGGAAACCAAGTTTTACGACATTAGATCCCCGAGACAGAGAACAGCACCATATTGTGATGTTTGGCTTCCAATTCAAATCAAGCAGCCACAAATGTAAGCCCCTGCTAAAAGAATATCAATTGAGCTTTCAATATTTCAAAACAAACAAGGGGTCAGGGAACAGGGGGGTGGATGTTCTGAATGGGTACCAGGCACGTTGGTGGTGGTGCGTAAATCATTGCAGCCATGAACTAGAACTGAACTATGACTCCTTTTTCTAGATCCTTGAGTTCTCAATTACTGAGGAATCAGAACAAAGACTGTGCTCCAGGCTACAACTTAAAAGAAAAGTTGGGACTCATTTTTCACCTTCAAGATAAGCTGAGGCTATATAAGTCAACATTATGGGCTCAGTGGAAACGCGCGATTCAATCATAGCCAAGTTGAAGAAGAAACTCTTTGTTGTCCTTACAGATTCATGATGCCTATCAGCAAAATTTGTGGGGGGTCTTATGTTCAGACTTAGTACTTCTATATACATAGGAAAAGAATTCTGGAAATGATGTATCAAAACATTATTCAAAAGTGGCTACATTAAGCATGCGCTAGCATTATGCCGCTTCTTCAACATTCCTAATGAGATGAGGATATGCAGCTATTTGCTATTATTCGTACTAACAAATTTGTTGCCTAGAGGCCATGATATTACAGAACACAGAATGAAGCATTAACACAGATTTATCGCCACTCCTATAACCTTTAACTCAGTATTTTATTACTAAAAGCTCTGTGGGAAGTGCTTATGGAATATGCAAAAAGCATTTAAGGTACTTTTTATAGCCAAAAACCCTTGCATGTTGCTTAGGCATAAACAATAGTCAAACAACCCAAATTTACATGGAAGTGTGCCTATGCATAATAGAAAAAGAGCCACCGTGTCATAAAATAAAATATATGGGACAATGGGAATTATTTTATTTTCTAATTCCTCCTCCCTAAATGCTCATTGTTCCCTTAAACCACAGCTTTTTTTTTGTTTGTTTTTTTAGTTCAAACTCTGTCCATCAGTGTATTTACTGACTTGATGAATTTGTTCAGAAATATGGGAGGAGGGGAGCACACATCAAAGCTTTTCCCATAAACTTTTTTCCCAGTAAAAAAGGTATTTGTTATATAAAGTTGCCCAAGGGATGGCTGACAGGAACTAGGGATGCTTTTTTGTATTCAATAGGAAATCATGAAGGAAGGACAATAGCTCAGAGGTACAGAATATTCTTCATATGTAGAAGGTTCCAGAGTCAATTCCTGACACACATACCCCTAGGGGTGGAAAATATCCTTGTTTGAAACTTCAGAGGAGGCTACTGTTGCCTACACAGACTGGCAGCAGCACTCTAGGATTTCAAACATCTGTCTTTCACACCCCTGGGTGTGGGACTGCCAGGAACTGAATCTCAGAACTTCAAACACTAGGCTAGGTCTACCAATTGTCCAACTTGGTGTAAGATGGAGTCTTGTGTTCCAATATCTATATATGCATATCTAGCAATTATATTCAATTTAATTTCATTACCTCAACATATTGGGTCAGAATCGCCCATAATGACTCTCAAATCCAGAGTTTCTATTTTTCTACCAAAAGAAAGAATACTTCCAAATGTTTAAGGAGTATCATCTATATAATTAAGGATCTATATAATTAAGGCATCCAAGCTAAAATATTATGGGCAAAAGTAATCACAGTGAATCATAAATTCACAGGATGCAAAAACTGTCACGTTTAAAACCTGGGAAGGCTTTCTTGTACAGAGAAAGAGCCACATGCCTTGCATGCAGGAGATCCCAGGTTAAATGCTCCTCCTGGTTTTGTTTTGTTTTTTAGAAAAAGGAATCAGGAGTATGTGATGTGAAAGCCCTATGCCAAGACACTAGAGAGCTGCTGCCAGTCAAAACTACACAACACTGGTCTAGATGGAAGACTTGGTATAAGAGAGATTCCTAACACTCAAGTAACTTCTATGTTCAGCTATATTACATTTTGGAAGTGCGTGCAAATGAAATTCATTGGAGAGCAGGCAGGATATGTTGGTGAGAGTGAGGGTGTACTATGGTTGACAAATTTAGCAGCATCCTTCTCTCTCATCTTTTTTAAAAACATCAACCCGGTGCTGTGGAAAGAAGAGCTGTGTGTGGACACAGATGCTATATTAATTTGCTCAAAATACTACTGGGCCAGTAGGGATGCATGAATCTGTACTTTGCTGTCTAGCATGCAAATGCAGGATTTTTCCTGTCTCCTTTTTCCACGGCAAATCATATGTTGTTTCTGTACACATCCAATTAGATGTCTTCCTTACATTTTCATTACATAAGGAATCACGCTGAAGAGCTGGCTAATTTTGTCAAGTAGATATTCTTCTGTCACATTCCCATTCGCTGGATGAATGGGCTTAGCATAACTAAAGGACTGGCCAAGTATAAGTGATTTGTTGCCATAGTAGTTAATGGTCAGAGGCTGAGATGACACTTGCAAGAGGTAATGACAGTGTAGTACTAATTGCCTCTTGAGACTCTTGAACCCTCTTTTTTTTAAAATTCGGCTGCAGATGTACAGATGATTGTGGGTACTATACACAAAGAGGGTGTTTATCATGGGTGAAGTGTCCCAATGAATCTAAGCCTGTTGGTACTTACGATGTCCTGCTCCATCCACAGAGAGGATCAAAGTGGGGAGGCATGGACCAGCCAGGAAGGAGGGATGGCTAGACAGCTGGAGGAGAAACCAGAGAAGCTGACTCCCATTCCCATCACTAGGAACTTGGTGCTGCTTCTGTCATTGACAGCAGACCCACACTCCTTGGAGAAAGGTGCACCTCCAAGTCCACCATTCTTGTAAGGAGAGAGAGTCTTATGAGTAAGCATGCTCGTCTTCCTTTGAAAAGGTGCCAGGAGGGGCATGTCAGTGATACATTGCTATGGCTTTCATCCAGTCCCTGGTGTCATTCCTGAACTCCATAGCCATACCATAGATGACCTGTAGCCTGATCTGAACTGTTACAAGCCTTGAATAAAGCTTACTTACTTACTCACACATAAGGGCACTGGGACAGGAGACAGGACATAAGATCTGTGTCTGCAGAAAAGAACCAAATATGGCCAAAGCTCTTTTGTTAAGTAGATGGCCTGGCACATTTCTCTTTTGTTGGGATAATGGCTGTATGCATAATGAAAGAGTTGGCCGAGTGTAAATGATTTGTTGACATAGGAACTAATGGTGAGAGATATCGTTTGGAAGCAATAATATCAGTATAATGTCCACTAAATGGAAGATGTTACAAAACTGATCATGTTACAAAACCAAAAGCATTTTTGGCAGAGTCAAGAAACACACAGTAATTCACCATGAACATGCAGGTTTCATTCCAAGATGGACGTCAGGGTGTCAGAACACCCCAAATCCATGCATAAATGTAAACTGCGAAAATTTCCTCGAACATCTCTAATATTAGGGCAACAATGGCCTGCAGCCGCTTTGCCTGGTGCTTCTTATCTGAGTGCTGGGTTGACCACCACTGCCCATCCCTACTATTCCCCATCAGTGCCTGAAAAGCCTCTGGGGGTCAGGGGCACATTGCCAAAGGCCGTCATTGCCATTAGATTGTTTGTCTAATACTTTGGCAAATAAGCCCAAATACAAAGAAGCTCTCCTGTGTCACAATGGAATGATTGGCAATGTTTGGGGCAATTGACACATTTTAATTTTGCAGCAATGACTTTTCATAAGTTAATACTTTTAAATCAGACGTTCCTTTAAACTCCTTGTATTTAGACTCCTGCTATTTCATGATTCCTCCTCACCCTCAGCCCTCCTTTCCTGAACATAATTTCTGGCTACAAGGCTGAAGCCAGTGTTCGACTCCGATAAAAATGATCAAGCAAAATATAGTGTGCCACTTGGAAAAGAACACTGAGTAGCTCTGCATAGTAAGCAAATGCCTGTGATTGTGATGCAATCATCACATGCCTCCATTTTCTCTCTTCTCGATGCAATTAGACATAATTGTGCACAAATAAATATGTACATTTGCCACCAAACTGTAAAATGGGAGCATTTCTGCTGGATTTTTCCACAGAAAGTAAGAGCTGGGAAATGACCTGCACCTCAGCTTTTACAACAATCAGCATCCATCCTGATTTGTTTGTGCTGTATTTGTAAGTCTTCTCATTGCAGGCCTAGAAGAAGTACGACCACAAACAGGAAGGCGGGGTTCAATGATAAAGTGGGCCCAAGATGTGGGCCATCCAATGATGCTGAAAGATTGGGAAAACTTATGAAAGGTAGATTTGAAATTTACAGCCAGCTATAATATAAGAGAGAACATGATGAAAATGGCTCATAGGTGGTACCTCACTCCTTCCAGATTATCAAGAATGTATAAAAATTTGGCGAATTCTTGTTGGAGATGTGGAGGAAATAACGGTGACATGATCCACATGTGGTGGATGTGTGAAAAGATTAAGATTTTTTTTGGGGGGGGGGGGGAATATCCACAAACAGGAAGGCGGGGAAAGATTATGTGGGGAGCTCAGGGCTGGAGTTAGGTGGGGGCTTGTGTGCTTTGCTCCGGAATCAGAATTATAGCAGACCTGCCAAAAAATGGTTTGGTGAGAGGAATGGAAATGAAACCTTGTAAAGTTGACCTGAATAGTGAAAAAGCCCAGGTGGGGCTTGGCAGCTTGGGAAGTAGGTATGTTATGCTTCAGCTGGAGTAAGCTCAGGTGAAGGTCATTGGCCTCATAAAGCCGAGAGGATATAACAGGAAGACTGGTCTGCGTCCTGGCCAGGCCTTCATCTAATATCATCATTTGGGGATTCATCCTGTCCCATCAACAGCTGTCTGGGTGTCAGGATGGAAGCAAACACCTCCCCCTGGACCCCTTTAATGGGGTACCCTGATTTGTTCAGCTTAACTAAAGGGTGATGGAATCCATCCTATTTTAGACCCTGCTAGACTACAAAAAGCAAAATATAATGGGAAGAATTTGCTCCCTGAATCATGGTGTAAATGAAAAATAAACACAGTAGTTCTCATACGTTTCCCTGCAAATGCAGTGATTTTTTTTGGAGACACAGTTGCTCTCCCATGAGGATCTAAAGCAGCGTCTGGTGACGCACTTCTTTTCTTGAAGCACCGAGGATTTCAGAACTATTTCAATTATATCTGTATTGTAACCTCTGTAACGTGTATTTTTTATTTTAAATTAAACTAAAAATACATCTGAGTGATAATTGAATTTTAATATCATTACAGGATTATAAATTCTCCTGGCACCTCGGCAAACTTTTAACAAGGTTGTAGCGAACGCCTTGTGAATCAGAATGTTCACTTTTTATAGGGAGAATGAAAACTTCCTTTTCGTACAGGGGTTGCCAATATTTAACAAGATTCAAAAACGACTTTCTCATGAATGTTGATAGACAGCATTCAGATTCAATTTAGGAGTTAATTCACACCATAAAATATTGATGTGATTTCAGCTCTTGGGTGTAAAATTTATTTCTAACAGTGGCAGGGAGTCAACGGTCTCTTGCAAATAACTGCCCCAGTGAAGCTAATCTAGGAAGATAAAACTGCTTCTAGTGCCACTGCTATCATCCCTAGAGACTGTGATAGCTTGCTCAAGCTTCTCTTCCATTGGTCAGCTTTCCACCATCCTATCCATCTGGAAAGGATGAATGAGTCTGGGTCATCAGGCATGCATGCAACAGACATGCTTTGCCACGGAACAATCCCTTCATTGTAACTGAGTCCTGAGTGTAACTGGCTATGTTGGCAGGTAACGGTCCAGAGGGAAGAGGTTTTCTCTCTAGTCCTCTCTCCAAACCTCACCCCCTAGCTCTCATGCCATTGACTGCAGCTGTGGGCAAGCTGGCAGTAAGCAGTCCTTGTCCTTGTGACTTCAGCAGTAAGGGATGTGGCAGGAATTCTTCTAAGTGGGGTTCAGAAATGAACCTGCTTAGGAGAATGGGAAGCAAGTGTCACAGCTCCCCCCCCCACACACCAATTTCTTCTCTGTGGTTGGATCAAATGCCAAGAGCCAAGAGGGGCAACTCCAGGGAAAGGAAGGGAAGGGAAGGGAAAACTGGTTGGTCACTTGTGAGAAGGATGGACAAGAAAGGCCTATGGTCTGACCCAGCAGGATTCTTCTTAAATAGGGAGAATTTCCCCAAGTCAGTCTGACTGGCTCAGCATATTATTATTATTATTATTATTATTATTATTATTATTATTAAAATTGGTATATCCCCTACAGCTGCAGGTCTCAGGGCAGTTCCTATTTTCCCAATTTCTACTGGGAAAAATATATAAAAATCCCAAAATAATCCGGGGAGAGCCTGTGAGGATCATTACTACTCACTGGTTCTGAGGAGGAAACCAAGAAAGCATTTTTTAAAATATTAATGTTTTTATTGAATGAATTACAATTATAAAGAAATAAAGTGATGGGAAGGGGGGAAGAGAGCAGCAAAAAGAACAAAGATACATATAAAAGAGAGATAGAGAGAAACAGTATACAAAACTGCAATGTAATATTCTCCCATACATTCTTAAGTAAAATTGAGATAGTGTTATTATCTTAATACATAAAAAGGTAAAGGTACCCCTGCCCGTACGGGCCAGTCTTGACAGACTCTAGGGTTGTGCGCCCATCTCACTCAAGAGGCCAAGGGCCAGTGCTGTCCGGAGACACTTCCAGGTCACGTGGCCAGCGTGACATCGCTGCTCTGGCGAGCCAGAGCCGCACACGGAAACGCCGTTTACCTTCCCGCTATAAAGTGGTCCCTATTTATCTACTTGCACCCGGGAGTGCTTTCGAACTGCTAGGTTGGCAGGTGCTGGGACCGAACAACGGGAGCGCACCCCGCCGTGGGGATTCGAACCGCCGACTTTTCGATCGGCAAGCCCTAGGCGCTGAGGCTTTTACCCACAGCGCCACCCGCGTCCCTTCTTAATACATACATAGATGTTAATTGCCTACTACATTCTGTATAAACTCATTCCAACTATTGTCATATTTATCCAAAGTCTACATCTATAAGCATTCGGTTCGTAAGTTGCAAGTGTTGTCACATTGTGGATCCATTGAATAGGCCAAGTGCATTGTGAGAAACCTGCCCTTACTCTATTTCTATCCCTTGCTCATTTTAGATTTGCTGAATTCACCCTGATCATTATATATGATGTTAGTAGGCATCAGGCTGATGGAATGAGCACAGAGGAAATCCTCCATTTTTAAAATTAAAACCTAGTGTACATCTGAAGAGAAACTGATTAATGAATCAGCAGGACACCAAGACCTCCTGCTAGCATTAATAAATTTGAGCTTCTGTAGCAATCCTCATCCAAGGAAACTCACTGATCATAACTTGTCGTCTTGTGAAGACTTTAATATAAACTCTAGATTCATTAATTTTTTATGGAAATTTAGAGCAGCCCTGAGTGGAGACCTTCTTCAATAATAAAACAAGAAAATGAAAACAGACTCTGATTATGACTAGATATTAGAAGTGCGGAAGAGGAAAGATTAGTAATAACCGGACTGTGTGTTAATATTGGGTTCTTTCGACAACATCAGCCCAGTGAGTTCTTAAAAGACAAAGTGCTGGTGGTCTGATATCCGAGAGAAAAGCAAGCAATTTACCAACTCATTAGAAACATTTATTTACATTTGATTTGCAATTCATTTCTTTTTCATTAGGTCTCCTGGGTCCCATAAGAACAGGATTATGAAATTAATTTTGACTAGCTGCCAGTTGTCGCTGCTTCTGTACAATTGTAAATAAGAAAAGCACAGTCATCTTCTCTCTATACCAGCTATCTCTTGAAATCTGCAATGAACCTCAATCACCATTCGAGGGCCTCTGAATTTATTACCATCTTATTAAGGGATCTCTTGAGAGGGCTACGTGAAAATAAACTATAAATCAGAAAGCTCATGCAATGACAGAGGGGAAATTTTGGATCAAGCAAATGCTGAACTAAGGAAAGCTAGAGAGTGTCCCTCTCCCTGTGGCCAAAAATACATTAGGATAATAAGATTTTGAGGAATGTTAAAAGGGGAAGCAGAGTTAAAAGAAAGCATTATTTAATCTCTAGAAGAAATATTTCTGTCCTCCCCAGTGCAAATTCTACATTTAAAGCACTGTGATATCACTTTAAGCAGTCATGGTTACCTGAAAATATTCCTGGGAACTGTAGCCTGCATGGGGTGCTGAGAGTTGCTAGGAGATGCCTATTTCCTGATGCCTATTGCTGTAGCCCTTCCCAGAGATACAGTTCCCAGAGTTCTCTGAAAAGAGGGATTGATTTGTTACACAACCCTGATAATTTTAGCTCTGGGAGGAGAATAGGCACAAAATCCCTTTTCTGCATTCTGAAAGCTATTGGATCAAAACCTGGCATATTTTTTAAATGGACCTATCAGGGACTGAACCTTGTACTTATTTATTTTAGCATCCATATCCCGCATGTTTCTCCAATGAGCTCAAGGTGGCATACATGATTCTCGCCCACCTTGTTTAATCCCCATGACAACCCTGTGAGGTAAGTTAGGCTGAGAGGCAGTGAGTGGCCCAAGGTCACCAAGTGAGGATTTGAACCCTGGTCAGGACACGGGTGGCGCTGTGGGTTAAACCACAGAGCCTAGGACTTGCCGATCAGAAGGTCAGCGGTTCGAATCCCTGTGACGGGGTGAGCTCCCGTTGTTCGGTCTCAGCTCCTGCCATCCTAGCAGTTTGAAAGCATGTCAAAGTGCAAGTAGATAAATAGGTACTGCTCCAGCGGGAAGGTAAACAGCGTTTCCATGTGCTGCTCTGGTTTGCCAGAAGTGGCTTAGTCATGCTGGCCACATGACCCAGGAGCTGTACACAGGCTCCCTCGGCCAATAAAGCAAGCTGAGCCCCACAACCCCAGAGTCGGTCACGACTGGACCTAATGGTCAGGCGTCCCTTTACCTTTACTCCACTACACCACGCTGGCCCTTGGTGTGCTCTACTCAGCTAAGGTCCCTGCCCTTGATTTATATTTCAACATATGACACTGAGATCTTTTGCCAATATTTCCAGCTCCCGGGCATACATTAAGCCATTCCCTTGAATTACAAGCAACCATTAACAGTTCCTCTTAGCTTGGTAAGGGAACAGAAGACTTCAATAGTTTGTTGTTGAAGATTTATTTTACAGCCATTAGGCATAGCTGTTCACAGGCCATGTAATTGCTGTTTATAGGATAGGAAAAAGGAGAGTTACACAGTATGCTTGCTGCCTCTCTTTGCTACAAACAAGAAACACAATTACCAATATTATTCTTTTCTTTTGTCTTGCAGATCTCAGATGTCAATGCACATTGTTGCTATATAGCATGGTTTTTGGTTTTGTTTTATTGTCTTAAGGTGCAATCATAGTTCATAGCTCAGTGGCAGCGCATCTTCCTAGCATGCAGAAGGTCCAGGTTTCATCCCTGGTATCTCCAAGTAGGGTTGATAATGTCCCCTGCCTGAAACCCTGAACAGCCAGTGCCAATCATCAGTGTAGCAAACACTAAGCTTAGAGACAGAAGAAATTATTTATCGGGAATATGAACTGGCTAGGGGTATGAGATCAGTATGCTGGACTAGATGACCCATTGGCCTGACCCAGCAGGTTTCTCTTATTCCCAAACATTTTCCACTGCCTAACAAATGCAGATTCCACCTCCTGAAACTACTGTCTCAACTATGCATTCAGCTTTCCCCATCTAGCCAGCCTTGTGCACAGAACCGATAGCATTACAGAGAAAGGCCTTGGCTTACAACCTCCTACCTGGCAAGCTAAATTTTGCTTCCATAATGTTTCCCTGCTTCATTGGTGCCAACATGCATTATGACCACTAACTCGTCACTAGCCCTGTCTACCATCATTCCAGCAAGGCAGGTCAACATGCAATCTGGAAATCCAACTACCTATGTCCTTCATTCTCAAACTCTGCATCCATTAACCCCTTCTTTGTTTAATCTAGGTTTCTGGTTCCATTTTACTGTGGTTCCTCAAGGCTGTCCTGCTAGGATAGACCTGGGTTTCTGCCATCTTATCACCCATTGGATTTAGGTTAAGGGATTTTCAAGTTTTACATCCTAGCACCCAATGCCTTTGATATGTATCTTAGGTGACATTTTATTTATTTACTTCATAAAATTTATATACTGCTTGATTGTAGAAAAAAGCTCAAAACAGTTTGCAAGAAAGATAGGGGTTTTTGTAATATTTTAAAGAAATAAATACTATTATACTTCATCTCTCCTCACACAACTGCCTAACTCTCTTTCCCCTTTACACTCTGTCACTGAAGTCAAGATACTTTGTTAGCTGTGGCTGATCTCCTGCTGTAATCCTGTAGCTACAAGAGTGTCTCTTGCCAGTTATGGAAAAGGCAAATGCCTTGTTCCCTATTTACAGTATTTCTAATTAAGGCGTGAGGGACCCTCCAAATGTTGCTGGACTCCTACTCCCATACATATCAACTTACACAACTCAGATCTTTGTAAGCACTCCTGATTCCCCCATTAAGTTTGATAAAACTCATTAAAAAAACAACAACAGCCTATCTCTCTCACCCCATCCCCGGGCTTTCCTTGGTGTACTATTTTTGGGAAATGTACCTTCTTTTACAGCCATGTTCTATAAATATCCCTAAGCTTCTGTCTAGTAAAATATAGGTGCAATCATGCTTCTTTACTATTGCACTCTAAAATGAGTCACGGCGGTCTTATAAGATTGACAATTAGGGGCAAACATCTTGAAATGAAGGACACAATGAGGTACATCAAGCTTGCTATAAATGACGGAAATGATACTTTAAACAGAGCTGTAAGTTGTACTGCAATTGGATGGTTATTTTTTTCTCTCTCAAAAGGACTGGGAGTTTATAGGACTTAGAACATCTGTTTCATGGAGCTTTATGGAGCTTAGGAATATTTATGGAACAGGAGTGTGTGAAATGCAGTGTATTCTCCAACAGTAGTTAAGCTGAGCATGTCATAAGGTAAGAAGAGCTATTCCATCAAGCCTTGACTGCAGAATCCATTGTGCCATGGAACATCTCCAGGCAACCTACTTGCAATTGATTCCAATGATGTAGCAACTGCAACAACAATGAAGAGTCAATCCATTTTCCAGGGAAAGAGGGAAGGAGGACTGTCTGACCCCCACCATAGCATTTGGGCTTTTGAGGCCATACTGATTTTAGTTCATGAGTCTCTCTGCAGATCATAGGAGCCGACTTCTAGGCACCAAGGAGTCTTTGGCCTCCCTAATAAAATATTTGAGGGGGTCGGACCCCCCCCCCCAAAAGGTTGATAGTCATTGCCATTCAAATAGTGTGCATGCATCGCATAATGTGATCAGCATTATGTGGAGTGGGACTTACATGCTCCCTCCCAATATTTTCTTCAAGCCCCACCCCCTGCTGTAGATTGTGGGAAGCTCATGCAGGGGAAAGCTAGTAGGATGTATACACATTCAATTTCTAGTATTACTGCCTTTATTTGGCAACTTTGTTGTTGTTGTTAGACTAGGAAACATTTTCTTCTCCAAAAAATCAATATTTTTGAATCTCCATCTATCCACACGCCTCTTGCAAAAAAACCCCCAAACCCCTGCCTTCTTTTCAAGAGGTCTTAAGCCAAAATGTAGCCATTTATTTCCTTTAAAATCGAGCCAACTTTGAATGAAGGGCTTGTGTGACAATTGGTCTCAAAATAGAAAAATGCATCAAAAATATGGTCAATAAATTCTTAACTGAAAGCATTTAACAGGTTTGGGGGGTTAGATTAATGATTAATCTGGATATGAAGTGCATATTATCCACAGTGTTTTCCTTCCCTTTACGTAGATTAATTACTCTCCAACCTCCTTTGATTCTCCCCCCCCCCCCATTTTTCTACTGCTCCTATGGGGAGGGAATAGGTGTAGCAGTACTAGGTAAAATGAATATGAATCCCAGAAAATGATTTGCAAATCTTCTTGCTGAAGAAAAATATTTTTCATCCAAGACAGCTCTCTTTCAACTTTATCTCTCTTAAGCAGTAAGAGTGGCATCCAATGGTCAAATGTATTATTGGCCTGTGTATAAATTCTAATGTTTTCACCATAGCAATATGATAAATCAGATGCTTCTCTCAGCTTTGGACGTTCAACAGTGATCATTTACAAGATCTGAAGCATTTACTAGATCTCTGGGACTAGCCTATGTGACCTGTATAGGCCATTTGTATTTCAGATGCATGAACTCTGAAGTTATATAATTAAGATGTCAAGTAAAAAAAAAAACCCTGTATTTCACAGCGCAATAATGTTAACCTGCTTTTGTGCACATTTATTTCTCAGTTTATCCCACAGGGGTTATGAACATACGAGCGACAAGAAAAATAATCTAGGGTAACTGCATTGGAATATTTGATAGACTGCCTTGCATGTGGCTAGCAAAAGAATATTCTGAACAGGGTTTTTCATTTTCATGAATGGAAGGCTATAAGGAATCAGTCTAGTTTATTCAAGTTAAAAAAGCAGGGACTTAGTTAAGAAGGCAAGGGGGTGGAATATAACCCTCCTTCTTAGATTGTCTTTAATTAATCCTTAATAACATCTACCTTTCTACTGAGTTTGCTACTTATAGGCACCAGCAGAATTATCTCAGTTGTGTGTACTCAGCAGTAAGTTCCACTGAGTTCATCAGGACCGACTCCTAAATAAGTGTTGCAGCCTTGGTTATTAGTGTTTTCCAAATAATTACAGGTTACTGGCCTGTGCAGTAACCAGGGGCAGTCCAAGATGTTTTATTTCTTGAGGAAAAGGACAAGGTGGCACACACCCCGCTCTGTATGTGGAAGTCAATTGGACTAACAGCTGCATCTTACTTCAACACCAGTGATGGAATTGTGTCCTCTAGCACACCTGAGGCAGCTGGCCAGATTAGGGGCATTAAGACAGGCCATGTGGCAACAGAGGGGATAATAACTGGGTGGCTCAAGAGCAGCAGCTGGGGGCTGCCCTCCAAAATCTGCTGCCTGAGGCAGTTGCCTCAAGTTGGCCAAATGGGAGTGTTGGACTTGGTACTCACCAGTCATGACAAAGATGCAAATTGCTTTACTGAACACAAATGGGGGGTGTGGGTGTGTTTACCCTGCATTGATACAGCTAAAGTAAACCATATCTGAACATAAACTGATTATTATTAATCTTAAATATATTCAAGAGCAAGCATCTGAATATTTGAGACCCTGCCACTGAGTACAGGATCTGTTTTTGTGAACAGATAGAAGACTCGTCAGTGAAAAAGATTAATGTTATGTGTGCATACCTTCTAATTCTCCCCATGATTATTTGGATCCTGCCCATCTGTCTGTGTTGCCCCAGCCAGTCTTGGTGCTTTCCAACATATGTTAAACATTACACATTAAAAAGCTTCCCTATACAAGGCTGCCTTCAGATGTCTTCTAAAGGTTATATGCCATCTCCTTGGCATCTGATAGGAAGGTGTTCCACAGGGTGGGCACCACTACTGAGAAGGCCCTCTGCCTGGTTCCCTGTAACTTCATTTCTCACAGTGAGGGAACTGCCAGAAGGCCTTTCGGAGGTGGGCCTCAGTGTCCAGGCTGAACAATGGGTGTGGAGATGCTCCTTCAGGTATACATGGCCAAGGCTGTTTAGGGCTTTAAAGGTCAGCACCAACGTTTTGAATTGTGCTTGGACACATACCCCATACTCATTGGGGCAGGGAACTGAAAAATAATGCTAGAAACTAAATGCAATGCAAGTTACCAGAGCAGGAACACAGAAAATCCTGAATGCTGGAAAATAATGCTATAAAAAAAAATAAAAGACTGTCTTCCTTAGGGCGGCCTAAAGCCATGGTTTCTGATGACATGTGATGAAAGTCAGAAAGGACAAGTTTACTTTTAAATCTAATGAGCTGCATTACCAAAAGGTTAATGAGGGATTTCAAAGACTCTGAAGTGTGACACGATTTAATACAATATTCCAGCCAGAGGTATTGCTGATGTATGCACTAATATGATGCATTAGACACCGGTGCGCAAAATGAGACAGAAAATTACAAGCCTTCGTGGAACTTGCTAAAATCAGGACAGAGATATAGATGAAATTTAGAAAATTATGTAAAAAAGGGGGTTATTAGAAAATAGAACTAAGTGTTCAGAGTATCAGGAACTGGAGTGTTTTGTAGTAAGAAAGCAAATAAAAGGCAAGGAAATTGTTGTGGTTTTTTCATACTAGTGTGCTTTATGCACAACCATCAGCTAAAAGCAATTACCAAGGGGAAAAAGATATTACAAAAGACAATGCAGAATTTCCATGGTGACAGTAACTCGAACTATATTGTAAAGTGTACAAATAAAGCAAATAGAAAAGTCAAGAGTTTATGAAGGGACAGAATAAATTATTATAAAATGGAATTCAGAATATTTTCTTTGCCTCTGAAAATGAGAGCTGCATTTAGACAACATGAATTTGCAATTACCTTGTGATGAGATGTATACGGAGGGAATGTTGAGCACCAGCAAGCATGTGCCTCAAACCCTCCAAATCAGGCTTCTCAGATGATTTAAAGGCATCCACTACAAGCTCATTCACACAACTATTCTTCAAGCGGCTTTCCCCATTTATAGCAGTATAGTTGTTGTTTGATGTAGCATTTTTAAGAGCGGATTTGTAGCTGGTTGTCTGCACCTTTGGTCACATGTCACCGTAATTAGAGAGTGAGTGCAGCGTTTTCCTTGCCACACTAATGGTAGGTTGGGCCTGAATTGAGAAAAGTGCTGTGGCTCTAGCTACGCTCCTAATGCACCCTTATGTTCCTCTCAGCCAGTACAGTGGTACCTCAGGTTACATACTGTCAGGGGTTCAGGAGCAGAGGCACAGGAAAGGGAGGAAATAGAGAGCGAGGGGGAGGAGTCCGAAGGAAATGTCAGCGATGACAGCGGTCCGAGGTCTCTGAGTCTTTCCAGTGAATCGGATGATTCACAGAAAGGGGCTCCCATGGTCAGGGCAAGGGGGTGCCTAGGGGGACACCCCAGGAAGAAGGGGCCAGAGGGGACTCAGAGAGCAGCAGTTGGAAATCAGGACCAGCGTCCACACCAGAGTGCAGTAGGGGGGAGGAGTCCCAGGCATCGGGATCAGGCGGCGCACTGCCAGCGGGAGGACATGAGTCAGGATTGGCCACGCCTCCATCGGGGAGCGAGGAAATGGTCGAGAGGAAGGTTGAAGGCTGGGCGCGCGCGCCAAGTTCAAATGTACAGGAGGGCGGCACAGTTGGCAGCCCGGATAGGGAGCCAGGTCCCAAAGCCCGCCGAAAAGAGCGGGAGGAGTCAGGGGGGTCAACGTCAGTGTCAGAAGAATCCAGGAAGGAAGGGACCCCGGGGGGTAGCAGGACCCAGAGGAGAAAGGAGAGACGGAAGAGGTGGAGTAAGGCTAGAATCTTAAACTGGTGTACAGGGGGCGGAGATTCAGATGGAGCTTCGCCGATCTAAACCCTAGACGTAGAGCTGGGGCGCTCCGGCTTGAAAATGGAAACTGTACTTCAATAAAGACCTTTGTACATTACTACCGGCTACCGTTGGTCCTCTGTGAGCTGGGACCTGGAGCCAGCTCTGACACATACGCTTCAGGTTACAGACGTGAAAATAGTGTTTCAGGTTAAGAACTTTGCTTCAGGATGAGAACAGAAATTGGGCTCCGGCAGTGCGGCAGCAGCAGGAGGCCCCATTAGCTAAAGTGGTGCTTCAGGTTAAGAACAGTTTCAGGTTAAGTACGGACCTCCGGAACGAATTAAGTACTTAACCTGAGGTACCACTGTACATGTCAGAATTATGAGCATGCAGATGGGGACAGCTCTTTTGCAGGGTTCCCCACCCCCTTAATGCCTAGTCTTCTGTAATTCTAATCTCATGGGAATATAGATGATGAGAAGAGGAACTACAAGTCTGCCTGAGCTATGGTGAACCTCGTTATTGTGATGACATTTTGTCAGCAGCTAATGATTGCTGCCATGGGCAGTACTTTGACTCAGCACCAGTGTCTCAATCTGTCAGATCACTCCTCTGAACTGAGTTTGCAGAATGACAGCTCAAACCGGTCAGAAGGAAGTGGAATGAAACAGTCATCTCCCAAATCAATCCCTACGCCATCCACACAAAAACAAGGTTGATGCTTGTACACATGTCAGTCTTTCTTTCTTTCTTTCTTTTTGCAGTAGACGGGGAAATGTTTGGTTATTGATTTCATTATTCTGGAACGCTGAATATAGACGGTGTTGTGTGGCAGCAATTATATTAGAAATGTCAAGTGTGAAAAGGCCCGTATAAAATGATTGTGCATCTATAGTGCCTTGGTGCGACAGAATTTTATCTGGAAAACATGGAGGAAGACCTAGTCCATTTCACACCTGCCTCTGCAGCTGGCATATGCAAAAAAAATAAATGTTAAACTGATGGATTCACACATTTACATCACATTTATGGGTTAGCCCTAAGCAACAGTAGCACATCAGATAATGAATTTGCCGCTGCACCAAGGTTTCAAGACATGATTGGTCTCAAATCAGAAACCCTGGGATCAAACATCTATACCAGGGAAGCCCATCAACATCTGGGTGGCCTGAACTTCCATCATCCCCCACTCACTGTGTGCAAGACTGACACACTATGTGGTTAGAGTATGAAAATGTAGCACTAACACCACAATGAATCTCCAAGATCTCCTGTGCTCAGTTGCTGCAGGAAGCCACTGGGCTTTCCTTCTTTCATCCAAATATTTGCTGCCTGCCAAAAAATGGTAGTCAGGACCTTGACTGCTATTGGACCTGGACACCTGGTCTTTCTTTTCATTGGTGTGAAACAAAAGGGCTCTTTAGCTGTATGAGGCAATTTCCTTGGACAGGCCAGCAAAGAGGTCCCGTACCACTGATCTAGAGACCATGTGCTCTACCCTTTCATCCCAATCTTCTCCATCTGGTTTGCAATATAGAATATAGAGTTCTTGCTACCTTAATTTAACAGCTACGGCAAAGAAAGAGTCTTTGCTTGTTTCAAGACTCTCTCTTTTGCTTTTAATTAAACAGCAGATTTGCACCTTGCATTGTGTTTATTATGTCTGCAAGTTTTAATCAATTTAATCAGTGAAGTTGATTAATTGGAGGGGGAAATTTTCATCAGCAAGGCAGAGAGCTGAGGGTATTTTTGTACCTACTTTTGGTACTGGTGTTATTACTATAATATGGAATGAATCAAAAGTATTGAACGTTGGTTCTGTTCTTACAAGCAGCTAGTAGTTTTTGCTTATTATACTGAAAGTTCTCTCATACCTTCATTGTCTCAAAAGGGCATTGTTGGGCAATATGCAAATATTCTTAAATGTAATTAAGTGTTCAGTTAATGAGTCAAATAGCAGGTGATTAATCAACTAAAATTGTTCAATCAGTTGACAGCTGTGCAATATGGAACATTATTGTACAACCACTGGGTTTTCTAGACATTTAGTCTAGAAATATATTTCCAGAGGAGCTAAATAAAGTATAAAATCATGACTGTATGTTCGAAATAGGTATAAATGAGTACTTTGAAGTCAGGCCAGCTGTCAGCTATTTTTTACTGCTATCTCCTGCTATTAACTTCATTATGACAGGTCTGTTTTATTGTCGCTGCGATAAACTGATTTATATTAACCACGATAGGTAAGGTTTGGCAGACTTGACATGAGCAGCTTCTAGTTTAAAAGGCTCGAAATTCTATTTTAGGAGTTTGCAAACTAGTCCTCACCAGAATTTGCATGTATAGTCAGTTATCTGAGAGCCAGCACGGTGTGGTGGTTAAGAGAGGTGGACTCGTAATCTGGTGAACCAGGTTCGCGTCTCCACTCCTCCACATGCAGCTGCTGGGTGACCTTGGGCCAGTCACACTTCTCTGAAGTCTCTCAGCCCCACTCACCTCACAGAGTGTTTGTTGTGGGGGAGGAAGGGAAAGGAGAATGTTAGCCACTTTGAGACTCCTTAGGGTAGTGATAAAGCGGGATATCAAATCCAAACTCTCCTCCTCCTCCTCTTCCTCCTCCTCCTCCTCCTCCTCCTCCTCCTCCTTCTCCTTCTCCTTCTTCTTCTTCTTCTTCTTCTTCTTCTATCTGTGCCTATGTGTCATACCACATACAGTAGGTTCCTTCCCCCACCCCTCCCTCACACACACACACTGAGGAGGAATCACATTTTAAAATGTGCTTAATTGGGACAATGTTTGGTTTAAATACCACTTATAAGAGTTTGCTGTGTAGGTGAAGAATTGAGTGTCCATTCATGGTTGGCAGCTGATTGTTACTTAGCAGCATAAAGCCGATTGCGGGTAAGCTGGCTTCTTTTAATGATGAGTTACAGGATTGTAAAATTGCTCTTCTGATTAGCTTGCTAGATAGAAACTCTTGGTCACTCATTGGACAGGAAGTGTGGTCTGTATACCAATCAAATCTTATTGGCTGAAGGGTAGGCTGGTTGGAACATAAATAGGCTAGTTCTAGCACAGCTTAGGGAGTGTGTGACAGTCTGAGATTGCTGACCAGAAGAAGAAGAAACTGGGAGTCTAGAGTTGAAGCAGAAGCCAGAGGAAGACAGGCAAGAGGTAGTTGAGGAAAGCCTGGGAGTATCCTCTGCTTCCAAAGAGCTGAACTACCTGCTTAAGCAAATCAAAGGACTGTGAGCAGTGAGGGAGAGTTCAGCAAGGGGCTCCTGGAGCTGACCAGAGAGAGAATGCCTGCAAGCCTGACTTATAGGAGACCAGCCCAAGGCATTTTTTGCATGGCAGTGGTGAGAACTTACTGGTTGCTATGGGTAATTGGCAACCAAGTTAAGCAGGGGTAGGAATTGTGCTTCACCATTGAGTCTTATGGAAGTTCCTATATTTGCAAACAACAGCCAGTTATAATAACAATAACCTTGTAAAAGCAAGCACAAATCGTTAACAGGTAACCAAAGTATAGTATTTACCTTGTTTTACTTTTCTATTTAATAATAATTGGAGAATATTTCATCATTTTGATTTACTTACAAAGTGTGTATGGCTTGTTTTTGTACCATGTCTAATCTACCACAGCTACTAGTATTTTAAAGTCGTTGGTTAACAGCACAATACAAATATATGGCAGCAGCAGTTAGAAGCTGGTTCTCTACCTATTGAGGAGAGATAATACTCCACTCATTGGGGGAGGGGCTTTGTCATGGGGCCTCTAGTGCATAGTCTCATCCCCTTCCCTTCCTCCCATTCCAGTCATTCACCCTCAACGGCCTCTACCAATTAGTCTGAATCAGAGTTTCTCAGAGGGAACCATGGTGCTGAGCATCATGTCAGCATCTGCAGGCATCTGTTAACAAAAGATGTCTTGGGGGAGCTTGACCCTAAGAAGCAGCCTATAAATATTTGCACCAGAGTTTGACCCTTCTGCATTACAATTTTCTTATTTCAATTGAATTAAATGTTATTTAGGTTGTTTCAGATGAACAAACAAAGCGATTCCTAATGCACTTTCCTATTTGCTGGGCAGATGATGTTACAGTTCCACCAATCCCAAAGGATTCACAGTATTAAGTGCTCTGTGACCCTATAGTTCACTTGAAAGGCTCTGTGAAATTTAGTAAACAAAGACACTACTCCCAGAAATGAGGGTATTTCTTGTTTTCTAAATTGCTGTTTCAAAGAGCAACAAAAGACTTCATTTAAGATCACTCCCTTCTCTCTTTAGAAATCTTCTCTCCTTGTAGACAGAGGAACAGATGGGGGAGGAGGTACAGAATCTATGAACATAAAAGAAAAAGCTTGTCAAAATATTCTTGTATGTCTTCCTTTAAACCTCCCTGCCTGAGTAATCCATGATCAGAGACAAATATTAAACATTTTTACAACAATCTACTCTTTTAAACCTAAATGCTATACTCTAGGAAGTTGAGCCTCATAAGACAAAACCCAAGAATTCCACACATGGGTAAATGTTTTATAAACAAGTCACTAACTTCGTCATTTGATTTTCTCCTTTGCCCATCACATATTGCCTAGGGAGATAAAGATTTATTTTTGTTAATTTATTCATTACAATAAAACTATTTGCCAAATAATCTCTCCAAAAAGGCAGGCATGGAAATTATGCTTAAGCCATTTTATCTTGGAGTGTGCACACAATAGTTTGATTGCACACTTAGAGAGATCATAGGAGTCTGCTCCCTCAAGGGTAAATCACATAGGAAGGCTTCCAGGGTAAATAATTGCAACTCTAAATCCATGTTCTTTGCAGATAGCTAGGCTTGAGAATCCTTTGTTTTGGGGAAACTTGTTCCAGTCGAAGAAGAAAACACAAAAGAAGTTCAATGCAATAAACATTCCCAACCTCACTCCCCACCCACAGACACACAAGTATAAAGAGCATAACCCAGGAAAATGGAGGACAAAATGCATGCAAATGACTCCTGGGCCATGAACATCTGCATCTAGCATATATAAAGACCTATCCTGATTTAGAGCTCAGAAAAATCAGATCCTTGGGTTATGCAGAACAACCTCCACCCCTGACTCACAACTTAGGGGGCAAATTTCTGTGTCAAGTATTTCAGATTTTGCTTCAAGAGCTGGGTTGCAGTCAGTAAGTCAGAGCTTTCCAAACTGTGTGTCGCAACACGTTAGTGTGTCAGCTGCAGTGTGTAGGTGTGTTACGCGAAAGCTCCTCCCAGGGCTGGAAAGGGGTTAGTTTAACCTCCAGTTTGCTAGTAAAACTGAATTACTGTGTCGCAAAATAATGCATGTCTAAAATGTGTCTCACCAGCATGAAAAGTTTGGAAAGCCTTGCTTGAAAGGCTAAGACTTGGCGAAACTGTCTGAGTCACTGAATGAGCTTCCTTGTGTGTTCTACACAAGGTTTCCTCCACCCACAAAGCCAAAGCATCTCCTGTTATGACATTCACATCCAGCTGTACCCAAAGCTAATCCTACTCAGAGTAGAACCACTGAAATTAATGGGCACATCATCAGGAACATAATGTGGGCTGGACCTGGGATCAGCCAGTGAATGGGCTGGCTGACAGGAAAATCCTTGTCCCATGCCATACCAAACTTGTTATGTCTGTAAGCATTAAAAGAATGGTTTAGGGTGTGTTTAGCCTGGAGAGTATTGTGGTCTCCACAATTTGGTATCCCCCAAATGCCTTTCTCAAAAGAATGGAACATCACTTATACTCCTCCCAGCTAGATAGCTCAGAAGGATATCATGCATGGTAGCCCACCAGAGCCATTGTTCAGCATCTTCCACTGCCTGACCAATACATTATTTTTGTGGGAGGCCCTTGGAATTGACTGATTATCGAATGTTATCATTTATATTATTATTGTTTGTTGCTGTTTTCACTTTGCTTTTATGTTGGTATTATTTACTTCCTTGTCTTAGAAGGCAGGCAGAATATTAAATAAATAGGTAAATTATAAGGTAGACAAATACCTTTGTGTTGGGTTTTCCCTACACAACTTTTTATTTTTTGAAGTTAGGAAGTGCATATTTTAAGCAGAAGAAACAATTGAATTAAAATGTACAATAGACAGCACTGACTATTTAAGATTTTCTGGAGATTTCTTGCTGATTCAATGACCAGCTGGGAGGAGTTGATGGCCTTCAAATGAATCTTGGACTATTCCAGTTATTCAGAGGAATTCTGCCACCAGCAATTGCTGTGTGCAAAGATCAGTTATGCTTGCAATAGCAAAAGTTACCGTATTTTTCTGTGTATAAGGCTAGGTTTTTCCCCTAAAAAAATAATGTCAAAAATTTAGGGGCGTCTTATACACAGATAGTAAAAAAATATACGATTTCTTTCTTAAATTGGAGTCCCCCAAAATAGTGGGCGTCTTATACATGGGGCATCTTATAGATGGGAAAATGTAATAATTCATTGAATAACTATATATATATATGGTTTCCCCCCCTCAAAGGAGCTTGTCCATCTCATGGTATAATGTTCATCTGTCACATTGTGTCTGCTTCTTCTCACATCACCATGCTGGTCAGGACAGAATCACAGAACTGAAAGCTACCTTGGCGGTGGTTGAGTACAACAACTTAGTGCAATGCCTGCAATGCAAGCTACAACTACAACCTCCCAAGCAGACGCCTCTCCAGCCTCTGCTTAAATATCTCCAGCCTGAAATATCTCCAGTCTAATATTTGCAGGACATGAGCCTCCCTGGGCAAAGTATCCCACAGAAAAAGTCCATTGCCCCAAAGGGCTACTCTGGGGACCCATCTACACTATGCATTTAAAGTAGTATAAGAATAAGAATTTATTTATACCCCGCCCATCTGGCGGGGCCTTCCCAACCACTCTGGGCGGCTCCCAACAGAATATTAAAAACACGATAAAACATCAAACATTAAAAACTTCCCTAAACAGGGCTGCCTTCAAATGTCTTCTAAAAGTCAGATAGTTGTTAATTTCCTTGACATTTGATGGGAGGGAGTTCCACAGGGTGGGCGCCACTACCGAGAAGGCTCTCTGCCTGGTTCCCTGTAACCTTGCTTTTTGCAGTGAGGGAACTGCCAGAAGGCCCTCGGTGCTGGACCTCAGTGTCTAGGCTGAACAATGGATCTAGTATCATACCTAGATTAGTTTCTTTTGTACTGTACAGTGGTACCTCGGGTTAAGTACTTAATTCATTCTGGAGGTCCGTTCTTAACCTGAAACTGTTCTTAACCTGAAGCACCACTTTAGCTAATGGGACCTCCTGCTGCCGCCACACCGCTGGAGCACGATTTCTGTTCTCATCCTGAAGCAAAGTTCTTTTATTTTTAAAAAAAGTAGTATCCTACCACTTTAAATAGTCATGCCTTCCCTCAAAGCACCCTGCTGAGAGTTGTTAAGAAACCCCAATTCCCC